>NC_091694.1:31267500-32517500 GCF_041296265.1 Equus caballus
AGGACCCCAAGAATATGTAAATAGTCTCTTGGTTTCTATCCTAAAAGGAGAAACAGATGCCAAGGACTCTGAGCTGAATTTTCATATGAAAATCACTAAGACCCTGAGAATGCCATTTAAAACGTCTATAATTCGATTGTTATCTCCTATGGGGGAGGGCTCCTTGTTGGAGGTTTCCTTTTACATCAACCCCCTATTGTAAGACCCATTTTCTGAACCCCCTTTCCTCTTTCTCCCCCTCCCAAGCCCAATGGCTAGAGGGCCCAAGACAAGACGGAGGAGCGGAGGACTGGGGAGTTCAGTGTGGGGAGTGGGGGAGTTCAGAGTTCTGCTCTCTTCGGGTCTCAAAAGCCTGTGGCTAAAACTTTAACTCAAAGATTATCTAAATAAGGTTAACAATTTCCAAGTCCGGCCTCTGCTGACAATCGTCCAGTGACAAGGAGTCAGTTCCCTATTTCTCCTTAGGCGGCCAATCCTATTAGTTTTGACAATACTGATTCTAGACTGTTCCTCCATACGTTGGACTAAATTCTGTCTCTGCAAGGCTTTTTACTTTTGCTCCTCGGCACTACACAAAACACAATGGATCGTTCTTCCATGTAGCAAAGCTTCGAGAAGGGCTCTGGGGATTCAGATACTTTGGATACTTAAAAATAAAAGAGAAGCTGGGGAGTCTAATGGAAGGAGTTTGGGGCGAAGAGAAGTCAGGACACTAGTGTTTTAGGCACAGTTTTACTCCCTGACTTTCAGGGCCTCAGTTTCCTCATCTGTAAAATGGGAAGATTGGTGCCTGCCCTTTACCAGTGGGGTGAAGATAAAATGAGAAAAGGGGGATCATGTGTTTTGAAGGTAAAACAATCCTATAAAAGCGAGTTACAATTAAAAACACCAAATGAAGCCATGAAAGCGAAGGGGCTGGATGCTTCTCCTCCTCTGCACGTGGAGAAGGTTGAATCAGTGATCTCCGAAGCCCCTCCCAGCTCTGATGTGCAGGAAGCCTCGTGTGAATGGGAGCAGAACAGGATGGGAATTTTCCAGACCTGTGCAAATCAGCAAGCACCAGCCGTTTCTCTCTGGCCTGGGTGGCTCCTGTGAGCAGATATATTTCCAGAAGAGCAGAGAAAGAAGGATAGGATGGCAGGAGAAAGTGAGGAAGGGGGCCCTTCTCGTCTACTTACCCATTCCACAAACACGTGTCAGGCATGGAGCACATTGGACAAAGCACTGTGAGGAGACTGTCCCTACCAGCGGTGAGTCTGCCAATGGCCCACACCAGATGATGCTACATGGTGTGGTAGGCTGAATAATGCACACACCCCCCAAAAGATGTCCACATCCTAATGCCCAGGACCTGTGCATATGTACCTTACACGGCAGAAAGGACCTCGTAGATGTGATTAAAGTTTGTAATCAGTTTTTCTGGATTATCCTAGTGAGCCCAACGCAATCACAAGGCTCCTTATGAGAGGGAGGCAGGAGGGTCAAGTCAGAGAAGGAGACGTGATGACAGAAGCAGAGGTTGGAGTGATGTGGGGCCATGAGGTAAGGAATGTGGGCAGCTTCCAGAAGCTGGAAAAGGCAAGAAAATGGATTCTTCCCCCGGAGCCTCTGGAAGGAGCCCAGTGCTGTCAACCCATTTTGGACTTCTGACTTCCAGAACTATAACAGAATAAATCTGTGTTGTTTTAAGCTACTAAATTTGTGATGATTTGTTACAGAAGCAATAGGAAACTAATATATATGGTTCACAGAGGAAACTCCCTTTGTCAGTTCTTATACAATTATTTTCATCTATATTGAAGCACATGGATCACACACACACAGTGCAAATACATCTAACCCAAACTCAACCCCACCTCAAGGTCTTTGCACTTGTTCTTCTGTCTGCCAGGAATGCTCTCCCCCTAGATCATCAGATAGCTCCCTCCTTCTCGGCTCTGTTACCTCTGCACGAGCTTCACTTCCTCAGAGGCTCCTTCTCTGGCCACCCTTTCTACGATAGTGCCATGTGTCCTGCCACCAGTCCCCCGATGTTCCAGTGTTTTTCAAACTGCAGTCCATTAATGCAATCCATCAACAGATCATAAGATCAGCCTTTAGTGGCTCATAACCAGGATATTTAAAAACAAAGTAGAAAGGAAGAGAAAATATCAGAGCACACCACATGTAGTAGAGGTAAGTACTCTTTCTCAACATTTTTCTCAAAACATTTGCAGTTTTGGGTGTGTTTGCATGTATACTGGGCTGCAGTGTCGGATCACTCCCTTACTATGGATCAAACATTTCTACCTAATATATCCTCCTGCCGAATTTTCTCCAGAGCCGTTATTGTTATCTGAAATTATCTTATATATGTATTTAATCTCCATCTTCTCTAGGAGAATGTAATCTCCACAAGTTAGAGATTTTGCCTGTTCTTTTCTTGGCCGTGTCCTCGGCATCTAGAAAAGCCTGCCACCCCGTAGGCATTCAGTCAAGATTTGTTGAAGGAATGAATGTATTAATTGAGCCCACGGTTTCATGAATATTATTGTTTAGGACAGGAGTGATGTTTTTAAAAAGTAAGTTAATTTAAAGGATCATAATAAGTAAACAGAAATACACATGGTACCCAATGAGGCAAAAAGCAAGAAGAGGATACTGAAATACTAAAATCGGGAACATAAAATATAGACTTATTCCCTGCCCTTGAGGGACCTCCAAGATGGCTGGGGCGACTGGCAGCAGAAGAGCCAAGGAACAGATGAATCCTGTCCTGGAGCGTTGGAGGTCGCGTCCACGTCCTCTCATTTCACCCACGAGTAAAGCCCAGGGTGCGGGAGTGACTTCTCCCAGGCCATGGAGCGGCCAGCTGCAGAAGCAACAGCAAGCTCCCTTGCGTCCGCCTCCCAGGCCTGCGGTCCCCGCCCTTTCAGCTGAATGAAAGCTTTGGGCATCCTGACCTCCCAGTCGGTTTCCTTTTCAATTCAGCCGCATTCAGGCCCTGGAGTCTGAAAATCCAGGACAAGTAGCTTCCTCCCAACTTTAGCCCCACCCTCCACACCACCTACTCCCATCCTGTGCTTTTTCCTCTTCTGCAGCACACTGTCCAGGAACTTGGAGGCAGCGCCATGCAGTGGAAAGATACCCAGCTTGGGTATCAGACAGAACTGGCTTCCAGTAGACCTGTATCTATTGCTTATTAATAGGAAACTTAGGCAAGTTTCTCAACCTCTCTGAGCCTCGCTTTTCTCATCTGTAAAATGCGGAAATAAAATAACTGTAAAGTGCTCAGAAGTAGATCCTTGGGACATGCAGCTTCCCTTCTCTTCTCTCCCAAGGGATTTATGCATTATTGTTGTGGTTTAACCTTTAACAAATGCCCGCAAAAGGTGGCACTGTTCAGATGCCATCAGTGACAAGCTGCCAGGGGGTCCCATCCTCAAGTGTCAGCTCCAAGCGTTCCAGAACAGGGGTCCTGGCAAGCAGGCTTTTATCCTCCGAGGTGTGATGCTCATTCCAGGGTGATGAGACATTGGCGAGTGTCAGAGCATGAATGAAGGCGCTTGGGAGTGGGGACAGCCCCTTCCAGCACTCAGTGTCCCTTCTTCCCATCCCTCCCCACTAAGTTGTAGTGTAGCCAGGGCCGCAGGATGCCTTTCATGGGCTGTAGCCGCTTTTGCGCTCGTGGACCCCTTCCTCCATCCAACAAATATTACAAGTCATCTTTTACCACTATATTGGCATAGAGATGGATATATGAATATTATACGATAAAACATTTTATTCAACCTGAAAGTTCTTTTCCTTCTGATTTAAAAAAAATTAAAACATGTTCAAAGGCCCCTAAAAGTATTACACGCCCTGTGCCCACCACGCCAGAGACAAAGCGGCCCTGAGGCCGGCCTCTCATCCCCCACCTCCAATGACGGGGACTCGCTGATTCCACAGGGGGCACAGGCCACCTCTGTTAACTCTGACTTACCGGAAAGTTCTTATTTATAATGAGTAAAAATTTGTGTCCCTTAAGCTCCCACTCCCCTTGGCCCCAACCTTAGCTGTCAGAGCTGCAGAAAACAGGGGAACCCCTGCTTTCCCTGCAGGAGGCTGGATGTCTATAGTGGGTTGAGCAGCGGCCCCCGAAAGACATCCACCTCCCGGAACATCTGAATTCTACCATATTTGGGAAAAGGGTGTCTGCAGATGTAATTAAGTTAAAGATCTCCAGATGACATTATCCCAGATTATCCTCGTGGGCCCCAAATCCAATGACAAATGTCTTTATAAGAAACACACAGAGGAGAGACATGGAGAAGAGAACATGTGAAGACGGAGGCAGAGATCGGAGTTATGTTGCCTCAAGCCGAAGAACGCCACTAAAAGCTGGAAGAGGCAAGCAAGGTTCTCCCCTAGAGCCTTCGGAGGGAGCGCAGCCCTGCTGGCACCTTGATTCCAGACTCCTGACCTCCTGCACCGTGAGGAACACCTTTCTGTTGTAAGCCACTTTGCTTGTGGGAACTTGTTATAGCAGCCACTGGAAACTAATGCAGTGCCCGTTCCATGGTGCTCTGTGCCCCTGTCCACCCTGGGCTCCTACTCAAGGAGTAGTAGAAAAAACAAGGCCGGAGTAACGTCCGCATCATGGCAGAGTGAGTTGTTCCCTTTGTCTCTCCCCTCTAAGTTGCAACCAGTCAGACTTCCAGTGACCATCAAAGGACCCCTGCACAGCATACCAGAAGGCCCGAGAGATCCATGCATCTGTACATCTGGAGGTGGGTGGACTGGACCTCTGGGAGGCAGTGGAACCAGAGGAGCAGCCCCCTCACTCTCCTCCAGTTGTGGGGTGATGTGAAGTCTGGATTCTGATTCTGACTCTGCCAGTTAGCATCTGAGTAAACTGGACAAGAAATTTAACCTCTCTGCACGCTGTTATCTCATCTTTAAAATGGGGACAAAAATGTCTACCTTGCGGGGCTGTCATGTGGATCAAAAAAAATAACTAGAAAATGTTTAGCTTCTGCTTAACCACAGAAGGAATAATCAATTCTTGTTGGGCTCCACCAATGGCCACAGAGTCCAGCACAGGCTTCTCCCTTGCTCACATTCCTAAGCAGATTGGTCCCCGCACTTTTGGAGAAGATAGGATGCCCAGTGTTCTGAGGATGAGGAGCCAGCTCCAAAGGGAGTGAACCCCAAGAATGTTCCCAACTAGGAGGCAGTGTTTGTCTTGGCCTAAGGGCCTGGAGCTTCTAGCTCAGATCTCATACTTTGAAGAAACTTGGGATCGACTTTCTTCTAGAAAACCAAAAAAAAATTGATTCTTTCAAGATATTTTCTATTTGATTATTTAGAAGAAGAGAAAATGGGGAAATGGATGGAGGAGGAGGAAGAGAATCTTTGTGGATAAGAGTAAGTCCTAGCAGAAAGTTCAGTCTGCAAGGCCAAAGGATGGGCACAACGACATGAAGCAACCTTTGACTGAACCCCAGGGAAGGGTATAAAGAGTGAGGGGCCATGGGGTTTCCAGGTGGTTGGAGAAAGGGCTGTTATTTGAGCAAAAGACACAGGAAGGGTAAAGATGGAGGAGCCCCAAGAGATGCGAAGTGTGAAGGATGCAAAACAGGTGGTCAAATGTCCCAGATCCCAGAGGCTCCCCAAAACACTTGGCTCAAGTCTAATCTTTGTCAAGTCTGCCCACCTCCCACCTGAGCCTCCCCTTCCCGGTACCTTCCGGGGGCTCCTGTGGGTCCAAGGCAGGTGGCTGCAGGGACAAGAGGCAGAGGGGGGGGGGTGCCTGAAAGTGCACAGCTATGTCAGGGCCTGTATGTCAGGGGAAGAGGCAGGTTTAAATTAGGGCTTCGACTCCAGAGCCCACATTCTGAACCAGGAAGCTGTGCGGTCCCTTCTCATCTACAAAAGGAGGACAAGAATACCTTCCTCCCAAGCCGCTTTGAGAATTAGAAATAACGAACTCATCGTCCCTGGCACATCCTGGACCATTTGCGGAAGCTTGCATCATGGCCACTGTGACTGTTCCTGGGCCGGATTCTCGTCAGTCTCCCAGGATGTGGATGGCTCAGCAATCATCTGGTTAATGACGCACTAATATTTTTATTCTGATAAGTAGTATATGCCTCTCCCCCTGTCCTGTGCAGCCCTATTCTTTATTGAATTTCTGTTTATGCAATTACAACTGTCAATATAGATCAACATGTATTTCCTTGAAAAATGAGGAAAATAAAAAGGAAAGCTGACTTTTAAATTCAGAAAGAAGAGGATGCAAATGGTATTTTCCAGCAGGTCACATGAATTACCCTGTAACTCTGAGGTGAACTTGCAGTTTCCACCAGCAGAATCCACTGAGAAGTGGAAAGGCCAACGAATCACATTACTTCTCAAGAAAAGAAATGGTGCAGTGCTCTATGGCTGTGCAGAGATGCCCACATCCTCCAATGAATCCCTGGACCCTGGTTCTTTAAAACTTGGCCCAGACCTCGTGCTGGATCCATCTCTAGGTATGCCAGGGAACGCAGAGGCTGCAAGGCTGCTGTACAGCTCACAGATCAGGCCCCGCTTCCTTTGTACCCCAGGAATCTGAAGATTTGGAGTTAAACAGACCTGGTTTCAAATCCTGGCTCTTCCATCTGGGAACTTCACTCCACTTCCTCAAATTCTCTGAGGCTCCGGTGAATGGAGATGGCAACTTCCCTGGGCAGTTTTGGGGCTCAGATGAGGTGACTTATGGGAAAAGTTTAGGCAAATGGCAGAACTCAAGGACTAGGAACTCATCACAAGAGCGAAAGCTTTTTTTCTTGAGGAATTCAACGCTCCCCAAAAGACCGATCGTGCAAGACCATATGTTGGGCCAACAGCACCACCTGGTGGTCGGCTATAAGATCTGGCAAACCTCTCCTCCGTCTTGTCTTCGGACTTTCTCAGCCTGGTCCTAGGGAGGCTCACATCACGAAAAAGAAGACTGCCTTCAAAAAGGGACCTGGTTCAAAGAGGCCCGGCAGTCAGGAAGGGAACACAGCCTGATCTATTTGTAGTCGTCCCCTGACAGAAGGAAAACTGGTAGTAGTCAAGAGGGTGGACATTGGATTCAGTCCACCTTATAAGACAAGGCAAGACAGGCCAGACATTTCACTTCTCTGAGCCTCGGTATCTGCATCTGTGTAGTGAAAACAATGAGACCTTATTGGAAGGTATCAAAAATGAAATAAACATAGATCAAGAGACTGGCATCTCGTAGACACTCCAGACAATTTGTTATATTTAGAAAGCAGCTGCATGTGTGAGATCCTCTAAGGCTGTACCTGGTCTTGAGACAACAGCTGGGATAAGTGCCCTGAGGAGGTTTCCAAGAAGAAAAGACCAGCCCCCAGCCATCTGCTGGGCCAGGCTTTCTGCTGTCCACTTGCTTTTTCACCTCCCCTCCTCTGAGGGGGCACTGCCCCAAAGTCAGACCTGCTTGGGAAGCACCCATCAGAAGCTGGGATTCAAGGCTGGCCCCGTGGTGCAGCAGTTAAGTGTGCATGTTCCACTTCGGTGGCCCGGGGTTCGCCGGTTCCAGTCCCGGGTTCAGACACTGCACCACTTGGCAAGCCATGCTGTGGCAGGCGTCCCATGTATAAAGTAAAGGAAGGTGGGCATGGATGTTAGCTCAGGGCCATTCTTCCTCAGCAAAAAAAAGAGGAGGATTGGTAGCAGATGTTAGCTCAGGGCTAATCTTCCTTAAATAAATAAATAAATCATATTTTAAAAAAAAAAGCTGGGGTTCTTGGAGACTGGAGAAGGAAGACCATTCATTCACTCACTCATTTAACAAAAGTGCTGAGCATTGGAGATACAAAGATGACTCTGACATGGCTCCTGGCTCCAAGGAGCTTGCATTCTAACTGGGGAGGCAGAAGAATAAAGAAATACTTCAGTGCGATGGGCCAGGCACTGTGATAGAGATGTGTACTGTTTGGGAAGGTAACACAGAGGAGAGAGCAACCGACTTGGCCTGGAGGAGATGGGTGAATTCAACAGACATGAAAGAACCTACTAAGTGTCAAGCACAAAAGGAGGACCTGGGGCTACAAGGATGAGTAAATCCCCCTGCCCCAAAGAGATTGTGGTCCACGGGGGGGTAGGGGGGGATGTGGAGAGGACATGACATGTGGTTTGGGACTGAGGGGCTATGAGTTCGGGGGAGGTGAAGCGAAGGGAACAGCCTGAGCAAAGAAAGGCTCAGAGGTAGGACAGAGCAGGGTCAGCCGGTGGCTTCTCCACTCTCACCGCTGCAACTTCTGAGCTGCTGCCCCTGCTTTGGGACGCAGGAAATGCACATATCATTTTCAATTTTTTAAACTTGTTTATCCTCCATTCTGGTCCCTTCTCCCAAGGGTCTGAGATAGGTGAGCACTGCACCAGAACATGGTCAGGCCAGTCCCCTCCTTGTTCATGCCATCTTAGCATGGAGGGTACCGTCATCCCCAGCCCTTCCGTGTGACTCCTCTCCAAGGCGATCTTCTCAACCTGGCCCACTTTCCGGGGTGTCTTGAAGCCCTGGGCCTCCCCCAACCCCCAACCTGCCTGAGGTTCCAGAGTCCCTCTGACCTAACAGCTGGAGGAGACTAGGATGGGAGGTGCTACAGGGGAGGCCCCTCGGGGTGCTAGAGGGTGGGGTGGGGAGTGCCCACAGGTTCCAAGTTCCCTTCCTCTTCAGTCCCAAGAGAAGTGAGTGGAAACCACCGCCCAGCAGCTCCATTTCCTGAGAGCCTACTGTGTTCATTGACTCTTCAACGGTGGCAGAGCAAGGCAATGAAGAGCTCACATCCAAGTTCCGCCACTTCCTAGCTGGATGGCTTTCGACAAGTCACGTAAACTCTCTGTGCCTGCAATTTCTTTATCAATAAAGGGGAGAATAGTGCCTGTCTTATAGAACTGTTGTGAGGATTAAATAAAATAATACAGCAAAGGGCTTAGAAGATGGCCTGACACAGAGTAAGAGCTCATTAACTCCTAGCTGTGAATCAACAATAACTATTTATTGAGCTTCTCCGGTATGCCAGGATTGAAGCTGCAGCTGTGAACCAAACAGACCTGGTCCTTGGCTCCCAGAGTTTACAGTCTGCTGGGGAGACAAACTGTTAATACTAAGTAAGGATGCAAATAATTATATAATCACCAACTGTGATGAGTGCCGTGAATAAAATGGATAGTATGAATGGAGAGAATAAAGCAAATAAAAGGAGGCATTGGTATTAAATGGGACGTAGTGACATTTAAGCCGAGACTGAAAGGATGTGCAGGAATGAGGTGATGAGCTGAGAATAGCGTGCCAAGGCCCTGCAGCGGCCAAGAACGCTGTGCCATTAGGAACTGGAAGTGTGGCTGCAGTGCAGGGAGAGAAAGGGCCCTGAGCTAAGGCTGGAGAAGCAGGTAGAAGCCAGCTCCTGCTGGGCCCTGTGGGCCACATGAGGAATTGAGTATTTTACTCCAAGTCACAGGAAAGCCACTGAAGTGTTTTGGGAGTGGGTATAAGGTTCAGACATTATTTAATTTACGTTTTCAAAAGATCGCTGTGCAGATAACCTTAAAAGTAGAATTGAGAACATTAGAAAGGAAGCGATTATAAATAGGGAGGTGGCTGGGGTTAATGTGGGGACATCAGAGATACACCCACAAATATAATCAATAGGACTTGATGATGGAACGGATGTGGGAGGTGAGGGAGAGGGAAGGTGAAGATAACATTTAACTGAGATGAGGAAAGACAGAAGGAACAGATGGCAGGCAAGATAGAGTCCTCTTTGGAGATGTCAGGCAGGCAGTTCCATATGGAAATCTGGGATTCCAAAGAAATATACATTTATGAGCTATACATTTGGGAGTGAGAACACGTAGATGTCCTCTCAAGTCACAGGAATGAATTAAATCATTTGGGGAGAGATTGTAGAGAGAGAAGAGAAGAGAACTCAGGGCCAGGGACCCTAACATTTAGAAGGCAAGAAGAGAAACAAGAGCTGGCCAAAGAGATTGAGAAGGAGCGCCCAAGACGTGGGAGGAAACCCAAGAGAAATCAGTGTTTTAAGAAGGGTCTATAGCTACTTCAGGGTTAAGTAAGATGAAGACAGAGAAGGAGACATTGTGGATGACATCACGGCAGTCATTGGCGACCGCAGCAAGAGCAGCCTCATGGAGTAGGGTGGTGGATGCCATACTGGACTGGGTGGATGCAGGGGCAGCTTGTGTGGGCCGTTCCTTTTAGCAGCTTCAATCTGAGGTGGGAAGGGAGTAGAAGAAGGGCAATGGCTGGAGCAGGGGTGGTGGTCAAGGAGTGTTTTTTATTCCTTTAAAAAGTTGAAAAAATTAAGTAGTGGTGACAGTGCTGATTAGAATGATCCATAGGGAGGGCAAAAGGACAACACAATCAAGAGAGGGGATAGAAATAGAGAGAGGGCCCTGAGAGGTCACAGGGGGCTGGGGTCCAGAGCTTCAGTGGGAGGTTGAGTCTTTAAGGAGACAAAGGAGAAGATGGAGACAGAGGGAAGAGGCTCTGCACATCGGCTGTAGGAAGCGAGGACCCCGCTAAATGCAAGGCCCTTCCACATTTCATCCTCAACACAAATCCTGGGGAGTTGGCTTTATTTCCCCCACTTTAGAAATGATGGGGATAAAGCCCAGGAAAGTTAAGTGGCTGGGCCCATCATGCTGTTCTTGAGCAGCCAAGCCAGAATTCAAGCTCTAGTTTATCCAACCCAAAGACTGTGTTCTCTTTGTCATGTCACCCTGAAAAGCTTACAAAACAGTGTTCTTTACAGGGGGGGTGCTCAGTAAGTGTTAGATGAATGAGGCATTGGTTGCAAGCATAAGTTGACCCCCAACCCAGCTTCGATACTGATTTGAATCTCTTAGCAGCAGCGGTGCATGGAGGGGTTGATACAGAAGGGAGTCACTTAGAAAAGAGTAGCTAGAGTTAAGGTGAAATTGGGGTGGAAGGGCAAGTAAGAGAGGAAAAGGAGGTAAGATAGATTCACTGGGATGCAGATCCCCACGCAAGGCTCCTGAAAGTTCTCAGGTCTGAGTTCACCTGCTGTATCTCTGCCATATCCTTGAGTGTGCCCCATGTCTTTGGTCCGGACACCACACACCAGAGTGTGGATGAACTGGGGTTCTCTGGATTTTTGGCTTGGCAGATGTCATGGTTTGGGGATCCCCAACAAAGAGGTTGGGGCACCGGGTTCTGGATAAAACTCCAGCTCCATCACTTACTAGCTTTGCGGTTGTCGACAAGTCACTTTCCCTCTAAGATTGTGAAATATTTGTTTTCTTCTGGCATTTCCTATTTCTCAGTCCCTTATTCCATTAGAAATTGGATTTTACAACATCTATTTCTGCAGGGAAGGAAAACTACATCAGAAGCAAAGAAAAGACTTCTGAGTTTCAAAAGTAGACGGACCCTGGGGTCTCAGGACACAGCAATTGCTTGATGAATCAGAATTAGGTTGCTTGATCCAAGACTGATTAAAGGAGGCCCCATATAAAGAAGTAATGGTGTGGCAGAGATGGGCTAGCTGTTCACCAAGACAGCTGCCCCTTGGTCCTGGGCGTACAGGTAGACTGCGTTTGCTGCATGCCTCTGCAGGTAGGCATAGTCAGGAAACTGAGTTGTAGCAAGTAGATGTGATCAGCAATGATGTGTGACGCTTCTAGGCCTGGCCCAGCTTGAGTCCTTGAATCTCTTGCTTTGTCTCCTGGCCTGATGCCAACACACCCAGCAACTTCGGAAGCCACGTGTTGTGGATGAGGGAGCTACAGATGGTAGTAGGTGCCTGGAGAGCCACCTACCGAGGAGTGCTACCCATTTTGGACTTCATGTAACTGGTAAATAAACTTCTATAGCATTTGAATTTTCGTACATTTTTGGCAGCGAATGCCGCCTTCGTGAATACAATTGGAGACGAGGCAAATGATGAACAAAGCCTTGTTGGGGGGTGTGAATGGGAAAATAACAGGCTCTTTCCATCTAGGTTTGTGGGATCTGAGAGTAGAGGAGATCTGAGCCTCCTTTCCCGGGTGGAGCCCTGGAGGAGGCAGTGGCACACCCACAGTGGAGTGGCTGTGTGGCATGTCCCAGGGGAGCCTCGCCGAGTTCAAAATTGCTAGAGCGGCGAGGGAGCAGATGACTGTTCCCCATGCAGCTGAAAGAGGCCCAGAAGTGAGCTGAGAGACAGCCAGATCTCTTGCAATTGAGAATGAGGAATGGCAGGCACAATGGTGACCGCATTGACCAAGAGCCAGATACGGCAAGGGACGTCTCAGTGGAGCCCTGCAAAGACTGGTCTGCTGTTCAGACCAAACTCCGAGAGAAGTGCTGCAGGCCAGTGCAGGGGGCCAAGGGAAAAGGAATTGACCAAGAAGTAAATTGTATTCCCCCAGCACAATGGGCGCTTGAGATAGAAATTTACATCGAGTATTTGCACCTCTGAGTTTGGGGATTGACATTTTTACTTGCTGCTTCCCCAATAATGGAGCTGAAAATCCTGTCCTGCCTTCCTCATAGAGTTATGAGAACTAAAATCCAATAATGTGCTTCATAGGAAACTACATGGCTCTGAAATAAATAACTTATGGCTACTGTCATCCTTGTCATCATTATTAGCTTTGGCGGATGTTGATGGAGAAAGAGCATCAAGCGCCCAGCTGAGGGAGCTTTTATAGCACGAAAGCCATACCTTTCGCCCAGCCCACGGGGAAAAGACGCGCATCCACTCCGTGGCAAAGGTCCCTAATCTCAGCTCTGTGGGTCCCCTACCCACAGCCCCTAATCCTGAAGAAATGGCTCCTTCTCTGCCCCTCAACCCTCTTCGCCTCCTTCAAGCAAAAGGAGCTCCGATTCCTAGCGGGCCATCAGTGGCAACCGGCCTCATCCCACAGCAGACGACAAGGGAGAGAGAGAGCTTTTGATGGAGGACTGGAACTCAGAATGCTGAGCAGTGTCATCACCTCTCGCAGGTGACAGAGTTGATCCCAGGGCTGCCAGGAGCCTGTACCCTCCCCTTGTCCCCATGTAGGGACAAGATGACCTTCCCTTCAGGGAAGGCTCCCAGCACATGACCCTACACCTCCCCACAGTTGCTTACATCCTTCACTCTGTTTGGCCTTTAATGGAGACATTGCCTCATGGAAGCAAACAAACATCAGAATACATCAGAATAATAGCTAATAATTATTGGTACATTTATTGATCACTCACCAGTTATAAGCACTGTACTAAAACTGTTAATACCACATTTCATGTCCCTCCCCCCAAAATTATTATTATCCTTGTTTCAGAGATGAAGCACCTAAGGCTCAGAGAGGCTAAGTAACATGTCCTAGGTCACAAAGCCTGAAAGTAGCAAAGTCAGAATTCAAATCTAAGACTACTTGACTTCAGAGCCCAAGCTCTTACTCATTAAGCTATACAGCATCCTGGTTTCTGTTTATGTCGTCATAGGCACCTGAGGTTCTACACTACAACATCTGTTGTTCTCATACTTTTAAAAAGAGAAATGTATTATTATGAATTATTGCAGGCCATCCCCACTTTGCAGGGTACCCTGTGAACTGAAACGCACAGATATCAGAACCTTGGCATCGCTTTGCAAATCTCAGCTGCCATGGAACTTTGCAAAGCGAGGCTGGCCTGTATTATCGTCACTGCCATCATCAGTGTGTCAGACTGCAAGAATGCCACATGACAGACCTCCCCAGAACTTGAGGACCTACGACAGCAAGCATTTATTTGTGTCCTTCTCAGGTCTGTGAGTTGGCTGGGATGGCTCTGTGTCAGACTGCAGGTCAGCTGTGCTTGGCTCCAGACTCTGGGTTGCATGCAGGCCCATCCATGTGTCCACACATTCTTGGACCAGCAGCTACTGGGGCATGTTCTTCTCTTGGCAGATTTTAGGAGCGCAAGAGAGCAGACCGCACAAGCACGTTTCAGGCCTCGAACACTTCTTTAGCATCTCATTAGCCAAAACAAGTCAGATGACAAAGCCAGTATCAGTGGGGGAGGAAGTGACTCCCACTCACAGTGGGAGGGCACTATAAAGTCACATGGCAGAGTAGGGATGTACAACCCTTTTCCAGGAGATGAAAACTTAAGACCCAAAGCCAGTCGACCACAGTCGGTGTCTTCACCACCAGCGGGCTTCTGGATTGTGAAAAGAGCAGGTGGCAGAGAGTAGCCCTGGGATGCTCTGGAGCCCTGCATGGGGCACAGCAGCCCAGCGACTGCTGGTGGCCTCCCTTCCCTCCTGCCCCTTCCTGCCTCCAGTGGTATTTTGGCTCCTCCCACTGCCTCCAGGCACCCTCCTCCCGACTCCTCCTGTTTCCTGGGCTCTGACTTCTGCAAGACAGATTCTCAGCAAAATCCAATTGAGCCAAGATAGGGCTTAAGCAAAAATCGGAATCAGATTCATTATAATAAATAAAATCCCTCACCTATGCAGCCATTTCCTGACGTGAGCTTGACATCTCTCGAAAGTACACAGGGCTGGGAGTGTTATCCAGGTTCCCGCTGTATAGATGGGGAAATTGAGGCTCAGAGAAGTTATGTGATTTGCTGTCTCACGGTAGCACAGCAGTGGCCTGGCTGAAACATGAATACAGATCTTCTCTCTCTCGGGGCCCTGGTAGTGGGAGGGAGGGAAAGTCATCAAACCCAGATCCTGAAAACAGCTCGGGTTTGGGAAAGTCAGACTCGGCTGGGAAAAATGTCTGGGGGAAAGGTGTGTCGCGCACAGGCTCCTGCACACACTTCCCTCCGGAAGCTCGGTCGGCACAGCCGTACACACCGCCCAGCTTGCAGCCGTCCTCCATGTGGATATGGCCAGAGACATCCAGGCCACAAGAATTCAGTGTCCTCTGAGTGCCTTAAGAAGAGCAGATTTTCATCTTAATTCTAGGAACTGGATGAATTTATTCATATGCATCACTGAGCACCGAAGAGACATCATTTTCTATTTCTCCAGGGACTTTCCTCCAGCCCCCCTCCCTTCCCCACCCTCTGCACCCACCCCATTCCTGCCCCCACCTTCTCCAGGCATGAAGATCATCTCCCTGGTTTGATTGGTTTTGAAATGGGATGAGAACTTTAAACTCAATCCATTCTGCAACCTTTTTAGCTATAAAGCGGCGTTGCTATGTTTGGGGGATGATAGTAAAATAAGGACATTTTTTTAAAAGTTAATGAATTGGCTGACATTATGATGTCAGAAGGCCTGGAGCCAAAGGTGTTTTGCTAAAGGGAGTCTCCCCGCAGCCCCCCTCCAGACGACACGGCACCCCTGGAGCCCATAGTGCTTGCGACTGTTCACGCTGTTTACACACCCAGCTCCCCTGACTGCCTCTTTGTGGGAAGTTGTTTACATGAATTTATTTTGGGAAAATTCCATTAGACAGGACCAGGATTTCTTCACAAATCATTGCCTCTCACTTGTGTCTTGATCAAATCTGGGCAGGCCACTCTCTTCAGAGCCCTGACTCCCTGTTTCTGTTAGGGGTTATAGGCACGGCAGGGGGAGGGGACGTGAAAGATAGTGAAGTGGCCAGGAACGGGCTTCAAAAAAAGACGTCTTTCTGCTGGGGTCAGAAGCAACAGCACTGGGAGAACAAAGGGGTCCCCACTGAGTGTGGATTGCCCACTCACATCGGCACTTCTCCAGCCTACAGTCTATGGACTTGCCTATCGTGGCCTGGCCCTCTGCTAAGCTGTTAGGACACAGAGACAAATCAGAGGTGCTCCCTGATCTCAAGAAACTCAAAATCTAAAGAAAGAGGGAGCAATAAAAGCAAACAGTTCAATCAAATGGTCTTGGGGACCTTGTGAGATCTCCACACCCTTGTCCCATCCAGCTCTCAGTTAGTCATTGAGCACATTGATTCCTTCCGTCAACTCACTCTTGCCATTCACTCTGTTGAAAGAGAATCTCAAATATTAGATGCACTGCAATTTGTTCCCACTGGTTTGGCCTTACATTGGCATCACGTATGCACAGGCCACATAGCTGCTTCTTTAGTGCCAGAGCCACTGCCTCTGATTCCCCGAAGAAAGACTTACTAGGTACCTACTAGGTGCCAGGCCCTGAGAATTCAGAGAGGCTGAGACATCATCTTTGCTCTGCAGCACCTCAGCTGGGCCGAGTGGAGGCGGGAAGGGAATGGGGACCACAGATAAGCCACAAAGTAGACACCTGCTCCTGGATAAGGGGAGCTGGCTGCTGTTCCAGGTGCACCCCAAGCAGAGTGGGAAGAAAGGGGTGGCTCCCAGGAGTAACTCAGCACCACTCTTGGGTCGAGGCCCCTTCCCTCTCCAGAAACCCTTCTCCTGACACTGCACACTCACGAAGCTCGTGGTCGCAGAGCTCACTGAGCCACCCTGGGCGGGGCCTGCCTCTCTGGGTGGGTTTCTTCATCTCTCACAGGAAGGGGCTGCACCACAATCTTTGCAGATATGGTAGCCATGGAAAGCTCTGTGGAAACAAGATCTTGGGCCATGCTAATGGCTCACGTTTATTGATCACTTACTACATACTAGGCACAGGTCAAAAAGTGTTTCACAGAAGTCACTTCGCTCAATCCTCACACCAGCCCTATAGGCTAGGTACTTACCACAGATAAGCAAACTTACAAAACACTAAGTAATTTGCTTGAAAATACAATATGTGAACCAGAAAACAGTACAGTTCCTTTTGTTGATGAGAGGGTGTGTTTGCTTTGCCCCTACAGATCTGACTGCAGACTCTCAGGGATGGAAATTTTAAAAACTATGCTTTGCAGACCCTGATCCATGCCCCCAGGAGTTGAAAAGCCACCACCAGGGTCCTTTGAGTAGAGAGGCGGGGGGCAGAGTGGAGGCAGCATTCAGTCCAGAGTCAGATCTCAGTTCATATCCCAGCTCCATCGCTCACTAACACAGCGAGTTACTTCAGCAAATGCCTTCAACTTCCCAGACCTTGCTTCCCTCATAGCGTTGTCATGAACCTATGAATGTAAGTGAGATAATGTATTCAAAGTACCCAATGCAGCATCTATGGTAGACATTCAAGAACACAGGGACTGTTATTCTTGTCCAGATGAATATAGCATGTTTTAGGGTATTAAGGCAAGATGTGGTGCCACTATGGGCTATTTTTTGAGCCCCAGACTGGCTATATTTTGAGGATGGAGACCATCAGAAGGACAGGCCTTATTGCACTTTGTATTCCCCTGGCCATCAGCACAGTTCCATGCACATTGTAAGTGTTTTTGATGAATGAATGGTTTAGTGGATGGATGGATGGATGGATGGATGTTCCAAAAAGGTCAGTTCTCTATAAAAAAAAACTTCACCAGATCCTAGTACATGTCTCATTTCAACACCTCAGAGAACACTCCAGTATTTGACTCCCCCCACTCTTCCAAAACCTGTGACTCATCTTGCCAGATATCTCCTTGTTGCCTCTCTGCTCAGCCCCTTCTCAATAATGCATTGTTCTACTCTCTGGTAGTTCTTGACTCTGGCTTCGCCTCAGAACAGTGTCTTTTGGAACCACACTCCACAGCGCATGGGCCAACTCCATCCCAGTTCCCAGTTGTACCCTCCACAGCCCCAGCCTGTGCACAGTGCATTTAGGTTGTTGGGGAGGAGGTAATGTGCAGGCATTCATTCCCTGGAGCCCCAGTCCCTGGAGACCTGGGCTGGAACAGTGGTTCCTGTGTATCTCAGCATTCCATGGCCAGACTCCAGCCATGCACTGAGGTTGTTTCATGCACAGCCTTAAGTGCTCTGTGCTCTGACTACTCAGGAGCCGGGAGCAAGCCCAGCCTGAGGCTCTGTCGCCCTCCCTTGGTGGTGGCTAGAGGTGAAGAGAGAGTCCAGCCTCAGCAGAGGAGAGGAACCACAGCCTGCTACAGCTTCCTGGGGCCCAAAGCAGCCCTCAGGTGCACTCAATCCAGGGGCAGCCGGCTTCTGCAGGGGTCTGACAGCCGGCTCAGCATGCATGCACCACCACCATCCCCGGAGCTCCTGCTCTCACCATTACCAGTCCCAGAAAAATTACCTGATACCTTGGAGAATCTCCCTTCCCCTGACAGACAGCGTGGTACAAAGAAAATCTCAGGTCCAGGTTCTCAGGGGATAAGGTGTGTCATCTTCCTAGTTTCCTACCTGCTGGGGAAGGTAGAAAGGTCGACAAGACCTGTCTCCCGAGACCAGGGAGACTGATGAGGCCACGTCAAAGCCGTGGGGGCATCAGCTGGCCTTTGTCCTTTTTTACATCCCAAGCCTCCGTGGCAGGCAAGAATGGCCCACATTTCAGCAGAGTTAGGATGCTAATTCGGATGCTAATTAGCAATTATAGATTCAGTGGGAGGACACCAGCTCTCCTCCTGCCTGAAGGGGAGGTCGGTGCAGACAGACGCTGACACAGGCACCCCTGCATGGGGGGAAGGGCCCATGGGTCCCCTCACAGAGTGTGTGGGAAGCATGTCCAGAGGCTGATGTTGTCTGTCATTTGCCTCTCACTTTACCCTTCAGTCACTGGCCCTGATCCAGCCTTCTCCTGGGGAGCTCATGTCCTGTGCCTCAGTGCTGCCCTCTCCTGGATCCTACCTCTGACTATTGGTTCCCGAAAAATAGGCATTTTGTGGGGCAGACAAGGAGGGAGAGGAACTGCTCTGGAATCACTTCCATCAAGTTCGGCCTGGAGCCCATCTCTGTGATAAGCACACCAGCTCCCCTTGCAAGGACATCAGTCCCAGGCCCTCCACCTTCCCAGCAGGTTCTTCACCCAGCACCATCTTGGAGAGGAACAAGGAGAAGGGGAGGCATCCTGAAAGACACAGCAGGTACCTGAATCATCCACGCTCAGGGTTATTTCCCAAAGAGACTGTCAGCAGCAGCTAACAGTAGCTAGCAGTGACTTGGACTAACGTTACCTGATGGAACCAAAATTTAAGGGGTGCTTTTCCTTTCCATTTTCCTGGAGAAGAGAAAGCTCTTAAAGAGACAAAATTCGCTGTAAAGAACTGTCTTTGAACTATAATTTCACTGCACATATGATTAGACTGTGAGGAAACGTATGCCCCCACTGAAAACATACAGGCAGCCAGCTCAGAGAGTGGATGGATTAAAGGCGATGACGGACGCCCAGTGCTTCTCCTGGCCAGGTGTGGGTGATCAGTAAAGAACTGCTGTTGTTATTTTTATCAAAATCAAGTTTCTCATTACTGTGCTTCAAACATTGCAGACATTAAAAGAGATCTTCCTAGGGCTCTGATTTATCCCACTCAAACAGAGTCTAGTGCTCCAGAGACCTAGCCTGACATCCACGGGCCACTCAATGAATTGTCACTCAATTCCATGGCTGAGGCCAGCGTCACCTGCCACTTGAGCAGAGGACGGTTCTCACTGGCAGCCTGCAGGCCCAGGCTCTCGGAGTTGTGGGAGAGGGCGGGGACAGAGGAGGACAGGCATAGTTCAGGGGAGGGGTGCCCACTCCCTTCATGACTGCTGACCCCACCCAGATCCCGGGGTCAGGAGTTTGAGCTTTGCCCCAGGCCAGGCTCACTGAGGGCACCGTGAGCAGAGTCCCCGGTCCACCCAGAGGAAGGAAGGCTGAGGGATCTCAGCCTTCGGCGAGAGCAGGAGAGGAAGTCGCCAGGATGGTTTTCACCATGTCCACAAAGAGCCAGGGTGCAGGGGGCTGGCAGTGTTCTGTTCTTGATCCGGGTGCTAGTTACGAAGGTGTGATAACCTTGTGAAAATTCCTCTGGCTGGATGTTTCGGATCTGGGCAGCTTTCTGCACTTAGGTTATCCTTCAATTAAAAGTTTATTTTTAAAAGTCACCAAAAAACTAGGGGCTGGCCCGATGGCACAGTGGTTAAGTTCGCAGGTTCCGCTTTGGCGGCTTGGGGTTCACCAGTTCAGATCCCAGATGCGGACATGGCACCACTTGGCAAGCCATGCTGTGGTAGGCGTCCCACATATAAAGTAGAGGAAGATGGGCATGGATGTTAGCTCAGGGCCAGTCTTCCTCAGCAAAAAGAGGAGGATTGGCGAGAGATGTTAGCTCAGGGCTAATCTTCCTCAAAAAAATAACAAATAAATAAATTAATTAAATTAAATTAAAGTCACCAAAAAACCAAATACCCTCCCCCACAACCTCTTCACAGCACCTGCCCCGCTGGGCAGAGGAGAGCATCCTTGCAGCTGTTGCTGTAAATTGTCTGGTTTAATCCACATCATTGAGAGATGGGCCAGGCCAGAAATGGCCCCCATGGGATATTTTACTCTTTCGCCACAAAACTCCAACTCTGACCTTGATTCGTTCTTTCCTCCATTTAACAAGTTTAAATGTACCACCTGTCTACTCTCAGCATGTCCTAAACTGGATGCCTCGTCCTCAGCCCGGTGCCTGCCTGGCCTCCATTAACCTGTGCATCACCACTTACCTGAGATGTGGCCCAGAAGTTGCACTGTCACCTCTATATCCTCCATTCCTGTTTTCTAACAACCAACCAGTTACACTGCAAATTCTGCTTTGGAAAATTCTCCAGCCTCCTTCTCTTCCTTTCCATCCACATGGTCAGGCCCTAGTCTATATCTGCATCCTCTTGCACCTGGGCCGTTACAATGGCTTCCTTCCTTATCTGCAGCCTTCAAATCCTTGAAGCCGACCTCCCATGCTGTCGCCAGAGACCATGTCATTCATTACCAAAAACATTCGATGGCTCCCTACTGCCTATGGAAAAAGGGTCTAAACCCCTCAGTTTCACCAGCAAGGTCCTCCATGACCCAGATCCGCCCCCCACGACACCCTTGCATCCACCTACTGCCAACTGCAGTGGACCACTCTCCACTCCTCATGTTCACCTAGGGCAGTTTTACTCCACAGCTCCGCTCACATCATTGTCTCAATCCCAAACACCCTCCCGCTTCCCCATCTTCCGCTGTTTTCCTTGGCTTCCAGGGCTGCACTCAGAAGTGACCTCCTCTGAGAAGTCTTCCCTAATCCCCGATCAGATTTCATCACCTCTTCACTTGGCAGCTACCATATGCTGCTAGTTCTTTAATACCATTCTGCCTCATCTTGTCATGATCATTATGCAATCAGAAAAACCGGTTGGCTCTCCCTTCAAAACGTTTCCAGAATCTGGACATTTCCCACCACTTCCAATGCCACACCTGGTGCAGCCACTATGACTCCCACTGGATTGTCTTCTAACTGTTCTTGCTTCACTCTGGCCTCCTCTCCACCAGATCTGTTCTTTACAGAGTAATGCTCTTAAATATACCTCAGGTTATATCACTCTTCAGCTCAAGGTCTTCCTCAGAACAAAATCCAAAGGCCCCACCGTAGCTTGCAAGACCCCACAGGATGGGGCCCAATCACCTCCCTGCCTGATCCTACAGGATGGCGCCCAGTCACTTCTCTGCCTGGTCCTGCAGGACAGGGCCCATCCACCTCACTGCCAGGTCCTGATATATTTTTCAACCACTTAAAAATGTGAAAACCCAATTAGATTATTTAAATCTTATTTCTATCATGCTGCTTTTCAACATTTTTTTCCTAAGAGTCTCATTAACTAGACTAGTTGCTACATATCTGTAATGCAAGACAATATGTAATCAATAAAATCCTGAATTCTGCAGCAAAAAATAAAATAAAATAAAATAAAATGTAAAAACCACGCTTGGTTCGTGAGCCATAGAAAATGAGGTGCCAGGCTGGATTTGGCCCATGGGCTATAGTTTGCCTACCCCTGTCTTAAAGGATGAGTTGGCATAGTCCAGGTGTAGACAGAGGAGCAGGTTAGGCATGCAAGTACAGGTGACGGCACGGTCTAACAGCCTTCGCGAGGTCTTAAAAACACATAAAGATACAGTCTATTTGGTAAATGGGAAGAGGTTTGATGTGAGAGTCAGGGCTGGGATCTGGGGTCTGGACAGAGACTCGAGAGGTCACTGGGGTCAGAAGAGAAAGGGCTTTTCAAATTATAAAATTCACATGAGCTTTACATTGCGTAACGATATAGTTTAGGAAAATAACTCAGGAATGAGGAGAGCCTGGGGACGGACAAGCAGGGTGACTAAGAGAGCAGCTCTCCTGCCAGCATTAGTGTTCCGGATCCTGCTGGTACGCCTGCAAAAGCTAATGGTTAAACAGTCAAGAATTTCTGTAAGCCAACTGTTGAATACGGTCATTATTTAAAAATTAGATTTTACAAAATTACAACTAAAAACAAAGATAGTAAGGACTCAAAAACTCATTATTTTGTGACATTTCACTATTATCTTTGCTCTTAAGATTATTTACGTCTAGTGTAACCATATGGTGGAAATGCCACATAATGACATGCCAGTGTGCATCTCTTCCTGACTCTGCAGTCCGTGACCTCACATTGGTAGCTTGAAATTGGCCATGATGGGAATATTTACACCACAGACATGGATAAACGCTACAGATCAGCCCCCGCCCCACCCCCCACCAGAGAATCGGTTGTTACACATTTACCCCACACCACTGAGTGCAGGTGAAGGAAGAGACGCCAGGACCAGGACAATGGTGGCACAAGTAGAGAGGGGATGGCCGGGACAGAATCTACTCAACCAGATAGGTTTGGAGAGATGAGGGGAAAGGACAAGGAAGAGAAGGACGCCTCCACACCAGAGAGCGATCTATGTATAAAGAGGCACTTTGAACCCAAGACTTGGCTCTGCGCTTCCTCCACGTGCCTTCTCACAAACGTCCTTGGTCAACAATCCCAGGGTAGGTGTGTGAGCCAAGACTGGCTCCCTGGCAGCCCTGTGCAGCAGGAGCGGTGGAAGAGCTTGCTTAAAGCCATCCAGCAGGTCGGCTGAGCCCCCGGCTTCCACTCAGCCACCGTCGCTGCCCCACAGGCCCGTCTGTGTGTTTACATCTCATATATAGCTGCGTGCAGAGCTATTCGGGCACCCACAGCGCTCTGTGAGCGGGGCTGTGTGTATTTATAACCACACAGCCATGTGTGGACAGCCCCACATATAGATCTCACCTACATCATTTCACACATCCCCGAGGTGCCCTGGGCCTGCTTCCTGACCTCACGTCAGGGGCCGGCCGCCGGTAATTGACTCTGATGGGAACCGTGCTCTCCCAGCCAAAGGCACGCAGCCCGCCTCCCACAGCCAGCGCCTGCCACCCTCCCACGAACCTGGGGGGCCAGACCTTCCTGGTAAAGCTCTGCAGAGAGTCGAGCTATAAACATGCCACAGGCTGACCCGCGTATGGAAATGAGGCTCGTGGTTGGGCCTGGCGCCCAGCCACAGGCCTGTGGCCTTGCTGCCGCCAAGTATCTTTAGCATGAACTTCATTAACATCGGCCCCCCTCTGCCCTCTCCAATCTCTCTCCTCCACTGCCCTGTCTTACACTCAGTTTGTGGTGTCTTTTTCAAGGCTTATTCTCAAGCCTGCATAGAGGGCTTGGCTCCATCGTCTCCCTATCTGACAACAATAACAACAATATAATCATAGCTTCCACTTACAGTGCTAGGCACTGGGCTAGACTCTTCATATCCATTATCGCATTGAATCTGCATAAATAAGGAACCTGAGACTAAGGGGGTGGGCCATTCAGTGAAGAGATCTGAGGCTGAAGAGGTCAAGGTTGGTGGAGGTGTCTGGGGCTCCGTGCACACAGTAAGCCCCAGAGCTACACGCATCCGGCTGGAAGGGCCACTGCATACAGGGGAAAGAAGATAAGGCCAGGACCACTGCAATGATGGCACAAATAGAGAGGAGAAGACGGCTGGGAGAGACTCAGAAACAACCAGGTAGCTTAGGAGAGATGAGGCAGAAGGAAGAGGAAGAGAAGGATGCCTCCAAACTAGAAGCAAATAGAGAAAGCGCTATTTATAAAGAGGACAGTCAGTCCTTTTCCAAGCCAGAGTGGGGCAAAGGCCATCCCTGAGGCCTGAGGAGGAAGACACCCCGCCCTCATAGGCTGCTCCTAGTTGGGCGGGGTGTTCCTTGCAGGCCGTGCCAGGCTTGGTTTCCTAAGGGATCTGGACTGGAAGCCCTCCTTGAAGACATGGGCCAAACAGCTCCCCAGGACCATCCTTCAAGAATGCCAAGTCCTCATTTCTGCACCAACTTTCCAGGCCAGCCCTGGGGTAGGGTCCAACCATCGTGAGGAGAGGGGAGGGGAAGGAGGCAATAAGACTTGTCTTGTTCTCGATGACCAGTGGCCTGCGGAGGCTTCCCTGTTCTTTGTTCTCTCTGACCCCCGACACAGGCTGAGGTTAGCCCGGGCTCTCACGCCTTCATGGGGCACACCACCATCGTTTCCAGATTTGTCCACAAAAGTCTGCACAGGAGCCCCTCCTTCCCTCCTTCCTTCCCCTTTTCTTCCCTCCCTCCCTCTTCCTATTCCGTCTCTACAATCTAACAGACTGTTCTTTCTTGAATTGAATCACTATCAGCCTCTCTGCCATCTTCATTCATTTGCTCCTGATTCTGCCCTCTGGGGCCACCCAGAATACATCAGTACTAGAAATGACAACCAGGAGGATGATGCCGATGATGCTGGCAAATGGTAGTCAGCCCTTATTTTGTACTAAGAACTTTGCATGTATTATTTCATTGAATCCTCATAGCAACCCCACAGAAGATTCTTTTGCCATCCCCATTTCAGAGATGGACAAACTGAGACCTGGAGGGATTAAGTAATTTGTCCCACATTTTACAGCCAACAGATGACGGAATTAGGATTTGGATCCAGGCAATCTGATTCAAAAGCCAGTTCTCTTAACCACTGGGAGGCACTGGTGAGGGAGGTGGGCTTCAGGTCCAGGCTGTTCACTATGGTGACAATGGGTAGGGCTTGGACCCGTCTTCCATTTGCAAACCTTCAAATACTGAAGAATTCTCCGCTTCTTCATGGGGCGAGATGCTGTGGCTGTGTGGCCACGTGGCTGCCGAGCGTCTAGTCACTCAGTCTAGTTCCCCATGCCACAGCCAAGCCCAGGTCTTCTTGACCCAGACTCCCAAGAGAGCTAAGGATGAGCCTTTACCCTCAGGCCCATCAACCTTCTCCAAGGTCATCTCATCCAGTCCCTTGCTTTTGAACAGGAGCGCATTAGCCCTGCATATCCACCTCCTATCTTTCAAAGACCTGAGAGATTCAACCACAAAGCAGAGATAATGGAGGAAACTGCTGAGCATCTACCAGGATCCACACCCACCATCTCCATTAAGTCATTTGCCATCGCCCATTTGGAGATCTTCCCCAAATCAACCCCCACCCCTCCTATTGCTCCTTCAGCATGACTCCCCTAATTCTGTGTGTGTGGGTCCTCACTGCCTCACTCAGGTTAGAAGTGTCCTCTGTCCACCGCTCCCAGGCCTCGGCCGCTAATAAACCCAACTGAAATGCAGGTCCAAGCCCTGCCCATTGTCATCGCAGTAAACAGCCTGGACCCGAAGCCCGCCTCCCTCACTCCCCAGAAGATTAATAAATCAGATTCAGACGCCTATTGTTCTGGACACAGTCAGAATCAATTGCAGGATTTTAAATCTCTCAGCACAGAGCAGCTGGCTGGCTACAAGAGGCCCCGCTATGTCTCTGGGAAAGCTGGCCAGGGATGGAAATAAGAAAGAAAAAAAGGAAGACCAAATAATCAATAGTTACCACGAGCTCTTGGCCATCTCCACAGAGTATCCTTCAGGAGGCAGGTCCCCAACTTACCATGATTCTCAGTTAGTAAGGGAGGGGGAGGGAACAGAAAGTAAGGCTGGGAAGAGAAGGAGCCAGAAAGAGGCCAATCTGGACCCAAGGTTAGCCCTCAGATGGGTGGGGTCACTCCACACTCACCTCCTAACCTCACCAATGGCTAATTTCATCTGCAAATGTTTGAATCCCAAAAGTGAGCACTCACTGCCTGAAGCCACAGGGTGAATTCCACTTTCTTATTCCAGAATTCCCAAGAAGAATTCATAGAAATCCTTGTATCTTAGACTAATTATCACTCTCTTGCCATCCCCACCCCCTAGGCCTTGGTCTTGTTTTTTTTTCAATCCCTTACTCTCATGGGAGACATAGTGTGCCTGCCACTGCCGCCTGAGTGGCTGCTAGCATTTTCCCTAGCTGTTTATGTGGAAAATCATAAAAATATTTGGTGGCCAAAAAAAGAGAAGGGAAATGCTTTGGTGGTCTGATGCAACAGAAATGCTTTTTTGAAAAAAAAAAAAAAAAAAGCTGGATGTCTTATTCTAATCCGAAAGCATGCATAAACGCAGTATTGATTGAAAAGTCCTAGGTGGAAGGCACATTTTTCTCAGAGATCTGCCCCCACCCCACCCCCTCCAAGCAGACAAAAGCACTGTTGGCAGCTGGCAGAGAGTAAGTCACTTATAATCCAGCCACAGGGTTTGGGAAGAGCTGAAAGCAGAAATTCTTGTGGGCAGTACTCTACCCCAGTCTGGTATTATGCTACTGCCCTGGTGGCCTAATGCTCTTGGCTGAAAGAGGAGGCACTGTGAGGTTGACGATGGTGATGGTGGTGGCAGTGATGTCGATAGTGTCGCTACTGCAGCTGATGCTGATCGAAACATATTTGTGCTGCATTTTACAGTCATGAAGCCTCTCCACGTACATGCTCTCCTTTGATGCTCAACGGTGATTCCTAAAGGGACTTAGGCAGGAATCATGATCACATCATGCCCACTTCAGAGAGGAGGAAAACAAAGCCCAGAGAGCCACAGTATCTCGCCCAAGAGCACACAATTTGTCAGTGGCAAAGCCAAGTTTCAAACCCTGCAGAGATGCCTTATACCATGTTGCTTTGGACTCTAAACAGTGCTGCCCAACAGAGAGATAAGGGAGCCACATATGTCGTTTGAAATTTTCTAAGTAGCCACATTTTCTAAAAAGCAAAAAGGAGCAGGTGAAATGGATTTTAGTAATAGACTTTATATAACTCGATATGCCCAAAATACTATCATTGCAACCCGTAATCAATGCAAAAATCAATGCCATCTTTTACATTCTTTGCTTTCGTATTAAGTGTTTGAAATCTGGTGTGCATTTTGTGCTTTGAGCACATCTCATTTCAGACTAGCCAGCTGTGGCTAGTGGCTATGCTATTGGCCAGCATAAGTCTAAAAGGATTCATCAATGGCTTTGATGCTGAGTGTGGTAATGAGAGAAGCTCAGAGAGAGGGCAGCATGACAGTTGCTTGACTCATCTTTATTCCTAAAGAGGAAAAACTCTCATCTCAACTTGAGCTCCATAGTCGTGCAGGCAAGATACAAAAATTATTTCAGTTCACAAACTGTATTTTTCCTTCTTCTTCTCCTCTTCCTCATCTTTCCCCTCCTTCTTCTTGAGCATCAGCTGCTAAAACACCTAACCCAGATATTAGCACTGAGTGATTTGCAAGCCGTCTACAAGCAGCAACTTGGTCCCCTCCTTCTAAAGATTTTCTGCCCTCCAACTGAATTATACACGGTGCTACATCAGGCACACTGCAAAAACAAGGATCCCTCTGAGAGCACTGGGCACCCATGTCTGTGCTTCTCAATGGGAGATATGGATGGAGGGAAAAAAGAAGGAGGGAAGAGAGAGAAATGGAAGGAGAGAGGGAGGGAGAGAAGGAAGGAAAGTGTACCGAGTTGAATAGTGTCCCCTCAAAATTCATGTTCACCTGGAGTCTCAGAATGCGACCTTGTTTGGAAAAAATTTCTCTGCGCCTGTAATTAGCTAAGGTGAGGTCATACTGGATTAGACTGGGCCCTAATCCAATAAGTGGTATCCTTAGAAGAAGAGGGAAATTTGGACAGAGACACAGAAGACACAGGGAAGAACATGATGTGAAGACAGCGGAGGAGATTGAGGGATGTGTCTCCAGGCCGAAGAACACAGGATTGTCAGCGACCACCCTAAGCTAGACAGAGGCAGGGAGGAGATTCTCCCTCAGAGCACCCAGCAGGAACCAACCCCGCCAACACCTTGATTTCGGACTACTGGCCTCCCAAAGTGCCAGAGAAGAAATTTCTGTTGCTTTAAGCCACCCAGTTTGTGGTAATTTGTATGGCAGCCCTACAAAACTAATCCAGAAAGGGGGGCCAAGCCAGACGTGCTTTCTTATGAAAATCAGTTCAGGGCAGATACCTGATCCAGAAGAACTTTCAGTTGAGAAAGTGCACTCAGTGCTGGCTGCCCTGTGCACATGCATTCAATTACTAGTGAAATCAAATCAGCTTCCTCCCCGCCCCCCTCTCTGGTCACCCATTCTGGTCATCATTACATCTGAGTCCCAGGTTTGCTATAAAGAGATAAAGCCTTAAAATGAGGGGTTCCAGTATTTCCAATATTATCTGCTAAAAGACAGAATCATTTCCTAGGAGTGACTGCTGAGGACAGGATGGAGACCAAAGGGTAAAAGATGCAGCAGATTTCGGCTCCTCCTGTGGACATTTTGAACAAGCAGCCACGATCTCTGCAAGTGGGCTGCCTCATACGCAAACCCTGAGGCACACTGGCCCTGGAGGTATTAAAAAGAGGCTGTTGGGATTCTGTCTTTCTGATATCATCAAAATAGTTCCTGTTAGGATCAGAGAATAAACTGATTACAGGGGCCTCTTCCATCTTAAAGCTGACGACGTGCTTCTGAATTGGAATAGTTTTCCGCTGATCCAGGAGCAGTACAGCTCTGACGGGGTTGAGGTCTGAAGTTGTGACATTCAAGTGGACACTGTACAGATGAGGTTCTGGGTCTGCTGGGCCCCAGCCTCCAGGAGACATGGCCCATTTCCCGTAACACGCAGCCCTGCCCCTGGCCGTGACTGATCAGATTCTCAAATATTTTGACTAATATAGAGACTAATAAAAGAGCTGTGGTGGTTACAGCAGAAACTTGGTGGGACAACTGGGACCACAGCAAGTCATAAGCAGGTGCAGATTAAATTTTGGGAGGAGAAAGAAATACGAATAAAGAGGAAAAGCCACAAAGTAGGGAAAAAGCAGACTTCCAGTGCTCTGCTTACTTATTTCTGCATATCAAACTACTCTAAAACTTAGTGGCTCAAAATGTCAACTATTTTATTATATATCCTGCATTTGTGGGTTAGGAATTCAGGCAGGGCTCAGCTGGGCAATTCTGTTCTACGTGGTATCAGCAGAAATCGCTGAGAGGTCACTGCTAGCAGATGGGGTGGTGCGGGAGTATCCGAGGTGGTTTCCCTCTGTCTGGCTACCTTGGCAGGGACCGCTGGAAGCCGGGCTCAGCTGGGGCTGTACACCAGAGTGCCTACCTGTGGTCCCTCCTGCACAGGCTTTGGGTCACTGGGCTTCCTATAGGAGGGTCAGGGCTCCAAGAGCAAGTGTTTCCATGAACAAGCCAGAAGCTGCCTGGCCTTTCATGACCCAGCCTTAGCAGTCACATAGCATCATTCTGCCACACTCTTTTGGTTGAAGCAGTCATAAACCACCCACCCCCCCAGATTTAAGGGGCAGGGATATAGACCCCACTTCTCTATTGGGGGGGGGATCAAAGAATTTGTGACCATGGTTTGAAACCACCACCCAGTGAGAAAGAGATAGGAAGAATTGCTTTCTAGTTCACAATTCTCATCATGGCCTCCTCCTTAACGAAAATCCCTCCTTTTACTTGGCTAACGAGTGGATTTGGATCCCTGCAATCAAAATAGACCTATTTTGGGCTGAATTTTGTCCCTCAAAATTGAATGTTGAAGTCCTAACCCCTAGTACCTCAGAATGCAACTGTATTTGGATATATGGTCTTGGGTCATCTGGTCCTTGGTAATCTACAGGCCAAAGAGAGAGGCCTCGGAAGAGACTGACCCTGCCAACACCTTGGTCTCAAACTTCTAGCCTCCACAACTGTGAGAAAATTAATTACCGCTGTTTCAGCCCCATAGGACCTTGTTATGGCAGCCCAGCAGACAAATGCCAGCTCTGACTAAACAATTGTGCCAGTGTAGGGATCTCAGTGCTAACATAAGCAATGGGGAGTCTGGGCTTGCTAGCCTACTGGTTAGCGCAGGGTATGGCCCACGGCCAGGTGGCCCCAGTGTGCTGCAAGATCATAAAGCGCCCTCGTGGCACAGGTCGCTGCTCCCCAGTGAGCATCCACTGGAATCAGGAGATACGGAATGGGGGGATCCTGTCTCCCATCTCTGCTCCTGGCAACGGAGTTTACACGTTTACTGTCCCCTCTACAGAGGCAGCTGCTTATTTTTCTTTGGAAACAGAAATACCTTCTTGGTCTAGTTTTCTTACACATACAGACACGTGAATGTGAATTTACACATGCGTGTGTGTGCATGCACACAGACTTCCACACTCTACCCTGTGTTCCCTTCTAACACACTTTCCTCCCTATCTCATCACCAATGCCCAGCAATAAGCTGAGAGTCAGGAAATCAGGCTTCGGTCCCAGGTTAACTACACTTCACTCAATTTCCCCAGTTTTCTGTTTGGTCAGCTTTAGAACGAAAGGATTGCCCTACAGGTGATTTCTAAGATGACTTTTAGCACTAAAGGCAGGTGGCTCCATCCTCTCAGTGCAGTGAAGAAGCCCCAGCCTGGCATTAGGATAACGTAGTTTCTGCTGCTAAATTAGCCACGAGCATCTCACGGCCCCTCTCCCAGCCTCAATTTCCCCTACCGAGAAATGTGCTTAATGGTCTCCAGGTTCCCCTCTGACATTCCAGGACCCAGGACCTGCTCTTTTCCTTATAAATTCACTTTCCAAATTCATTTATTCTTGCTCTTCCTGCGTTGAAGAAAAATGTCCCTTCCTTGCCATCCTGAGCCTCCCATCTCTCTTCCCCCACCCAGACCCTTCCCCACATTTATTCACTGAGGGCTCCCAGCTCCCATTCTTCCCCCTCCATCCCAAGTTCCACCTCACCATGGCGATGACCCATCCACCACCATGGCCTCCATCCAATGCCTTGACTCCCCTCCATTTCCACCCCCGTCCCCCATGATCACAACAGGAAACTTCCCAATGCCCATCCCTGAAGTCTCACCATCAACATCTCATCCCTGGCCACAGTAACCACCCTCCTCTTGTTCATTTACTCCTACAATGCCTATCCCATGTTCTCATTAAGATCTCTCTCCTGACTGCTGATTTCCCAACCCCGCTTCCTAGCTGACCTGTAGGTCACGATTCCCCATTTAACCCACTCTCCTGCTGTTACTGCCAACACCTCGCCACCTTGTCCCTCGGTCACATTTAACCCATAAAGCCTTTCAGCCTTGTAGTCAACCCAACAATGTGCCATCTCCATCCCCAGCTCTGGACTCCCGAATTCCACTAGAGAAAGACATTCAACTGCACGGAAAGGTGCCAAATGAAAAGTCTCTAACAGCAGCTGGCCTCAACTGACTGACCGTCCCTCTACTTGTCCCCGCCAGCCCTTCTTCTTTCCCCCACAGTGCCTTCCAAACCTTCCCCAGCCCCCTCAAGTCCCAGCCTGGGAAGCTGACTGTCTCACTCTCATGGGATGACCTCCCCTCCTACTTTGCAGAGAAAATAGAGGCAATCAGGAAAGGACGCCCTCCCCTTCCTGCCTCTCCACCTACAAGCTTTGCGCTGTCCTTCCTGCCGCATGTAAGGGGGCTCCTCCACCTGTCCAGGGCTAATCCCACTGCCAGTGCCAAGATTCCACCGCACCCCCACCTCCCTACATCCTTATCCCACCAAGGAGGACACCCCCTCCACTATCTGTGTCCTTTCCCCCAACTGTGGGCAGCTTTCTCTCAGCACAAATGCTTGATCGTGTCTCTCCTTTCAGGGAAAAAAAAGCCCTAGACTTTTGTCCTTGCCTTTAGTGGCAACTTGCTTTCCTCCACCTTCCTGCCTGAGACGCCTGAAGGCAGGCGCTAGCCTACCACTTCCTCCTTACTTTCCACCCACAGATTTTACAAGTGACAATCTTTCAGAGTTTTTCTTTCTGTTAATAAAAGGCTATATGCTCACTGTTACTTACGAAAGAGTCAAATCGTGCAGGAACATTTAAAAACCAAAGTCGAAAGCTCTCTGCCGGAGAGAACAGTGGAGTCTGTTGCTGGACCACTCCTGGGCATCTGTCTATTCACAGTGCACGTGCCGAGCTTCGCACAGATATGTCCACAGTCGATGTCCAGGCCTCCAGCCTGCTTTTCTCACTACACAACAGGCTGTGGGTGTCTACTCACATGGAGAAATAGGAATGAATATCATTATTGATGGCCACTAGGATTCTGTTGTATGGATTTACCACAATTTATTCAACCCTGTTCAATCTATTGATGGGGTGTTTCATTTGCCACTTACTCTTCCCCTCCCAACTCTGCCCCCACCAAGTAAAAGAGAAAGTCATTCCTAGTTTCTCCCTCCTTGTACAGCACCTTCCTGTACCCCTACCTCAGGGAGGGGCGCCCTCCACTAACCCATAAAGACTCTAGGTTAAGATCCAGTATTTCTCTTGTTATAGGGTGGCAAAGGTCGCATCCGTACCAGTAGGACCCAGGGAAGGTAGCGTGGGGGTGGGAGGATGGAAGCACCCCCCCAACACACACATACCACACACACACACATACACACACACCTGGCTGCTGGTACCGGCAGCATCCAGAGAGAAACTTTAAAAGAAGGTGAAGGGACATGAGTCAGCTTCCCCTCTGACTTACAGAAAACGTGACTGCAGCAGCCGCACCGCCCCCCCTCCCCGGTCCCCCAGGCCCAGGCCCAGCATCGCGGAGACCGCACCAGCCGTGGTATCTCACAGACCAGGGTTTGCATCTCCTGTACACCCCTGACCGTGAGCGGGCAGCACAGCGGCTCTGAGCCTGTTTCCCCATCTGGTCATCTAGAGTCAGACAGAGCAGGTTTGTCATGGGCATTGGTACTTATGGGAGGAGAGACAAACAGCGGCTGCCAGGATCTCATTGCTTTTATGGATGGGGAGTGTTCCTCCCCCAAGGGAAAGATTCAGGACCCTGTGAGTTGGGCTGGACAAGCTGGGGCCTCGCTAATGACAAGGATAGAGGCTGACATGCATCAATTAACTTATTTAATTCTCATATAAATCCCTCCAAGTCCTTACAATAAAGGGGATTTAATAAGAGAATTGACTTTCTTGGCGACGGAAGAGCAGAGAAGGCCAACAAGGATAGTGAGACAGTCCAGAGGTCAGCAATAGGAGGAAGCCACCACCGCGCCCCCAGCCCAGGCCGGGCAGACAAAGAGAGCGGGCATTACAGCTTCTGGGGTCATCCAGAAACTAGAATCACAATGGCTCCGTCCAGCAAGAGCAAAACCATGAAGGAGAAGGAGCCGCTTCCAGAGACCAGGCCCAAGGCAGAGGGCAGGGAAGACATACTCCAGCTTCTCTCTGACCCCGCCCACTGACCTCCTGCCAGGGCCTTCCATTGGCTAAACCCTGCTGGAAACCAGATGTCACAGGAGCCTGGCTAACTCAGCCTGCAAGGGCCAGCCCCACTTTGATGGTAGAGTGGATATCAAGGCAAATAAGCCCAGGCCCGTGCAGGTGCTATTACTATCTTTGTTTACACATAAAGAGACAAGGCACAGAAAAGTTAAGCAACTTGTCCAATATCACACAGCCAGTAAGCAGAGAGGTGGGGGTTTGAACCCAGGCAGCCCATCCCTGGAACCCGCAATCCTAACTGCACTGTTCCAGCACCTTCCCTAGAGCCTCCAGTCCAGCAGCTAGTGGTTTTCTCTTGCTTTTCTCAGTCTTCCATCCTTTCTCTTTTTTTATTTCTTCCTGGCACCAGCAGTGTTGCTGATGCATACACAGGACTTTGGGGTCAGATAGACTTAAATTCCAATTCCAGCTCTGCTACTAATTAGCTGGGGAAAGTTGCTTAATCTATTCAGTCAACACATACTCACTCAGCACTTACTATATGCCAGTCCCAAGGGGCTTAACCCCTCCCAGCCCCTGCTTTCTCATCCGGACAATGGGTGTGATTGTACACAGTGGTCAAGCAGGTGCAATGAGGTGACTGAGGATCTGGTACATTATTACATTTACTTCGAAAAATGCTGATGGTCCCACCCCTCCTTCTTTCCCATCTTCTTGTCCCTGTCAAAGCTGTAGTCTTCCTTGCCGGGGTCATTGTTCATATCGGCTGATGCCTCGTGGAGCAGACGTTACTGGCCCCATTGGAGCTAAGCCCCCAGAGCAGTCACACCCCCGAGCCACCTATTGCCCTCCAGGCCAGCTCTGCATCCCTCAGAGTCTCAGTGTCCCCCAGTGGAAAGTGGGCTGAGGGAATGAGACCCAGCTGTCCCCCAGTTTGGCCACAAGGAAGAGAGGAAGCGGATGGGGGCCAGAAGAACAAGAGGAAAACTCTTTGCAAATGTAAAGAACATTTAATAACATGAGCAATAACCGTAATGGCTTCAGGCAGGAGCACTCGTTCACTCCCTGCTCCTGGGAGCCCCGCTGCTTCCTGCAAGAGGGAAAGAAACAGCTGCTGGGCCCACTCATGCAGGAATCCACAGGTCAGGCAGAGTGACTTGATCTGTTCTCGGCACAGGTCACCCGTGGGGAGGATGCACGGCCCATGTGGCTGATTGCCACCCCACGTGCTCCCCTGATCCCCACCTCCACCCAGGAGTTTGCTTCAGAAGCAACATATGGGATCCCCATGCAGGTCCAGCCAAGCCCCTCCTGCCTGCCAGCCTCTCCGGGGTGCGGGATTTGGGAAGACTCGAGTTTGGAGTCTCCCGCTGCCCCACACAGGCCCTGTGGTCTTGGCGAGATCTGTGATGCTGGGCCTGGTCCTCCTCTGCGAAATGGAGAAAGCAGCACTTGGCAGTCTGCGCGGGTGGCCGCACAGAACAGAAGGCACACTGGGCAGGGAGAACTGAAGAGGACTTAGTGAGGGAAGGAAGCTGTGACTTCTTCTGGGACTGAAGCCCAGTGTAAGAGCTGGAGACACAGAAGGGGCTCACCACTAGCAGTCGCGCCGCCGAGGGACACTGAGCGGAGGAAGAAGGGAGGAATACACTAACCTCTCTCTTCTCAGCCTCTGAGGTCCTCCTTAAACAAGCCCAGGTAACGCTGCCTGTGGGCGCCCAGCCTCCCAAGCACGGAGAGAAAGGCAAAGAGTGGATCTGGAGGGGAAACAGTTGCCACACTCTCAGCAGCATCACCGTGACGTTGGAAGGAGCCAACGGCTGTGAAAGGCCTGGCCCGGCTCCTGCCCGTAGTAAGCACGCCATGCATTCCAGCTCTCGTCGTCATCACTATCAACTGCACGGTTTTTCTGGCACGAACACTGCCCCCTGCTCTGTTCTTCTGTCCCTCCTCCTCCAGGCCAGGGAAGAACCTGGATAACCCCTGCCTTCTGAGGGAGGAAATAATTGATAAAGATGACAACATTCAGCTCTGTTCTCATGGCCAAATTTCCCCTCGGGTCTCATTTTCCTGGGAGGCAGTGAAGCACTAAACCTCCCTTCTCTTCACCAAGGCTTTCGAACCCTTGGTCTGGCCTACCAAAGGGTGGCAGTCAGGGCTTCCATCTTTAATGTGCGCCTTGCCCCCTTGGAGTCAAGGAACCAAGGAAGTGCATCAAAGTGATTGAGCCTGTATGGTGTGCCCTGTACCCGCTCCTCACATAGCCATGTAGCTTAGTGGTTTGGTTAAGAGCGTTCACTGTGAAGCGAGGCCAACGCCAGGCAAGTTGGAGAACTTCTCTGAGCTTCACTTTCCTCATCGTAAAATAATAATGCTGCCCTTCTGCGGGTTGCCGTGAGAACAAAAAACTCCTAGCACAGAGAAGCCTTCCAGAACCTCTTCTTCCCCATGGTGATCCCCTGTGGTGCCCATGTGACAGGTGAAGAAACAAGGATCATAACCAGGATGGGATTTCTATGGACCCACACCAGCAAGATGGTCTCAAATCCAGGTCTGCTTCACCGAAAGCCAGTGGCATTCCACTCCCTACTGCACAGCACCTCTCCCAGTTGACTTACCTCCAACAGGGGGCAGTCACTATATTTTTTTTGGTGAGGAAGACTGGCCCTGAGCTAACATCTGTGCCAATCTTCCTCTATTTTTTTGTATGTAGGATGCTGCCGCAGCATGGCTTGATGTGTGGTGTGTAGGTCTGTGCCCGGGATCCAAACCTGCAAATCCTGGGCCACCAAAGCAGAGTGCATGAACTTAATCACTATGCCATCAGGCCTGCCCCAACAGTTACTATATTTTGAAGAAGCCAAAAACATTTTCTTTCAGCTTGGTTTGAGAACATATTCTGTGGTTTTATTTTTCTGGAAATTATTTCTTTGTTGTTACAGACCAATGGGAACATGGGTGTGCAGCCCTTGGCCTCCATGGATGGCTGCTGGGGACACAGTGCCAAAAGACGGAGGGTGGCTGGAGGGAAGAATTCTCTGTGGGAAGTCTCAGAGTGGAGCATCCATGCCAGGAAATGGAGGTGCCGACTGCATCTTGTCCTTTGGATTTTTCTTTACTGAAACTGCCATCATAGGGTATTCGAGTCAGAACCCTGGGGACCTTGGCCCTATTCCTGACAACCTGGAGCAGCTTATTCCTCCAGATCCTGCCCTCCAAATCTAGAAAATGGGTCCTTTCCTCTATTGCAAGGTTATGAGGGCAGGTCAAATCATTCAAAAAGCTGGGATCCAGAAAGTGCATGTTGGGGGTGGTTCAGAAATGAACTTTGGAGTCTTGGCTTTGAGTCCTAATGTCGACTCTGATCTGTATGACCTTGGGCAAATTACTTTACCCTTCTCGGCCTCAGTTTCCTCATCTGTGAAGTGGGAGTAATAACACATACCTGCGGGTGTCATTAAGAGGGTCACTTCAGGGGGCCGTTTGCACAGTGCTGGATGTGTTAAGTAAATGGGAGGTGCGTCTAGGGGACAGGGTATATCAGAGCAAAACCATCCCTTTCTGCCTACTTAGGCTGGGGGTGCCCAAGAGCAGCCTCCTGGGGTTCTTTAGGCCCAGACGAGGCTTCTGTCTGCTGGCCCCGGGGCTCCCGGCCCCTCTCTGCCAAGGTTTCCTGTTGTCCTCTTTTACTCTTTTAAAGAAAAGAAAAGAAGCATCCTTCCTCTGGAGACCTTTGTCCTGAAACCAGATGGGGAATGCTAGAGACATTCATGCCATGCTGAGTATGTTGAGCCACTTTCTGGGCTTAAAAAAATATATTATTGTTTACCTAACAGTTCTTCTGTGAGAAATGGGTGTCTGTTCCTTTAAACAGAGCTCGGCGCAGCAGACAGAGCGGCTCCGAGGTTGTTTGCAGCCCGAGGAGGGGGAGCAGGAGGACATCCTGTTGTTGAGGAGCAACGACAGACAGAGACAGACACACAGACACACAGACAGAGAGCGAGGAAAAGGTCAGCACAGACTGGAGCAGGCGAACCCAGCGCATTTTCTTTCCCCTGGAGAATTTCCTTTTTCAAAATGAAAATATTCCCTTTTTTTTGACCTATATTCTGCCAGTCTAACCCAAGACCCTACTGGTTTACTGAAGACAAGGGAACCTTCTCCAAGTGGAGTAGCGTTTCAAGATGAAGAAGGTCCTGACAGTCCCAAGTCCTTGAATTGTGTGCAGAAGGGGGCACTTTGTGAGATTTTCCTAAATTCAGGATTTGGGAATAGGAATCAGGAAAAACCCAGCTCGTTTACCTGAATGGCCGTGTTTTTTGTGTATTATCTCCAATATTCCCAACAGCCCTGCCAGGGAGGTTTATGCATCTCCATTTTACAGATGTGGAAACTGAGGCTCAGGGTCAGACACATGCACAGGTGGCAAGCAGCGGGGCCAAGATTTCCCCCCAGGCTTCGGGCTCCTCTGTCCAGCACACCACACTGTGTCCTTGGTAACACAGCAGCAGACCTAAGGGGGCGCAGGAGGGGAGCCGGGAGACGGGGTGGACCGCTGGCTGCATGGGTTTCCAGCTCTAGTTTAAACACTCCAGCAAACCCTTGGCTTTAGGGTTCGCTGGCATCCAGGAACAAGCCCAAGACTGTAAACTCCCAAGGGTGCGTGGGATTCAACCACTACGATTCTCAGCAATCTTACAGAGCATTAAAAAAATTTAAGAAGCATTTTATCAATTGCCAGATCAGTCTGTGTGACTCTCCTGCTTACACTTAGAAGGTGGCCCCCATGATCCTGCATGATCAGTCCCTGCCTACTCCTCCAGCCCCCTCTCCTCACCCTCATCCTTGATCTCTCAGCTCCTCTAACACTGGGATACCCTAAGTGTGAGCCACAACCTCAGACCAGCAGCACCAGCAGCCCCTGAGAGCTATTTGGAAATTCAGGAGTTCAGCCCCATCCCAGACCTACTGAGTCAGAACTTGCCTTTCCATAATATCTCCAGGTGCACATTAAAGTGTGAGAAGCACCACTATTGCACATCCAGTTTTTTCCACCTCAGGACCTTTGCACATACTCCTAGCTCTAGAACAATCCTCTTTTATCTTGGCCTGACTTGGCCCTACTCATCCTCAACTCTTATGTTACTTCCTCAGAAAGGGCTCCTTGACCCTCCAATAACTTTATTCTCTCTTAAGAGTCCAGTTCTTGTCTTTTATAGCATTTTTTGCAGTGTGTAACATCTGTCTCCATGAAGGCAGAGGCTGTGTCTCGCTCGCCCACCAAGAACACAGTAGGAGTCTCACAAACACATGTTGAATGAATAAACATGGGGCTATTTCTGGTGCTGCAAAGAGAGAAGTTCACAGACAGACCCCGCCTGGGGCATTTGGTCTCTCTAGGCATTTTTATTCAGTTTCAGCAAATATTTACTGAATGCTCTTATGTGTCCAGAGCTGGGGTCATATGTGTAAGGTGACTACGTGTGACAAAGTGGATCCCATAGTTCAGTACAGCGATTCAGTTGTCTTGTTTAGGGCACCAGGTCAGCGGGTGAAGGAAGCTAAGCCAAGAAGCGTATATGCCCGGTGGTAACAACAAGGAACGCCCCGCAGGAGGGAGAGGAAACTAAGACTTCCAAGGCCGCACTTGTGCACCGGGCACCTACACAGCTCGCAAGTGTCATACACATAGGCTTCCCTCCTTCTCTTAAAGGTCGCTTTACGCCACTTCGCTTTTCTGAAAGACCTACGTTAGCACTGGTTTTTGCTAACCTACGGAAAGTCAAAGAGGATTTTCGCTTTGATGAAAAACAACGAAGAGCGACAACAGCGTTCAGCACTTGTTTTGCAGCCAGCCCCCGACAGCGGCTGCGCGCAGCCCCAGCGCCTGCGTGGCGCCGCCAAGCTCCTTCCCCGGGAACTACAGCAGCGTCTCAGCATCAAGGCGCCGTAGCTTTGAACTGTCTGTGCGTTCACATCTGTGCTTTATCTCCACTTATCTTGGTAGGTTATTTTTGGGGTCCGGGAAGGCTCACAAATGTTTCCCATATAAATTAACGGTAATTGCTTCTTCACTTTACCCCATTTTGGTTTACAAAAGGTTTTATAGGAATGTTCTACTTTCAGATAGTGGGAGAACCGGTATGTATACACACCATTCATGTATGCACATATATATATATATATATATACACACACACACATATGTATATATGAAGTGTAAAGGACTACAATAAGTCAAGATAATTTTGAAGAAGACAGGGAGAAAAGATTTATGCTTTCAGATATCAAGACATATATATATATTTATAGTAATTAAATGAGTGTGGTATCAGTGCAGAAACTGACCAATAGACCAACAGAACAGAATGGAGAGCCCAGAAATAGACCCGTGAATAAATGGAAACTGACTACATGCAACGGAGACACTGTAGATCAATGGGGAGAAGATGGATTGTTCAATAATTGGTGCTGGGCCAACTCACTACTCATATGGAAAAATTAAAATGAGATTTCTGACCCACTCTGCAAATAGAAATAAATTCCAGATGGATTAAAGACTAGATTATTTTTAAAAAGCTTTACTTTTTTTTTTTAAAGAAAAGAGAGGAAAGTATCTTTATTATATTGCCATATGGAAAGATCCCTAAAACAGGATGGAAAAAAATATTCCAAAAAGAATAAGATTAATACACTTGGCTGAAATAAAATTTAAAAGTTCTATATAACAAATGACACCACAAAGTTTAAAGGCAAGTCACAAAATAGATGTTCAATTCTTATGGTCAATAACAAGAGTGGTAGCCAGAATATATCATATGACTTACAAATCTAGAAATTAAAGAAGCAAGAAAAAAAGTAAAATAAAAAGAAGAGACAAAGAATGTGAATTGTTATCTCCAAAAAGAAAAACCCAAGTGAGCAATGTGTATGAAAATATGGTCAAAGATCCTAATGATCAGGGAAATGCAAATTAAAACAAGTCACTCAACAGACTGCAAAAATTAGTGCATCTGTCTACACTGAGTGTTGATGAGGATGTGGGGAAATACTGATACAGCACTAGCGAGAGGATGAATTGACATACCATTTTGGAGAACACTTTATCAATATTCAGTAAAACTAAAGTTGTCCAAGTGGCATGACTCAGCAATTTTACCTCTGGGCATAAACCTCAGAGAAACTCTTACATAAAAGCACGAGCGTTTATACGTAAGAGTGTTCATTGTGGCAGTGTTTATAACCAAAATAAGAAAGGAAAAGAAAAGAAGGAAACGACCTAAATGTTCAAGAATAGGAGAATGGATAAACAAATTGTGGCATGCATTTAAAATGGAATGGTATACAGCAGTTAAATGGCGGGAGCAGAGTCAGAGGAGGAAAGGAAGAAATGCATGCAGCTTAAACGTCATTCTCACCCAGAACCCAGCCCATGGCTTCCTAGCACCCACCTGCCTCCTAATGTAGTTAAATCTTCATCTCTTTCAGATCTCTGGTTGCAGGTAACAAACACTGACTCTGATTAAATGAAAAAAAAAAAAAGGAACGTTTTGGAAGGATATTGGGATAGCACAGACTCAATGCAAGAGCACGGAGAGAGGCAGGAACCCGGCACCTCTGGGACCTCAGTGTAGGAGCATGTAGACTGTTCCTCCAGAGCGAGGTGTCTGAGCCTCAGCACTGTTGACCTTTGGGGCTGCATATCCTTGTTGGGGGTGGTGGGGCCGTCCTGTGCAATGTAGGATGTTTTAGCGGCATCCCTGACCTCTTTAGCCACTAGATGCCAATAGCAGCCTTCCAGTTTTGAAAGATCAAAAATATCTCCAGACATTGACATACATCCCCTAGGGGGCAAAATCAAATCACTACTGGTGGAGAAGCTCTGACTGTGGGCCCCTGAGCAGCAGCAGCATAATAAGCAGAACTTAGTAGAAAGGCAAATTCTCGGGCCCTACCGTGGACCTTCTGAATCAGATACTCTGAGGGTGGGCCCAGCAATGTGTGTTTTAATAAGCCTTGTAAGTGAGCTGAGAACCGCTGTGCTGGGTTTGGTCTTAGGATGACCCATCTACAGCTTCCCTCCATTCCTGTGTGTAACTTCTCAAGATTCAAATGCTTGGGAACATGGATCTCATTGGTCTGGATTAAATCACGCGCCCCTCTCTGGCGTGGAGAGGCAGTGTGACCTTGAACTACAGTGAATAGAGAAGGAGGCAGTTCCCCAAAAGTTGAGAGTGGAGGGGCCGACCCTGTGACCTAGTGGTTTAGTTCACATGCTCTGCTTCAGCAGCCCAGGGTTCATCGGTTCGGATCCCGGGTGCGGACATGGCACCGCTTGTCAAGCCATGCTGTGGCAGGTGTCCCACATATAAAGTAGAGGAAGATGGGCACAGATGTTAGCTTAGAGTCAATCTTCCTCGGCAAAAGGAGGAGGATTGGCAGCAGATGTTAGCTCAGGGTTAATCTTCCTCAAATAAATAAATAAAAATATAAAGAAAAGAAAAAGAAAAAGAAGTTGGGAGTGAAGGCTGCTATTTCCAGAAGATAGAAAGAAGGGATTCTGGGCTGGGTCTCCTCTACTCTGCAGACAGTTAGCCATCCCCTCCTGATCCCTTGAGAGCTTCGTAGGAGCCTTTACTATCACTGCTGGTGCGGTTGAGCTCCAGGGTGGCCTCCGAAGGTCCCAGGGACTGCTAGGAGGCACGGTAAACTAGAGCTTCATGGGAAGACCTGGATCCACTCCCTGGTTCTGCTCCTTGCCAGCTGCATAATCTTAGGTTCTCTAAGCCTCAGTTTTCTCATCAGCAAATGGGAATAATAATCCTTACCCCCAGGACTGTTGTGAGAGTCAAATAAAATAATGTTAAGATGCAATACTAACATTTATTATTATGGGAAAGGCACAGATTTGCAGCGGTGGACACGGTGGGTGTCCTGGGGAGGTAGTGGATTGCAAACTCCTTTTTTCAGCATTTTGATAAAATCCAGTGGTCTGCTCCATGCCAGAGTCCCCCACCTCTGGTTAAAACATGAGCAACATGAATTCTCATGTCTCAGCAGCTATATAACGATACCTTATGGTGTCATCATGACACACCATCACGGTATGTCAGAGCTTGCAAAGTGCTTTCTCATGCATCATCTCATTGGATTAGATCTTTACAATATCCCTGGGAGGCAAGGAGTACCAGCATCCACATTCCCATTTTGCAGACAAGGAAGTTGAGAGTCGGCATGATGAAAACTTGGCCAAGATCACAGGAGCAGGCTCTAGTAGAACTGGGACCAAACGCAAGCCTTCCAAGAAGGGGAGATTTCGATGCCCTGTGCTGTGATGCCCAGGAAGGACACCTCACTGAGGTGAAACAGACAATTTAGGGAAGCTTCATGAAGCAGAAACCTACGCATGTGCAAAGGTTACCCAGAACAGGTGAGTACACGCACAGTCCCCTTCCTGTACCTGGAATGTCTTAATCCAGAGGTGGCTAGCTGGACACCTACCTGCTCAATCCACAGCCCAGTGAGTTTGTTTGGCAGCTCAGTGTTTGCAAAAGTGCTGGACCAATCACCATTCAAACACACCTGAACCCAGCTGATGTCACTCCCTGTAATCTCTCCACCCCTGTGCTTTGTCACTCACACAAGTCTCCAGGTCCTGGGAAGGAGCATCTAACTGGCTGAGCCTAGGAAGGGAATTGGTACCCAGGCTGCTGGGGCAGGATAAGGAGTTCCACAATGGGAAGTGGGATCCACCACCTTGGGACCACCCTATATGACTGTACACCACCCAAAGGTAAGCCAAAATCCAGCCCACCTCTGCTCCCCAAGTCATGTGTCCTGGCCCTGGGCTTGTTCAGTGGAGCCTGGACTGTGATTCAGTCTCCAGTTGCCCCATTAGCTGAGCACTTATGCAGTGTGCAACCTGCACAAGCATACCTGGCAGCCCTCTTTTCAGGAAAACTCAGAAGAGGTGGCAAGACTAGGCTCCATTCCCACATGGCCACAGTTGGAGGGAGCCCAGCCATAGCTGCCCTCCTTGGACAGGGGACACACTCTCGTCTCACCACATTCCCCAACCGGCCTGCTGCGCTTGTTTATGTCACCTGCCTGGCCCCTAAGGTATTTGAGTTTATGACCCTTGTTTCAAACAATAAGTTTTTTTAACATTGGTTGATCCAGGTAATTAGTTTCATGGTCTATTTCTGAATGGCATTTTTTCTTTCCCGCCCAACCCCCATTCCCAGTGCTCCTGGTTAATCTATTTATTTTCGCTCTACCTCCTTCTAAAAATATATACAATACAACAAGATTAAAAAAGTCAGACTCCTGGTAATCTCTGGAATGTGGGAAAAGTACTCTTACCACAAAGTTATATTAAGAAGTTTAATTATCAGAAAATTACTGTAGAACAAATATATCAAACATGAAGTATGTACGCTGTATATATACACTGAGCATTCCTGGGCAGCCTCAATCCATAAACCCATCCACCTCACCCACAGCCTCAACCGACTGTGGATGCCTTTTCCTGACGAACATGGGAGACTCTGAGGTACACTTGCTTCTGGGCAGCTCCCACCTTTCCCAGGACCCTCTCCTCATGCAGTTTTCAAAACAGTCCAGGGGAGCTTTCTCAGCTCACCCCAAGGGCATTATCCTTTCTCCTTTCTGTTGGCCCCAACCCACTCTCAATTTGTTAGGGTTTCATTAGATCACTTCCGACCTTTTGGGAAGCCGTGGGGCTCCTGGTTGCTATTGTGGGTTGTCTCAGTCTGCTACTGCTGTGTAATAGCCACAAATATCACTGTGGCACACAGCAATAAGTATTTCTCACCATATGCGTGAGGGTCACTTGGGGTGGTTTTGCTTCAGGCTACAGGTCTACAGGTCACCAGGGGCAGCTCCACGTATCTCTCCTTCTCCTGGGCCCGTGCCATGTTTTTCTTATGGCAGTGGCAGAAGTGCCAGACAGACAGCAAGCTCAAGAGCACAAGCACACTTCAAACTCCTGCTCATGTCACTTCCACTAAGATCTCATTTGCCAAACAAGGAAAATGACGAAGCCCAAAGCCCAGGGCAGGGAAGTATACCTGCCCCATGGAGATGGACAGAAAGAGGAGGGAATGAATATTTACAGCCAAGGCCCACCTTCTGCCCTTTTGGTCACAAGCACTCACTCCTTTCCCGCATCCAAAATACACTCACTCCATCCCGGAAACATTGCAAAGATCTTATCCACTCCTGACACTGGGCTGGAAATCCAGAAACTATGATCTACATCGGATCTCACTGAGGCTCCTCTTGAGCCAGGGACCTAAAAAGTAAAAAGACGAGTTGTTTTCCCCGTATACATCCAACACACAATGGTGGAACTAGGAAAGAATTACTCCAAAAACGTTCACGTTTGAAAAAGGAGTAACCTGGGAGTAGAGAATGTTCCTTAATTTGGCCCCTCTTCTATGCTCTCAGACTAGCTCTCCAGCCCTTTCTTCTCCGGGGCCCCTGGCTCTGCCCTCAGGAGGTCCACCCCTCCCGTCAGCCCTGGCCGCTTCTGAAGCGTCCATTGGGAAATATGCCCTTATTACTGGCTGAGCAGCATGGCCAGTCAGCTTCCTGCCTGAAGAAAGGCAGGGACCCAGAAATTTGTCCACATCTCCAACAGTCTCATTTTCTTTTACATCAGCCTGGTGGAAGTTTTGACTATAAGCTCTCTCAAAAACTTTGTAAGTTTTCTGTGAATTCTATTCTATTCAACTTTAGGCACCAAAAGCCAATTCCACAGTCCTTTTGGAGTCTTTCTCTCCCCTCACATCTTTAATTTTTCCAGGACTCTTTTTTTCTAGCTCAAAGGATGCACCAGACACTCCCTTCGCTCAGAAAAACCTGCAGCTGGTGAAGGAGACAGAGGAGAAGTTGGAAAGCAATTTCCACGTGTGTACAAACTCAGACAAGTGCTTAAGGTAGGCGTCAGAATTTCTTTATAGTTTCTACTATTTCTGTACCATCCCTTCTACTTCCAGAAGAGATCTCAACTCTCGTGACTCATGTAAATGGGCTTCCCTGGCTTCTATTTTCCATTCATTTCAATGCCCCCATTGTCCCAGGCCACCTTATATAAAATTGCAAGCTTCCCACTCCATCGACCTCTCCTGTCTTGCTTGTCTCCCCATGAGATATTTCACATCTTGTTTGTTTGTTTATTGTCTGTCCACCTCCAACAGAGTGGAAGCCCCATGAGGGCAGAGAATTTTGTCAGATGTTTTCACTGTGTTTCCAGCGCTTGGAAATGTCCCTTGCAGGGAACACACTCTTGATAAATATTTGTTGGATGGATGGATAGAAGAAGGAATAAATAAATGAACTTATAAGCAAAATCTTGAACCGTCCACTGGAACATAACTTCATGCCTTAGGCCCTGTCCAGGCTCCACCCCTGCTGACAGATAAACCATTGCCTTAACTTCCTGGTTCTGACTTGGTCTTCTCTCCTTCATGATTCTGCCCAACACTGCCTGGCTTCTTTAAACTTTCTCAGTTAACAGCTTTCACCAAGAACCCTCCCAGATACCCACCCCCAAATTGTCTGAACATGCCCTGGATTCCCATGGACTTGAAGGCAGAACTTTAACAAATACAAGAGAATGATTAAAACTCCTGTGGAAGAACCAGTATCAGAGTCAGAATCAAAAAGCTTAAACTAAGGAAAACTAGCACAACTGAGCAAAAAGTTTCACTGAGTTTCCTGGTGGCCAAGGCACAAAGGAAAAGATGATGAGGTGCACCATTAAAAGATGCATGCTAATTTGTTAGGTAATGCAACGTTTTTTCCTAGAGACCACCAAGTATGGTAATCAGGGTAAAATTCAGATGACAAAAACATCATACAGTGAAAAATATTTCCCATGGGCCTGAGAACTCAATCATGACCTTGAGACTAAAAAGGAGAGCCTGTCGGAGCTCATGTGAACTTCAAAAAAGGGCATCATATCCTAAGGGCAGCATCCTGTCTCCTAGAAGAGAGAAGACGTCAGAGTGGGGAAAAAAGAAGGTGTTTAAAGGAACTTCCAAGAGAGAAACTCAAGGTTTACCCAACTGTATTTTGTTTTGTTTTTCAAGCTGAAAAAAGCTGAGGAGAATTATACGTTAATTAGCTCCATTAACTAGAGAGCAAGTAGAAAGATGTATTATTTCACTATTCCTTTGACTTGCTAGTTGCTGGTTCACTATCTGTACTCTGGTGATTTTGTGGGTGTTATATGATCTGAGAGCCAAGGGCTTATGTGGAGGTTAGTTTTCTGAGAGTACTGGGGACCCGAGACCCTCGGTGCTCCCACATGAGGCTTGGGGGAGGGTCACCCACTTCAGGAGCAAGAGGCTATAGTGTCCCCTCGGGTCTGGAGGGCAGGGTATGTGCTGGAAAAGGAGAGTTATTATGTAAATAATAGAAAATATTGCAGAGACAAGTTTCTTTTGTTGAAATTCCCTTTTACCGCATGGAGTGGGACTTGGTTCCTGGGACAACCAGTTGCAAACTCATTGCTTATTCAGGGCCTTTGTAAAACAGCATCGACCCCTGCCGTCCAATAGTTTACATTATTACGTTTTGTTCCAGAGCCAGGCTTCCGACTCCCGGGGCTGCTTCATCAGGGAGGATGGGGAGAAGCAGACACCGTGTTTACAGCATATCCCTCAGCAGGAATTCCAGGAAAGTGAGCTGACCTCCCAGTTCAGAGCACCTTGAACTCGACCTTACCCTGCTCAATTCGGCTGTGTTAGGCTTGAGGTGGAGGTGAGGGCTCAGAGAAGGGAGACAGAAGAGTTTACTGGATCCCAAAGGTGGAGTCGTAAAAACACCTTGGAGAGGATGCCACCAATACAAGAGGTGGTTTTGTCTCCTCAGCCTGTGTCCTGCCTGGTTCATGGCTGAGTGCCGAAGCCAAAATTTGGTCAAACTCTTTCCCGGATTCCCAGCCGGGGCTCCCCTGTCCTGGGTTACTGGCATTTTCTCTACTTACTAAATGTGCTTTGTGATCTCAGTTAGTGGGAGGCAGAAAACCCACGGCTAAACAGGGAAGCAACTGAAAACCCAAAATGCCAACATGTCTAGTCTGGTTCACGGTCATGCACTATCCCATTCATTCATTAATATCTCCATTCACAAATATCTATTGCCTGTCCGCTACATACAGCTGCAAGACAAGGGCTTTCAGGTCGAGAAATTTTATTCCAAACTGGAAAGGAGAACCAGTAGTGGTCAGAGTGATCAGAAGAGGAGAAAACGCCTTCCGTCTATGAAGATGCCGTTGAGCATAGCATGGAGGCAGGGTCTCTACTGGGTATCCTAAAGAGGGGCATGAGCCGGTGGGTTAGTAAAGCAATTAAAGAACGAAATTAAGAACACTCTCAGCACGGGCCCCCAAGGAGGGTTGAGGATTGGAATATAGCACAGCGCGCCTCATCGGAACCTCGTCTCCAAGAACATCCCCAGGACACTGCGGAACTCAGGCGGCCTCCCTGCTGTGGGGCAGGCATCCTTGGTGAGCGAGCGAGGATATCATCAAAGGCTCCAGCAGCGGGAACATTCCAGCCATTAGACAGTGGAAGACAGATTTCCTCTGCAATGTGCCTTTAAAGGCAGCTCATTTACCTTCAGGGCCCCCAGGAAAGCCCCAGATAGGTGCTATCCAGGAAACCCGACTCTTTAAGATCAACACGGTTTAATGCAGCATAAGAGCCATGGGTCAGACCAAGAAATGACTTCCTGACTGTCAGGGCTATTGGACCATGAAAGACGGCTCCTAGAGAGACTGTGAAATCGCCTTCTCAACGTTTTCAGATTCTTATTTCTCTGGAGCGGTGGATGAGGGCCAGCCGAGGGGCAGGCAGAGAGCTTTGATGAATTCTCGAGCCCCTTCCTCTCATCCCAGGACGCACTTTCCAATCCAAGAATGAAAGTTTCTCCCACGTTTCTTGGGTGGATAGTTGGGTCCAGAAAGCATGTGGGGACAGCAAACATCATATTCTGCCTAAATTGCTCTTAAGAAGTGAGGGGTGACAGGTATAGGAGGAAGACTTTTTATTTTATGTTTCAGAGATGGGTCAACTGGGTAACAGGCTCCAGATCTTCGAATACTGCATAAGAAATACTCTTAGCCTGGAAGCCGTTTTACTATTTTAAATACATGGGATTTCTCCAGCTTTGCGACAGCTGTAGGATGTAAAATAAAATCCGTTTCTCTCCAGTCCCTGGGTGACTTTGAAGTATCAAATGGTGAACCAGGGTGGTGGGAGGTGGGTCGTGGGAGGTGGGAGGTGGGAGGTGGGAGGTGAGGAGGGGGCGTGGCAGGCCAGGGGTCGGGCAGAAAGTGTATTTTCTTCACGTTGGGGAATATGTGCTAACATATCAGCTGTGACCCCTCAGAGCCCCCTGGAGAGCTGTAGATTTTATATCAGCAGACCGTGTGAGAGCTTTGGAAATGCCCCAAAATTTGAGCACAAACTCCCTGGGTGACATGGTCAGACTCAAACAGGTTGCAACTCCTGGCTGCTGGACGCTGACATTCTCTGGTGGAAGAGAGAGAAAGGGTGGGAGGGTGGGGGTAGGAGGCAGCCCTTTCGTCTGGGCTGTTCTGCATTTGTGTTTCTTCTCAGGGGTAATTCTGATTGGGTTTGCAAGCACAACAATCACCACACCAGGGCAGATGTCATGGCCGATTTGGTGAAATGAGTTCATGTATTTAAGAACTGTTTATTGAGCACTTACATTGCTCCAGAAAGTGAGCTATGGGTTGGCGCTGGGCTTCTGACAATGGCACCAAGTGGCCCTAATCTTACCTGACTTTCTTTCCCATCTTTACCTGTATCCTTGTGCTTCAGAGAGCACAGAACTATTCACTCGTCCATTCATTCATTCCATCGATCATTCAACGCCTTCAGTAAGCACTCATGGCACTCCTCCCAGGAGCTAAAAACGCAGCAGTGAAGGAGACAGCCCACCGCCCTGCCCCCATGGGCCTCACATTCTGGTGCTGGCAGACTCGCAAACAAACGAACAACCATAGGTAGACAGCAAGGTAGATACATAGAGAGGTAGATAGAATTTTGATATTTATTATAAATAGAAAGATAAAAAAATTATATAGGTACATACGCGTGTGTGTGTGTATGTGTGTATATATATAATTTCAGATGGTGACGAGAGCCATGCAGCAAACAAGCCAGGCCCAGGCATTAGAGTGGTTGGGATGGGGCCCCACATTAGCTCAGGTGGGTGGGAAAGGCCTCTCTGTGACATTTAAGCTGGAACCTGCATGCCATGGAGTCAGCCAGGCCCCCGAAGATCAGAGGAGGATGCTCCAGGCAGAGGGCCTGGCAGGTGGTAAAGGCGTGGGGCAGGAAGGAGCTTGACGTGTTCAAGGAGCAGGAAGGACAGTGTAGCTGGGGCATGAGAAGGGAAGACCTAGAAAGAACCATATAGATCCAGTTGGGACATAGTCCAGAATTAGCACTGGGGAGAAATGGGGAGAGCAGGGGTTCCGTTCCCAACCTTACACTGGAAAATCTGAGGCTCACCCAGCAAATGTGACTTGCTCAAGGTGACACAGGACTTAAGAGTAGAACCACGACTGGGCCCTGTGTCCATGAGACTCTTGCCTGTGTGTGTTCCATGTGTCATATGTGTCACATTCACATCCTTGCACATGTAGTGCCCATGAGGACCAACATGGCACTTGACGGGGGAGGCAGGTTGGGAAAAAGTGAGAGCAATAAGAAGTGGTAAAAGAGAGTAATGAAGAGCCCAGACGGTCGGGTTAGCCAGCACTGGCCTCAAGTGCAGACTGCTGCTTATGAGAGCTATGACCTTGGGGACGTCATTTAACCTCCCTGAGCCTCAACCTCACTATTCGTCAAGTGGGGCAATCACAGTCCCACCTCGTGGGTGCACTGTGGGGACAGCGTGAGATGGTGCATTTGGAGGGCTTGGCACAGCGCCTGGTACATGTAAGGATCCCCCATTACGGGTTCATGGCTATATGATTATTACATAGTCCCGGGCCTAAGGGAGCTTCCCCCATTGTGCTGGAGAAAACACCCCTGCGCAAACACTGCAAACGCTGTATGCGCATTCATGCACTTGCAAAAATTTATTGAGCACCTATTCTGTGACAGGCACTGAGCTAATCACTGGGAATACTGTTAGGAACAACAACAAAAAAAAACGTGGTCCTGCAAGCGCACAAGATGAGCAACTAGCGACATGACCACACAAAGTAGTGCAACGTTGCAATTGCAAGAAGTGCTAGGACAAGGAGGTTCTTGGTGCATTGCGAGGCCATCAGGAGGAGGAAGATTCAGAGGTGAGTGCAGGCCTCCCTGAGAAAGTAAGGCTTGGGATGCAGTGTGAATAATGAGCTGGGGGTAACCAGGCAATTGATAAGAGCAAAGAATAGAATTCCAGGCAGAAGGAACACACATGCCAAGACCCTGTGGTGGGGAAGCGTGGTGGATGCGAGTGACTGAAAGGAAACCAGAGTGTCTGCCAGAGAGTAGGGGCCCAACAGGAGAGGAGGACGGAGGTCTAGACAGGGGCTGGACGATTGAGGGCCTTGTGCCAAAATAAGGAGTTTGGGTTGTTTCCTGAGAATAGTAGGAAACCATAAAGGAGATTTAAGCAAGGATGCTTAGAACATAATCTTGTCATTCTCTCAAATGTATTACTTCATTCAACAAACATTTACTGGGTACCTTGTATCTACAAAACGCTGTTGCAGGCACTGTGAGGTTGGGGAAGATGTCCTGGGCGCTAAGGTTCCTAGAGAACAATGGAGCAGACAGGCGTGTTAGCAACAATTTATTGTAGAAGAAAGAGCAGTGGACTTGGGTATAGAAGACACGGGTTCAAGGCTCAACTCCGACCTTTACTGAACAACTCAGAGTTCCTTGAGGACAGTGACTAGCTTTAATTATCTTTTGATCCCCAGCCCCAGGTAATTTCTGTTTTGTTCATTTTACAGATGAGGAAACTGAGGCACAAGTGAAGTGACTCTGTCAATGCCACTCAGCTAGCAACCAAAAGAGGGAGCCTCTAAACAAACCCAGGCCTTCTGGTTCCAGGTCCAGGATGCTTCTGCTGAGCAAGGCCTGGCTTCGTTTCTGCTCAGGGTTGTGCTCCTGGCAGGGCAGTTCTAAGGATTTGTCTGAAAACCAATAGACAAAGAAGTGGAATTGCAGACGTTCAAGATGCTGCATGATGCTCTTCAACAGTTCCCATTGCTCTCAGGAAAAAGCCCAAAGGTTTAGACCGATGCAGAGTCCTTTCATGGTCTGACCCCTGAGTAAAATTCTCCAGCTGCACTGCCCACCTCTGCTCCCTCCTTCGAAATGTGCTTTCCAACCACACACATCTTCTTGCAATTTCCCAACTGGGTCTCGCTCCCTCTGGCCTCCAGGCCTTTGCTTATACTACTCCCTCTGCCTCAGATGCTGTTATGTAGAGCGAGTTCAAGTTAGCCAGCTAAGGAAGAGAGAACAGGATGAGGAAAGGCATCTGAGGTAGAGCGAAAATCATGAATAGATTTTCTGTACTCTTGGGATAGCCAACCAGCCAGTCATCCATCCATGCATCCATCCATCCACCCTCCCTTCTTTCCTTCCTTCCTTCCATCCATCTATCCTTCCATTCATACATCCATCCATTCACCCATTAACCCATCTATCCATCCAACAATTATTCACTGAGCCCTGTGTGCTATATTGCCAGGAAGTAAGTTAGGCACAGGGGATCCAGAGATGAATAAGCCACACTTCCCACCCATAAGGAGCTCACAGTCCAATAGAAAGACAAAGTGTTACCATAGCTTAAACACCCAATTTAGTAACATATGTGACTCCAGACTCCCTCCTCACAATTTATGCAAATACTCACTTTCTTCCACCTGATCCTGTCTCCATTCTTGTCCATAGATGTTATCCCAGTATGGCCTTTGGCCAGTTGGGACAAGGCCCTAGACCCCCTTACCATTTTTCCGTAAGAGATACAATTCCAGTTGTGATTTTGTGGCTTTGGTGACCTCACTATAAGCCTGAGGAGTTACAGTGAAGGACTATGTCCTACATTCCATAGACTTCCACCATCTTGCTGGTTTCCCACCAATAATCCTCCACTTTCCCAAAGCCCACGTTATTAGCATGGAACCCTCCCCACTGCACAGCCCCCTGGGAGTGCCATCTAGTCCTCAGTCCCTAATCTGACACACTCCCAGGACAGATGGCTGTCCCCAGAACCTGATGAGTATGATGTGCTCCATCTCACATAAATGGACCATTATAATACAGAGAGTGGTGAGCACCACAGCAGGCTGAGTTGAGGATGCCCGTGCGATGTGGCAGAGAAGAGGGGTGGCCTCTGAGGAGGACTCCTGGCGGAAGAGGGGGATCTGAAGAGGATATTTCAAGCAGAACACATGAAGAACAAAGAAGCCAGAGGGGCATGGGGATTTAGGGGCAACAAAAGTGTATGAGGAGGAGCAAGAGACAACACCGGAGAGGGAGGCAGGCGGGCAAGGCCATAAAGGGTCGGGTGGGCCATGCTAAGGACTGTGGACTGAGCTACAGCTGCAGAGCTGCTGCTGAGAGGCCTTAAGCCTAGAAGGGACATGATTAGAGCATTTAGACAGATTGTAAGGGCTGGGACATGGGATCACTCAACCCAAACCTGAAGACTGTGGGGGCCTCAACTCAGGGTCCAAATCACCGCAAGGCAGCAGTCTCTTCCCCCGGGAGTAGGTATGAGACCAGACACAGTCAATCTTGGGGACCAAGGCCTTGGGATAAAGACAGGCAAGCAGAGCCCCAGGGTGGCTGTCCTTGTGTCCCCCAGGAGGTGGGCTCACACCCACTCTGTTCTCCAGCAGCTCCCCTTGGGGATTTGTTATCAGATCAGAAACGAAGTCTGCAAGATTCAGGGGCTGTCGGGACCTGGCAGAAGGATTCTAACTACTTTTCAGACGTCTTCAGGTCAACCTCAGGTGCCCTTTTTCCAGAGTTCTTTCCCATTCTCCACACCCCCTACTCCCACCCCACTGCTGCGGAATTCTAAAAGCCACGTGCATTTCAAGGGAAATGAAACTCGGCGGGTCCTGTTTCCTTCACCCATGAATCCTCCAGCAGGCTGTTTCATAAGAGAGCGAGGACTTCCGAGACACCTTCGCAGGCTCCCTGAGACGGCGTCTTGTTTTGAATCAGGAAAGTGTATTTTGCCAGAACTTTATGTTCAAGCCCCATATTAATGTCAGAACCCACGAAATGTGAGTGGATTCTAAATTTGGGAAAACATGTTCTTCAACCTCTCCCCAATGCATTCCTTCAGCTATTGACTCTGGAGACAACTTCTCTATACTGTGTGGCTGTCTGATGTTTGCTCTGAGTGACACACTGAGGCTTCCAATGCGTGAGGTGCTCACTCAGCAGATCAATACACCAACAATCCGCTTTGGAAGACACTGCAGAGAGAAGCCGATATATAGCCAGCTTCCTTTCTTGGCAAAGCTGCTGGGGTGAGTCTTGTTTCGGTGCAAGACGTTGCCCTGACTTAAACCTTGACTCCCTACCAGTGTCCTTCCTGAGTTATTTGCACTGTGAACATAGCGCTTAAAAAGATTTATTAAAAAAAAAAAAGGAGCCGAGTGTCATTTTTAGAAAGGCGAGACACCCAACACATCCTACTCTGAGTAGATTTCTTTGATGGCTTGTGATGTTGCCTGAATGGTAAATATACCCTCAGACTCCAAGTAAATAGTCCATGGCATGTAACTTGGGTATAAAAGAGGAAATTTTACACAACGTGGCCACAGACGCCTTGTCATTTCCCAGAAAATTAGAGGGTCTTCCAGTGACCCTGTAAATTTATCACACGAGTATTCTTCCACGACTTCAGAACAAAAGGGGCCTGTTTTGATAATGTTTTCCAATCCCCATAGATAACATGCCGGACGTGGGGAGAGGGGGGGAGGGCAGACAGCCTGTCATTGCCCCCAGAAACGGGAAACCAGCGCTCATGGCTGGCCGCCGGCGTTCTGTGCCTCTGGTCGTCTGAAAGACACTTTGTTAGCACTGAGCATTTCATTTTTGAAGGGAAGCAGCAAGCCACCTGGGGGAACACTCATTCCTGGGAGTCCTTCACTAAAGCAGGAAGATGTTCAAGGATTGGCTGAAAGAGAGACTCAGACCCAGCGGATGCGCTGGAATCAAAGACAGGCTGCAAGGGGTCTTGAAAGGCATCCCTCTGCCTCCAGAAAGGATCACAGGGGCTCTGAAATCAAAGGGAGATTTCATGACCTCCTCACCAACTCTTTCTAGCCTCTCAGGGGAGATGGAGAACTGCAAACCAACATCTTCCGTGTAGCAACTGTCGGTTCACTTTAAAACAGGTCCTTCCGCCACTAATAATAATAGCTAATATTGACTGAGGGATTCCCAGGTGCCCGGCCCCGTGCTGAGCACTTGGTGGTGTTATTTCATCTAATCCTCGCCGCCCTGAATGCAGGAGGAGGGAAATGAGGCTCACAGAGGTCACGGACCCGCCCAGGGTCTGCAGCTGGTAAGGGCGAGGCTGGGGGAGCGGCGGTGTGATCCCTGAGGCCTTGGGCTCTCTGTGCGTGGTTTCCTCACCTGGGAAGTGGACTGAAAAACAGCAGTATGATACTAAGTCTTTTTCTTTCTCTCTCTCTCTTTTTTTTTTTTCCGATCATGGTTCTCATTTCCAACTCTCATCATTCATTAGGCAACAAATGTTATTGAGTACTTACTATTTATGTCCCTGCCACCAGACTTTTAATCAGGGCCTTCTTAATTAGCCCATCCATTGCCTTCTCACAGTGGACTTTCCCATCATTATCACTCCTTTAACAAGCATCTCATTATGCCACTGTCTGTTTTACAAAAACTAACTATATCTGTTTTGTACTTTGCTGTTCACAAAGCCCATCTAGATTTACTTGTGTGTGATCCTTATGACAACCTAGCAGAAAAGAGAAAAACAGATATGATATTTCTTATTGTTATTATTATTTTCTCATTTTACACACAATGAAAGTGAGGCCCAGGGATTTTAAGTGAATGCTGGAGCCAGGATTCAAAGTCAAATCTCCCGATGCTTAAACCTGAACCCTTTCCACTGCACTACACCATATGAACATGGACTTTGCCGTCTGAGAGTGTGCCATCTAAAACAGACAGCACTGGGAAAGCACAGCAGCCCAGAGAGGCTGGGTAGTCTGATGGTTAAGCACATGGACTCTTGAGTCAGAAGCCTGGGTCCTAAGTGTCGCGTCTGCCAGTTACTAACTGATGACCTTGGGCAAGTGACTTAACCTCTTGGACGCCTCAGTTTCCTCATGGGTAAACGGGGGATAGTAATGGTAACTGCCTCCTAGGATTGTTGTGAAAATCAATGATTAATATATAGAAAGCTCTTAGGACAGCGTCTCACACTTACTAAATGCCCTCTAATTGTTCATTGTTTCAACGTTATTACAGAGGCATCTGAAAGCAAACAGAGGCCATGGAGGGAAGGACAGAGGAGAGCAAAGAGCTCTAGCTAGAGATCCAGGAGAAGAAAGGTAACTGCAACTAGCGGGCAGGAGATGTGCTTCCACTCTCTGTTCTGCCACTTACCATCTGTGCCACCTGGAACAAGTCAGTCCCTGTACCTCCTCAGTTCCTCATCCGTCTGGTGGGCGAGTTAAACCTCACTGGGGAGGGGAGGCTTGAAAAAACCACTGCCTCCCTCATCTGACCCAGGGCCCCAGGGGCTCTAGTGAGAACACCAGCCACCCCACTTTGATGAAGATCAACAGGTGGAGATGATCACTTAGTTTCCCTGGGGACCAGGTTGACCAACTCATCCCAGTTTGCCTGAGACTTTCCCAGTTCTAAAACTGAAAGTCCCACACCCCAGAAACACAATCCCAGGAAAACCGGGAAAAACTAGCAGCTCACTCTGATTAGATCAGCCTCTTTTAAGAAATTCCATAATCTCATCCATCATTTCCCAAACTTTGCCACTCATGTGATCGCCTTTATATATTTTGTCATAACTGTGTTCCAAATGTGAAATTACTCAAATACATTCATTTTGAAAGAATATCTTACGTCATACTGCAGAAGTCAGGGAAGGCCGGGTTAGCCGAGGTGACAAATAGCCCCACAAAACAGAGAGCTGGAAATATGCAGCAGACAGCACTACAGCTGTAAAAGGAAACCAGCATCACATGCCAGAAAGAGAAGGAAAAATAAAAATCAATGAAAATCAACGAAAATAAAGCAGTTGTCACTAGACAGAGGGGCTGGCCAAAGGCTCTTTCTGGCCCCAAGTGCCTGCTCACTCTTCTTTAAAAGGAAAGATTAGTAAGAGTTAAAAACATCCTGGGATTTTTCTCTTTTCCATAAGCAGCACTGAAAGTGAAATAAGTTTATCACTCTGTGATTTAATGTTATTTAATGTCATGTGCATCTACCACCAACAGAGGACGTCATGTATACTAGAAAAGACAGAATCAGAGAGTGCAAAGGTGAGAGGGCAGGGACCGGGTCATGCATTTAAATGCTCATATCTTCGAGAGGCATCCTTCCCTCCAAAGCAGCTCTTACTGCTAGTTAATTCCAAATCAGACAGGCCCCCAGCTGAGAGGGGACTGCCCGCCCCAACCTTTCCTTTATCAGGGATCCCCACCTTGCCCCAAAGACTGTCTAGGGAGCACTACACAAGACAGAAAGAGCACCCAGGAGAGGTCCTTGTTCCAACAAGAGCAGGTGGGAAGAATTTCAGCAAAGCAAAGAAACACAGTGGCAAAGCACCCATGATTTTTAGATGCCAAGAAGGTTTCGGCAGGTCTCCAACACAAGCTAAGAAATGACTGTCAATTCTCAACGTGTGGCTGAAATTTCAAGGGTCCATGTCACTGTATTTCTTCCAAATCAATAAAAGTACAAAACCTGCTTGCCACCTAAGATTGCTTACCCAGACAGATGCCAAACTGTGCTGCAGGAGAGCCCAACCCCACTATCTATAGTCTTCCCTTATCCACCCCCTCCAATTCCATGAGTGCCATTCTTCATTCCAGGACTTTCTCCGCTCCAAGACTGACCTGCTCCCTCAGTTGGGCCATTCATCCATTCCATGGCTTCAAATGCCCTCTATGGCCCTTGACTCTCAATCTATCAACACCAGCCCAGCCCTGCCACACTCCAGACCCTAGCCAATACCACCACTTGGATGTCTCACCAGGACCTCAGACTCAACGTGTCCAAAACTGAACATACAATCCACTTTCCCTCAACCCATTTCCCCTCCACCATCCACTTCTTTGCTCAAACTCAAAACCTGTGATTCCTCTTTGTCCCTTGTTTCCCCACACCCCATCTTATCAATTTTATCACCTAAATGTTTGTAGAATGGATCCACCTTCTCCATCTCTACCCCTCCGGCCCTCCTCCAGCCCTCCCGCATCTCTCCCCAGCCCAAGGCTTCTAATTAGTCTCACACAATCACCTTTGCTCCTCTCTAATCCTTTCCAATCCACATCACATCACAAGCAACTTTTTTTAAATATAAACCTTATTACTTTATTTTCCTTGCTTAAAATCCTTCAACTGTACCTATTGCCCTTGCAATGAATCCTCCAGTCCTTGATGGCTGTCAAGGCTCTGTATGACCTCCCCTCCCTACTTCTGCAGGTTCACTTCAACTCACTCTCCCTGCCGTGTTGTTCTCTTCCTGCCAGCCCTCCCAGCTTCCTCCAGGTTCTCCTCCACTTCAGGGTCTTGCACAGGCTTGGATCGGGCTATCTCCTCTCTCTGCCTAGCTGCCTCCTGCCCACTTCTCCCTCCTCACTTAGATAGCAGTCCTCTGGAAAACCTTCCTTACCTCCAGGCCAAAGTAGGGCCCCTTCTCCCCTACATAGACTCCACAGCACCCTGGGTTCCTCCTTCACAATGCTCAGCATAACAGTATTTCTTGTCCAGTAGCTGTTCCCCATTAGGCTGTACCCTCCATGGAGACAAGGACCCACCAATATCCCACCCTAGCACAGTGCCCAAGGGTAGAGCACGTGCTCCATAAATATTTGGAGATCAGTGCTAACTATGAGAATCACTCCAAGCAGTCTGAGTACCCACTCACTCTCCTCTTGGTTCACCTTCTGAGGAAAACTCAACAGTGTGCATTCTGGTCTTAGAGAACAGGGGATCTGGTGACACCACTGGGAACACTGACAAAAATGTAGCCATAGTGGGTTCACCCAGCTCTCAGGAAGGAGCAAGAATCCAGTCATGCTGCATCACGCACAGGAAGAGCACGAGCCAGTGCCGACGGCGCGGGGCGTCCTGAGCCTTTGGTCTTGGGTTTCTCTTCCTAGAGTATTTATATCCATGCGGAGTAGCCGGCTGGCTTCATTAATTGTGAGCGTATGTCCACCCGAAGCAGCCGTACACTGAATGTATTGAATACCAGGCCTTATATGGGCATCCCTTGTTGGTTTGCATGTTGTTAATAAGTGACATGAAGTGGATGGCTAAGGCAGAATGCCAAATGGTGCCTTCCTCTCTAATCTCAAAGATGCAAAGTTGTTGGTTTGGTGTATTTTTTTTTTTTTAATGGAATGACCACTTTTTAAGCGAAAAAGAAGGAGCTATGAGTCCCACAGATATTTGATGAACTGTACAGGGACAAACAGTCCAGAAATGACAGCAAACAGTGCAGAATCTGTGTCTAGTGTCTCCAACAAGAACCACTAATGCTTAGTAGATACTTGTGCCAAGTACCGTGCAACACAAATACATTAACTCGCGCAGTCCTCCGACAGCCCTGTGAGCTGGGTGCTACTACCATCCCCATTTTGCAAACGAGGAAACCAATACCCAGGGAGGTTAAGTGATGGGGCCAGTTAGTAAGCAGCAGAGCTGGAATCTGAACCCAGGCAGCCTGGCTCCAGGGTCCAGAGTAGTCAGGGCCCCATGGAGATGCATTCAGTCTAACCCAAAGCGAAACCCAGGGGGCGGCTTCCAGAGGACTCAGGCTCCTGCCCCACTTTGATCTTTTCTCTCTTGAGGGCTACAGAGAAGCTGCAAGCACAGCCCTGGCCTGGAGGAGGACACGTGGTTTACAATAGAACAAGTTAGCAAAGGTGAGGTGCCCCTCCGGGGATCCAGGGGAGGGAGCAGGCCGTCCAAGCAGGCAGAGGCCCTGAAGCAGCCATCACCAGCACCTCCCTTCTCTGTGGCTGCCAGGGCCTGTGGCTGTGGGCAAGTCAGTGTCCTCATGTGGGGCTCAACCTCCAAATCTGTCAAAGGAGATGATGATGATGATGATGATGATGGCAATGTGCTAGCTCCTGTCTCACAGGGGTGGTGGAAGGATGAAATGAGAGAAAGCAGGCAAAACATTTAGGACAGGGAATATGTTCAATAAACATTGGCCGTTATTAGTTCCTGCATTTGGGTCCGGGACACCATCATTTATTCACCCACAAACATGTATCAAGCGCCTACTAACACTGTATCAGGCACCGTGCACGGTACTAGGCATATGAAGAATGAGACAGCAGCCTGGCCTTCAAAGAGGGTGTTGTTCAGAGAGGCTGTGATACAGAACACAGACGGACACTGGGACAGGAGGGGCGCAAGGCCGAAGGGAGTCTTGGGTCCTTGTAGAAGGAATCAGAGAAGATGCCGTGGGGAGTGGGGGGTGACAAGGATGTGGGAAACGGGTGAGACTTTTTCCTGCATGTGCAAAAGCACCAGTGACAGACCAGCTCCAGGGTGTCAGATCTGGGAGTCAGTGGGCTTGAGGATGGGTGGCCACAGCACGCGGTAGAGGCCGGGTCCCAGGCAGGCAGCTCTGATGTTGTGAAGTCTGCCTGCAAGTCCTGAAGTCTTGTTTATCTCCAGACTCAGCCTGAGACAAAGGAACACCTAAACACTGAAGCAGGGATCCGAGTGAGTTATCGTTTTCCTTTCTTTTTGGTGCCCAGTTACATGCCTGTTAGCCAGCCCCAGGATAAGACTGAATTTATATCTCACCAAAGAGGCACCAGAAGGGGAAGGAGGGAGAGACGGAGACAGAGACAGAGAGAGAAGATTATGCAGAGTTTTTTTTTTTCTTCCAAGTGTCTCCTCACTAGAATTCTGCCACTCTGTCTCCGGGGAGCGGTTCGCCCTCCAGAAAATATGACACTTTATTTCCTGCCCTTGTTTGTTAACACACCCCATTACCATCCATCTCAGTTTCATGTAACTGCCAACCGGCATTAACGCCCTCCTCCTCGCCGAGGCAGAAAATAGAAAAGGAAGAATTCAGCAGATTTTCCCCCGTGGCACCCTCGGCGGCACCAAGATAACCAGAGCAGAAACCACAATTGGATTCTCATTCCTCCAGCCCAGGAATGTGAAGGACGGGACGGTTTAACCACCTTCTGCGTTTGCCTGCAAAGAGAGTCGGCTTGTTATTTCGGCTGTCTGGGCTCCCTTCTCGGCTACGGAGAGAGATACATTAATTAATTATTTTTTTTAAACGTTAGGCGGGAGATGTTGCAAACTAACAGAGACTGTCAGCGGCGCCTGCCCCATCAGGTACGGGGCCCGCGGCGCCGGCGGCGGAGACACACTGACCCCTAGTGGCCGGCCGGACCCTCGCAGCCCCTGCGCTCCACCCTCGGCGGGGGCTCGATAAAATCGCTCCTTCCTGGGGCAGCTCGGGGTGGGCTGCGCGGGGTGGGCTGCGCGGGGTGGGCTGCGCGGGGTGGCCCTGCTGTGTCTCCACCGCCTGCCCCGACACACACACACTCAAACAGAAACACACAGACACACACAACACACTCAGACATGCATGCACGCACTCAGACGTGCACGCAGACACACACACAGACACACACACGCCATGTCGAGTTTCTTCTCTCCCTTTCCAATTCCATGGAGCATAAACGTCCTGAGAACCTTCGGGGCACCGGCCCTGGGCTCCAGACAGGCTGCTTCTGTGTCCTGAAGGAGGAAGGGAGCTGGCCCTCGGGGACAGGCTCCTTCATGCCAGGCACTGTGCACACAGGGCCTCACTGGAGCCTCCCTGTAGCGCCAACTTACAGGTTTGGAAACTGGGGCTCTGGCTGTCAGAGGGCTTGCCCAGGTCACAAAGCTCATGTTTTTAGTGATTTTATTTATTCTAATAAGCAGCTATTTACATAGCACTTACCTGCCAGGCATTCTTCGAGTGCTTTACCTATATTAAATTTATTGAGTCCTTATCATGACCTCCATTTCACAGATGAGGAAACAGAGGCCCAGAGAGATTAATTAACTAGTGAGTGCTGGATCCAGCATCAAGCCCAGGCAGTCTGGTGAGCGCTCTCAGCCACTGCCCTGGGCTGCCTGTACCAGGGAACTAGTAAGGAGGAGACCAGGATTCTAACCCCAAGCTCTCCCCCATACCTCCTTCATCCCCTAAGTATGAAGTGCTGCACAGCACAGGATGGGGAGCAGTCGTACTAACTGCCACTGGAGGACGAGGCCTGTGGAGGAGGTGGCAGTGAAGCTCATTGAGGTCACAGACCGTGTCCTTCACCTGCCGAGTCTCGTGCCTGGCACCTAGGGGTTTTCAATAAAAGCCCAACTGGGCTGGAGCCTGAAGGAGGGTTCCAGGCAGGTGGGAAGGCGCGAGGAGGCTGAGAGGACTTCTGAACCCTGCGGCTGACGCAGGGAAGCCAGGGTCTTGTTGCCCACCTCCTCCCCCATGAAAAGATGTTTTCAAACACGCCCATACTCTTTTTTGGCCAATACAAGGAGATTCGCTAAACTGGAACTGAACATCCCCCAGCCGCACTCCTGTGATTAATACATCAGAAATGTGTGTCCCTCCCTGTATTTTGTCTCATTTGAGCTTCAGAGCAGCCCCATGAGTGAGGTAGGTAGACCCAGCCTCGCTTTTAACATGAGAAAACGGAGAGCTTTTCCAAGCTGCCTAAGTAAACGGTCCCGAATTTCCCAGCTAATGCATAGAGACCTGGACACCCAGGCTTCCTGACTGCAGAGCTCATGTCCCCTCATGCTGTCAGGTCAGCCAGGACCCCACGCAGAGACCGCCCGGCCCCCCGCCTGGGCCCCAGCAGCCCTGTCCTTCCCTCAAGCAGTGCCTTGAACTGGCCGGGCTTGTTCCTGTCTTAAGACCTCTGCTCTAGCTGTTCCCTCAGCCAGGAATGCTCTTCCTGTACATGGATTTTCACGCACTTGGCTCCTTCCTGCCATTCCGGTGTCAGCTCAAGTGTCACCTCCTCCAAAAAGCCTTCCTTGTCCACCCAACCTAAAATAGCCTTCCAGTCGCTCTCTGTTGCGTCACTGCTTTATTTTCTTCCCAGCAGTTATTAAGCTTTGGTAAGTTCTTGTTGAGTTACTATTGTTAGTCTCGCCCCGTGTGTAATGAGGGCTATCCATTACACAGCACAGACCTACTGCATGCCAAGCAAAGTTCCAAGAGCTTTACACACCGAAGGTCATTTACTCTTTACAACCATCCTGTTATTGTCCCCATTCTACAGAAGAGGAAACTGAGGCAAGACAGGTTCAGTCACTTGTCCAAGATTCTCCCCTTAGTAAGCTCTGTTCTTAGCCACTACAAAAACATCAGCCCTGCGACAACAAAAAGACAAACCATTGAATTTGTAAATGGGTAAAGGATTTCAATAGACATTTCTCCAGAGAATATATACAAATGGCCAATAAGCACATGAAAAGATGCTCAATATTATCAGTCATTAGAGAAATACAATCAAAACCACAATAAGATACCCCTTGATGCCCACTAGGATGGCTATAGTTTTTTTTAAAAAAGGAAAATAACAAGTGTTGGCAAGGACATGGAGAAGTTGGAACCACTGTCCATTGCTGGTGGGAATGCAAAATGGTGCAGCTGCTGTAGAAACAGTTTGATGGTTCCTCAAAAGCTAAACATAGAATTATCCCATGACCCTGCAATTCTACTCCTAGGTATCCTGAGGAATTGAAAACAGGGCAAGAAAATGTGTACAGAAATGTTCATAGCAGCAGAGTCCACAAGAGCTAAAAGTGGAAATGACCCAAATGCCCATAGGCTGATGAAGGAGTGAACAAAATGAGGAATGTCCACACAATGGAATATTACTCAGCCATCAAAAGGAATGGAGTGCTGATCCGTGCTGCAACATGGATGACTCTTAATATGTGCTACATGACAGAAGCAAGACACAAAAGGCCACATATTGTGTCATTCAATTTATATTGCAAATCCATAGGGACAGGAAGCCAACTAGTGGTTGCCAAGGGCTGGAAGAAGGGAGAGATGGGGAGTGACTGCTTTACGGGTACAGGGTCTCATTTTGGGGTGATGAAATGTTCTGGAACTAGACGTGGTGATGCTTGCACAACTTTTTGAATGTACTAATGCCACTGAATTGTATACTTTAAGATAGTTCAAGTGAATTTTATGTTACATGAATTTTATGGTATTTTTTAAAAATCAGCCTTTGTCTTGTCTATCTCTGGGTCCCCGGAGCCTAGAACAGCACGGGGCTCACAGTAGAGGCTAAGAACATATTTGCTGGAGAAATGAGTGAAGTGGACCGGGCCCCCCAGCTCTGTCTCAGGGTCTTCTCACAGCGTCAGGGAGCTCCAGGCAGTGGTCAGGCTCTCAGGTGCGTCAGCACCACCTGGACGGCTCGCTGAAACCCACTGCTGGGCCTCAGCGCCTGAGTTTCTGACTCGGAAGGTCTAAGTGGGGCCTGAGAATTTGCATGTCCAACAAGTTCCCTGCTGGCCCCAGGGGCCACAGTTCGAGAATCACTGCTCTCTTCTATCTATTAAACCACGCAAGGAGAGAAGGCAAAGCTTGACATGGTCAGGATAGAGAAAAGACAGGACCCACATTTCATTAAAAAAGAGAGAGAGATTCGAACCACCTGAAAACTGAACCGCACAAAAAAATGAGTTGTCAATTGTCATCAGTTGAAAAATCTCTGCAGCAGAGACCTGTTTTCTATCAAATGAGGTTACAGTTTTGTTGGGAGAGTAGCTGGGCTGTGCGACACTTACTGGCTACCTTCTTGTCACAGAGACTCTCCCCTCACTCTTCAGAGGTAAGGCCATGGTGCTTTCTGGAAGATCCTAGAACAAAGTGGCTCCTTCCCCACCCCTGGGCCTTTGCACTTGCTGCTGCCTCTGCCTGCAACAACTCTCGCCACCTGCACCCTCCTCCTTCTCTACCTTTCATTCCCACCTCCGTCTCCTTTAGTCAAGCTAATTCCTTCACAGTCACTGAAGGTGCCCCCTCTAGGAAGACTTCCCTAACGAGCCACACTAGCTCAGGAATTTAAGGATGGTTTAACATTAGAAAAATCTCTTAATTATTATCACGTTAATATTTACAAATAATATAGTCATTTCAATTAATGCAAAAGAGAATTCAAAAATTAAATACCCCTAGGGGCCCACCCAGTGGCATAGTGGTTAAGTGCGCACACTCCATGTCAGTGGCCCAGGGTTCGCAGGTTTGGATCCTGGGTGCAGACCTACACACCATTTGTCAAGCCATGCTGTGTTGGCGTCCCACTACAAAATAGAGGAAGATTGGCACAAGATGCTAGCTCAGGGCCAATCTTCCTCACCAAAAGAAAATAAAATACCCCCCTTTTTTTCTAACCTGCACAAAAGCTGAGCGAAGAGTTTATTATTATCCTTACTTTACAGAGGGAGCAATTGACTCAGAGAGGTAAAAAGACTGGCTCAGGTTTTTATGGTGTTGGAGAACAGGGTAGGGGATTGAAAAGAGGGGAGACTGGAATGTATCAGATGGTGCTGAATTGGAATTGGGATATTTGTATGATCTCATGGGTTGTTTTTTTTTATTGCAGTAATGTTAGTTTATAACATTAATATAAATTTCAGGTGTACATCATTACATATTTCAAATTCTGTGTAGATTACCTCATGTTCACCACCCAAAGACAAGTTATAATCCATAAATACCCCTTTATAATTTGTTTTCAAACCAAGAATAGAAGGGAACTTCCTTGACTTCATAATAGCTTTCTACCAAAAGACTACAGCAATCAAATTTACTCCCTGTAAGTATGGGAAAGAGAGAAGAAACACTATTATGACATCTTTTCAACACTGTTCTAGAAGTCCTAGCTACAGCAATAAGGCAGGAAAAACTAACAAGCGATGTAAGGATTGTAAAAGAAGAAACATATTGTCACGGACAATGTGATTTTCTGCATAGAAAATGCAATGGAGTCTACCACATCTGCAGGACATTTATTTCATGTGTATTTGCGGTGGTAACTCCATTAGAATAACGCCTCTAGCCTCCCTCTGCTCCCTCACCCACCCTAAGAGAGCGATTTACTGAGTTTGGGGAAACCACCAGCCTGCACAGCTCGGCGCCTTCCCTCTGCTGCCTTGCGGAACCAGCCTGCCCACGAGCAGCACTTGCTTTCTGCTCGCCCGTTCCCTGATCTTTACAAGGCGCGGCCCACGGGAGGTGCCTGCGGTTCTCCAGCTCCGTCTGTGGCTGGGTGCCTCTAACTACGGAATGCAGTAATAGACAGCGTATTGCAGCCACAGATCTAAGCCATATTTTCCAAAGAAACTTATTGGTAATAAAGGTGATAGTTTTTACTCTATTTGGCTCCTGCGTCTACTTCTCAGTTTGTTGTACACTTGAGAGAGAAGCGAAGGTCATATATAGGAATCCTCTCAAAGCCCCAAAAGATTAGAATCAATGAGAACTATCAGAAGGCTGCTGGATGCAATCAATATGTGAAAATCAATATTATTCCTATACCCACCTGAATAACCAACTAGAAAGCGGAATTTTAAGAAAATCCTAGTTATGATTTTATAAGTCCTGCAAAGTATCTAAAAATAATGCTGACAAAAGATATGCACAATCTTTGCAAAGAAAATTGTGAAATTTTAATGATAGACATTTAAAAACAGCCTCAATAAATAAAGAGATAGACCATGTTCACAGAGAGAAAGATTTAATAATGTAAAGATAGCAACTCTTTCTAGATAAAGAGGCAGCTCTTTTCTACTCTGGACCCCCCAAACTCTCTCCATCTTTTCCCTAAAAAAAAAAAATTAAAAATAAATAAATAAAGGGGGCGGGAGAGAGAGAAACTTTATCTTGATTACTAAAATAATGCCCCAGAATTTTTTCTAAATAGTAATAGCTACTTTTATGAGTGCTTACTCAATAAAGGAATTATCACAATAACGTTTTGAACTAAGTACCTCTATTATTCCCATTTTACAGTTACGGGAGCTGAGGCCCAGAGAGGTCAATCAGCTTGCCTAAGAGCACACAGCTAGTCAGGGCTAGAGCCAGGATTGCAATGCAGGCTGGCTCCAAGCCTGTATTCTGAACCACTGATCTCTGCTGCTATCAAGATTGTCCTGTAGCACTATTGCTGTCACTCACCTGCCGTCTGAGAAGCTGTTGTGACTCGGGGGAAGGTGAAGTTGCAGCAAGCTCTAGAACAGCAGAGTCCAGCCCCCTTGTCTGTGGGCCTCAGGGGATCGTGTCCGGGTAAGCACATCCATCATGTGTGTCAGGAGAAGAGGCTGAAAACCAGGCCCTATATGACAGGTGGAGACTCTCCTCTGTTCATCAGGGGAATTTTTGCCCCTGAGATGTGAGCCATGCCCATGGTTCCTGGAAACTCAGGGAGTTCCTGGAAACTCCTTCTCTGCTTGGACATGAGACCCTGCCTCCCTGTGGGTCTGCTTTATTTGTAATTCTGCTTCACTTCTTCTCTCTTGTGAGACCTGTTAGTCTCATTCCCTTGGGTTCTGTCCCACACACACATATTCAGCTCCTACTTCTTGGAACGCACCCCGAGAGGCGGGCAGGCGGTGTGATGGACTGAGCAGGAGCGTTCTGTCTGTTATTGCTGCACGTGCCCTGGGCAAGTCCCTGTATTCAGTGCCCGAGTCCGTGGAATGGGCCTGACACTCAGCCGATGCCCCCACTAAGGAAAGGGGGCAATGTCGTCAACTCAGTCAAGACACACGCTGAGCCCTCAAGGAGCTCAGCTGAGAAAACCACTTAATTCCAGCCAGAAGGAGTTCCGGTTCAGGGCACAGGTGCAGAGTGTTTGGGGGGCCCAGGGCAGTGAGGGGCTTCCTGGATTCAAATCCTGCCTCCTCCACCCACCGGCTGTGTGAACTTGAATCAACTGCCTGTGGAGGCAGAATACTGCGCCTCCCCCCGCCCCCTGCCAAAGATACCCACATCCCGATCCCTGGAACCTATAAATACATGACCTTCCGTGGCCATGGGGAATTAAAGTTGCTTGTGGAATGAAAGTTGCTAACCAACTGACCTTAAGATAGGGAGATTGCCCTGGTTTATGTGAATGGGCCCAATGTCATCACAAAGGTCCTTAAAAGTCAAAGAAGGAGGTGGAAGAGACCGTCAGAACGATGTGGCATGAGGAAGACTGACCCCATCGTGGCCAGCTTTGAAGATGGTGGAAGGAGGACATGCGCTGTGGATGCGGGCAGCCTTTAGAAGCTGGAAAAGGCTAGAAAACAGATTCACCCCCAGAAGCTCCAGGGAGGAACGCAGCCCAGTGTGTCTCACATTGAACTTCTGACCTCTAGAATGTAAGATAATAAATTTGTGTTGTTTTAAGCCACTAAGTCTCTGATCATTTGTTACAGCCGAGACAGAAAACGAATACATTATCTAAATTCTGTAACCCTCAGTTTCCTCATCTTTGAAGTGGGAATAATAACCACATCTGCTGCATGGAGTCGGTGTGGGATTAAATGAAGTGCAGGGTGTAAACATTCTAGTGTAGGGTTTCGCCCATAGGACGCATAAAATAAATGCTGGCATCACTACTGTTGGGAAGATCCATCGCTTTCTCCCTAGACAAGCCCACCCAGGCCCCCTTGGGACAGGCCCTCCTCTGTGGCCCAGGGTGTATGGGCATCTCTCCTTATCTTTTTTAAGAATGCCAGATTCTCCCTAGGACCATTCAGCCCACTTCCTCTTTCTCCTTCCCAATTTCTGCTTCTCTTGGTCTTTGATAGTCCTATTTCTGATTCTGGGGGTTGTGGGCAGGTGAGGGGGACCAGGATACAGGCTGCAGCCCAGTTCCCAGAGGAAATGTCTCCATGGCTGGAAGACCAGGGTGTGCACCTGAGACTCAGTGAGGATTCTCTTGGCAGACCGGCCTTGGGCAAATAACCTCTTTACAAAAAAAGATGGCCCTTGTGAAACACGGCTGGGTGTTTACATTTTCATCCACTCAGCTATTCAAGGAACAGTAAGTTTTCTGATGCTGTGATGTTTGTCACAAAGATAAACAGGGAGGGAAATCTCTGCTTCTCTTCTTGTAAGGAAAGGAAAGGAGACACCACAGAAAGCAGGTTTAACACTGATGTTTATTAGAGCAGAAAAGAAGAGGGGAAAAGTAGATGACCAAAAACCTTCACAGCCCCAAGCTGAGCTTCACCACACTGCCCAGAACTCCCAGAGCCCTTCGAGAAGGCAGCCGGCCCCACTCCTGTTCTGGGGGTCCCGGCTCCATCTGCCCAGGTAAGATTCTCCTTCTGCCCACCCTTTCAGCCTGGTAGGAAGGCCAGTGGGGGGCCTATACCTTAAACTATTGTTTGTAATCAGTTATGCAGGAGAGTAAAAGGAAGCAGCATATATGTATTTCTGTGAATCCCCAAGGCAACCTTGGCCACGCCCGCAGTTCGCAAGGTCTGAAGACATCCGTTTCTGCAGCTGACAAACAAATGAAAGAAGGAGCCTCATCCTGGTTCAACAGGATCCAGGTCGTTGCCGATCAAAATGCTTGCTGGAAAAGAACAAGAAAATAATGTTAATATGAAGATGATGTTGATAAAGAAGAAGGAGGAGGGGGAGGAGGGGAAGGCAGGAGGAGGAGGAGGAGGAGGGAGAAACAGCCATCCAGCTGTCATTTCCCGGAGCACCTCCTAGAATGTGCCAGGGCAGCACTATTTTCCATGCGTTAACTTTTTAATGCTCAGAAGAAGCATAAGAGAGAGGAACTCTTACTATCCTCATTTTACAGACGAGAAAACTGAGAGAGAAGTAAGGAATTTTTCCCCAAAGGGACTCCCGATCTGAACGCTATCTGACTCCAGATTCCAAGTCGGCGCATCCCTCCAGCCACTACTTCCTTGTCTTTGTGTGAATGCACGTCGCCTGGAGTCAGGCCTCTGTGGAACCCCATGTTTTGCAGGAGTGAGCCCCCCCCCCGCCTCCCGCTCACCAGGAGGGCCTCTCCTTACGTTGAGGCAGAGGCCTCAGTCGCCCCTGGGAGGGTGCCTCCCTGGAGTTCCTCTACTCTCGCCTGGCCTGCACAATGGTAATAAGAGCCTCCATTCATGGAGTCATTTACTATGCACCAGGCCCTGTGGATACCATTATTCCCCCAATTTCCAGATGCAGAAATGCAGACTCAGAGAGGTTAGGCAACTTGCCCGAGGCCACAGAGCAGGAACACAGAGAGCAGAACCCCAAGTCTGCCCAATTCCAGAGTCTGAGCGCCTAACTACTCCACAGTTCTCTTTTCTGGAAGAAGCCAAATGAGGGCTTCCAGTGCTGGAGGACAAAGATCCCTGGTGCAGGGGGAGGGGCAGGCTTTGCCCTAGAACAGGGCTCCAGAGGCTGGAAGGACCAGAGAGTGATGTCAGCCTGACCCCTACCCCTCGAAAGCAGAACTTCTGTTCACTCCTAGCAGATGCTCCTCTCACTATTTGTGAAAGCCCCTCAGAGGGATCCCATGCCCCCCCCGCCCCCTCACACACACACACACACACACACACACACACACACGGGACCCAGCAGTAGGGTGCCGTTCATGCAAAGCGTTCAGGGTTTAGAGTTGTCAGAAGACTGACATACCAACCAGTGCCCAGCATGAGTTAATGACTTAAGCATGCTCCGTTAGCTCCTCTATAAAATGGGGTTAACCTGCATGCCCTGCAATGACGTGGGGGTGTTAAGAGAGAGAACTTAAGTGATAGCACCCTGAACATTATAAAGAGTGATACTCGAAAGGGAGTGTGCCTGTGTCGATCGCGGTAGCACAAAATAAACAACAACAGAGATAGAAGATGTCTCTTAACCACAGATGACAAACTACCCCATCACATCCTGTCCCGTTTAGTCCGTACAAATTACAGGGGAGGAATGAAATTAACTAGGCTTAACCACAGAGGGGATTTTGCTACGTTATCTGATGGGGTTTGGAAAGGGGTCAAGGAGACGGAAGCGGACACACAGAAGCAAACAGCCTGACGTAGGGATAAAGGTGCCAAGGTGGGGTCTGCAGGCCGCTGGGAACGCCAAGCAGCCCAGGTCCAGGGACTTCAGAGGCAGAGGGAAGACAGGGCAGATTCCCGGCCTGGAAGGCTGTGAGAAGACAGAAAGGAGGTTGCTGCTCCTGGTGACAGTGGTGATGATTGTGACAGATGTCAGTGGCCAAGGCCATGGCTGCTGACCCCACCTGAAGAGACCCAGGTCTCCACACGCCAGGTTTCTGCCTGTGCTTCTCCGTGTTTGTATTCCGGAGTGACTTTTTCTGGATGGCAAATAGGGCCACATCCCTACCTTATCTGGGATCTTTTGGTGACTCAATAGGGGTCAGGCTCTCTTGGCGCTCCTCACAACCTGGCTGGCGCCTGTCTCTCCTGCCTCGCTCCTGCCACTCCCCAACCATAACCAGCTAACCAGCTGGTCCCCTAACACATGTTCTCGAAGGCCCCCCAGCCCATGGACGTGCTGTCCACCACTGTCTCCCTAAAGCGGAAGGCTGAGGAGAAGGCACATACCGGAGGCTGGTCCCGAGCGCCTTACACGGGATGGACCACGTTCCTGTCGCAGTGGGGCTTGCAGTGGGGGTTCAACCAGTGTTCCAGGAACTGCTCCTCGGCACGGTGCTCCAGGCGGAGCAGGTGGTGCATGTACTCCTGTGAAAACAAACCCAGCCTGGAGACAGGCTTCTATCCACAGTGACCGCCGAGCTACCCACGGTGTGGTGCGGCAGTGGCTCTGAGACAGGGAGCCGCCAGGCTGCAGGAGGAGAGACCGCCGCTCCCATGCCCATTTGTAGGGAAGACCCACCAGACAGATGGGTTCCATGGGAAAACGAAGAACTCTGACACCCTGAGAGCTGGGACAGCGCATGTCTGTGGGAGCTCACACTGCTGACAGAGAATAACATGGAACAACTACTTTGAAAAACAATTGGTTGCCTGCAATCTAGACATTTCACTCCTTATTTATACCCTAGAGCAGTGGTCTTCAAATTTTATCAGGCATGAGAATCACCTGGAGGGTTTGTTAAAACAGATTGCTGGACCTCACCCCCAGGGTTTCTGATTCAGTCAGTCTAGGGTGAGACTCTAGAATTTGCATTTCTAGCAAGTTCCCAGCCAATGCTGATGCTGCTGGTCACTTTAAGAACAAGAGAAACTCTTATATCAGATGTGTGTAAGAATGTTCATAGCAGCAATAAATTTGCAGTAGCAAAACACTGGAACCATGCCAAATATCCCTGACAGAAGGATGAATAAATAAATTATGGTAGGGCCACAGAGTGGAATATTATACAGCAGTAACATCAGTGAATTCTAGCTGCATATGACAACATAGGTGAGTCTTAGAAATAGCAGGTTGAGGGGCTGGCCCCGTGGCCGAGTGGTTAAATTCGCGCGTTCTGCTACAGTGGCCCGGGGTTTCACCGGTTCAGATCCTGGCGCAGACATGGCACCGCTCATCAGGCCACGGTGAGGTGGAGTCCCACGTGCCACAGCTAGAAAGACCCACAACTAAAAAATATACAACTATGTACTGGGGGGATTTGGGGGAGGAAAAGCAGACAAAAAAAGAAATAGCAGGTTGAGTGAAAAGAGCAAGTCCAAGAAGACAACATTTCTAGTGTGACATCATTTTTATAAAGCTCAAAACATGCATAACTAAATAATATATTATGTATGGCTACATGCATTTGTGATAAAATCATCTTTTTTAAAAGGAAAAGGAAGGGCTGGCCCCGTGGCTGAGTGGTTGAGTTCGCGCACTCTGCTGCAGGCGGCCCAGTGTTTCGTTGGTTCGAATCCTGGGCACCGACATGGCACTGCTCATCGAGCCGTGCTGAGGCAGCGTCCCACATGCCACAGCTGGAGGGACCCACAGCAAAGGATATACAACTATGCACTGGGGGGCTTTAGGGAGAAAAAGGAAGAAATGGAATCTTTAAAAAAAATAAAATAAAATAAAATAAAATAAAAGGAAAAGGATAACCATAAAAAAGCTGGAGTTTATATACTATCATCAAACAAAATAGACTTTAAAACAAAAAGATGTCACAGGGATAAAGAGGCATTTTGTAAAAACAGCCTGGCTGTTCCTCAAAGTGTTAACCATAGAGTTAACATATGACCCAGCAATTGTATATTCAAGAGAAGTAAAAATGCATGTCCACACAAAACCGGGTACACAGATGTTCAGAGCAGCATTATTCGTCATAACCAAAAAGTACAAATAACTCAAATGTCCATCAACAGATGAATGAATAAATAGAATGTGGTATTTACATATAATGGAATATTACTTGGCAATAAACAAGAATGAGGTACTGATACAGGCTACAACATGGATGAACCTTGAAAACATCATGCTATGTGAAAGAAGCCAGATACAAACAACCACTTATTGTATGATTCCATTTATATGACATGCAGCCAGCCCAACACGTTGATGTGTCCACAACAGAAAGCAGCTGGTTGTCTGATGCTGTCCATCTCTGGGACCAGCATCTCCATCTACTCAGGAACCCAAGCCAGAACATGGACCATCATCGTCCCCCTCAAACTCAGCATAAAATTGAGCATCAGGTCTTGGAGTCTATCTCCTGAATAGTTCTCAGAAGTACCCCCTCCATCTCTGCCACTTCTGTAGGTTGGGTCTTCATCATTGCCCACCCAAGCTTCCTTGTCCCTCCATCCTTCACTCTGCCTCCCCCATCGTCTCTGCTCCACCCTGACAGAGGGATCTGTCCAAAACGCTGTCCAAAGGGGCCACTGCTCTCCTCAGAGGCCCTCCCCAGCACTGCCTGCCTCAGAGGAGACAGGAGGTGCGGCTGACTGCCCCTTGGGTTTGGTCCACGACTCAGGATAATGTCACTGTAACCAGCAGGCGAGGGCAGCTCCTTGTAGGCTCTACCACCTACCCCTGCTCCTCACAACAGCAGAGAGAACCCTTGCCCTCCAGCCCTGGTCCACAGCTGTCACTGGCAGCCTTTGTCCATCTCTGAGCTTCTCAAGAACCACAAGTTATCCCTCAGATGGTTCATCCAAAAGGACTTTAAGGAAGGAACCATTCCCAGCCACGTGAATGGTGGTAAGGGAATCACCAAAGAACATTCCAGCACCGAGGGACTAGCAATACAGGGAAGCCATGGCCACTAGCAATACAGGGAAGCCTGCAGGGCCCACCGGAAGGGGCTGCCATGGTCTTGGAGGGGCGCAGCCTCCGCAGAGCAGGGAGGGAATGGGGGACAAATACCCCATCCTCTCTCTCCTCCTGCCCTCCATCTCCTGCCGAGCCCAAGCAGGAGCCAGCCCACCAGGGAACCCGTGATGCAGTCCATAGCGGTCAGCCTCCTGAGCTGGGCAGAGCAGGGTGGAGGATGGATTGGGGGCCAGATGGAGAAAACCAGTGGCCATACTAGGATGATGAGGTGCGGGAGGTGCGCTGTTGCCAGAAGAAGGGAGCAGAGAGCACAAATAACACGTGTTAGTGATGTGTGTTGCAGAGGGGCCAGCCACTCAGGTCATGCGACCCGAAGCTCGTGAACACCATGTTCCACCAGGGGGAGGAAGGGCTGTTTCCTCTGCGTGCGGTTGCTGTCTCTCCTCCTCCTCTCTCTATTTGCTCATCCCCTGCCCTTTATCAACATGGGCATCACTTCCAGACTTCTCTTCCCAACATGCATTTGGTGTCAGCGTTCTGGATTTGGGCCATTCCAATAGGTGTGTAGTGGTATCTTATTGTTATATTAGTTTGCATTTCCCCGATGACATACAATACAGTGCATCTTTTTATATGCTTACATGCCATCTGTATATCTTCTTCAGTGAGGTGTCTGTTAGGGTCTTTTGCCAAGAGGGCGAGTTTTTTAAATACAAAAACATGAAAATGGCTTTATTGGTTTTATTTTTATTACAACAGCGATGCATAATACTGTTTTGAAATTGTGTAAAAATGAAAGTTCTAAAGAAGAAAAGGAAAAAAGTCCCTCTTGCTTTTTTGTCTCCGTCTCTATCCTGTTGCAAAGTAATGTTTTCTTTAAAAAATCTACCCATGCTGCTTCTTCACTTAAAACGCTTGAGCGGCTCCCACGGGACTTGGGAGAAAGTTCCAGTTCCTCAATGTGGTTTGTGGGGCTCTCCATGGTCGGGCCTCCCCCATCTCCTGAGCCTCTTCTCCCACCATCAACCCACTGGAGCTTCGGCATCCATCTTCCCTGGAGGGGCCTTGCTCACTCTTCTCTCTGATCGAAGGCTCTTCTCTCTGCCTGGAACCCACCTGTGACTTTGCTTTGCCTGTCTCACTCTGAACTGACTTTTCAGGACTCTGCTTAGATGCCACTTCCTCCAGGAAGCCTTCTCAGTTTCCCTGAGATCCCAGAGCTCCCTTCACTTCCTCCGGCATAGCCTTGGTCACTCTGTTTGGCAGTGACCTCTCCCCGAGAGCAGGGACTGAACTGGCCCGCGTCATATTTTCTTAGTGGAGGTGTCATGGGGGTTGGTTCACATGCTGGCATGTGAACTTGATGTTTTTTCCCCAAAAGAGAGCAGATGGAAGTAGAAAAGATTTCTAATTTGGAGAATGTATGTGGTCAATACTGCCCCAAAAGAAGTCTGGGTGCTGTAATTATGGGACGCAAACCCTTGCAAGGTGTGCATGAAACAGATCCATATAAACACATCTAGGTAACCCAAAGCAGCAAGCCATCAATCGGAGAAGTGGCATTTCACCTTGGAAGAGAGTAGTCATATTCGGTAATATTTGTGGCAAGATTAAATTGTTTTAGCATGTATAGATATCATAAAAATCCTAATCATGAAAATCCTCCTATGCCATCAATAAAGCTTTAGTTAAGAACTTTAAGTTTTTCAGTTTCCAGCAAATTCTCTAGGAAGTCTGTGTCCTGAATTGAATACAGTTACAAAAAAAGATTTTTTTCAATGATTGTGCAAAGGAATGAATTATGAGGTATCCAATTTCCTGAAAATGTTTTCCTTTCCCCCAGGACCCATGAAGCTTGAATTTGTTTTGGTTATCGTTGTTGTTTTCATCTAACTCATCAAAATGTACCCTGTGTTCCAGGCAGGGACTCTCTGGGGCAGTGGGGGTGGGGGATGGATGCCGAGAGGGCTCCTTGTGGGACCCAACAATGATTCCCGCACAGTTGCTGGACGTGTTTTGAATCCGAGGCTGAATTATTCCCTGTCCTGTCCCATCAGGGAGTCTGTGGACAGAAGAATAGCAATTGGGAGGAACAGAAAGGCAGTGTGGATCTTATAAATAAGGAACAAAGACTTCCCAGCCCATAGTTTTACTTATTCAACTGTCCCGTGGAAGCAGCGCCCTGAAGGAGACCCACGTTGTGTGTCTTACCTGCTGGTTTGCCAGGCAGTGTGATGGAGAGGCTAAGGGATCCAGGGCTGGGTCTGGGTCAGGGCGCAGCTCCAATCCAGACCCTGCCAAGAATCCTTTACCGCTCCAGCCTCAAGTTGTCTGTCTGTAAGACGGGGATGGCACTAGCTCTTATTTCACTGGGCTGCCAGGATTAAATGAAATGATACAAATAAAGTTCCATGCCCAGCCCATAATCTCCTGTGCCCCTCTAAGTCCATTCTCTCCCCGCCTTCACCCGGCCCCATGCAGAGAGAGGTCGGCTGAGATGAACCACAACCACAGACTCCCTTGTCCTGGGGCTTCGAGTTGGGTTTGATGTAGGAGGCACCAGCATGAGATGAGAGGTACGAAGAAAGAGAGGCCGGGTTGTGTACTCCTCTGATGCCTGCCCGAGGAGTCACAGCAGGTTGGCTGCCTCCCTCTCGGGAAGGCCCGGCTCAGAGAGGGCTGCCCTCTCCAGTTCTGGGAACCACTCCTCCCCTAGTCCTTCATGCCTCAGGGCTGTTAGCCCTGGATCTTTTAGCATCTCTTGTTGGTTTGCCTTAATCCTGCCCACACCTTCATAAAAAGTCTCTTGATTAAGGTCTCCTTAGTTAATTTGGTTGCTATCAGATAAGAAATATCTGAGCATGTCTGCAGGTTATGGATAGAGCATCTTCTTCAGGAACTGGTCCACAGGAAACTTTCAATAAATGCTTGTTGAATGAGAGACTAAAGCCGTGGTCCTCAAAGTGTGGTCTGTGCCCTTGGGGGTCCACAATGTCAAAAGTATCATTAGAATAAGAGGCTGGCCCAGTGAGTAGTGGTCAAGTTTGTGCCCTCTGCTTTGGTGGCCCAGGGTTCGAGGGTCCAGATCCTGGGCGCAGACCTACACACCACTCACCAAGCCATGCTGTGGTGGCATCCCACATACAAAATAGAGGAAGACTGGCACAGATATTGGCTCAGGGACAATCTTCTTCAAGCAAAAAGAAGAAGGTTGGCAACAAATGTTAGCTCAGGGCCAATCTTCCTCATCAAAAAAAAAAGTATTATGAGAATAACACTAAGACATTTGCCTCTCATTGTGTGCATTGGTGGGTAGAACTGACACCTTTGCCAGAGTCAAGGCAGCAGCACTAACTCTCCTAGTAGCCGCTGTATCCTTCACCATCACATACTTGCAGTTAAAAAAAATTAATTAAATAAATACAATTAATTAATTAAAAATAGATACAAAATAAAACATTCTTAGGATGCCAGTTCCACTGAAGAATGCCCCAGGGAAGCAGTAGAAAGCGAGTCGACGGGAATTATGCAGGCAGCCCTTCAGCTGCCTGACGGAGGATGGGGTTTTCTCCAGGAAAAGTCTTGGGCGATCGATGGTTGGTATCAGGCATTGAACTAGCTGTGTACAAACGAAGTGAGCCTGTCACTTCAAGGAAAACAACTGACAGTACTTGTTCCTAAATGATAAAATTCGAGCTTTCAGGGGGAGATTAGAATTTTGAAAAACTTGTATCTGCTGCCATGAGCCCAACAGCCTCCCAATACGCAAAGACTTTTCTGATGAGATTGATGATGATATTAACGAATGTCACCACTGACATACGGCATTCATACACCTTTTTTAATTATATGCTCATTTGCATCCTCACTCATTTAACCCCTGTCCCTCTCAGCCAGACATCCAACTGGCTTTTTGATGACAGAGACCAGGTATTCCTCATATATGGCTTAGCGGTTGGCACATAGTAGGACCTCAATAAAACTCACTGGAGAAACGTGCAACGACTAAATGAATAAATGAAGCCAGTGTTCTTTCCCCGCAATCTTACCAAATCCTCCTTGGAAGGTTCCTCAACATGTGTGCACTCTGCTCATTAGAATGGCCCAGGCCAAACGTGCATAAAAAGCATCAAAGAGTAATATATATTTCACACTCCTAAATAGCAGCTGGAATCATCATTGAAGAAAAACAACCAAAACAGACACACACATAGAGGGAGAGAGAAATGAGTGCTGGTTTCCATGACATTTCACTATTTATTTTAAATATTAGGAAAATGAATATGCCACAAAGGCCTAAAAGCAATCATTAGTCAAAGATGAAAGGCCAAATGGCCAATCTGCTGAGAACCACAAATTCAACAATTGCATTGGCTGAGTTAGAAATGCCCCAGCATTAATGATAATCTCAAATGTTCCTGGATCGAGAAAGAAGGGGTAGATGGAAAGTAAGTATTAATTTTTTTAGATTCCTTTCTTCAAAGGGAAAAAAATTAAAGCAAAACAAAAATCAATATCTGTGTTCCATGTCCAATGCCAACTGTAATGATTTAAGTAAATCATTGCTCAGTAATTAGAGCAGAAAGTGGAAGAGGTCCTTTATTAAGGCACTGGAGGGGCGTGATAATGAATGAAATACCCATGGAACCTGATCGAAGCTGAGAATCAAAAAGCGGACAGTTAACCAATCAAGGTGGAAACTCTTTCCTAGAAGCCAAAATCCTTCCTGTGACATTTGCATGGAATTAAAGGTCCATCAACATCTGGATGAATTGTTTTGCTCATTAGTAAAAGCAATGGAATCACATAGGCAGAAGGGTAGCTCAGAACTTAACTACACCGGGACCCTAGACGGCTTAAGCCTAAAACAAGGCAGATAGCGGGGTGCACAGTTGACATCTCAGTCACTCTGAACTGGTCTTTGAGATCGTGAGGAGCAAAAGGGTAATGGAGTTACTACCTACATTTGCCAAGGAGCTAAACACGAAAGAGTATTTTATAAAGACTTACAATAAAGCTGACATGATTTATACTTGCCAACAAGAACATTCTTTAAACAAACACAGGCCATAATGGAAATTGTATTCCCAGGGCACACAAGTGCTTACAAATACAATCACGTAATTTTAGCTCGGATGTCATCTTTTTAAAGAATTTCCACGGTTCACCCCAGCAGTTGGCAAATAATTCCTTCCCTAAAATTTGGGAAGACTAAGAGAAATTTAATGAATTTAAGTCAGGCAATAGAAAAGATTTCTTTGAAATAACCTCCAGGTTCTACGGTAGAGTTACGTCCTACAAAATTTCCCCTCTGGAGAGAAGCAAAGAAAGGAACGGAAATAAGTGTAATGAGCATTTAGTAAATGCCAAATACTGTGCCTGGTGATGGGGGCCCAGAAGTGAAACAGATAGTCCACCTCCTCAAGCAGTTTAGAACAGTCTAGCAGGAGAGACAGATTTTTTTTTTAAGTCAAAAATAGCAATTTTGTGCTGGGGTGCTATGCCAGGGGGATGGTCTGATTCGTGGTGCGAAGGGAGGGGCGTCAGGAAGACCTCTCAAAAAAGGCATCATTTAAGGTGAATCTCTGCAAATGAATAAGAGTCAACCAGGTAGACAAGAGCAGAAGACAGACGAACAAAGGCAGGTGCTATAAGAGAAGGACTTAAACACACCGTCATTCCGGAGAACCTGCTTCTCCTCACAGGTTTCGAATGCCAGTGAATGCACCAAGTTGTCCGTACAGATGCCCACCCCTCATTTCTGAGCCCTACTCCTCCCGCGCTGCACCCACTCCTCCACCCCAGAAATGGCCGACTGGTCCCCAATTTAAGGTACCACAACCATCTTCCTCTCCTATCTTTACCTTAAAACCTCTGCTGAAACACTCTCTTGGAGAACAAGAGCATAATTGCTAAAAAAAAAAAAAAAAAACTTTGGAAAGCAATTTGATGATATATACATAAAGCTTTAAAAATATTCATATCCTTGGATCCAGGAACTCACTTTCTGAGAATATATCTTTAGCAAATAATTCAAAATATTAAAAGCACTTTAAGAACAAAAATATTCAGAGTGTTGTTTATAATAGAAAAATAATGGAAGTGATCCAACTATCTAACAAAAGAGGGTAATTCAGTATCATTATGGTTATAAAGAGTTTATAATAGTATGGGGAAATGTGTATATTATAATATTAAGAAACACCAGGATATAAAACTGTAGATAAAATATGATCACACTTTAAAAAAATATATGCAAAAATCTAGACAGCAATGCATCAAAAAATGGCACTGCTGTCTTTGGGGAGAGGGGACAGGATTACACCTGATGTTCTTCTCTTCTTTTGACTCTTTCTTGGTTTCCAAATTTTCTGCAATAAATATGAATGGTTTAAATTTCTATTTGTAAGTACACAAGTAATCTATGAACATATTATCATTGTTTAAAATTTGAATATCAAATATAAAGTTCCCAAGATCACCATCTGCAATCCTAGTCTCCTCAAAGAGATGATAGTTAACAGCCAACTGATTCTATTTCTAGAGCTTTTTCTAGAAATGTCCATGCATATAGACTTACCTGTATAAATACATAGTATTCTTTTGTGTCTGAGCACTAAGAGGGCACAGCCAACTCAGGGGAGACAGAAGAGGAGACATTAAGAATGAAGAGAAGGGTACCAGACAGAAATAATGGAGAAAAATATTGCAGGCAAAGGCAGTCATTTGTGAAAAGATGCTGAGAGCAGCGAGAGGATGGCTTATTTAAAAAACAGTGAGAAGTTCTGGGTGGTTGGCGCACAGATTGCCTTGGAGGAGCGGCAGGAAATGGGACACAGCGGTAGCTTAGGGCTGGTTTGTCTCCCAGGCCAAGACACATGGCCTTTATCCTATAAGCAGTGAGGAGCCATAAAGATTTTTATTTTGTTATATTTTAAGAAGTACTTACTAAGCTACTGCTTTTTAAAAAACAAGAAGAATGAGAGCTAACATTATTACTAAACGTCAGGCACTGTGCTGAGCACTTCACATGTATCCTTTCCCAATAAGCCTATGAGGTAGGTTTTATTATGATATCCTGTTTTATAGATGTGGAAACCAAGACTTAGAGAGTTTAAGCAGCTTGGCCAAGATGTGATAGGCAGTGAGTGGCGAGCTGGCATTCAGACTGGAAATCCGCTGTCCCACTCTTAACCACTGCCCTATGTCCTTTTTGTGAAAATCATACATATGCTTACTAAAAATGAAAAACTGAGTGTACTGGATTGAAGTGTCCCCCCAAAATTCACATCTACTTGGGGCCTGTGAATGTGACCTGATTTGGAAATCGGGTCTTTCCAAACATAATCAAGTTAAGATGAGGTCATACTGGATTAGAGTGGGCCCTAAATCCAATGACTGGTGTTCTTAGAAGAAAGAAATTTGGACACAGGGACACACAGGGAAGAAAGCCATGTAAAGACAGATGCAGAGACTGGAGTAATGCAGCTCCAAGCCAAGACATGCCCGAGGTTGCCAGCAACCATCTGAAGCCAGGAGAGAAGCATGGAGCAGATTCTCCCTCAGAGCCCGAGAAGGAAGCAACCCTGCCAGCTCCTTGATTTCAACCTCCAGCCTCCTCAACTGTGAGAGAATAAATTCCTGTTGTTTCAAGCAATACAGCTTGTGGTACTTTGTGATGGCAGCTCTTGGAAACTAATACACTGAGTAAGTTCAAAAGGTATGAAGATGAAAGTATAAAAAATCACCTCAAATCTTACCACTGAGAGAGCATCGTCATGACTGTTTGGCAACACGTCTCCATATACGTACTGAGATAGAAGAGTGGATTAAGTGAGTTTTCTTTTAAAACTTTCTTTCCATTTTGAAAGTTGTGCATGCAAAGTTTGATAATATCAAGTACTGGCAAGAACGTGGGGCTCGAGTGTGCTCATACACACTGCTGGCTGGAGTTGGCACAGGCGATTCGGCAATTCGGCAGTACCCATCTCCATTGGAAGCAAGTAAGCCCTCTGACTCAGCAATTCCTTCTCTTCAAATCCAGTAAAGCAGACATCGTACAAGGATCTTCCTCACACAATGGAAATAACTGGAATGGCCGTTGTTTCAGGAAGGGCTAAATAAATGAGTTGTGATATGTCTTAGTTCACTCAGGCTGCTATAACAAAACACCACAGACTGGGAGGGTTACAAACAACAGAAATTTATTTCTCACAGTTCTGGAGGCTGGAAGTCCCAGGTGAGGGTGCCAGTATGGGCAGGCGAGGGCCTCTTTCAGGTCACAGACTTCTCATTTTGTCCTCACATGGGACACAGGGCCAGGGATCTCTCCAGAGTCTCTTTTATTAGGGCACTAATTCCAATCATGGGGGCTCTACCCTCACGCCCTAAGCACCTCCCATGGGCCGCATCTCCTAATGCCATCCCCTTGGGAGTTAGGATTTCAACATATGAGTTCGGGGGCTGGGGGGAACCAACGTGCAAACCATAGCATAATACATTATTATACTAGACTTCAGTTAAGAATGAGCTGGCACGGGACACATTGTTGAATGAAAAAAAGCAAGTTGCAGAATAAACCTGACCCTGCTTTTCTACACAGTCTGAACTTCATCAACGAAGGGGCAGGTAAGCCTGATGCGTGCAAGGCACAGTGAGGCGGCCAGCGGGGCGGAGCAGAGGGCAGGGAGGAGATGCAAGTGGAGGCCGAGGTGGGGCAGAGGGAGCGGACAGGCCTCCCGGGCCTTGGAGGCCTCTGCAGGACCATGGACTTTTTTCATACTAAGATAGGAATTCTTTGGAAGGTTCTGAGTGAGGGAGGGATGGGATCTGGTTTTGCCTTTTTAAGAACTGACTGTTACTTCTCTGTTGAGAACAGATGCAGAGGCATCTAAAGAGGAAACAGGGAGACAGGGGAAAAGAGTATTGCTTGGTCCACTCCAGGGACTCTGGGGGTGGCAGCAGAGGGTGAGCAGTGGTCAGATTCCGGATTTGTGGCCCACACAACTAGGAGGAGGTGGCGCCACTCACCATGATGTGGAAGGCAAGGGCAGGAGCTGGTGCGGGGGTTCAACCGGGAATGCCACTTGGGGCCATTAGGTCTGAGCTGTCTGTTAAATTTGGTGCAAAGAATCGAGTGGCAGTCTTGTAAACGAGTCCAGAGCTCCCGGGAGAGGCTGGCTGGAGATAGGAGCACGTGGCCATCAGCACACAAGTGATATTTAAACTCTTGGGACTAGAGGAAGTGGGAGGGCACAGCCTTGGGATGCTCTGACATTTAAAGAACTGTCAGAGGCTAAGAATCCAGCAAATGGGACTGAGCAGCAGAACCCACAACACAGGAGGAGAGGCTCGGGGTGAGGTGTCCTGGAACACTGGAATCCAAATAAGCAGAGCGCCCAGAAGGAAGGAGGAGAAATCCATTGTGTGAAAACAAAACAAACATGGGCTGGTTCCTACTCCCCAGGACACCAGGAACAGAGGCTAAGAGCCACCTTTGCAGTTCTCTAGGACAGTGCTTCTTAGACTTAAATGTGTGCCCAGATCACCGTTCCTTGTGGAGGTGGAGATCCGCCTGCAGGAGGTGTGGGGAGGAGCCTGAGGCTCTGTAGGTCTGACAGGCCCCCAGGAGAACCTGGCAGCCGGGCCCGGGACCGCATTTTGAGTAGCAAGAATTTAGACCCAAACCCTGGAAATCAACACAAGCAGTCATGACTGCGGAAACATTCCAGGGAAAGCTCAGAATATTTTTTCCACCTTTTTCCCTCTAAACGCAGCGCTTCTTTCCACGCAGCCCTGTCTTCATCAATTTCTCCTCAGGCAGGTTTTTTTTTCCCTCCATCAGGATCTTGAGGCTTCACCGTAGCCGTGACCTCTTCTGACACAGCGTCCTCATGAACTCAAGTACTAAGTCCTAAAGTAGAACAATGCAGTGAGTGGATTCAGCTGAAACCTACATGTCCCCAGATGGGATGTCCCCAAGGGAATCTCAGCCTTCTGGGAGTGGCCGTCTCATTCCTGTCACGTCCAGAAGCCTACTCCCCCAAATCTCTGAAGATTTCGAGCCACGCTTCTCCTACATTAATCTCATAGCATGTTTCTCCACCCTACAGCTTCCAGATTCTCATGAACACCTTCCTCTTCGGTCAGCCACCCACACAACACACCACCTGCCATCTGTCATTCCCCCAAGAACCATTCACACACGGTCGCTGCGTGTGGTAGACTTGTCCCAAGGTTTAGGGGTTGCAGAGGGTCATAACATCACACAGCAGAAAACAACTTCAAGCTCAACGTCAGGTGTTACCATAAAATAAATGTACCAGCTATTTCCTACCACAGGGAATTTGTCAGTGGTGCGTCCTTTGAGGCCCTACCTACCCGCCTGCCTCTCTCTCTCTCTGACCCCTCTTCACATCCCCCACCACTGGGCCCTTCATCCCCTTCCTCCCCAGTTGCTTCTGTACATTTAAAACCCCTCCTGCTTTCGTCCCCAGATCCACGTCTCCCTTTTGCTCTCTCTCTCCATCCCCTCTGGGGCCTTGCCTTCCTCTGTCACGGGTGCCAGCAAGGTGTTCGCACGCCCCTGGGGGACAAGCTGGCCCTCCCCACAAGGCAGGGCCACACACGAGTGATTTTCTCAATAGCATTCTGTCCTTCCCACCACACAGTGCGAAAAAAACCAGTTGTTGCAGTGAATCGGCAGGATACAGGCTGTCAAAACAGTCCAGCCCCTTGGATGCGCGGGCATAGCTTGTCTGAACTTGTTTCCAAAAAGCCTATTATTCCACAGAAGCCAGCATCTGCCAATACTTAAGCCACATGTCAAGAGTATAAACATTGCTTAATAGATACTCGTGAGGAGAGACTACTGCAAATCTTCATATTTGTTTTCCTTTTGAACTCTTAATACCTCCCCAAAACACCATCGTTTACCCTCATCAACGGCCTCTCCCCTCTCTGAAAGGGTTTTCTTTCTCACAGTCCCTCAGAGAGGAGAAGCAAAATAAAATAACCTGACCAGTCATCTCTCAGTAATTTGGAATTAGCACATGAGTCTCATGGCGCAGCTCCCAAGGGCACACACCCCCCCCCCCCCAAGATCACTACCTCAGCTCATTTGTCCCAGTCCACCTGTCTGTCTCCAGGGCACCATGGCAAGGAGGTGCAGCAACAAGTCCAAAAATGTCCTTTCCCATTTCCCATGGATAATGGTAACTGAAGGACGGAGTTTAAGAGGCTGCACCATGAGCCTCTAAATGGCTCCTACACACCAGCTCCCGTCACATCATTCTCCTGCTTATAGTCCCTTGGTGGCTCCCACTGAGGGCAGAGGGAAAGCAAATTCCACGATGACAGCCAGGGCCTTCCAACCTGGCCCCGAGAGGACCTTCTATTGCCATCGCCCGTCCTTCCATATGGCCCTATACTCGAGTCAAGGTCAAAAGTGGAAGAGAGGGGGTTGGAGTCCACACCTTCTGAAAAAATTATTCTGCAAGGCCCTTTCCAAAACTCACGTGCACACCCCCTTACACATATACACACCCAGAGTCATACACATACCCATACACAAACCCTCACAAACACACATGTACACACACACACACACTATTGCAATCCCCAATACACAGGACAGTGCATCCATCCTGCCCTTTTCCCTAGCAAAGGAACATCTAAGCAGATGGTTTACACAAAGAAAGAAGGCGGGTAGAGGTGGTAAAGATAAGGAGCAGGGAGGTGTGGTGCCCCCCCTTAGACTTAATTAGTCCTTAGATTCTCAAATCCTTGTCCCAGTACTGTAGGACATGAGTCCATATGGCAGTTCCAGCCACCAGCCCCTGACGTCCTCTGTGGCCAGAAGTCCCACCTCGTGGCCGCCTCACGACATGCTGACAAATGTGAGGCCACCGCGTCCAACACTCACATCCAACACTGATGCAGGATAAGAATCGTTGTGATGTCAGCCGCTCAGTTTTGAGGAGTAACTCGCTTCCTTTCATATAACAAGTGGTTGGCATTATTTATTTTGCTCTCAGTAAATCCATGAAAACGAAAAGTCAACAACAGGACCCAAGCAGGGGCACAGGTCAGAGAGTACATCCAGGACGTCAGATGCAGCGGCCGCAGGGCCAGCACGACGAGAGAAGGCCCTGGTGCTTTAAAGAGACCCTTCTAGGGCCTCCCAATGCACCGCTCTGGCTCCTGGCCCCAGCGCAAGTCCTGCTGCCTGTGGCTCGTCCTCCAAGTGGCTGACTGGCACCAGGAGACCTGCGCCGCCCCTGAAGCTCTATCCAGAGCCCTAGAATATGAGACCCGGAGGGAACCTTCTAGCCAGAATCTGGGCCAAACTCTGCCTTTTACAGAGGAAAGTGGGCTCCAGAAATGACTTGTCCTAAGTCCAAAGTCCAAAGTCCACAACTCGTTAGTGGCAGAATATGGACTGGAATTGCACTGGGTCGAATATTCTTCCCACCTCACCTCCACCCCCTACACTGCCTGAAAACTTCTCAGGCTTCAAGCCTCAGCGGGGTGGACACCCCCTCTGGGAGGCCTTCCCAGCCTCCCTCCTTCCAGCGAGAGTTCGAGGCCCTCTCCTTTCAGATAACCTCGTTAGGGAACTTGAATCAGGCCGGAACGCTCTGGCCCCAACAGTCTCCACACAATGGACGTGGGCATCTTGAACAAAGGAAGAAGGGCTAGCTTATCTCCATCCTCAGTGCCTGGCGCTCAGTCAGGAGTGGTCAATGTAAAAACGTAATGAAGTGCACATCTTGGTCAGCAAGGAGTGCTGTCTGCACAAACCACCTGTCTCTTGCTCTCAGTCTGAACTGTCTACCAACTAGCGCATTGACTCTGCATACCACAAGGTTCAATATTTAACTGTTTTCTCAGTGTTTGGTGCTGTTAGCTTTTGTGTTCCCAACTGGACGAGAGGCGCTGGCAATACACATGGTGGATCTCTCCTAGAAGGCCTGGCACAGTGGTTCTCAGCCTTGGCCACACATCAGTACCACTTGGGGTCTTAAACACCCACTCAATGGCTAGGCCACATCCCAGACCACCCCTCTGGGAGTGGGGCCCAGGCATCAGATTTTTAAGTTCCCCAGTTGGTTCCAGCATGCAAGCAAGGTTAAAAAACACATTCCTAGAAAAATAGGATACTAGAAACTCTTTGTTGATTCAGCCATGTCTGCATATGAGCGAGTGTAATTGTGAATGAGAGTGTGAGAAACACACAAAGTGGCACAGAGGAGAAGAGAAAGAGGTTGCTCAGCATTGCGTAGCCAGGGTCCCTCTCCCTCGGCACTACTGACATTTTGGGCAACATCATTCTTTGTCATGGGAGCTACCCCGTGCATTGCAGGACATTTAGCAGCATCCTTGGCCTTAACCCAGTAGATGCCAACAGAAAACCCTCCCCACACCCCCAGTTGTGACAACCCAAAACGTCTCTAGGCATTGTCAAATGTCCCTGAAGGTGGAGGGGCAAAATCACCCCTGGATGAGAACTATTGGTGTGGACTAGCCACCAAATAATTTAGCGCAAGTTTATTTGACGTCAACTGTAGGTCACACAGACACTTTTCCAAACTTGGCTAAGTGACCGAGGATTCTGGACAGCAGGACCAGTGTCTCAGTGAGAGGTATGCAGGACTGGGCTGCACACAGGATGGGTGGGAAGCGGTTGGTGGGGTCAGCAGTGTGTTCTGAGGTAAGAGAGAGTCATGGAGAAACTAGATGAAGTAGGTTCAAGGCAGTTAAGAGGAGTAGGTGGTGGTCACGCTGATAAAAGATGACCAAAAACAGAGCAAAACCAAAAAAGCCAGGTATTCCATGAAATAACAAAGTCAGAGGCAAGCAGAGGGTTGTCACAGATGAAGGCAAGTGACAACCAGAAGCTGAGAAAAGAAAAATGGTCAGAGAAGGAGCCCTCAGAAGCTCTGAGCAGGGAAGGACCGCACCCAGCAGTGTTTGGGGCCACAAGTCCATCGCAGTATTAGGCTGGCACAGAGGAGGACTGGGGGCAGGAAGCTGAGCTGCAGCTGTCCAAACCCAGCTGCTGCCTGATGCCTAAAACACCTTTACTCCCTGCGAAGCCCTCCCCTCCCTCACCCTCCGCCCACCCCCTCCAAACCCTCGTCCCTGTGCTTCTGACCCTACACTCTCCTGGTTTCCCCCAGGATCTCCCCGCATTCCCTCTCAGCCCTGCGGGATCCTCTTCCTCTGCCCGTCTCTGAGTGCTGGTGCACCCAGACTTCAACCCTGGGCCTCCTCTCTTCTAATTGCTTCTAGAACCATCTGTCTAAAGCCCGAATCTGCACTTTCCCATTTGAAAAATCCTTCGATTGTCCTCTACTGCACACAAGATAAAGTCCAACGCACTCAAATCCTTGATCTTGCGCCTGCCCACCTTCTGGTCACCTTACGCCCTGCGCTTAGCTCTCTAAGCCACCTCTGGTTTCTTTACCAAAAAAAAAAAAAGCCACCTCCACCCTTGACAGCCTTGAAGTCCTTGATTCATTTCTAAGCCACTCTGTCTAATAGCCACTTGCTGACTTCTCTGTGTCCACCACCAACTCTGAGCAGAAACCCAGCCGACTGCCTGCAGCCTCGGCACCTCGCCGGCCCCTGGTACTTAACACTCAAAGGAGTAGTTACTGTCTGCTGAGTGCTGTCTTAAGTGCCTTACTATGAATTACTTTATATTATCCTCATAAAGTAGTTTTCTATGTTATTATTTATCAGAATAATATTATTGTAATGTAAGTAATATTTATTGTTACTCCTATTTTATAGACGAGAGTAGTGAGGTACAGAAATGTGAGGAAACTTCCCCCAGGTTCCCCAGTCAGAAAATGCAGAGATTCAAACCCAGACAGTCTGACCCAGAGCCAGCACTCTTCGTCATTGTGGCTACTGCATCTTAATGAGAGTCTTTTAAATGAACTAATAAATTATCCACATGATTCCGCAGGGAGCGAGGGTAAACGCTGCTGGAGACCCTTCTGGGCCTCGACATGGAGACACAGTGAAAAGAGGACGAGCTGGGAGCCCAGCTGAAGTGAGTATTGGCTGGGAGACCAGCTGGACCCCAGACTCGGCTTCGCAGACATTCTTACTTTCCCGGGACACTGACACTTACCCTCAGCTGGGTGGGACACAAATACCAGGAATGTCAGTACTTCCCCCCAATACAGGCAGACACGCCAGGCCCGAATCGGCCCGGGCCAGCATGGCAGAGTCTCGTAGCACCCACCACAAGTCACAAAATGGAGGCAGGGGAAGGGCCCTGGTTCAGAAAGACTAGGGAGGTGAACACCATGAAGCTACAGGGCAGAGAAGAGGCCAAAGATCAAAACCAGAGGCACGAGGTAAGGGAGGACCCTACAGCCAGCTGGGGCCGAGATTCTGTCTGCCCAGACAGAACACCTTGGCCAAGGATGCTGGTCCAGCTCGCCCAGTGCACGAGGGAAGAGGGAGAAGATGGGTTGGCACCAGTTAAGGGCACAGCTCCCCAGTGACCCATTCAGAGGTGACACCCAGCAGCCACTTGGGATCCTGGGACTTCCTCTGTTGGCACCACTGTTTCCATTTTAACTACTGTGTTCACAGTAGGTAAGTGGAGCTGGCACCTCCAGGAGAAAAGGCGTGGGTAAAAGGTTGAGATCACCTCACCCCCGAGTCCCCAAGAGAACCTCCACCTAGCAGCCCACGCCAGGCCAGGACCAGCACCCTGTTTGGTTTCATAATGAACGAGCATTCAGAGGGTCACACACTTTCCCTTCCTATAGCCAAAGCCCAGCACTCACCCGCATGGGCTCATCCGGGAAGCCGGGTTTGCTCGGCCTGTCCTGGCGCCGGGATCTCAGGAGCTGCTTGGCCTGCTTTTCCGTCAGAATCGGGGAGGCCCCTGAAAAAGTCACGGAGGGGCCTTAGGGACTCTGGGGCACACGAGTCCATGTCCATCTCACAGTCTGAGGCAAAGGATTTGCAAGTTCAATTTCGGTCAAAACACAAAAGTTCTTTCACAGGGACCTGTCCCAAAGGACGTGGCATTCCAGAGGGCTCAGACGGAGCTCTAAATTGTTTCTAATATGGTTAACTCAGCGCAAATGCTGCGCTTCTTAAACACATTTACCTACTGCCGCAATGGCCCATTCCTTTAAAAGTGGATATTAATTTAATATGTTTTTTTAAATATATTTTCTCCAGTTCTCTGTGAATGTGTTTCTCATCCCTTAGGTTTGCTTTGGTGGGAATTTTTAAAACCCGAATACACTAAATCAAGTTAAAGTTGTTATTGCAAGATATCCCGTGACAAGATTATGTTAAACATGATAGTCACACATGATCCCTCAAAGAATATATTATGATAATAAAATTAAATTCTTTTGATAATCACACTAACTCTAAAGAATATTATCAAGTAACAGTCTATCAAATTTTGATAATCTCATATGAACTCTAAAAAAAAGGCATAGTTGAAGATTTATCAGCAATTTTAAGAATTAGTGTTCAAGTACATTTAAAGATTAAAAATTAATATGTCCCTAATGATAGCAGTTCTAAGAGCCTGCTTTTAGGGGAAAAAAGCAATGAATTATTGTCCATTATATATTATTTGAAATGAAAAAATATTTTAATAATATAAAATAGACTTATTCCAGTTTATCATGTCGGCATAGAAATAGGCTGTTTTTAGAGCTGATGCTCACCTGAGAAGAAAGGCAGTAAGGTGAGAGACAGCACAAGCACAATTAATGTCTTCATCCTGTCTCGGTTCCTCTCTCTGCCTGTTGTCGAGTGAGCTCCCCCGCAATGAGCCAGCCTGCTTGAAGGGAGCACGTCCGGCCCGAGGCTGGCTCCTGCTTTGACTAACAGCGTGACAGTATGATGCTAAATGCGTCTGACTCTGAGTTGTTGGTATGACCATGAAAATATTTTTTTCTGAATTCCTATAAACATTCATCCTGAGGAAGGAAATTATCCCCCTGTAATAGGACTTTCAGAGCCTGAATTTGAGAAAGCAACATGTGATATTCATTTCATGGAAACGGATAGAGATACACCATAGTTTGTGAATGTTTATCTGTAGCTTCAGTTTATGCTCCCGCTCTTTCATTGAGAATTAATCATCTCTTACATTTGCAAATTTTATGACATTTTTCCAAAGTCCATTCACAAATCTAATTTGACCCTTCCAATAATTTCAGGGGCAGGCACGGAAATTAGCAAGGGACATAAGGAGGGGGAAATTTTCTTTTCAGCTGACTTTGGAACCAGAAAGACCAGGGTCCACATCCTGGCTTCACGTCTTTCTAGCAATGTAACCTTCAGTAAATCACTTACGCTTTCTGAACTGCAGTTTCCTCCCCTGTAAAAGGGAGAAAATGGTACCTACTTTTTGGGATGTGATGAAGGTTGAGGGGTACGGTATGAACTGCATGACAGCTAGCACCACTCAACATCGTCCATCTCCACTTTACAAATACAAAGTGAAGTTCAGAGGCGAAATCACATCCAAGGTCACACGTTACGGATGCTGAAGTAGAACCAGCCTTCTGTCTTTAAAGCCTGCTGCTCTTCCCATCATGCCCCAAAAGGGCCTCCTGCGATAGGCTGTCAGTAAGACTATAAGCAGTCCTACTTCACACATAAGGTAATAAGATTATTTTTATAAAGACAACAAAAATCTCAGTAAGCTGAAGTCTTCTTCAATTCAAATCATCTATAAATAGCACATAAAGGAATTATTAAATGTATTATAAAGTATGTCTGGAAGCTATGTGGCATTTATTGCAATAAAATTCTCAATTCAGAGAAATGATCTGCTGTTTCTGTGGTCACTTTGCCAACCCAAAAGAAAACAATACCCCATCTGTGGTTGCCCAAGTTGACACTAATGTCTTGTAACTAATATTAAACCTAAAGATCTGCCCACTCTGTTGGTATAAAGATAGTTTGAACAGACGGTAAACAAGAGAAAAAATCATACATTGTTAGCAAAGATGCTTAATCTTTTAATTTGCTCAAAATTAGATGCTTGGTTTTAGGGAATCTGTCGCTATTAATATGCTTCTGTTTTTATGTAGTTTTCAATGACTCAGGATTTTAGGAGTACTCTTTTAGGAAGATATATTTGTCACATTTATGTGCATTGCCAAATTTTTCCTTCCTTTTGTTCTTTGTGATTGGATTGAACACTAAGTGTATTGTTTTCTTATATCAAATAAAGATTTTCTGTGGACCAGAAAAAGAAATTTATACCTAGCTAAAAATTTCCAATGTGTCCCCTCTAAATTTACTATAAAAGTACTTTTTAATTCAGTAACTTTTGTCTATATCAGCATTGTCCAATAAAAACATAAAGTGAGCCACAGATGCAAGCCACAGAGGTAGTTTAAATCTTATATGAGCCACATTTTTCTAAAAGTAAAAAGCAGGTGAAATTTTTTATATTATATTTTATTTAACATGAAATATCCAAAATAGTATCATTTCAATTTGCTGTCAAGATAAATTATTAATGAGATACTCTACATTTATTTTTTGTATAAGTCTTCAAAATCTGGTGTGGATTTTACGCTCATACCTTTCAAGAGCTCAGGAGCCACATGTGACTAGTGGCTACCACGTTGAACAGCGTGGGTCTAGATCCTTCCATCTCTATTGCCACCACCCAAGTCTAGGCTACTGTTACTTCTCACTCGGTTTCCTGAACCAGGCTCCCAATTGGTCTCTCAGCTTCCCTCCCTGTTCACTTCAATGCATTCTCTACGCAGAAACAATGATGACCTTCTTAAATAGAAATATAAAATATAAATTGGACTTCATCACGTCCCTGCTTAAGAATCCTTCTTTATCTTCCCACTGGACTCAGAAAAAATCAGAATCCTTACCATGCTTACTCCAGGACCCTGTGTTATCTGTGCCTGCTGCCCTTTCCAATCCCACTCTGACCACTCCCCTCCAGCTCACTCCAGCCTAGCTACACTCAGTTACTTTCAATTTAACAAGCTCTTTCCCACCTCAGGGCCTTTGCACATGCTCTTCTTCCCTCTTTTAATGACTGGATCTTTCTCATCTTTCAGGTTTCCATTTGAAATTTCTCTTGCTCAGGCAAGCCTGCCTTTACCAGCCTACTTCATGATGGTTCCTGTCCCCATCACCATGACTCTCCATCACATAGCACTCATCATTATATGTAAATATTGTCTTTATTTGTTAACTTTTAAAAATCTGACTCCTCCACTGGACTGTATGCTCTAAGTAAGCTTGTATTACTTTTATAATTTAAAAAGAAAAAAGGAACCTCTGGTGGACTGGAGGGGTGAAGCTAAAGAAAGTCAGGGGCCTGTATCCCACCCTGGGATGCTGGCTCAAGGTCTCAGGTGGAGAAGGCCCTTCAGGTGTGATGCCGTCAGGGCCATTCAAATGCCGGTCAGCTTGCCCCTGGGGATATGGTCCCAAAAGCAGGGACTATAGGAAAACTGAAAGAGCAAGGTCACCTTGTTGTGAGCGTCACTCTAGTGGGGAGAAACCTCTTCTACCTGCCTACTCTCACTCCCAGGAAGAGCAGCAGGCGTGAGTCAGCAGGGCTCACAGTGGAAGATGCAATTCCCAAAAAATCCACAAGGTGGCGAGTAGGGAGAAGAACCAGGAACAACCAAGGTCAGGGGAAAGAAACCCAAGGCCACCAAGGTTAACTATTCTAGAAGTTGCCAGGAGTCGGAGGGAATCCACTGCAGGTGGAGAGAGATGCAGTGCCTGAGACTGTTTTCCTAGGGTTTGAACTGACCTGAAGGTCCCCATCAGATGCTGAGGCCTAGGAAAGCTGCATTATCAATTTGACAACATTTAAGCATATATGAAGGAAGAATGCCACACCCATATTCACAGCGCCCTAACAGAACTAATCTTCTCATTTGTGTGAGTTCCCCATCTTTTCTGAGAAGGAATTCTCAAATCACACAGATCCACATAAAGCCAACGGCCTCCAGCTCTCAACATCGTCACACTGGACAAGACCATGACTTCAAATTCCATGAGCTAAAGAAACCAGGGGCAAGGGAACATATTTTTCTTTAAAAAAAAAAAAACTGTAGAAAGATGCTGAATCTGTCCTGAAAGAATTATAATGTGTCCACATTCTTTAGGCCCAGAGTCAATTACGTAAATTCTAACATTCCTTTTCATAGTGTTTTCATCTTTTTTATTGTCTGCCTTTACCATTAGACTACAAACTCTATATTTTTACAAAGTACATATAATTCTTTGATAAGTTTCATAATAGTAACTCCATAAGCTGCATGTGCACACATACATACGTTAATTTACAGGCACGCTGTGCAGGCAGATGCTATGTTTGGGCAGACATGGTAGACTGAATTATTAGCATCAGTTCTTTACCACCACCACGGCATATCTATGCTCTTTGCCCTATGACTTTGCAGTCCTGCCCCTTGACCTCGGACTGGACCAAGTGACTTACTTTGGACAATGGGATGGTAGCAGACATGACACAAACAGGGGTACGAAATGTGTTTGTGCAGTCAGGTATGCCCTCTTGCCTTTCTGCCATTGCTACCAAAGGAGCTTCCCCCTAGAGAGCCGCTGCCCTTCAAGCTGAGTCTCAGAATTAACTCACATGGAAAGTACCTGAGCAAGGAGCCAAGCCTACAGAGATGTGCGGCTTACAGTAGCCCCATTCAACCCAGCCCAGCCTAGCACAGCTAGGAGGGGTTTGTCACACAGCAACACTCTGATGACAGCCAACTGATACATGGGGTTCTAATAGGATGGTTAGTGTGTCCAAATCTGGGTGCTATCGGGTCTCCATTAATAATAGGGTCCTTCCAGAAGCTTCATTCAAAAGTGAGTCAATAAGCACAGAGTAGGCCATGTGGTATAAGGGTCAAGATTTTGGGCCACAGAGTCGTCAACAGGCCTGGGCTTGCGTCCTGGCTCTGAATCTTATTACCTGGGTCACACTGAAGCTGTGTGACATTGGGAAAATTGCTTAACTGTCCAAATCACTATTTTCTAATTTATAAAAAAAAGAAGAATCATAATAAAACTTACCTCTTAAGGTGTTCTGAGACTTAAAAGAGAAGGTATATGTAAAGAGCTTAACAGATGGGAAGGAGCTAATACTTGGAAACTGTTATTATTGTTATTATTGTAATTCCTCCTTCTCTATGTGAAATCACACTTATTTATATTTGCACACCCATGCCGTTCTCAGACACATGATAGAAAGTCTGTAAAAACTTCTGGAACGACCCAACAGAGATTAATCGAACACACACAAAGATATATAATCTTATATATGGTTGAAATAAAAATACCTCTTTTTGAGGAAAGAAAATGTGGGCCTTTGTGAACATGAGTTGATTTCCCTGCTCCATCTCCACACCCCAGGCCCTTGGCTTCCCTTTTCCTATCCTCAGCACCTCTACACAAACACGCACCTTCCTGTCTGAAGGAGCAATACAATGTAAGATGGTTTGGCCTTGAACAGGGGCCTTTCCGGCCTGCTGTGTGCTTCCACAAGTGGGCTATAATGTCTGCTCTGGGTCCAGGATATTGGCCTCCACTTACGTCTGCCCAGCTGGTAAGGACAGCCAAGGTCAGCGTCAGGTTCCTGATGGCCAGTGCCAGGCTTCTCTCCAACCTAAACAGAAATGACAGGCACACTGGCAAAGGCGCAGGAATGTAAGGGGTACAAACAAACACACTAGGGGAGAGCAGCATGCACGGAACGATTGGTAAAACCACCCCTAAGGCTACTGCCATATTACATTTCATTCAGGAAAAGTGCCAGGCCTTTAACTGGGAGAGAAAAGCTCTGGTTCTTCTGGGAAAAAAATACTGAACCACATGTTTTTCTCTGAGAGATCTCAGTTGGAACCACAAGCCCCGGAGAGATTAAGAGACACTCTGGCAGCAGTTCTCAAACCTTAAGGTGCATAAGAGTCACCTGGATGTCCACCTGACCTCTGACAAAGCCTCTGACATGGAAGATAAAGACAAAAGAAACCAAAGGAGAAGCAACTCGGGGCAGAGAGGATGCAAGCTGAGAAGGTAAACAATGACAACAGCATCCTCTGAGAGATAAGAGAAAATTTTTGCTCCCATGAAATGTGAACAGGATGCTGTGAAAAGGAATATTCAGGAAGCAAATCAACAACAACAAAAAGTTTCCTGAAATTAAAAAACATAATAGGGGCGCCGGCCAGGTGGCATAGCAGTTAAGTTCGTGTGCTCCACTTCGGCAGCCCGGGGTTCACCGGTTCAGATCCTGGGTGCAGACTTATACACAGCTTATCAAGCCATGCTGTGGCAGGAATCCCTCATATAAAATAGAGGAAAATGGGCACAGATGTTAGCTTAGGGCCACTCTTCCTCAGCAAAAAGAGGAGGATTGGCAGTGGATGTTAGCTCAGGGCTAATCTTCCTCAAAATAATAATAATAATAATAGGAATTAAACACTCAATAAAAAGCTTCAAGGACAAAGCTACGGAAATCTTTTAGAAAAACAAAGCAAAAATGAGACAGAGAGATTTTTAAAAAACAATAGTGAAAACAAACTTTTTAAAAGAGAGGACGTTTATCCATATGAGTTGAAAACATGTGCACACAAAAACCTGCATACGGATGTCTAGGGTGGCTTTATTCATAATTGCCAAAACTTGGAAACAACCAAGATGCCCTTCAGGAAGTGAATGAATAAATAAACTGTGGTACATCCAGACAATGGAATAGTATTTAGCACTAAAAAGGAATAAGCTATCAAGCCATGAAAAGACATGGAGGAGACTTAAATGCATATTACTAAGTGAAAGAAGCCAATACTGTGTGATTCCGATTATATGACATTCTGGAAAAGGCAAAAGTATGGAGTCAGTAAAAAGCTCAGTGGTTGCCAGGGGTTGGGATGTGTATGGAGGGATGAACAGGCAGAGCACAGAAGATCTTTAGGGCAATGACACTACTCTGTATGATACTATAATGAGGGATACATGTCATCATGTGTTTATCCAAACCTACAGAATGTACAACACCAAGAGTGAACCCTAATAAACTATGGACTTTGGGTGAGGATGGCGTGTCAATGCAGGTTCATCAATTATAACAAATGTACCCGTGGTGCAGCAAGATCATAGTGCAGAGCTGTGCATGTGTGGGGACATGTCTAATAAAGAAAAGAGAGAAAGTGGGGCTGGCCTGGTGGTGCAGCGGTTAAGTTTGCATGTTCCGCTTTGGCAGCCCAGGGTTTGCTGGTTCAGATCCCGGGTATGGACCTACACACCACTTGTCAAGCCATGCTGTGGCAGGCGTCCCACGTATAAAGTAGAGGAACATGGGCATGGATGTTCACTCAGGGCCAGTCTTCTTCAGCAAAAAAGAGGAAGATTGGCAGCAGATGTTAGCTCAGGGCTAATCTTCCTCAAAAAAAAAAAAAAGAGAGAGAGAGAGAAAGAAAGAGGACAGTCTAAGAGATCCAACATCCAAATAACAGAAGTTTCAAAAAAGGTGAACACAGAAAATAGAGAGGAAGAGATCAACAAGGTAACTCTAGAACTAAAGGACGTGAGCTGCTAGACAGAAAGGGCCTAGTCAACTTGACAAAATAGATGAAAACAGATTCACACCAACGCACATCTTTGTGAAATTTCAGAACACTCGAGAAGAAGAGGAGTCCACGGGCTTCGGGAAAGCAAAAACAAGTCCCATTCAAGGGATCAGGAATAAGGAGAACCTCAATAGCATCTCTCCAGCAACAGTAAACACAAGCGGAAGTGGAGCGATGTCTTCAATGGCCTGAAGGAAAAGTATCTCCAACTGAGCATTCTATACCCTGATAAATAACCAGCTGTTGAGAGTGGAATAAAGACATTTTATAGACATGCAAGGACTCAAAAATACGCCTCCTGTGCACCCTTGCTCTAAAAGCTCCTGAAAGATGTGCTCCACATAAACAAGAGAATTCACCAAGAAACGGGAAGTCATTCACCCAGGAAACAGAGGATCCAAACAGGAGGGTGGAGCAGGGACATCCCAGGATGAGCGCTGTGCTCAGACACGGAGGGTGTACTCGTTAAGAAGGCAGATTCCTAGCTCCACTACAAATCCGATGCGGGAGACGCAGTCAAGACCCGGAACCCATGTTTTTAGATGATGCCGATGCAGGTGGTCAGAGACCACACCTTGAAATACCTGCCTGGCTTGAGAGCATCACAGGCTTTGGCATCAGGCTAACTAGGTTCAAAGCCCCAACTCAGTTGACTCCTAGCTGTGTGACATCAAGCAAGTTTTCTTCATCTGTAAAATGAGGATGATAAACTTGGCACAGTGCCTAGGATCTACTAAGCAAGCAACACGGGTTGGCTATAATAATAATTCTTATCATTGCCTTTAGTGGAATAGGAGTGTTTCCTCAGACTTGGTAATTTCTATTTTCTATTCAGGGAAATTTTCCAGATGATTTTCACTTAGGAAAGAGAGACTATTATTGTTAAAAACCTTTTCCAGAAGCCTTAAACTTTTCATATCCTTTAGCTAATGTGAGAGGCTAAGGAAACACCCCTAAAACAGAGGAGTTACATACAATAGCAAAATATTAGAAACAACTCAAATAGTCAACAACAGAGGTAAGGTTACATAAGCTGTGAAATATATTCACAGACTGGAATATTATGCAACCATTAAAAACAAATTTATCAAAACACGTAAAAGTTATTTTGTAATGTTTAAATGAAAAAACAGCCAGATAGAGAATATATCTACCGTAGGATCAAACTTATGTATACAAAAAAGTAAACCATTGTTTACTTTCCATAAAAAATAATGGAAGAAAATAGGCCAAAATGTTCAAACACAGGCTGTCTCTGGGGAGAGGGGTGGATGATTCCTTTGTCTTCCTTTTTCCTTGTCTGTATTTTCCAAATGTTCTATTATAGAACTATTTTTTTTAAAAAGCTCACTTTTCAGAAGTATATTCTTTTGTTACCTTTTCAAATCTAAACTAATTTAAGGGCTCTGCCTGAACCAGGATTCACAGACGTGTATGTATACACATCATTCATAGGTGGCCGGGATCTGATCCCAGGCCTCACGATGCCCATTTAACGCTCTTCCCGTTTCACCACACTGCCCGCTCACTCTTCACAACCCAGATCATTAAACACTTGAGCATAGCTACTCAGTGCAGCCCAGGGACCATCAACATCAGCATCACTTGACCACTTAGTAGACACGCAGACTCTCAGGCCTCTTCTCCAAGAAAAGGAATCACGATCTGCATTTTCACAAGCTCCCCAGGGCAAGGTTCTTAGAGAAGCAACAAAATAAGAGAAACTCTCTTTGATGGCTTAATTTAGATCGAAGCTAACTTGAATGAGCACCTTGAAACAAAGTGATCTCAGTCCCAACACTGGCTTTGTGACATCTAGCATGTTTCTCAGCTGCCCTGTGCCTTGGTTTTCCTCATCTGTGAAATGACCATGGTGCCTCGCAAGTGCAGAGACGGGAGCTAGGGTGCAGTAAGACATTGTACACAGGGCTAATCAATGCACACAGGGCTAATCAGCGCTTTCTGTTAGACATGTTTCAGCAGGCCTGGCGCTCCCTGAGAACTGGGGCTCCTTGCACAGTGCTTGGCCTTGGTCATATATAGCAAGCCCTTGGTCAGTATATGTTTAACAACCAGCAAGAGCGCAGGCGGCATCCGTCAATTTTTGAGTTGGACTGTAGTATATAACACTCTCAAAACGGTGCCAGCTCCACTCCACACCAGACAGTGAGGAGGAGGGGGGATGGAGAAGCTTCACTCATACTGTAAATCATTCATACTAGAACTTTCTATGGTTACAGACATAGGGATCCACCCTCCTGCCTCTCTAACGCCCCTGCCTTATTGTTACTCCGCCCACCGTTCCCCCTAAGCCACACCCACGGGTCCCGCCCCTTCCGCCCAGCTCCACCCCTCCCCGAGGCCCCGCCCCCGAAGGCCTTCCCATCCCACCTCACGCCTCCGCCCCGCCCCGCCCCGCCCCGCCCCGGGGCTCGCGCTGCAGGCCCCGCCCGCGGCCCCCCCCACCCGTCTCGGCTGGCTCGGCGTGCGCGCCCGCTCGCTCCGCCTCTTCGCGGGCGTTGGCGCCCCGGCAGGCCCGGAGGCGCGAAGGCGGGAGGGCGGCTTGAGGCCCGGCCCCTGGAGCGAGGTAGGGCCCGAGGGGCGGGAGGGGCAGGTGCGCGGGGCCCTGCGGGAGCGGAAGGAGACGCGGGCCGGGCTAACGGTTCCGGACGCCCGCCGACGCCGCGCGGCCCACGTGCGCCATCGCGCCCGCCTCCCGCGCGGGGCGGCCTGTGCGTTTTGATCGCACCCTTCCCTATGCCCGGCGAGATGCGGGGCGGCTGCGAGGCCGGAGGAGGAGAGAGGGTACGCAGTGTGGCTCCGCCGGGCGCCGCCCCCTCGGAGCACCCGGGAGGGGGAGCCGCGGGGAAGACGGTGCGCGTGCTCCTTCCTGGAGAGAGCGGAGCCGCAGGACAGACGGCGCCCTCCGTTTTCCCTAACAGGCAGGGAGGAGGGCGGGGCGGGGCTGGCGAACCCCAGGTGGACCCCGCCTGTTTCTCTTCTAGTGCGGAATCGTCCTTGGAGAGACGATGGAGGGGGAGAAGCGGCCGGCGCCCTCCGAGGGCCTGTTTGCGGACGGGCACCTGGTCCTGTGGACGCTGTGCTCGGTGCTGCTGCCCGTGTTCATCACCTTCTGGTGCAGCCTCCAGCGGTCGCGCCGGCAGCTGCACCGCAGGGACATCTTCCGCAAAAGCAAGCACGGGTGGCGCGACACGGACCTGTTCAGCCAGCCCACCTACTGCTGCGTGTGCGCGCAGCACATTCTGCAGGGGGCCTTCTGCGACTGCTGCGGGCTCTGCGTGGACGAGGGCTGCCTCAAGAACGCCGACAGGCGCTTCCAGTGCAAGGAGATCATGCTCAAGAATGAGGGCAGGGCCTTGGACGCCATGCCCCACCACTGGATCCGGGGCAACGTGCCCCTGTGCAGCTACTGTGTGGTTTGCAAGCAGCAGTGCGGCACTCAGCCCAAGCTCTGCGATTACAGGTATGGCCTTTGTGGGTACTGATTGTCCTGGAATGCGTGGTAGGAGGCAGGATTTCCTGGAGTAGGCGTAGAGGCCTGCCTGGATCTCTGCAAATGGCCTGAACTGCCCACTTCGAGGAAGCGAGCTAATAATTGTTGTACGTAGGAGCGGGGCAGCTTTGTCGTCATTTGCCGAGATGCTGCATCCAACCTCCACTTCTCAGCCAACCTGCCCTTTTGTGTGATAAAATTTGGCTCTCAACTTTCATCCAAAGTTCTCTGAGTACTTCATACTTCATACTTCATGGCCACTGTGTGTTATGTTTTAGCTTTTGTCCCTATTGATTATCTCCGTTTTACGTAGGGAAAAATGAAGTCATCAGTGAGACTAGGTTACCGGTTTGGCATCAGTGAGAGCTAGGTTACCAGTGTCTTTAAAGGAATTTCATAATCTCTCTATAGGTAAACTTTGGTCTTGAAGATTCGGGATTAGTTGGAAAGAAGACATGAATTGAGTATTATTTCCTTCCCTTCTTTGCGTCCATGCAAAATTAGAAAAAAATGGCTTCCATAAATATCTTAACTGCATTTCAGATACTCCTTAACAAATCATGGTTCTCTGATCCTCCACTCGAATGGTATTTGTAGAGATATATATCTGGCTGAGTCCCTGCTCTGCTTGAAACCCATCACTTGCTCCCGTCACTTACGCTGATGGTCTTTCAGTGTTAACTGCGGGTGCTGAACACAGTACATAAGGTCCCGCATGCTCTCTGGACCCTGCCTGCCCTTCTAGCTTATCTACCAGTACCTTACATTAAACGTTGTGTGCCAGCGACATCAGGCTGGTTGTGGTTTCCTTAAAATATCAGGCTTTTTCCTACTGCCCTTCTTTTTCTCAAGGCTTTTCTCTCTGTCTTAAGTATTCTCCTCCTGGCCAATTTCTAGGCGTCCTTGAAGAATCATCTTGTGCCTTTTCATCCAGGAACCCTTGCCTGATCTTCTACCCACCCTTGCCCCCAAATGTTTGCTTCTTGATAATGGCATAATATCCTGTATCCCAGCAGTTCTGGAAGGTTTCCAGACCAGCAACATCACTTGGAAACTTGTTAGAAATTCAAATTCTAGGGTTGCCAGATTTAGCAAACAAAATATTTGCAATATTTGGGATACACTTATTCCAAAAAATTGTTTGTTGTTTATCTGAAATTCAAGTTTAACTGAGCATCTTCTGTTTTTCCTGGCAACTCTGGCCCCACCCCAGACCAGCTGAATCAGAAACTTGGGCTGGGGAGCAGCAGTCTTTGCGTTAGCAGGTCCTGCAGATAATTCTAACGTCGGAGAACCACAGCTGTATTTGTGTACCTTTTTAGACATGAGCCTCTGTCCTTGATTTTCTGTCCTCCCCTTTGAGCGCACTGGATGTTTATGATGATAGATCTCCTTTTCCTTATTAGCTCGTCTTTAGGGTTCCTGAACAGTCTGTTCCCAGCATGCTAGAACCCCTCACCCATAACAGAAATTGTCTGTGTGTAATTTAGGAAGTGTTGATTATTCCCAGGAGAAAAGAGCACAGTGTCCTCCAGTTGTACATGTTCTGCAATGTTCTGATTTATTTTAGCCATTAGTTTTATGCAGGATTACAGTCTCTTGTGACCTTGTGAGAATATTTTAGAAAGAGAAACAAAGATATCTATTTAGAACCTTTAGACACAGACCGGACTGTCCCTCTCTGGAATTTACCCAGACCGTGTCTGCATGACACTCTCGAGAAGGCCAGGATTTTAAGTGAACTCGGAAGACTGTTGAACAAGTTAGCATTTCACGGGGTGGTAATGACAGGTGGTAACTGATTCTGAAGCCTGCAGCCCAGTCAGACTGCAGAGTAAGTGACAGTGGCCCTTTAGTTTATATGCATTCCGTCCTTGTTTGATTCTCACACGTTGAGCATCTATTTTCTGCTGGCTCTGTGCTAGACTCTACCTTCCTGTATGTTTTTTTCTTTTTTGTGTGTATTCCTGCATCTACCCCCAACCACGACAGTGTATTCCGGCAGCTGGTAACTTATCGTCCCTTCCCTGTACTTCCTTTCCTTCTGCTCACCTCTCTTCTGACAGAAATAGGGAATCAGGTTATATTGTTAAGCACTCATTACATTTGTTAAGTAAACCTGTGTTCCTCATGGTGCTCTGTCTCTCATTAGGAAAACTTAAGGTGCCTTTTTATTTGTTTGTAAGACCTTTTCTTCATTACATTCCATCCCCCACCCCCACCACACACACACACACACACACACACACACGCACACACACGCACACACATGCACGCTGATTAATAAAACAAAGTTTCTGACTCTTGATAGGTAATTACATTGGCCACTTTAGTCTTGGCTTTGATCTTAAATTTTACGTTTCTGTGTTTTATTGGTACATTTTTATTCATTTCATTAATTATCTGAAACAATGATAGATACCAAGTCATCTTCTAGAGCAGAGGTGGGCAAACTTTTTCTGTAAAGAGCCAAAACTAAGTATTTTAGGCTTGCAGACCGTGTGGTCTGTCATAATTACTTAACTCTACCGTCCATGGGAGTACAAACCCAGCCATGGACAACACATAAATGAGTGAGTGTAGCTGTGTTCCAGTAAAACTTTTTTCACAGAATCAGGCAGCAGATGGATCTGTAGTTGCCAACCCGTGTTCTAGTGTGAATTTCATAAATGACCATCTCAACTTCACGTATAATTCTGTTGCCTCCTCCAGCCCACTAAGGAAGAGCGCTGTGGTCAACAGGTATCTGTAGAGAAAATAATAAGCAGTGTTGCCAACAGTTTGTTTTCCTTTGTGAAAGTTCTTTTTAAAAGCATAATGCAGTCAAACTCCTGCGCAAGAATCGCACGTAGGGTAATGTTCTCTGTCTTGATAAGGGTTTTAGTTACATGAATATGTTCATTTGTCAAAACTCAGCAAACGTACAGATTTATACATTTCATTGTATGTAAATTTTACATCAAAAGAAGAAACACCTGTAAACGAATAATGGAATCCAAGTAATGATATGTGTGCTTGCCGAGGTATTTAGGAAGTATTCTGTTTTCTGAAATTTACTTGAAATGCACCAAAAATAAAATGGATTAATGGATGGATAAAATATAACAGAGCAATTACAGTAAGATGTTAATGCTGGAATGTAGGTGGTGGGCGTACCTGTGTTCACTATAAAAAAATTTTTGATGCACAACATTTTAAAAAGCAGGGTGACCATCCTGTTTTTTTTGGAAATACTTGCTTGAAGTACTGAGAGGTGAAATCTCATAATGTCTGCAATGTATTTTCAAATGATTTAGCAGTATATGAATTTATATTGAAAGAGAGAAAGCAAACGTGGGAGAAAAAATTAAGAATTAGAGTGAAGGGTTGGTTTAAGGGTATTCATTTTGCTCTTTTTTTGATTTCTGTATAGGTTTAAGATTTTTCAAAATAAAAAGTTGGGGAAAAAATCAGAAGCAATTACTCAGTGACATGATTGCTAAAACTAAAATAAGATATCAACACATTATAACTGTCTTATTTTCCCGTCAGGTTTGAAATCTAGATTGAGTTAAATACTAATTACAAAATATGTGAAGAGAATAGGTCTCAATTTTGAGTATGATATTTCTAAGGAAAAGTATAATGTCAAATAACTAGTAAGCCTCTTGGCTTTACCTTTACAGAGCAAAGGCTGATAATAGCCATCATCTTGGTTAAAAGAATCTTTTCTGAAATTTATGAAAATTTAGTAAAGGAGAAAAGGTGTCACAAATCAGCAGGAACAGAAAAGATGATTTTATAAATCTTGCTAGGACTAGTGCCTAGTGCTTTTTGAGAGGAAAAGAGTTAAATCTTCGTATCCTGCTGTACACTAGTATCACCAAAATTAACTCCCAATGGATTAACCAGGGGTTCCTAGTTCTTCAAAAAGGTTCCAGGAAAGCCTGACACTTTCACGAGATTCTCAATGGGATCTGTGGCCCCAGAAGGTTAAGAAGCACTGCATTGAAGACAGAAGTGTGGAAACAGAATTGGGGGGCAGGGGGATAACTATAGGTGGGTATTTATCTTATTTGGAAATGGTAAAGGACTTCGAAGAATAAAAGCATTTAAATAAACTGCAAAGGGAAATACTGACCTATCTATGAAAAAATAAAGTACAGTAAAAAGGTCAATTTAAAAGACAACTGAAACAAGCTTGCAATCAATTTAACAGAAAAGTTGATTTCCTACATAAATAAAAAGTGCATACAGTTATTGAAACCTAGTAAAAGATGAATATAGGGTGTAAATCAATTTACAAAAGCAGGCAAAAAAAAATTCAGCTTCACCTAGTGATCAAAGACCTCCAAATTAAAACAATAAAATACTTTTCCTGTCTATCAGATTATCAAGGAAAAGTCTTTAAGTGCTGATGAGCGGTATTAGCAAGTGTTACATGATGGACACCTTCTTGACTGGTAACAAGCATACTGGACACACGTATCTAGAACCTGAGGAAAATGCATTGACTTAACTTCTGAAACTCCAGGGAAACAATCTCATTTATGTTTAAGGTTGTTCATCATGTTGTTTATACGTAGGAAAACTATCTAAATGTAAAAAAAAAGAAAGGTCGGGGGCCGGCCCCACGGCCGAGTGGTTAAAGTTCGGTGTGCTCTGCTTCCGCAGCCCAGGTTCACAGGTTCGGATCCTGGGCACTGACCTGTTCCTCTCATCAGCCACTCTGTGGAGGTGTCCCACATACAAAAAATGGAGGAAAACTACCAACGGGTGTTAGCTCAGGGCGAATCTTCCTCACCAAAAAAATAGGGGGAGGGGTAAATAAATTGATATCTCCATGTGATATGATATTATGCATTCTTTACAAACCATATTTTTTAAAAATATTTAATGTCATAGGGCAATATTCATGATACAATGTGGGAAGAAAAATACTACCCAGATATATACACATTATATCCTTAACCTGAAAAACAAACATATGTGCACTATACAACTGAGAACAAGTACATCAGAAAGTTAAGAGTAACTGTCTCGGGATGATTTTTACTTGATGTCTGTATTTTCTAAATTCTCAAGCGTAAGCTGATATTACCTTATTTAAAATCCAATTTAGAAAATTTATACAAGCAGTTCATGAACATATTTGGTTTTTAGAAACTCAAACAATACAAGAGAAATATAGAGTAAAAAGTGAATGTTCTTCTCATCCCTCCCTCCCTCTTTCCTTCCCAGAGGAAACCATCGCGGAATAATTCAGCGAGTATCCTTTAGAGTTATTTTCAATAATAATACACCGTTGTAAAGTTAATAGTAGAGCGGGAGGTGGAGGTGGTGTGCTTTGGCTGCCTAAGCGGTCTGTTGTAGTTTCTCAAGCTCAGTTTGAAAGCGAGTATTAGCACTGGTTACCACGCATGTTGTTTCACAGTTTTCTCTTGAGCAGATCATGCAGATAACTCTCCTGTTAGCAGGAACTAGGACTCTTGAGTAAATAGCAGCGATTGCTTGACAACTCTGAACATCCAACTGGAAAAAACAACCTTAAAATAGAAGTCCCAGAGAGTTAACCTGGGGTGAAAGAGTTTCTATCCTCTCTTTTTTCATTATTCATTTAATTGTAACCATTATTTTCCCTCGGCCTGCTTTTGTCTGTAGGGTTAGATCCGCCTTAGCTGTGAGTGGATTAAATACTTAGCAGATTAATAATAGAAACCAGGCCGTTTACCAGCCCTGTTCTCTGCTTGTTTCACCCATGGGTCCAAAGGTAGAGGCAAATCTGAATGTAAATGTCTTTTGTCTGTGTTTCAAATGCAAACATACAGATTAGTTTTGTATTAACCCCCAACAAGAAATTCACCATTTTACTGCCTTTACTAAAGTGTTCGCAGATGGTTATAAGGTAAGATATTTTCAAGCTGGCCCTTGAGCGCTTCGGGGACCCAGGCCAGCGGGCATTTAAGCCTTGAGACTTTAGCCTCACAAATTTACTTCAGCCAAAGCGCAAATAATCAATGCACAAAACCATTGTTCTAGACCAGCTTTTTTTGTGTGGATTTTATCTACTGATATTTACCGTGTTATAAATTAAAACTAAGCAGTCATTTAGATATTCATTTTTAAAATAACAGTAATGGTAGCATAAGTATTTCTATGAAAATAAGTGAAAATTTAGTGAAAAGAGTGACGTTGTTTTACACTTTTGGTACATTTCGTTGGCTTAGAAGTCAGCTAGATTCTCCTATCTATCCCCTTTCTGCATTCAGCTTATGAATATAACACATGTCATACATCTTCTGGAAAACTGCTGTATACTTTTGAGAGAATGAAGGTGGAATAACATCCATTTTTTTTTTTTAAAGATCGGCACCTGAGCTAACATCTGTTGCCAGTCTTTTTTTTCTTCTTCTCCCCAAATCCCCAAATACAAATACATAGTTCTATATTTTAGTTGTGGGTCCTTCTAATTGTGGCATGTGGGATGCAGCCTCAGCGTGGCCTGAAGAGCGGTGCCATATCCGCACCCAGGATCCGAACCAGCGAAACCCTGGGTCACTGAAGCCGAGCACGCGAACTTAACCAGTTGGCCATGGGGCCGGCCCTGGAATAACTTCTTAATATTATTATTAAGATGATTTTAACCTCAGAGATGCCCTGAAAGGATCTTGGGGGCCCCAGACCACACTATAAGAACCACTGTTAGGTTAAACTGCCAAATACGTTCACACTTTATTGCTCTGTTTTGGCTATGCAGATACAATCCTAAATCTTTTATTTGCCAGATTTTATGCTCAATGGTGATGAAATTACTGTTTTAATTGTTTTGACAAAAATGATTGGTCTGCAGACCAGTAAGATTATGGTTTAAAATTAATTATTGTCTTTGTTTCTTCCTTCCTTTAGGTGCATTTGGTGTCAGAAAACAGTACATGATGAGTGCATGAAAAATAGCTTAAGGAATGAAGAGTGTGATTTTGGAGAATTCAAAAACCTCATCATCCCACCAAGTTATTTAACCTCTATTAATCAGATGCGTAAAGACAAAAAAACAGATTACGCACTGGTAATCACAGTTTATTTTTCGTTATATAACTGACTTCCAAAAAGTTGTTTAAGTCAGTGTGTGAGAGAATTACGACTGTGTGTGAGAGAGGCATCATTGTGGTAAGCCGTAAAACCCTGCCCAGTTCCTAGAGATGTGCCACAGATTTTGGCTCTTGAGTTCTTTCGTGTCTGCAGGGAGATTGGAAATGTTAGATTAGTGGTTCCTGAATCACTGCCTGCATCTGAATCACCTGGGGAGCTTTTTAAAAATACAGATTCCTGAGTCCACCTCCATCCCCTTTGGTTTAGTAGGTCCAGGGTAGGTCCCAGGAATCCATATTTTTTTAGGGTCCTCAGATGGTTCTGGTGAACAGCCAGCTAAGGGATTCAAGCTTATTGCCAGTGAAAAGAAAGCACTGATTTTCCTCACATGTTGTTCTAAAAGAATTTTTCCATTTGGAACTTTACATGGGTGCCTGGAGATAAGTTAACATTGCGCGTTAGATGTCCCCACAAGTAATGTTGAACATTAAAGCTGTCAGCAGCACTCTGCAGTGTGTGTGTGTATGAAAATTGATAGAAATGTATCTCTCAGTCTTTATGTAGCTTTTAGGGAATAACTATAAAATTTGCATTTATTTCCTGCTTTAATATGCCAAAATTAAATTGAACTATTTTATTTTAAAATTAAATTGTGTCTTTTCCAGGTTAGGATTTTATATCTTAAATGTCATCTTTGTCAATATTCCTCCAAAAGAAAGAGGCATTTTAAAATTTAGAAACACTATGTTTAATGTTGTTGTAATACGTATTTTTTAAATGTACAGTCCCTTATGTATCTGAATTCAACCTAAGATCACAAGAGATGAGAATCAGTAAGTACAACCATGGAACATCTTCATTAATGTTTACATTCACAAGGAGAAGGGCAGAGGAAAGAAATAGGTTAGAAAAACATAAATTTCATTTAACTTTGGCTTTGCAGAAATCTGGATTCTTGAATCTTTATTTCTGAGTACCCCATTTAAAAAAGAGAAAAACTTTCAGACTAAAGTACATTGGAATATATGCAGAAAAGGACAGTCCAGATAAGAGAGCAGAGAAAATCAAGTCCATTCTATGAACAGTTGAAAGAGCTTGAAATGTATTGCCTGGGAGACAAGACTAATAAAAGCTATAATGTGTCAGGTGTTTGAGCCCAACGGCTGCATAGAAGAAAAAATGAAATCATTTCTAGTTGTCTCAGGAAGCAAAATTAGAACAATAAATGAAAGTTATTGAAAGACCCATTTTTAAACTCAATTTAAGTCAAAACTCTTTAATAATTTGACTTAGCAGTGGAAGGGGCTGCCTTGTTAGTGAGTTCCTTCTTACATGAGTGTCCGAGCATGTGCTGGATGGCCATCTAGAGTAATGTAGAAGAGAATTATACAGGAAGTGCCAGTTAAATTCGTTCATCTCTAAGGTCTCTTTCCACCCTGAGAATTCTTTGATTTCTATATGTATTGACTGTACTGGGATAGTTGTTTTTCTCTCAGCAAATTTACAGCGTTGTTTTTATCAAGAAATTAAAAATTTGTTGCTCACCGTCTTTGAGATATTAAACCCTTTTCACTCGCATTAATTTTTCAGCTAGCCTCTAAGCTTGGAAAGCAATGGGCTCCTTTAATAATCCTGGCCAACTCTCGTAGTGGAACTAACATGGGAGAAGGACTGTTGGGAGAATTTAGGATCCTCCTGAATCCAGTCCAGGTAACTAAAGAGAAAACTTTCTGTATTAATCTTTTCATTTTCTCTAAACTGTAATGGCTAATGCTTTAAACCAGTAATCACCTGATTATAGAAAAGAATAATAATTATAAAATTATCAAGCCATTTGAACATGTGGAGAAAGAGGCACTTCCGTAGTGGGGAAATAAAGGGTGTAGCTGCGTTAGAAAACAGTTTGGCAGTTTATTAAAAAGTTAAACATAAATTCACCATACGAGCTAGCAATCCCATTTCTAGGAAGCTACCCAAGGGAAAGGAAAACATATGTCCCACAAAGACTATTATGCAAATGTTCATAGCAGCATTATTCATAATAGCCATAAAGTGGAAACAACTAACTGTCCATTAATCAGTGAGTGGATAAAACAAAATGTGGTGTACCCATACAGTGGAATCTTATTCACTGATGAAAAGGAACAAATGACCTACATACTACAATGAATGAACCTCAAAAACATGCTAAGTGAAGGAAGCCTGCAGGGGGCCCACATTGTATGATTCCGTGTACATGACCTGTCGAGAAAAGGGGAACCTAGCAGCACAGAGCGGGTTGGTGGTTGCCTAGGCTGGGGCGGGAAGTTGGGAGCGGCTGCACATGGACGTTGAGGGATCTTACTGGGGCGATGAAAAGGTTCTAAACCGGATCGTGGTAGTGGTTGCACAACTCAGTAAACTTAGTAAAAATCATTTAATTGTTCACTTTAAATGGGTGAATTTTATTATGTGTAAGTTAGACCTCAATTTAAATAAGAAAAAAAGGACCACACCATAAAGATGGAGTTTACATGCTAGCAGCTTCTACTTTGAAAAACTAAACAACCCATTGTGCCACAATCAGAAATGCAATAATAGCTTTCTGCCTGCCAATTTGTATTTTTCCCTTTCAACATTATACAACTTAAGGAAATTATAAAAAATGATAAAAAAAAGGAAAGGTTTCCCCACACAAATACATCAGTTGTTTTCATTTGTGCATGTTCTTTCCATGAATTGTCTCTGCATTTACATGTCAACATTACTGTGTCAATAATCTAGATACAGGTTTGCATTCTATTTTCTTTACTTAAAGGTATAAATATTTTTCCATATTGCAGCATAATCCTTATAATTACACGTATAATGACTAAGATAATCAGTCAAATGGATATATCATAATAAATTTGTCCAGTCTCCTGCTGTTGGAGGCTGAGTTTCTCTCCAAGGTAGTACAACTATAAATAATGCCACACTGAATACCTTTATACACAGGGCATTTTCATCTTTTGAAGTATTTTCCCGGATATTTACAGAATTATAGATATCAAGGATTCTTATATCTTTACGTCATTTTATGCATATTACAAAATAATTTTCCAGAAATGTGTACCAACTTGCACTAGTAAAGGATTTTAAAAATTCCGTATAAAATATGAAGCACTAGTTAAAGGTGAACTTAGCACATTCTGGTTTCCTGTGAACAGGAAGGAGGCAGTGTGTGTAATGGATAGACGGTAGGATTGAGTTATATGTCAGCAGTTAATTATCAGGGGAATCGTCGGCAGGGTATTTAACCTTCTGTACCTTGATTTCCTGGTCTATGGGATGAGGCTTACTTGTGCTTTGTAGGGTCAGTGTCGGGATGAGCCACAAAGGGTATAGTCTGGCACAGTGCCTGGCTATTGTTAAAAACAAATGCCTCATAGCCAGGAGTGTGATTTCCCCGTATCTGTACTCATCTGAAGGGAAATCATCCTCACAAATGGAGGACAGTGATAACTTTTCCCTTTTCTTTCATTTCTAGGTTTTTGATGTAACTAAAACTCCTCCTATCAAAGCCCTGCAGCTTTGTACTCTCCTTCCCTGTTACTCAGCTCGTGTGCTTGTGTGTGGAGGGGATGGGACTGTGGGCTGGGTCCTGGATGCAATTGATGAAATGAAGATTAAGGTATCAATCTTTGAGACCTACTTGCCTTTCACAGAAGTATTGCCAAGATAATTATATAATATTTTTGGTTGTATTTTTGATTATGCAGATGAATATTAGAAGACATCCCTAATTTTGAATGTTATGCTTAAGCAGTTGACATTACCTGTAGCAAAACAACATACTGTTCTTGTATTTGTATCTTTCTTTGGTCTTTAAATTTTACCAAATTTGATTACCCTACACACAGTCCGAAGAGAAAAATCTAACTACCTTCTGTGTCCTAGGGACAAGAGGAATACATCCCGCAGGTTGCAGTGCTGCCTCTGGGGACAGGCAACGATCTGTCCAACACGCTGGGCTGGGGAACAGGTTATGCGGGAGAAATCCCAGTGGCTCAAGTCTTAAGAAATGTGATGGAAGCAGATGGAATTAAACTCGATAGGTAGGTTGTACTTCCTGCCAAAGGTAGATTTCTTGAGTTTTTGGAATATTGTTTGGTTCATAAATGAAGACTTGTTTGGTTATAAAGTTAAATGTAATTTAAGTGTAAAAGACTGCGTTAGTCGTATTTTTGTTGCTGTATAATTTGGTGTCGTGTGAGGACTGAGGCCCTCAGTTGGCTGAGTACTCCCTCAGCGTTTGCGTGCTCACTCAGAGATGCTTGTCTTTCCCAGTGCTGCTTTACCAGGCGAACCTCATCTACCAGGCATCCAGAGTTGATTGGTGATCATTCTAGTTAATTAGCAGTTAATTTGGTAGTAATTGCTCATTTTTTTTTTAACTTCTGTTTTATAGGTGGAAAGTTCAAGTAACAAATAAAGGATACTACCACTTAAGGAAACCCAAGGTATGTTTTTAGGGCTTCAGTTGCAGGAAGTCTCAGCAGAGACGTTGGAGGCCTCTGTACAGGTGTGGCGCTGTGGAGGGCACAGAGGCAGAGTGCCCATCTCCAGGGAGCTGGTCCTGGAGCAGAAGGGAACGCACATGCGCAGCTCCCAAGTTGGACTGTAAACAGTGCTGAGGAGAGAACAGGCTGCAGCTGTGCTTGGTCCTGCCCTGCTAGAGCAGGCTGGAAAGATTTGGGGGGAAGTGACATGTGAGTTGGTCCTTAAAAGGGGAACACAACTGAGATCAACAAGAAAGGAACAAAAGACTTTCCAGGCAGAGGAAATAGAGACTAAAGGGTGCAAACCATGGGTAGCAAGTAGCAAATAATCCTGAGATAGCAGATCTGTATTTTCAAAAAGATACTCTGGACATAGCATGGAAATAGTTTGGAAACCCGCAGTAGGGCAGAAGCAGGGGAATGTTAGGCATGAGGACAATCCACAGACATTTTAGAGGTAGGACGAATCAAGACTTGACAGCTGATTGGCATTAGGGGAAGAGAGAAAATATGTGTTACTAATAGATTTCCAGTTTTTATGACTGGATATATGGAAATGACATTGACCAATATAAGAAAAATAGAGTTTCAGGTTTGAGTAGGAGGAAAATGAGTTAGAATTTGGGCATATCAACCTTGAGGGTGTGGCACATTGAACAAGAAGTTGGAAATTCAGGCTTATTGCTCAGGAACGAGACAGAGCTGGAGATGCAGTTTGAGGAGTCCACGCTGGGTTGAGATGTAAGATAAATTAAGGGGAGACCACGAGGCTGGGTTGAGACTGATAGGAGCTGAGATCCTGAGAGTTGCAATGAAAGTAGAAAGCAATGTCATGGGAGAACAGGAGTGGAAGGTCTGGGTGCAGAGTAGAGCCCTTCTAGATGATAAGAGCTGAGGTGCAGCGTATTAAACCAAAGTGGAAAGTGAAATTCATATCTGTGTTATCAGCCTTTGAACTCTAAAGCCTCTGAAGCTTTATTTCTGGAAACTTCACTGGATGGCATAAAATAGTTCTGTGTGAAAAGTAAAATCAGAAAGGATTAAATTTTCATAAAGAACGTAAAGACTAAGATTTACATATTTAATATATGACAGGTTTGGACTGAAGCCTAATCTGCTGCTTATTCCTACCCTTTTTCGCAGGAATTCACGATGAACAACTATTTTTCTGTTGGACCTGATGCTCTCATGGCCCTCAATTTTCATGCTCATCGTGAGAAGGCACCGTCTCTGTTTTCTAGCAGAATTCTTAATAAGGTGTGTTGGATAACATAACATTTCCTGCTTATCACCGAAGGTACAGTAACAATCAATAGTTAATTATATCTAGCGCTCTTTCAAGTTGATGCTGATAGAACTACCTTATGGAAGCATTTGCCTGCTGTGTTTTGTGTAAGACTGTCAAATTAGATCCTTAGATGTATTTTATTAAAGTATTTTATAACTATGACAGATTTTTTTGAAATTCAAAGTAACAATGTTTGACACCGTGTTCTACTTAGATGGCAACTAGATGGAATGTATGGTAGCTTATCTTACTGAAATGGCAACTAAAATTGGAAAGAAATTTTAGGGCGGATAAATTTTTGGCGAAGCCATTAATGGAAAAATAGATTTCATTGGGTGGAAGAAACTCCAAAAGGCAGATGAGGTTAAAAAAAAACGGAGCAGTTTGTTTACCATGGCCTTTAACTCAGACCATTGCTCTGGTTCCTGTTACAGCTGATGCCTTTGGTGGACGTTTTGTTTTGGAATTGTTTTAATGACTTTTGGTGATTGAGCAACAGGATGTGAAAAATAAACACAGAACAGTTTTGTTCCTGGTTCTGTTGTACAAATATTTCCAATTTACAAATAGTTTGCTTTTATTACTATGGCTCCTAAGGCAGTAAGTATTGCTGTTTGTGCAATTGGTAATTAACGTCTCTGCTTCCATCAGCCTTTCTCTACTCGAAGGTGATTATCAAATGCTTGCTAGATTTCTCTGTTACTTTCATTAAGTAATTTGAAGTACTCGGAAAAGGTGGAATTTTCTAACTTTAATAGAGTATTTCTTTATAAAATGTAGCTTTTTGGACAAACTGGGAGGAAACACCATGTGGGCACATACCACTCCTATCCCACACTCCCCCTGAAAAATGGGCTAATTAAACTCAAAAGTACTGGTGTGCCTTCTTCCCGTCAGTACACCGGGTCTCGTCCGCACCAAGGAAACCCGGCCCAGCAGGCGTGCCAGGGAGCTGGGCCAGGGTCTCATTCTTGCTTACAGTTGTGAGAATGCCTTAATATCATGTTTTCTGTCCATTTCTCCTAGGCTGTTTACTTATTCTATGGAACCAAAGATTGCTTAGTGCAAGAATGTAAAGATTTGAATAAAAAAGTTGAGGTAAGCTTTTAAAGTTTTAGGCGGTCTCTGGATTTTGAAGTTTTTCTTTTTAAAACAAAAATGCTGAATTTTCTCTTAAGGCATTTCACTAACATATGTGGCGCATGTGTGCCAGGCACTTGATCAAATGCTTTCTACACGTTATCCCACTAAATTCTCACCACAACCCTGTAAGGCAGGTACTGTTATATTCTCATTATGCGGAAGAGAAAACCATTTGAAATTAAGTAACTTGCCCAAATTCACACAGTGCCCAAATACATGTGTAATCAGGATTTGATCCCATGTTCAGCTAACTCCAGAGCCTGTTTAACTCATGCTCAGCAGCTTCCGTTCATACGCGATGACCAATGTGAAGTTACCTCACACAGTGCCTGACTCATGAGAGGAAGCGTAAACCCAGAGTTTCGTTTCGTTTACAGTTGTGGAAACAGTTGATTGCAGTGGTGATGTATCGCTCTTACCTACTAAAGCCAAATAAAAATGTATGAGCAGTGAAAATGGGATACTCTTGAATGCTTATTGCCACAGTATCCCTGGTATCATGATATGGCAAAGTCTCGTATGTGTCCCTTGCTTGCTTCCAGGAGAATCCGTAATGATTAATAGCAACGGCAAAGACATTAATACAGAAAACCTACACCTGGTAAAATAAGTAAAAAGGGAAGAGCCAAACAATAAATAGCTTGGGAAACAGTGAAAAAACTGAGCAGGGAGTGAGGAGCCTGATTTTACATAAGCCGCGGGGAGCGGCGTGGTCAAGCAGACACTTAGCTCACAGCCTTTGCAGCCGCAGCGCGCAAGGCACGGCAAGGTTTCCGTTAGGAAAGCATCCTTCTGCTTCATCGTGTTTCCTTTCTCCTGGGCTTTGGTAGCATTGGTGGAATGAAGCATACGAGGTAGCACTTTATTTTTTTGTCTGATATTTTATTCATACAAAAATTATTTGTGAAGCCACATACAAAATGCCAGGCACTGACCTAGGTACTGGGGATACAGTGATAAATTCCTTGCTCTAAGTTTACAGTCTAGAGAGAAGAAAGACATTTAAACCACGTGCAGTGCAGTATGGGAAGGGATATGATCAGGAAAGTATGCAGTTTTATAGGAATAAATAAGAGCAATACATAACCCAGGGGTTGGAGAAACTGTCTAAGGCAAGTGACTAACAGGGAAGTCTTTCTGGAAGAAGTGACAAGCTGGAATCTGAAAATTAAGTAAGAGTTAGCTGAGTGAAGAAGGAGATGCAAGTTGTTCTTGGCTAAGAACAGCATGTGCAAAGGCCCGTAGGCAGGAGAGAACGTGGCCTATTTGAGTGAGTTCAAGCTGGTGCATAGCTCGCAGGAGGGAAAGAGGCAAGAGCTGAGGCTGGAGAGTTGGACAGAGGCCAGATCACATTGGCCTACTAAAGAGCTTGGATTTTCTCATGAGCACGAGTCAAGCCATTGAAGGGTTGTAATTAGAGGATGACATTTGCATTTTATACATGTCAATCCAGCTGCTCAGAGAGACGAATAAGAGGAGAGTAAAGCTAGAGACAGACCAGTTAGGAACATTTTAGGGAAGAGAGGATGGTGTATGCGACTAGGGTACTATTAGGAGTGATGGAGAGGGATGGATACTTAGAAGTAGTAACAGCTGGTTTTGGTGATTAATTGGATGTGGAGGGTAAAGGCAGAGAAGTCAAAGGTGACTTCCCGGTTTCTGGCTTAGGCGGCCACGGGGGATGGTGCTGCTCTTTCCTGGGAAGGAGATTGGCGGGGGTTGCAGAGAAGATGCTTAACTCAGTTTTGTACATAGGAGTGTTAGGTGCCACAGTCAGTTGGAAGTGTTTTGTGGGCAGTAAGATATACAGATCTGGCCCAGTTCACTTTCCTGGACCAGCAAAATAGAGCTGTCAGCACAAAGATGGCAGTTAACAATATGGAAGTGGCTAAGATTTCCCTCCAGGGTCTGTGGCGTGAGAAGAAGAAGGAGCCTGGTACCTCGCTGTGAGGAGCGCGTCGACACGAGGTAGGAAGTGGAGCTGTCAGCAGCACCTGAGGAGGAACGTCCAGAGAAGTTGAGCCTGGGTTCCGGAAAGCAAAGGAAGAGAATATTTCAGGAAAAGAGGGAGAGGGTCAGCAGTGTCTGGTCCTCTTGAAACAGCAAGTTAGATAAGGCCTGAAAAAAATCATGGGATTTAACAAAAAGGACATCATTGACCTTGGCTGAAAAAAGAATCATTTGTTATAATTCATGTATTGTAACAAACATTGAACCAGGTGGGAAAGACCAGATTACCTTGAGTGAGGGGTAGGAAGTATCTTCTCTTACACGTGCATCTCTCACGTCGTATAAATAGGAAAATGGCTGTGAATTCTAAGTGGCTGTGTCTGGAAATAGTGTGCCCCATAGTAACTAATACTTGTATTTCTTTAAAGCTAGAACTGGATGGGGAGCGAGTAGAGCTGCCGAATTTGGAAGGTATTATAGTTCTGAACATCGGATACTGGGGCGGTGGCTGCAGACTGTGGGAAGGGATGGGAGATGAGACCTACCCTCTAGCCAGGTATGTCCTGCGTGCAGTCTGTTTTCTTTGTATCACTGTCTTCTTCAAAGCAGTTTGTTGTTCTTTATAGACTTTTAGCATTTTTCCCTCAAGTTTTCTTTTTTGTATACCTCGTTAATATAAATATTTAATAAGTTGACGGTCCACCCATGTTAAAAGGTAATTGTCCTGACATGATTGATTTTATTTTATTGCATCATATAATCCATATTTCCTTTTTCCAATTCTAGGCATGATGATGGTTTACTGGAGGTTGTTGGAGTGTATGGGTCTTTCCACTGTGCTCAGATTCAAGTGAAACTGGCAAATCCCTTTCGAATAGGGCAAGCACATACAGTGCGGGTAGGTGAAATATTGCTGTAACAGGCTGCTTGGTCCCAGTCCATTTCTACACCATTGATCTGTAGAAGAAAATACACACTCTGTAGCTTTCCTTAAGCAGGGGTTACAGCGTGTGCTGGTGATCACTCTCCACCAGGGGCTCAAGTGGGCTGGGAAAGAAACAGGAAATATGGCCCTCAATCCAGCTGAAGAAATAGAGCGTTTGGTGGGACAGAATCCCTTAAACAATCAATGAATAAGGATGTGTTCGGATTAGTTTTCTAAGAATGAGATGCTAAGAAACGTCCCTAAGAAGGGTCAGGGGACTGTGGATGATATTATTAAGGAAGACCTTAATGAACCTTTTTGGAACTGACGCTTTTTCTGATTATTTGTTCGATATTACCAGCTGATTTTGAAGTGCTCGATGATGCCAATGCAGGTGGATGGGGAGCCGTGGGCCCAGGGGCCCTGCACTGTAACCATAACTCACAAGACACACGCACTGATGTTATATTTCTCTGGAGAGCAAACGGACGATGACATCTCTAGTGCTTCGGATCAAGAGGACGTAAGGGAGGCTGAGTAGATGGTGGGGAAATGGACACTTAGGGCAGATCCTCACGGACGAGTAGACACATACTCAGCCAAAAGCGGAAGTTCTCAACTACTTAGTCCTAATTTCACCAGTAGTACAATGGGTATACATTTATGTAAATAGCATTCCAAAAACAGCCAGACTTCCGGTTGTTTACAAATGTTGGTTCTTTTTAAAAGCAGAACACTTTGATGGGAGAGCACTAACTTTAGAAAGTCACAGAATGTTCCATGAAGGTGAGATGTTTTCCATGGCTTTCCATTCGAGAGTGGACTCACTCTGAAGCATTTGCTCTCGTTCCTCATCCTTGAACCACACATCTGAGGGACGCATTGTACAGCCAGCAGGATGGGGGTGGAAAAGTCATTTCCATGTTAATTCTTAATGTGGCGACACCAACAAGATTTTAAAAATTCACTTGCTTTTTTAAAAGGAGATGGTTAGTGTCAAACCTCCTGCAGCTTGCCCCTTAAAATTTCCTACAGCCCAGCACTGGGTGGATCCCTAAGTATCTATTTCCAGGAAACCCTAAAAGGGGAAGTATAAAGGCAAGACAGTACCCAAAAGTTTTATTATAATTTTTATTTTAGGAGCATTTTCAGACCCCAAATGTCATCTGGTTAACCCTGTTAATGCCATGTTGAGCTGAAATTTCAGCATCTTGTTATAACCCAGTACAGCCAAAAGAGAACCACATAATTGGTAAAAGTTAACATTCAGAGCACTTTGGATTGAAGCGCATGGGTTCTGAGCTGGACAGTTCACCAACCTCTCTTTTGGTTAAAAGGTGGTGTCAAAAATTCAAAAAAATGTACTAAAGAAAATTTATTAGATTAATTGCTCAAAAAAAGTTCAGTAATGACTGCTAAGTTTTAAAAATTCACTGGTCTTCTAGTATTTTGAAATACAATAGTGTTTTGTGTACAAACGACTTAACACACTTTCCCCTTGGGGAAGCAGACAGTCCTCTGCTAAAATGTTTATATCATATTTATTTTTAAATTAAAGATATATTTTTTTTACTTATTTATTTTCTTTAATGTGGTATACCTGTGTTTAGTGTTTACAATATATGGCTTCATTTAATAAGTTAAATGGGTCACATAAATTCTGTCACAGTCAGATAGAAATGTAGCCTATTGACTAAGTAATTAAAACTCATAATTCAATTCTCCTGACATATATTATCCAGATATTCTCATTCTTCGGAAATATTGCTCAATGCTTTTGAAAGAGGGGGAATGAAAGCACTGGCAGTCGACTTGTGGGTAACTGAAACTTTGTTTCATTGTTTTACGTCACCCTCAGTTGCCAAAAACTCACCAAAGTCTGACAGTCAGCTCTGCGAGGCTTGTGTTGTTAACCAGCCTGCCCCTTAAGCATCTATTATGAATCTGTCATCCATGAATTGCCATCAACTTAAATTTGAGTCACCTTCAGGCCTGTGCCATGTTTTGAAGGAACAACTTAGTAGCGTATACGGTAGTCAGTACATTATATAAAATACTTGTTTTTGCTTAAATTAGCCTCTTCCAGATCTCAGCAGGAGATGCTAAATTCTAGTGTTGAAAGGTTTCGTGAGCAGACATGTTTTCTCCTTATTCATACAGCTTTCATGGTAGGTAACCTGTTGCAGTGGTGGGAGAGTTCTGTAGATTTTCTTTTATCTGATCATGTTTTTAATATAATGAGTTTTACTCTTTAATTCATGGTCAAAATTGTTACACATAGCACATTTTATAAATACACTGTTAAATTCACGTTGCTTTAGGCTGTATCTTATTTATGATTCACAGTGCTGGTTGTATAATCAAAGTAAATAGTTACTTTGGGATGTCAGAATTAAAATAATCAAAATATCTATATAGTTTTTTGTAATTGTTAAAACTATATTCTAACCATAATGTTACATTAGATTTAGAACAGGTTTGTATACAACATCCTCATTTGTTTAAACAAATTGATTTTTCAATTTTCATAATCCAGTGAGGTTTTTTCCTACTGATCCTTCATGAAGTTTTCTGTTTCATTATTCTCTCAGATCTGATTTTTGTTTCAGAAAGTTATTTCAGAATACCAAATCATAAAATACCTTATTGTAGCAAATTCACTTATTTTTTAGGCACATTTCCCCAGCATTTCAAATAAATGTGTAGGCATATGACTTGCCTTAAATAAGTATAATTTACAAGACTCATGTTTGCAAGTTATACATTAGGGTAGCAGTTGTTTACATGCCCAGGAATTCTACACGTTACAGAAAATAATTTGCCACAAGACTTTCCTGTTCCGTTTTAAATTGTCTTGATTTAAAAAAAATAACTTCTACATCCTCAGGAAGAACTGTATGAAGTAAAGCCTATCTCCATGTCTGTTTTCAGAGTTCTCTCATCTCTTACTGTCCTAACGCATTCCTAACTCCTCGTCAGCCTAGTGGCTTAAATGCTGAATACCTGGCAGCTCTTACGGATCCCACAAGTAGACAGTGATCATTTTCAGTGCTTTGTCATGTTTAATAGAAATCATACTGACTCATGTCTTAAAATACAGATCATCTAATGGTAACATTACATGATCTTAAATGTGTTTTAGATTTTCTGCTACAATTAGCTATGAACCCTAAATGTAGCTAATGTTTATAAAATTTTATAGTCAAAATTATTTATTTTTATTTTTTTAGGGTGTGTCAAAAATGTGTAGTATTTGCTTTTTGAAATGTTGCCTACTTGAGTTGTAAAATATACTGTGATTCAGAAATTGTAAAGTCCTTTTTGTGCTGTAAAAATGAATACTACCAGCATGTCAAAAGAAAAACAGTTTGCATTTGTAATATAAAGTAAAATTGTATTTAACGTATATTACGGGATTTTAAATTTGCACTAACTAGAAGACTTTAAAGGTTGTATTAATTTACAGATTCATGTGGATCCGAATACATAATTTGTACTTGTTCAGCCGAAAAGGTCAATAGAAGAGGTGATAGTTTGTGTGGTTTTCCCTCAAAATGGTAATACTGAAGCAAGAACCAGCACTTTATATTCAGAATTTTCTTTTAATTCTACCTAATTTGGGACAATGGCATGTAGGTAGATTTATTTTTGTAAAATATCTAGAAATTCAAAAGGAAAAAATAGTGTTGTTATTCTATCCTAATCTAAATGAAGATGTATTCTCAGCAACAAGACAGAAGAGGTGGTTTTGGTTTTGCTTTTGCTTTTGCAAAGTATGCCCCTGCTTTTCTCAAATTTTCCCTTTCAGGCCCATCTCCTGTTTCTCTCAGTGGGACTGCAGGCTTTCTGCAGCATCAGAACCACCTGGGAGCTGGGGAGCAGTGCAGATGCCTACACCCGGCCACCCCGACTTGATGACTCAGTCTCTGGAGACGGGACATAGGCATCTCTGGTGTCATTAACAAGCACCTCAGGCACTTCTGCTGCACACTGAGGTTTCACAGCTGCTGGTCTGTACCTCATGTGTTCACCCAGGGCTTTCGCCCCATGGATACCAGGCAGAAAAGTGGAATTAATTGGATGTTCTTGAAATTGTTTTTCCTTCACTCCACTAACTACCCTCTTCTCCCCAAATCTTTCTTCTAAAAGAAGCCTATGAAAAATTTGTTCGTATCATATCCAAATTGATATATTTGTCTAAACTCTGTTGGATACAAATCAGTAGCTTCAGATTCTTGCGTGGCACCGTAGGTTTTGATCCATGATCCCTGGCCTGCTGGAGGACAAGCAGTGCTGCAGGGGCCGTGGAGTGGGCCCGCAGGGGCTGCTGCTTCCTCACTTGGGTCAGCGCAGCCCCACGCTGGGTGCTGCTTCAGATAGGATTTCAGTAGGTAAAATACTTCCTCTTTGCAAAATAATATTCCACTGTTTTTTTAAAGGGTTTGGAAGCCACTACTCTAATGACTCTGTCACCTGGTTAATTTTCTACTGATTTTTACATATTGAGAAACCTCATGTTTTTTGATGGAAAGAATATTTTGAAGGTCTCCGTTGCTGCTTGGAATATGGCCGCTTGGCCATTCACAAGTGTTAGAGGCATTCTGTTGGATAGTGAAGCACTGACTTAGCCTTGGTTCCTCCTATTTCTGATTTTAGTGAAGTATAGGAATGGTCTGTGTATTTAGTAAATACATACACACACGTTTACCCCCATGAACCTGACTGTGTAGTCGGTGCATGAGGCTTGCTGGTGTCAAAAAGGTACATTCCAAGGTTCTGGAGAAAGAATCAAAAAATGTCACCCTTTAATACAGAAGTTCACAAAACTTAAATGATTGAGCTTAGTCACGGTGGAACTGTGTGCAGAAAATCAGTCAGTCAGAAGCTACAAATGTCAGTGTACTGCTGCTGTTAGACCTAGGACGCTTCCTCAGTCTGCGAGGATGCCCTGCTGTTAAAGGAAAAGTGTCAGAGCGGAACGCACTTCACAGAAGGTGAACTGTAATCTGGGAAATCTCCATCAGGGAGCACTTTGTGATGCCGATTTACCATGTTGAAAAGAGAGCTGGAAAGTGAGGTTGCTTTCCTTGTTCCTCCAACATGGTCTAGGCAGGAGGACGTCCTGATTTGATGATGAGGCTGGGCTATCTGTGAGCAAATTCCTAAAGAAGGCAGGACGCTGGACTGGTGGGATGACAGGGGCTCAGAAGAAGACTTGCTCTCATTGCCCCGCTTCTGGGCTCTGCCAGCAGCCTTTCTCTCGGACTCCATCTGCTTGAATGAGCCCTACGGATAAACTGGCGCTCGGGTTTGTAATGGTCTCGTACAAACTTAGAGCAGCCTGAATCCTTGGCCCTGATCACTTGCAGGTGAACTGACTGAATGCGATCTGTGAACCCACAGTGTCGAGGACACTTGTGATGGCTTCTCTGAAGCAGCCAGCTGGCCTCTTGCACTTTCTCCCCCACTCTGGCCACAGTTCTGTGTACCCACCACTCAATTACCACGGGTTAACTGCTTTTGTTGTGTTTGGTCTGTATTGTGGTCAGTGCCTACGGAAATGTGAATTAAAGCATTTGATATGTTGAAGATGTTTGCTTGGTTTTTAATAAAATTAAAAATGCAGCACTTAAAAAGTATGGTCCCGTATTGTTTTTTGACACAACGATAAGAAAATCGGTGGCTTTGAGTTAGTCTCACAGAAGACGGTCCTTGGTCCACAGCGGGACAAACAACAGTATGTGGCAAGTTCTGGATCCGATACTTTTGGATGGAAAGGAGAATATGAAATTATATTGCGTGGCTTTTGTAGCCTCAGGGCATAAAGTGTACACACCCGAATGACACGTAGGAGAAACACATTCCCATGTGTGTAGACGCTCGTGGCACAGTAGAGCAGGAAATGGAATGAAATAAGTGAAGTGAATTGTTCTCATTTTCAGTTGGTACAGTGGAAAGTGTACAGAATTTACTTGAAATATCTAGGTTGGAAACCCAGCCTCTGCCACGGTTTAACATTGTTCCGCCTGCGCCTCAGTGTTCTTTGTAAAAGCGGGAGTTAATGCCCACCTAGGGGTTGCAAACCCAGACACTTGGAGCAACTCGGTGGGTGGTAAAGGGAGGAGTGGTGGGGACTTTGGTGACTAGAGAGCACCTGATGGCAGGAAAGCAGGGCCAGTGGGGACAGGACTGATCTTTCTAGAAAAGAAAAATTTAGACTTTACATTAAATGTAATTTTTAAATATTGGTTGGCACCTGATTACCTGTAGCCTCCCACAGGGTTCTGTGATCATTATAGTGGGGACAAAGTGAAGGCATCTTAATATACCCGGCAGAAATAAACATTTCTTTCCATTGGAATTTTTATAGCGCTTTCTCGTTTTCTCAGCTGTGATCTGGATTTCATGTAACGTTTTCTGGCGTATCATTTATTCATTTCATTAGGTAACAGAGGGAGGCAATTCTACAGTCCAGCTTCCTCCTGTCATCTTTACCCAGAAGTCCATTTTCACAAAATTTTTTTAAATAACTTAAAATTCATTGCTCACTTACCTGTTTTTTTTTTTTTTAAACAGACAATGTGAAGCATAACGCACCTTTTCTTGATCAATACTTTCCAACGTAAGTTATCATGCTCGGCTGTGATACCCACTAAGTTCGCAGGGAGGGTGCTCTTATTAACTACCCCCTGACAGTTCCATATTTTGACTCCTTAAACAGTTTTAACACACATTTATTGGGCACTTGGGTGTTGTGCTAGGTGCTTTTACTTACTTTTATGTCATTATAACCTACAGTTTTGTGAGGTGGACCTTATTAACTCCATTTCCAGATTGGTAACTCCGAGCTAGATGTGGATCCCAGGTCGTCATCCCTGCTGTTTCTTCATCATCCACACAACCACCACCACCACCAGTGTCAAAAGATGATGAATATTGGCAGACATGTTCCTGTTCTGGGCACTGGGAGTGCTAGGGTTAGGGAGACAGCCCTCAAGGGCACTCCCCATACAAGGGAACCCATCATATACATAGAAAGATAAATTACTTGTGGAAGGAATTCACAGATTTTGATGAGCTGAAAGTGTTACACATTGCCCATAAATAAGAATTTAATTTTTTTGGTAGGGTTTTGGGGCTAGGAAATACAGCATTTTTCTCACGTGTGAGTAGATAGAAAAGTAAATTCGTCTGTGAGCAAGCTAAGTAGCACTGTGAGCTTCTCGAGGACGGGAGCTTACCGTGGTGGTCTTTGCATTCAAATTAATGGTATTTGCATATCTTTTGTGAAGATTTTATTCTCTGCGTTATGGAACACTCACTCTGCAGGACATTACACTCAGCCCCCGAATTTCAGCCCATGGGGAGCACTCCGCGGTCTCTGAATGAATGAAGTTGCTGAGGCGCTGCACTCACGGGGCAACCCTGGCGGCCAGCACGGCTGTGCGCTCCTAGATCCTCCCGGCCTGTATCTCACGCCCCCTTCTCCGGGAAGCGCCCCAACCAAAGACTCGGCCAGAGGGCAGTGTTCGTGCCGTGTGATCGTTCCTCCCTCGTGGCTGATTGGACCCGGTCTGGGGCGGTGGGGGAGACTGGGGGCCGGGGACGTCCATCAATTGACCAGCAGCCAATCAGATTCTCGACTGGGCTTTATTTTCATGAAATGCCTTCCTATCCTTTAAATCTGTACTACCCAAAAGTGTTGCTCACAAACTGCTTCCAATCCACCAGGAAGTTAGTATAGAAATTGAGAGAAAGAGTTTAGAAATTTTTTTAGCTATTTTGACAGTTGGCTATTGAATCTAATCGTAATAAAATGTGGCTTGAATTTTGTATGCGTTTTTCATGTCCTTTTTCTCTCTATTGCATTTTATAAAAATATTAACACATGATGCACTGGAAATTTAAAAAAAAAAAAAACCGAAACGAAACACCAGTCCTTCCCCACAGGTAGTGTGAGAAGCACGGCTCTCAGTAACATGCTTCCTTCCTTTGGGAAAGGAGGGGGCGCAGCTGCCGTGAGTTTCTGTTTCTTAGAAACCAATAAACTCTGACTAAAATAGGAGGCTTGCTTTAATTTGGTAAGAGGAGCAGTAACCTTGACTGTGTGATGCTAAAGCTGGTGACTGTGATTCAGACAATGGCAGTAGACCCTGGACAAATGGAACACTCAGACAACAGGAGGGAGAGGGAGATAAGACTAGTAAGAACTATTATTTCAAGACAAGTAGGAAATGATGTAAACTGGAATATGGAAACTGAGAACCACATGCTCTGGAATCAAGTGATATAATAATTTATATTTGTAGAGTATTTGATCATTTATAAAGCAATTTTAGATAAAGTATTTTATTTATCCCTTGCAAAAACCTAGTTGAGTAGGCAGAGCAGACATAACTTCTGTTTTCCAAATGAGTACGTGTGATTCAGAAAGGTTAGGGACATGCCAGTCGCGCAGAGCTGGGATACCATTCCCGTCTTGAGACTCCAAATTCTAGGGGGAATTGTGGTGCATTGTTTTTCACTGTTTTGCCATCTTCTGTCTAGGTCAGGGGTTCTTAGCCTTTGCTGGGTCACATGCAGAGCTCTGTAAGAAGCTGGTTACAGTTATGGACACACACAGAGACCCACGTCACTGTACACATACGGCAGAATTGTGCAACCAGCTTCCATATTGGCTATGCTCACTCTTTGTGACTGATAGAAATGGGGACATGCAGGACGTGCAAAGCAAAGGCCAAGGCCTGACTGATTCAACCGGTGCAAAAAGAATAAGCCAAAGGTGCCAGCTCGCTGAGAGTTTTGTCTCACACACCGAAAAGTATGACACGACTGCAACGTGAGTTGTGGGACAGCCATCGCTGAGGGGCTAATTCTCGACTGCAGGGCCGGGGTTTGATATTCCGAATCCCACGCCTCACCAGAATCCTAGAGAAAAGAGAAACTTTCTCATGACAGCTTCCCAGGGGAGATAAGGAGGCAAACTAGACAAGGCCTCCACCAGCTCCTTACAGGCCTCCCACGCCCTCATGTCTGGGAGCATCACAAGGCCTTCTGCCAAGACTCAGGTAGAGGTGGTTCAAGCCTTTGCCTCAGTGGCTATGTGCAAGGGCGCCATCACACCACGGCGCAGCTGTTTCTGTCCACGGTGGGGAGCGGGGGCGTGGGGGGTCCAGTGGCTGGTTTTGAGGAACAGAAGATAAGCTTGGTTCTAAATAGATGGACTGTAAAGTTACATTGGGACATTCACATAGAATTGATTCGGGCTCGTCAGAGCTGCAGGTATAGACTTCTGTGCCATTTCCAGAGACGTGGGGGTATCATTGAGTGTTGGAGTTTCAGCTCTAGATCCTGGCTCTGTCCCTCACTGGGTGTGGGTTCCAGCTGCCAAAGGAAGGAAGCGTGTTACTCAAAGTAGTGCTTCTCAGACTATCTATGGTGAAGGCCCGGGTGTTCTGTTTTGTATGTTCCAGCTGTCACACCATGGCTGTGTGACAAATCACCTGAAAACTTAGTGACTTAACATTTATTTAGCTCCTGAATCTGCAATGTGGGCAGCCTCTGTGCATTTTTCACGTGAGTCTAATTCTCCTCCCACTGTCTGCTGGGACAGCTCAAAGGCTGGGGACTGAATCAACGGAAAGCTCACTCATTCACATGTCCGGCAGTTGACGCTGTCTGTGGCTAGGACTCTAGCTGGGCCTGGGGCTTCCTCACATGTGGTGTCTGAGTTCCCAGGAGAGCGTTCCGAGAGGGAGAGCCAGGTAGAAGCCCCAACTCCTTTTAGGATCTAGCCTCAGAAGTCACACAGTGTCTCTCCTACCGTTTTCCACTCACCAAGGCGGTGACAAAGCTCTGCCCAGGTTCAAAGGAGGAGAAATAGACTCTGCCTCTTGGTGGGACCGGGGCCACGTTCTGGAAGGGCATGCTGGGCTGGAGAGAGTAATGTGGCCATTTTTGGAAAATACAATCTGCCAGAAGGTGCTCTCTCTTTCTCTCTTTTTACTGTGATAAAATGCATATAACATAAAATTTACCACTTTAACCCTTTCTAAGTGTACAATCCGGTGCCACTAAGTACATTTCACAACGTTGTGCAACCGCCACCACTATCCAGCCCCAGAAATTTTTCCTTATCCCAGACAGGAGCTCCGTACCCATGAGACAGTGACTCCCTTTTGTCTGCTCCTTCCAGCCCCCAGGAACCCCGTTCCGCTCTCTGTCTCTATGGAAGGGCCTGTTCTAGGTCCCTCATCTAAGTAGAAGCATACAGGACTTGTCCCTTTGTGTCTGGCTTATTTCACTTAGCATGATGTTTTCAAGATTCTAACATGATCTCTTGAGCCTATTTCCTCATCTATAAAAAATAGAGAATAGAACCTGTGTTCTGCCACACGCCCATCTGGGTGAGCAGTGTAGGAGAGGTTGCCGAGAGACCAAAGACCTGGAGACAGGGAACAAGACATATGGGTCTGTTGGGAATTACTTACAGGGAAGGCCCCGTGGCGGCCGGCTGGACAGCAACGTGCACCCGCTCCCGCCCCTCGAGAGAAGCTTGGTTAAGTAGGCAGAAGAAGAAAGGCTGCCAGCTTGCCAAGAGGGATCATCTCTGTATGACCTGCATTCCAAGGACCAGAGCCCCACCCCTCCTCGAGACCTTGAGGGTCTTTGTGCCAATTATCCCACGAGAAAGCAGCTGGGCCAGCCAAGCCCAGGACTTCTGCCATCATGAGTGTTGGTGTACAGCCCAGATAAGAAGCCTCTAGGACACATGGCCCTTAAAGGGGCACACCAGCTAATGCCCCTACAACCAACCTCACAGGGTTTCTTGGAGGATTTAGTAAGATAATACATGTAATGGTCTACAAATTCCTTAATATTCCTCCCATCCAAAAATGGAGTCTAATTCCATTTTTACGGGCTGACCATAGTGACCTGCTTCCAATGAAGAGAACGCAGAAGAAATGACTCAGGGAGCCCTCTGAGGCTCGGTCATAAAAGGTGATATGGCTTCTGCCTGGTCCTATTGGGACACTTGCCCTTGGAACCCAGGCCTTTCTTCAGTCTTGCAAATCTACCTGCTGCAAGGAAAGCAAGCAGCCACATGGAAAGGCCCCAGCTCACAGTAACTGCCAGACCTGCAGGTGAGCCAGCCTGAAGGTGATTCCAGCCACAAACTTCAAGCCACCACGGCAGATGCCAAGTGGAGCAGAAATGAGCTGTCCCAACCAAACCCTACACAAATTGCAGAGTCAAAGCAAAATAAATCTTGTTTTCATCCCCAAGTTGTTGTGTAATCACACAGCAGTAGACAACCAGAACACAAGTATAGCAGATGTTGATTCACCACCCAACACCCATTTCCCTTCTTCTTCCTTGTACCCCAAATGAGGTACTCTGAGCCAAATACTCGGAGAAGGTGACACCACGCCATCCCACGGTAACCAAAAAGATAATCCTGGTCTCTTGGCAATTGGAGGGGGACAGCTGACCTAGTTCTAGCTGATGGAAATGTAAGGGGGTGATCTACTGGGGTGCCTCCAGAAAAGGCTGCCTGGTTCTTACAAAGATACAGAGACAAAGTGACAATGTCACTCTGCATGGAGTGCCTGCAACCATCGCAGTCGTTTTCTGACCATGAGGTAAGCAAACCTGGGGAGAGAGCCAACAGGCCAAGGCTGGTAGTATGGAGAGAAGGAAGGACCCAGTGATGACAGTGTTGAGGAACTGAGTCAACTAACCCGGAACTGCTCTACCTTGGGACTCCTTGGTATGTCAGATGAAAGGTCTCATTTTTCTTTTTTTATTAATATTATGGTAGATTACAGCCTTGTGAGATTTCAGTTGTACATTATTGTTAGTCATGTTGTGGGTACACCACTTCCCCCTTTGTGCCCTTCCCCCATCCCCCCTTTTCCCTGGTAACCACCGATCAGTTCTCCTTGTCCATATGTTAACTTCCACCTATGAGTGGAGTCATATAGAGTTCGTCTTTCACTGACTGGCTTATTTTGCTTAACATAATACCCTCGAGGTCCATCCATGTTGCTGTGAATGGGCCAATTTTGTCCTTTTTTATGGCTGAGTAGTATTCCATTGTGTATATATACCATATCTTCTTTATGCAATCATCAGTTTCTGGGCATTTAGGTTGGTTCTACGTCTTGGCTATTGTAAATAACGCTGCGATGAACATAGGGGTGCAAGGGACTCTTGGGATTTCTGATTTCAGTTCTTAGGATAGATACCCAGTAATGGGATGGCTGGGTCATAGGGTATTTCTATTTTTAACTTTTTGAGAAATCTCCATACTGTTTTCCATATTGGCTGTACCAGTTTGCATTCCCACCAACAGTGTATGAGGGTTCCTTTTTCTCCACAACCTCTCCAACATTTGTCGCTCTTGGTTTTGGATGTTTTTGCCAATCTAACGGGTATAAGGTGATATCTTAGTGTAGTTTTGATTTGCATTTCCCTGATGATTAGCGATGATGAACATCTTTTCATGTGTCTATTGGCCATACTTATATCTTCTTTGGAGAAATGTCTGTTCATGTCCTCTGCCCATTTTTTGATCGGGTTGTTTGTTTTATTGTTGTTAAGCTGTATCAGTTCTTTGTGTATTATGGAGATTAACCCTTTGTCGGATAAGTGGCTTGTAAATATTTTTTCCCAATTAGTGGGCTGTTTTTTTGTTTCAATCCTGTTTTCCCTTGCCTTGAAGAAGCTCTTTAGTCTGATGAAGTCCCATTTGTTTATTCTTTCTATTGTTTCCCTCAACTGAGGAGTTATAGTGTCCGAAAAGATTCTTTTGAAACTGATGTCAAAGAATGTACTGCCTATATTCTCTTCTAGAAGACTTATTGTTTCAGGCCTAATCTTTAGGTCTTTGATCCATTTTGAGTTTATTTTGGTGTGTGGTGAAAAAGAATGGTCAATTTTCAATCTTTTGCATGTGGCTGTCCAGTTTTCCCAGCACCATTTGTTGAAGAGACTTTCTTTTCTCCAATGTAGGCCCTCTGCTCCTTTGTCGAAGATTAGCTGTCCATAGATGTGTGGTTTTATCTCTGGGCTTTCAATTCTGTTCCATTGATCTGTGGACCTGTTTTTGTACCAGTACCATGCTGTTTTGATCACTGTAGCTTTGTAGTATGTTTTGAAATCGGGGATTGTGATTCCTCCGGCTTTGTTTTTCTTACTCAGGATTGCTTTAGCATTTTGCAGTCTTTTGTTGCCCCATATGAATTTTAGGATTCTTTGTTCAATTTCTGTAAAGAATGTCCTTGGGATTCTGATTGGGATAGTGTTGAATCTGTAGATTGCTTTAGGTAGTATGGACATTTTAACTATGTTTATTCTTCCAATCCACGTGCATGGAATGTCTTTCCATCTCTTTATGTCATCGTCAATTTCTTTCAAGAAAGTCTTGTAGTTTTCATTGTATAAATCCTTCACTTCCTTGGTTAAATTTATCCCAAGGTATTTTATTCTTTTTGTTGCGATTGTGAATGGGATTGAGTTCTTGAGTTCTTTTTCTGTTAGTTCATTGTTAGTGTATAGAAATGCTACTGATTTATGAATGTTGATTTTATACCCTGCTACTTTGCTGTAGTTGTTGATTGTTTCTAATAGTTTTTCTATGGATTCTTTGGGGGTTTCTATATATAAGATCATGTCATCTGCAAACAGTGAGAGTTTTACTTCTTCATTACCTATTTGGATTCCTTTTATTTCTTTTTCCTGCCGAATTGATCTGGCCAACACCTCCAGTACTATGTTGAATAGGAGTGGTGAAAGTGGGCACCCTTGTCTTGTTCCTGTCCTCAGAGGGATGGCTTTCAGTTTTTGTCCGTTGAGTATGATGTTGGCTGTGGGTTTGTCATATATGGCCTTTATTATGTTGAGGTACTTTCCTTCTATACCCATTTTATTGAGGGTTTTTATCATAAATGGATGCTGGATCTTGTCGAATGCTTTCTCTGCAACTATTGAGATGATCATGTGGTTTTTGTTGCTCATTTTGTTAATGTAGTGTATCACATTGATTGATTTGCAGATATTGAACCATCCCTATGTCCCTGGTATAAAACCCACTTGGTCATGGTGTATAATCTTTTTGATGTATTGCTGTATTCAGTTTGCCAGAATTTTGTTGAGGATTTTTGCATCTATGTTCATCAGTGATATCGGCCTGTAGTTCTCCTTCTTTGTGTTGTCCTTGTCAGGTTTGAGGATCAGAGTGATGTTGGCTTCATAGAATGTGTTAGGGAGTACTCCATCTTCCTCAATTTTCTGGAATAGTTTGAGAAGGATAGGTATTAAATCTTCTTTGAATGTTTGGTAGAATTCTCCAGAGAAGCTGTCTGGTCCTGGACTCTTATTTTTGGGGAGATTTTTGATTACTGTTTCTATTTCCTTACTTGTGATTGGCCTATTCAGATTCTCCATTTCTTCCTGATTCAGTTTGGGGAGGTTGTAGGAGTCTAGGAATTTGTCCATTTCTTCTAGGTTGTTCAATTTGTTGGCATATAGTTTTTCATAGTATTCTCTTATGCTCCCTTGTATTTCATTGGTATCTGTTGTGATTTCTCCTCTCTCATTCCTAATTTTATTTATTTGAGATTTCTCTCTTCTTTTCTTGGTGAGTCTGGCTAAGGGTTTGTCGATTTTGTTAATTTTTTCGAAGAACCAACTCTTTGTTTCATTGACCCTTTCTACTGTCTTTTTTGTTTCAATATCATTTATTTCTGCTCTTATTTTTATTATTTCCCTCCTTCTACTGACTCTGGGCTTTGTTTGTTCTTCTTTTTCTAATTCTGTTAGGTGTCGTTTGAGGTTGCTTATGTGAGCTTTTTCTTGTTTAGTGAGGTGAGCCTGTATTGCAATGAATTTCCCTCTTAGGACTGCTTTTGCTGCATCCCAAATGATTTGGTACGTCGTGTTCTCATTTTCATTTGTCTCCAGATAATATTTGATTTCTTCTTTAATTTCTTCAATAATCCATTGTTTGTTCAGAAGCGTGTTGTTTAGTCTCCACATTTTTGCACCTTTCTCTGCTTTTTTCTTGTAGTTGATTTCTAGTTTCATAGCATTATGATCAGAAAAGATGCTTGATATTATTTCAACTCTCTTGTATTTATTGATGCTTGCTTTGTTTCCCAAAATATGGTCAATCCTTGAGAATGTTCCATGTGCACTTGAGAAGAATGTGTAACCTGCTGTTTTTGGATGAAGTGTTCTATATATATCTATTAAGTCCATCTGGTCTAATTTTTCATTTAATTCTATTATTTCCTTGTTGATTTTCTGTCTGGATGTTCTGTCCATTGGTGTTAATGGTGTGTTGAGGTCCCCTACTATTATTGTATTGTTGTTGATGTCTTCTTTTAGTTCTGTTAAGAGTTGCTTTACAAATTTTGGTGCTCCTGTGTTGGGTGCGTATATATTTATGAGCGTTATGTCTTCTTGGTGGAGAGTCCCTTTGATCATTATATACTGTCCCTCTTTGTCTTTCTTTATCTGTTTTGCTTTGAAGTCTACTTTGTCTGATATTAGTATAGCGACACCTGCTTTCTTTTGTTCATTATTAGCTTGGAGTGTTGTTCTCCATCCCTTCACTCTGAGTCTGTGTTTGTCTTTGGGGCTGAGGTGTGTTTCCTGGAGGCAGCATATTGTTGGGTCTTGTTCTTTGATCCATCCTGCCACTCTGTGTCTTTTGATTGGGGAGTTCAATCCATTTACATTTAGAGTGATTATTGAGATGTGGGGGCCTACCGCTGCCATTTTATGTCTTGTTTTCCGGTTTTCTTCAATTTCTTTTGTTTCTCGTCCCATGGTTTAATCTGTTCTGATGAAGAGCTGCTACTCTCTGTTGTTGTCCTTCTACTTATCTCCTCTGCTCTTGGTTTTGTAGCCCCGTTCCTTTTTTTGATTTTTCAGGAATGAGGATTTTCCTGAGGATTTCCTGAAGAGGAGGTTTTGTGGTAATGAACTCCCTTAATTTTTGTTTATCTGGGAAAGTTTTTATTTCTCCATCGTATTTGAAGGATATTTTCGCTGGGTAGAGAATTCTCGGCTGTAGGTTTTTGTCCTTCAGATTTTTGAATATATCATTCCACTCTCTTCTAGCCTGTAAAGTTTCTGCTGAGAAATCTGCTGATAGCCTGATGGTGGTTCCTTTGTAGGTTAATTTCTTCTGCCTGGCTGCCCTTAGTATTTTCTCCTTGTCGTTGACTGTTGCTAGCTTCACTACTATATGCCGTGGGGTTGGTCTTCTTGCATTGATAAAGTTTGGAGATCTATTGGCTTCTGTCACATGAAGTTCCATCTCTCTCACCAGATTTGGGAAGTTCTCAGCCATTATTTCTTTGAATAGGCTTTCTGCCCCTTTCTCCTTTTCTTCTCCCTCTGGTATACCTATAATCCTTACGTTGCATCTCCTAATTGTGTCTGATAATTCTTGGAGAGTTTCTTCATTTCTTTTTAGTCTTACTTCTCTCTCCTCCTCTGCCTTCAGCATTTCTATATTCCCATCTTCCAAATTGCTAATTCTTTCCTCCATATTATCGGCCCTACTGTTCAGTGCATCTAGATTTTTCTTAATCTCCTCTATTGTGTTTTTCATTTCCAGTATTTCTGTTTGGTTCTTCTTTATCGTATCAAACTCTTTTGTGACATAGCTCCTGAACTCGTTGAGTTGTCTATCTGAATTCTCTTTTAACTCATTGGGCGTTTTAATGATGGCTGTTTTGAAGTCATCGTCATTTAGGTTATATATTTCATTTTCTTTTGGATTGTTTTCTGTGTATTTGTTATTTTCCTTCTGTTCTGGAGATTTAATGTATTTTTTCATATTGCTTGATGTTGTAGATTTGTGCCTCCGCATAGAGATAGAGTTTAGTTACTCCTTCCGCTTGTTTCTGCTGGTGTGGTGGGGGAGCAGCTGTTTATACTGCACCAACCAGGAACCCTATCAGCTGTTGTTAATTGGGCCTGGGCCCCTCCTCGTAGTCACAGTGGTCCTGTGGGTTCCCTCTTCTGCCATGGGGGCTGTCACGGGGGGGCTTCAGGCTGCTGGTGCCTACTGTTGCAGACCACCTAGACGTGCTCCCTCCTTGGGGTCTGCAACGGTGTTATAAGCTTTTCCAGTGGCCAGGGGTAGGATCACTTATATTTGCAGCTCCGTCACTGTCGGCACCTGCAAAATCTCACTTGTCCACTATGGGTCACAGCAGAGCTATTGTCATTTTCTGCAGTCTGTGGTTAGCTCACCTAGCTATGCTACTTTTGTCCCAGGGTCTTCCAGCCTTGTGGCTGCCGGATGGGTGCTCTCTACTAGTGCTGTGCAGAGGCTTTCGCTGAGGCTGCTGTGAGACTGTAGGGTTTCCCCCTAGGCTAGGGAGCCGGGTCACTGGAACTCCACCCAGCCCCAGTCCTGTCCCCCAGGATCTTGGGGAGCCCTTTGCCCTGTCTGGGGGATAGCTGGAGACCTTGATTTCAGTGGTAGCTGGCCAGCTGCTGCCCTGCCTGATATTCTCCTCTCCGGGGTCCTCCCCGTGTTGTGGGTGCTGGGCAGGGCCTCTCCGCTAATGGCAGACAGAGAGTTTTGTCTGCTGCCCAGGCGGAACTCCAGAGCTTCCCCCCAGGGCCATGGAGCCAGCCGCTGGAGCTCCACCCAGCCCCAGTCCTCTCCGAGGAGATCTCCGGCAGTCCCGAGCCCCGCCGGGCTGGCAGCAGCAGCCGGCAGGCCGCGGCGCTGCTTGGGACTCTCTCCGGGACCTTCCCGGCCTTGTGAATGCTGGGAAGGGCCCCTCGGCTAATGGCAGACAGAGACTTTTGTCTGCTGCCCAGGCAGAACTCTGGAGCTTCCCCCCGGGGCCGTGGAGCCAGCCGCTGGAGCTCCACCCAGCCCCAGTCCTCTCCGAGATCTCAGGCAATCCCGTGCCCCGCTGGGCAGGCAGCGGCAGCTTGGGGGCCGCCGCACCCTCTGGGATTCTCTCTGGGACCCTCCAGGCACCATGGACACCAGGCGGGGCCTCTGCGCCAATGGAGGGGCGAGGCTCTTCCCGCAGACTCATGTGTGTAACTATGGAGCTTCCCTCTGAGTTTAGGAGTAATTGCAGGGGGCTTAGGCAGGACTCTGGTCACCTGTTTCCACCGTCGCTTCTCTGGTGTGCGCTCCCTCCTGCCCTAGGTGTGTGTTGATGTTCTGGGGGCGTCCGTTGGTAGAAAGCTGCTTGCAGGTAATAGGCTGTTCGGTCAGGGTCGGAGAGTTTTCGCCTATCTCCACCTCCTCCCAGAGGTAAGTCCGTCTGCCTTCGGATATATAGCCGCATGGGTCTCTCAGACGTCCTGAGATGCTATATGGATATCCTTTGTTAAGCGATGAATGTCCAAATAATTGTAGACTCGACAGGGGAGAGACAAAGAGGACTACTCACGGCGCCATCTTGGATCTACCTCCGAAAGGCCTCATTTTTTTTAAGTCGGGTTTTCTCCTTATTGCTACCAAAAACAGCATCCTAACTGATGTGTTTATGTAAAGTCTGGCACATTACCAGAAACATAGGAACAAGTGGAAATAAATGTCAGCTGTAGTGATGACGAGGATGACAATGATGATGATAATGATAATGATAATGATGATGAAGATGATGATGAAGAAAGTGCGTGGGTTCTTGGAGGGCAGAATGCTACAGTGAGAATAGCAGAGACTGTGGACCTTGGAGAACACCCCCCTCTAGGGGAGAGTAGACAAGCAGATCAACAGAGGATGAAATCACAACAAGGAAAGGAAGGGGAAGTGGAGTATGATGCAAGCAGAGGAGATGAGAATATCACTCTACAAGGCATGCTTCCACCATGTACAATGCTGCAGAGCGGATTCTCTTCCCCTCACCTGGGTGGAGACCTCAAAGGGGACCAAACTTGACCCACAAAAGCCCAGGTGGGTGTATTTGCTGATGCCCCCTGAGGCGTTCTTCTAGACCAGTGATTTTCAAAGTGCAGCCCCAGATCATCAGCATCAACACCACCTGAGAACTTGCTAGAAATGTGAATTCTCAAGCCCCACCCTGGCCCTGTTGAATCAGAAACGTGGGGCAGGGCTCAGAAAACTGTTTTAACAAGTCCTCCACGTGATTCAAATGCCTCCACTGTCTGAGAATCATCCAGACTAAATACCTCGCTGCTAGGAAATTTGCTCCTAAGGATGTTGTGTCCTATGAATTGCCCTGTGGGGAGATACAGGGAGAACTAACTCGTGGGGCAAAGTCAATCCCTATGGGAGGTGGTGAGAATTGCCTACAGTGGGGTGGAGATTGTCTCTGTGAAGATTGACGAAAGAGCTCTCTCTTCGCAGTAAAATCAGGGCATGGACCCAGGACAGCAAAGATAGGCTGAGATCTAGAGCACTTTCTTGAGGGGACACCTGGGGGAAATTTAACTTTCCTTCTTTTCTTTTTTCCTAGGACTCTGGGAACAGTCATATTTAGCATCAGGTTTTAAATTTTACTTTTTGCCTCTGTTATAAATTCCTCTGGCAGACCTCAAACGTACAGCAGAGTCTCTTACGCACACTGGAGCTTAGATTCACAGCATTCATTCACACATTTGGCAAACTTTTCTTGGGCATCTACTCTGTCCCAGGCACTTTTCTGTGTAGTTAGGAAATAAATGCTGTGTATTTAGCAATGAACAAAAGAGACAAACTCCTGCCCTCAAGGAATTCACTTTCTAAAAGGAAGTGAGGGAGGAGGACTAAAAGGTGGTGGGACCTTCCTCAAATTATCTCACAGTTGGAATGAAATCCCAAACTCTGCCATGGTGTTCTCCAAACGCCAAACCTGTTCCTGCCCCAGGGCCTTTGCTCTTCTCCCAGAGCCTTGCATGGTCCGACCCTGTCCCCCTCTTCAGTCTGGATGCTGCTCAGTGTCACCCCATCAGAGAGGTCTTCCCTGAACATGTCTCTAGGCCAGCACGCACACAGATCTACCACGCTAGGCCCTCACCTTGCTGTCTTTTCTTTATCACCCTTCCCCCCCCCCCGACTAATATTTATCTGTGTGTTGTCTGTTCCCTGTCCTAGAATGTAGGTTCCACGAAGGCAGGGTTTTGCGTTCGTTTTTTCCACTGCTGTATCCCCAGCATGAGAACAATGTTTGGCACATAGTAGGAACTCAAAAAGTATTCACTGAACAATAAGTTACCCTCGATGAGGCCAGTCTGGCAACACTAGCACTGTATGGAGGGGGCTGGTGGCCAGAGTTTCAAGTGAGGAACCACCAGTGAACCACAGAGGCACACCTGGGGGCGGGGCTGGGGGGGGACAGGTTATGTGGAGGAGCAGCCGCCCTAAATAGGGGGACAGAAGACAACCCATGACCTAGAGAGGCAGACCCTGAGGCTAGACCAGATTTTGCAAGTTGGTGGGGTTTTTCCTTAAATCCTGCCGCTTTGTTAAGGAATACAGGGGCGTAATTAGCACGGGGAAAGGAAGTGCCTAATGGAAAGGGAAAGATCAGACACAAAAGAGAAGACACAACTGTTCTTTCACCTCCTCTTACTCTCCACCTTTCCATAGGCTGGGAATTATCACTTCTAGTATTCTCTCCTTCACCCCATGGCAAAGACTGCTGTTTTGGGGCCAGCCCAGTGGCACAGAGGTTAAGTTCGCATGTTCAGCCTCGGCTGCCCGGGGTTCGCTGGTTCGGATCCCAGGGGCAGACCTACACACCACTTGTCAAGCCATGCTGTGGTAGGCATCCCACATACGAAGTAGAGGAAGATGGGCACAGATGTTAGCTCAGGGCCAGTCTTCCTCAGCAAAAAGAGGAGGCTTAGCGGCAGCTCAGGGCTAATCTTCCTCAAAAATTAATTAATTAATTAATTTTTTTAAAAAGATTGCTGTTTTCTAAAAGTGTACAACAGTGCCTAGTACTGCTGTACATAGTTTCTGGTTATTGGCTAACTCCCAGACAGGGGGCAAATGAAAAGTCACTGTGTGTCGTTGTTCGAATGTGTTAAAGAAATCTGACGGGAGGCGTATTAAACACTTAGAAAAAGAGTAGTGTCTCGTTATGAGTCACTGAGGAAAAGACCAATAAAAGCAAAACAGAAACCACCCCACCCAGCCAGCGGGGCTCCTGTTAGAGCAAAGGGCTGCTCGGGAAGCAGGACAAAACGGTGCAGCTGCCCCACAACGGGGAAATAAACGCAGAAGCTTTTCTGTTTACACACATTTCATAGAATTCTTTTAAAGCTTATATTGATGGTATCTATTTCTGACTAAAGACAGTTGGCACTTTCTACCTCGTTAGCAAATTTAGATTTATATTTTTAAAACATAACTTCCCAAAAAGGAAACAGCACAGATTGCATTCAGCCCTTTTTTGAGGTGTTGTATAAAGACGTCTCATTTCTTACAGGGAAGCAATGAGGGCTTTACAAAGTGGGAATCAGTTTCGGAGCTTTTTTTAAACAATAGGTAATTCTGTTAAAGAAGGATTGATTTGGTTTGGCGGTTTAAAAATGTAGTTTCTGCGCTCTAAATAGGCGACACTACTTTTGTGTCACTTCAAGGGTTATTGTGCCAAGTAGTCCCAGTAGCATCAGAGGGGGATTAATAATCCAATATTATAAATGGATAGTGACTTGAAGGTCAAATGCTATTTTTTTGTGTGTCTTTGAATCTTTTACGTGGAGAAGGATGAATGTAAAATTGCAAACCGAGTGGCTTTCTTCATATGAACATTCCTCTATTCTCAAGACTGGAACAAGAGTAATTCCACAGAACAACAGAAAATTAACATATATGCTGGCCAACCTGAAACCAGAATGTAAGTGTTAAAGGAGAAATAAAAGACTGAGAGAACCATGGCAGATTTATTTCAGCATTATTTTCCATTCTACATGCTTAGTTACTTTAAATGTAAATGGTCTAAACACAACCGTTAAAAACAGATTATCTGATTGCATAGAAAAGCAAGACCTAAATATATGCTGTCTACAAGAAATACACTTTAATTATAATGACACAGGTTAAAAGCAAAAGGATAGGAAAAAGGTATGTCATGCTAACATTAATCAAAGGAAGGCTACAATGGCTGTATTAAAATCAGACAAATTAATTTTCAGAGCAAAGAATACTACCAGGGTTAAAAAAGGTCACTTCATAATGATAAAGGGGTCAATTGACCAAGAGGACATAAAAATCCTAAATATTTATGCACTTAATAAGAGAGCTTCAAATTACATAAAATGAAGACTGATAGAACTTCAAGGAAAAATAGATACATCCACAGTTTTACTCAGAGATTTTAACACCCTTCTCACAATAATTGATACAAGTGGACATAAATCAGTAAGGATACAAAAGACCTGAACAACATTATCAACAAACTTGATCAACTGACATTTATAGAACACTCTGCCCAATGAGAGCAGAACACACATTCTTTTCAAGAGCACGTGTAACATTTTCCAAGCTAGATCGTATTCTGACTCATAAAACAAAACTTGATAAATTTAAAGCAATTGAAACCATGCAAAGTATATTCTCAGACCACAATGGAATTAAATTAAAAATCAATAACAGAAAGATATCTGGAAAGCCCCCAAATATGCGAAAACTAAAAAATACACTTCTAAATAACTGATGGGTCAAAGAAGAGCTAAGGGACATTAAAAGCATTTTGAACCGAATGGAAATGAAATCATGGCTATCCAGTTTCCAGTTCCACATGTCAGAAGCTTGGAAGTTGCCACTCTATTCCAACAAAAAGTAAAAAGCTGAACAGACTGAAACATTTACAACGCTACTTGGATCCATAAGAGAATGGAGGACACAGGGCAAAACGCTGCCCCCAAGATCAGAGAGACAAACAGGCAAATACAGGGAATCACCACTTCCCAGAGCGGAGCTGAAACCACCCCTGGACCCAGTGCAGGAGAAGGAGACCTGAAGTGTAATAAACGAGTTGCTGGAGGCTCAGTGTGCACAACTCTGAGAGCTAAGAACTCCACCGGGAATCAGTTATGGGGGGGGCCACCACCATATTGTGAGATTTACCTCAAAGAGCTCAACTGGGTTCCCGCAATAAATATTGGAGAAAAATCCCCTTGAGCTTGCAGCAGGAAGAAGAGTAAAGGAACTATTTTGAAATACACCAGAGCATTCTGTTCTCAATGAGGCCTGCACTTAGGAGAAACTAGTTAACCAAAGCCTAACCTGCTGAGGTTTTATCAGAGCCTAACTGACCTGGGAGAAGGGGAATACCAAATTCTAGCCCACTCTAGCCATCCTGTCCCACTTTGGGGAGGGGAGGAAAAACCTGAGAAATGCCTGTGAAGTTCACAGTCCAGAAGCATAAGCTCACTGAAAGACTAAGACCTAAGCATACAACTATGGAACCACCCCCGCCCTCCCAACACCTCACCACCACATTACCAAAGGCCTATTTATAGCAGTTCCTTTTACCCAGTACCTCATGTATGGCTAGCAAGAGGAAATTACAAGACATACCAAAAGGCAAAAAAAAAAAAAAAAACAATTTGGAGAGACAGAACAAGCATCAGAACGAGATATGGCAGTGATATTGGAATTATCAGACTGGGAATTTAAAACAACTATGATTAATATACTAAGGGCTTTAATGGATAAAGTAGAAAGCATTCAAGAACAGATGGGCAATGTAAGCAGACAGATGGAAGGCCTAAGGAAGAACCAAAAAGAAATGCTACAGATCAGAAACATTGTAACAGACATGAAGAATGCCTTTGATGGGCTTATTGGTAGACTGGACATGGCTGAGGAAAGAATCTCTGAACTAAAGTATCTACCAATAGAATCCCCAAAAATAGAAAAGCAAAGAGAACAAACACTGAAAAAAACAGAACAGAATATCCAAGGACTGTGGGACAACTACAAAAGGTGTAACGTATGCATAATGGGAATACCAAAAGAAGAAGAAAGAGAGAACAGAACAGAAGAACTACTTGAAAGGATAATGGCTGAGAATTTCCCCCAAATTAATATCAGACACCAAACCATAGATCCAGGAAGCTCAGAGAACACCAAGCAGGATAAATGCCCCAAAAAGCTACCCCTAGGCCTATCATTTTCAAAATATTTTCAAAACAAAAAAGAAAATAAAAGATAAAGTAAAAATCCAGGAAGAAGTCAGCGGGAAAAAAACACCTTACCCATAGAGGAACAAAGATAAGAATTAATCCAATTTCTCCTTGGAAACCATGCAAGGAAGAAGAGAGAGAATGAAATACTTAAAATGTTCAAAGAAAAAAACGACCATCCCAGGGCCAGCCCTGTGGCCTAGCGGTTAAGTTCAGTGCGCTCTGCTTTGGTGGGCTGGGTTCAGTTCCCAGGCATGGACCTACACCACTCATTGGTAGCCATGCTATAGCAGTGTCCCACATACAAAATAGAGGAAGATTGGCCCAGGTGTTTGCTCAGGGTGAATCTTCCTTAAGCAAAAAGAGGAAGATTGGCAACAGATGTTAGCTCAGGGCCAATCTTCCTCAGCAAAAAACAAAAACAAAAAACCACAATTGTAGAATTCTGTACCCTGCAAAATTATCCTTCAAAAGTGAAGGAGAATTTCTCAGACAAACAAAAATTAAGGAACTTTGTTGCCAGTAGACCTGCCTTGCAAGAAATGTTAAAGGAAGTTTTTTAGAGAGAAGGAAAATAATATAGGTCAGAAACTTGGGTCTACATAAAGTAAAGAAGAGCGCTGAAGAAGAAATAAGTGAAGGTAAAAAAAAAACCTTTAATTTTTATTATTCTTAATTGATCTAACATACAACAGTTTGTTCAAAATAATAATACATGTATTTGATCATGCATGCTTATGTATATATCTTACATATATGTATGCTTGTGAATGCTTATGCATAAATGAGATGAATGACAGCAATGATACAAGGGACAGGATGGAGGAATGAGGATAATTTTATTATTTTAAGATACTCTATCTGTGAAGTGGTGTAGTGTTATTTGAAAGTGGATTTGGATAAGCTGTAAATGTATATTGCAAACTCTACAGCAACCCCTAAAAAAGTTTTTTAAAAGAGTATAATCAATATGCCAAGAAAGGAGAGAAAATGGAAACGTACAAAATGCTCAATTAAAACCAAAAAAGGCAGAAAAAGAATTGAGGACAAAAAAATGGAACAAAGAACAAGGGTGACAAATAGAAAACAGTACGAATATGAGATATACTAATCCAACTATATCAATAATCACTTTGAACATCACTGGTCTAAATGTACCAGTTAAAACTTAGAGACTGTCACAGTGGATCAAAAAACAAGACCTAACTATATGTTCTTTATAAGAAACTTATTTTAAATATAAAAATGCATATAGATTAAAAGTGAATGGATGGAGAAAAATACACCATGCTAACATGAATCAAAAGAATGCAGGAGGAGCCATATTAATTTCGGGCAGAGTAGGCTTCAAAGCAAGGAAAGTAATCGGGGATAAAGAGGGGCATTACATAATGTTTAAGGGGTCAATTCTCCAAGAAGATATAACAATCCTTAATGTGTATGTGCCAAACAATAAAGTGTCAAACTATGTGAGGCAAAAACTAACAGAGTTGCAAAGAGAAATAGATGAGTCCACTATCATTGTTGGAGAATTCAACACCTCTATCAGAAATGGACAGATTAGTAAGGACAGAGTTGAAATCAACAACACCATCAATCAACTGGATATAAATGACCTCTATAGACTACTTCATCCAACAACAGCAGAATACACATTATTCCCAAACTCACATGGAACATTCACCAAGATAGACCACATTCTGGGACATAAAACACACCTTAACGAGTTTAAAAGAGTAGAAAGCATATAATGTCTGCTTTCAGACCACAGTGGAATTAAACAAGAAATCAGTAACAGAAAGATAACTGGAAAACCCCAAAATACATGACAATTAAACAACACACTTCTAAATAACACATGGATCAAAGAAGAAATCTCAAGAGAAATTTAAAAACATTTTGAACTAAAAGAAAACTAAAACATAGCTTATCAACATTTGTGGGATGCAGTGAAAACTGTGCTCAGAGGGAAATTTATAGCATTGAATGCATATATTTGAAAAGAAGAAAGATCTAAACCAAATCATCTAAGTTTCCACTTTAGGAAACTAGTAAAAGAAGGTAAATTCAATCCAAAGTAAGCAGAAGAAAAGAAGCAATAAAAATGAGAGCAGAAATCAGTGAAACTGAAAACAGGAACTCAATAGAGAAATCAATGAAACCAAAAGCTGATTCTTTAAAAAACGTCAATAAAATCAATACGCCTCTAGCCAGGCTAAGAAAAAAAAGGATACAAATTCTTAATAGCAGAAATGAAAGAGGGGACATCACTACAGATCCCATGGACATTAAGATGTTAATAAAGGAATATAAAACAATTCCATGCCCACACATTTGATAACCACTTAGCATCCCAGTCTGAAGCATTGGGTTATTTCATCAGTGATCAGAGTTCACCCAAGCTTTCTGGCCCAAGACAAGAAAAGTATCTGCCCCCCAAAAAACCCCGATTCCACTCTTAGCTATTGCACATGTATTTCAGGTGATTTTAGAATGAGCATTTTGTCCCTGCTTCCAGCCATCGAGGCTTCTGAAATACTGAGGTCCAATCCCAGAGCAGGCCAATTGGCCAGCAGGTATCAGATCCTGGTGGTGAGCAACCACTCAGAAGTCAGACAAAAGAGCATTCTGAATCCTGGTCATCTGTCCCACTGGGCTCCTGGCCCCAGGAGAGGGACTGGCCCAGGGAAGACCTCAGGTTTGGCCTGGAAGAACTGATTGTCAAGGCTGGGTGAGAAGTTACAACTTCTAATAGATGAATTAGCTCTTGTTTAATGGAGATGATATCATTGATGTAGGCTCAAGAAATTGGGAAGCTTCCAAACCTTGTATACGCTTTCCTGGAATAAACTATCCTCATATGGCAAAGACCTGCTTTTTAAAAAATTTTACCCATTTCTCCCATCCCCCCAACTCCCTTGCCTCTGGCAACTACCATTCTGTTCTCTTTATCTATGAGTTTGTTTACTTGCTTGTTTTAAGATTCCACATATAAGAGCGAACATATTGTATATGTCTTTGTCTGACATTTCATTTAATATAATGCCCTCGAGGTCCATCCATGTTGTCACAAATGGCAAGATTTCATGTATATAGGTATACCACATTTTCTTTATGCTTTTATCCATCAATGGACATTTAGGTTGTTTCCATATCCTGGCTATTGTAAATAATGCTGCAATGAACATGGGGGTGCATATATCTTCTCAAGTTAGTCTTTTCATTCTATTCAAATAAATATCCAGCAGTGGAATTGCTGGATCATATGGTAGTTTTATTTTTAATTTTTTGAGGAACTTCCATACTGTTTTGCATAGTGGATGCACCAATTTACACTCCCACTAACAGTGCACAAGCGTTCCCTTTTCTCTACAACCTCTCCACACTTATTTCTTGTCTTTTTAATAATAGCCATTCTAACAGGTATGAGACGATATCTCATGGTGATTTCGATTTGCATTTCCCTGATGATTACTGATGTTGAGCATCTTTTCATGTGACTGTTGGCCATCTGTATGCCTTCTTTGAAAAAATGTCTCTTCAGATCTTCTGCCCATTTTTCAATCAAATTGGTTTTTTGCTATTGAGTTGTATGAGTTCTTTATATATTTTGGTTATTAGTCCTTTATCAGATATATGAATTGAAAATATTTTCTCCCATTCAGTAGGCTGCCCTTTCATTTTGTTGATAGTTTCCTTTGCTGTGCAGAAGGTTTTCAGTTGGATGTAGTCCCACTTATTTTTGTTTTTGTTGCTTTTGCTTTGGATGTCACAGTCAAAAAATCATCACCAAACCTACGTTAAGGAGATTACTACCTATGTTTTCTTTTTATGAGTTTTATGGTTTCAGGTCTTTCATTCAAGTCTTTAATCCATTTTGAGTTAATTTTAGGGTGTGACCTGAAATAGTGGTCAAGTTTCATTCTTTGGCATGTGGCTGTCCAGTTTTCCTAATTCCATTTATTGAAGCAATTGTTCTTTCCCCATTGTACACTCTTGGCTCCTTTGTCATAAATTAATTTACCATATATACATGGGTTTATTTCTGGGCTTTCTATTCTATTCCATTGATTTATGTGTCTGTTTTTATGCCAATACCACATGGTTTTAATTACTAAGCTTTGTAAAATAGTTTGACATCCCAGAGTGTGGTGCCTCCAGCTTTATTCTTCTTTCTCAAGATTGCTTTAGCTATTCATGGTTTTTTATAGTTCCATACAAATTTTAGCTCTTTTTTGTTTTATTTCCTTGAAAAATGCCATTGGAATATTGATAGGGATCACATTGAATCTGTAGATTGCTTTGGGTAAGATGGACAATTTAACAATATTGATCCTTCCAATCCAAGAGCACAAAATATCTTTCCATCTTCTTCAATTTCTTTCATTAATGTCTTGTATTTTTTAATATACAGGTCTTTCACCTCCTTGGTTAAATTTAATCCTAGGTATTTTATTTGTTTTGATGTAATTGTAAATGGGATTTTTTTCTTAATTTATTTTTCTCTTACTTCATTATTAGCGTATAGAAATGCAGCCAAGTGCTGGCCCCATGGCTAAGTGGTTAAGTTCATGCACTCTGCTTTGGCAGCTTGGGGTTCACTGGTTCAGATCCATGAAACTACACACTGCTCATCGAGCCATGTTGTGGTGGCATTCCACATAGAAGAACTAGAATGACCTACAACTATGATATACAACTATGTATTGGGGGCTTTGGGGAGAATAAAAAGAGGAATTGGCAACAGATGTTAGCTCAGGGCCAAGCTTCCTCACTTAAAAAAAAAAAAAAAAGAGGGGCCAATCCCATGGCCAAGTGGTTAAGTTTGTGCACTCTGCTTCAGCAGCCTAGGATTTCCCCAGTTCAGATCTTGGGTGTAGACCTGGCACCACTCATCAGGGCATGCTAAGGTGGCATCCCACATAGCACAACCAGAAGGACCTACAACTATATACAACTATGTACTGGGGGGCTTTGGGGAGGAGAAGAAGAAGAAAAAAATTGGCAACAGATGTTAGCTCAGGTAGCAATCTTAAAAAAAAAAAGAAATGTGACTGATTTTTGTGTATTGATTTTGTGCCCTGTAACTTTACTGAAGTTATTAGTTTTATCAGTTTTTTGATGGTGTATTTAGGGTTTTCTATATATAAATATGATGTCATCTGCAAATAGCAACAGTTTTACTTCTTCCTTTCCAATTGGGAAGACTTTTATTTCTTTTCCTTGCCTAATTGCTCTGGCTAGGACTTCCAATATTATGTTGAATAAAAGTGGCCAGACGGCCAGCCTGGTGGCGCAGCAGTTAAGTGTGCATGTTCAGCTTTGGCGGCCTGGGGTTTGCAGGTTCAGATCCCAGGTGCAGACACGGCATTGCTTGCCAAACCATGCTGTGGTAGGCGTCCCACATATAAAGTAGAGGAAGATGGGCATGGATGTTAACTCAGGGCCAGTCTTCTCAGCAAAAAGAGGAGGATTGGCAGCAGATGTTAGCTCAGGGCTGATCTTCCTCAAAAAAAAAAAAAAAAAGTGGCCAGAATAGGCGTCCTTGTTTGGGTCCTGACCTTAAAGGAAATGATTTCAACTTTTCACTGTTGACTATCATGTTAACTCTGGGCTTATCATATATAGCCTTAATTATGTTGAGATATGCCTCCTCTGTACTCACCTTGTTGAGTTTTTATCATAAATGGATGTTGAATTTTGTCAAATGCTTTTTCTGCATCTAGTGAGATGATCATATAATTTTTATCCTTCATTTTATTACTGTAATGTATCACATTGACTTATTTGCAGATGTTGAACCATCTTCCATCCCTGGAATAAATCTCAATTGATCATGGTGTAGGATATTTTTAATGTATTGTTGAATTCAGTTTGCTAATATTTTGTGGAGGATTTTTACATTTATGTTCATCAGGGATATTGGCCTGTAATTTTTTTTCTTGTGGCATCCTTGTCTGATTTTGGTATCAGAGTAATGCTGGCCTCATAAAATGAGTTTGGAAGAATTCCCTCCTCTTCTTTTTTGGAAGAGTTTGAGAAGGATTGGTATTAATTCTTCATTGAATGTTTGGTAGAATTCACCAGTGAAGCTCTCTGGTCCTGGAATTTGTTTGTTGGGAGGTTTTTGATTACTGATGCCATCTTCTTACTAGTAACTTGTCTATTCAGATTTTCTATTTCTTTATAATTCAGTCTTGGCAGGGTGTATGTTTCTAGGAATTTATCCTTTTCTTCTAGGTTGCCCAAATTGTTGGTGTATAATTGTTCATAGTAGTCTCTTAAGATCATTTGTATTTCTGTGGTATCAGTTATGACATCTCCTCTTTCATTTCTGATTTTATTTATTTGAGTCCTCTCTCTTTTTTCTTGATGAGCTGGCAAAAGATTTATCAATTTTGTTTATATTTTCAAAGAACCAGCTCTTAGTTTCATTGATCTTCTCTATTGTCTTTTTAGTCTCTATTTCACTTATTTCTGTTCTACTGTCTGTTGTTTCCTTCCTTCCACTAACATTGGGCTTTGTTTGTTCTTCTAGTTCCTTGAGGCGTAAAGTTAGGTTGTTCATTTCAGTCTTGTTTCTTGAAGCAGACATTCATCACTATGAGCTTCCCTCTTAGAATTGCTTTTGCTGCATCTTACAAATTTTATGTTATATTTCCATTTTCATTTGTCTCAAGGTATTTTTATTATTTCTCTTTCAATTTCTTCTTTGATCCATTGGTCGTTCAGTATCATGTTGTTTAATCTCCATATATTTGTGAATTTTCCAGTTGTCTTCATATTTCATATTCATATTCAATTTCTAGTTTCATATCATTGTGGTCAGAAAAATGCTTGATATGATTTCAACCCTCTTAAATTTATTAAGACTTATTTTGTGGCCTAGTATATGATCCACCTTGGAAAGTGTGCCATGCACGCTTGAGGAAAATGTATATTCTGCTACTTTTGGACAGAATGTTCTGTATATATCTGTTAAGTCCACCTGGTCTAATGTGTCATTTAAGGCTGATGTTTGCTTATTGAATTTCTGTCTGGATGATCCATCCATGGATGTAAGTGGTATCACAGAGAGTCAAGCAAAATAAAGAAACAAAGGAATATGTTCCAACTGAAAGAACAAGATAAACCTCAGGAAAAAAAACTTGATGTAATGGAGACAAGTAATATACCTGATAAAGACTTCAAAGTAATGGTCATAAAGATGCTCACCAAACTGGAGAGAAGAATGGATCAACACAGTGAGAACTTCAACAAGAGATGGAAAACATAAGAAAGTACCAAATAGAAGATACAGAGCTGAAGAATGAAATAACTGAACTGAGAAGTACACTAGAGGGGTTCAATAGCAGACTACATAAAGCAGAAGAAAAGATCAGTCCACTTGAAGACAAAGCAATGTAACTCACTCAATCAGAGCAGCAAAAAGAGAAAAGAATGAAAAAAGTGAAGATGACATGAGGGGCTTATGAGACAATATCAAATGGACTAGCATTCACATTATAGAGGGTCTCAGAAGGAGAAGAGAGAAAAAGGGGCAGAAATCATGTTTGAAGGCATAGTGGCTAAAAACTTTCCTAAGCTAGTAAAGTAAACATCCATCCAGATCCAGGAATCTCAGGGAACTCCCAATAAGAGGAATCCAAAGTGACCCACACCAAGACACATTATAATTAAATGTCAATGTCCCAAATTACCCCTTCAATGAGCCTTTCTTATTACTCTTCTTCTCTTCCCCTTCACTCCTAGACCCACTTTCTTAGAGCCTTCTCATAGTTTCCATATTAAGACTGTTCCACAGTAAAATGAAGGCAAGCTATGACACCAAGGTAAATAAAGGCTGGGGATCCATCTATTATTTAAGATGCAAAGGCATTTCAAGACCACCTGGGAACAGGCAAGATGAGAGATGTAAGACCCATGAGAGAATCCAATATTACGAATGGATCACTCCAGAAGAGCACAAGTGACTTTAAAATTAGCCCCACCCCCCACCCCCCCCCACCCCCGCCACACACACACACAAGCACTCACAGCCTTGCTGTGCTTTACTGAGGACTTGCAAGTTACCATCTTGAACTTTTTATTGAAACAGAAGAGACAGCTTAAGTGGCATCTCTGAATGAATGGGAGGACAAGTCTGTAACTGACATACTGAGTATTTTTCTGGGTACAGTGAAAGTAAGGAAGAAGAAATCACAAGAAGGGGTAGGGATGAGAGAGAACAAAACCCAGAATTTTAAACCCTGGGGATTTGACACCAGAGAGAAGAAACTTGGGAGTTCCTTTTAAGAACAGTGTGTTTTATTCTGACAGGTTGATCAAGAAGGGCTCATCCGAAGTTTGCACGTTCCACCACCTCTATTCTAAGACTAACTGGCGTACTGCAATGCAATTTTGCTGCTAACCACCTGGAGTTAGCATTAGGCTCCACAGGCTAAAGGGTCACAGTCCCAACAAGACTGCACTCACTCAAGACACCAGCCACACTTCAGGGGTCCCCAGGTTACCCACACTTCTGACCAACTGGCTACAAACCCTGAAGGTTCCCATGATGTCTTAGTCTGTTTGGGCTGCTATAACAAAAATGCCATAAACTGGGTGGCTTAGGCAACAAACATTTATTTCTCACAGTTCTGGAAGCTGGAAGTCCAAGATCCAGGTGTTGGCAGATTCGGTATCTGGTGAGGACCTGCTTCCTGGTTCATAGGCAGTTGACTTCTTGCTCTGTCCTCACACGGCAGAAAGGGTGAGGGAGCTCTGTGGTGTCTCTTTCAAAAGAGCACTAATCTCATTCACGAGGCTCCAACTGTAGGACTTTATCACCTCCCTGATCACCTTGAACACCCTCACATTCAGGGTTAGGTTTCAACATTTGAATTTTGAAGCAACACAGACATTCAATCTATAGCACATGACCCTCCTCAGGTTCAGTAATTCACTAGAATCACAGAGCTCAGAAAAGCACTATATTTATGATTACAGTTTTATTATAAAGGATACAAATCAGACCAGCCAAACGGACAGACATAGAGTGAGGTCTAGGAGGGAGTGAAATGCAGAGCTTCCACACTCTCTCCCTGCGGAACCAGGGTGCATCACCTTCCTGGCTCCTCAGTGTGTTCAGTGGAGCCTCAGGGTCCAGAGATTTTAGTCGGGGTTTCGGTTACTTAGGCATAACTGACTGACTCTCTGGCCACAGGATTCGATTCAATTTCTAGTCCCTCTCTCCTTCCTGGTGGTCAGGCTGGCTCAGAGTCCCAACCCTCCAATTTCGTGGCTGGTCTTTCTGTGACCAGCCCCAATCCTGAGTCATCTCACCTCTTGGCCTAAACTCAAGTGTGATCCAGGGGCTCATGAATAACAGACACCCCTATTACTTGGGAAATTCCAAGAATTTAGCATCTCCCCACCAGGACCCAGCACAAAGGCTGGTCGAGTTCTTTATTCTACAACAACCTCAAGTCCACACCTCCTGTAACTCCTACCCCTATTCAACAGCAATAAAATCCACTGGACAGGGCCCATTGCTGGCCTTGGCGGGTTTTTTGTTTCATTTTTAAAAATCTTTATTATAGAAACGCTCAAGTATAATCAGCAGTAGGAAGAATAATATAATGAACCCGCACATTCCCATCAGTGTCTCGCTGATTATCTGCATGTGGCTTACCCTTTCACGCATATCGCCTGCCCTTCTCCATACCGCTCATCCTCAGATTATCCTGAAGCAAAGCCCAGAAGGACATCCTATCATTCTGAGAATTCTTTATCAAAAGCTTCCCAAGGGGGTGCTGCACCCACGGCAGTCTTCACATGGGCTATAGGCACGCTGAAATCTCAACTCCCTGGGGGTGAGCTTCCAGAGGCCCTGGCCAGCAGCCTCCCACGGTGGGCACCTCACTGGCTGACTCCAGCATACAGATCAGTACCATTTTCTACACGCACTGCGATGCCAGAGAGAACACCAAGCGCCACTTGATTACATTCAAGGCTTCTAAGGCATGTCATCAGCCTCGCCCTGGTATTTCTCATGGGATTCCAAAGGTTCGTGTCCACAGCCCTGATTATCTCCTAAAGAACCAAATCTAACAAAATAAGCGGAAGGAATAACAGCTCAAATACTCCTAACTAATTCAAATCAATGGGGGGGGGGGGGGTGGTGCTGAATAGGTAAGAGATACCATGTCAGTATTAGTTACAGATTACAGATCCATTTCAGAGTAATTAAAACAGGGGACCCAACCAAGAAGTCTTAAATAACACAAAAACTTGACCCTGACCTTGGGTTTATCACGTCAGAGTGACTAGGATAGTCCCTAATACCTGGAGAGTATTTTTATGTTTCTGTTTCTGGGAATTTCTAACACACCCCCAGGGTTCAGGGTTGATCCCTCACACACTCCAGGAGGCATCTCCTCCACGATGGGATGGGGAGAGCAGTGAGCAGAGTCATCCAATACCTCCCCATCTGACATATTCTGCAAAATGAGAAATCAGAGGGATACAAAGGCTCCTGCCACTCTAGGACTCAGCAGCCCTGCAAGGCCAGGGAATGTAAGGCTGGAGACGCAAGGTGCGCTCCTAGATTGACATCTCCAAAGCGCCCGTCACAGAGCTCGGCTTGGATCACCTACCTGCCTCTCATAAACAGAAGGAGGAGTCTTCCCCATCCTGAGCTGTGTGTTCACCAGGCAAGAGGCCTCTCTGTGGCCCCTACTTGTGCAGAAGAGAGCCGCGGCACGACCCGAGGATAAGTCATTGGCACTCTCCTCCTCTAAGCCCGGCTGTTTCCCAAGTATAAAGTGCCTTCAGACAGCTTTTTCTTTCAGAAGATCAATGAAGTTGCTTTTCATCATCTCCAAAAGCAGAGAAAATCCCCAAAGAAATTCTCTTCCCAGTAACAAAGGAAGAAAACTTTAAAGAACCACATTTCGGCTCTTGCAGGGATGTCTTCCCTACAGAGATGATCTCTCTCCCAAGGAAGTGGAAGTCCTTGGGAGAAGACACATATCAACACATCTGCCAGGAAGGCCAAGAGCTCCTGGACTGACTGGCGTGCCCTGGAATTCCAGCACAAGGCCAGAGATGTGTTACGTTCTCGAAAGTCCATGTGAGAAGGTCTGGGGTCCACCTTCCTTCCCCAGTGATGACCTCCTTTGCATATCACAAGGAGCCTGACCTGAGCTCTCCTCTTGGAAAGCCCAGAGCTGGACTCATTTCACCACAAGAGGTAAAATTTCTACCACTTTGGACTTTCTACCACTTACATGCTGACAATATCAGGATATGAGGAGCTTGGGAAATTCCAGCGGTCCATTCACTCCTGCCATTAGTGGACTGGGGTTATTCTCACTGCACAGAAACACTGCAGGAAAAATAGCCCCTTGTGCTTGAGCCCTGTGGCTTGTTCCCTCCCTGGTCTTTAAAGTCTTCCTGAGCCCTAGCCTGGTCAATCCCCCATCTGGAACTGCCTCAGACAAGGAAGAGAGCAGAAGCGGCTAGAGCCGGTGACGGACCCATGCAAGGGCCAGTGCTGGGTCTGCAGTGCGTGGCCAAGGATGAACAGGAATGTTGCTATTTCCCATGAGATCTGCTAGAAGGCCCTTTTGGTCATAGGTTGTCATCCCAGCAGGTGACCTAGGATTGTCCCTAAGGCAGGTATACACGGACTTTCTGCATGATAACAGGGTTCTGATGTTGGGCTTAGCTGTCACTCCACTGTGTTGGCCACAGTGGTATCTAACCAGCCAGTCCAGCATCTCACAATCCTGGGGAGGAGGGGCTGTCACCAAGGACGGTTATCATTAAGAAAGCAAGACACTCTAATAAGAGCAAAATCACCACAATTCCATCAAACTAAGTCAGCGTCCCTCTTGCCCTGAGGACTTCCTTGCCCCAAAGCCTAGGCTATGGGAAGAGGCCTCCCGCCAGGCTCCAGAGCTGCAGCCAGAGGATGGCTACGGATATGCCTTTCACGACACTGGGGAGTGGGAAGGGTTTCCGTCCACACGGGACCTGGGTCACCTTGACCTCGAATCGCAAATTCAGCACTGGCTGATTCAGATCATGCTTTGAAGCCTTAGGCTGAAAAGGTTCCTGTTCGACTAAACCTTTCAAAACCATCGACTGGGGTGAAGAGGGGTGCAGGAGACCAGGGAAGCAGGCCTGCCTTCCAGTGGAGGAGGACACGCTTCTGGGGGAGAGTCTGGTCTGGGAGGGGGTCTCCTGTGGTGGTTTCCCTCAAGCACCGAAAATAACCAGGAGTCTGAGCGCTCACCCTACGCCCGACACGTGGGTAGTGGGGGCTGACTAACATTGAAATCCCATGACTGTGGAATTTTAAAAAATCTATAGAGTTCAATAGCCCTATAGAGAGTAATCAAAACACGAAAATCTGAAGGCCACTCCGGAGAGCCACCGGACATACACCAAGGGACGCAAGAAGATCCTGCAGTGGCTACAGATTTCTCCAGGAGGAAAGGGGCAGTAAGGACTTGTCCCCAAAAGCCCCATCCAGCTGCCCAGCAGCCTGGAGAGCTACCAAAACAAGAGGGAGGAGGTCCCCCTGCCCTGATGGGCGCCGGGAGGTAGAAATGCTTCCTCACCCACAACACAATCACTGCCACCCCACCCCTTGCCTTGGCCAAATCCCTCCTCTATCCCATCTCCCCACCCTCCCACCTGCCACCCACTCCCCTCCCATCCTTTCAACTTAGGGACTCTCAGGGAAGTCCTCTGAGAGAGCTCCACCTGCAGCATTTTCACTAGAGCCTTGGGCACTCCACTGGTAGTCAGCCAGAGACATTGTCCATGGCCCGCCTACTTGGAGGAGCAGACGGACAGCGTGGCACCTGCAGAGAACACCCAAAAAGCTGGGTACAGAGCTTCGGTAAAGTCCACCTTATACTTATACATCAGGTGGACCTTGTCAGTGACAGCAAAGAAAATGACAAAGCCGTGGTCACAGTTGAGAAGCACACCAACCCGCGTGGCCTTGGTGGGGGGGAGGGTTTTCTCCACATTGTTGTGCCAGGCAGAGATCTTGGTGTTGAACCACTCCACGCACCAGGAGGAGCTGTTGCGGCCGAGCCGGCTCTCAGGGCCCTGCCGTTGCATGCTGCCATAGCAGATGCCCACCCCACAGAAGTTGTTCTTCTGCAGCTCAACCTCCCAGTAGTGGATCCCTTTCTTGTAGCAGTGCAAGCCCAGCACCTGAGAGCAGTACATGAACCTCTGAGGATGGGGCCGGTAGCTCTGGGGTACGTCAGCCACAGAAGCTACGGTGTAGTTCTCTGACAGAGCCACCTTGCTGTGGGCGGTGTTGTAGTCCAGGATGACTCTAACAGCATCTAAGAAAGCATTACCCCAAGGAATCAATTACTAGGTGCTCAAAGTACTCTCACTTTTAAAACTTTCCCCAACTGGTAGTATATACTCATTTCTTTTATCCATCCATCCATCCACATATGCATCCATCCATCCATCCATCCATCCATCTATTTATCTATTCACCCATCTATCCATCCATCTATCTATTCACCCATGTATTCATCCATGCACGCATCCATCTGTCCATCCATCTATCCACACATCTATCCATCCATCTATCCATCCATCCATGCATCCATCCATGTATCCACCCATACATCAACCCATCTATCCATACATCCATAACTGAGGCCTAACTGAGAGTGTAAAATTCCAGAGACAGCAGGAAGAATGAGAGCCAGACTCCTGGCCAAGGTACTGACCTTGGGAGACAGGACAGCGAGGGCAGGAGGAAGAGGGTATAGAATCAAGTGAGATGACAATAACTAAGAGGATGAGGGAGTCCCCTCCCAGAGCGTTTCTCTTCTCTGTGAAGCAGAGGATGCTGGGGAGCACCGGAAGAGGGCTGAGGTTTCAGCAAGAGGGAAGGTTTTCGAATGGCAGGGGGGTCGACAGGAAAACCAGAGCAGGAGGACCAGCAGTGGGATGCCCAGTGATATCCGGGGCACAGCCGCTGGCTCCAGTTCATCCAGAGAAAAGGATGAACTGGGTTCAAGCAGAGCTGGGGTTGAGCCAGAATGGACAGCCAGACGAGGATTTAAAGAACTGATTATGGAATCTAGGCTGCCTACGACGGGAGGTGAAGGAAGGCAGGTGCTGACAGAAGGGAGAAAGCAAGGGTGCAACATAGCAGAGGACAGGCGAGCAGCTGACAAGGGAGAGGCTGACCACGCTGGACAGAGGCAAGAGCGAGGAGCTGGGCAGAGCCACGCAGGAGAGACTGAGAGCCAGCAGGACCGCTCGCCAGAGCCGAAGTACTCACACTCCAGGAGCTCAGATCTGGACTTGGCTAGAAAGGCCTCCAGCACCTTGGCCTTGAGAGACACCGAGTTCGCCTGTGGGGTGGTGGTTTTGGCTCCAGCTGAGTGAGAAAACACAGAGTGGTTTCCAGAACAAACACAGAGTGGACACCCTACTTCCCCTTGCTCACAATAACTCACCCTCTGGACCAGATTGTTTTGACTCCATTGTCTGTTCCGGGGCTCCAAAGGAAATTTTGCTGGGTGGGGCTGGAAATGAAAAAGGAGAAACATGAATTGGGGACGTGACACAGAATGGACCTGATGGCCTCTGCTCCCTTCCAAGCTGATTTTCAAGAACCACTTCCACAAAACACACTCAGACAACTGGGACAACACATGTGCATCCAGACAGGGCCACAGTCATCTGATTGCCTCATACTTGTCCTCTCCTCCAACCTCAGGCCTGTCCGCTCTTCCAGAACACACTCATAGAACGCAGGCCCCGTCACAGACCCTTGACAAGACAGGTCAGCTGTCCCTGCTGGCTCTGAGTTCTGTGCTCAGGCAGTCTCAAGAAACAACAGATGCAGAAACGTGCAACTTACCAGGTTTCTTGGTTTTCTTGTCGTCTTCTGAAAAAGAAAATTTTCAGAATTAAGATATTTTAAAGCACAACGCAAGGAAACTTTCAAAACACCGTAATAACAATCATTTGCATGAATTCTACCCCTAAAAATAAAGGTAGGATGTTTTAACTTGAAAAATATTAGGGGCCAACAAGCAAATGAATCTACGGTAACAAAAACCCACATCAGGGCTGGCCCCGTGGCAGAGTGGTTAAGTTTGCGTGCTCTGCTCTCGTGGCCCAAGGTTCAGATCCTGGCCGCAGACCTATGCACCACTCATCAATCCATGCTGTGGTGTCCCACATAGAAGAATTCAAATGACCTACAACTAGGATACACAACTATGTCCTGGGGCTTTGGGGAGGGGAAAACAAAAAAAAAAACAAGAGGAAGATTGGCAACAGGTGTGAAGTCAGGGCCAATCAAAAAACAAAGGAAACACATCAGTGGTTGTGGCGGAAGAGACTGACTAATAAGGAGCATGAAGAAATTTTCGGAAGTAATGGTAACACACACGTCTGCATTTGTCAAAGTTTCTCTAACTGTACATTTAAGATCTGTGCATTTTACTGTGAGTGAATCATACCTCCACAAAAGAAAAGACGTAAAAAAGACAAACGGAGAGTCAGCAAAAAAACATGCTGGCCACGTATCACAATGGTCTTTACAAACTCTCTAGAGTGTGCAGGGATGGGAACTGAGTTTAGCTAAAACAGTGGTTCTCAAAGTGTGGTCCCCAAACCAGCAGCATCTCCATCACCTGGGAACCCGTGGGAAATGCAAATTCTCAGGCCCCACCCCACACCAGCTGAATGTGAACATTTGGGGCGGGCCCAGCAATCTGTGTTACGAGCTCCCCAGGTGACTCCGATGCAGACTCGAGTTGAAGTGGGCTACATTTTGGGTTCACTCGGCCACCTTCCCCGCCACTGGCATCAAGAGGGGGTTTGGGATCTTACCCCTGCCCGCCTGCAGGAGACTTTACATTACAGACTAGCCCACTCTCTCCTCCTGTCCCCAACAGACCCTCCCTCACCCCACCTGGCCCATTTGTCCTCACTTTTCCCTCATTTCCTCACCCTCCACTCCTCTCCTGCCCACCCTCATTGGACCAGCATCTTGGAGGGCCTCCAGGCTGCAAGGCCGGCCTAGGGCACAGGGCCCCCTCCCCGATCATCACAAGCCTTAGAAGTCTCATCTACACTGTGACTAGTCCACCCCTCCTTGCCTATTTCCCCATCTCCGCCTGGTGGCAGCATCCACAGCTCCCGCGGGCTAAGGCTGGAGCCTGTGGTCTGGCGCGGGAGCAAGGGAGCTCTCAGGGGCGTGTGGCTTGAAAAGGACACAGGCCTACAGTGTTTTTCACCTACTCTTCCGCTTCCCTCTTCCTACAAAGTGTCTTTCTACATTTTCCAGCTCAGCTACGGGCTCCCTCTCCATCTGCATCCCAGCCCTTGACTCTGCTCCAGGGATGGACTCCACACACCTGTCTGCCAAAGACAACCCAAACACAGACACAACCGACCACACAAACAAGCCCAGAGTTCTCTCACCCCCCAACACCCAGCGCTGTGGGCATCACTCTTCGGTGCACACGGACTTTTCAGGGAAGCAGCAACAGCCAAGAGTTCCGGGGCACAGTTAGGGTCTTTAAAGAGCTGTCACAATCAGTGTCCGTTGTAAATGTCACTCACAATCATCCCGCACAGTTGATACCGTTAATGTCCAAATTTGACAGATGAGGAAACTGAGGACCAGGTGCCTTCTCAACAAGGTGACACAGCCCCTCAGGGGACAAGAATTGATTCTCGGGGGGAGAGGGGGAAGTCTTACTCTTTTTATGTATAAAAGCACAGTACACAAACAGATATACACATAAGTGTGGCATTAAAATTTCATGGGCAGGGGCAATCAGAAAAAAAGAGTCTAACGTGGCTCAGGGAGTAAGGCGACAAGAGGGCAATAGTGAAAAGCAGGTCGGGGAGCACTTAACAACAAGAGCACATTACAGCTGAAGACGGGGCAGCTCTGAGCTGCCAGCTCGGTGTAGCCTCCGCTGCTCCGGGACCACCATCCGTCTCCTCCAGGAGGCTCTGCCCAGGGCTAGAACTTGGGTGTCCTAAGTATTTCTCAAGACAGCCAGCTTGGATGATCCTGCTGCTCCAGACAGCCCGCATATCTAATGCTGATGGGCCGGACCCGTCAGGGCCCCAGGGGAGCTCCTGCAACAGCCCCTTCAACTTGTCCTCAAGGGGGTCTTGTAGCCACACTTCTCTCCAGAAGCACCTGGGCACCTAAGGTGACTTGGGATGGGTGTGCCCCTCTGGAGGTATGCGACGCCTGTGTCAGCCAGAGGACCAGCCACTCACAGCCATGCTGTTGCGACAGGGACAGCGGTGGTGTTACTTACTTGGGACCTTCTTCACAGGGCGTGAGGTTTTGGATGGGAACACTCCACCATGCTCTCCAGGGTCCCCTGTGCAAAAAAGATGGGGTCAGGTTATTCAGTTCCTTCAAAGCAACCGTCAGAGCCAGCTTTGCCACAGGCGGGCAGGTAGAGGATTGGCAAAGACAGTCATTTCCACTGACCTTCCCCATCCACTCATTTACAAGAACTAGAAACAGGAAAAGAGAAGGACCAGCTTGGGATGGTCCCTCTCCTCTCTGGCTTAAAACGTAGCCAGGGCTGAGTCTCCACCAGCACCCAGCTCCAGGAGCTCTGAACGCTCGCTGTGCTTCCGTTTCTTCCAGCATATGGTGGGGATGATTCCCCTCGCTCAAGGGAGCTGGGATCAGACGCCTGGCGTGTAGTGCTAGTTCCCTTCCCTCTGGTTTTCTCTGTCCCCCTGCCCCCTGACTAGGGATCGCTGGTGCAACAGGAAAACAAGTATGTGTGGCTAATCTACCAACAGCTTCACACTCCACAGCAGAGCCACGCACACCTGTTTCAGAAGCCCTTTGGCAAGGACACTCGGCTTGCCGAGCTGAAACTCAAGCGCACCCCCTGGACTCCACAGCAAAGGTTCGCTATGAGCCAGGCTCGGTGCTAGGCACCGTGGAGAGAGTGTTCAATGGGAAACTGCTCCAGCGCCTGCCCAACAAAGATCACAATTCGATGGGGAGACAGACAGGATCGGCAAGGAAGAGTAAAATGACAGATTTACAAAGGGGCCCAAGGGGTGATGAAGATCCTGGGACCTAGTCAGGGGAACGAGAAGGGTGACAGGGGAGGTTGGCTGAGAAATGTAATGTTTTAACAGATCTTCAAAGGATGAGAGGAGTTAACTTGTGAAGACGGTGGTGTATGAGCTTTCCAGACAGCACGAAGGGCACATACAAAGGCCCTATGGCAGAAAGATTAGCATGTCTGAGGAACTGAATGCAGAGAGACGCATGGCAGGAGGTGGCACTTCAGGGCTGGAGAGACAGACAGGGCCTGAGGCAGGGACTTGTAGGTCAAGGTCGAGAGTCTGGTCTGTAATCTAAGAGCAGTGGAAATTCCCTGAAAGGGGTGAGGGCGACAAGGTCCCAGGAGGTCAGATTTGTATCCTGAAAAGCTCTCTAGGGCTGCAGCAGTGGATGCAGAGGGACTATTTAGGAAGCTGCCACAGGTGATGGCAACGGAGAGCAGGCCGGTGCTGGCTGATATGGGACCAGGGACCTGGTCAGCAGATATTTAAGAAGCAAAATCGGGGGATGGATTGGATAGGAGGGGAAGGAAAACAGATGGAAGGAGAAGTTCTAGGTTTCTCTGATGCCAAAACTAGCCACTCCCCCACCAAATACCCCGACAACCCAGCTTCCATTCAAGACCCATCTGAGTCGGCCGCAAGATCACAGCTAAACAAGCCCATCCAGAAAGGCCCAGCATAAGATCCAGCCCCCAGAAATGATTTAGGAAGGACCGCGACAATCTCAGGATGAAGCAGAGACTCCCCACGTCCCCCCAGAGGAAGGGCAGATGACCCAGGACCCTTGAACTCAAGCCCCACTGCTCCAGATCATGACCCTCCCCCTAGCCCAGAGCCCCCAAGGGACTCATCCCATCTCAGGGGGCCCAGTGGTTACCTGAGACAGGGGGCTCATGGGGCTTCTTGTCCTGGGACTGTTGGATATACCGCTTCAGCTCGTTTTTGAGGTCTAAGGTGCCCTGGCAGACGCCCTTGATCAGCTCCTGATTCAGCTCCACCTTGGGGACGTAGACTGGCTTCGTTGAGACTCCTTGCAGTTTTGCCGCTTTCTGGAACAATCCAGGGAGTTAGGGCAGGGAACTCTGGTGAAGCCAGGGCCAGGGCTCAGGTCTCATGAACTGCGGGAGGAGCTTCCCTGTGCCCAAGGGCGCTAAGTCCAATCAGCCTTCTCAAATTACAGACCAGAGGTCCCGGGGTTAAAGTGCCACTTTCAGACACAGTGATCTGGAGCGGGAAGGGCCCTGGAAGTCACTCACCAGACAGACGGGGAAACTGAAGTCAAGAAATGACAAGTGTCCTGCCAGGAACGCTACCAGTTAGTGTCACAGACAAAGTTGGGACACAAGTCGCCCCGACCCCCATAGATAATGCTCTTTCCTCTCCTCCAGCTGTGGCTGAAAAAGTCTGGGGGACGCAGGACCGTCTCCATCCCTCGAGGACCAGCTCTGAACACATGTTCTGAGTGTTCAAGGATGCCTCAAGGGATGCGGCTGGGGCACATCTGACAGAGAGGGATGGTCTGACTAAAAGCCCCAACCTTGAGACAACATCAGGTCAGACAGTATCAAGAGGCCCACACATGGGCCTGAATCCTTCTCAGAGAGCTTGGTGCAGCCACTGCACAAACAGGAATGAGCACGTTAGAGGAAACTGATTGCCACCCAGCCCAGTCATGGATAGAAGTCTGAGCAGGGAGAAGAGAAGGCTCCCTTCTCACTCCTATACCTTCCCCATGATGTGAACAAGGATTATGGACCTTGGAGGTGTCACAGCATGTCACCCAATTGATGGGCTCACTGGAACACCCACTGCATGCCAGGCACTCTGCTTCACGCTGGACATGCCAGCAGGAAGAAGGGCGGTAAGAAGGGATGGGCCCTGCCCGAAAGGATGAGAAATCAAGCAAGATGAGATGTTGTCTAGTGCTATAGCAGAGGCTGTAGTGTAACATGCTCTGGACCACAGTAATGGCAGAACAATGGGACCCAAGGAAGACAGGGAAACTGGAGTTGCCCCAGAAAAAGGACAGGATTCCCTAGGCAGTGAAGGTCGGCCGTGGCATTCCCATGCAATGCCTGTTGAGTCTGAGGAATGGTGAGTGCCTGTGATTACAGCACGGGCGGGGGCTGGGTGGCAAGAGATGAGGCTGCTGGCAAAGGCAAGGCCTGGTCACCAAGGACCTTGTGAGCCACCTTAAGGAACATGAAGCCACAAAGGGCAGGGGGTCTGTGCTCTAGAAAGACACTTCAGGGGGCCTTGCGGAGGACGATGGGTAGAAGTGGGTGGAGGCATACGTAGTAGGCAACATTCTAAGACGGCTCCCAATATTCCCACGGTGCCCCCCTGCCTGGGTACACTGCCTACATAATCCTCTCCCCTTGGGGATGGGCAGGACCATGAATAGGATAGGATTCACTCCTTAGATTAGGTTAGCTTATGTGGCAAAATTGAAGGAATGCTGCAGATGTAATTAAGATCCTGAACCTGGCGGTTTTGAGTTAACCAGAAAGGTGATTATCCCAGTGGGCCTGACTTAGTCAGGGAGAACCCCTTAAAGGAGAGTCTGGACCTTCCTGGAGGTAGAAACTCTCCACTGGCTTTGAAGTAGTAAGCTGCCAAGTTGAGAGAGGGACACATGACAAGGAAGTGTGGCAGCCCCCAGGAACTGAGAGTGGACCCCAGCTAACAGCCAGCAAAACACTGGGACCTCAGTCCTGCAACCACAAGGAACTGAATTCTATCAACATCATGTGAGCTCGGAAGACATCCCTCAGTTCCAAAAGGAACGTAGCCCACTAGCCCAGCCGACACGCAGATTGCAGCCTTGTGAGACCCTAAGACGACAAGACTCATGAGCCACAGAAAATATGGGATCATAAGTGGATGTTCTTCTAAGCCACTACGTTTGTGGTAAGCTGTCAAGCAGCAGAGAAAACTAATACAGTGTGTGTCTCAGGGATGCTTACAACGATCTCTTACAGCCCCAACTCCTGGAGAGCCCCACTGCACCTATAGTCAACATCAGAATGCCAGGCAGAAAGAGCATTCAACAACGCCCTCATCAAGACCCACCTCCAGAAACTCAAACTCGTCCCCCTTATTCAGGGCAAGTTCAGTCTCCTCCTTCAGATTCTGGATCTCACTCTTCTTCTTGAGGAGGACCTGGTAGATGTGGTCAAACTTGCTGCTGACCCTCTTCTCCTCTTCCTTTATCTTTCGTGTCGAATTAGCCTCCGAGGCATCAATCAGAGCTTTCATTTCCATGTATTCTTGGCTAAGCTGCTCCATCCTCCTCTGTGTAGCCTCCTAAAAGGGCCAAAACAAGAGGGCATCCATCAGACTGGGAGGAAGCGAAGCCTGCAGGACCACGGTGGCAAGATGTGGAGCAGCATGAGCTCTTTCCTGGACTTCATGGGAGTGCAAATGGGCACAACCACTTTGGGGAGCAATTTGGCAATATCTGGTGAATGTGAGAGTGCTCAGTACCTATGACCCAACAGCTAGAGCTAGGAATATATTCTAGAAAAATTCTCAGACACCTGCACCAGAGACACACAAAAGAATGCTCATGGCAGCATCGTGTGAATTGGCAAAACTCTGAAAACAACTGGACTGTCTACCAACAGGAGCCTGGATACATAGGCTGAAAGTTACCCACGGGATGGGATATTAAAGAGAAATGAAAATTAATGAACTGGGATAAATTTCCATGAGGGAAAAATGACTTGTAGAAGACGCACAGTGTCATGCTCTATTTATAAAGATTAGAAAGAAACAGAAGAGCAGTATTTATTACTAAATGAATGCATTACTAAAGGAATGCATACATACAGAATAAAAGGATAAAGAAACACATGGGAATAAACAAATGAATTCAGGATAGTGGTCCCTTCTGGAAGAGAGGAAGGGGGATATAAAAGGAGAAGCAAAGTGGGGGCTTTAACTGCCTTGGTGATATTTGGTTTCTTAAGCTGGGAAGCAGTAAATTGGTAATTTTTTTTAAAGAAAGAGTATAAAGCTGTTCTAGAAAATTTCTAGAGAATATCATCCTCTAAAACCGTACTGTCCAATACCACAGCCACCTGCTACATGTGGCAACAAAGTACCTGAAATATGGCTAGTCCAAAGTAAGAAGTGCTCTAAGTGTGAAATACACATTGGCTTTCAAAGACTTAGTACAAAAAAAGGAACATAAAATATCTCATTAGTGCCCCTTTATTGGTCATATGTTGAAATGGTAGCATTTTGGATACACTGAGTTAAAATGTATTATTAGAATTAATTACACGTGTGAACCAAATGTGCTTAGAGCTACACATGAGTCTCACATGATCTTGCTATTGGACGGCACTGCTCCAGGAGTTAGTCTCCCTTTACAGGTTGGGTAACCTCAATAGCTCAAAACCAAATACAACAGAGAGAAACACACAGGAGAGGGGCCGTATGCAGGAGAATGGCGTTCAATTATTTCTTTACCCAACTTTTGCTCTGCCACGTCCAGTGGGACAGCCAATGTCCCTGAGTGTTCTCCTCTTCTTCCTTTCAGTGACAGACCACCCCTGGAGTTTAGACGGGCAGGTGGCTGCCCAGCCACAGACTACATTGCCCAGCATCCTCTGCAGCTAGGCTTGGTCATGTGGCACGCTGTCCCCAGTGCAGTGGGAGCAGAAGCGATATGTGCAACACACTTCTTCCCTGTCCCCCTTCTCACAGGCTGGAACAAAGATGTCATGGTGACCCAGCTTCAACCAGAGAGATGAGGCAAACCCTCTATGGAGTAGTGGGGCAATACAAAGGAAAGACCCTGAATCCCTGAATGATCACGGGGAGCAGAGCCGGCCCACCAGTCCGGGGTGCTCATGTCTGGCCTTGAGCTGTCACAGTGAGCAAAATAAACTTCTATCTTCTTTTAGCCTCTGACCTTCGGGGGTATCTTTGTTAGCTGCCCCCAACCATACAGGGACTTTCATTTGCATCCTTTCATTTAGCCTCTAGGGCACCTTCAGAAAGTAGTTGTGATTCCGTTGTGCAAAAAGAAAAACTAAGGTTCAGATACCCGGCACCAGATCAAAGTGTTACAGACTAGGTTGTGACAGAGCTGGCATCCTCACCCAGATCTCACCTAATGAGGCCACGGCTGCCACATAAAGCTGGACACTGCAGCTCCAGGACACAATATGAAAACACAAATCCTCTTTCCGTAAAAAAGCAACGTAATCTTCTAAAAACTGTGAAACTAGAGGGAAAAAAACAGCCTAATCCTGCCTCTCCAACACTTGCACTACTAGCCTTTTACTATACTTGCTTCCAGTCGTTTTTCCTGTACTTCCTGTAATGGATTGAATGGTGGCCCAAAAGGATAAGTCCACATTCCAGAACCTGTGAATGTGACCTTACCTAGCAAAAGTCCTCACAGATGTAACTAAGGCAGGAACCTTGAGATGAGATCATCCTGGGTACCCTAAATCCAATGACAAGTGTCCTTCTTAGAGAGAGAAGGGAGACGACACAGGGAGGAGGAGGCCGTGTGAAGATGGCGGCAGAGACCGGAGTGATGCAGCCACAAGCCAAGGACTGCCAGCTGCAAGAGGCAAGCAAGGATTCTTCCCTAGAACTTTCGGGGAGAGCATGGCCCCCTCAACGCTCTGGTTTTGGACTGGTGGCCTCCAGAACGGTGAGCGAACACATTTCTGTTGTTGTAAACCGACTTTGTGGTGAATTGTCACGATAGCCCTAGAAAACTAATACACTTCCTTTTTAGAAATAGAGGCACTCTAGTGAGCATACACTTCTGCTTCCCGTTTTCCTCCCACTTAAACCTAACCACTTTTTATATTACTACTTTTTAACTTTAACTGTAATTTTTAATGACCCCCCCCCGCCCCTAAAAGTTGGGCCTGCTTGCAGTTTTCAGTTTGGGTCTGTGAAGGCTCTCTCCTGTGCACACAGTTTTTTGTACGTTTCGCAAGGTTGACGTTTCATTCTGACACTTGCAAGCGGACCTGACACAGCCTTGTGGAGGTCAAAGCTGAGACTGTCCTGCCTGGAGGCCTCCAAGGCCGGGCTGCCGGTAGAGCCCTGTCACTCACCCGCACATCCTGCTGCCTGGCTCTCACATCCTCCAGCGCTCTCGATGCACCATTGATCTGACCGTACATGACAGTCAACTTATGCTTCAGCTTGTTCTGTGGAGCAAACAAATTAGGATGAGACAGCACCTCGCCCAGTCCCCACCCAACACCAGGGACCGTCCCCTGAATCTATCCCACAGGTGTTTCCACCGCCTGCCTGGAGCTTTTGAAAGTGTTCTCGTATTGACTGCCTCCTTCCATCCTGTCAGGGGGACAGGAAAGAAGTCACAGGATTTGGAGCAGGACAGACCAGAGTTCCAGTTCTGATTTTTCGCTGTGCAGCTATCTCTTAGCTCAGTTCCTTTGGCCAAGAAACACCTCATAGGCCTAGCAGGAGGATGAACTGAAAATGCAAGTCCTCGGCCCAGTGCCCGGATCTTGGTAAGGACAAACTGAATGCTCGCTGCTAATATGAGCTTCTTCACTAGGACCCATTTTACAGATGATGAAACTGAGGAAAGGAGGACAGCAAAGTGGCCAAGCTCACACAGAGACAGAACAGGCTGGGACAGCTGCTTCAGTAATGACAGATGAGGTCATTCCAACCAACTCCCCCACTGCAAACAACCAGAAAGCAAACAAAATACTGGAGGGGACATCTGCTAAGATATAATGGAGTGCAAACGAAGCAGGGAAGATGAGAGCCAAGATCCGGGAGAAGCCAACCCAGGGAGATAAGCCGAGCATCTGGGATGCTCTCCCAGGGCCATCTGCCGATTCCAGAAGCCAGGAAGCGGAGGGAAAAAAATCAGAGTCCATGGCTCACTCGGTAAGCCCCACAGGTGGGTACCTCCATGAGCTGCACCCTCGGACAAGGAAGAGCCAGCGGTAGAACAGCCCCCAGTCAGCTCAATCCCTGAAACTGAATCAAAGTGATTCAGAAGCTCTAGGCCCCTAGTCGCCTCCAGAAACAAGGGTAAATGATGCAGGAAGGAAGAGGATATCATCCGAGGCCTCACAGAATTCCTATACATTTTCATAATCAACAGCTGAGTGTCCTACCCCCCGCTCATGGAATACTGGCACTTAGAAAAGGGAAGGAAAATCACCAGCACCATAAGAATAGAGCCAGTGTTTATCATGGACTTACTATAGCCATCACTCTAACGCTTTCCATGGATTAACTTATTTAAGGCTGAGGACAACACAGGAGGCAGGAGGCCCCCACCCTTACAGATGAGGACACTGAGGTACAGAGCAATTCGGTGGCTTGCCCGGGGTCACATCACTATTAACTCGTGTTACCAGAGCCTGGCCTTACAATTACAGACACAGGTCCCAACTGAGAATGCTGGAAATTTCTAGAAAAAAAACTTGTACTTCCCCTAACTAGCTGACTCAACATACTGTGGCCCTCCCCTCCACTTTCCTGCCTCTCCCACTCCACTCGAGCATTCAGGGCTGAACCTGACCTTGACTCTGGGTTTGAACAACTCAGTGACAGTCACATGTAGGGCGGGAAACAGAAACTAAGGACACACTAACCACACCCCAAAGGCCCAAGTCACAGAGTATGTTTCAGATTTGACCTCTGTGACAATGCCCTTGACCCAGCCGCTTAATAGTAGCCAAAATAAACTGTGGGTCAAAGGCGGAAGGCTAGGCCCATGCAGATCCAGCCTCGAAGGTCTCAGAGCTGGAAGAGACTCCAGAACACCCGGGGGCTGAGAACTGTTGCACCTCCAAGAGTCACTGTTAGCAATGCCCCCCTGAACCCTAGTTTCAAAAGATTTTACCCACCACGAATCAAATGCACAGGACAGTCCCCTTATGGTAGGGAGGGGCCCTCAGAGCTCCAGACAAAAGGAAAGTGGCCCGAGGACTTCAGGACTTCGACAGACATGACAATCTCTCAATCAACGGTAGAGAACTTTTTAAAGTCTGAGGATCCTTCATGGACTGGGGACTTGGGTCCTCCACGTGGGAGGCACAAGAGTCCTGAGTCCACCCCGCACCAGGGGCCGAGACATGCTGGCTGCCCCCGGCCAGGGCTCTGCACAGCTGGACCTGGCTCTGCCACCAGCAGTGAGCAGCAGCAGGGTTGGCAAAGGAGACCAGTTAAAGGACTCGGGCAGGACAATGGGGGGAGATGGCAGGGGAAGACGAGGATTAAAAAGCCAAGTGTATAGGGCACACAAATAAACTGGGCACCGACTGCAGGCTCCCGGCCCTGGAGGCTGAAAAAGAGTGGAGGCTCCGGGCCAGGCCGAGAAGGGCCCTCCTGCCCACACTTGCCTTCTGTCTCCATGGATAAGAACTCCTAGAAGGGCCTTTCGGCGGAAGCTAGGCTGCCCTGGTCCTCAGGGGCTGAGGCAAAGAAGACCTGGGCAGCCTGACCTACTCCGCCCAGAAAGCTGTCCTCTCCCCTGGGCCTGAGTAGCAGAAATGACGGTGGCGGTTCTTATGGAGTGTTTGCTGCCTACGCTGTCTATAGATGCCTCATCTAATCCTGCCCATACCTTCTGAGATAGGGACTACTGTCACCCGCTTTCAGGATGTCCCAGCTAGGAAGCAGAGCCAGAATTCAAACCCAGGCCTCAACATCCAGCTCTGCTCGGAGCCCGGGTCGACCAGCCACGCTGCCTCACACTGGGCCTGACACGGAACACTCACCACACAGCTCATCCCTCCAGAGGCTCCCAACCACCTTGGAGGAGGGCAGGGCACGTCATTAACCTCATTTCACAGATGAGGAAGCCAAGGCTCAGAGAACTGCCATCACTTGCCCTAAACCACAGGCTGATGTGAGGCAGAGCGGGGCTCCTGGCTCCAAAGGCCAGGCAAGTTCTGCCCGGTGACGGGGGAGACCCAGGTGGCTGCACCTGATGTCAACTCTGTTGTGTCTCAGAGGTGACCTTTCAGGCCATACCTGGAGGTCTGGCTCCTGAGACTCGGGGAACAAGTCCAGAGGAACCCAGCTCAGACCAGGCTGGGGAAGGGCTATGGCCAGACGGGAGCAGGGCCTGCATCCTCGTCCTGGCGCCACTGCAAACCTCCTGCAGGCCCAACATTTCCTTTGACAACACAAGGACAGCCCTTGTTCTCCCTGACATTGCTGCAAGAACGAAAGGAAATCAGGCCACGCTTAGGAGCCTAGACTGACAGAGCAAACGCAGTCTGATTACACCTTTCCAGCCTCTGCCTTGGGCCCACAGGGAAATTCCGATCCCCCAAACCACTCCGATCATCACAGACCCGGAAGGCCCCTTAGCAATCCTGCTGGTCCAACCTCCCTGCTTGGCTGATGACCACTCGGACCCAGGGGCCACATCCTGGGCTCAAGTCGCACTGCCAGGAAGGAGGCCTCTATGGTGCAAGAGTTCGTCTCCACCTGGGGTCACATCCAGGGATTCTGGGGACTCTGCCGACCCTCCCTCTCCTCACCATCCTCTCTGGTCACTGCAACCTTCCAGCTGACCACAGGCTTTTGCTCACGTGACCTCAAACCTCCAGGAATGTCCCATGCTCTGGACTCTGCACACTCGGACAGCAGGCTGGTCCATGGGGAGAAACGCAAACTGGAGTGGAACCAGCTGGGGTCCCAGTGCCCACATGGCCTCTTACTGGCTTAGCTCTGGACCTCCATTTCTTCAACTGCTAAATGGAACTAATTATACCCACCTCATGTGCTGCCAGGTTTTAATGAGGGAACAGAGGCATGAACCTCCAGGGCTCATAGTCGACGTTCAAAACCCTCTACCAACCACCATCAGACAAGTACCAGGCTTAAGGCAAGCATCATCTGTGTCTTTGCTGGTCCCCTGCGCAAAATGGGGAGTAGAGGGTGGGGATGGGCCACGCGGCAGAGAGCAGTGCTGTATGTTCTCCCAGCCCCTTTCTACTGTGACATCGGGGACGTTCCTGGCCCAGCGAGGAACCCAGGCGATCCAGGGTATGCCGGCATGCCAGAGTGGCACAACCCAGCAGGCCCAGCAGGCCCAGGCTGCCCCTCTGCGCCCTCACCCACCACCCCTACCTCCAGGTCGGCGCTGGCCTGGCTCAGGGGCGCAGGCGAGCAGCTCTTGTGCTCCACCAGGCAGATGTGGCAGATGCACTCGCCGTGCTCTGGGCAGAAGAAGTCCCGCAGCCGGTTGTGCTGGGGGCACTTGCGGCGTATCAGGTCTCCGATGGGCGGCTGCAGCGGGTGGTCCCGGAAGGCTGGGCTGTCGAGGTGCGGCTGCAGGTGCTCCTGGCAGAAGGAGGCCATGCACACGAGGCACGTCTTGACGGCGGCCTCCTTCAGGCAGTGGTCGCAGGCCACCTCGGCAGCCGGGGCGGGGGGCTTGGCGGGGGTCTCGGCGGGGGCGGCGGCGCTGGCGGGCGGCGTACAGCCATCGGGGAGCGCCTCCCGAGCCAGCTCGACCTGCAGGAACTGCTCCACCACCGCGCACAGCACCGTGTTCTTGCGCAGCTGCGGCCGTGCCTGGTAGACGGCGCGGCACTGCGGGCACCGGTACGGCGCACCCAGGGAGGCCCATGTCTCGTCCAGGCACGCCCCGCAGAAGTTGTGGCCGCACGGGGTGGTGACCGGCTCCTTGAAGGGCTCCAGGCAGATGGAGCACGACAGCTCCTCGGCCAGGGTAAACAGCTCCGTCATGGTTCTCCTGGGGCGAACGAGGGGACGCGCTGGAACCACGGCCGCGACTGCTGCACTGTCTACCCGGGTCGCCAGGAAACGAAACCGAGCTTGAGAAGGGCAGATCCCCACGGCTTTTCAGGAAGTCACGTGAGGGCAAGGGGCGGGCCGGGGCGGGGGAAGGATGGGCGAGGGGGTGGGGCGGGCCTGTCAGGGTACCCGGGGAGCCAAGGTTCTGCGGTCCGAGTCGAACTAACGGGGCGCTGAGCACGGTTTCAGATGATCCTCCGACCCCCAGGAGGCTTCCTAGGGTGTCTCTGCGGATGAGGAAACTGACGCGTCGGGTGGAGAACCCTGGATCCCCGGGGTCAGAGGCAGGATCCAGCCCGGCTTCCTCACTAAGTCGCCTGCAGCAAGTCCCTTCCTTCGGAGAACTCAGCCAGACCGGAGACGTCCCACCGCCCCCGCGGGCCAGGCTGTCATATCAGGACCCGCCTTATCAAATAACCGGAGCAACAGTTAAACGACGAACTTTCTCTTATTTTTTAAATCCTTCCTTCCTGTTTCCTGGTCCTGGGCTCTGGCGTATTGGCATATGATCCCTGATCTCTATAGACGGGAGTCCATAATCACATACTTATCCCTAAACTTGGTGATTTCTTTCCATACCCCCATATAACAGGCTTTTTTTCTCCATTTCTACTTCGCTGCGGTTTGGAGACATTCCGGTTTAACAAAGGTTTTCTCTCAGCATACACACTTGCATTTATACACACATGCACTGAAAAAATAATGTTGGCATTACAGATTTTTCTGAAAATTGTATGTTTAGATTTTTTTCTTTCATTTTTCAGGCTGTGTTTTCCCCCTCTGGCCTGGATGCAGGAAAAGTGGGTGTACAGGAGGTGAGAAGTGTTCAAGAGAGGGGATGGGGGACAAAGAAAAAGACAGTGTTTTGGGAGGAGTTAGCTGGAGTTGGCAGTGGGGACAGGGTGGGCAGCAAAAAATGAGAAAAAATGTCTTAGACTACCACTAAAGGTAACAGCTACCACTTATGGGGCACCTACTGTGTGCTAGACAAGTCACACATATTCTCTCTCAGAATCTCTATAAGCACTACAATACAGAAGTCATTACATCCATTTTACGGGGGGGGGGGGGGGCGGGGTGTCACATATTTTAGACAAAGTAGGACCGGATTCCAGCTCAGGATGGCTTTACTCAGCATGCTAACTCCTGGCTGTCCTACCTCTGTTCCTCCAGGACCCTTTACCCCATCTGTTCTCTCATATTGTGGTGGTAGTGTTTGCATGGGGAGGAGGAAGACAGGAGAGTGGGGGTGGGGAGAGTAGGAAATTAGGATTTAGGCACAGTATCTCCTTTAAGTCCCTTTGAGGTGGGTGTCATTATCTCGTGTTACAGATGAGGAAACTGAGGCTTAGAGAAACTAAATAACTTGCCAAAGACTATGAATACTGGCATCTAAACTATCTGTTTCCAGAAGCCAAGCATTTCCTGCTAGAAAGTGCTGCTTCCCAAGGGGAGGGATGGAGCAGTTTCCAGGAAATAAGACCATGAAGTCCCCTGTGAGCTAGCTTTTGTGGGTGAGGTGGCCTGGTGATGCGCGCCGGAACGTTTGTCGAAGTCCCTCTCCAGGCGGAGAAGTTTAGAAGCGCTGGTTAGACAGTGAGGATGACTAGGAGGGACAGACTATGTTTTCAAATTCCATGCAGTAGATATTTACTAAGACCTGTCATGCTACACTCACTCCATTGTGGATAAAGCATGCACTTGGTATTATGTCAATCTCTTGAAATTTATGGAGACTCGTTCTTTTCCCCAATTTGGTCTCTCTTGTTATCAGTTACTGTTTGCATGGTATGTCTTTTTCCATCCTTTTACTTTCATCTTATTTGTGTCTTTGAATCTCAAGTATGGCTGTTATAGATAGGGTCAAAGGTTCAAAAATCGCCAAAATAAAACCAAGGAATCGCTGAAGTAGTAATTAGTAAAAATTTATTGTGCGCACCCCAAAAAGACAGTTTGCAAACCGGCAGCACTCAAACCAAAACATGGCATGATGCCTACGGGTATAGTGTTACAAAGCAGCTTGTATAGTCACAATGCAGTGTCTTCACAGTAATTGGTAATTAAGCTAAAACAATGGCTAACCTCATTTTGTCTGTTCAGGGAAACTTTAAGACTGAGAGTAGAGACTGAGAGTAGGCTGAGAGTATGACTGCTATTATAGACTTATTCTCAGTTGACATATGCCAAAGGATCATACGCTTGCTGTTCCATTAGTGAGACATCAAGCTGGGGTGGGGAGGGGGGTCGGGGGGCGGGGCAAGTAGTCAGTATCTTCATAATTTATGGTTATTGTTGATTTCATTCAGTTGTCCGATCCTAATGGATGTCATTTGGTATGTGAGTGGCTGCCAACAGGCATTTAAAACCCTTGGGAGTATACAGTGCCCTAGAGAGGGTAATATGATGACTGTACGGATAGTAACAGCCAAAGACTGAGAAATTCCCTGGACAGAGACTCCTAGGAGCCAGTTAAATATTAAATTCAGTTTCTGAGTTTGGAGAGCATCCAGTTGAGAAAATTTCTAGACATGGGGTTTGAAGCATCCTCCGATGGAGTGAGGGCAAGCAGTGGCGATCTGAAAGATTTTCCTGGTTTGTGGTCTGAATGTCTCTAGTGATCTTTCTGAGTGGCCACATAGCAACGGGCATGAAGATTGCTCATATATGAGCTGTTCTGGTGATTTCTCTGAGATTTACATCAAGTTGTCCAGCTTTGGCTTGTATGGCTTCGGGAAAAGAGCAGTTTTGGTTTCATAGTGATTCCAAGTAGAGTTCTAGCCAAATGTTGGAGGAAACTAGAAGAATTCAGGATCCAGGCTAGTTTACAGGGAGAGAACAAAACCTCAAAGACAATTAACAGTACTGGAATCTGAAAGGTGTATACTGAAACATAATTTTTCTCTCTAAAATCACCCTCATGTCTACTAAAGAGAGCCAAATTAGGACTTTCACTAAACTTGACCTGATTATTTACATAAGTGCAGCAAGAAGAGCAATTGGCCATAAAAATCTGCCCCCCTGGAACTTTTCATAAGGAATCCCAGGCTGAACTGTCAAAAGTCTCTTGAGGTCAGAAAGCCAAGCCAAGGACTAGCCATCAGACTTGCCTGCAATCCCTATAGATTTGGGTGAATTCCTCTCTCCTGAGGTTCCCAAAATATCCTGAGATTCCTGAGCTTGCCAGGAAGTGACCTTCCTTACTTGGTAAGGCTGCTGTAACCTTGTAAGCAAGGCACCAGGCCAGTAGTTCCAAAGGGCTTTTTTGGCTCCATAAAGTCAACCTTTGTTCCTTAAAGATATCTGGTCATATATGAGTCTATGCCTGTCTCACACATGACATTACAGTCTATGCTTTGGTGATATAACCAATATTTCCAATTGTGTCCTGTTATAAGAAGAACAGATTCTTATTGAAGTTATGCAAATAACTATAGTACCATAAAGAATATTCACTGTTTCCAAATTCTAGAGGGATCAGGGAGGGAGAAAAAGTAATTGTTTCAGTTCTGCTTACAAAGGTATAATTTACCAGATTGCTCTAACTCATAACCAGTTTAAGAGGAAAGGTTTCCTTAAAGCTGGCAATGTTTTAAACAAAAGTCATAAAAATCAGAATCATCCTCATCAGTTCATTCAGTTCCATGTTATCAATTTTTGTTCTGCTTGAATTCAGTTTTACCATTAGTTCTGGAAATTCTTACCCAGTTTGGTTTTATGATCTTAAAGTTATCAGAAAACTGTACTTATCAAAGTTAACATTATATTAGGACAATTCAGATTTCCAGGAATTTTACATAATTTCTGGAACACTTATCACATACACAACATAAATAGGCTTATTTGACAATGCTTCCAATGTAATATAACATATTATCTGCCTTTTTTTAAGGAGAGAGAACAAATCCTTTGAGATGTTCCAGGGGCCATCTGGAAAATTCCAAAGTTAGTTCAAAGTCAAAGTCATAAGACTTCATTTAGAATTTTATTTGGGGAAGTTTGTCAAAAATATCAAAAGGTTTGGGCATTTGATCAAATAGGGTCATAATCAGAGTGACAATTAAAGATTTCACAGACAGGACTAAGAGAAAAGTTTAGTGGATACCAGGGGAAAGGTGGGGTGGGGGGTGGGCACAAAGGGTGAAGTGGTGCACCTACAACACGACTGACAAACATTAATGTACAACTGAAATTTCACAAGATTGTAACCTATCATTAACTCAACAAAAAAAAGTAGTAAAACAAACAAAAAAAAAGATTTCACAGACAAATACAGAAAGTTATATAGTTGTAAGACTTAGTTTTGTTTTGTTTTGTTTTTAAGTAATCAAATAACTGATAAAGACAAAACACAGAATCTTTGTTTCTTAGACAAATTACCTTAAAGGTAAAGGAAAACCTTTGTTTACAATTTCTTATTACAAACAGACAAATAACCTAAGAACTTGCCTGAGCCAACAGAGAATTCTGTAGTACATTTGATTACTTTACCAGTGTGCACATATTCTGGATTATTATCAAGAAACTCACCAAATATATTTTCTATCATAGTTTTATACCCCAAACAGGTTCTATGATGATTACATGCAATACACTGGGAAAAGATACACCTTGACCCTGGATTTTTCCCTCACGATAATTCCTTCCATAAATACGACTTTTCTTTTTACTGGTCTTGGATCATGGAGAATGTTAAAGACCTAACTTAAGAAGCCTAGAGTACATTTTTTTGAAGTCTATTGTCATCCCAGACCACAAAAAAGACAGTCTTCAAGTGGATGCGTAAGGTAGATTAAGATGCTCTTAAACAAAGAAATTTGCTGAGCCTTAGAATGTAAATTGCATAGCTACTTGCAGCACAATTGTTGTTGTTAGTGCCATCAAGTCGATTCTGGCTCTTAGTGACCTAGGTAAAGCAGAGCAGAACCCTGACTGGTCTTCTCGCTCCATCCTCTCACCTTCCAGCACCATATCAGGCAAGGCTCTGTGGCTCTTCTAGGGTTTTCATGGCCAGCTTTTTCAGAAGTGAGTGACCAGCTCCTTCTTCTGAGTCTGTCTTCTTCTGGAAGCTCCACTGAAACCTGTCCTCTATGGATGACTCTGCTGGCATTTGAAATACTGGTGACATAGCTTTCAGCATCCCAGCAACACACAGCTGCCACAGTATGACAACCGGCAGATGGATGGTGTGGTTCCCTGGCCAGGAAATGAACCTGGGTCACGGTGGTGAGAGTGCTGAAGCTTAACCACTAGCCCAGCAGGGCTGGCTGCAGCAGCAATAGCTTTTCAAAAATGACTGAAACAAACTTTTAAACATGAAACATAGAAAAAGGACTATTAAAGATCTAATCTCAAACAGATTTTTATTAATGCTTTTTCACTTGACTTAGAGATTATCTCTGTCTAACTTCTTTTCAGAAATTTTCCTTTTTGTTGGTAATCATCTGCTTTTCTCCATCCCCATATTTACAAGACCTAGCATCCACTGTGGTTTTCTCAAGACATAGAGATGGTTCTAACAGAATCCAACACTTGTTACAAAATAACACATCTATTTTTTTCCTTCTTTTTATCTTATTCTGGAACAATCATTTTGCATTAGGACAAAGTTACTTACTGTTTCCTTTTTGCATCTCCATTCCTCATACCTTCTTTTACTGAAGACATAGGACCTACTTTTCCTATGCAGTCATTTCTTTCATCCTTATTATTTCTAATAGTTTTGTACAAATCAATTTTTGATTACAGCAGTTGCATTTTTTAAAAATGTCTTGTATTCCTTTTCTTTCTCATTACTTTTCCAGAAATTCCATCTCTTAGCGTCCTAGTCAGGCTTTGTCATCACCCAGATCTTAATCTGTGGCATCTTGTACCTCTCTAGCTTTATAAAATGGAATGCTAAGGTCTCTAACTTCTTATCCTGCTTTCCCACCTTGTCTGCCAGCCCCTAGGCTAGCAGAGTGGTGGACAACCAGATATCTTTCCAACACTTTTAATCTTTGCTTTACAGTAAAAACTAGGAAACAGGCAATTTTGAACTGTCTATCCTCATAGTAAATCTTTCAACGTGCCATGAAACATGTTCACTAATAGATCTAAATATCCCCAGTTCCTCTGCAAAAAAGAGTCAAAACTCTAAGACTGTAAGGTACCAAAGAGATCTGGGAATCCACCTAAGTAGATAGATCATAAATTGCTAAAAAGTTCACCTAAGAACTCTTATCTCACTTACATCTATTTGATACACTTGCTCCCAACAATCATACTTCCTATAGTTTTAACAGTATATTAAATTTAGATTAGTCAAAAAATTTTATGCATAATCAATCAGCTGCATTAGATTTAGTGCTGACAACGCTGAGATATGCCTATCCCAATCAAACCTAAACCAGCTTTTATTCATCAAAGATTATCTCAGAGCATGTAAAAAACATTTGGATTAGTTTCTATATTTCTGAAAGTATACTTAATTTGTATGGCACTTGTTTTTCTTTAAGCTAATTGAATCGAGCTCTTTACAAATTAACTTCGGTAATACCATCTGGAGGTAGAAAAATACCACATATCTGTAATGCACATACACAGACACACAGACAGACACAACAGAGATCTTTTAAAAACTTTAGGCATATCTCACTTTAAAAATTCATCCAAATTATGTTTCTGACAGCTGGACTAAATTAAGCTTACTTGCTCAGATGGCCAAAGATTTTTTTTAACTAAAGACTTTTATTTGCATGCTGTAAGGATCCTTGTAGACCTATTTTTGGAGTGACTTTGTCTTTAAGAATCAAAGAATGCATTCAACTGTCTCTGAGAGGTTAGAAATCCTCTTTTTAAGGGTTCCCCTTAAAGTGGATTTATCTATAACAAGGTTTCCCAGAATGGCAATTACACTTCCAAATTATCTAAAAGTTCACCCATTTTTTCAGGAAGGCACAAAATCCTAGTCCGAGGACCAGGAAGAACCTATCTTGCCTTTGGATTCCCTAAAACATCTTCCAGAGATAAATTAACTTTCACTTCGCAAAAGTCTAAGTGCCACTTATTCTCAGTACATTAAAAAAGACTTCTTGAATCGATAAGAATGAGGGGCCCTGTTTCTAACAGCTGTTCAAAAACACTGGAATGATGTGTTTCTCCCCATTTTCAATAAAATGGGTGACTTAGCAAAAAGCTTCAACAGATAGAAAAAGAAACAGAACAGAAGAAACAAACAGAAATAAAAACCAGAAAGCAACACCAAAACTGAAAGCAAGTACACACAATAAAGTTGAAGAGCTCAGAACGCAAAGAGGGCCGAGCTCAAATCCAAGGGAGACTTACCCAAGAGCTCCATGATTGGTGAGAAAGCAGTGAGACAAAGGATTCTGTGGGTACCAGCACCTGTTTGCTCACCAGCCTCGGGGTTGCAGAAGCTCATCATCTTTGGGCTCCATGTTAGGCGCCATGAAATGTAAAAGGTTTGCAAATAGCCAAAATAAAATCAATAAATCACCAAAGTAGTAATTAGTAAAAGTTTATTGTTCAGACCCCAAAAGGACAGTTTGCAAACCAAGAGAGCTCAAACCAAAACATGGAATGATGCTCAGGGGTATACAGTTACAAAGCAGCTTATATAGTGAGAAGGCAGATTCTTCATAGTAATTAAGCTAAATTAATGACTAAACTGGTTAGTCAGCTCAGGGACCCTTCAAGACTGGTCTCCATTTGCTTTTGGTTTTAACAACAGCATAGGGTCAGATCATGTTTTTTATGCATCCTACCAATCTTTGCCTTTTGATTGGAGCATTTAACCCATTTACACTGAATTATTGATAGGTAGGATTTATATCTGCCATTTGCTGTTTATTTTTATGTCTTACATCATTTCGCCCTTCTCTTTCTTCATTACTGCCTTCTTTTGTATTAAGTTTTTTCTAGTCTACTATTTCATTCCTTTGTTATTTCTTCAAACATTCTATGTGCCCTCCCTCTCTCTCCTCTCCTTCAGGAGCTCCCATCATGTGGATGTTGGTAGGATTGTTGGTGTGCCCAGGTCTCTGGGGCTCTGTGCAGTTTTCTTTATTCCTTTTCTTTCCATTTCACAGACTGGATTACCTCAGTTGATCCATATTCAGATTCATGAATTCCTTCTTCTGCCTGCTCAAATCTGCTGTGGAGCCCCTCTAGTGAATTTTTCATTTCAGTTACTGTACTTATCAACTCCAGCATTTACATTTGGTTCTTTAAAAAGTAAATTCTATCTCCTTGCTGATATTCTCTATTTAGAGAGACATCATTCTCATACTTTCCTTTATTTCTTTAGACATGGTTTCCTAATGCTCTTTGAACACATTTAAAACAGCTGATTTAAAGCTTTTGTCTAGTAAGTCCAACATCGGCACTTCCTCAGGGGCAGTTTCTACTGATTGCTTTCTTCTTCTATGGGCCATTCTTTCTTGTTTCTTTGTATGTGTCACAAATTTTTGTTCAAAACTGGACACTTAAGACAATACAGTTTAGCACTGTGGACACCAGATTCCCCTCTCCCCAGGGTTTGTGGTGGTGGCTGTTTGTTGTTGTTGTTACTTGCTTAGTGACTTTGCTGAATTAATTCTGTAAACTCTGTCTTCTGTGTCATGTGTCGCTACTAAAGTCTAACTCATTTAACTTGGTGATCGGCTAATGACTGGATAGACATTTCCTTAAATGCCAAGAGCCAGTAAGTTTCCCAAGGGCTTGGAGTTGTTTGCAGACTATTGGTTTTCAAGACACCGTGGAGTTTGGGGTGGGGGCAATGAGAATAGGGAAAGTTAAAACACCACAAGGCTTGCTGTTCTTACCAAGATTCGGCCACTTTTCTTGAATAAGCGTTCCCTGAATTGTTGCAAGCTCTTTCCTAATTTCCAGATTTCTGAAAAAGTTGATCTTGACAATTTTTGTTACTTTTGTTTTATGGAGGTAGAATTTTCAGAGGTCCTTTCTCTACCATTTCTGCGGTGTCATCATATTATTTTTTTAATGTCAGTAGAATCTACAGTAATAACTCCTCTTTCATTCCTGATATGAGGGGTTTGTGTTTTCTTTTCTTTTTTCTTGACTAATCCATCTAATAGATCATTAATTTTATTACTTCTTTCAAAGAACCAACTTTTGGCTTTAATTTTCTCTGTCATTTGCTCTTTTTTTCTTTTTCTATTATTTCCTTCTATTTACTTTTGGTTTAATTTGCTCTTATTTTCAAGCTTATTAAGTTGGAACATTAGATCATTATTGTTAACTTTCTTCTTTTCTAATACAGGTGTTTAAAACTATAAACTTCTCTCTAAGTACTGCTTTAATTATATTCCACAAGTGTTTTCATTATCATTCCATTCAAAATATTTTCTAATTTCCATTGGATAGTTGTGAATCACTTAAAAATGGAGATACATTCTGAGAAATGCATCATTAGCCAATTTCATTGTAATGTGAACTGACACAAACCTAGATGGTAATCCTTACTATACACCTAGGCTATATGGTATTAATCTTATGGGATCACCATCATAAATGCGGTCCATCATTGACCAAAATGTTGTTATGTAGCACATGAGTATGATCTCTTCTTTGATACATTAGCTACTTATAAAGATATGGCTTCATTTCCAAATATCTGGAGCTTTCCTGGATATCTTATTGTAATGGATTTCTAATTTAATTCCATTTTAGTCAGCTCTACTATCTAAGATGTTTGTCTTTTGAAGTATGTTGAGATTTATTTAACGGCTCAGCATTTGGTCTATCTTAGTGAACATTCCTAATGCTCTTAAAAACAGTATGGGTTGGGGCTGGCCTGGTGGCATACCAGTTGGGTTTGCGTGTTCCACCTCAGCTGCCCATGGTTTGCCAGTTAGGTTCTCAGGCACAGATTTATGCACCATTTATCAAGCCATGCTGAGGCAGGCATCCCACATGTAAAATAGAGGAAAGTGGGCACAGAGGTTAGCTCAAGGCCAATCTTCCTCAAAGGAAAAAGTGTATGTTGCAGTTGTTGAATGTATTAATGTCAATTATGCCAAGGTTCAGATCTTCTATATCCTTCTCAACTTTTTTGTGTAGTTCTACCAGTTTCTGACAGGAGATGTTAATTTCTTCAATGTGATAATGAGCTTGTCTATTTCTCACTTTGTATTTGTCCCTTTTTTCTTCATGTATTGTGAAGCTTTGTTATTAGGGGTTGAATAGTATCCCCCCAAAAATATGTTGACGTCCTAACACCTGGTATCTGTGAATATGACCTTATTTGGAAATAGAGTCTTTGCAGATGTAATTGATTAAGATGGTGTCATTAGGGTGAACTCTAATGGAATATGACTTAAGAAAATGCCATGTGAAGACAAACACACATCAGGAGAGAACACCATGTGACAATGGAGGCAGAGATTGAAGTACGGTACCTGCAAGCCAGGAAACACCAAAGACTGCTGGCTAAGCATCATAATCCAGGAAGATGCAAGAATGAAGTCCCTCCTACAGGTTCCAGAGGGAACATGGCCCTTCTGATGCCTTATTTCAGACTTTTAGCCTCTAGAACTGTGAGAGAATAAATGTTTTTTTATGTCACCTAATTTGTGGCACAGTGTTATGGCAACCCTAGGAAACTAATACAAGTACACACACATTAAGGATTTTATGTATTTCTTAGTATTTAACCCTTTTATAGTTATGAAAAGACTCCCTTTATCTCTCATAATAATCTTTCTCTTGAAATCTACTTTGTCTGATAGTAACATAGGCACAGCAGATTTCTTATCTTTCTGTTTAATATCCTATTACTGTCCTGTTACTTTCAACTCCTCGTTAAAATGAGTCTCTTGTAGACTGAATATAGTTGGCTCATGCTTTTTTATCTGCTCTGGTGATCTCACCCTTTTAATTAGAGTGTTTAGTCCATTAGTATTTAATGTACTTATTGATTTTTAAGTCCACCAATTCCTACTTGTTTTTTATTTGCTCTTTGGCTTTTGTTCCTATCTTCCTCTTTTCCAGTCTTACTTTGGATTAATCAAATACACCTTACATTTCATTTTTATTTTCTCTTATTGGGCTTTTACCTATATTTCTTTTTTATTCTATTTCTAGTGGTTGTTATAGGGATTATAATATGCATGTTAACTTATCACAATCTATTTAAAATTAGTATTACATTAATAATTCATATAAAATACGAGAATCTTATTACATTAAAATTTTATTTACCACCTCTTTTGCTATCATTGTCATGTATTTTACATAGACATATATAATAAACCCCATAGTTTTGTGAAAGTCATTAAACAAGGAGGTGATAGATTGAAGTGACTCTAATGCTTTGGCAGCCAATGTAAGCAAGCCAAAAACTAAGCTAGAGTCAATTCCTATAAATGCCTCAAGATTAAGAAAGCAAAACTTAAGCAGAAACCATCACAAATAGCCAGGTGGTCTTTCCCAGACTAGACAACTGCTTAAACAATCACAAATAGCGAATCAGACTTTCTCAAACAAGACAACTGCTTAAACTATAGCCAATTAAATAATAAAAGACTTTCCTCTACCTCCTACCAGTAGAGCACCCCTAACCATTTCCAGTGCAGCATTGCCTGATTCGAATCAATGTGTGCTCAAATAACCTCTTCAAAAATTTAATGTGCCTCGGTTTATCTTTTAACAGTACCATATTATTACATTTAATTTAAATAGTCTGTTAACTTTTGAAGAAAATAAAGAAGAAGAAAATATAGTTATGTATAAAAAGATAGGTATATTCCCCACATAGTTACCATTGCCCGTACCCTTCATTCCTTCCTACGGATACAAGTTTACTCCAGCATGTCCTGTAGTGCAGGCCTTCTGACAATGAATTCTTTCACTTTTGTTTATCTGAAAATGTTTTTATTTCATGCTCCATTTTAATGGATAATTTCACAGGATATATAATTCTAGGTTGACTTTCTTTCCTTTCAACACTTTAAAGATGTCATTCTATTGTCTACTGGCCTCCATTGTTTCTGATGAGACAGGAACTGTTGTTTGTATTGGTGTGCCTCTATAGGTAATGTATCTTATTTCCTCTGGTGGGTCTTGAGATTGTCTCTTTAACTATAATTTTCAACATTTTAACTATATGTGCCTAGGTGTGTTTCGGTTTTTTTTAATTCCTGCTTGGGGTTTTCTAGGCTTCTTGGATTTGTAACTTGTAATGTTTTTCTCCAAAGTTAAGCAATTTTTTTAACTTTATTTCTTCAATTGTTTTGTCCCCATCCTCTCTCTCCAATTAAAGGTAGGTTAGCTCGCTTGATATTGTCCCATAGGTTATCAAGGCTTTGTTAATCTTTTTTCTTTTTGTTCGTCAGAAAGGATCATTTCTATTGACCTGATTTTAGGTTTACTCATCTTTTATTCTAATTTGCTTTTAATCTCCTACAGTTAAATTTTAATTTCAGATATTTTACATCGCCATTCTAGAATTCCCACTAGGTTCTTTTTGTGGTGTTCATTGCTTTGCTGAGATTTCCCATACATCCACCCATTATGACTGTATTTTCCTTTAAGACCTCAATAATATTTATAATAGCTGCTTTAACATCCTTCTCTGTTAGTTCCAACATTGAGGTTATCTTGGAGCCTGTTCTATTGATTATTTTTTGTTTTGCTTGATCAAATCTCCCTGCTTTTTCACATTAATCAGTTCTTATTGTATGCTGGACATTGTGGGTGATATGTTTTGGAAATCTGCGTCATATTGTCTTCCTTTAAAGGGCATTAATTGTTTTTCTGGTAGGCAGTTACATTACAGGCATGTCCTTTTGGCCCTGTCAGCCTTGGTTTTACTCTTTATTCGAATGGGCATATTTTCATTTGGGCTTTAATCTTAGGGCTCGGCTCTTAAACTAAGACATATTCCTGACTCTTAAATCATGTCTTTTCTGGAGTTTCACCTGAAAGTCCAAGCTGCTCATGGAAGTGTCTCCTCTCTGGCTAGGCCAGAACACCACCATCGCCCACAACTGCTCAGTCCCTAGCATCACCATTCGCCTCCCAGCCTCGCAACAGATCACCTCTGCGAGGCCTCGCAGAGCCTGCCCTGAGCCTGTGCAGCGCAGTCCTCAGTCAAGGGCCCCTGCAGAGCCCCCGTGCAGACTTCCCGCATCCCCTCCCCCCACACAGCTGCCTCTTCTTCAGTTGTCTGCCCCTCGATTTTTAGCTGCTTCAACAGCCCACTAATCCAGACTCTGCCTCCTCAGCTCGGCAAGACACCTTTCCACTTGGGCTCCACCTCCCTGCGGAAATCTAGAGTGATCGTGAGGCTTACGTCCTGCGTTTCCCTCCTCTCCACAATCGTAGTCCTACGCTACCTTTTGCCCAATGCCTGAAACAGTTACACCATATATTTTCTTCAGTTTATAGTTGCTCAGAGGGAGGGCAAGGCCTGTGCCAACTACTCTTTTATAACCAAAGGTGGACGTTATTAGGTTTTCCTGACATCAGATTCTTTCAAAACTTTCTTTTTCTCATGTTTTTGACACTCCTTTCTAGTGTTGCCCTGAACTTAGGCTTAGTCCTCCATTTGGGTAATCCAGCACCATGCTGTCTCCTACTCCATTTCTTTTTTAAAAACATTAATTTATTGAGTTCATATTGGCTTGTAACTCTGTGTAAATTTCAGGTGTACATTATTATACATCAGTTTCTGTATAGACTGCATCGCGTTCACCAACAACAGTCTAGTTTTCATCCATCAGCATACATATGTGCCCCTTTACCCCTTTTGCCCCCCCGCACGCCCTTCCCCTCTGTTAACTACCAATCTGCTCTCCTTATCCAGGTGTTTTTCTATCTTGCACACTATTCCATTTCTTTCCTTTTTTTGACTCTGCCTCCTAACCCTAAAAATGGATTAGGATCGTGAGAATAAGAAGATAAGCCAGAAAATGGGAGAAAATATTTTCAAAAGACATATCTGACAAAAGGCTGTGATTCAAAATATATAAAGAACTCAAAACTCAACAATAAAAAAAAAGAACAACCTGAATAAAAAATGGTCAAAAGATCCAAACAGCCACCTCATCAAAGAAGACATACAGATAGCAAATAAGCATGTGAAAAGATGTTACATATGTCAACAAGGAATTACAAATTAAAACAACAACGAGATACCCTATACACCAATTAGAATGACCAGAACCTGGAACACTAACAACACTAAATGCTGGCAAGGATGCAGAGCCAAGGGATTTCTCATTCATTGCTGGTGAGAATGCCAAACGGTACAGCCCTTTGGAAGACAGTGGGGCGATTTCTTACAAAACTAGACATACTCTTACCATACGATCCAGCCACCATGTTCTTGACATTTTACCCAAAGGAGTCGAAACCTTATGTCCACACAGAAACCTGCACATGGATATTTATAGTGGCTTTATTCATAATTGCCAACAATTGGAAGCAACCAAGATGTCCTTCAGTAGGTAAATGGATAAATAAACTGTGGTACATCCAGGCAGTGGAATGTTATTCACTGCTGAAAAGAAATGAGCCATTAAGCCGTGAAAAGACATCAAAGAAACTTAGATGCATATTATTAAGTGAAAGAAGCCAATCTGAAAAGGCTACATACTATATGATTCCAACTGTATGACATTCTGGATAAGGTAAAACATATGGAGACAGGAAAAAGACCAGTGGTTGCCAGGGACAAGGGGGGAGAGATAGACGAAGAGGCAGAGCACAGGAATTTTAGGGCAGTGAAACCCCTCTGTGTGATACTATAATGGTGGATACATGTCATTATACATTTAGAAAAATCCATAGAATGTACAACTCCAAGAGTAATTAGTTGCACTAATGTAAACTGTGGACTTTGGGTGATTATGATATGACAGTGTTTGTTGATCAATTCTAACAAATGTACCACTGTGGTTACCAGGGGGCCAGGGGTCAAGGGATACATGGGAACTTTCTGTACTTTCTCTTCCATTTTGCTGTGAGCCTAAAACTGTCCTAGAAATAAAGTCTATTTTTCAAAACAAATGAGGAGTCACCAAGCTTGGCTCTTTCTAGATATTAAATCTATGTTTAAAAGGTGAGAATTCAAAATAGTCAATTAGCTATATTTTTATTACTGTTATTACTATGATTATTTGACAAGGGTTCTCAAGATTGTTCCCTAAAACAAGGTCCAAAGATGGCTGCCTAACTAGCAGCATTAATGAAATAAGTGTTTGGAATTCCAGGGGTTTTATAAAACAGGGTGTGTTTTTTTAAAAAATGGGAATGTGGAAGATGTTCTATATGTAATTGTTAAAAATCTTAATATGACCAAGCAATGACACAACATACATTTGAATTTGTATTGAAGGGAAAACACTTTTACAATATTACATTGGTCATTATTATAAAGGAGTTTAAAAAAAAATCGCCAAGATCCTTGTTCATGTGGCCCAGACAGAGCAGCTGGTTCTGATTATCTGTCAATGAGCCAAAAGCACATTCTTTTTTTTATTATTGAGGTCATAATAGTTTATAACATTGTGAAATTTCAGTTGTACATTACTATTTGTCAATCACCATATATATGCACCCCTTTACCCCTGATGCCCATGCCCCAACACCCTGTCCCCTCTGGTAACCACTAATCTGTTCTCTTTGTCCATATATTTGTTTATCTTCCCATATGAGTGAAATCATATGGTGTTTGGCTTTCTCTGTATGGCTTATTTCATTTAAAATAACAACCTCAAGATTAACCCATGTTGTTCGAAATGGTACAATTTTGTCTTTTTTATGGCTGAGTAGTATTCCATTGTATATATATACCACATCTTCTTCATTCATCTGCCGATGGGTACTTGGGTTGCTTCCATGTCTTGGCTATTGTGAATAGCGCTGCAATGAACACAAGGGTGCATAAGTCTCTTTGAATTGTTGATTTCAGGTTCTTTGGATAAATATCCAGTAGTGGGATAGCTGAGTGATATGGTATTTCTATGTTTCATTTTTTGAGAAATCTCCATAATGTTTTCCATGGTGGCTGCACCAGTTTGCATTCCAACCAGCAGTGTATGAGGGTTCCGTTTTCTCCACATCCTCTCCAACATTTGTTGTTTTTTGTCTTGGTAATTATAGCCATTCTGACAGGTATGAGATGCTATTTCATGGTGATTTTGATTTGCATTTCCCTGATGATTAGTGACGTTGAGCATCTTTTCATGTGCCTATTGGCCATCTGTACATCTTCTTTGAAAAAAAGTCTCTTCAGATCTTCTGTCTATGTTTTAATCAAATTGTTCTTTTGCTATTAAGTTGTATGTGTTCTTTATATTTTTTGTATATTACTCCCTTATCAGATATATGATTTGCAAATATTTTCTCCCATTCAGTAGGTTGCCCTTTCATTTTGTTGATGGTTTCCTCTACTGTGCAGAAGCTTTTTAATATGACATAGTGCCACTTATTTTTGCTTTTGTTGCTTTTGTTTTTGGTGTCAGAGTCAAAAAATCATCACCAAGACATACATCAAGGAGCTTACTACCTATGTTTTCTTCTACAAGTTTTATAGTTTCAGTTCTTACATTCCAGTCTTTAACCCAATTTGAGTTATTTTGTGTGTGTGATCTAAGATAGTGGTCAAGTTTTATTCTTTTGCACATGGCTGTCCAGTTTTCCTAATTCCATTTATTGAAGAGATTGTCCTTTTCCATTGTACACTCTTGGCCCCTTTGTCAAAAATTAATTGACCATATATGCATGGGTTTATTTCTAGGGTCTCTATTCTATTCCATTGATTTATGGGTCTGTTTTTTATTCCAATACCATATGGTTTCAACTACTATAACTTTGTAACATAGTTTGAAATCAGGGAGTGTGGTGCCTCCAGCTTTGTTCTTTCTCAAGATTGCTTTGACTATTCAGGGATGTTTACAGTTCCATACAAATTTTAGGATTATTTATTTTATTTCTTTGAAAAATGCCATTAGAATTTTGATAGGGATTGCACTGAATCTCTAGATTGCTTTGGATAGTATGGACATTTTAACAATATTGATTCTTCCAATCTATGAGCACAAAACATCTTTCCATTTGTGTCTTCTTCAATTTCTTTCATTAATGTCTTGTAGTTTTCAATATGCATGTCTTTCACCTCCTTGGTTAAATTTAATACTAAGTGTTTTATTCTTTTTGATGCAATTGTAAATTGGATTGTTGTCTTCATTTCTCTTTCTGATACTTCATTATTAGTCTATAGAAATGCAACAGATTTTTTTGTATTGATTTTGTACCCTGCAACTTTACTGAAGTTATTACTTCTATCAGTTTTTTGACAGAGTATTTAGGGTTTTCTATATATAAATATCATGTCATCTGCAAATAATGACAGTTTTACTTCTTTCTTTCCAATTGGGAAGATTTTATTTCTTTTTCTTGCCTAATTGCTCTGGCTGGGACTTCCAATATTATGTTGAATAAAAGTGGTGAGAGTGAGCATCCTCGTCTGGTTCCTGATCTTAGAGGAAATGCTGTCAGCTTTTCACTGTTCACTATGTTGTTAACTGTGGGTTTATCATATATAGTCTTTATTACGTTGACATCTATCTACTCTATACTCACTTTGTTGAGAGTTTTTATCATAAATGGATGTTGAATTTTGTCAAATGCTTTTTTTGCATCTAGTGAGATGATCGTACAATTTTTGTCCTTCATTTTTTGTTAATGCAATGTATCACGCTGACTGACTTGCAGATGTTGAACCATCTTCCAATCCTCGAATAAATCTCAGTTGATCACAGTGTAGGATCTTTTTAATGTATTGTTGAATCCAGTTTGCTAATATTTTGTGGAGGAATTTTTAATTTATGTTCATTAGGGATATTGGTCTGTAATTTTTTTTTCTTGTCACATTCTTGTCCAATTTTGATATCAGGGTAATGCTGGCCTCATAAAATGAGTTTGGAAGGATTCCCTCCTCTTCTTTTTTGGAAGAGTTTGAGAAGGATTGGTATTAATTCTCCTTTGAAGGTTTGGTACAATTCATCAGTGAAGCTGTCTGGTCCTGGACTTTGGTTTGTTGGGAGATTTTTGATTACTGATTCAATTGCCTTACTGGTAATTTTCTGTTCAGATTTTCTATTTCCTTATAAATCAGTATTCGTAAGTTGTATGTTTCTAGGAATTTATCCATTTCTTCTAGGTTGCCCAAATTATTGATCTATAATTGTTCATAGTAGTCTCTTAAGATCATTTGTATTTCTGTGGTTTCAGTTGTGACATCTCCTCTTTCATTTCTGATTTTATTTATTTGAGTCCTCCCTCTTTTTTCTTGGTGAGTCTAGCAAAAGATTTATCAATTTTGTTTATATTTTCAAAGAACCAGCTCTTAGTTTCATTGATCTTCTCTATTGTCTTTTTAGTCTCTATTTCACTTATTTCTGTTCTGCTCTATCATTTCCTGCCTTCTACTAAAATTGGGCTTTTTTTGCTCTTTTTCTAGTTCCTTGAGATATAAAGTTAGGTTGTTTATTTAGGACTTGTCTTGTTTCTTGAGGTAGGCACTTATGACTATGAACTTCCCTCTTTGATTTGCTTTTGCTGCATTCTACAAATTTTGTTATATTTCCATTTTTGTTTGTCTCAAGGCATTGTTATTATTTCTCTTTCAATTTCTCCTTTGAGCCAATGGTCGTTCAGTAGCATGTTGTTTAATCTCCATATATTTGTGAATTTTCTAGTTGTCTTCATATTTCATATTCATACTCAATTTTTAATTTCATATCATTGTGGTCAGAAAAATGCTTGATATGATTTCAATCCTCTTAAATTTCTTAAGACTTATTTTTTGGTCTAACATAGGATCTATCCAGAAAAATGTTCCATGTGCACTTGAGAAAAATGTGTATTCTGTTACTTTTGGATGGAATGTTCTGAATATATCTGTTAAGTCCACCTGGTCTATTGTGTCATTTAAGGCCGATGTTTCCTTATTGATTTTCTGTCTGCATGATCTATCTATTGAGGTAAGTGGTATCACAGAGAGTGAAGCAAAATGAAGAAACAAAGGAATATGTTCCAATTGAAAGAACAGATAAACCTCAGGAAAAAAACTTAACAAAATGGAGACAAGTAATATACCTGATAAAGACGTCAAAGTAATGGTCATAAAGATGCTTACCAAACTGAAGAGAAGACTGGATCAACACAGTGAGAACTTCAACAAAGTGATGGAAAATACAAGAAAGTACCAAATAGAAGTCACATAAATGAAGAATACAATAACTGAACTAAGGAGTACACTAGAGGGGTTCAATAGCAGGCTAGATAAAGCAGAAGAAAGGATCAGTCTACTCAAAGACAAAGCAATGGAACTCAATCAATCAGAGCAGCAAAAAGAAAAGAATGAAAAAAGTGAAGATAGCATAAGGGGCTTATGGGACAACATCAAATGGATTAACATTCATATTACAGTGGATCTCAGAAAGAGAAGAGAGAAAAGGGGGCAAAAATCCTGTTTGAAGACATAGTGGCTAAAAAATTCCCTAACCTGGGAAAGGAAACAAAGATCCAGATCCAGGAATCCCAGGGAGTCCCAAATAAGAGGAATCCAAAGAAACCCACACCAAGACACATCGTAATTAAAATGTCAAAAGTTAAAGACAAGGAGAAAATATTAAAAGCATCAAGAAAAAAACAATTTGTTACATACAAGGACACCTATAAGACTATCAGCAGATTTTTCAACATAAGTTTGCAGGCCAGAAGTGAATGGCATGATATATCCAAAGTGCTGAAAGAAAAAACTTCCAACCCAGAATACTCTACCCAGCAAAGTTACCATTCAGAAGTGAAGGAGAGATAAAGAGTTTTCCAGATAAGCCAAAGTCAAAGGAGTTCTTCACCACTTAATCAAATTACAAGAAATATTAAAGGAACTTCTTAAGCTGAAAAGAAAGTGTGCTGAATTAATAACAAGAAAACATATGAAAGAATAAAGCACACTAGAAAGGTAAACATATAGTAAAGGTAGTGGATTAATGAGTTAAAAAGCTAGTATGAAGGTTAAAAGACAAAAGTAGTAAAAACAGTTATGATTACAATAAGTAGTTAAGGGATGCACAAGATACAATGATGTAAAACGTGACATCAAAAACATAAAATAGGAGAGGGGAGTAAAAATGTTGAGCTTTAGAATGAAACTTAAGGGACCAAACTTAAGCTTTTATCAACTTAAACTAGACTGTTATACATATATATTGTTATAGGTAAGCCTCATGGTAACCACAAAGCAAAAACCTATAGTAAATAAACAAAAGAGAAAGAGAAAGGAATATAAGTATACCACTAAAGAAAATCATCAAACCACAAAGAAAGAGAGCAAAAGAAGAAGAGAAGAACTACAAAAACAGCCAGAAAAAAATTCAAAAAATGGCAATAAGTACATACTTATCAGCAATTACTTTAAATGTAAATGGACTAAATTCTCCAATCAAAAGACATAGAGTGGCTGAATGGAGAAAAAACAAGAGCCTTCTATACACTGCCTACAAAAGATTCACTTTAGAGGTAAGGATACACATAGGCTGAAAGTGAAGGCATAGAAAAAGATACTCCATGTAAAGGGAAACCAAAAGAAAGCTAGAGTAGCTATACTTATATCAGAAAAAATGGACTTTAAAACAAAGACTGTAGTAAGAGACAAAGATGGGTGTTACATAATGAGAAACAGGTCAATCCAACAATAAGATATAACATTTGTAAATGATTATGCACTCAACATGGGAGCACCTAAATATATAAAGCAAACATGAACAGACCTAAAGGGAGAAATAGACAGCAATACAGTAAGAGTAGGGCAAAAATCTGCATTTTGCACATGACACTGGATGGAGGACTAGCCTGAGTGTGGGTACCTGGTGTTGCTGACAGAGATCAAAAGAGGAGAAGCCATGAGCCAGAGTGTAGGAAAAGTGAAGAATATCTCTTGTTATGGAGACACCTCTGAGAAGGCTGAGTTGGAATGGGACCCTTCAAGGCCATGGGATCCTTGTGGAAAACTCAAATGAGTACAAGGTAGGGTCTTCAAAATGGAATTCTTTAATAAGATTAATCCTTTAACAAGATGAATCCTTTAATAAGATGAATTGATGTTTCCATGGATACCTAAAAGCATCATTAGTCACTAAGGGAAACATTTGGAAATGGTGTATGACAAACGGTTGAGAGCCAGTTAGCAGTGAAGCAGGTTCTCAAATCCTATATTCACATTCCATCTATAGGAGAGTAGGTTTTAGGACATAAATCTTTTGGGAAATCTCTATAGAGTCAGACAATCAACTAAGAGGGACCTAAAGTCACATTATATTTGTGTCCACCCACCAAGTCAGTCATGGGGATCCCATGGAAATTCTTCAGAAGCCAATGAGCCTGGGGTGTCTCCCAGGACTATTAGACACTGTAGCCCATGAAGTGGACACATCAGCTGGACATCCTAGAAGCACCACAGCGTGCACCATTCCCCAGCCCCATGCATCAGCACTCATCAGCAAACTTCTGAGGGAGGAGACTGGGGACCATCCAGCAGGAGCCACTATGGACATTCCATCGGGAACTTTTCAAAATCCAGCTGGGAGGAGATGCGTCCCCACCTACGTTTTCAATCAAGAAAATCCAGGAGCATATGGGGAAAAGTAAAAAAACTCAGTTGTCTGAACTTCTGAGAGGAAGTAACTGTTCAACACGGAAAATCTTGTCACAAAAGATGGGCGTGGGAAATCATCAGTCATTAGGCATTTTCACCCAAATTACCCCTTCAGTGAGTCTTTCTTATTGCATCGCTATCTCTTCTCTTCCCCTTCACTCCTAGATCCACTTTCTTAGAGCCTTCTCACAGTTTATGAGTTAAGATTGTTCCACAGTAAAATGCAGGCAAGCTACCAGGCCAGGGTCAATAAAGGCTGGGGATCCATCCATTACTTAAGATGCAATGGCATTTCAAGAGCACCTAGGAAGTAGCAAGAAGAAGATGTAAGACCCATGAAAGAATCCAATATTATGAATGGGTCACTCCAGCAGGGCACAAGTGACTTCAAAATTAGGCCCTCACACACACACACACACACACACACACATACCAGCACTCACAGCCTTGCTGTGCTTTACTGAGAAGTTGAAAGTACTGTCTTGAACTTTTTATTGGAACAGAAGAGCATCCCATGACAGTTTAAGCAGCATCTCTAAATGGGAGGACAAATCTGTAACTGACATACTGAGTATTTTTCTGGGTACAGTGACAGTGAGGAAGAAGAAATCACAAGAAGTGGGGGAGGCAAGATGAGAGTGAGCAAAACCCAGGACTTTACACCCTGGGGACTTGACACAAGAGAGAAGAAACTTGGGAGCTGCTTTTAAGAACAGTGTGTTTTATTCACTGTTGGTCAAGAAGGGTTCATCCGAAGTTTGCACGTTCCACCACCTCTATTCTAACACTAACTGGCGTACTGCAATGCAATTTTGCTGCTAACCACCTGGAGTCAGCATTAGGCTCCACAGGCCAAAGGGTCACAGTCCCAACAAGACTGCACTCACTCAAGATGCCAGCCGCGCTTCAGGGGTCACCAGGCCACCCACACTTCTGACCAACTGGCTACAAACCCTGAAGGTTCCCATGATGTCTTAGTCTGTTTGGGCTGCTATAACAAAAATGCCATAAACTGGGTGGCTTAGGCAACACACATTTATTTCTCACAGTTCTGGAAGCTGGAAGTCCAAGATCCAGGTGTTGGCAGATTCGGTATCTGGTGAGGACCTGCTTCCTGGTTCATAGGCAGTTGACTTCTTGCTCTGTCCTCACACGGCAGAAAGAGTGAGGGAGCTCTGTGGTGTCTCTTTCATAAGGGCACTAATCTCATTCACGAGGCTCCAACTTCAGGAACTTATCACCTTCCTGATCACCTTGAACACCCTCACATTCAGGGTTAGGTTTCAACATTTGAATCTCCAGGCAACACAGACATTCAGTCTATAGCACATGACCTTCCTTAGGTTCAGTAATTCACTAGAATCACAGAGCTCAGAAAAGCACTATATTTATGATTACAGTTTTATTGTAAAGGATACAAATCAGACCAGCCAAACGGACAGACATAGAGTGAGGTCTAGGAGGGAGCGAAATGCAGAGCTTCCACACTCTCTCCCTGCGGAACCAGGGTGCATCACCTTCCTGGCTCCTCAGTGCGTTCAGTGGAGCCTCAAGATCCAGAGTTTTTAGTCGGGGTTTCGTTACGTAGGCATAACTGACTGACTCTCTGGCCACAGGATTCGATTCAATTTCTAGTCCCTCTCTCCTTCCTGGTGGTCAGGCTGGCTCAGAGTCCCAACCCTCCAAGGCTGATCTTTCTGTGACCAGGCCCAATCCTGAGTCATCTCACCTCTTGGCCTAAACTCAAGTGTGATCCAGGGGCTCATGAATAACAGACAGCCCTATTACTTGGGAAATTCCAAGAATTTAACATCTCCCCCCAGGAACCAGGACAAAGGCCGGGCGAAGTCTTTATTCTACAACAACCTCAAGTCCACACCTCCTGTAACTCCTACCCCTATTCAACAGCAATAAAATCCACTGGACAGGGCCCATTGCTGGCCTCAGCTGTTTTTTATGTCATTCTTAAAAATCTTTATTATAGAAACGCTCAAGCATAATCAGCGATAGAAAGAATATAACGAACCCGCACATTCCCATCAGCATCTCGCTGATTATCTGCATGTGGCTTACCCTTTCATGCACACCCCCCTGCCCTTCTCCATACCGCTCATCCTCAGATTATCCTGAAGCAAAGCCCAGAAGGACATCCTATCGTTCTGAGAATTCTTTATCAAAAGCTTCCCAGGGGGTGCTGCACCCACAGCAGTCTTCACATGGGCTATAGGCACGCTGAAATCTCAACTCCCTGGGGGTGAGCTTCCAGAGGCCCTGGGCAGCAGCCTCCCACGGTGGGCACCTCACTGGCTGACTCCAGCATACAGATCAGTACCATTTTCTACACACACTGCGATGCCAGAGAGAACACCAAGCACCACTGGATTACATTCAAGGCTTCTAAGGCATGTCATCAGCCTCGCCCTGGTATTTCTCGTGGGATTCCAAAGGTTCGTGTCCACAGCCCTGATTATCTCCTAAAGAACCAAATCTAACAAAATAAGCGGAAGGAATAACAGCTCAAATACTCCTAATTAATTAAAATCAATTCGGGGGGGGGTGCTGAATAGGTAAGAGATACAATGTCAGTATTAGTTATAGATTACAGATCCATTTCAGAGTAATTAAAACAGGGCAACCAAGGGGCTGGCCCGGTGGTGCAGTGGTTAAGTTCACACACTCCAAGTCAGCAACCTTAGGTTCACCAGTTTGGATCCCAGGCACAGACTCATACACCGCTTATCAAGTCATGCTGTTGCAGGCATCTCACATATAAACTGGGAAAGATGGGCATAGATGTTAGCTCAGGGCTAATCTTCCTCAAAAAGAAAAAAGCTGGGGAATCAACCAAGAAATCTTAAATAATACAGATTTGACCCTGACCTTGGGTTTGTCATGTCAGAGTGACTGGGACAGTCCCTAATACCTGAAGAGTATTTTTATGTTTGTGTTTCTGGGAATTTCTAACACGTCCCCAGGGTTCAGGGTTGATCCCTCACACACTCCAGGAGGAATCTCCTCCACGATGGGATGGGGAGAGCAGTGAGCAGAGTCATCCAATACCTCCCCATCAGACATATTCTGCAAAATGAAAAATCAGAGGGATATAAAGTTTCCTCCCACTCTAGGACTCAGCGGCCCTGCAAGGCCAGGGAATGTGAGGCTGGAGACCGCGAGGTGCGCTCCTCGATTGACATCTCCAAAGCGCCTGTCACAGAGCTCGGCTTGGGTCACCTACCTGCTCTCATAAACAGAAGGAGGAGTCTTCCCCATCCTGAGCTGTGTGTTCACCAGAGAAGAGGCCTCTCTGTGGCCCCTACTTGTGCAGAAGAGAGCCGCGGCACGACCCGAGGATAAGTCATTGGCACTCTCCTCCCCTAAGCCCGGCTGTTTCCCAAGTATGAACTGGCTTCAGACAGCTTTTTCTTTCAGAAGATCAATGAAGTTGCTTTTCATCATCTCCAAAAGCAGAGAAAATCCCCAAGGAACTCCTCTTCCCAGTAACAAAGGAAGAAAACTTTAAAGAACCACATTTCGGCTCTTGCAGGGATGTCTTCCCTACAGAGATGATCTCTCTCCCAAGGAAGTGAAAGTCCTTGGGAGAGGACACAGATCAACACATCTGCCGGGAGGGCCACGTGCTCCTGGACTGACTGGCGTGCCCTGGAATTCCAGCACAAGGCCAGAGATGCGTTATGTTCTCAAATTTCCATGTGAGAAGGTCTGGGGTCCCCCATCCTTCCCCAGTGATGACCTCTTTTGCATATCACAAGGAGCCTGACCTGAGCTCTCCTCTTGGAAAGCCCAGAGCTGGACTCATTTCACCATAAGAGGTAAAATTTCTACCACTTTGGGGATGACAACATCAGGATATGAGGAGCTTGGGAAATTCCAGCAGTCCATTCACTCCTGCCCTTAGTGGACTGGGGTTATTTTCACTGCACAGAAACACTGCAGGTAAAATAGCCCCTTGTGCTTGAGCACTGTAACTTGTTCCCTCCCTGGTCCTTAAAGTCTTCCTGAACCCTAGCCTGGTCAATCCCCCATCTGGAACTGCCTCAGACAAGGAAGAGAGCAGAAGGGGCTGGAGCCGGTGACAGGGCCATGCAAGGGCCAGCGCTGGGTCTGCAGTGCATGGCCAAGGATGAACAGGAATGCTGCTGTTTCCCAGGAGATCTGCCAGAAGGCCCTTTTGGTCATAGGTTGTCATCCCAGCAGGTGACCTAGGATGGTCCCTGAGGCAACTACACATGGTCTCTCTGCATGACACAGGCTTCAGATGTTGGGCTTAGCTGTCACTCCACTGTGTTGGCCACAGTGGTATCTAACCAGCCAGTCCAGCATCTCACAATCCTGGGGAGGGGAGGCTGTCACTGAGAAGAGTTATCATTAAGAAGGCAAGGCACTCTAGGGGCCGGCTCTGGGGCCGAGTGGTTAAGTTCGCGTGCTCCACTGTGGCGGCCCAGGGTTCGGATCCTGGGTGCGGACATGGCACCGCTCATCAGGCCACGTTGAGGTGGCATCCCTCATCTCACAACTAGAAGGACCTGCAACTAAGATATACAACTGTGTACAGGGTGGGGTTGGGGAGATAAAGCAGAAAAAAAAAAAAAAGATTGGCAACAGTTATTAGCCCAGGTGCCAATCTTTGGGGAAAAAAAAAAAGGTTGGCAACAGTTGTTAGCCCAGATGCCAATCTTTAAGAAAGAAGGCAAGACACTAAGAGCAAAATCATCACACTTCCATCAACCCAGGTCAGTGTCCCTCTTGCCCTGAGGACTTCCTTGCCCCAAAGCCTAGGCTATGGGAAGAAGGCCTCCCGCCAGGCTCCACAGCTGCAGCCAGAGGGTGGCTACGGAGATGCCTTTCACAACACTGGGGAGTGGGAAGGGTTTCCGTCCACACGGGACCTGGGTCACCTTGACCTCGAATCGCAAATTCAGCATTGGCTGATTCAGATCATGCTTTGAAGCCTTAGGCTGAAAAGGTTCCTGTTTGATTAAACCTTTCAAAACCATCGACTGGGGTGATGAGGGGTGCAGGAGACCAGGGAAGCAGGCCTGCCTTCCAGTGGAGGAGGACACGCTTCTGGGGGAGAGTCTGGTCTGGGAGGAGGTCTGCTGTCGTGGTTTCCCTCAAGCACCGAAAATAACCAGGAGTCTGAGCGCTCACCCCACGCCCGACACGTGGGTAGTGGGGGCTGACTAACATTGAAATCCCATGACTGTGGAATTTTAAAAAATCTATAGAGTACAATAGCCCTATAGAGAGTAATCAAAACACGAAAATCTGAAGGCCACTCTGGAGAGCAACCGGACATACACCAAGGGACGCAAGAAAGATCCTGCAGTGGCTACAGATTTCTCCAGGAGGAAAGGGGCAGTAAGGACTTGTCCCCAAAAGCCCCATCCAGCTGCCCAGCAGCCTGGAGAGCTACCAAAACAAGAGGGAGGAGGTCCCCCTGCCCTGATGGGCGCCGGGAGGTAGAAATGCTTCCTCACCCACAACACAATCACTGCCACCCCACCCCTTGCCTTGGCCAAATCCCTCCTCTATCCCATCTCCCCACCCTCCCACCTGCCACCCACTCCCCTCCCATCCTTTCAACTTAGGGACTCTCAGGGAAGTCCTCCGAGAGAGCTCCACCTGCAGCATTTTCACTAGAGTCTTGGGCACTCCACTGGTAGTCAGCCAGAGACATTGTCCATGGCCCGCCTACTTGGAGGAGCAGATGGACAGCGTGGCACCTGCAGAGAACACCCAGAAAGCCGGGTACAGAGCTTCAGTAAAGTCCACCTTGAACGCATACATCAGGTGGACCTTGTCAGTGACAGCGAAGAAAATGACGAAGCCGTAGTCGCAGTTGAGAAGCACACCAACCCGCGTGGCCTTGAAGGGCAGAGTTTTCTCCACTCTCTTGTGCCAGGCAGAGATCTTGGTGTTGAACTGCTCCACGCACCAGGAGGAGCTGTTGCGGCCGAGCCGGCTCTCAGGGCCCTGCCGTTGCATGCTGCCATAGCAGATGCCCACCCCACAGTTGTTCTTCCGCAGCTCAACCTCCCAGTAGTGGATCCCTTCCTTGTAGCAGTGCAGGCCCAGCACCTGAGAGCAGTATGTGAACCTCTGAGGATGGGGCCGGTAGCTCTGGGGTACGTCAGCCACAGAAGCTACGGTGTAGTTCTTTGACAGAGCCACATTGCTGTGGGCGGTGTTGCAGTCCAGGATGACTCTACCAGCATCTAAGAAAGCATTACCCCAAGGAATCAATTAGTAGGGGCTCAAAGCACTCTCACTTTTAAACTTTTCCCCAACAGGTAGTATAGTTTCATTTCTTTTATCTATCCATCCATCCATGTGTCCATCCCTCCATCCATCCATCCAGCCATCCCTCCCTCCATCCATCCACCCGGCTATCCATCTATCCGCCCAACTATCCATCTATCTATCCATCCATCTGTGCATCCATCCACAAATCCACCCATAGCTCAATCCATCTATCCATACATCCATAACTGAGGCCTAACTAAGAGTGTAAAATTCCAGAGACAGCAGGAGGAATGGGATCCAGAGTCCCAGACGAGGGACTGGCCTTGGGAAGGGACAGGGAGTGCAGGAGGAAGAGGGTATAGAATCAAATGAGATGACAATAACTAAGAGGATGAGGGAGTCCCCTCCCAGAGCGCCTCTCTTCTCTGTGAAGCAGAGGATGCTGGGGAGCACCGGAAGAAGGCTGAGGTTTCAGCAACTGGGAAGGTTTTGGAATGGCAGGGGGGTCGGCAGGAAAACCAGAGCAGGAGGGCCGGCAGTGGGATGCCCAGTGATATCTGGGGCACAGCTGCTGGCTCCAGGTGCGGGCCCAGAGAAAAGGATGAACTGGGTTCAAGCACAGCTGGGGTTGAGCCAGAATGGACAGCCAGACGAGGATTTAAAGAACTGATTATGGAATCTAGGCTGCCTACGACGGGAGGTGAAGGAAGGCAGGTGCTGACAGAAGGGAGAAAGCAAGGGTGCAACAAAGCAGAGGACAGGTGGGTAGCTGACAAGGGAGAGGCTGACCACGCTGGACAGAGGCGAGGCGAGAAACTGGGCAGAGCCACGCAGGAGAGACCGAGAGCCAGCAGGACCGCTCACCAGAGCCGAAGTACTCACACTTCAGGAGCTCAGGTCTGGACTTGGCTAGAAAGGCCTCCAGCACCTTGTCCCTGAGAGACATCGAGTTCGCCTGTGGGGTGGTGGTTTTGGCTCCAGCTGAGTAAGAAAACAGAGAGTGGCTTCCAGAACAAACTCAGAGTGGACACCCTACTTCCCCTTGCTCACAATAACTCACCCTCCAGGCCAACTTCTTTTGAATCCACTATCAGTTCCAGGGCTTCAAAGGGAAATGTTCTGGGTGGGGCTGGAAATGAGGGAGGAGAAACATGAATTGGGGACATGACACAAAATGGACCTGATGGCCTCTGCTCCCTTCCAAGCTGATTTTCAAGAACCACTTCCACAAAACACACTCAGACAACTGGGACAACACATGTGCATCCAGACAGGGCCACAGTCATCTGATTGCCTCATACTTGTCCTCTCCTCCAACCTCAGGCCTGTCCGCTCTTCCAGAACACACTCATAGAACGCAGGCCCCGTCACAGACCCTTGACAAGACAGGTCAGCTGTCCCTGCCGGCACTGAGTTCTGTGCTCAGGCAGTCTCAAGAAACAACAGATGCAGAAACGCACAACTTACCAGGTTTCTTGGTATTCTTTTTGCCTTCTGAAGAAGAAAATTTTCAGAATTCAGATATTTTAAAGCACAATGCAATGGAACTTTCAAAACACTGTAATAACAATCATTTGCATGAATTCTACCCATAAAAATAAAGCTGGTATGTTTTGCCTTGAAAAATATAAGAGGTCAGCAGGCGAATGATTCTGTGGTGACAGAAACCCACATCAGTGGTTGAGGGGGCAGGGACTGACCAATAAGGAGCATGAAGAAATTTTCTGGGGTAATGGAAATACCTCTTTTTAAGATTTTATTTTTTATTTTTCCTTCTTCTCCTGAAAGCCCCCCAGTACATAGTTGTATATTTTAGCTGTGGGTCTTTCTAGTTGGGGCATGTGGGATGCCACCTCAACATGGCCTGATGAGCAGTGCAAGGTCCGCACCCAGGATCCAATCCAGTGAAACCCTGGGCCACCGAAGCGGAGGCACGAACTTAACCACTCGGCCATGGGACCGGTCCCAATGGAAATTCTTTATCTTGATTTGGGTAATGGTAACACACACATAGGTATTTGTCAAAATTTATCTAACTGTACATTTACAATTTGTGCATTTTACTGTAAGTGAATTATATCTTCACAAAAGAAAAAAATGCAAAAAAGACAAATAGAAAGTCAGCAAAAAAACATGCTGGCCAAGTATCACAATGGTCTTTACAAACTCTCTAGAGTGTGCACTGATGGGAACTGAGTTTAGCTAAAACAGTGGTTCTCAAAGTGTGGTCCCCAAACCAGCAGCATCTCCATCACCTGGGAACCTGTAGGAAATGCAAATTCTCAGGCCCCACCCCAGACCAGCTGAATCTGAACATTTGGGGTGGGCCCAGCAATCTGTGTTACGAGCTCCCCAGGCGACTCTGATGCAGACTCAAGTTGAAGTGGGCTACATTTCGGGTTCACTCGGCCACCTTCCCCGCCACTGGCATCAAAAGGGGGTTTGAGATCTTACCCCTGCCCGCCTACAGGAGACTTTATGTTACAGACTAGCCTTGCTCTCTCCTCTTGTCCCCAACAGACCCTCCCTCCGTCCCACCTGGCCCATTTGTCTTCACTCTTCCCTCAATTCCTCACCCTCCACTCCTCTCCTGCCCACCCTCATTGGACCAGCATCTTGGGAGGTCCCCAGGCTGCAAGGCCGGCCTAGGGCACAGAGCCCCCGCCCGGGTCATCACAAGCCTTAGGAGTCTCATCTACACTGTGACTAGTCCACCACTCCTTGCCTATTTCCCCATCTCCGCCTGGTGGCAGCATCCACAGCTCCCGCGGGCTAAGGCTGGGGCCTGTGATCTGGGGCAGCAGCAAGGGAGCTCTCAGGGGGCGTGTGGCTTGAGAAGGATACAGGCCTACAGTGTTTTTCACCTACTCTTCCGCTTCCCTTTGCCTACAAAGTGCCTTTCTACATTTTCCAGCTCAGCTACGGGTTCCCTCTCCACCTGCATCCCAGCCCTTGACTCTGCTCCAGGGATGGACTCCACACACCTGTCTGCCAAAGACAACCCAAACACAGACACAACCGACCACACAAACAAGCCCAGAGTTCTCTCACCCCCCAACACCCAGCGCTGTGGGCATCACTCTTCGGTGCACACGGACTTTTCAGGGAAGCAGCAACAGCCAAGAGTTCCGGGGCACAGTTAGGGTCTTTAAAGAGCTGTCACAATCAGTGTCCGTTGTAAATGTCACTCACAATCATCCCGCAAAGTCGATACCGTCAAAGTCCGAATTTGATAGATGAGGAAACTGAGGACCATGTGCCTTCTCAACAAGGTGACCCAGCCCCTCAGGGGACAAGAATTGATTCTCGGGGGGAGGGGGGAAGTCTTACTCTTTTTATGTATAAAAGCACAGTACACAAACAGATATACACATAAGTGTGGCATTAAAATTTCATGGGCAGGGGCAATCAGAAAAAAAGAGTCTAACGTGGCTCAGGGAGTAAGGCGACAAGAGGGCAATAGTGAAAAGCAGGTCGGGGAGCACTTAACAACAAGAGCACATTACAGCTGAAGACGGGGCAGCTCTGAGCTGCCAGCTCGGTGTAGCCTCCGCTGCTCCGGGACCACCGTTCATCTCCTCCAGGAGGCTCTGCCCAGGGCTAGAACTTGGGTGTCCTAAGTATTTCTCAAGCCAACCAGCTTGGGTGATCTTGCTGCTCCAGACAGCCTGCATATCTAATGCTGATGGGCCGGACCCCTCAGGGCCCCAGGGGAGCTCCTGCAACAGCCCCTCCAACTTGTCCTCAGGGGGTCTTGTAGCCACACTTCTCTCCAGAAGCACCTGGGCACCTAAGGTGACTTGGGATGGGTGTGCCCCTCTGGAGGTACGCGACGCCTGTGTCAGCCAGAGGACCAGCCACTCACAGCCATGCTGTTGCCACAGGGATAGCAGTGGTGTTACCTACTCAGGACATTTTTCACAGGGCAAAAGGGTTTGGGTATGAGCAATCGCCATGCTCTCCATGGTCCTTTGTCCCAAAAAGAAGGGGTCAACTCATTCAGCTGTTTCAAAGCAACCATCAGAGCCAGCTTTGCCACAGGCGGGCAGGTAGAGGATTGGCAAAGACACTCATTTCCACTGACCTTCCCCATCCATTCATTTACAAGAACTAGAAACAGGAAAAGAGAAGGACCAGCTTGGGATTTTCCCTCTCCTCTCTGGCTTAAAACCTAGCCAAGGCTGAGTCTCCACCAGCACCCAGCTCCGGGAGCTCTGAACGCTCGCTGTGCTTCCGTTTCTTCCAGCATATGGTGGGGATGATTCCCCTCGCTCGAGGGAGCTGGGATCAGACGCCTGGCGTGTAGTGCTAGTTCCCTTCCCTCTGGTGTTCTCTCTCCCCCTGCCCCTTGACTAGGGATCGCTGGTGCAACAGGAAAACAAGTATGTGTGGCTAATCCACCAACAGCTTCACCCTCCACAGCAGAGCCACGCACACCTGTTTCAGAAGCCCTTTGGCAAGGACACTCGGCTTGCCGAGCTGAAACTCAAGCGCACCCCCTGGACTCCACAGCAAAGATTCACTACGAACCAGGCTCGGTGCTAGGCACCGTGGAGAGAGTGTTCAACGGGAAACTGCTCCAGCGCCTGCCCAAGAAAGATCACAATCCGATATGCGAGACAGATGGGATCAGCAAGGAAGAGTAAAATGACAGATTTACAAAGGGGCCCAAGGGGTGATGAAGATCCTGGGACCTAGTCAGGGGAACGAGAAGGGTGACAGGGGAGGTTGGCTGAGAAATGTAATGTTTTAACAGATCTTCAAAGGATGAGAGGAGTTAACTTGTGAAGACGGTGGTGTATGAGCTTTCCAGACAGCACGAAGGGCACATACAAAGGCCCCATGGCAGAAAGATTAGCATGTCTGAGGAACTGAATGCAGAGAGATGCATGGCAGGAGGTGGCACTTCAGGGCTGGAGAGACAGACAGGGCCTGAGGCAGGGACTTGTAGGTCAAGGTCAAGAGTCTGGTCTGTAATCTAAGAACAGTGGAAATTCCCTGAAAGGGGTGAGGGGGACAAGGTCCCAGGAGGTCAGATTTGTATCCTGAAAAGCTCTCTAGGGCTGCAGCAGCGGATGCAGACGGACTATTTAGGAAGCTGCCACAGGTGATGGCAACGGAGAGCAGGCCGGTGCTGGCTGATATAGGACCAGGGACCTGGTCAGCAGATATTTAAGACGCAAAATCGGGGGATGGATTGGATAGGAGGGGAAGGAAAACAGATGGAAAGAGAAGTTCTAGGTTTCTCTGATGCCAAAACTAGCTACTCCCCCACCAAATACCCTGACAATCCAGCTTCCATTCAAGACCCATCTGAGTCGGCCGCAAGATCACAGCTAAACAAGCCCATCCAGAAAGGCCCAGCATAAGATCCAGCCCCCAGAAATGATTTAGGAAGGACCGCGACAATCTCAGGATGAAGCAGAGACTCCCCACGTCCCCCCAGAGGAAGGGCAGATGACCCAGGACCCTTGAACTCAAGCCCCACTGCTCCAGATCATGACCCTCCCCCTAGCCCAGAACCCCCAAAGGACTCATCCCATCTCAGGGGGCCCAGTGGTTACCTGAGACAGGGGGCTCATGGGGCTTCTTGTCCTGGGACTGTTGGATATACCGCTTCAGCTCGTTTTTGAGGTCTAAGGTGCCCTGGCAGACGCCCTTGATCAGCTCCTGATTCAGCTCCACCTTGGGGACGTAGACTGGCTTCGTTGAGACTCCTTGCAGTTTTGCCGCTTTCTGGAACAATCCAGGGAGTTAGGGCAGGGAACTCTGGTGAAGCCAGGGCCAGGGCTCAGGTCTCATGAACTGCGGGAGGAGCTTCCCTGTGCCCAAGGGCGCTAAGTCCAATCAGCCTTCTCAAATTACAGACCAGAGGTCCCGGGGTTAAAGTGCCACTTTTAGACACAGTGATCTGGAGCGGGAAGGGCCCTGGAAGTCACTCACCAGACAGACGGGGAAACTGAAGTCAAGAAATGACAAGTGTCCTGCCAGGAACGCTACCAGTTAGTGTCACAGACAAAGTTGGGACGAGTCCCCGGACCCCCATGGATAATGCTCTTTCCTCTCCTCCAGCTGTGGCTGAAAAAGTCTGGGGCATGCAGGACCATCTCCATCCCTCGAGGACCAGCTCTGAACACACGTTCTGAACAGACAGGGATGCCTCAAGGGATGCGGCTGGGGCACATCTGACGGAGAGGGATGGTCTGACTAAAAGCCCCAACCTTGAGACAACATCAGGTCAGACAGTATCAAGAGGCCCACACATGGGCCTGAATCCTTCTCAGAGAGCTTGGTGCAGCCACTGCACAAACAGGAATGAGCACCTTAGAGGAAACTGAATGCCACCTAGCCCGGTCACGGATAGAAGTCTGAGCAGGGAGAAGAGAAGGCTCCCTTCTCACTCCTATACCTTCCCCATGACCTGAACAAGGATTACGGACCTTGGAGGTGTCACAACACGTCACCCAGTTGATCGGCTCACTGGAACACCCACTGCATGCCAGGCACTCTGCTTCACGCTGGACATGCCAGGGGGAAGAAGGGCGGTAAGAAGGGATGGGCCCTGCCCGAAAGGATGAGAAATCAAGCAAGATGAGATGTTGTCTAGTGCTATAGCAGAGGCTGTAGTGTAACATGCTCTGGACCACAGTAATGGCAGAACAATGGGACCCAAGGAAGACAGGGAAACTGGAGTTGCCCCAGAAAAAGGACAGGATTCCCTAGGCAGTGAAGGTCGGCCGTGGCATTCCCATGCAATGCCTGTTGAGTCTGAGGAATGGTGAGTGCCTGTGATTACAGCACGGGCCGGGGCTGGGTGGCAAGAGATGAGGCTGCTGGCAAAGGCAAGGCCTGGTCACCAAGGACCTTGTGGGCCACCTTAAGGAACATGAAGCCACAAAGGGCAGGGGGTCTGTGCTCTAGAAAGACACTTCAGGGGCCTTGCGGAGGACGATGGGTAGAAGAGGGTGGAGGCATACGTAGTAGGCAACATTCTAAGATGGCTCCCAATATTCCCACGGTGCCCCCCTGCCTGGGTACACTGCCTACATAATCCGCCCCCTTTGGAGATAGACAGGATGGTGAATAGGATAGGATTCACTCCTTAGATTAGGTTAGATTATGTGGCAAAATTGAAGGAATGCTGCAGATGTAATTAAGATCCTGAACCTGGTGGTTTTGAGTTAACCAGAAAGGTGATTATCCCAGTGGGCCTGACTTAGTCAGGGAGAACCCCTTAAAGGACAGCCTGGGCCTTCCTGGAGGTAGAAAGTCTCCACTGGCTTTGAAGTAGTGAGCTGCCAAGTTGAGAGAGGGACACATGACAAGGAAGTGTGGCAGCCCCCAGGAACTGAGAGTGGACACCAGCTAACAGCCAGCAAAACACTGGGACCTCAGTCCTGCAACCACAAGGAACTGAATTCTATCAACATCATGTGAGCTTGGAAGACATCCCTCAGTTCCAAAAGGAACGTAGCCCACTAGCCCAGCCGACATGCAGATTGCAGCCTTGTTAGACCCTAAGAAGACAAGACTCCTGAGCCACAGAAAGTATGAGACCATAAGTGGATGTTCTTCTAAGCCACTGCATTTGTGGTAAGTTGTCAAGCAGCAGAGAAAACTAATACAGTGTGTGTCTCAGGGATGCTTACAACGATCTCTTACAGCCCCAACTCCTGGAGAGCCCCACTGCACCTATACTCAACATCAGAATGCCAGGCAGAAAGAGCATTCAACAACGCCCTCATCAAGACCCACCTCCAGAAACTCAAACTCGTCCCCCTTATTCAGGGCAAGTTCAGTCTCCTCCTTCAGATTCTGGATCTCACTCTTCTTCTTGAGGAGGACCTGGTAGCTGTGGTCAAACTTGCTGCTGACCCTCTTCTCCTCTTCCTCTATCTTTTGTATCGACTTGGCCTCCAGGGCACTGATGAGAGCTTTCATTTCCGTGAATTCTTCCCTAAGCTGCTCCATCCTCCTCTGTGTAGTCTCCTAAAAGGGCGAAAACAAGAGGGCATCCATCAGACTGGCAGGAAGCGAAGCCTGCAGGACCACGGTGGCGAGCTGTGGAGCAGCATGAGCTCTTTCCTGGACTTCATGGGAGTGCAAATGGGCACAACCACTTTGGGGAGCAAGTTGGCAATATCTGGTGAATGTGAAGGTGCTCATTCCCTATGACCCAACGTCTTGATCCAAGGAATATATTCTAGAAAAATTCTCATGAGGCCAGCCTGGTGGTGTAGTGGTTAAGCTGCTGCACTTTGCTTTGGTGGCCCAGGGTTCACCAGTTTGGATCCCCGGCACAGACCTAGGACCGCTTATCAAGCCATGCTGTGGCAGGCGTCCCACATATAAAGTAGAGGAAGATGAGCACGGATTTTAGCTCAGGGCCAAGCTTCCTCAGCAAAAAAGAGGAGGGTTGGCGGTGGCTATTAGCTCTGGGCTAATCTTCCTCAAAAAAAAGAAAAGAAAAATTCTCAGACACCTGCCCCAGAGACACACACAAGAATGCTCATGGCAGCATCGTATGAATTAGCAAAACCCTGCAAACAACTTGAATGTCTACCAATAGGAGCCTGGATACATAGGCTGCAAGTTATCCAGAGGACAGGATAGTAAAGAGAAATGAAAATTAATGAACTGGGATAAATTCCCGTGAGGGACAAATAACTTGTAGAAGACGTACAGTGTCATGCTCTTTTTATAAAGATTAGAAAGAAACAGAAGAGCAGTATTTATTACTAAAGGAATGCATACATACAGAATAAAAGGATAAAGAAACACATGGGAACGAGCAAATGAATTCAGGATAGTGGTCCCTTCTGGAAGAGAGGAAGGGGGATATAAAAGGGAGAAGCAAAGTGGGGGCTTTAACTGCCTTGGTGATATTTGGTTTCTTAAGCTGGGAAGCAGTAAATTGGTAATTTTTTTAAAGAAAGAGTATAAAGTTGTTCTAGAAAATATCATCCTCTAAAACCGTCCTGTCCAATACCATAGCCACCTGCTACACGTGGCGACAAAGTACCTGAAATATGGCTAGTCCAAAGTAAGATGTGCTCTAAGTGTGAAATACACATTGGCTTTCAAAGACTTAGTACAAAAAAAGGAACATAAAATATCTCATTAGTGCCCCTTTATTGGTCATATGTTGAAATGGTAGCATTTTGGATACACTGAGTTAAAATGTATTATTAGAATTAATTACACGTGTGAACCAAATGTGCTTAGAGCTACACATGAGTCTCACATGATCTTGCTATAGGACGGCACTGCTCCAGGAGTTAGTCTCCCCTTACAGGTTGGGTAACCTCAATAGCTCAAAACCAAATACAACAGAGAGAAACACACAGGAGAGGGGCCGTATGCAGGAGAATGGCGTTCAATTATTTCTTTACCCAACTTTTGCTCTGCCACGTCCAGTGGGACAGCCAATGTCCCTGAGTGTTCTCCTCTTCTTCCTTTCAGTGACAGACCACCCCTGGAGTTTAGACGGGCAGGTGGCTGCCCAGCCACAGACTACATTGCCCAGCATCCTCTGCAGCTAGGCTTGGTCATGTGGCACGCTGTCCCCAGTGCAGTGGGAGCAGAAGCGATATGTGCAACACACTTCTTCCCTGTCCCCCTTCTCACAGGCTGGAACAAAGATGTCATGGTGACCCAGCTTCAACCAGAGAGATGAGGCAAACCCTCTATGGAGTAGTGGGGCAACACGAAGGAAAGACCCTGAATCCCTGAATGATCACGTGGAGCAGAGCCGGCCCACCAGTCCAGGGTGCTCATGTCTGGCCTTGAGCTATCACAGTGAGCAAAATAAACTTCTATCTTCTTTTAGCCTCTGACCTTCGGGGGTATCTTTGTTACCTGCCCCCAACCATACAGGGACTTTCACGTGCATCCTTTCATTTAGCCTCTAGGGCACCTTCAGAAAGTAGTTGTGATTCCGTTGTGCAAAAAGAAAAACTAAGGTTCAGATACCCGGCACCAGATCAAAGTGTTACAGACTAGGGTGTGACAGAGCTGGCATCCTCACCCAGATCTCACCTAATGAGGCCACGGCTGCCACATAAAGCTGGACACTGCAGCTCCAGGACACAATATGAAAACACAAATCCTCTTTCCGTAAAAAAGCAACGTAATCTTCTAAAAACTGTGAAACTAGAGGGAAAAAAACAGCCTAATCCTGCCTCTCCAACACTTGCACTACTAGCCTTTTACTATACTTGCTTCCAGTCGTTTTTCCTGTACTTCCTGTAATGGATTGAATGGTGGCCCAAAAGGATAAGTCCACATTCCAGAACCTGTGAATGTGACCTTACCTAGCAAAAGTCCTCACAGATGTAACTAAGGCAGGAACCTTGAGATGAGATCATCCTGGGTACCCTAAATCCAATGACAAGTGTCCTTCTTAGAGACAGAAGGGAGACGACACAGGGAGGAGGAGGCCGTGTGAAGATGGAGGCAGAGACCGGAGTGATGCAGCCACAAGCCAAGGACTGCCAGCTGCAAGAGGCAAGCAAGGATTCTTCCCTAGAACTTTCAGAGAGAGCATGGCCCCCTCAACGCTCTGGTTTTGGACTGGTGGCCTCCAGAACGGTGAGCGAACACATTTCTGTTGTTGTAAACCGACTTTGTGGTGAATTGTCACGATAGCCCTAGAAAACTAATACACTTCCTTTTTAGAAATAGAGGCACTCTAGTGAGCATACACTTCTGCTTCCCGTTTTCCTCCCACTTAAACCTAACCACTTTTTATATTACTACTTTTTAACTTTAACTGTAATTTTTAATGACCCCCCCGCCCCTAAAAGTTGGGCCTGCTTGCAGTTTTCAGTTTGGGTCTGTGAAGGCTCTCTCCTGTGCACACAGTTTTTTGTACGTTTCGCAAGGTTGACGTTTCATTCTGACACTTGCAAGCGGACCTGACACAGCCTTGTGGAGGTCAAAGCTGAGACTGTCCTGCCTGGAGGCCTCCAAGGCCGGGCTGCCGGTAGAGCCCTGTCACTCACCCGCACATCCTGCTGCCTGGCTCTCACATCCTCCAGCGCTCTCGATGCACCATTGATCTGACCGTACATGACAGTCAACTTATGCTTCAGCTTGTTCTGTGGAGCAAACAAATTAGGATGAGACAGCACCTCGCCCAGTCCCCACCCAACACCAGGGACCGTCCCCTGAATCTATCCCACAGGTGTTTCCACCGCCTGCCTGGAGCTTTTGAAAGTGTTGACTGCCTCCTTCCATCCTGTCAGGGGGACAGGAAAGAAGTCACAGGATTTGGAGCAGGACAGACCAGAGTTCCAGTTCTGATTTTTCGCTGTGCAGCTATCTCTCAGCTCAGTTCCTTTGGCCAAGAAACACCTCATAGGCCTAGCAGGAGGATGAACTGAAAATGCAAGTCCTCGGCCCAGTGCCCGGATCTTGGTAAGGACAAACTGAATGCTCGCTGCTAATATGAGCTTCTTCACTAGGACCCATTTTACAGATGATGAAACTGAGGAAAGGAGGACAGCAAAGTGGCCAAGCTCACACAGAGACAGAACAGGCTGGGACAGCTGCTTCAGTAATGACAGATGAGGTCATTCCAACCAACTCCCCCACTGCAAACAACCAGAAAGCAAACAAAATACTGGAGGGGACATCTGCTAAGATATAATGGAGTGCAAACGAAGCAGGGAAGATGAGAGCCAAGATCCGGGAGAAGCCAACCCAGGGAGATAAGCCGAGCATCTGGGATGCTCTCCCAGGGCCATCTGCCGATTCCAGAAGCCAGGAAGCGGAGGGAAAAAAATCAGAGTCCACGGCTCACTCGGTAAGCCCCACAGGTGGGTACCTCCATGAGCTGCACCCTCGGACAAGGAAGAGCCAGCGGTAGAACAGCCCCCAGTCAGCTCAATCCCTGAAACTGAATCAAAGTGATTCAGAAGCTCTAGGCCCCTAGTCGCCTCCAGAAACAAGGGTAAATGATGCAGGAAGGAAGAGGATATCATCCGAGGCCTCACAGAATTCCTATACATTTTCATAATCAACAGCTGAGTGTCCTACCCCCCGCTCACGGAATACTGGCACTTAGAAAAGGGAAGGAAAATCACCAGCACCATAAGAATAGAGCCAGTGTTTATCATGGACTTACTATAGCCATCGCTCTAACGCTTTCCATGGATTAACTTATTTAAGGCTGAGGACAACACAGGAGGCAGGAGGCCCCCACCCTTACAGATGAGGACACTGAGGTACAGAGCAATTCGGTGGCTTGCCTGGGGTCACATCACTATTAACTCGTGTTACAGGAGCCTGGCCTTACCCAATAGGCATATGAAAAGATGCTCATCATCGCTGATCATCAGGGAAATGCAAATCAACCCTACACTAAGATATCACCTTACACCCATTAGAATGACGAAAATATCTAAAACTAATAGGAACAAATGCTGGAGAGGTTGTGGAGAAAAAGAAACCCTCATACACTGCTGGTGGGAATGCAACCTGGTGCAGCCACTATGGAAAACATTATGGAGATTCCTCAAAAAATTAAAAATAGAACTACCATACGATCCAGCCATTCCACTACTGGGTATCTATCCAAAGAGCTTGAAGTCAGCAATTCCAAAAGTCCTATGCACCCCAATGTTCGTTGCAGCATTATTTACAATAGCCAAGACATGGAAGCAAGCTAAGTGCCCATCAACAGATGAATGGATAAAGAAGATGTGGTACATATATACAAGGGAATACTACTCAGCTGTAAAACAGAACAAAGTCATTCCATTTGCAACAACATGGATGGACCTTGAGGGAATTATGTTAAGTGAAATAAGCCAGTTAGAGAAGGATAATCTCTGTATGACTCCACTCATATGACGAATTTTAAAATGTGGACAAAGAGAACAGATTAGTGGCTACCAGGGGAAAGGTGGGGTGGGGGGTGGGCACAAAGGGTGAAGTGGTGCACCTACAACACAACTGACAAACAATAATGTACAACTGAAATTTCACAAGATTGTAACCTATCATTAACTCAATAAAACAAAAAAAAGAAGAAGAAAATATGAGCCCGGCCTTACAATTACAGGCACAGGTCCCAACTGAGAATGCTGGAAATTTCTAGAAAAAAAACTTGAACTTCCCCTAACTAGCTGACTCAACATACTGTGGCCCTCCCCTCCACTTTCCTGCCTCTCCCACTCCACTCGAGCATTCAGGGCTGAACCTGACCTTGACTCTGGATTTGAACAACCCAGTGACAGTCACTTGTAGGGCCAAAAACAGAAACTAAGGCCACACTAACCCCACCCCAAAGGCCCAAGTCACACAGGATGTTTCAGATTCAACCTCTGTGACAACGCCCTCTGACCGGGCCTCTAACAGTGGCCAAGATAAACTATGGGCCAAAGGCAGAAGGCTAGGCCCAGCCAGATCCAGCCTTGAAGGTCTCAGAGCTGGAAGAGACTCCAGAACACCCAGGGCCTGAGAACTGTTGCACCTCCAAAAGTCACTGTTAGCAATGCACCCCTGAACCTTACTATTTCAAAAGATTTTACCCACAATTAATCAAATGCACAGGACAGCCCCCTGATGGTAGGGAGGGGCCCTCACAGCTCCACGCAAAAGGAAAGTGGCCCGAGGACTTCGACAGACATGACAATCTCTCAATCAATGGTAGAGAACTTTATAAAGTCTGAGGATCCTTCATGGACTGGGGGCTTGGGGCCTCCACATGGGAGGCACCAGAGTCCTAAGTCCACCCCACACCAGGGGCTGAGACAGGCCGGCCACCCACAGCTGGGGCTCTGCCCAGCTGGACCTGGCTCTGCCACCAGCAGTGAGCAGCAGCAAGGCGGGAGATGGCAGGGGAAGACGAGGATTAAAAAGCCAAGTGTATAGGGCACACAAATAAACTGGGCACCGACTGCAGGCTCCCGGCCCTGGAGGCTGAGAAAGAGTGGAGGCTCCGGGCCAGGCCGAGAAGGGCCCTCCTGCCCACACTTGCCTTCTGTCTCCATGGATAAGAACTCCTAGAAGGGCCTTTCGGCGGAAGCTAGGCTGCCCTGGTCCTCAGGGGCTGAGGCAAAGAAGACCTGGGCAGCCTGACCTACTCCGCCCAGAAAGCTGTCCTCTCCCCTGGGCCTGAGTAGCAGAAATGACGGTGGCGGTTCTTATGGAGTGTTTGCTGCCTACGCTGTCTATAGATGCCTCATCTAATCCTGCCCATACCTTCTGAGATAGGGACTACTGTCACCCGCTTTCAGGATGTCCCAGCTAGGAAGCAGAGCCAGAATTCAAACCCAGGCCTCAACATCCAGCTCTGCTCGGAGCCCGGGTCGACCAGCCACGCTGCCTCACACTGGGCCTGACACGGAACACTCACCACACAGCTCGTCCCTCCAGAGGCTCCCAACCACCTTGGAGGAAGGGAGGGCACGTCATTAACCTCATTTCACAGATGAGGAAGCCAAGGCTCAGAGAACTGCCATCACTTGCCCTAAACCACAGGCTGATGTGAGGCAGAGCGGGGCTCCTGGCTCCAAAGGCCAGGCAGGTTCTGCCCGGTGACGGGGGAGACCCAGGTGGCTGCACCTGATGTCAACTCTGTTGTGTCTCAGAGGTGACCTTTCAGGCCATACCTGGAGGTCTGGCTCCTGAGACTCGGGGAACAAGTCTAGAGGAACCCAGCTCAGACCAGGAGAAGCAGACCAGGCTGGGGAAGGGCTATGGCCAGACGGGAGCAGGGCCTGCATCCTCGTCCTGGCGCCACCGCAAACCTCCCGCAGGCCTCACGTCTCCTTTGACAACACAAGGACAGCCCTTGTTCTCCCTGACATTGCTGCAAGAACGAAAGGAAATCAGGCCACGCTTAGGAGCCTAGACTGACAGAGCAAACGCAGTCTGATTACACCTTTCCAGCCTCTGCCTTGGGCCCACAGGGAAATTCCGATCCCCCAAACCACTCCGATCATCACAGACCCGGAAGGCCCCTTAGCAATCCTCCTGGTCCCACCTCCCTCCTTGGCTGATGACCACTCGGACCCAGGGGCCACATCCTGGGCTCAAGTCGCACTGCCAGGAAGGAGGCCTCTATGGTGCAAGAGTTCGTCTCCACCTGGGGTCACATCCAGGGATTCTGGGGACTCTGCCGACCCTCCCTCTCCTCACCATCCTCTCTGGTCACTGCAACCTTCCAGCTGACCACAGGCTTTTGCTCACGTGACCTCAAACCTCCAGGAATGTCCCATGCTCTGGACTCTGCACACTCGGACAGCAGGCTGGTCCATGGGGAGAAACGCAAACTGGAGTGGAACCAGCTGGGGTCCCAGTGCCCACATGGCCTCTTACTGGCTTAGCTCTGGACCTCCATTTCTTCAACTGCTAAATGGAACTAATTATACCCACCTCATGTGCTGCCAGGTTTTAATGAGGGAACAGAGGCATGAACCTCCAGGGCTCATAGTCGACGTTCAAAACCCTCTACCAACCACCATCAGACAAGTACCAGGCTTAAGGCAAGCATCATCTGTGTCTTTGCTGGTCCCCTGCGCAAAATGGGGAGTAGAGGGTGGGGATGGGCCACGCGGCAGAGAGCAGTGCTGTATGTTCTCCCAGCCCCTTTCTACTGTGACATCGGGGACGTTCCTGGCCCAGCGAGGAACCCAGGCGATCCAGGGTATGCCGGCATGCCAGAGTGGCACAACCCAGCAGGCCCAGCAGGCCCAGGCTGCCCCTCTGCGCCCTCACCCACCACCCCTACCTCCAGGTCGGCGCTGGCCTGGCTCAGGGGCGCAGGCGAGCAGCTCTTGTGCTCCACCAGGCAGATGTGGCAGATGCACTCGCCGTGCTCTGGGCAGAAGAAGTCCCGCAGCCGGTTGTGCTGGGGGCACTTGCGGCGTATCAGGTCTCCGATGGGCGGCTGCAGCGGGTGGTCCCGGAAGGCTGGGCTGTCGAGGTGCGGCTGCAGGTGCTCCTGGCAGAAGGAGGCCATGCACATGAGGCACGTCTTGACAGCGGCCTCCTTCAGGCAGTGGTCGCAGATCACCTGGGCGACGGGGTCAGAGACCTTGGCGGGGGTCTTGGCGCCGGCCTTGACCCGGGTGTGGGCGGCGCCACCGGCGGGCGGTGTACAGCCATCGGGGAGCTCCTCCGGGGTCAGCTTCGCCTGCAGGAACTGCTCCACCACCGCGCACAGCACCGTGTTCTTGCGCAGCTGCGGCCGAGCCTGGTAGACGGTGCGGCACTGCGGGCACCCGTACGGCGCGCCGCGGGAGGCCCACGACGCGTCCAGGCACGCCCCGCAGAAGTTGTGGCCGCACGGGGTGGTGACCGGCTCCTTGAAGGGCTCCAGGCAGATGGAGCACGACAGCTCCTCGGCCAGGGTAAACTGCTCCGTCATGGTTCTCCTGGGGCGAACGAGGGGACGCGCTGGAACCACGGCCGCGACTGCTGCACTGTCTACCCGGGTCGCCAGGAAACGAAACTGAGCGACCGGAGGGCAGGTCCCCACTACCTTTCAGAAAGTCACCTGAGGGCAAAGGGCGGGCCGGGGCGGGGGAAGGATGGGCGAGGGGGTGGGGCGGGCCTGTCAGGGTACCCGGGGAGCCAAGGTTCTGCGGTCCGAGTCGAACTAACGGGGCGCTGAGCGCGGTTTCAGATGATCCTCCGACCCCCCAGGAGGCTTCCTAGGGTGTCTCTGCGGATGAGGAAACTGACGCGTCGGGTGGAGAACCCTGGATCCCGGGGTCAGAGGCAGGATCCAGCCCGGCTTCTGCACTAAGGCGCCTGCAGCAAGTCCCTTCCTTCGGAGAACTCAGCCAGACCGGAGACGTCCCACCGCCCCCGCGGGCCAGGCTGTCATATCAGGACCCGCCTTATCAAATAACCGGAGCAACAGTTAAACGACGAACTTTCTCTTACTTTTTAAATCCTTCCTTCCTGTTTCCTGCTCCTGGGCTCTGGCGTATTGGCATACGATCCCTGATCTCTATAGGCTGGAGTCCATAATCACACACTTATCCTTAAATTTGGTGATTTCTTCCCATACTCCCATGTAACAGGCTTTTTTTTTCTCCATTTCTACTTCGCTGCGGTTTGGAGACATTCCGGTTTAACAAAGGTTTTCTCTCAGCATACACACTTGCATTTATACACACATGCACTCAAAAAATAATGTTGGCATTACAGATTTTTCTGAAAATTGTATGTTTAGATTTTTTTCTTTCATTTTTCAGGCTGTGTTTTTCCCCCTCTGGCCTGGATGCAGGAAAAGTGGGTGTACAGGAGGTGAGAAGTGTTCAAGAGAGGGGATGGGGGACAAAGAAAAAGACAGTGTTTTGGGAGGAGTTAGCTGGAGTTGGCAGTGGGGACAGGGTGGGCAGCAAAAAATGAGAAAAAATGTCTTAGACTACCACTAAAGGTAACAGCTACCACTTATGGGGCACCTACTGTGTGCTAGACAAGTCACACATATTCTCTCTCAGAATCTCTATAAGCGCTACAAGACAGAAGTCATTACATCCATTTTACGGAGGGGGATGGGTGTCACATATTTTAGACAAAGTAGGACCGGATTCCAGCTCAGGATGGCTTTACTCAGCATGCTAACTCCTGGCTGTCCTACCTCTGTTCCTCCAGGACCCTTTACCCCATCTGTTCTCTCATATTGTGGTGGTAGTGTTTGCATGGGGAGAAGGAAGACAGGAGAGTGGGGGTGGGGAGAGTAGGAAATTAGGCTTTAGGCACAGTATCTCCTTTAATTCCCTTTGAGGTAGGTGTAATTATCTCGTTTTACAGATGAGAAAACTGAGGCTTAGAGAAACTAAATAACTATGACGATAATGAATACTGGCATCCAGACTATCTGTTTCCAGAAGCCAAGCATTTCCTGCTAGAAAGTGCTGCTTCCCAAGGGGAGGGATGGAGCAGTTTCCAGGAAATAAGACCATGAAGTCCCCTGTGAGCTAGCTTTTGTGGGTGAGGTGGCCTGGTGATGCGCGCCGGAACGTTTGTCGAAGTCCCTCTGCAGGCGGAGAAGTTTAGAAGCGCTGGTTAGACAGTGAGGATGACTAGGAGGGACAGACTATGTTTTCAAATTCCATGCAGTAGATATTTACTAAGACCTGTCATGCTACACTCACTCCATTGTGGATAAAGCATGCACTTGGTATTATGTCAATCTCTTGAAATTTATGGAGACTCGTTTTATTACCCAAATGTGGTCTCTCTTGTTATCGGTTACTGTTTGCGTGGTATGTCTTTTTCCATCCTTTTACTTTCAACTTATTAGTGTCTTTGAATCTAAATTATGCCTCGTATAGACAAGGTCAAAGGTTCAGAAATAGCCAAAATAAAACCAAGGAATCGCTGAAATAGTAATTAGTAAAAATTTATTGTGCACACCACAAAAAGATAGTTTGCAAACCGGCAGCACTCAAACCAAAACATGGAATGAAGCCCACAGGTATAGTGTTACAAAGCAGCTTGTATAGTGAGAAGGCAGTGTCTTCATAGTAATTGGTAATTAAGAAAATTAGTGACTAAACTGACTTGTCAACTCAGAGACCCTTCAAGACTGGTCTCCATTTGCTTTTGGTTTTAACAACAGCATAGGGTCAGATCATGTTTTTTATGCATCCTACCAATCTCTGCCTTTTAACTGGAGCATTTAACCCGTTTACACTGAATTATTGATAAGGTAGGATTTATATCTGCCATTTGCTATTTATTTTTATGTCTTACATCATTTTGCCCTTCTCTTTCTTCGTTACTGCCTTCTTTTGTATTAAGTTTTTTCTAGTCTACTATTTCATTCCTTTGTTATTTCTTCAAACATTCTATGTGCCCTCCCTCTCTCTCCTCTCCTTCAGGAGCTCCCATCATGTGGATGTTGGTAGGATTGTTGGTGTGCCCGGGTCTCTGGGGCTCTGTGCAGTTTTCTTTATTCCTTTTCTTTCCATTTCACAGACTGGATTACCTCAGTTGATCCATATTCAGATTCATGAATTCCTTCTTCTGCCTGCTCAAATGTGCTGTGGAGCCCCTCTAGTGAATTTTTCATTTCAGTTACTGTACTTATCAACTCCAGCATTTACATTTGGTTCATTTTTCTAAAAAAAATCTATCTTCTTACTGTTATTCTCTATTTAGAGAGACATCATTCTCATACTTTCCTTTATTTCTTTAGACATGGTTTCCTAATGCTCTTTGAACACATTTAAAACAGCTGATTTAAAGCTTTTGTCTAGTAAGTCCAACATCAGCACTTCCTCAGGGGCAGTTTCCACTGATTGCTTTCTTCTTCTATGGGCCATTCTTTCTTGTTTCTTTGTATGTGTCACAAATTTTTGTTCAAAACTGGACACTTAAGACAATACAGTTTAGCACTGTGGACACCAGATTCCCCTCTCCCCAGGGTTTGTGGTGGTGGCTGTTTGTTGCTGTTGTTACTTGCTTAGTGACTTTGCTGAATTAATTCTGTAAACTCTGTCTTCTGTGTCATGTGTCGCTACTAAAGTCTAACTCAGTTAATTTGGTGATCGGCTAATGACTGGATAGACATTTCCTTAAATGCCAAGAGCCAGTAAGTTTCCCAAGGGCTTGGAGTTGTTTGCAGACTATTGGTTTTCAAGACACCGTGGAGTTTGGGGTGGGGGCAATGAGAATAGGGAAAGTTAAAACACCACAAGGCTTGCTGTTCTTACCAAGATTCGGCCACTTTTCTTGAATAAGCGTTCCCTGAATTGTTGCAAGCTCTTTCCTAATTTCCAGATTTCTGAAAAAGTTGATCCTGATAATTTTTGTTACTTTTGTTTTATGGAGGTAGAATTTTCAGAGGTCCTTTTTCTACCATTTCTGCTAATGTCATCATATTATTCTTTTAATGTCAGTAGAATCTGCAGTAATAACTCCTCTTTCGTTCTTGATATGAGGAATTTGTGTTTTCTTTTCTTTTTTCTTGACTAATCCATCTAATAGATCATTAATTTTATTACTTCTTTCAAAGAACCAACTTTTGGCTTTAATTTCCTCTGTCATTTGCTCTTTTTTTCATTGATTGCTTCTCTTATCTATTATTTCCTTCTATTTACTTTTGGTTTAATTTGTTCTTATTTCCAAGTTTATTAAGTTGCAACATTAGATCATTATTGTTAAACTTTCTTCTTTTCTAATATAGGTGTTTAAAACTATAACCTTCTCTCTAAGCACTGCTTTAATTATATTCCACAAGTGTTTTCATTATCGTTCCATTCAAAATATTTTCTAATTTCCATTGAATAGTCATGAATCACTTAATGATGGGGATACAGTCTGAGAAATGCATTGTTAGATGATTTTGTCATTATGTGAACTTACACAAACCTAGATGGTAACATTTACTATACACCTAGGCTATACGGTATTAATCTTATGGGACCACCATCATATATGGTGTCAATTATTGACTGAAATGTCATTATGTAGCACATGAGTATAATCTTTTCTTTGATACATTAGCTACTTAGAAGGATACAGCTTTGTTTCCAAAAATCTGGAGCTTTCCTGGATATCTTATTGTAATGGATTTCTAATTTAATTCCATTTTAGTCAGCTCTACTATCTAAGATGTCTGTCTTTTGAAATATGTTGAGATTTATTTAATTGCTCAGCATTTGGTCTATCTTAGTGAACATTGCTAATGCACTTAAAAAAAACCGTATGTGTTGGGGCTGACCTGGTGGCATACCAGTTGGGTTCACGTGCTCAACTTTGGCAGCCCGCGTTTCGCCAGTTCAGATCCCAGGCGCAGATTCACACACTGCTTATCAAGCCATGCTATGGCAGGCATCCAACATATAACATAGAGGAAGATGGGCACAGATGCTAGCTCAGGGACAATCTTCCTTAAAAAAAAATGTGTTTTGCAGTTGTTGAATGTATAAATCTCGATTATACCAAGGTTCAGATCTTCTATATCCTTCTCAACTTTTCTGTGTAGTTCTACCAATTTCTGAGAGGACATGTCAATTTCTTCAATGTGATAATGAATTTGCCTATTTCTCACTTTGTATTTGTCCCTTTTTTCTTCATGTATTGTGAAGCTTTGTTATTAGGTGCTATTAGGGGTTTAATTGTATCCCCCCAAAAATATGTTGACGTGCTAACACCTGGTATCTGTGAATATGACCTTATTTGGAAATAGAGTCTTTGCAGATGTAATTGATTAAGATGGTGTCATTAAGGTGAACTCTAATGGAATATGACTTAAGAAAATGCCATGTGAAGACAAACACACATCAGGAGAGAACACCATGTGACAATGGAGGCAGAGATTGAAGTGCTGTACCTGCAAGCCAGGAAACACCAAAGACTGCTGGCCAAGCATCATAATCCAGGAAGACGCAAGAACGAAGTCCCTCCTACAGGTTCCAGAGGGAACATGACCCTTCTGACACCTTATTTCAGACTTTTAGCCTCTAGAACTGTGAGAGAATAAATGTTTTTTTATGTCACCTAATTTGTGGCACATTGTTATGGCAACCCTAGGAAACTAATACAAGTACACACACATTAAGGATTTTATGTATTTCTTGCTATTTAACCTTTTTATAGTTATGAAAAGTCTCCCTTTATCTCTCATAATAATCTTTTTTCTTAAAATCTATTTTGTCTGATAGCAATATAGGCACAGTAGCTTTCTTATCTTTCTATTTACATATCCTATTACTATCCTGTTACTTTCAACTTCTCGTTAAAATGAGTCTCTTATAGACTGAATATAGTTGGCTCTTGCTTTTTTATCCAGTCTCACAATTGCAGCATTTTAATTAGAGTGTTTAGTCCATTTGTATTTAATGTACTTATTGATTTTAAGTCTACCAAATTGCTACTTGTTTTTTATTTGCTCTTTGGTTTTTGTTCCTATCTTCCTCTTTTCCACTCTTCTTTTGGATTAATCAAATACACCTTACAATTCATTTTTATTTCCTCTTATTGGCCTTTTATCTATATTTCTTTTTGTTATATTTCTAGTGGTTGTTATAGGGATTATAATATGCATCTTAACTTACAGTCTATTTAGAATTAGTATTGAATAATTCATATAAAATATCAGAATCTTATTACATTAAAATTTTATTTACCACCTCTTTTGCTATCGTTGTCATATATTTTACATGCACATATATAATAAACCCCATACTCTTCTGAAAGTCGTTAACAAGGAGATGATAGACTGAAGTGACTCTAATGCTTTGGCAGCCAACATAAGCAAGCCTAAAACTCACCCGGAGTCAAACCCTATAACTGCCTCAAGTTTAAGAAAGCAAACTTAAGAAGAAACAATCACAAATAGCCAATCAGGCTTTCCCAAACGAGACAACTGCTTAAGCTATAGCCAATTAAATAATAAAAGACTTTCCTCTACCTCCTACCAGTAGAGCGCCCCTAACCATTTCCAGTGCAGCATTGCCTGATTTGAATCGATGTTTGCTCAAATAAGCTCTTCAAAAATTTAATGTGCCTCGGTTTATCTTTTAACAGTACCATATTATTACATTTAATTTAAATAGTCTGTTAACTTTTGAAGAAAATGAAGAAGAAGAAAATATAGTTATATGTGAAAAGATAGGTATATTCCCCACATAGTTACCATTGCCCGTACCCTTCATTCCTTCCTACGGATACAAGTTTACTCCAGCATGTCGTGTAGTGCAGGCCTTCTGACAACGAATTCTTTCAGCTTTTGTTTATCTGAAAATGTTTTTATTTCATGCTCCGTTTTGATGGATAATTTCACAGGATATATAATTCTAGGTTGACTTTCTTTCCTTTCAACACTTTAAAGATGTCATTCTATTGTCTACTGGCCTCCATTGTTTCTGATGAGACAGGAACTGTTGTTTGTATTGGTGTGCCTCTATAGGTAATGTATCTTATTTCCTCTGGTGGGTTTTGAGATTGTCCCTTTAACTATGATTTTCAACATTTTAACTATTATATGCCTAGGTGTCTTTTTTTTGTTGTTTGGTAAGGAAGATTCTCCCTGAGCTAACCTCTGTTGCCAATCTTCTACTTTTTACTTGAGGAAGCAAACTGAGCTAACATCTCTGAGGTAACATCTGTGCCAGCTTTCTTCTATTTTCTATATGGGATGCCTCCACAGCATGGCTGAGGAATGGAGTAGGTCCACGCCCAGGATCGGAACCCATGAACCTGGGCCACCAAAGCAGAGCAAGCAGAACTTTAACCATTTGGCCATGGGGTCAGCCCCTTGTCTTTTTTTGTTGTTTAATCCTGCTTTGGGTTTTCTAGGCTTCTTAGATTTGTAACCTGATGTTTTTCTCCAAATTTAGGCAAATTTTTGGACTTTGTGTCTTTAATTATTTTGTCCCCATTCTCTCTCCAATTAAATACAGGGTTAGCTTGTTTGATACTGTCCCATAGGTTATGGAGGCTTTGTTAATCATTTTTCTTTTTATTCTTCAGATAGCATCATTTCTGTTGACCTGATTTTTCTTTTTCATGAGGAAGATCTGAGCTAACATCAGTGCCAATCTTCATTTATTTTGTTATGTGGGTTGCTGCCACATCATGGCTTCAAGAGTGGTGTGTAGGTCCATGCCTGGGATCCAAACTCACGAACACTGGACTGCCAGAGGGAGCACGCAAATTGAACCACTACACCATGGGGCCAGCACCATTTATTGCCCTGATTTGAGGTTTACTAATGTTTTCTTCCTAAGTCTCTAATTTGAAGTTAATCTCCTACAGTTAAATTTTCATTTCAGATATTTTACTTTTCCATTCTAGAATTTGCACTAGGTTATTTTTGTGGTGTCCATTGCTTTGCTGAGATTTCCCATACATCTACTCTTTATGACAGTATGTTCCTTTAAGACCTCAATAATATTTATAATAGCTGCTTTAACATCCTTCTCTGTTAGTTCCAACATTTAGGTTATCTTGGAGCATGTTCTATTGATTATGTTTTTGATTTGCTTGATCAAATCTCCCTGCTTTTTCACATTAATCATTTCTTTATTGTATGCTGGACATTGTGGGTGATATGTTTTGGAAATCTGCACCACATTGTCTTCCTTTAAAGGGCATTAATTGTTTTTCTGGTAGGCAGTTACATTACAGGCATGTCCTTTTGGCCCTGTCAGCCTTGGTTTTACTCTTTATTCGAATGGGCATATTTTCATTTGGGCTTTAATCTTAGGGCTCGGCCCTTAAACTAAGACATATTCCTGACTCTTAAATCATGTCTTTTCTGGAGTTTCACCTGAAAGTCCAAGCTGCTCATGGAAGTGTCTCCTCTCTGGCTAGGCCAGAACACCACCATCGCCCACAACTGCTCAGTCTCTAGCGTCACCATTCGCCTCCCAGCCTCGCAACAGATCACCTCTGCGAGGCCTCGCAGAGCCTGCCCTGAGCCTGTGCAGCGCAGTCCTCAGTCAAGGGCCCGTGCAGAGCCCCCGTGCAGACTTCCGGAATCCCCTCCCCCCACACAGCTGCCTCTTCTTCAGTTGTCTGCCCCTCGATTTTTAGCTGCTTCAACAGCCCACTAATCCAGACTCTGCCTCCTCAGCTCAGCAAGACACCTTTCCACTTGGGCTCCACCTCCCTGCGGAAATCTAGAATGATCGTGAGGCTTACCTCCTGCATTTCCCTCCTCTCCACAATCATAGTCCTACACTACCTTTTGCCCAATGCCTGAAACAGTTACACCATATATTTTCTTCAGTTTGTAGTTGCTTAGAGGGAGGGCAAGGCCTGTGCCAACTACTCTTTTATAACCAAAGGTGGACATTATTAGGTTTTCCTGACATCAGATTCTTTCAAAACTTTCTTTTTCTCATGTTTTTGACACTCCTTTCTAGTGATGCCCTGAACTTAGGCTTAGTCCTCCATTTGGGTAATCCAGCACCATGCTGTCTCCTACTCCACTTCTTTTTTAAAAACATTAATTTATTGAGTTCATATTGGCTTGTAACTCTGTGTAAATTTCAGGTGTACATTATTATACATCAGTTTCTGTATAGACTGCATCGTGTTCACCAACAACAGTCTAGTTTTCATCCATCAGCATACATATGTGCCCCTTTACCCCTTTTGCCCCCCCACACGCCCTTCCCCTCTGTTAACTACCAATTTGCTCTCCTTATCCAGGTGTTTTTCTATCTTGCACACTATTCCATTTCTTTCCTTTTTTTGACTCTGCCTCCTAACCCTAAAAATGGATTAGGATCGTGAGAATAAGAAGACAAGCCAGAAAATGGGAGAAAATATTTTCAAAAGACATATCTGACAAAAGGCTGTGATTCAAAATATATAAAGAACTCTTAAAACTCAACAATAAAAAAAAGAACAACCTGAATAAAAAATGGTCAAAAGATCCAAACAGCCACCTCATCAAAGAAGACATACAGATAGCAAATAAGCATGTGAAAAGATGTTACATATGTCAACAAGGAATTACAAATTAAAACAACAACGAGATACCCTATACACCAATTAGAATGGCCAGAACCTGGAACACTAACAACACTAAATGCTGGCAAGCATGCAGAGCCAAAGGATTTCTCATTCATTGCTGGTGAGAATGCCAAACGGTACAGCCCTTTGGAAGACAGTGGGGCGATTTCTTACAAAACTAAACATACTCTTACTATACAATTCAGCAACCATGCTCTTGACATTTTACCCAAAGGAGTCGAAACCTTATGTCCACACAGAAATCTGCACATGGATATTTATAGTGGCTTTATTCATAATTGCCAACAATTGGAAGCAACCAAGATGTCCTTCAGTAGGTAAATGGATAAATAAACTGTGGTACATCCAGGCAGTGGAATGTTATTCACTGCTGAAAAGAAATAAGCTATTAAGCCATGAAAAGACATCAAAGAAACTTAGATGCATATTATTAAGTGAAAGAAGCCAATCTGAAAAGGCTACATGTTATATGATTCCGACTGTATGACATTCTGGATAAGGTAAAATATATGGAGACAGTAGAAAGACCAGTGGTTGCCAGGGGCAAGGTGGGAAGGGATAGATGAACAGGCAGAGCACAGGAATTTTAGGGCAGTGAAACCCCTCTGTGTGATACTGTAATGGTGGATACATGTCATTATACATGTAGCAAAATCCATAGAATGTACGACTCCAAGAGTAATTAGTTACACTAATGTAAACTATGGACTTCTGGACTTTGGGTGATTGTGATGTGTCAATGTAGGTTCATGAATTTTAACAAATGTACCACTGTGGTTGTCGGGGTGGGGTGGGGAGGTGTCAAGGGGTATATGGGAACTCTCTGTACTTTCTGTTCCATTTTGCTGTGAACCTGAAACTGTCCTAGAAATAAAGTCTATTTTTAAAAATGGATTAGGAGTCACCAAATTTGGCTGTTTCCCAAAATTAAATCTATGCTTAAAAGGTGAGAATTCAAAAAAGTCAATTAGCTATATTTCTACTGCTGTTATTACTATGATTATTCGACAAGAGTTCTCAAGATTGTTGCCCAAAAGGAGATCCAAAGATGGTTGGCAAACTGGTAGCATTAATGGAATAAGTGTTTGGAATTCCAAGAGGTTTTTTGTAAGACAGTTTTTGTTTTTTAAAAATGGGAATGGGGAGGATGTTCTATATGCCGTTGTGAAAAGTCTTAATGTGACCAGGCAATGACACAACATACATGTGACTTTATATTGAAGGGGAAAAAATCTTTTAAAATATTGCATTGGTCATTTCCATAAAGAAGCTTAAAAAAAAATCACTCATGTTGCACAGACAGAGAAGCTGGTTCTGATTATCTGTCAATGAGCCGAAACACATTCTTGAGCTCAATTATGTTTGGCTTTTTTCACTTAATGATTTTGCAAGAACACCTTCTTAAGAGATTCAGCTCCAAGCCTTTTGCTCAAATCCGAATGGTGGAATTTTGTGTTTGTTTCCTCTTGCTCTGTTACTAACCAGGTGATGAGGAGGTGGGAACTTACACGCTTGGCCACACCCCACCAGCCCCGGAAGCAGATGACCTCTCACCTGGCCGACTGGCCGCTGTCAGGTCTGGATGTCTGCGGAGGCACGATTGAGGCAGATGCTGGCCCTGAGTTGCGACTCCTTGAGGCTCCTTACCCTGTCCACCTCCACAGAAGGGATATGCTTTTGGAGCACTAGCAGATCCCTCATTCTTTCCCCTCAGTCCCCTTAGATAACTGTGGAACCTCAGGAAGAGAGAAATATCAATGATGGCCAAGGTCTGCTGGACATTTCTTATTTCTTCCTGGAACTCCATCAGGGCCTGTATCACTCGCTGTTTCTACATCCTCTTCTCACCCCACACCCTCCAACTCTACAGGCTAGCCATCTTGTTGCCTGATGGTTCCACTTCCTGATGTCTTCCTAAGTAACATTCCTACTGATACCATACCCCTTTTACAACATACTACAAAATCATAAAAGTAGACCATGCATGTGGCAAAACATTTACAGAGAAGAAAGAGATAAAACAGTAAAAAGCTCCCTCCCTATTAGTCCTCTGCATAGAGGTGACCACTATTGAGTTTCACAGATGTCCTTCCAGAACATTTCTATACATATCCCATATAAGGAGCCTCTTTTTTAATGCAAATGGGAAATATACTCTATAAATATATAACATGCCACAATTTGCTTTTTCACTTAATGCTACATCTGTTTCTTCCCTAGAATCTTCTACTGCTGGAGAGGTGGCAGGGCAGGGCGCTTAAGAGAACAGCCTCTGGAGCTGAGAAACTGGACTTGGACCCAGGCTCCTTCATTCACGAGTTGTGAATGAAGGAACTTAACCTCTGGACCTCAATTTCCTCTGCTGTAAAAGAGAGATAATAGCACCTATCTAACAAGGTTAATATGTAATGAATTAATACACGTAAAGTGCTTAGAAAAACAGCTGGCACATAGCTATTGTTGTCATTTCTGTTCTCCAAGCTTCCTTGTGATGATCATCTCATCTCCGGCTGTGGGTCTCGATCTGGAGCCAGAATGGCAGTGGTAGTTTTCCTAGGCTACAACAGTGACCAGGCCAGCGTGGAGGTCGGCGTGCTCAGGGCTGCTCAGGGCTTGCTGGGTCTGTTTCCTGCTCCTGAACTAACTGCCGTGTCATAAAACACCGCGGGCTCAAAGGGCTCATGTCATCTGTGTTCCAAGACTTTGATCCCAGCTCTGGGGCAGCCGGAACCCATGGGTGGTTGCCTATGGCCACTGATAGCATTATTTGCTTATCCCAACGTGCCCCACAAATATCATTTTCTATGCGTGCCCTGATACGAAAAAGGTTGGGAAGCGCTGCTTACAGTACTCAACTGAATGTGTCAGTCCCAGCCCAAATAAAACCTTCAGCCTCCTGAAAGCCCCGAGCCAGCCCCTAGTTGGAGGCTGTGTCACTCCCTTTTTCCTCTACAGTGAAAGAGAATCTCAGGTTTGCCAGGTAGCCCTGCAAAAAAGCTCCACAGAGACCAGGTTTAGTCAGGCAGAAGTAACTTTTATTAGTCTAATGAGCAGGGAGAGCACCAATGTCCCAACTGGGTTCTCCTCTAACTCGGTGCTGCCCAGAGTCATGGGCACCTGGGGATCAGTTAATGTAACTTCCAGTCCAGCAGGTCCGGGGTGGGGCTGAGACCTTGCATTCCTAATCAGCTCCCCGGAAGTGGTGGCTGCTGATTTGCAGACCCACTGGAGCAGCAAGGTCCTGACTTAGCTCACCCTGCCCTTTCCCTTAAGGCTCAACCAGGCGTCTTTCCACCAGGCAGATTCGAGGGGAAAAGCCCAGGAGCAAATGGGCTGGCAGGGGCTGTTGACAACATGGGGTTATCTCAGTGAAACTGACCAGCAGTAGTGGAAACGAGCTAGCCAAGCTATGTAATCAACGCAACCAATGCCAGGGCCTTTGGACTCTGTTATGGCGGGTTTGTTTTTTAATAAATCAAATATTACCTTATAACCACATTTCATATGGTAAAACCCTATAAATAGTGTTCCCGAATCCAATCGTTTAACACGTAGGGTGGCATTACTGCAAGGTTAACAAATCCACTAGGCTGAGTGTCTTGCAGAGAGGACAGAAGCCGATTCCCAATCCCATTATATCCCAAATGCATTTTTCTGGGGTTTCATCGTACTTATGTTCCTAATCCCTCACCAGTTCATCTCTGAATGACTTTTATCCCGTTAATTGAAAAAAAACAAAAACAAAAACAAAATACCTAAGTTGTTTTCTTAATAGAACCTCTTTGAAAGGGGGATCCTGTGTTGTAAGTGCCTAGAGCCCTGGGGGGGAGTCATATACGGCTTAAACATTAAGATAAGACACAACGGTTCGGAGATAATGGATGGATAGAGTCATCAGCAAAAATCTCCAAGCCTTCTAGAATAAAACATCACTGATGAGAAATAGGTGACTGACTTCCTCCTACCTAAAGATGTAATTAAAGAAGGTCTAAAACATGGCAGCTATAATACAAAATATGGCACAAGCTGTTTCTAACAGATGAAAATAAATTAAAAAGAAGAGGATTCAAGTTCTGCCAAAAATTTGGAGTGGGATCTTGGGCAAGTCACATAATAGGAATGTAAACAAATGATAACTAATGTCTCATTGAGCACTTACTATGTGCCAGGTCCTGTGCTAAATGCTTCCCATGCATTATCATCTCATTTGACCCTCACCACACTGCTATTGGTGGGTACTGTGATGGGGAAACTGAGCTTAGAAAGGTTAGATAACTTGTCCAAGGTGAAGTGACTAAGATGCCAAGGCAGAATTTGCACCCGGGTCATCCGACTCGAGAGCCCACATTCTAACTGCACACTGTTCTTTCACCTCCTCTGAGACCATTGTCTCAGAGTAAAATAGAGCTTGGGCTTCACTATTCAAAGAGGGCTTCTGGCTTTAACACTTTATGACCCTACAGTGACCAAAGATTGAATGCAGGGATTTCAGTGAAGGCTCACGGTTTAGATCAGAGCTTTATTTCTCCCCGAGTCCACTGGGGCACAGAGAGCTGATATTCTCATGGCTGTCACATTCCCATGGAGGGACCTGAATCATTTAAACAGCCCTTTGACTAAATCAACTGCAACATGAAGTGAACCCACCATGAAGACTGTCCCACGCTGATACTGATACCGACCCTGATAGCAGTTTCCCTACATTAAACCCGGCATATATGGTCTTAAAACCAAAACACTCATTCCCTGCTTACTCCCTGGCTTCCTGGCTCCAGAATCCACTATCCTCCATGGAGACAGACACCGCCAAGGACAAGCACCTGAATTCATTATCTCCTCCCCACAAAGAGATACAGGCTGGTGGGAAAGCTGCTGACCAGCAAGGTCACGGGCTCCCTCCTCTCATCAAGTAGTCTCAAGGCCAAAGACAGGCTGGTGGGAAAGCTCTGACCAGCAAGGCCATATGCTCCCCCTCCCCTACCTAAAACCCCAAATAAAATCCCTTCCTTTTAGCTTTTCAGGGAGTTTGGGATTTCAGCGTTAGCTGCCCTCTCTCCTTGCTCAGTGCTGTGCAATAATAAAATTCCTACATTCTTCCACCACACCCGGTGTCAGAGATTGGCTTGCTGCGCAACGGGTAAGTTAACTCACTTCAGGTTCGATATCAATACCCAGTTGTGACTTTTCCTCCTGAACGTTAATGAGCTGGAGTTTATTAATTAGCCTCTTTTTTTTTTTTAAGATTTTATTTTTTTCCTTTTTCTCCCCAAAGTCCCCCGGTACATAGTTGTGAATTCTTCGTTGTGGGTCCTTCTAGTTGTGGCATGTGGGACACTGCCTCAGTGTGGCTTGATGAGCAGTGCCATGTCCGCACCCAGGATTCGAACCAACGAAACACTGGGCCGCCTGCAGCGGAGCGTGTGAACCCAACCACTCGGCCACAGGGCCAGCCCCTAATTAGCCTCTTTTGAGTCTGATTAGAGGCTTAAGAGTAGATGAACACTTCCTGAATGTCACATTTTACACGCACTGTTTTGACTTTTCATTATAAGTCTAAGGGTGGGTTAAGCCCATTCCACAAATGAAGATACTCACCCTACATCACTCGGCTCAGATGGGGACCCAACTCTGACTTCAAAACTCGTTTTCTTTCCACCATGCCAGCAGTTCTCTAAGTGTAGTCTGTGGTCTCCTGCAGGTCCTCAAGATGCTTTTAGGGGGTCCACGAGGTCAAACTACTAAGATGTTATTTGTCTTTTCAGTGCATTGATGTTTGCAGTGATGGTGCAAAAGCAATGAACTGTTGCACTTCAGCATGAATCTAGCCAGTGGTAATGCTTGCCTTGTACTCACAGTAGGAAAAAAAAAAAACCAGTTGTACTTAAGCATGTCTTTGATAGAGCAGTGACAATTACATTGTTAAATTGTGACCCTTAAAGGCATATCTTCCACTGCATACCATAGTACAGTGGGCGCCTCAAGGAAAAGCACTTGTGCAGTTGTAGCATTGTGAGCTGAGCTGCCTGCATTTCTCATGGAACACCGTTGTTACTTGAAATAATTACTCACAGAAAGCCTGTGGTCATCAGACGTGAGTACTGGCACACATTTTCTTGACAATGAACGGAGCCTCTCACTTCCAGGAGAACAACTGACTGTTAGTTGCCAGTGAAAAGATTTGAGCTTTCAAGCAAAAACTAGAATTTTGGAAAACTTGTACCTGCTACAGTGAACTGACAGCTTCCCAATACTTAAAGACTTTTCTGATGAGATCAGATATTTGGCAATATTGATAAATATAATTCTAAAATATCACATAATTAAATGTGTCAGCACTTGAAAGATGGTGAATCTCCAGCAAGTTCTGCTAGTGCAGCATCACAGTGACTTCTCTACCCTTCAGTGAGGTATGGCCATGACCTCCCAACAAGGTCAGATCACAGCCTGGCGACAGTGGTGTTGGGGCTCTATCTCAGCCCCGGGGGTAGTGCTGCTCCTCATATCTGCTATTCCTATGTTCTCTTTATTTCTTAAAAGCCAGCCGCTCATTCCAATCCCTGTTGCAGTTAGTAACTCTTTAAACTTTTGGAGTTTGAATCACTGTGTGATTTCTCTCTCCTGGTTGGATCTAGGCTGAAACAGCAGGCCTTGCCAGCAAGAGCTGAGAACGGTCACCTGGGAAGAAAAACCAAGCAGCAGTCATTACTGTGAAGGAAGGGAGCGAGGAGAGGGCACGTTCCAGCCAGTCCTCCTCATCTTTGTGAATAATAAAGTGGGCAAGAGCTGCCCACTTGGCACAGGGGAAGGAAGGTACAAGTGGGGGAGAAAGTTGGGAAGATCTTTCAGGTATAAAGAAAGAAGTTGAAAATAAGAACCAAATAGAACCTACACTTTGAGTGGGCTAGTTCTTTCACCTGTGAAGAGTTTTGGTGCCATCATCCCTTCAGAAGAGTTACAGGAATAGGGAGTGAATGATCCCACCAATCCAGGTTTGGAAGTAGCTTTAAAAAGTTAACAGGTAAGGAAGTTATCACCACAGTATCCAAGACAAGGCCAGCAAAGAAGAAACCAATCCCATCAGTGATGTGAATGGAGTTGGAGAGCTTGAAGCTTTCACAAGAAGGGAAAAATGATCCAGTGGGATATTGGACTGATTAAGTCAGGGTCAGTCTTTTTATACAAAGTTGAACGTCCAAGAGTTAAAGCAGTTTGTAACTTAATGGTGACACAGTCAGTGCAGCATTATTTACAATAGCCAAGATATGGAAACAACCTAAATGTCCATCCACCAATGAATGGATAAAAAATGTGGTACATACATACAATGGAATATTACTTAGCCTTAAAAAAGCAAATGCTGCCATATGCAACAACGTGAATGAACCAAAGGGCATTATGCTCAGCGAAATAAGCCAGTCACAGAGGGACAAATACTGCATGATTCCACTTATATAAGGTATCCAGAATAATCAAGCTCATAGAATAGAGAATGGTGGTTTCCAGAAACTGGCGGTAGTGGGGAATGGGGAGTTCCTGTTCAATGGGCATAAAGTTTCAGTTACACAAGATGAGTAAGTTCTAGAGATCTGCTGTATAACATAGTTAACAATACTGTATTGTACACTTAAAAAAGTCATTAAGAGGGTAGGTCTCACATTGAGTCTTCTTACCACAAAAACAAAAACAAATCACAGCAGGAGGAAACTTTTGGAGATGATGGATGTTTATTACCCTGAGTGTCATAATGGTTTCACGAGTGTAGGCATATGTCCAAACTCATCAAATTGAATACATTAAGTATGGGCGGTTTTTGGTATATCAACTACACATGAATAAAGCAGTTAAAAAAGTGTTTTTAATCCAAACAAAAAAATAATAAACATTCAATTTTAAAAAAGGAACTTAATAAACTTAATGGTGAGTAGACAACCTGAAGATGGACAAAACTGAGTCGTGGTGGCAGAAATGTAATTAGCCAGAGGGCTCATGTGCCCGAGGATAAAGGCAGCTGTGGCAGAAATGGGAAGGAAGCATCCCATTGCTGCTTACACCCAGGCCAGGACAGTCCCTTTAGGGACAGCCACCCAAACAGCCTGCTCTAAAATTACACTAGACTCTCCCTCTTCTGGTTGGCTGATCTTGGGCAAGTTTATTCAATATTGAATTGAGAGGAGTTAGATGAGCTACCACGTTAAGCCCATGGAATAACCCTGTACTAAATAGCTGCCATCTGTGTATTTGCTCTTTTCCTCATCTAGAACGGGGCTGGACCACCAGCCCAGGAGCAGTAAGGCAAAGATTTAGTCCCTGTCATGTAGGTTTTTGCCTGCCACCTTTATTTTCATCTCCCCTCTTCTCTCTCACTCCTAGAATAACATCTGACAATTATATCTCTGATTTCAAGCAGTAGGAAATAAATTTACATTTTACATGGTGCTCCAGTACATACATGGCTACATGTAAATTGTTTCACAAAGCAAACTTAAATTTACTGGATATGGTATACCTTTTTTTTTTTTTTAAGCAAGATTAGCCCTGAGCTAACATCTGCTGCCAATCCTCCTCTTTTTGCTGAGGAAGACTGGCCCTGAGCTAACATCCATGCCCATCTTTCTCTATTTTATATGTGGGACGCCTGCCACAGCATGGCTTGACAAGTGGGGCTACTCTTAGCAATTTTCAAATATAAAATACAGTATTATTAACTATAGTCACCATGCCGTACTTACATCCCCATGACTTACTTATTTTATAACTGGAGTACCTTTTGATCCCCTTCACCCATTTCACCCACCCACTACCCCCGCCTCTCTCTGGCAACCACCAATCTGTTCTCTGTAGCCATGACTTCAATTTTTTCATTTTTCTTTAGAGTCCACACATAAGTGAAACCATACAGTATTTGTCTTTCTCTAACTCATTTCACTTAGCATAATGCCCTCAAGGTCCATCCATGTTGTTGCAAATGGCAAGATTTCGTTATTTTTTATGGCTGAACTACATACATACACACACACACACACACATATATACACACACCACATTTCCTTTATCCATTCACCCATTTATGGACACCTGGCTATTGCAAATAATGCTGTAATGAACATGGTGGGGAGCGCAGATATCTTTTCAAGTTAGTGTTTTCATTTTCTTCAGTTAAATACCCAAAAGTGGAATTGCTGGATCATACGGTAGTTCTATTTTTAATTTTTTGAGGAACCTCCATGCTGTTTTCCACAGTGGCCGCACCAATTTACATTCCCAGCAACAGTGCATAAGGGTTCACTTTTATCCATATCCTCACCAACACTTGTGTCATCTTTTTTTTTTTGAGGAAGATTAGCCCTGAGCTAACATCCGTGCCCATCTTCCTCTACTTTATATGTGGGATGCCTTCCACAGCATGGCTTGTCAAGCAGTACCATGTCCACACCCAGGATCTGAACTGGTGAACCCCAGGCCGCCAAAGCGGAATGTGCGCACTTAACTGCTACGCCACCGGACCAGCTCCTATATCTCGTCTTTTTGATATAGCCATTCTAACAGGTGTGATAGCTCATTGTGATTTTGATTTGCATCTCCCTGACAATGAGTGATGCTGAGCATCTTTTCATGTATCTGTTGGTGTTTACTAGTTATCTTAATTTGTTTTCCAAACCTCGGAAAGAAAATGTGCTCCACAAGAGCCCCAGGGCCAAGATCCCATTAGTGACGTTAATCTCACTCTTTCTGGAGTAATATTCCACATTACAAATCAACAAATCCACATTTTAATGCACATCAATGACTTAAAACTGGACGGCATCTTCAGCGGTCCAAAGCTCCCAGATCCAACGAACTCCCCTGGACTAAACTTTGCAACACCAGACTCTTTAGTCAAGGCAAACCTTCTCGTCCAGAAAATTTTACTCTCTCAATGATCATAAAACAAGACAGCGATCTGCAATGCTCTGCTAAACATGATGACTCAGCATGGAAGTTTAGTTCAATATGATTTTATTTAAAAATCTGCAAGGCTGAAGGAGGGATCGGATCTTTTGTTAAAAGAAAGCAATTTTCACAGTATATATTTAGCCATTTTAGTTTCGTGTTGAATAGTCACAGAAAAGGAAGTTTCTGTTCAAGATCTGCCCTCCAGCACACTCAGCCAGGTGCCTGGGATCTTGTAGCAAGAAAACACGTCCCCAGCTCTGAACTCACAGGAAGTCCTCTCAGCCAGGTGGAACACCACTTCTTCCCCAGGCACACACTCGAGCTCTGACTTTCACCGCTCGACACAGGGCCCTGAGAAGGCTTAATTTTAAAGTTGAGAAAGATGTAAAAGGATTCCTTAACTCACTGCCTGCCACAAATCCAACTACCTGTCAATTCTTGCCAATTACAAGTATAAAATACTTGAAATTTATAAGCTGTCCCACATTTAATGGAACAACTCAAATGTTAAAAAATTATGTCAAGTAACATGCTTTCATATTTTAAAATGTTACTTAAGAAAACTTACTGAGACAAGATATGCAGCACTTTCTAGTACTCGGTATTAGAAACTCCTACTGATGACGGCTACTTGATGGTCAAAAAAAAATTAAAAAAGAGAAGAAACCATACATATTGGTATCTAACAATGCCTGCAGGGAATGTCATATTTTAAATTTTGTTACTAAAATTAAACCTGAAAAAAAATGGGGAGGAAGCTACAAAAGCAACACCCACATTATTTTAAATGATGAGGTAGATTTTTTCCTATGCAGTAAAGTGAAGAGAACAAAAAATGCATACAACTTTCAAATCTTTTTTTTTTTTAAAGTTCAGGTTATAGCCACTTTCACAAACAAGACATTTATAGACCACGAGGTGGAGAGGCCGTCCTCAGGCAAGCTCTGTACTTGATGCGTTACTCGGAGATTCAACAATCAGCCTTGGATCAATCAACTCTCTCCAAAAAACACTGATCTGAGGAAAAAGACAAAGTATTCAGTTTAGAGACTTTATTTTGAGGTCACACAGGTTTTCATCAGTTAAAAACTTCAGTCAAGTAAATTTCCATTCGTGCAGAATGGTTGAAGACTCAGAATAATTTGCGTTCCAGTAAACTGAGTTCAATCAGGTATAAGAACTTGTTTACCTAGAAGGCAGCTAAATTTTTCATTAAACATAATCCATCTTTCTTTGATTTAGAGCAGATGTGGTTATGGCAGCTGCTTACAAAAGGGTCAGAAGGATTTGCCCAACAAGCCTCTGTGGACAGGCGGCCCGGACCTCTCGGGAGGCAGATGTGGCCCAGAGGGTTATCAGCAGACGGTGACGCCCTTTAGTGCAGCTCTGTAGTTCCTCTCTAGTGCTGCCTAAACACAGGAGGTACTTCACATTTTAACAAGAGAAAGCAAAGTCCTAACACTTGGCCATACGGATGAATAATGAGGGCCACCTAGTGTCAAAAAAGGTTAGTACAGGCTCCACTTGAGGCCTCTGTTTCCTAAGGCACAGAGAGGAAAGCCTCCAAGGTTTAATTTTCCAAGGTAGTTTCCAAGAATACATTTCAACAAAAAAGTGGGGCTGCATATATCACAAATACAGACGCACAGGAGACTGGGCCAAATCTGCTGATACTACCACAGACCCTAAAAATGTGTTTTCGGAATAAATCCTTGAGTGTCATCTATCCTAAAGACAAAGCAAAACACGCAGTCTGGTTAGGTTTTCTACAAGTTTATATTTCAGATAAAATAAGAGTGTGCAATACTAAAACTTAGAGAATAATGTTTATAACACTTCAAATATAAACACCTTAAGAGGAAGTATTTTCTTAAATATAAATTCTTTTTACTTTAATGCTGGCATAGCCCAATGAGCCAGCCATTGCCAGCATCTCTGGAAGTCTGGCTACCTAAAAAAGCTCCAAACCATATACTTCCTAAAATGGCAATTTAAGGATTTAAACAAAGTCAAAAGACAGAATCATCATTTTACGTCATTCTTCAAAGCTCTATGCCGTTGTTAAGTCCGAACTGTGGTAACATTTAGGGGGGAGTAGTGACTGCAAGGAAACACAATGGAGATTTCTAAAGGGGCTGTTAATGTCCTATTTCTTGATCTGCATGCTGCTTACATGGGTATGTTCATTTGTGAAAATCATTCAAGCTATACCCTTATGGGAACTGTTCTGAATGTATATGTCAATAAAAAAGTTTTCAAAATAGTTACTCTTTTCTACTGAAACTCTTATATGACTACGATTCTATGCAACTTTATACTCTTAAAAAAGAGTTTGTTATTTGTGCATCTTGTCCTGTAGGCTCTTGGAGGTCCCAGATGGCACCCTAACTTGGCACTTGGCACTGTTCTTGTCACCCTGCAGGCAGGACAGAGATCCCCAGGGCCTAGATCCTTTATGACTTTAATACAGACAGTTCAGTAAGCTACAACATCACCTTCCAGACCACCAGTAACCAGTCGAGAGAGCAAGCAATCCCAAGAAGAGAAGTGCACCTACCCTCTTCTCCTGCATCACAGCGTACTCCACTACCTCAGTTCCATTTTCATTGTGATAAACCAAATCAAATTTCCCAGGTTCTTTCATGGCTGAAACCAGACGGTAGGGAGCAGAGACAATAAGTCATTTCCCAGTAGTGAAAATGTTCCTCTTCAGGGAATTTATGTCATTAGAAAAACAAGCACAAACAAACTGTCCCTTGATGTGGAGGCTGGGTACGCACACGAAAGCACGGAGTGCTCAGGAAGAAGAGCCTCAGAAAACCCTGCACCAGCAGATGGGAGCTTCTGAGCCACTTATCAGAGACAATCTTTCCTTCATCAAAAAGAAATGAGGGGCTGCCCCGTGGCTGAGTGGTTAAGTTCACACACTCCGCTTCGGCGGCCCAGGGTTTCACCGGTTCACACCCTGGGCGTGGACATGGCACCACTCGTCAGGCCATGATGAGGCGGCGTCCCACATGCCACAACTAGAAAGACCCACAACTAAAATATACAATTATGTACTGGGGGGATTTGGGGAGAAAAAGCAAAAAGAAACAAGCTTGATACACTATCACTGGTACTCCCAGAAAAGAATGTGTAACCACAAGATAATCCAAAAAGATAATTGATGTTTCAACAGGGGAAGGTAGTATGAATTCTGCAAAATACTTATATCTTGCTCTGTTCTCAGAAATTATACATGCTTACTACTTGGTAATACACTGGTCCTCGCTTTGCACGGTAATGTGGGGCCATAAAAATGACCACACAGCCTGAAATCATACAAAACAATGTTAATATTATCAATGGGAAAATTATGGTTGCCTGACAATCTTCAAAAATTTCTGTCAAAACATTGAAACTTTTAGTGTACAGAAAAATGAAAAAATAGTAAAACTAATAGTTAAGGAGTGCACTGTAATTTTTTTTTTAAAGATTGGCACCTGAGTTAACAACTGTTGCCAGTCTTTTGTTTTATTTGTCCTTCTGCTTCTCTCCAAAGCCCCCCAGTACATGGTTGCATATTCTAGGAGTGAGTGCCTCTGGTTGTGCCATGTGGGATGCCACCTCAGCATGGCCTGACGAGTGGTGCCATGTCCGCACCCAGGATCCAAACCTGCGAAACCGTGGGCCACTGAAGCGGAGCGCATGAACTTCACCACTCGGCCATGGGGCGGGCCCTACACTGTAATTTAAAACACTAGAAATGCTGAGAATTAAAGAGTCCTATTTCTTGTAAGAAATGTATCAAGGGTAGTTTGAACAGTGCTTGCCTTCTTGTCATGTAACAATACAGAGTGAGAATTTCTTCTATGCTTTGCAGAACTGTCATACTCCTTTCTAAGTTTGGGTCAGCTTCCAATATTTTGTCCTTTGAGCATTTAATGTCATGAAATAGCTCTGAGAGTTTGTTTCTTTTTCACAATTTTGTGAAGGTTTTTTTGCTGATGTCACTTCCGGGACATGGTCATTCCTTTAGTCACAACCACTTTCCTCACTTGTGTCAGGAAGTTCACACAAACCAGTGTCAACACTCCCATGGTTAAGTATTTCTTCTATAATTCCACTGAAATTCCATTTGGATGTCACTTCCAGCATGTTCGCTTTTTGTTTCTTTATTGTGCTTTCATCTTTGTTGATCCACTCCCTATTTAAATTACCTATTTTTGTAAAATGTCATGTGAATTTATCACTGAGAGACACGGAGGCAGCACAACCATATATTTTGCTGTGTGTATGGGAACTGAGTAACAGAGGCATACTGACCAATCACCAAGAGACTCTGAAAGAAGTGATGTGATTGGTCACGGGTCATGATGGGCATCAGTTATTTACATAGTGACTTATGGACTGAAGAGCTAGCAACACGTTATGCAATTACTCACAGTTAACAGTTATCATACCCAATGTCACTGGGAGACTGGTGTTATTGAACTAACGCATGGTAACTGAAGTTCATGTATATCAGAACCATGCAAAGTGAGGACTACCAGTATTTCTACATAGCACAGACAAAGCCATTTCTTGATGCCCCAAATAAAGAAAGTTCTAATTGAAAGTCATCACTGTCAATCACCCAACAAGCAGTGATCAGGCTGTGTCCATGGAATCTGACTAGGGACAAACTTCTCCGTCCACGATTCCTAAGAAGGAGGGTTTCTTCAAAGGAAACCTAATCAGAAGAAGGCTGGAAAACCAGTGTAAGTTATGTCTAACCATAAAGGGACTTTGTGGAAGAATCCTTTGACTGATTTCTGTGTGCTGGAGTTTTGAATCTTTTATCCATTACCTTATTTAAACACAAACAGAAGATAATTAATTGCCATAGAGTCTGCTAAAGAAAAAGGGATCTCCCTCGCTCTCTGGCCAGGGACCACTACAACATTACCCAAGTTAAGCCATATGCAGTAAAAGCCTTCTTATGCCAGGATTTCAGAAGCAATGACGGGTGGAGTGAATCACAGATAAAGCAAGGAACCATTTAAAATAATGTGGAAGAGTGTGTATACACATACACTTTAGACATTTTATTTTGACTTAACCCACAGAAGCAGGTGCATTGTGCATTTGCCAATCTTTTGAAATAGAGCTGAGTCGGTCTGATGAGTCCAAGGACTAGAGCTGTCCTTTTATAAACCATATCCTTAATGTGTGTCTGTGATTTCCACATTTCCAGTTTTGAGTTTTTTTAAGTGATACAAGAATACAAAAACTAGCAAGGTAATCTAAGTGCAGAATCTTTCCAGATTTTTACCGAATTCCTCCCAATCTCTTATAGCTGACCCACCCACACATAGTTCAACAGCAAATATTTTAGTTAACACTCCTGAGTCAGCATTCAACTTAAGTTTCATAGAAATAATTCTTTTTGTAATCAATTTTCATCAGTTCATGTAATTTTTATGAAGTTACATAATTACACTAATAAGAACAACTGGCCTAATAGCTTTGGGAACAAATCCAACAACTCTTAGCAGACACACAACTCCACTAGTGGGAGGGAGCCCAGGCCCCCAGGCTGCCTTGTGCTGACAGAGGGAGTGGAGAGCACCAGTTAATCGCGGGGCCAATGAAGACAGCAGCTCCTGCGTATAAAAGCTATTTAGAAACCAATTTAGATATGAAGAGCCTAAATTTTCAAATTCTTTTCTAGAAGACTCACCAGGTAAGGATGAAAGAATTTCTATATCTACTTGCTGGGTCTCTGGATTGTGGCTTAATATTTTTCCTTCCTTTCAAAAATAAAAGTCCAAGTCAAAAATCATCATGTGAAACATTGTGAATATACTAAAACTACTGAACTATACACTTTAAAATACTTAAAATGGTGAATTTTATGTTACGTGCATTTTATCTCAATAAAAAAATTTAAAAATAAATCAATATGTAGGGGAAATAAAACTCTCACACACCAAGCCAAAATCCCCTGATCTAAACCATCCCAAGGTCAGGTACACACAACCAGGGACCACCCCGATAGGCAAAAGCCTGCTAGTCATTCAAGCTAGCCAACCTTACCCCATTTCCCCCACCCTGTCTTGCCTGCCCGAGAAAACCCCAATACAGGCTCTGGCCCAGGCTTTCTCCTCCCTCCTGCTTCTGCCTCCTGACCACACCCAGGTGCTTTCCCCCGTGGTGCTGCTCAATGTGGCATTCCCCTTCTCTCAGCACACACAAGTAAGAAACTCCTCTTTCAATAGCATTGACTCTCTGTATCATCACTCAGTCACCTCCATAAATTAAAATCCCACAGGTACAAATGAGACAGCGTCAGGGGCTGAGGAGACTACATCTCTTGAAGATAGATTTGACTTTTGAAGACAACCTTAGTGATGAAGCCGGTGCTCAAGCTGGATAACAGCACTTGAGGCCAAAGCAAAAAAGAGCAATTGATTTTTCACTCTTAAAATGGTTTTGAAAGCACTTTCAAAAAAGTTCTAAAAATACCCAGAAAGAAAGTAAGCAAATAGCTTGTCAAGGTAATCACTATGATGAGCACTATTTAATATGCATTTAAAAACATCAGTATCATCTAGAATCACAACTTGTAGAGGCTGTGGCTGTATCAATTCTATATTTATTTCCATTTCCTCACATATCACAGATTTAAATTAGTTATCTATGGTAGCGTGACAAAACATCCTGGTTTGCCCACGACACATCTGTTTACACATCTTTTCAGTATAATTATTAATATGATATTAACCCTTTTCACTCACAAGTGTCCTGCTGAGATGATAAATTATATGGTCACCCATATTAAAGGGGCTAAGAAGATGAAAAATATGATAAAACACCAATTACCCAGAAGTAACTGACCAGGCCCTCCACAAACTGATTCTTCTCCTAGGCTGCTTTTGAAAAAAGGTTCTCACCAAGATTTTAAAAGTCTTCCAAGGTATCAACTCAGATTAAATCAAATCTCCTCGTACTTTATATTGCTATATTAACATTACCAATTATTACTTTTTAAAAATGTACTTACATTCTGTATATTACATCAAAATAAGAAAGTATGCATTTTAACAAGATTTTCAACAAAATTTTGAATGAGTGAAAAAGGGAAGGAAACACGTAATTCTGTAATCCCATTGACTGAGTCAAGCTTTTACTGAGCTGTTATAAAGCTCATATGCCAATATGAAGTCTCATATAGACACTAAGTGAGTAAATGCCAAGGATAGTATTTGTGAATTACCTGTGGTTAACTGTTCAGGTAAAAGAAACCATATTAGACCATAATAACCAGTAGTAATTCACAAATATAGAAAATAGATTCCTGTGATGAAAACAGTCAAACTTTCTGGCTGAGAGCTATTCTTTTCTTTCAAAGTTTAGGATCATGGAGGAGGGGTACTCAAATAAGTCTCTATGTCTAAGCTGATTAGAAAAAAGTGACTAAAAAAATTAAACTCGTCATTCTCATTCTACAATCTTCCCAAGTCTAAGGAATATACCACTGGGAGACCACACAGGGATACTACTAAAAAATTTACATTTTGACGTTTTCCATTTCTACTTTACAACATTCTTTACTCAAAAAAATCTATATTATCCACATTAGCAGTATTAAATATGACTTTAGCTTCTTTAATACACTGACACAACTATTTTCAAATAAACAGCCTTACCTTGTAGTCAGACACATCCGGAGAATAATCAGATGTTAGTTCCAAAAGCTAAAAAAGAAGAAAAAACCCACAAATTCACAAGCCCTGTAGCTCCTCTCTCCAACCCCCGAGAAAACATGCAGTGTTGGGGTGCCCACTCCACCACTCGGGGAGCCCTGACATGAACCTATGGTAAAACAGGGGTTCCAGTGGGAGAGGTTTCTCTGGGTTTTGGGGGCTTTCTGGTGATATGTATAGCCTTCTTTCATTGAGCCTTGCTAGGTCCTAGACACCAGGCTAAGCCATTTTTATTCATTCACAAAGCAAACACTGAGATAGGCAAGAGAACATGAAAGATATGATCTGGAAAGGTTTTTTAAAAATATATTTAACCTGATCTGCTAATGAGTAAGCTCATTTGGAGGGGGAATAATCTTTTTTGTTGTTGTTTGAAAACATACCTTAAATGCAATCTTTTCTCCAACTTGAGGGGCAGCTGCTAACAGCGGTAACAGACTGTAGTCCTTCTTGTGTGTCTCTACTGGATTCTGAAAAACAGTATTAGTCGTGTGACTTTGTAACCGGTGAGAAACTGGGAACCCATGACATCAACTCCAGACACACGACGTGGGGTAAATTCACAATAAATAATACTTGCCTGGATAATAGTAGATGAGTTTGTTATCATTTCATTTAATTGCTGCTGCTTCTGATATTCAGCGTTTCTATTTAAAACACAGGAAACAGCATGCCCTCGTCCTCGGCCTCTCCCCCGCATGCCCCGACCCCGAGCTCCCTTCCAAGAAAGAAAGTCCTCTCCTCTACCCCAACCTCTTCCCATACTGGTGGGGAGAGTCACGTTGGGAGGAGGCCCAGCAGCCTGCCTGCCAGCATTTGAGTCAGAGTGTTTCCATCCAGTAGCATGTGGAGTCTGTGCTAATGGCCCTGGACCTGGACAACCCCTTCCTGCAAAGAGGCCTACTGTCTTCAAGAGACCTGCAGCCCGCTCCGGGGTGCTCTTTGACAACACACACTGGTCCTCTGAATCTGAACTAGAGTCTGAACTAGAAGATGATGTTCTGGTGGTCTTGCCCTTGGTGGGGGTAGAGTTAAACGCAGTTTTTATATTCGGTTTGTTGGCAGCTGTCTTTTTTGTAGAGGGTATTCCCTTTGATAACTCAGTGGATATTTTCTCTGAGGAATTTCTGACCTCCACGATGACATTGCTGAGACCATCACTGGTTGATTCATGATAAGACTCAGACTCTGAGGAGGAACTGGGACTGTCTTTTGCACGAACGTCCACGGCACCTTTCCTTTTGGATTTAACAGTGCTGTTTCTGGCAGGAGAATGTTTTGGAGGACTATGCTTCTGGATGGGCCATTCCTTCACTGTCTGTGCTTTAGAAGACCTGGGATTCTTTGCTTGTTTTTTATATTCACATTTCTCCTTTTTCTTTGGTGATTTTCTTTTGGTCTCTTCATCATCATCATCCACTAGACCACATGTGGCTTTGTTTTTCCTCTTGTTTTTTTTCCTCACACTCTCATTTGTGACAGCTTTTGATTCTAGATCCAGGGTCCTCTCATTGTCATTGTTCTCTTGCCTCTTCCAATGCTTCTTTGAGTCTCTGTAACCTAGTTCGGTTTCTTCATCCTCCTCCAACTTAAATGCCCGCTTCTTTGCTTTTCTAGGTAATGAATGAGTACCGTCACCATTACTGACTATTACAGGATTCTCAGCAACTCCTCTCTCTTCTAATTTAACTCTATCAAAAGAATAAGAGAGAAAGCCAGGGTGAGTAATTCATAAGCATGTCTCCAGGACGTGGTTACATACTGAGATGACTGCCAACTGTCACTACCATCAGGCAACGAACAAACGTCATCACTTAAGAACAAAAGACTCTTTTCAACAAAATAGCCTAAATGACATAACTTATGGTCAACTTTCAAATGACTAGTTTTATTTATTGAATATCTACTGCATCCCAAACATTTTCCATACATTTTCTCTAATCTAAACACCACCAGGAAGTAGGCGTCTTTCATTTTAAAATAGATCACAAAATTACAGTTCAGACAAGTAACTTGCCCAAGACGCACAGCTAATAAGCAGCAGAAATGAGATTCAAACCTCAGTCTGTCTAACTTCAAAGCTCACAATCTGGGGCCGGCCCCGTGGCCAAGTGGTTAAGTTTGCGTGCTCCACTTCTGCAGCCCAGAGTTTTGCGGGTTCGAATCCTGGGCACGGACATGGCACCGCTCATCAGACCACACTGAGGTGGCGTCCGATATGCCACAACTAGAAGGACCCACAACTAAAAAAAAATACACAACTATGTACCAGGGGGCTTTGGGGAGAAAAAAAGGAAAAACAAAATCTTTAAAAAAAAAAAAAAAAGCTCACCATCCTTCCACTATATTATGTTGCCTACCCCAAATGGTAATAATGCTAAGTATCTATTTCTGTTTTGAAATGTGGGCTGCTTTTTTTGAAATCAGATTTCATTTTTATTTTGGTTAAATTAAATAGGAAACTACTGAATAATTCATGTTCTCTGGGGTAGTGATAGCCATTGTAAAATTCCATATTTTGTGATTATTAATTTAATGTGTCAACCTGACTGGGCCATTGGGTGCCCAGTTATTTGCTTAAACGCTGTTCTGGGTATGTCTGTGAGGGTGCTTCTGGATGAGATTAACATTTGCATTGGTACACTAAGTAAAGCAGACTGCCTTTCCCAATGTGGGTGGGCCTCACCCAATCCGCTGAAGGCCTGAATAGAATAAAATAAAAGACTGAGCAAGGGAGAATTTGCTCTCTCTCCCTAACTACCTTTGAGCTGGGACATGGGTCTTCTGCCTTTGGACTCAGACCAGAACTAGAACTTAAACACCATCAACTCTTCTGGTTCTCAGGCCTTCAGACTCGGACTATAACTTTATCATTGGCTCTCCTAGGTCTCCAGCTTGCCGACTGCAGATCTTGGGACTTCTCAGCCTCCATTATCTCATAAGCCAATTCCTTCCAATAAATCTCATATCTCTATCTATATAGCTACCTATATCATCTCCTATTACTTCTGTTTCTCTGCAGAGCTCTGACTAATACACACTCCATCCAAAATGGTTACACTATAGTAAAGGAATTCTGTTCTTCCATGAACTGGCAATGGCTAATTCTAACACATGCGGCCCAATGACAGAAAGCTGAGTGTTTCCAACGTCAAGCACACGTTGGGTACTTAAAAATGTCTGCTAAAAACACACATTACACTTTCAGTACATTTATATCCAGCCATATTTTTCACCAAGTTTTTTCAGTGACCAGGGAAAGATGTACACAATCCTATTTGAAAATAAAGTACAATTGATTAATAAGAAGTTATAAGCATTCTTTCAATTTTTTCAAGGTATAGTAATCCTGTGGAGTTATCTCAATGTGGTAATTGAAAAAATTCCTCAATTATTCTTCAGAATACACAAATACACAGACACCTACAAGTCAAGGTAACATAAAGCTACTGATATCGAGAGAAATAAAACTCTGACAGAGCAGGGATTTAAGTTATAAAAACACACTACCCTCTGTTTCCAGCTGTGGACCTCAGCATCTAGCAGGAAGGAAGTAATTCTTAAACTGGCAAAAGCTAGCTGGGCATCCCGTGAATCTAAAAACTTCTGGGAACTTCCAGAATATTGGATCGTTCTCTGACATTCTTGACCCATTTGTTTTCACTTGTAGCAATGCTATGATTCAAGTTACAATTCTGAAACAACCAATTAGGACCAAACTTTCCACCATATATTGTTGGCATACATACAGACTGCACAAGTTTTCTGGGGGCCAATTTGACAGTATCTATCAAATTTTAACATTTGACCAAGGAATACCTCTTCTAGGAATGTATCCTACTGAATCATTACCCAAGTACACAAAAATATACAATATTCATTACAGAAGTATGTAACAGTGAAAAACAGAAAACAACTACCATGGTCTGAAGGTTTGTGTCCCCCCCAGTTCATATGTTGAAATCCTAACCCTCAAGGTGATGGTGTTAGGAAGTGGGGCCTTTGGGAAGTGACTAGGTCATGAGGGTGGAGCCCTCATGAACGGAATTAGTGCTCCTACAAAAGAGACCCCACAGAGCTCCCTACTCCCCTTCACCACGTGAGGACACAATGAGAAAGTGCCATCTGTGAACCAGAGAGCGAGCCCCGACCACACACTGAATCTGCTGGCACCTTGATCTTGCACTCCTGAGCCTCTAGAACTATGAAAAACAAATTTCTGTTGTTTATAAGCCACCCAGTTTATGGTATTTTCGTTATAGCAGCTCAAATGAACTAAGAAATCCTAAAATGCCCATTAATAAGGGGCTGGTTAAATGAACTGACATGATCATACAAAGGAGTACTGTATGGCATTTAAAAAGAATATACATCACATACTGTATATACTAAAATGAAGGATATCCACAATATGTCAGGTAGAAAAGTGAGGTGCAGGACAATATGTATATTATGATGACATGTGTATTTAAAAGTATAAGTACTTATTTTGCACTTGTATGGAAAGGATCTGGAAAGATATGCCCCAAACATAACTGAGGATACTTCCAGAGAGTGGGATGTGGGAAGAGAAATAAGGAACTTTTTTACTTTGAAGAATTTTGAAATACAATGTCTTTAACAATAAACATTTTTTTGTTTTTGTTTTAAAAAAAAGAATGGGAAGGGACCACAAATAAATGTTCCAGAATGAAAGCAGCCCAGGCCTAACTTCCACTGGTCTCTGTTTACCCATAGGCATTAGACAAACATGTTCCTCAATGAGAGAGAACAGCTCTCAGTATTTTGTAGCCTAGAAACCACTAGCATGCTGTGAACAATATTCACTGTCAAGAGACCCAGAGCTGCACAAAGATCAGCAATCTTAATGGCAGGTATCGTCTCTGGCACTCAAGGTTTCAGGAAACCAAACTACCCTCAGCCTGCTTCAGACACTTTGTCTTCTTAACTCCCATGACCAGCCCTCACAGACACGTCAGCCCTCACAGGCAACATGAGCCCTCACAGACATGTCAGCCCTCTCAGGCAACGTCAGCCCTCACTGGCAACGTCAGCCCTCACTGGCAACAGCCCTCACAGACACGTCAGCCCTCAGAGACAACGTCAGCCCTCACAGACAACGTCAGCCCTCTCAGGCAACGTCAGCCCTCACAGACATGTCAGCCCTCTCAGGCAACGTCAGCCCTCACTGGCAACGTCAGCCCTCACAGACAACGTCAGCCCTCACAGACAACGTCAGCCCTCTCAGACAACGTCAGCCCTCACTGGCAACGTCAGCCCTCACAGACAACGTCAGCCCTCTCAGGCAACGTCAGCCCTCACAGGCAACGTCAGCCCTCACAGGCAACGTCAGCCCTCACTGGCAACGTCAGCCCTCACTGGCAACGTCAGCCCTCACTGGCAACGTCAGCCCTCACTGGCAACGTCAGCCCTCACAGGCAACGTCAGCCCTCACAGGCAACGTCAGCCCTCACTGGCAACGTCAGCCCTCTCAGGCAACGTCAGCCCTCACTGGCAACGTCAGCCCTCACAGACAACGTCAGCCCTCTCAGGCAACGTCAGCCCTCACTGGCAACGTCAGCCCTCACAGACAACGTCAGCCCTCTCAGGCAACGTCAGCCCTCACTGGCAACGTCAGCCCTCACTGGCAACGTCAGCCCTCACAGGCAACGTCAGCCCTCACTGGCAACGTCAGCCCTCACTGGCAACGTCAGCCCTCACTGGCAACGTCAGCCCTCTCAGACAACGTCAGCCCTCACAGACACATGAGACCTCACAGGCAACATCAGCCCTCACAGGCAACGTCAGCCCTCACAGACATGTCAGCCCTCACAGACACTTCAGAGGGGCTTGACTGGCTAGCCAAGGAGCTACTCATTACAGTAATATGAAATGAGAATCCATTACTAAAATTAATCAAGTATTAAGTGCCACAGAGAGTCAAAAGAGTGAAAGAGAGAACACCTCTCGTTTCCTCACAGAATGACTTAACAGAGAGACCTCCACTCCACCTGGTCGCTCTCCCAAACAGCTGCTGCGGCCAGGCCTCTGTGGAGCCCTCTTCAGGGGGCGTTATGGGCTGAATTATGTCCCCTAAAAATTCATATGTTGAAGCCCTGACCCCCAGTACCTCAGAAGGTGACGGTGCTTAGAGACAAGGCTTTGGAAGAGATGATAAAATTAAGATGAGGCCATTAGGGTGGGCCCTAATCCAATCTGACTGGTGTCCTTCTAAGAGAGGAAATTGGGACACACACAGAGACACTAGGAAAGCCTGCGCACAGAGAAAAGCTCATGTGAGGACACAGTGAAAAGGGAGCCATCTGCAAGGCAAGGAGAGAGGCCGCCGAAAAAAACGAAACCTCCCAACACCTTCATCTTGGGAATGGGCTGTGGGGAAATGGCCATGGCACACAAGCACAGAGACGCCTCTTGAAGCTCTGGGGTTATTTCAAGATTCCCCCAACCTCGCTCCACCTTTCCCCATTAGGCTTCTCTTGGTACTCCCAGCAAGCCCCACAGAATCCTTCTGCTGGTCGGACTGTCTCTTTACCAAGTCAGGCTGGCTTCCGCCTCCACGAGGCCGTCCAACGTTTCCTACCCATTCTTCAAGGCACAGCTAAATTCCCCGACCATTTGTGTTCCGCGATGATCTCTCCTTTCTCGACCATCTTCTGCACATAGCAGCATAACCTAGTATAATTATCCAGTCTGACTGCCAGCCTCACACAACAGAATATACAGAAGCATGAAACTAGTTATTTTTGGCTGCTCCAACAATACTAGGTACCTTTGAGAAAAGAGAACACGTTTTCTTCTGTTCTGACAAAAGTGAGTCTGTCAAGGGAAGACAGAAAATGACTGGGGGAACAGGAAACCACAAAAACATATAAAACTTTTCCAGGTTCAATTTTTTCCTAAGATCTGTATCATTTACCACTGAAGCCAGCCACAGAGGTATTTCTTGCCATAGGGAACCATGCATTTGAAATGTTTAGTAGGAATTCTGCCTGCCATTGTGCTGTATGTATTTCTTATGACAGCTCCCATAGTTTGCTTTCGACATTAAGTTCATTATAAAGAGTATGATGCCCAAATGATTCACTGATTGAAGGATAACTGCAGTTAGCTAGCAGCATGTTATTAATTCATTAGGCAAGGGATAGTTCAGAAAGTAAACTTCATATTACAATTGTAATATTTAAATAGTCCCTAAACTGCAGAGAGAATGGAGATCCACTTCACAGTCAATAAAAAGGAAAAAGAACTCTTTGAAAATCGGACTATTTCAGATTGTCATTAGAAACAGCTAAACAATATTAATAAATCCTACATTCCTGATTTTAAGAGAGAGCGATACACACACTCTCAAAGAGGTAGTAATTGTTCCAATTAAATTCCCTGATGTTCTGAAGAAATCTTAAGAATCGGACATGCTCTGGGGAAAGGAATATTCCACAAAGGGCAAGCAAGAGGAAGTAGCCTGATTCATAGCTCTAGAATTTATTCACTGTAGCTGAAGTTTTACAAAGGAGCCCTGAAGAAATCAGTCCAAGATACGAATCCGAACTGAAATGATCATGTCTTATTTTATTGGGACAAATCAACCACACACGGACGACTCATACCACAATTGCTCCTCTAGACTCATTTCAGTATTATTTTTAAAAATTTCCACAAGCATATTTAAAACTATTTTGTTTCGCAATTCACAACCCAAAAAGTCCCGCACACCTATTTAAGCGAACCACAAAACGCCCAAGTGGGACACAGAATGACACCCACCAGAAGTCTCAGGGAATCTCGCAGGAGCATAAGGGCGAGCAACCTGCCCTTATGCGGAAAACAGGACTGTTTCTGCTTGCTTGGGTCTCCCGCCCCTGACCCCGCCAGCCGCCAGGGGAAGGCCGGGTCGCAGGCACACCTGCCTCCTGCGCACCTCACACAGCGCCTGGCTAAGAGATGGCTTCCTACATCAAGCGTTAAGAAACATCGGCCCTACCCACACACAAGATCGGGGTTTTTCCAAGTTTGGTCCACCAACCAGCCGCACCAGAAGCATCCCGAGGACGGATGCTCCTTACCATGCAGATTCCGGAGCCCCATACCTGCCTAGACCTATCAGAATCTCTGGGTTCACAAATGTGCAGTTTGACAACCCCACCCCACGCCCACCCCTCCCCCTCCCCCTCCCCCTCCCCCTCCCCCACTCCCTCCCGGTCTCCCGGCCCCGAGGCGCCCCGGGGCGTGCGCAGGCGCGTCCCCGGCCCGCCGCGCGCGCACCTGAGGCAGTCGTTGTCTCGCACCAGGCGCGCGCTCTCGGTGGGGGGCAAGAGCCCCCCCTCCAAGTAGAGGCCCAGGAGGGCCCCAGAACTGAAGCCGAAGCGCTGGCGAATGAGACTAATGAGATCCGTGACCACTCGGCATCTGTTCAAGTCGACCAGAAGCCAGAAGGCAGTGCAGTGCGGCGTGGCTGGCGGTGGGTAATCAAATTGAAGCCGTAGCCTAACCGTCTCGGAGGCTGCCATCTTGCTCGATGCTCAACGGAAGCCGAGAGGCACCAGAGGGCTACGGAGAGGCGTGCTCGGGCGGCCCGCCCCCTGGAGCCTGTTGACGTCTGCCACCTGTCGGTGGCAAGTGGCTACTACAGGCTGCGTGAATGGCAAGAACGCGGGGCCGGGTTGACGCAAATTCAATTCTCTTCACGACAAGGCTAGGGAAGCGTGTAAATGAAATGCCTTTATCCGTTTCCTGCTGAGCAGTGTCCGAATTTAGGCAACTCTCTGGTTTTGAAGTGCTTGTTAGCACTTCTCAGCAATGATCTTCTAGGATATTTGCTTATATACCTAATTTCAAAACACACTAACTCCCCATACAATTAGTTAACAAAATTTTTCGTCATAAAGAGTTGCAAAAGATGGAATTCCTAGCGTATTGCAAATATTGACATTTTAAAATAAAACTATTAATCACTCTTAAATGTAGCCAGTGGAATTTAAATACCTTAGCAGTTTAATACCTACCACCATCCATATTTTAAAATAGAAAAATAAGATCTCTTATTAACCTTTAGGTAAGTAAATCAGAAATTTTACATCATTTGAATTTCCATGCCATTTGCCCACATAATACGTTAACACTTCCAAGTTTTCCTGACAAAGGTATGAATTATGAACTATTACTATTCCCATTTTGAAAATTAAAAAAAAAGTTGAGAGGGATTAAGTAACTTCCCCAAGGTCACTGGCTAATACCTTTCAGTCAGTAGATACATTGAAAAAATTTTTTCAGTTTTGAGGCCAGCCCCTGGCACAGTGGTTAAGTCCGGCATGCTCCCCTTCGCTGGCTGGTGTTCTCGGATTTGGATCCTAGGCATGGACCTACATGGCTCCTTAAGCCATGCCGTGGCAGTGACCCACATGCAAAATGGAGGAAGACTGGCACAGATGTTAGCTCAGGGCTAATCTCCCTCAAGCAAAAAAGAGGAAGATTGACAACAGATGTTAGCTTAGAACTAATCTTCCTCACCAAAAAAAAAGGAAAAATTTTTTAAGTTTTATTTTACTTAGACCCTATTGCTCTAGGTCTTTTGGATTGAGTTATCGTTACTATTATTAGTGGTACACAATTGATCAAAATAGCATAAAACATCACACATTTTGGTACATAATTATTAATTGGGAAAGTAAAATGGACATGGAAACATATCTGATAATGAAATAGATGGAGCTGTGTGGTTTTATTTTTTTATTGAGTCCAAGTCTCTGTGCATGGATGTTGCTAAATGAGACTAGGGCTCCACATCAATTCTGGATCTCTTTTTTTTTATAGATATGAAGTCCTGAGACAACTTGTTCATTTATGTAAGTAAGTAAGAATGGAAGGACTTATGTTATTGGCAATGTCAGTCAATTTCTTAAGCTCCTTCCAAGTTACATGCTAAAATCACCTAGAGATCTTCTTTAAAAATTATTTTCGGTACTCCGTGAGTCAAGAATTCACTTAGGTTCGATCATGTTAAAAACAAAGAATTAAGAATCACTTCACTTTCAAAAGGTGTGTTTACCCAGCCACCTGGGTCATTTCCTTTCTTGATATCTGGGAAGGCCCTCCTAGGACTTAAGTGATTACTATACCACTTACTCTTACACTTAGATGTGCCTGGTTTATGAAGCTAAAATTAGATGAAACTAGGGTAAAAACAACAATTCCATAAAAATAGGGATTGTGGTCAAAGAACTGTATATTCATGAGAGGTGGATAGAGAGATGAACACTCTTGGACTATTATATATAGATTAGCAATTTGTACTGATACTTGAAATCAAATATGGTTATAAATAAGCATTTACAGAATTGGAAGAGCATATCAACATCTAAGAAAGAAGAGTTAATCCCAATAAAATGAGGCTGTTTTCTTAAGTTCAGGGACTTACTAGATTTTATCTATCAATGATTGCTGTTATGTGCATTATTTACAGTAGAATCCGCTACTTTTTTCTCAAGTTAATCTAAATTTATTTATTTTATTTTATTTATTTATTCATTCATTTTTGGATGTACATCATAATATATTTCAAATTCTGTGTAGATTACATCATGTTGACCACCGGAAAACTAATTATAGTCCATCCCCTCACATGTGAGCCTAATCACCCCTTTTGCCCTCCCCCCTTAAAGTTAATCTAAACTTAATAATACCTGATAGAAACAAAGAAGTGAAATAGGTGCCAGCGAGGCTATGTAGATGTGGAGGGATAGATGCATTTCTTTTGGGAGAACAGAAACAGGCACATTCTGAGGCGATCAGCTTTAGGAAAGAGTGCAGGTGAAAGAGGGAGATGTGGAACTTCATTCTCTTAAAACCATCCATGCCCGCCTCGCCTTGGAAAGTGTTTGAGTCCTCCTCAGGATAGTCTGAAGACTGCTGCTCCAAAACGTGCAGTTACCTAAGCAGTGGGTGGCTGCTAAGTGCTTACCTGGATGTTCTCCTTTCCTTTCCTAGAGGCAGGTAAAATACCACCGTTCTCCCAACTAGGGGGACCCAAGTGAGGACAAAAGTCAGATCTGATCTAAAATCTAATCTTAGATCTAATCTGGTTGTCAAATCTAAAGTAAGCCTCAGAACCAAAGTGTTAACATTATTTTAATAAAGACTGAGGGACCGCCTATTTGCACAGCAGTTAAGTTCGTGTGCTCCGCTTTGGCGGCCCAGGGTTCGCGGGTTAGGATCCCAGGTGCAGACAAGCTCACTACTTATCAAGCCATGCTGTGGCAGGCGTCCCACTCATAAAATAGAGGAAGATGGGCACAGATGTTAACTTGGGGCCAATCTTCCTCAGCAAAAAGAGGACGATTGGCAGCGGATGTTAGCTCAAGCCTAATCTTCTTCAAAAAAAAAAAAAAAAGAAGAAAAAGAAAGACTGCAGGAGGTGAAAAAGAAAGATGAGTGGTAGGTACACAATACTGTGTGCTTATCTGTATTTTGCAATATTCATGATTGCAAAAATTTCTAGAAAGGGATCTACTTTTTGTCAAATGGCCCTTTGTAGGTAATTTAGAGCTCTCTAAAGGGTCATTCGGCAATATTTGTTTACATTATAAATGCATGTACCCTTTGACCCAGCAATTCCACTTCTAGGCATTTATCCTACAGATAAATGAACAGGGATGTGCAAAGACTCCTGTGCAAGTTTTATTGAAACATTACAATAGCAAGTGACAAAGAAAAGTAAATACCCATCAATAGGGATTTAATTTAATAAATTAGTCTACATCCATACAACGACTGTGTAGAATTCCACTGTGTGGATGTATCGTAATTTATTCAGTGAAATCCCTGTTGAGGTAGTTCCACATATACTGCTATGGAAAGGTGTCTAGGGTATGATGAGAGAAAGAGCAACGAGCAGAACAGCATGTATTTATGCTTCTACTTGCTTTCTTTTTTAAAATTAAACTTTTCAATATGAGATAATTGTAGACTCACATGCAGTTGTAGAAAATGATACAGAGAGGTCCCATATGCCCTTTACTCAATTGCCCCCAGTGATAACCAGGATTTTGACATTGATACAGTCAAAATACAGAACAATTTCATCACCACAATGATCTTTCTTGTTGCTTCATTGTAGCCACCCACAAAGTTTTCTATTTTTATAATTTTGTCATTTCAAGAAGTTCTATGAGTAGAATCGTAGAGGATGTGACATTGGTACGGGCTTCTTTGGCTCAGGATGGTTCTCTGGCGCTTCATCCAGGTTGTTGTTTATATCAACAGTTTGTTCCTTCTTATTGGTGAGGAGTAGTCCATGGTATTGTTGAACCACAGTTTGTTTAACCATTCACCTGTTGCAGGACATGTGGGTTGTTTCCAGTTTGGGGCTATTGCAAATAAAGCTGCCATATACATTTATTTACAGGTTTTTATGTCTTCATTTCTCTGGGATAAATGCCCAAAAGAATAATTGCTAGGTCATGTGATAGTTGCATGTTTAGTTTTTCAAGAAATTCCCAACTATTTTCCAGAGTGGCTGCACCATTTTGCATTCCCACTAGCAACGTATGAGGTGATCTAATTTCTCCGCATCATGGCCACCATTTGGCATCGTCAATATTTTTTATTTTAGCCATTCTGACAGATGTGTAGTGGTATCTCATTGTGGTTTTAATTTGCATTTCTCTAATGGTCAGTAATGTTGAACATCTTTCCATGTGTTTGTCATCTTCTTTAGTGAAATGTCTCCTCAGGTCTTTTACCCATGTTCTACTTGGATTGCTTGCTTTTTGTACTGTTGAGTTTTGAGAGTTCCTTGTATATTCTAGATACTAGTACTCTGTCAGGTATACAGTTTGCAAATATTTTCTCCCACTCTGTAGCTTGTGTTTTCATTCTGTTAACAGGGCTTTTCACAGAGCAAAAGTTTTTCATTTTAATGAAGTCCAGTTTACCAATTTTTCCTTTTGTGGATCATGCTCTTGGTGTGAAATCCAAGAACTCTTTGCCCAACACTATGTTCCATATTTTCTTCCTTTTTTCCCTAAAATTTTTAAATTTATGTTTTACATTCGAGTCTGTGGTCCATTTTGAGTTATTTTTTGTGTAAACTGTGAGGCTTATATCGAGGTTCATTATTTTGGCCTCTGGATATCCAGTTGTTCCAGTACCATTTATTGAGAAGGCTATATTTCCTTCATTGAATTGCTTTTGAACCTTTGTTGAAAATCAGTTGAGCATATTTGTGTAGGCCTTTCCTGTGTTCCCTGTACTGTTCCATTGATCTGTGTGTCTATGGCTCTGCCAATAGCACACAATCTTTCTTGATCACTGTAATTACGCAATAAGTTTTAAAATCAGGTAAACTAATTCCACCCACTTTATTTATGCTTCATCCTAATTGTTTTAGCTAGTCTAGTTCCTTTGCCTTTCCTTGTAAATTCTGGGGTTTTTTTAAATTAAGTTCTTTTTTTTTTTTAATTATGCTTTTTTGGTGAGGAAGGTTAGCCTTGAGCTGACATCTGTTGCCAATCTTCCTCTTTTTCTTTTCCTCCCCAAAGCCCCAGTACATAGTTGTATATCTTAGTTGTAGGTCATTCTAGTTTTTCTATGTGGGATGCCACCACAGCTTGGCTCGATGAGTGGTACATAGGTCTGCACCCAGAATGCAAACCCTCGAACCCCAGGCCGCCAAAGCAGAGAGCACACACTTAACCACTCAGCCGTGGGGCTGGCCCCTCCTTGTAAATTTTAGAATAATCTTGTCTATATCTACAAAAATCTTCCTAGGACTCCTATAGGAGTTGTGTTAAACCTACATATCAATTTGGGGATAAATGTCATTTTACTATATTGTTTTCTAATCCATAAACACAATATGTCTCTCTGTTTATATAGATCTTGGTTTCTTTCATCAGGGTTGCGTAGTTTTCAGCATACAAACCCTATACGTAATGTTGATAGACTTACACCTATGTATTTCTTTTTTTTTTTTTGAGCAATTGTAAATGGCATTGTATTTTTAATTTTGGTGTTTATATGTTCCCTGCTAATATATGGAAATACAATTTATTTTAACATGTTTATTTTGTATTCTGCAACCTTACTGAACTAATTATCAGTTCCAGAAGGGTTTTTGGTGTGTGTTGTTTCCTTGGGATTTTATATGAGGCAATCAGATCATCTTCAGATAGGGACAGTTTTATTTCTTGCTTTGAAATCTGTATGCCTTTTCTTTCCTCTTCTTGCCTTCTTGCACCACTGAAGTTCCAGTACTACGTTGAATACGAGCAGTGAGAGTGGACATCCTTGCCTTTTTCCCACTCTTAGAGAGAAAGCGTTCAATCTTTTACCATTAAGTTTACGTTAGCTGTAGGTTTTTGTCAATGTTCTTCATCAAGTTGAGGAAGTTCTCCTCCATTTCTATTTTCTGAAAGGTTTTTTTTTTTTTTTTGAGGAAGATTAGCCCTGAGCTAACATCTGCCCCCAGCCTCCTCTTTTTGCTGAGGAAGCCTGGTCCTGAGCTAACATTTGTGCCCATCATCCTCTACTTTATATGTGGGACACCTGCCACAGCATGGCTTGACAAGCAGTGTGTAGGTCCGCACCTGGGATCCAAACCAGCAACCCCTGGGCTGCTGAAGTGGAACATGCAAACTTAACCACTACACCACTGGGCTAGCCCCTGAAAGTTTTTATCATAAAGGGATGTTTAATTTTGTCAAGTTCTTTTTCTGCATTGATATATATGATCATATTATTTTCTTCTTTATCTTGTTAATATGGTAGATCACATCAATTAATTTTTTAATATTGCATATTGAGCCTTACACCCCTACAATAAATCCCATTTGGTCATGGTAAATAATTCTTTTTATATAATGCTGAACTCTATTTGCTAATATTTTGTTACAGATTTTTGCAGCTATATTCATGAGAATGATATCAAAACTTTAAATCTCAAGTTTGTGTGCCTGATGTGCAATAAGAGATCATGCTTGGAGATGGAGAAAACTTTATTCGAATTAGCCAAAATGAGAGGGTGGGAGGATAGGTTCTGTCAGATCCACATTAACAAAAGAAGAAAGGTGGGAGCAGAGGGGGTTACAGAGCTAAGGAGCTTGGGAGGAGGAGTTTTGGAGAAACAAAGAGGAAATTCATGTTTCTTTCACTCTAGAAATGCTGTTGGGCAACCAGACTTCTGTGGTCAATGGGAGCTTGGGGCTGGTTATCTAGTGATCATAACTTCCTTGAAAGCATTCTTTTTATTCTGCAAAACAAGCTCATAAATCCTCGTGACCCTTGAGTCACCTCTCAAGTAAAACAAGAAAAGAGCAAATTAACAAGATTAACTCTTTTCATCTGTGTCTGTGTTGGGACCAAGGTCAAAGAGTAATCATGTCCTTATTGAATATTTACAGTCACCCTCAGGTGCCCACCTTCAAGGGCTTTGGTCTGTAATTTCAGTCACTTGTCATATCTTTGTCTGATTTTGGTGTCAGGATAATAATAGCTTCATAATATGAGTTGGGATGTGTCCCCTCTTCTTCTATTTTCTGGAAGAGATTGTTTAGAATTGCTGTTAATTCTTTAATGTTTGGTAGAATTCTCCTGTGAAACCATTGGGCTTGGATATACCTTTTTGGGGAGGACTTTTTAAATTTAATAATTACTTCATTTTTAGAGCGGTGTTAGGTTTAGAGAAGAGTTGAGCCCAAAACACACACAGCTCCCATATATCCTCTGTCTCCCGCTACCCAACCACACCCCAACACACAGTCCCCATTATCAACATTTTGCATTAGTGTGTTACATTTGTTACAATTGATTAATGACTATTGATACATTATTATTGATATGTACTATTATCTCAGTGTTGGCATATATTGGTTGTCTTTTTTCATTTTGGGATCTTCTTTATTCTTGATATGATGAGGGATTTTTTTTTAAAGATTTTATTTTTTTCCTTTTTCTCCCCAAAGCCCCCCAGTACATAGTTGTATATTCTTAGTTGTGGGTCCTTCTAGTTGTGGCATGTGGGACGCTGCCTCAGCGTGGTCTGATGAGCAGTGCCATGGCTGCGCCCAGGATTCGAACCGACGAAACACTGGGCTGCCTGCAGTGCAGCGCACGAACTTAACCACTCGGCCACAGGGCCAGCCCCTGATGAGGGATTTATGATAGAAATCTGAACATTTTCATATTATGTTCTGAGACTCTGGATCTTATTTATTCTGTTTTAGCTGGCTTCCTCTGACACTGCTCTGGTCAGGGAGGGGAGGTACTGCCTCTTTCCTGCTAGGTGGGGATGGTCCAGTTTCCCTACTAGGGCTCTGTTGACACCTGAAGGCAGGAGTGTGGGGAGGATCCTTATTACTGCTGGCCACTGCTGCGAGTTCCTTATATAAGGTCTTGTTACTGCCAAAGGGGGTCCTCTGCCCACTGCAAGACATGCCAATAGTCAGGAGGCAAGGTGGTAGGAGAGAAAGGACTTTATTACAGCTTGCTAGCAAGAGGGAAGATGGCCGACTCATGTCCAAAAGAACCATCTCACAGAACAAAGACTACAAGCCAGTTATACGTGGAACTGGTCTCCGGGTTGGGGAGGTGGCTGGTCTCTGAGTGGAGCAGACATCTGGTCCCAGCTCCTGATGGGCCTCTGTTTTACTGGATATGCATCAGAGAATGGAGCAATCTTTCAGTTGTCATTGATGATGGCTGTCAGCACAGGCTCTCTGCCTGGAGGTCATCACATTCCTAAGGAACTCAAAAGAACAAAGTTATCATCTTAAAGCAGCTGGGAGGGGCCACAAAATCTATAGAGTCTGTCTGGGCTAGTTAGTCAGAGGTCATTTAGAGTTACAAAATGGTTTCCTTTCTACAATATGGCTTCTCTAACGTCAACCTTGTGTTGAGCCAGTATCAATTCCCCTGTCAGTTATACCCCTGGCATAATCGTATGCTGGTGTAGAGAATAGGGCTGTTGTGTTCAATCTGGCTACTTCCTGCTGAATCAGGGTGATGTGAGGGGACCCTGGCATAGAAGAAAGTTACCCTCTTCTTAAAATGGGCCAGGGGGTTTCTAAGAGGGAGTTGTGCTGTCAACCTGGAAGCCTTGGTGGTTAAGGTAGATAAACACTTTATTCCCAATGTAATCACTAAGCATAACAGTAGACCTATTAGTACTAAGGTGAGGCCCCCTTTTATTATACCCACAAGGACCAATCGGATCCCAGCTGGTATCAAAGAGAAAAGGTTAGTAAACCAGCCACCTAAATCTCATAAGAAAGAGGTTTGATGGTTTATAGTTGTCTGTGTCCAGGTGGCTTGTTCCCTTATTTTACTAATGCTGGTTTCTACCTGGAAAGAAGTATTGATATAAGTGCGGCAGGCGGGCTCCCAAAGTTAGGCCCATACTGTGTGAGCAAGTAACCAGGTGTTTAATGAGAAGTATTTCTAGAGAGACAAAAAGAGAACAAGGCTAATGGTGGGAGCAAATTATAAACCAAATCTGAGCCCAGGCAGCAGCCAGTCAAAAAGATTTTGAGCTGTCAGAGTTGAAGCATATTTTGCAGTTTGAAATGTCTCTGATGGTGTCACCAGGTGTTCAGGTATCTTTCTGAGTGGCTTACACAGCAGCAGACATGAATCTTCTCTCAAGTTGATATCAAGTCCTCCAGCTTCTGTTTGCAAGGCTTCAGGAAAAGGGCGGGGTCTGCTCTCAATGATTCCGAATGGAAATGATGGGAAAAATCGAAAATGCTAGTTTGGAGATTTGCAGCCAGATATTTCAGGAGACAAAAAGAATTCACAATACAGTCCAGTTAACAGATATAACAAAAACCTCAAAGACAATTAACAGAACTAGAATCTAATATCCATGAATGTGTACTATCACTTCTACTGAAACATAATTTTTCTCTCTAAAATCACCCTCATTCTTTTTATAAAAGATAGCCAAAGTAAGATCAAGTGGTTTGCAAAATAAGTCTTGTTTCAATAAAACTTGTTCCAATTATTTACATAAGTGCAGCAAGAAAAGCAATTGATCATATAGGCTCTTTTAAATCTGCTTTGCTGGAACTTTTTATAAGAAATCTCAAATTGAACGTTAAAGGCCTCTCAAGGCCAGAAAAGCCAAGTCAAGGACTTGCCATCAGATTTTGCCTGCAATACCTACAGATTTGGGTGGATTCCTCTCTTTTCGAGGTCCCCAAAAATATTGAGGTTCCAGGCACCTGCCAGATAAATGACCTTCCTTACTTACCAGGTAGGTTGCTAGGAAACAAGATACCAGGCCAATATTTCCAAGTGGCTTTATTCTAGAAAGTCAAACTTATTCTTCAAAAGCTGTCTTGTCATATCTGAGTCTGTATGTTTCTCTCAAATATGACATTCCAGTCAAAGCCTTGGTTATATAACCAGTGTTTCTAACTGTGCCCTGTTTTAAGGAGAACAGATTCTTATTGAACTTATGCAAATAACTATATTGCCATGAAAATAACCCTACTCACTCACTCACTAAGAGTTTCCAAATTCTGGAGGCATCAAGTAGGGAAAAAAGATAAATGTTTCAATTCTGCTCACAAAGGTATAATTTTACCAAATTACTATAAGTCATAGTTAGCATAAGAGAAAAGAGAAAAAGATTCCCTTAAATCTGAGAAAACAAAACAACCAATAAATTAGCAATATAACAATGAAAAGCCACAGATTATAATCATCCTCATCGGTTCATTCAGTCCTGTGTAGTCGATTCTTGACCTTAATCTTGTGAGCAGTTTCATGAAGTCAGTTTCTCCGTTAGAGTTCTGTAATTTCTTACCCAGTTCAGTTTATGATATGAAAGTTTATCAGAAACCTGTACTCTAGAGTAAGTGCCAGAGTCTTTTCCATGAATTTCTCTGAAGATGAAACATATTTGCAAAAGCATCAGAGCAAAACAATAACTGTCTGTAAACAATGAAAGACTCAAAAATGGAAATTGATGAAGAAATTTGGTTAATTTTGTGACACACAACACTTTAAAATAACCAGAATTATGGCTGAAACCCAGGACAGATCAGAATTTTAGGAATGTTATACAATTTCAATACACCTGTATCAATAGCATTCACTCACATAATACCACCTAAGAAAGTTTATCATCACTTATCTGACAATGCTTCCCATGTAATTTAACAGACCAAATAAGCCTAATTAGCTTAGTACTTTCTTCCTTACAGGAAGAGAGAGCAAATTTCTTTGGGAAGTCTCAAGGGCCCTCTAAAAACCCTCAGAGAAATTCTCTTCCTTCTTTCAGGCCAAAAGAAAGCCTTATTCAGGACTTGAGTATTTTTTCAGGAGTGGGGGGACCTTATCAGAAATATCAAAAAGTTTAAAAACACTTGTTCAGATAGAAAACAACACTCAGTTATCTATTCAAAGTGACAACAGAAATGGTCAAGAGCAGTTAAAACAGTCAAAAAATCTTAATATAGAGGGGCCGGCCCAGTGGCACAGTGGTTAAGTTCACACGTTCTGCTTCTCGGTGGCCCAGGGTTCGCCGGTTTGGATCCCGGGTGCGGACATGACACCGCTTGGCAAGCCATGCTGTGGTAGGCATCCCACATATAAGGCAGAGGAAGATGGGCACGGATGTTAGCTCAGGGCCAGCCTTCCTCAGCAAAAAGAGGAGGATTGGCAGCAGTTAGCTCAGGGCTAATCTTCCTCAAAGAAAAAAATCTTAATATATAGACCTCAGTCCTTTTGAACATAGGAAATTATTTTAACAGATTTTCTGTCTTTTAGGTAGACTTAGACTTAGTTCAAGAAAATTATCCTTTGAGAGAAAACCAAATTTTAATTTTTGCACCATCTTATTTTTGACATTAAATCTCATTTACTCCATTGGATTTACTTTAATCTTAGTCAATTTGACCAAGCATAAATCTCTCCTCAGAATTTCCCTTCACAAACCTTCAACAACTGTCTTTTTACCTTCAGAATTTGTCCCATGCTTTCTTTCTTCCCTTCTAGTACTTTAGAACAAATTTATCTTTCTTAACACAACAAACAAAAATACTTCAATTCCTTATAACTTCTTTACTGAAAACATATATTTTACTTTCCTAAGAATTAACTATATCACAAAGGCACAGGAAAATCCACTCAAGTTTTCGCCCAGATGGAGTTTCTTGGGCATAAACCACCCAGTTAAAAGTGTTTCCAATTAGTTAAAATGCACCCAAGGGGTGAGTCTCCGGGGATGCTTGAGACATTCCCCATGGCATTGAAGCTGGTGTCCGACAGACAGTGGGCAGAGAAGGGTGCAGAGCCTGAGTGCAGGCATCAATAGTGTTAAGATTTGGTCAAGTCCCACTCAGCCCAGGGCACTTAGTCCCTGAGCCAGCACAAGGCAAGCCAGGGAAGCAGGAGGCAAAGGCCTGGAGCTGGCTGGGGACTGGGGCTCCCAGTGCTGGGGTTGAGAATTAAGTCCAGAAGGTCCAGGTTCTGCTCAGGTCCAGCCTGAACTTAACCTCAACTTGCTGACAACAGAGGAGGTGGTGAAGGAGACAGACAAGGAAGGGAAAAGAGGGGATCAGGCCTCACCCTCATGGCCTCTTCCCAAGGGTTATGAAGATAAGGGTCACACAAACAACAATTCCCACACTGGGACACACTGCCCCAGCAGGACAGTTCACAGAATAAATTACAGGTTTCCTACCCTCATAACTGACTCAGCAGGTGCCTAAAATATTTGACGAGTCAACCATCAAGAGAGAGTACCCCACTTGGGGTTGCTGGGGTGATAAAGCCCAGAAACCAGATGGGGGGCTCCCAGGGATACAGCCTTTGACTCTTTATAGATTTCTTTGTTTCTTGGTTTGAAAGCTCAAAAAGAGCCCAAAATGGCCACTCTAACTTTAAATTATCCTGGGTTATCTTGCCAGCTGTTTACAGTTATCTCCAATTTTAGGGGGCCTTTCCCAGGTGGCTGCAAACAGCAAGGTAATTCCAAAGATGGTTTGTTACAATCACCAAGAAACTCAGTCCCCAAATAGCCAATTTTAATCTATTTACTGACAAAGACACAGACACACAGGAAGACAAGATACCAGTGAACTAGTTCCCAGATTTAGGGTATAAAGTCCTACAACTGTTCCCACTCCAAGTGTGTGCCCAGATGGTCCTATTGGACCCCAGATGGCCCTGCCATAAACGGAAGGACCCCAGATGGAGGGGAAGGGAGTTCACAAGTGTCCTCGAAGCAACTTACCCTTTCCAGATTGAGCCCATGGACTCACCAGATGTAGCCATTTCTCTCTCTACCATAATCAGCATTAGGAGGCAGCCGGTGTCGGCACGGGAAAGCAGGAAGGGCAGCTCCCAGAGACAAAGAACCTCAGCAGCCACTAGGGACCTACCCAAGGGGTTGCCCATCCAAGGTTGAGTGGCCACGAGCAGGACTCAAGGGTCCCTTCTTGGTCACCAAATTGTTACCGCCCAAGCTGGGGTTCTCTGCTCGCCGCAAGACATGCCAATAGTCAGGAGGCAGGTGGTAGGAGAGAAAGGACTTTATTACAGCTTGCTAGCAAGAGGGAAGATGGCCGACTCATGTCCAAAAGAACCATCTCACAGAATAAAGACGACAAGCCAGTTGTATGTGGGGCTGGTGGCTGGACGTGGCTGGTCTCTGGGTGGGGCAGACGTCTGGTCCCAGCTCCTGATAGTCCTTTGTTTTACTGGATATGCATCAGAGAATGGAGCAATGCCCTATACCCTGATCTTTCAGTTGTCATTGATGATGGCTGTCAGCACAGGCTCTCTGCCTGGAGGTCATCACATTCCTAAGGAACTCAAAAGAACAAAGTTATCATCTTAAAGCAGCTGGGAGGGGCCACAAAATCTATAGAGTCTGTCTGGGCTAGTTAGTCAGAGGTCATTTAGAGTTACAAAATGGTTTCCTTTCTACAATATGGCTACTCTAACGTCAACCTTGTGTTGAGCCGGTATCAGTCTCATCCTGGCTAACGTGTACAAATGGACTCAACTTAACTCATTAATCTCTGGTTCCTGATTTGCTTTTATTTGAGTTTGGAAATTCAAGAAATCAACTGTATTCCAACGCATCCCACATATAGAGTTGAACTCTCATTTCTGTTGTGGTGCCTACAGGAATTTACATTTAGAAACTGAAGCTGAAAATAGGGAGCACAAAACATCCCTCTGGCCTATCTGGGTTTCCCTGGCTCATAAGAATGTTTTCTAGTCCATTTCTTCTCCCATATTTTCCTGCCCTCAATCAGCTTTGTCCAGCACATCTACACCTTGCTCCATTCTTGACCTGGGGACTTCATTATGAGCCCCTGACTGCCATCATCCTAGTGGAGTTTGTGTAGTTACTCGCTGTGGCAATTAGTCCTGTTCCTTCAGGTAATTAGTTCCTTCAGGTGATTAGCTTTGAAGAGGAAGGACACCTGTCATTGCACCAACATCATAAAACTAACTGACTATGTGACTGCCTGCCCAACCCTCTTCCCTGGATTCGTCTCACCTTTGGTGAAGCCTAAATTGGTAGCATGCCAGCAGTCAGTCGGCCCAGACTTACCCAAGTTCTCTTAGACTTTATTCTCCAACAATTCTCCCATTACTTGTAGCTCCCTGAATATGCTGGGGCCTCTCAGGCCCTGCACATAGCAAAAGAATAATTTATTCCAAACTTGGAAAAAGGTACAATGATGACTGCTTGGCTTTCCGATATCGAGGTATAGCATCTTCCAGTAAGCCTGTGTGTCTCTCCCGTATGACACTCTCAAATACTACTTTGTGATCAGGGACTATTTGGCCAACCATTCAGGACAGCCTGATCCTCAACTCACGGAGTTCACAGTTTAGCAAGGAAGATAAAATTAATAAGATAAATAACCACACAAATGATTATTTAAAAACAGTTATGATGAGCATCATGAAGGAGACATACAGGATGCAATGAAGATCCATTAAGAGGTTCTAGTCTTAATCTAGTCTGCAGTGTTAAGAAAGACTTCCCTGGGAAGGGACATTTAAACTGACAGCTGAAGTTTCCACAGTCACTAGGCAATGTGCAAGGGAGAGAAAAGGTGCAAAAGAGCATTCCGTGCAGGTAGAACAGCACAGCACATGCGAATGCACAGAGAAAGACATGCACAGAGGGAAGATGAAGTGAACACACACCGGGAGAAGACAGCCACGTAACACCAAGGGTCACCTGCAAGCATCTGTACCCAAAATTCACTGGAGGGGCCTCCAATGAGCCCCCAACCCACCTCCATCATCTTCTCAAACCCTTCCCAAAATACACATAACAGTTTAAAAAATAATTTTTGCAAACACTGTTTTGAGATAAGTTCCTGGTATCTTTCTTCCAATCCCATTGTGTCCTGTAAAGCCCTATTATATTTTTGATCTGCCCCAAGAGGACAAGTTTACATCAAAGAAACGCAAGCAAGTTCAAATTGATCTACAAGCATCACCTTTTAAAAAATGTTCTCTAGCCGCTCCCCATCAGAGACATTTCGGCTGCCTCTTTACCCAGCCTTGAGTCTCCTTGGCTGGTCTTTCTCTCTACACAGACTCCCTTCTTTTCATCGATCTCCCTTCTTTCCTCTCTTAGGAGCAGAGCCACTTTCTCTCACAGTCCTGTGCTGTGCAGTTCAGTAATTCTTTGTTGCCTTGACTGACGCCCTATGCTCTCAGCTCCCACCTCCTAATCTCAAGGAACCTGTAAAGAATTTTTCTTAAACAAAGACCATTCCAGTTTTTAACTGAAATGTGGCTGCTGGCTATTAGAAGAATAAACTTTCACCTGGTTCCCAGGTGTATTTTTATGGTTTCATTTCCGTGATTATAAACTGTAATGAAAAAGGGAAATGTTAGTGTTTGCCCCAATCAAAGACCATATAGTGCTGAAGGCCAGATTACAGAGCAGATTATAGGGCACTTACTCACAGCTTGTCACATTTATGCCACACTTGTCAACACTTGTGGCCACCATAAGTGCCCCATTGTTTGATGATCCTTGTGTCACAAGTGCAGTTTGGGGGTTCCAGAACTTGATGAGCCTTTGCCTATATCATCAAAAGCCTCCACTCTGGAAATAATATTGGTTTAGAAAATAGACAAAATAATATGTGTTTCAGCGTCAAGAGCTAAGACATCTTAAGAATGGGCTTCTAAAATCCACCGGGGGTCTGGTCTCCCTTTTTTCATAGCTGACTTTTCCCCTACATTTTATTATAAAAATTTTCAAACATAGTGAAAGGTTGAAGAAATTTTGTAGTGAGCACCCATATATCCACCACCCATATTCTACCATTAACATCTTACTGTGATACTTGCTTTGTCACATATTTATCCCTCTATTCATTCCTTTTTCCATCCATCAATCCAACCTATATTTTGGACACATTTCAAAGAACATTGCTTGCATACACTGATACACTTCCCCCTAAACTCCTCAACAAGCATATCATTAATGAGAGAGGAATTTTTGTTTACAACTTTTTCCCTTTTGAGGCAAAATTTGCATATTATAAAATGCACGAATCTTAACTGCACATTTGCTGAGTTTTGACAAATATATACATCTGTGTAACCCAACACCTATCAAAATAAACCTTACCATTACCCTAGGAAATTCCCTCAGTTCCCCTCTCTGTCAATGCCTGCCCTTTATCCCCCAGGGGCAACCATAGTTCCTAGTGGACGTTTACAACATTGTTTTATCAGGCAATTCCCTTGCCCTTATCAGTTTCCCCATCATCCCTACTAAATAAGCCCATCCCATGAGGAAAGAATAATAATAATTTTAAAGTTATATAATACATTTTTAGCCTTTTATGCAATAGTATCACTTCTCCTATTTCATCTTTGAGAAATAATGCCAAATATGAAAAATACCATATGCAAAAATATACTTATTATAGTGTTATTTTTACAGTGAAAAAGTGAAACCCTAAAAATCTCTTTTGCGGGGGTGAGGTGAGGAAGATTGGCCCTGAGGTAGAATCTGTTGCCAATCTTCCTCTTTTTGCTTGAGGAAGATTGTTGCTGGGCTAACATCTGTGCCAATCTTCCTCTATTTTGTATGTGGGAGCCTCCACAGCACAGCCTGATGAGTGGTTTGTAGGTCCGTGCCTGGTATCCGAACCTGCAAACCCTGGGCCGCTGAAGTGGAGAGTGTGAACTTAATCACTATGCCACCGGGAGGTCCCTAAAAATCTAACATAGTGGAATGGGTATGTGTATCTGAGACTCTGGTGACACAGACCATCTTGGAAGCTTTAGATAGGAAAGGCTGAGAATAATGTTTGTTACTGTCAATGCAAATAATCCACAGTCAATCTATGAATCAAAATTGGAGTGAGTTTATTATGAGCCAAGTTGGAAGACTATAGCCCAGGGCTTTCCTTCCCCAGGGAAGGAAGGTCACCAAAGAAGAGCGGTGTGCAGAGTGGTTATATACTGTCTTGGAACAAAGAGCATACATCCCATATGACAGAGATATCTCTTTTACTACTGTCACGAGATGCTCAGCTGGCACAGCAGGTCAGTGGTCACAAGGTGAGCACAGCAGGTGGTAATTAATCCTTATTTTCCAGGAAGAGATGCTTATCCTTAAAGAAATGCCAATATGGGAGGAGTTATATTCCTATCTTTAAGAGCATCATTCTTGTCTGTGGGACATAGTAAACGTTTAAAGCAGGTGTATAGTGCATGCTCAACAGGCCACATCAGGCCCTTTTGGAAAAACAAGATCAGGCCAAATGTTTTAAAACAATTGGCTTCCTCATATACTCCAATATATACTAATGCCTTTCATTTGTTTATCAGTTACACAGTTATTTCTTTTTGACTAAGGGTTTAACTTTTTTTTTTTGAGGTCACATTGGTTTACAATTGTGTAAATTTCAAGTGCACATTATCGTATTTCAGCTTCTGTATAGACTGTATCATATTCACCAGCAATCATCTAGTTTCCATCCATCGCCATACACATGCGCCCCTTTACTCCATTCACCCTCCTCCTACCCTCTTCCCCTCTGGTAACCACCAATCTGCTCTCCTCGGCTATGTGTTTGTCTCTTTATCTTCCACATATGAGTGAAGTCATATGGTATTTGTCTTTCTATGTCTGACTTATTTCACTTAGCATAATACCCTTGAGGTCCATCCATGTTGTTGCAAATGGCACAATTTTGTCTTTTTTTGTGGCTGAGTGACGTAACTTTTATGTATATCTTTCATACATTTCTCTGGAGGCCCATTCCCAGCATCGGCATTATGGGATTTTACAGGAAAGGGAGAGTTGCGGTCATATGTACTTTGTTTTTCTGTTTTGTTTTTTGTCTTGTGCACTTTCGAAACAGAGTATTTAGAAGTAACCCGAGGGGCTGGCCTGGTGGCGCAGCAGTTAAGTTCACCCATTCTGCTTCTTAGGGGCCCGGGGTTCGCTGGTTCAGATCCTGGGTGCAGACTTGGCACCGCTTGGCATGCCATGCTGTGGCAGGCGTCCCACATAGAAAGTAGAGGAAGATGGGCATGGATGTTAGCTCAGGGCCAGTCTTCCTCAGCAAAAAGAGGATTGGCAGTAGTTAGCTCAGGGCTAATCTTCCTCAAAAAAAAAAAAAGAAAAAGTAACCTGAGCGTCATACAGCCTCTGCATAATCTTGTTTTCTAGTTCTGTGAAGTGAGTTATTCAGTATACCCTAAAGTAAACTGACCTTACACACACACACCCATGAAAACATCTCTCTCATCCTTTTCCTCCCTTCCTCTTCCCAAACCTCCAATTCCCTCTTCAAAATGACGGTTGTGAAGATAATGTTAACACAGAATTACGCTGATGACAAATTATCGAGAGGAAAAAACACAATAAAAATTTTTATTGTATTTCAAAAGATGAAGTAAAAGACTAGAGGAAAAAAATATCCCAAAAGCCAACAATGATTATGTAAGATCTAAAATTTTTTTCAAATTTCCGAAATATCTAAAATATACATAAGTTTATAAGAAAAATAATTTTAAAAACAAATCTGTGAAAATGGAATCCCCCAGTTTCCAACGACCACCTGGTTCAGGCTTAATCTGATTTGGGGCAGATGTAGCAGTTTTTGAAACGCCAGGCCTTTTGTTAGGGAAAGAAAGGATAGGCGGGGCAGGAAGCACCGGCCTCGTGGTGTTCCTCCGTCGCACAACCCAAGTCAAATAAACGTACTAAACGCCTCTTCCTCTCGGCTAAATCCACCAAAAGGCAAAGAACCACGTGGTTGTGCGGACAGAACACCCACAGCGCCTTTGCAGAGGTTCTGGTTGGCCCGCCCCGCAGAGGGCGCGCGGGACATTGCTAGCCGCCTCGCCCCCCCAGGCCCCGCCCCAGCCCCGCCCAGGCCCCCCCAGGCCCCGCCCCAGCCCCGCCCAGACCCCCCCCCCAGGCCCCGCCCCAGCCAGGCTCCGCCTCAGGCCCCGCCCCAGCCAGGCCTCGCCCGCCACCGTCACGTGCTGTGGCGCGGAGTCCAGCCTGTTGCTGATGCTGCGCCTGGTATTCGTCATGGAGCTGGCGCCGCGGAGCTCTCCCGTCCCTCTGCTCCTGCTGCTTCTGGGCCTGAGCACGGGTAGGTTGGGGCAAAAGGTGCATCCGCAGCCGGTGCCTTCTTCTTTCTTCAGAGATGAAAGTCTGTTAGTGGGATTGTGCTTTTTAAAGCAAATCTCTTCCCGCGGTTTCTACCTTGCGTAACTATGTTGCTTTTGAACTTCACCCTTTTTTTTTTTTTTTTTTAATTCACAGTGCTTTTTCTACCCTTTTCTGGCTCTGGGTCCTCTGGGGCTCCTTTCTTCCCTGCGCCTAGATAGTAGCAGTTGTGCAAAACATGTGATTTGGAGAAACTGCTGATCAATGAGGTTTCCACGATTTTAAAGGCACCTCCCTTTTCCTGCCGTGATTGGCTGCTAAATGGGATTATGAGGTTTTACTATTTTCTGCTGAAACATGCGGCCCGAACGACCCCGAGAAATCCTACCACGAATGGGACGTTTCACTGACGTTCGGCCTTTCTCCCTCTACTTGATCAGAACGGACAAAGTAACAACTCCCCTCACCGTGCTCCTTTTGGTAAAAACAAATTCGTGTTTAATAGGATGACTTGCAAATTGATTTTTAGTCTTGTCTTTGAGCAGAGTATCTCTTGGTCTGAATCAAGAACTGAGAATTCGAACTAGTCACAAACTTGCCTTGTGATCTTGGGCAAGTTGCTTAACAGTTCTCGTTTTCCCTTTTGTAAAGGGGAATCATGTGGCCTTCCAGCTTGTGTCTGGGAAATGTTGTCAAATATGTTGACCCCCACATTTTAGCAGTGGTCACTGCCAGGGAAGGGAAGGGTGCCAGAAGTTAGGTCAAAAGGGACCCGAGCCTTATCTGTCATTTTCAAGGAGACTGTAATCTCGTGTTACTGGTAGGTAGAATCTTATAGCCACATCTGTAATATTCTAGCCGTTTATTTTGCTCCTGAAGCCACTTTCTGGTTTTCTTAACCCCTGTCCTTATCAGTTACACAACAGCATTATCTATCTCCTCGTCTACTCCCTTCTCTTTTGGAGATGAGTTTTTGTTCTTTTACTTGCCATAGGGGTTTGAAGGGCTTAAGAAAGGAAGAAGTAGAAGGCAGAAAACTCCAGTCACTAAGGATCACCCCTCTCATTACCTTTTAACATCCCCTTTTTTTACCCACAGAATGGTATTTCAGAAAAAGATACTGTAATTTGAAAGTTGTTACTTTAGCAGAGTTGACATAGAAAATGTATTTAACCTACCCTCTTCCAATACATAGTTTACAGATGCTAGAAAAGTTAACTAAGGAAAATTGGAGATGCAGGATTAAAAGATATACACACACGCACACACTCGACTTTTGATATATTTTTTGCCAATTGCCTTCCCCAAAAGTTATGCCAGTGTGCACTCTTGCCAGGAGTGCTGAGGGCCAGTCTCCTGTCTCCTGTGGACATTGAGCACCTGCCATCATTTTTTGCCTATCAAATAAGCAAAGCTTTTTAGTGGCCTCATTATTGCTTTAATTTTCATATTTTTGGATATTAGTGATGTTAACCATTCTTTCACAAATTTATGAGACATTTATATTTCTTTTTTCATAAATTATTTCCTCACAGACTTTACCCATTTAACTGTTAGGATCTTCCGTTTTTGAATTGATCTACATGATTAAGGAAAATTACCTTTTTTCATATTTGTTGCAGATCTTTGTTGTTTGCCTTTTAATTTTATTTTTGATGTACAGAAATTTTGTTGGACAGGAATGTAACAAGTTTCTGTCCTCAACTCTGTTGATATTTTTCTTATAGTCTCTGGTGTATGCTTACATCGTTTTCCTATCCAAAGGTCAGAAAAACATTCAATTGTATTTTCATATTTTTTTAATATTTAAAATTTAGATACTTGATTCACTTGGAATTTATTTTGGTTTATAGTGTTAAGAGAGGACTACATTTCTTTTTTTTTTTTTCTTTCAAAAAAGCTAGCACTTGGGGGCCGGCCCGGTAGCATAGTTCAGGGCCAGTCTTCCTCAGCGAAAAGAGGAGGATTGGTGGCAGATGTTAGCTCAGGGCTAATCTTCCTCAAAACAAAAAAAACTAGCAGTTGTTCCACAATAATATAGTGAATAATATTGGCCCCACAAATTTGTTATGCCTCTTTAATCATATAGTAAATGAGATATAAAAACCAGCATGTTGCATTTTGAGATTTTTCTTTTTTCCTTATCTCCACAATATATTAGAGTGAGTAAATTGCCTAAAAGATAAACCAAATCGTCTCTAGCCTAGCGTGGCCGTCTCTACTGTGCTTGGAATTTGCCTGGACATTAGACATTCTTCAGGAAAACCAAATCGCGCTTCTGTTTCAGGAGCTGTCATCAACTGGCCCACAGAGGAGGGCAAGGAAGTGTGGGATTATGTGACTGTCCGGAAGGATGCGCACATGTTCTGGTGGCTCTATTATGCTACCAGCCCCAGCAAGAACTTCTCAGAACTGCCCCTGGTCATGTGGCTTCAGGTAAAAGTGGCTTCGCTGCCTGGCCAGGGTGGGCCAGGTTTCCCCCACTTATCACTTTGCTTGCTCTTAAGGGCTCACAGCCCAGGGGTGAAGGCCTGAGCTGGTCCAGCAGTCAGCTGGGGATCGCCTAGGCTTGGGGGCTCCAGCATCCTTCCAAGACAGGCAAAGGCAATTGTAGAGCCAAGAAGGCCAAATCAGAAGGTGGGGGATCCTAGCCTTTTGCCAGGGTCTTTTATATTATATTGCCAGGCAGTGGCAGGAACCCTTCCTGGAAGCTCCTGAAGACATAAGCTGATAGGAAGTGTTCTGAAGGATTCCAGAGCAAAGTCCGTCCTCCTCCCCCCTTTCCCTCTGCTCCCAGTCCTTCCCTAGACCCTAACTTCTTGCCCCCAGAAAAGCTGACCTTTGAAAGGACTCAGCCTTTTGCATCTTAGTGTTAAATATTGGGCCCTATCCTTCTCCCTAAGTGTGTTGCATTTTAATTGACCTCTGATTGTAAGTCGGAAGGTGGGGAGCTGGTTGAAAGGTGTTTAGGGGCAGGCAGAGAATCTTTCCTTGCATTCCTAAAATATCTAGCCAGAGGTGGCCCACACCCTCCCCACCCTCCCTAGAGATCGGGAGGGGTTGAGGCACACAGTCTTGCTTCAGCCTTTGGAAAATGTAGGCGTGGCCCAGCTAGGGCTTCACGTTGCTCACTGGTAAATAGGGCATCCTGGTTCTCGCCTCCATGAGATGCAGATGTCACCTCCTCTGAAAATGTCGGCCTCTTCATAAGCAGCCTCCCAGGCCAGTCCATGCAGACTTTCTGGTGAGACAGAGCGAAGATGAGCAGTTTGCAGGGGGGACCTTTATCTCTCAGGATTATCAGTGTCTCCTTTGAAGGCTGGTGGTTAGGCTCAGCCTGAGGGTGCAGATATGAAAATACCTCAGGAGAGGAAGCCATATATGTAGGCCAGGGATCTTCTGTCCACCCCGGGTGGCTAGAGATGAAGATGCAGCATGGGTGTCAGGAGGGGCGAGCAGGGGACAAGCCCAGGTCTGCCAGACTGGAGACCTGACTTCTCCATGCCTTCCTGCCACGTAACAGCTATGGTAAGACACTTCCCTTTGGGCTTTGGTTTTCTAATCTGGGGAATTTTAGTGGTTTTCAAACTTTTTATTAATCAGCAGAACTTTTTCTACCCCCAAGTGAAAGCTTACTTTCAGAGCCAAAGCAGAAGAAAACAGAAGTGCTGAGGCTGGGATGGGGGCTGGGCGCCGATCCCCACCCAGTCAGCTCCACTTTGTCACATGCTGCCCCTTGGCACTTTCTGGGCTCTCTGGAACACAATTTGTAAACCACCGAATTTCAGAGGTTGCAAACCTTCCTTTTGGTTGACTGCAGAGTAGGGTTGTTTTTTTTAATTAGTTGCCAACATTTTAAAATCAAGACATTTTCTTCCTTTTTCCAAAAATCAGGAAATGTAGCCAGTTGGGACCTGAATTTACTGTCCCAAAGCTGGGTGGTGGTGGCTGCCTTTCAGACGGGGCCTGAGGAGGAGCTCCTTTGAGAAGGGGATCCCTCTGCCCACATGTGACTTCTCCGCTCCATCTGGTGCACTTTCTGGCCCCTGGAGGCCGTCTCATTTGTGTCTTTTGATTAGATTAACCCTACGCCACTGAGATGCTACTTGAAGGTTATCAGCTGGCTAACTAACCAGCCTACTCTTCATTTCCTCAGAGGCCCAAGGGAGAAGAAAAAAGCTTATGATTAAGGAAGAAATAATTTATCTAGATTAAAAGGAGATCTTTTAGGTAGCCTACTGAGGACGCGTACACTGACTGCTCTGGGCGGGTCTCTGAGAATCCAGGTCATGTCATCTGAGTGGAGTAGTAAGCTATGTTAGGTACACTTTCAAGTCGTGTAAGCGTTTCAGTTGGTCCGCTGACACATTTACCGTATTTCAGAGTCACTGGGTAGCCCGGGACTATGACAGCACCCCATCCCAAAGTTCTAGTCAAAAAAGCTTTTGTAGTGGGAAGTTCTCAAATAACAGAAGTCTCCTCCAGCCAGCTTCTCGTTGCCATTGTCGGGGACGAGGGGGGTCATTGATGCCACCACAGCTTATCAAAAGCAGGATGGGAAAATGGCATTTCTCCCACAAAGACCAAGCTCCCTAGGAGACCCAGCTTCCCTCCTTTCGCTTGGTCCTGTCCCATCCCACTAAGTCCACTAGGAAAAAGGGGCCCAGCTTCCATTCGAGGATGCACGCTTGCCCTTAATTTACTGCATAATGCATGATAAGCATTTTTCAGTGCTGCCACATAGTTTGTGATTCTAAATGGTGGTGTCACATTCCATCCTGTAAATGTGTCATGAGTTACTAACCTGTTCCCCGACTGGGGGTCGTTGGAGTTGCGTTTTAATATCACTGTGGTGAGCAGCGCCCTCTGGTTTGTGAGCTTTTTTACCACTGCATTAGGAAGTCTTAAGATCAGAGTGTGGACAATTAGAGGGATTTATAGCCTTCCACTTTTATAATAGTTAGCTTGGTGTAGGTTCAAAACATTAAATGGTTTCATAAAGTCTTTCCCTGGTAGGGTCCTCTCGTTACCCCTGAGCCCCGCCTCTGTGACATCTTTTGTCTTTTTTCTTTGGATTTCCCTGTACAGATTGCCCTGACTTCTGTTTGGCCTGAGCTGTTCCCTTTCATCTTTGCGTATCTCCATCTGCTATCCACTGTGCTCATGCACAGGGATGGAGCACCCTTTTATTTGAGGCCCCAGGCCTGTCCCCTCGCCTCAGCTGATCACGCTCTCCTCATAGCCTCCTCAGTTCAGCTGGCCGCTGAGATTTTGTCCAGCAAAGCACTGACCATCCTTTGCTCTGACCATCTCCTGAAGGGCCTCCTCCCCTCTCTCAGCTGTCAGAACCCATGGAACCTTTGCTTCTCACCGTCTGGGCCCCCCAGCCCTGATTTCTCTTCAGAATCCTACCTCGCCATTGGTCCTGGATGCCCGCAGTATTGAGTGCTCCCTGCTCTGGGGTGTCCGCATTTGCGACATTATATCCTGGGGATAGACTTGACCAAATTGCCCCTCAGCCTGGGTCCCTTGTCCATCCTCAGGGACACTGGTGGGATGGAGAGTCACAAGGCCCTGGGTCCAGTCCTGGCAGAGCCCCTAATTACCACATCCCCTCCCTGGGCCTTACTGCTTTGAAACGAGAGGAGTTGGACAAGATGTTCTAAGGTCAGTGAGCCCCATGGCATGCCAGAGTTCAAGCTCGGAGAATCAGAGGCTGGAAAGTTCCCTCTGGGGGGCGCTTAGCCCAGGTTAGTTCCTTTTAGAAAGATTTCAGCTATTACCGGGGTACTCACTGCAGACGCCCCTGGTTCGCTGGATCAGTTGTGTCTTTTGTGTGGGGTTGACCCAGCCATCGCTAAATCATAAATCATTTATAGTGGATGTGGTCATCGTCGTCATGACTCATGTTTGATTAATGTTTTCTCTGGGCTTATTTTTGTTTCTTTTCTGTTCCACAGGGTGGTCCAGGTGGTTCCAGCACTGGGTTTGGAAACTTTGAGGAAATTGGGCCCCTTGACGTTGATCTCAAACCACGAAGAACTTCCTGGGTACAGTGAGAATGGCCCCTAACTGAATTGCCCAGTGGCCTCTCTGAGGCTGAGCCCCAGCCGGCCCTGCCCCTTCGTGGGTGGGGTCACAAGTTTAGCAGCACCATCCTGCCACCCCTCTCCTCCTCCCTCTGTAGGCTGGGACTTTGGGCACCTGTCCACAGGCCTCCTTTCTAGCCAGCTTCTCCCTTTTCTCGGGACAGTTTATCCTGAGATAAATTGTCTTTCTTGTTTTCCCCTCCTCAGTGACCTTTCTCTCCACTGGCCTGCAGAAACCTTCTCTAGCAGACACCCTGGACCTTGTCATTTCCCACATACTGGCCATCTTTGCAGTCTGACTCCCACCCTCTGGCCACAACTTCCAGTCCTTTCCCCCCTCTCCTGTCTTGCTTCCTGACTTCATCAAGACTTCACACCCCTTGTCCTCTGCCCTTTGGCCGTCTCACTAGTCCCTCCCCTCATTCTTAGCTTCACTTCCTCCCTAACCCCTCTCTGATCACTCCCCACCCCACCTCCTGGCTCCCTTATCCTTCTCCCTTTACAGCCTTGCCATGCCAACCTTGGGTCAGTCCTGCTGTACATCTGCTTGGCCCCTGCCCCCAGGCCGGCAAACATTAGTGGGCAAAACACACTTCATTCCTTTGGCCACCCAGTCACACCTACCTAGCTATACTCACATCTACTCTTCTTTAAGACTCAGTGCAGGAGCCAGCCCCATGGCGTAATGGTTAAGTTTGGTGCACTCCACTTCGACAGGCTGGGTTCATGGGTTTGGATCCCGGGCAAAGACCTACACCATTTGTTGGCCATGCTGTGGTGGCAACCCACATATAAAGTGGAGGAAGATTGGCAACAGATGTTAGCTCAGGGCTAATCTTCCTCAGCCAAAAAAAAAAAAAAAGAAAGAAAGAAAGAAAGAAAAACCCAAACACTCAATGCAGATGACCTCTTCCTGAAGGTCCCATCAGTCCTTTGAGTCTCCCATCTGTCTCCACACTGGTCTTCCTTAAATACATTTTACTCTTACCTCAAGGTTTTTAGACATGCTGTTCCCTCAGCCTGGAACATTCCTGTACTCAACTCCAACTGAAATATCACTTGCATTTGCAGTAGCAGAGTGCCCCACTGGCTTGTCCCCAAGGCCCCCAGAACTAAGAGGGTAATATAACTCAGATAGAGAGCCTGAGTAGAAGTGAGGGGTCTGGGCCTCAGTCCTAATGCTGCCGTTATCTACCCAACTTTGTGACCTTGGACAAGTCCTGGGCCTTTTCTGGGTTTTAATTTCCTAATCAATGGAGGGCATGCCTGGACTGTGTCATCACTAAGGCTTCCAGATGTAATATTCTATGACTCTAAGCCTCTTCAGGAAAGGTATTAGAATAATTCTTTTTTTTAATTTGAGGAAGATTAGCCCTGAGCTAAGTGCTGCCAGTCTTCCTCTTTTTGCTGATGAAGACTGGCCCTGAGCTAACATCCATGCCCATCTTCCTCTACTTTATGTGTGGGACATGCCTACCACAGCATGGTGTGCCAAGCGGTGCTATGTCTGCACCCGGGATCCGAACTGGCAAACCCTGGGCCACCAAAGCGGAACGTGCGAACTTAGCCGCTGCGCCACTGGGCCAGCCCTTGGTATTAGAATAATTCTGTTCTCATAGTGTACAGGGAAGCCAGGCCTGGGTGGAAATTGGCTTAATCTTGAAGAAAACTGACGTGTGGTATTCAGCCCTGGGCTGTACTCTCACTGCTTCGAGCTGTTGCTCGGACTGAAGCTGCCAGGTCTGCCTGTGCTAACATATTGCTTCTAGGGCATTTGTACCCTGTGAAAAGTGACAGCTGAGATGCTTTGATCCCCACGTATATGTTAATCTTTCCTTCCTGTCTCTCCTTTCCTTTGTCTGTCTTTGCTGTAGTAGTCTATGTTCTTGTCCCTTATTTTTTTAAATCCCTTTTAGAAACAAGATCATAACCACACCAATGGCCTCATATTTGTGTTTTTTGTTGAGCTCATGTAAGATGATCAAAAGTTAATTGGTGGCTGGCTGGCTGATGGCAACATGGGATTTTCCTCTGTGGCGTGTAGCTCCAGTCGGCCAGTCTCCTGTTTGTGGATAACCCTGTGGGCACTGGGTTCAGTTATGTGAACAAGAGTGACGCATATGCCAAAGACCTTGCCACAGTGGCATCAGACATGATGGTTCTCCTGAAGACCTTCTTCGGTTGCCACAGAGAATTCCAGGTAAGCAAAGACTTAGGGACCGCTCAGCAAGGGCTGGAGTCACAGCACGGCGACCGTCAGGAGAAACTTACACTCCCCCAAGAGTTCGATGCTCAGCGGGTTCCAGAGAAAACCTTTTTGCACCCAAGATCAGGTTGTGGACTTTTGTTTCTATCATCTCTAAAGATAATTTTTAGCTTGAAAGAAGGACCCTGGTGCCAGTATTCTAATCAGACATAATAATCAGATATGGGAAAAACCAACAAAAGTAGACTTGTTGTGTCTGGCCATTACATGCAATAGAAACTTGAAATTAATTCCTGTGAATTAAGAGACATTCAGGGTATTTAATTCTTTGTAAATTTCTTTCTTGCTAGACAGTTCCATTCTACATTTTCTCAGAGTCCTACGGAGGAAAAATGGCTGCTGGCATCAGTCTAGAACTTTATAAGGTAATGGGGATATGACTTTGTTGTTTTGGTTTCAACAGAAACTGATTGTGTTACTTTTTATACTCACCTGATATTGAATATACTTTGAATAGGACCTTGTACATACAAAGTAAGAATCTGTAATAATAACCATGAAAAGTTTCAAAAAGAACAGTAAAGGATGCCTTACCAGATATTGCACAAGCTATAAACCTATAGGGAGTAAAACAACATGGTACTGGCCTAACAACAGACAAATAGGTTAAATGCAACAGGATAAAGAATATAGAAACAGATTTTATATATATATGTATATGTATCTGTATATGTTTATAGCATATACATATGTATCATATTTACATATGGTCATATATAAGTACTAAGAGGGCTGGGGCCGGCCCAGTGGCACAGCAGTTAAGTGCGCACATTCTGCTTCGGTGGCCCAGGGTTCGCTGGTTCGGATCCCAGCTGCAGACATGGCACTGCTCATCAAGCCATGCTGTGGTAGGTGTCCCACATATAAAGTAGAGGAAGATGGGCATGGATGTTAGCTCAGGGCCAGTCTTCCTCAGCAAAAAGAGGAGGATTGGCGGCAGATGTTAGCTCACGGCTAATCTTCCTCAAAAAAAAAAAAAGATTTAGTCTTTAACAAATGAAGCAGTATATGTGCATAACAGAAAATTAGAAAGTACAGCAAGCACATATTAAAAAATTAAAATTTCTCCTTCCCACCAGATAGAGATCACCACAGTTAACACCTTTGTGTATAGCCTTTAAATCTCTTTCTGCACTTTTGTAAAGAAATCGCTTTTTTAACCAATATGAGATCATATTTTACGTGATGTCTGCAGCCTGCTTGCTTCCATCGCTAGTCCCCACCTTCCCACTTCAGCAAACTTTTGTCTCAAATATTCAGGCTTCCTTAATAATCCCAACGTGTCCTTTATGGCCAGTTTGGCTAAGCCAATACTCAATCCAGATCCGTGAATTACATGTGGCTGTGATGTCCCTAAGGTCTGTTTTCATCTAGCACAGTCCCTTTTTTATGACCCTGATTTGGTAAAGAATCCAGACTCCTCGATTTACAGAATGTCCCATTTTCTGGATTTGTCTGGTAACATCTTCACGGTGTTAATTTACTTTAGTCCTCTCTTCACTGTTTCCTACAAAACTGGAAGTTATATCTAAAGGCCCGATTCATTCAAGGTAAAAGTTTTGGCTAGATTATATTACAATAGGTCAGTCAGGAAACTGGGGCCCAGAGGTCATCTCCAGCCCACGACCTGTTTTTTATGTTTTCAGGGGGTGGGGGTGGGGAGGATTAAAAGAAGGACATTTCATGACACGTGAAAATTATATGAAACTCAAATGTCAATGTCCACAAATGAAGTTTTACTAGAACTCTCATTTGTTCCTATGTTGCCCGTGGCTGCTTTAGCAACACAGTGGCAGAGTTGAGTAATTGCAGCATAGACTGTTTGGTCTACAAAGCCTAAAATATTTAACATCTGGCCCTTTAGAGGAAAAACTGCCAAGCTCTGATATTGGTGATGTTGTCCACTTCATTTTGCTTCAGATCAGAAGGCTCATGATGTCTCGATCTAGTCTGATCCCTTCATCACGTTCTTACACCCTGCCCAGGCCAGAAAGTTATCTGGGCAGTGTGATTTTCATACTATAGGGACATCCGCTTCATCCATCTTTCACCGAATGACTTTAACATCAATTTTTAGTTCTCACATAAATCAGTAACTTCATTACGAGTTTCAAAGTGATGGTTTCCTCCTCCTGTCATTTTGTTCACGTCTCTTAGCTCATATTCTTCTTAAAGTGGAACTTTCTCTCATCTGGGACTATTTAGATAACTTGAAGTAAGTTCCTTCTGGAAAAGCCAGTTAAATGTGTAATTCTTTCTCTTTAATTACCAGTGTTCAGTCAGGATATTCATCGTTTTCTTATTTCAGCTCTCTGAATAGCTTGTGCATTCACCTAATTCAGAATTCAAGAAATGTAGAAGGTATACTGTAACAATCCTCCCTCTTGCCTCTGTCACCCTCCCCTAAGACACTCTGGTATTAGTTTCTTCTGGATCTTTCTAGAGGTATTTCATGCCTGTAAAAGCTAATTCATATATATTCTTTCTTCCCATTTTTATACAAATGATAATATACGCTACACTATATACATTGTACGATATATTCTACAATAAATATATATCTACATACAGTCATGCGCCACTCAATGACATTCCAGTCAATGACGGATCATATATACGATAGTGGTCCCATAAGTTTAGTACCATATAGCCTAGGAGTATAGCAGGCTATACCATCTAGGTTTGTGTAAGTGCCCTCTGTGATGTTCGCACAATGAGAAAATCACCTAACAACACATTTCTCAGAAGGTGTCTACGTCGTTAAAGACACATGATTATATATTCTATGTATCTCTTTTTTAATTTAACAAAAATAAATAGTATTTTATATAAATGATAGTGCACACTACACTATACTATACATACTACTACGTATATATTTTATATATCTCTTTTTTTTTTCCTTGGTGAGGAGGATTGGCCTTGAGCTAACATCTGTTGCCAATCTTCCTCTTTTTGCTTGAGGAAGATTGTCACTGAGCTAACATCCGGCGCCAATCTACCTCTATTTTATGTAGGATGTAGCCACAGCATGGCGTGACAAGTGGTACTAGGTCCGCACCTGGGAGCCAAACCTGGGAACCCCAGGCTGCCAAAGTGGAGCGTGTGAACTTAACCAGTACACCACCGGGCCAGCCCCCAATCTCTCTCTCTTGTTTAATTTAACAATGTACCTTGGAGATCTTTTCATATCAGTCCCTGAAGAGCCTTGTTAATCTTTTTTCAAGGTGCATCATAGACCATGGAAATAACCATAATTCGTTTAGCCCATCCTATTGATAAATATTTAGTCTGTTGCTAATTTTCTGCTTCTGGACAGATGTATTATTTTTAAACATATAAAGGAGCAGAGGGGCAGGAGCTCCTAGTCCTAAGGCATCAGCACACCCTCGAGGACCTCCTGAGGAGGCCTCCCAGCCCTTGAGTGACTGTCACTTGGACAGTGCTGATTGTACCCAAGGAGCCCCCTGAGCACCTTGTGAGAAATCACAGACCTCAGGGGTGGCTGGGTCCCTCCTAAGGAAGATAGAGCTGCACTAGACCCCACACACGTCCTGCCAACCCCCTTGTGAAACGGTAGGGAGAAACTCCAACACCTCCTACTCATTTTGCAAATGGCGGCAGGAGAGAGTTACTCTTGCTCTCTAGTGGGTATCTGAGGTCTTTGGATGCCCAGGGAATCTTGGAAAGGGTGGGCAGAAGTTTGCTGTGCTCGGGAAAGGCAGCGTGTAAAGGCTTGGCTCCCTCTGTCGAGGACGGGATGGAGGCCCCTGGGTGCCCATGCAAGGCTGTTTCTTGGCTTCTTGTCCTTCAGGCCATTCAACAAGGGACCATCCAGTGCAACTTTGCCGGGGTCGCTCTGGGTGACTCCTGGATCTCCCCTGTTGGTAAGTACAGAATTTTCAGGTGTTTCTTTACTTCCTTTCCCCATCCTTCCCTGTGACTTTGGGCTGTGTTGTCCAGATCACACAGAACAAGGCAGCAGAATTTTCTGGGTCTTCAGAGAAGTCAGCCCAGAAAACATTTGCCTCCGGAACATCCAAGAAATTTGGGGATGAGAACTCGTTTACAAAGCACCCACCATGGGCTGCTACAGGCTGAAGCAAGTTCTCTTATTTGATTGTCACAACGAAAGAATCCAATGTTACAATTGAAGACGTTCTAAAGACTCAGAGACATGACAAAATCTGCCCTCTGACACACAGAATGAGTGGCCTGGTCGGGATTCAAACCCAGGTCTGTTTGTCACCTTGTCCCTTCCACCACCCTGATGCTAGAATGAACATTTGGGGTGAGATTCCCATATGTTGATGGGAATCACCATTATGTTGATGGTGAATCAAGCTTACTCTCAGGTCCTGCAACGCAGAGGGTTGCAGTTTCATGACCTTAGCATCGTTGAGAGTGCAGAGGAAAGTTGTTTATGTGGCAGACATCCAGGGTGTGGCTTCAGACACCTGAAATAACCGCCTCGGTGGGGTTAAATCTAACACAAGATTTCTAAATCCTAGCACCATTGACATTTTCCTTCGCATACTTCCTTGTTGTAGAGGCTCTCCTGTGCGTTGTAGGGTGGTTACCAGCATTTCTACTCTCTAAATGTATTATCACCCCAGTGTGACAACCAAAAATGTCTCCAGACATTGCCAGATGTCCTCTTGGTCACAAAATCGCCCCCAGTTGATGACTACTGTTCTCACCTAAACAAAAGGTGACTTTTCCCAGGCAAAACCAAACTGTACAGTGAGAAATCAGAAGAGAAGTTACCCCAGAGAAGTGAGGGGAATAAGCCAGGAAGGGACCTGAGGGAACTTTCTAGGCCGTCTGTGCTCCCTATCTTGATTGGGGTGGTCATTACATGGGCATATGCATTTATCAAAACTCATCTAAATGTATTTATGACTTGTGAGGTATGATTGTGCCTCAGTTTTAAAAAAATAATTTATAAAAGATAATATTTCCCCCCTAAAAGAGAGTTGGCTCCTCACAGAGCCATGTCCCTGATGGATTCAGGCTATTCTGATGCTCCTCGGAGTGGTAATTTCTTGACCTCATTCTTGGCAGCTCCAGGGTAGGACTGACATAGCATAACTGAGAGCCGTGAGTCGGCACTGGAAGAAGGGTTGTTGGTTTGTCCTTCCTGGATGGACCGCTGAGGACATCAGGAAGCTGCAGAGCCTTGACCAGAGGCAGGAAGGTCCAGCCGGTTTCTTACCAGACGTCTCACTCAAAATGACAGCGCTGGCCCTTACACTTCCTTCTGGGGTCTCATCACAGTTTCCTAACACCCCTGAGCACTTTGCATGTGTTAACTTCATTTAGTGCTTACAACAACTCCATCAGATGGATGCTGTCCTTATCCCGATTTTTCAGATGAGGAAACTGAGACTCAGAGGTTAAGCACTTTTTAGAGTCACACAGCTCAAGCCAGGATTCAAATCCAGCGTTCAAATCCAGGCAGCAGGCACTAGAATCCAGGCACCTGACCATTACACTACACTACCTCCACAAGACCAGCAAGTTTAGCTTCCAGGCTTTGCAAGGGCTAGTCATCCTGGCCAAAATCTATCTTTTCACTTTGCCATGACCCACCTCCCCTTATAAATCTTCCTGCCCAGCCCTTACTCCCTCCTTCCAGATCTACTTTAAGTAGCACCCCTCTCTCCCAGAAGTACTCCCTTTTTGAGGGAGAGATACTGTTAATTTTCATGAACAATTATTCATTGCTTGCTTGGTAATAGGTGTTGTGCTAGGTGCTACGAAAGATGCCCAGACACACTCCACGTCTTCAAGAAGCTCTGCCTGGTTCAGTGTGGTACCCAGAGCCACCTGCGACTGTTTACATTTAAATTAATTCAAGTACATAACATTTTCAATTTTTCAGTTGCACTATCCACATCGCAAGTGCCCAGTAGCTACACGTGGCTATTGGCTATCGTTTTGGACCACACAGATATAGAACATTTCTGTCATCACAGAAAGTTCTATTGGACATCTCAAATCTACATCAGAGGCCAGCAAACTATGGCCGACAAGTCAAATCGGTCCTGCCACCTGGTGACTAAGTTTTTTATTGGGACACAGTCACGCCCATTCACTTACATATTATGTGGCTGCTTGGAGGCTGCAACAACAGAGTAGAGTAGTTGCAACAGAGACAGGCTGGCCTGCAGAGCCAAAATATTTACTATTTGTCCCTTTGCAGAAAGAGTTTGTCAATCCCTGGTGTAGATCAAGTAGGGGATGGAATCCATGGGAGAATAACAGATGATTCTATATTTGAAGAAAATAAGGCGCCAGCTTGAAGGTTAAGTGGAGCGGAGAATGGTACTAGGTCCCGGGAGACCCGGCATCCCTGCATTTCTCAGGGTGTACTCTGAAGAATACCAGGCCAATGAGGTGCTAGACAAAGGGCTCTGTGGTCAAATAAGTTTTGGAAGTGCTAAACAACTGCTCCATCTCCTCAAGGTTTCACAGGCACATTAAAGGCTCTGAGAAGTCCTGCAGTAAAGAAATGTGTTTTACTTTGTATAACCACAAAGACTTACCTGAAGAATCATTTTTTCTTCCTATCCCTAGATTAAAATCCTTCAGAACTGAGGTTATTTGAAAAATACTTTGAGATGCTTGACTTTAGGGAAGCATTGAAGGCTTTTAAGCAAAGAAGTGACATTGAAATGTGCTTTATAAATTGTGGTCTTTGATACTTTGTTGGCACTTCTCTTGATGGCACTAGCCTTACCTGGTGTCATGGTAATTGTGAACTTGTCTAAACCAAGCCCAACTATTCTCCTTGAGGGCAGGCATTGTCTTACTCATATTTATATCTTATAAAGCTCCATACAGGCCCTTAGTAAGTTCTCAAAATATCGGTGGAATAGAAATGAATTGATTGGCAGTATAGTAGCCACACACTCTTGAATTACAAAATCATTAGTCTTTCTTCTGTAATTAGCTCTTGGCAGAAGCTAATGTCCCCAAATTGGAGGAGTAGGCAGGATGCAGAGCAGAAATGCGGGGGCGGGGAAATATTTTAAGCTGGCAGAAAGTCTGGAAGTCTTCAGATAAGAGCATCCCCTGTACGTGCGTGGCCTGCCTGCCGTGTCATCACTGACTGTGACTCCCTTGCTGGGCAGTATCAAGCCAGGTTAGCGTGCCATTAGTCCTGAGTCAGTACAAGGGCCCCCACCCCCTCATCCCACCTCCCAGCCACCGAGACATCAGCCCTGCATGGGCACTGTGAGTTAAGGAGCCCTCAGACCCAGGGCTGTTGCCTTTCCGGCTTCTGTCTCTTTCTGCTTCGGGAAGGAGGTTAGTTAGGTTTTTCTTTGGGAGAACAGAACCACAAACTGACTTTGTACATCTGTGGTTTCTTTTAGACTCGGTGCTCTCCTGGGGACCTTACCTGTACAGCGTGGTAAGTAGATAAGTTCTTACTTCTGCACCCTCCGTGGTAAGTGGCCCAGCTGACCTCTTCTGGCTCTGCCCCCAGGAAGGACAAAGCTAGCTGGGTTTGCCTGTGTGGTTGACCCTACTCCCTAGGGACTGTTAGTCCATATCAAATTGGAGCCCCCAAGCAGCAGCTGGCCTCGAGGACAAATTTAAAGAAACATCAGCACAGTTATCCCATTTCTCCAGGTACAAGAAACACCATTTTTCAAATCCCTCCAACTTTTTATTATAGAAATTGTCAAATATGCAGAAAAGACGAAAGATCATGGTGAACAACCATATCCCCACCGTCTAGACTCAGTTAACACTTTGCTGTATTTCCTTCATAATAAATATGTGGCTTGTGACAGGATGCTTTCGTCTGTAAGCTCCCTTTTCTCCTTCCTCCTGCTCGTCCTATTACCCATCCCTAACTGAGCAATGCCAGATTTGTGTCTCTCAGCCAAGCGGGCCTTTTTGTTCTTGGTTTGCATTCCAGTCTCTTCTTGACGACCAGGGTCTGACAGAGGTGTCTCAGGTTGCAGAGCAAGTGCTGGATGCTGTAAATAAGGGACTCTACAAAGAGGCCACCGAGCTGTGGGGGAAAGCGGAAATGGTCATTGAACAGGTATCAGGACACGCACGGGGGCCAGCCCACTTGGCTTTTTCTCGTGAGTGAAGGGTTCCTGGTTGGTGGTGTCAGGTTTGGTGTCTATGCTGAGACTCCCCACAAGTCTGAAAATGATGGCATCCTAAACAATAAATCTGACGGGTCTGAGCAGTGACAGGGTTAGACAGCCACCCAGGCCTGCAAGACTTGTCCCTTGACTGAATGTTTGGATTCTAGAAGAAGGACTGTGTCTTGCAGAGGTGAATGTTTGGATCCTGGCCAAGCAGCCATCTGCCCAAAGTGAGCCAGAAGGGAAGAAGGCCCAGCTGAGGCCTCGAGTGTGTCAGACCCTCTGCAGCTCTGTTCTCCCTGTAAATTAACACATGGGCCTGTGGTTTTCTCCTGCAGCCTCTGAGCTCCACTCACATGAGCTGTTCACTACCCCTGGGAGACTGGGCTGGCACGGCTGGTCTCTGAGCCTCCAGAGCTGCATTTCTTTCTGGTCCAAGCAAATTTACAAAGTCAGAGCTATCCCCAGATAAGATGGAGAGCCGGGTTCTTTTCTGTTTTGCAACTTCGATAACAGATACATTAGGAAACAGCCAAAGGGGCCAGCCAGTGGCGGAGCGGTTAAGTTTGCACACTCTGCTTCGGCAACCCAGGGTTTGCAGGTTTGGATCCTGGGTGCGGACCTGCACACTGGTCATCAAGCCATGCTGTGGCGGCATCCCACATAGAAGAACTAGGACTTTACAATTAGGATATACAACTATGTACTGGGGCTTTGGGGAGGAAAAAAAGAGGAGGATTGGCAACAGATGTTAGCTCAGGGCCAATCTTCCTCACAAAAAACAAAACAAAACAAAAAAACAGCCAAATATACTTTTTTGTATTTCAGAACACAGATGGGGTGAACTTCTATAACATCTTAACTAAAAACACTCCCATGTCTGCAATAGATTCAAGCCTAGAATTCACGCAGAGCCACCTAGGTGAGTGAACCTTAAAGTTGGTAGACTCCTGCCTTAGCCTCCAAGCAAGAGGCAACCAATTTTTTTTAAAAGCTTTGTTGACCCATAATATACATACCATAGGATTCACTCGTTTTAAGTGTATAATTCAGTGGTTTTCAGTACATTCACAGAGTTGTGCTGTCATCTCCACTGTCCCGTTCTAGAATGTTTCCATCACCCAAAAAGATCCCTTGTGTCAGTTTGCAGTTGATTCTCCTGCTCCCAGCCCTGGGCTAATCTGCTTTCTGTCTCTCTAGATTTGCCTTTTCAGACGTTTCATATAAATGGAACGTTGCAATAGGTCATCTTGCATCTGGCTTCTTTCGCTTAGAGAGTGTTTTTAAGTTTGGAAACCAACTTCTGCACGCTGAATCACAATGTCAGTCCTCCTAAAGGCTGGATGGAGTTGTCTTTCAGCTGACTCAGCCTCACTGCGGGTGCCGAATGCTTGGCATCTTCCCTCCGTAAGAGGCGCATAAAGGCTGCAAGAGTCCTGGATTCCTCTTCTCAGCTGATTTCCTTTGGCCATGCCAGATAATCTCAGTGGCCCCGAAGGACATAAAATGCAGCAATCGGAACTATTGAAGCATCTCCACTTTCAATGTGTTTCAGACTTTGTCCCTCCATCTGGGATGAATCAAGGTGATGCTTTTCATTTTCCAGCTGAATGCCTCCCTCTTATGCACAGCATCTCCAGCAGTTGGAAAAGAGGTTCTCTTGGTCTTATTTCCAGTCCTTTGACTCACCATGTACCAATTTGTTTTAGTTCGTCTTTCCCAACGTCACGTGAGACACCTACAACCGGACACCTTAAGTCTACTCATGAATGGTCCCATCAGAAAGAAGCTCAAAATTATTCCTGAGGATTGCTCCTGGGGAGGTACTTATGTGACTTACTTAAGTGCAATTTGTAGGGTTGGGGGTGATAGATGTGCAAATTTAAAGGCCTTAAGTTGTAGAAAGTGTTTTGTTGGTGGTGATGGTATGTTGCAAATAGAACAGTATTATTATCCACGTTTTATAGATGAGCAAACATATACAGAGACAGTAAATGACATGCCAAAATTGGTTCAAAATGAGGGGTTCAGTGGCCAGCCTGGTGGTGTAGTGATTAAGTTTGTGCACTCCGCTTCAGTGACCTGGGGTTTGCAGGTTCAGATCCTGGGCGTGGACCTACACACTGCTCATCAAGCCATGCTGTGGAGGTGTCCCACATACAAAAATAGAAGAAGATTGGCACAGATGTTAGCTCAGCAACAATCTTCCTCAAGCAAAAAAGCGGAAGATTGGCCACAAGATGTTAGCTCAGGGCCGATCTTCCTCACCAAAAACAAAACAAAACAAAATAAGGGGTTCATAGGGAAGTGAGTAGGGAGAGAAATGAAATGATCAGTTATGAGACTGGTTATAAGTTGATAATTGTTGAAGCCAGGTGTGGGTACCTGGGGATCATCAGTCCTCTATTTACTTTTGTATCAGTTTGAAGTTTTCCATAATAAAAACTTTGAGATAAAAAAGCCATGCCCAAGGCTTGCAGGTGTGGATTCCAGACAAAGGTCCTTTTGGACAGGCTTTGACCAGCTCTCTGTGGCCGGCCTCCCCAGGCATCCTGATGCTGGATATGGTCCAGCGTCTACTGCTTTCTGGTCTGAAGGCCATAGTGAGGAAATATTGGGGTCCCCAGAGACCAAGGCCAGGTAGAAATCTTGGCTAAGTTCCTGCTCAGTCCTATAGGGAGGCATGATGAGCAAGTGGGACTCCCAGGCTCCTGGAGGGGAAACGCTGCAAGCTGAGGAGGGTTTCGTCTGTGTCTAAGGTGCCCCAAACATGTGGTCGGGAGGCCTTTCTCGGGCGGCCCTGTGACAGCTGCTGAGAGGCTAAGACGTGGCTCTGGCCCTGGCTTCCTCGTGGGACACGGGCCACCCTCCCAACCCGCAGTCAGCGGAGAGCTCATCCTAGACCCGTGTCTTCATTCCCCCTCACCCATTAGAGCTTTCTAGAAATGAAGAAAAAAGTTAGATCAAATAAAAAGAATTACGGTGTCAGAGCTGTAAGGGATGGGTACAACTGTGGGGAGCTGTCATGGCACTGAAAAAAAAGCTCATGAGAACACATCTTGTCAGCTCAGTGCCCTCATTTTATCTTTATGATGGTGTTTCCAGCCCGAGCTTCTCTGCTTATAGGGGACCCCCCCACCCCATTCCTGCCCGGTGTGGCTGGACAGGCAGGGTGACTACATTTTGGCAGAAGATGACTGATACAGAAAACTCTCTTTGGCTCTAGATGTGTCTTTGTGTGGTCTGGAAAGGACAAACTGTCCTTGGCCAGTACTCATAATGTCTTGAGCTCCAGTTTGTGGTTAAGCCTATGCATACTGTAGAGTCAGCCAGGCCTGCATTCATATCCCAGCTTGCCACTGACCAGCTATTTCACTCTGGGCAATTTTCTTAGCTCTCTGAGCCTCATTTTCTTTAACCATTGCACAAGTTAAGATTCTTTACCTCCCAGGATAGTGATGAAGAAGAAATGGGCTGTTGCTTGTAAAGTGCTTCCTTATTAGCACAGTGACTGCCAAATAAAAATAAATGTGGTGGTTGTTCAGTATTAGGAGGGTGGTGGTGGTGGTAGGAATCCAGCAGGAATACCGTGCTGCCCGTCTCCTCTCTGGCCAGTCATCCACGTGGCTTTACTGAGGACCAGCTTGAATTGGTTTAGGTCTGATTTGGTTTATTACGAAGGTAGCCCCACTTGTTCAGAACTTAAAACTTGGCCCTGGTGTCATTCAGCAAAGGAGGAAAATGAACATTGGCCCAGAACCACGGTTTATGCCCTTAGAGGACCAGCCTAGAGGGTCTCCAGGTCTCGTTTCCTCACTAAAATGCATCCGATGTCATCACAAGCGCTTGAGTGAATAAAGCACATGTGCTGTTTGTGCTTCTCGTCCACCCACCTGCTCGGGGCACGGATTTCTGGGCGGTGGGTCCCAATTGGTGAAACAGCCCTGTCTGCAGTCTTTGTTAGATGCTGCACAGTGGTTGCATGTGGGTGCCAGAGCCCAGGATGCTCTTGGCTGAAAAGTGCCTCTTGTTCTGGCAGATTCCAAGCTGCTCCCTCTTTCTCCTCCCCCTGTGCAGGCCAGGCTACCGAGGTCTTCCTAAACATGGAGAAGGACTTCATGAAGCCAGTCATCAGCGTCGTGGAGGAGTTGCTGGAAGCCGGGGTCAACGTGACTGTGTATAACGGACAGCTTGATCTCATCGTGGACACCATGGGTAGGAACCCCCTCTGAGGGGCACATGGAGGCAATTTCATGGGTTGAGCTGGAAGGGGACTGGCCTTGGACACATCAGTCTTGGGGCTGGTGACACTGAAATGCCAGGAGGAAGCCATTTCCTGTTACATCCCTCCACCCCTGACCCTAACTCATCGAAGAGGGCAGAACTACCTGAGGCTGTGACCCCTCAGAGAAGCCTGGGCCCTTAGGTACGATTAAGGAAAAGAACAACACCTACCCCCATCACAAGAATAAAAAAGAAGACATTTTCTTGGCCATTGGACAAAGACACAATTTAATTGAGGGAAAACCTCATTTTTGTGCATTGTCACAGCAGATGGTAAGCACGGCAAGGTGAGTTAAGACTAAACCCTAACAGCTCTGTAAACCCAAGGACCGAGGGGAAGTGGTCTTGATGGAGTTCCTGTTGCCCTGGCTGCCACCACGTGCTCCCTTCCAGTGTCAGTAGGGCCAGGTAGAGGCTCAGAGGCGGGTTCCCAGAACCAGCAGGCAAATCTAGGCACGTGGTCTGGTGGGTGTGATATGCTTCTTGAAGTCAGCAGGACTGAATATTTTTGCAACTTGTGAGCCAAGGGCACCAAGGGCAATTTGAAAAGGCTCCGCGTTTCTTCCCTGGACTGCCCAGGTGATCTGTGTTACTGTCCCCTCACCCCTGAGACTTCTCAGTCCTCCTGACAGCCCTGTCGCCTCCAGAGCTCCCCAGGCTTCCTCCCTGCAGAGCCTATGGCAGTGGGAGACTCACAGAGTAGCCACACTTCACAGTTCTCGGGTTTGCCCCGTCATCCTGGGTATCACTGGGAGCTTGCTAGAAATGCAGAATCTTAGGCCCCACCCAGCCCTCCTGAATCACATTTTGCATTTTAGCAAGACCCCAGGATGAGTTTTGTGCACATTGTGGTTTGGGGAACACCAAGTTGTAGGACCTGAATTATTTTTTTCTACTCCACCAGCTGTTAATGCCAGGCCCTTCTTTGTCCCTGTCGCCAGGTCAGGAGTCCTGGCTGCGGAAGCTGAAGTGGACAGAACTGCCCAAATTCAGTCAGCTGAGGTGGAAGCCCCTGTACTGTGACCCCGAGTCTTCTGAAACGTCTGCTTTTGTCAAGTCCTACAAGAACCTGTCTTTCTACTGGATTCTCAGAGCCGGACACATGGTGAGAGAGTCAGCTTTTGTTCCAGACTAAATGCTTCCGAGAGGGAAGCCACGGGCAGTGGATTATGCGCGCAGGCACTGTCTGGACTGGTCTTACGGGTTCTTTGGGCTTGGGCGTGTTTCGAAGTCTCTACCGAAATTCTGCTATTAGCACTTGATTCCTTTGGGCCTAGAAGTTCTCCATTTAAAAAGCAAATCCTCCGAGAGAGTTAAGCCAGGCTCCCGGTCCTTTACTCTTTACCTTAAATGAATATAGTGCTACTTTCCTCTTAACAATTTGTCCTGAAGGAACAATTCGTGCTGCGGGAAGAAGGGAGAAATTGTCTTTCCTTGACATTTTCGGGGAGGGAGAACCAAGCTCTGGGTTCTGTAAAGCTGAGTCACAAGCGCTTGCTATAAGGTGGGGGCGTGTCGTCCAGCACCGGCGGCTCCAGAGTTTCAGTTTGGAAGAAGCTTTGGGTGCAGCGATGGGCAGTGAGACTGTGCCATTCCTGCGCCTGCGGAGCGAACTTACTGTTTTCCCTCAGGTCGTATGTTGACTGAGTGGCTATCCATGGGCTGAGGGAGATGATGGAGGGATGCATCCACTACACCCTCGCGTGTGCACACAGGTGCGCGCACACACTCACCTGCAAAAGTGTCAAAGTGGGGAGTGCCAGGAGGCAGGAGGGCCCAGATGCTTCCCTCATGGTGATGCCTTGATCTGGTCACTTAAAGTCAGAGTCTCTCTTCTCCCCTAGATTGCGGTTTCCCGGAGGAGATTAGTTGAGAGTGACGTTAAGGCTCCCTCCAGCCTGCCCTCCTCTCTTAGCTCCCTTGTGCCTCCGACAGAACCTCCACAGAGAAAGGGCTGAGGGCAGCAGTCTGGCTGGCAGGGGGGCCCAGGGAACTGGTCTTAAAGCTCTGTTGGCACAGCAGGCACATGGTGTGCTTAGTTGGATGGCTTAGGAGTTACTAAGAGAGATTTGGGGGGACCAAGGTGCTCTCTCCACAAGCCACTCCTTAGGGCCATTAGTGGTTCTCAGTTGGGGTCAGTTTTGCCCCTCAGGGGACTTTGGCAATGTCTGGAGACATTTTGGTTGTCACAGCTTGGGGGAGGGTGCTACTGATATCTAGTGGTTGAGGCCAGGGATCCTGGTAAACATCCTACTATGCACAGGACAGTCTCCCACAACAAAGAATTGTGCCACCCAAAATGTCAGTGGTGTCATGGTTGAGAAAGCCTGGTCGGGAGGGAAGGCAGAGCTGGGGTATTTGATAGACTTGGTCTCACAATATTTTTAGGTGTCTGACCGCAGACCACTTATTCTTAACCTCTCTGACCCTTAGTCTTCTCTTAAGAACTTCCCAGAAATGAAGATGCTGCAACCTTTAAGAGAAACCAGCATTTCTCTTTGGTTCCTTTATTTGATGAGCAAACCTTTGAGTGTCTCATGGCTGCTAGTCACAAAGATGGATGGTACCATCTCTGTCCTTAAGGAGCTCATGGGCCAGAGGGGCAGACAGGCAGAGGCTGTAATAACATGGGGCAAGAAGTGTTCAGATGGGCGTTGGCCGTGGGAAGATGGCCCAGCCCAGGCTTGAGGGTCTGGAAGACTGGGCCCTAAACGATGAGTAGGAGTTAGCTAAGTAAGGAGGAGGTGTGGGAGCAAGGACCATGGCTTGTGCAGGTCCAGGGGAGCCTTCAGACACCCGAGGCCTCGAGGGACCCTGGGAGAGAGAAGGCTGGGAAGGGAGACTGTACCACGTTAAGGAGGTCAGACCTACCCTGAAAGCAATGGGGTGCCGCTGAGGGGTTTTAAGCAAAGGAGTCAAATTACCAGATTTGTCTAAGAGATAGCGTTCTAGCAGCAGAGGGCATGGGACAAGACTGGAGCAGAGAGCCAATCTAAGAGGCTCTTATGGGGGCTGGCCCAGTGGTGTAGTGGTTAAGTTCACCTGTTCCGCTTTGGCGGCCCAGGGTTTACCAGTTCAGATCCTGGGTGCAGACCTATGCACCGCTTATGAAGCCATGCTCTGGTAGGCATCCCACATATAAAGTAGAGGAAGATGGACATGGATGTTAGCTTAGGGCCAGTCTTCCTCAGCAAAAAGGGGAAGATTGGTGGCACATGTTAGCTCAGGGCTAATCTTCCTGGAAAAAAAAAAGGAAGAGGCTCATATGGTAACCTAGAGGGAGGGAAGTAGAGGGATCTGATGAAGTGTTGGAGGGAGAATTGGCAGACTTGGTCCCTGCCTGCAGAACAGCCAGGTGGGATGTCCACAGGGCAGTCAAACGTGTAAAGTGTGTGTATATGGATCTGGAATCAAATGTTTGTCCTTGGAGATAGAGATTTAGGAGTCAAATATGGAAAAGCCTGGGGACACCAGTATTTAAGAAGCAGGAGGCAAAAGAAGGACCTGAGAATGAGACTTGAGAAAGGAGTGGCCAGAAAAGTGGGAGGGAGACCATGGACACATGGCATCCTCAAAGCAGAGAGAGAGCAGTCGCGCGAATGCTGCTGAGAACTCAGATGAAGCACTGAAATATGAGCAGTGCTTTGGTTACACTGATGTCTGTAGCGGTCCTGGCGAGCATTTTTAGTGGAATGGCAGGTGCAAAAGCCAGAATGGAAAGGCTGGAGCAAATGGATGAGCAGTGAGAGAGAGAAGACCACTTCCTCTAAGAAACCAGAAACGAGTAGCCCCACTCTTTTTTTTTTTTTAAAGATTGGCACTTGAGCTAACATCTGTTGCCAATCTTTTTTTCTTCTTCTTCTTCTCCCCAAGCCCCCCCAGTACATTATTCTAGTTGTAGGTCCTTCTGGTTGTGCTATGTGGGACGCCACCTCAGCATGACCTGATGAGCGGTGTGGTGAGTAGGTCTGAGTCCAGGATCCGAACTGGTGAACTCCTGGGCTGCCAAAGTGGAGTGCACGGACTTAACCACTCAGCCATGGGCTGGCCCCAAGCCTACCCTTTTAAGAAGTTTGGTCTGGAGAGAGAAAGAACAGGCAGCAGGACACAGGGTTATGAGGGCAATTTTTTTTAATGACCCTAAGTCTCTGAGTGCCTTCAATATTGACCGGGGAAAAGCTAGTAGGAAGTCTTGGAGCACACCACTATTACTAGAGAGGGGTCCCCGTGGAGGCAGGTAGGAGGGCAAGGGAAGAGCTGACCATGCACTTGCCCATTTTCTCTTGGTTTGTCACACATAGAACAAGAGGTCTGTTGGGGGCAGCCTTAAAATAGCTCTTGGAGACTATTATTAAATCATCTGCCAACCACTTCCCCTTTGGTTGAGTAAATGTCACTTTCGTATTCCCCACTGTGCCTGTGCCTCCTGGGGACCTTGCTTGGCAGGAGAGTCAAGGACAGGAGTGGGCTGTAGAAGATCGTGGAATTTCAGAACTTGGAGCCATCTATTATTCTACTCCCGTCTTTGTGGAGGAGAAACTGAGGGCTCTGCCCCTCCCCCTTTTAATGCTGGGTGGGAAGGAGGTTTTTTTGTTTTGGGGGGGTTTTTTTGGCGAGGAAGATGGCCCTGAGCTGGCATCTGTGCCAATCATCCTCTACTTTGTATATGGGACACCTCCACAACGTGGCTTGGTGAGCAGTGTGTAGCTCCACGCCTGGGATCAGAACCTGCAAACCCCAGACTGCCAGCGTGAAGCGTGCAGACTTAACCACTACGCCACCAGGCTGGCCCCAGGAAGGAGAGTTTTTAAAGGAATTATTCAAAAAATCTAAGGGAACAACAGAACAAAGTTGAATAATAATACAAAAATGGGGTGCCGCTCAAAGTATCCTGTTTGTTTGTTTGTTTGTGTTTGTTGACACTTTTGCTGTTCGCTCCCCTCTCGGCCTGTTTTCTACTTCATTCCCAGTCTGGGATCCCTCCTTTGCAGAGAATCCTTGAAAATGGTTAGAATCTTCCCTCTTCCTTGACCAGCCTGGGTCCGAGAACCATCAGCACAGCCCTTATGAAGAAATCAACAGACCAGCCCCAAATGGAGTAGAAGATTCTTTCCTAAACACCACCTTCTCCAGAGCCACACCACCCAACACACCTGGGGCCCAGGAGAGCTTTTGTCTGGTGCAGGGGTCACGTCACAGAAGGGACCCCTCTGTAAGGGGTGCACCCAGGTGTAGCTGTCCTCCCAGTTTGCTATCAGAATGCTGGCACTCTTCCAGGGAGCAGGGTCTCAGGATGTTACCCCTAAACTCAGCCCCAGGAACAGAACCAGGGGTGCTAACTCCGATACTGCTTGGTTCTAGGTTCCGTCTGACCAAGGGGACATGGCTCTGAAGATGATGAGGCTGGTGACTCAGCAAGAATAGGACAGAGTGGGCTGGAGGTGAGCTGGCTCGGCCTTGGCACGGGAGCGGAAGCGAGCACCCTGAAGCTGTAGGAAGCACCGACCTCCCCTGGAATCCGCCCTGGACCGTGACTGTGAAGGTTCCGGTCAGCTCCACGCAGAACAAAATCATTGCCTCTGTGGCAGCTTGGAAATCTAGGGGTTTTTTTTAATGGATTTGTTTTCATCAAAATGAAGGATTGAAATAGATTAACATTTTCTTATTACAAAAGCAAATTATGAGGCCGGCCCTGTGGCCGAGTGGTTAAGTTCGCGTGCTCCGCTTCAGCGGCCCAGGGTTTCACCGGTTCCGATCCTGGGCAAGGACATGGCACCGCTCGCTCATCAGGCCATGCTGAGGCAGCATCCCACATGCCACAACTAGAAGGACCCACAACTAAAAATACACAACTATGTACCAGGGGGCTTTGGGGAGAAAAAGGAAAAATAAAATCTTTTAAAAAAGCAAATTATGTGATTTATAGAAAAAAAGGGAAATACAGATAAACAAAGTCCAGGCTAAATATCCATGTACTCCTTTCTCAGGGATAAGCACTGATATCCTTGCAAATCTTTTTTTGCCATAAATACATATATATTTTTTACAAAAATGGAATCCTTACTGTGTCTTATTTCACTGTCTACTTTGTTCACATATCTGTATGGCCTAAACACCTTTTCATGCCAATAAATGTTCTTCTGTAACATTTTTAATGGCTGCTGAGCATTCCATTTTATGGATGTGCCATAATTTATGTACCAAATGCCCAATTGTTTCCCATAAGCAGTTTCTAGTTTATCACTATTATAAACAGTGCTTGGTGAGTCATCCTGATAGTTATATTTTTATGCACATCCTTATTATTTTTTTACAATGAATGCCTAAAAGCATGATCTTTTAGTCAAAGGATTGTAACGTTTCTTTAAAATTAAAATGATGGAGCCAGCGCTGATGGGCTAGTGGTTAAAATTTGGTGCACTCTGCTTTGGTGGCCTGGGTTCAGTTACCAGAACCACACCCCTCGTCTGTCAGTGGCCGTGCTGTGGCGTCTCACACAGAAGAACTAGAGGGACCTACAACTAGAATATACAACTGTGCACTGGGGCTTTGGGGAGGAAAAAAAAAAAGGAAGATTGGCAGTGGATGTTAGCTCTGGGTGAAACTTTTCCAGCAATAAAAAAAAACAAAGAATTGTTATTTAAATAACTAAAATTAAAATGAATTCAGGACTTGTAAGGGATTTTTTTGAATTTTGGAGGGTTTTTTGCTGACGAAGATTCACCCTGAGCTAACATCCACTGCCAATCTTCCTCTTTTTGTATGTGAGCCACCACCACAACATGGCCACTGACAGACGAGTAATGTAGGTCCACACCCAGGGACTCAACCCAGACCACTGAAGCAGAGCATGCCAAAGTTAACCACTAGGCCACCAGGGCTGGCCCCAGGACTTTTAAGTTTTAATTCGGGGCTCAGGGTCTGCATAAGGGACCTGATAGCTTCTATGATGGCCCTGAAAGAAACACCACCTCCTGTAGTTGTGGAGCTGAGATATTAAAAACCAAACCTAAGTCTATTCCTGCAAAATATGGCATAATAATTAATAGCAAGTTATGCCTACATAACCAGCCCCTTCTGATCTGAGACAGATGAGCTTCCCCGGGCAGAAGCTCTCCACACTTTCCCTATGGTTTGCTGTTGGAAAGAGAGCATTCCTCTGCGTGTGCCCTTGGACAAGGAAGAAGATGAGAGGCCTGTGCTGCATCTCCCTGGACTCCACCAATGCCTATCATTCTCCTGATGCTTTTGCTGGGTATCCTTTGCTGGAAAAAATTTTAGCTATGAAAATAACTAGTTACTGAGTTTTATGAGTCCTCCTGGCATTTGGTTACAACACAAATTGAATTCCTAACCTCACAGGGTCTCTTTTGTTAGTAGTTAGGGCATTGGTGGGGAAGGAATGCGAGTCTGAACATTAGGATGGGTCATATGCGCAGATTCCAAGGAAGCTAAGGACCTCAAACCTTTTTTGCCACTAGAAGCAGCCCTTCCATCCCTGCCTGAGGATGTTAATCATCTGTTACCCTGAGGTCTTATAATCAATTCCCAGACTTGCCCATGGCCCCTATTCTTGCTAGACTACATCCTCTCTCAACTGATACCCATGCCTTCATGGGGAGTTTCCTGTGATCAGTCGACTAAGGAAGAAAAGTCTTGGACTTGGTTTACAGACAGTCCTGCGTGATCTGTATGCATCACCTGAAAGTGGACAGCGACAGCTCTAGAGCCCACTCTGAGACAGCCCTGAAAGGTGGTGGTGAAGGGAGATCCTCCCAGTGGACAGAACTTGGAGCAAGTCACCTGTTTGTTCATTTCGCCTGAAAGGAGAGATGGCTAGAAGAATGAGTGCACCAAATCGTGGTTTGGCTGGGTAGTTGGACTTGAAAGGAAAGGGATTGGAAAATCGAAAGGAGGTCTGAGCAAGAGGTATGAGGAGAGACCTCCAGACGTCAGAGTATGAAGATATTTTTGTTCCAAGTGAATGTTCACCAGAGTAGAGGAAGATTTTGATAATCAAGTGGATAGGATGGCCCATCCTGTAAACATCAGGTAGCCTTTCCCAGCCACTCCTGTGGACTCATGAACACAGTACCCATGGTGACAGCGATAGAGGTTATTCACGGGCTCAGCAACATGGACTTGCACTCACTAAGACTGACCTGGCTACAGCCACTGCTGAGTGTTCATTCTTCCAGCAGAAGAGACAACACCGAGCCCCTCATATGGCACCATTGCTTGAGGGGATCAGCCAGCTACCCAGTGTTAGGTTGATTACATTGGACCACTTTCATTATAGAAGAGGCAGCAAGTTGTTCTTACTGGAGTTGACACTTCCTCTGGAAATAGATTTGCCTTCTCTGCCCACAATACTTCTGCCAAAACTGCCATCTGTGGCCTTACAGAAGGCCTCATCCACCATGATAGTCTTCACAGCAAGTGAAATGCAGCAGTGGGTTCAGGCTCTTGGAATTCACTGGTCTTACCATGTTCCCCATCATCTCGAAGCAACTGCCTTGACAGATGGTTGATTGGCTTGTTGAGGATTCATTTACAGTGCCAACCAGGTGGTGACCCCTTGCAGGGCTGGGGCAATGTCCTCCAGTATGTGGTATATGATCTAAATCGGCATCCATGTTTCTCCCATATCCTGGATTCAGGAGTCCAGGAATCAAGAGATAAAAATGAAAATCACTCGTCTCGCTATTAACCCTAGTGATCCAATAGTCAAATTTTTGCTTCCCATCCCTTCAACTTTAGCCTCTGCTGATCTAGAGGTCTTAGTTACAAAGGGAGAAATGCTTTCACCAGGAGACACAGCAAAGATTCCATTGAACTGGAACTTGAAGCTGCCATCTGGCCTATTTGGGCACTGAATCTGCAGGCACAGTACTGGCTGGGGTGATGGATCCTGACTATCGAAGAGAAGTTAGGTTGCTACTACACAATTGGGGTAAGGAGGGAGAATGCAGGAGATCCTTTGGGGCATCCCTTAGCACTCCCATATCCTCTGATTAAGGTCAATGGAAAACTACAACAACCCAATCTAGACTGCTGATGGCCCAGACCCTTCACAAAAGGTTTGGGTCATTCCACCAGGCAAGGAACTATGACCACCTGAGGTGCTTGCTGGGAGCAAAAAAATACGGAATAGATAGCAGTTGACAGTAGTCATAAATACTAGCTGTGACCTTGTGACCAGTTGAGAAATGAGAACTATAATAGTTATGAGTATTTCTTCCTTATTTTGATGTGAATATATTTTAATAAATATTAATCAATTTTTTAATCTCCTCTCATACCTTTATCATCTAACTTATGTGTTCATAATAAATAACTTTATATGTAAGTATTTAAGTTACAAGATGTCCAAAACTGAGTATGAATCAGCAGGAAAATAATGAACATTATCCAAAGACAAAGAAAAGAGCTCCAGTGCTCTTCCAGGGAAAAGGTTAGTGTTTTTGGTTGTAAGAGGGATAGTTGTGTCATTAAGCATGATTTTGGTACTTTTTTTTTTTGAGGAAGATTAGCCCTGAGCTAACAGCTGCCTCCAATCCTCCTCTTTTTGCTGAGGAAGACTGGCCCTGAGCTAACATCCGTGCCCATCTTCCTCTACTTTATATGTGGGACGCCTACCACAGCATGGCTTGCCAAGCGGTGCCATGTCCGCAGCTAGGATCTGAACTGGCGAACCCCGGGCCACCAAAGCAGAACATGCGCACTTAACCGCTGTGGCACCAGGCTGGTCCCTAGTACGGTCTTTCTTTGGAGATTAACCGTGGTTTAAGGCAACATGTGTAGGTGCCAAGTCGATAAGGGATGCACTGTGGTGTCTTTGTAATGTTTCAAGTTGCCTAGGCTGAATTACACTTTCCAGATTTACCTTTCCTGTATGCTTTTTATTAGAATGGCTCACAAGATTAGAGACTGTGGTAGAGATTTGGAGAGTGGAAATGAGGCAGCAGCCATTTTTAGCTCAAACATGTTGTCATTTCTCTGCTGGCTGGGCTCCAGCTTCCCTTGCATCCTCCTGGAGCTTCTCTGCCTCCTTGGCTGGGTGAGTGTGCTTAGCTCTGTGGTGAAGGACCCAACTTCTGGCATGAGTTTCTGTCCCAGGTACTGTCCTCATGACTCCATCTCATGTTGTGGGATTCAGATTGTTCTTGCACTGCTCTACTCTATATCTGATGTCCCTTCCTGACAGCTTGCCCTGTGTCTGTCCATTTCAAACATCAGGCTTGAAGACAACAGCCTTAGGAAGGTTCCCTGTTCAGCTCCCACACTGCACAGGTCAAATCACTACAACCCACACATGCATGTGCACGCTCACTTCTGCTTCTTTGATTAAATCCTGACTGACTCAATTACTCAGATTTCGTTATTTCTTAATAGATTCAAAGTTTTCCTCAACTGGAATCTGCATATTTAATTATGTCTTTCTCTTGCCAATACATGTGAACAGCAACTTGATCAGACATAGAACTCTTGAGTCGCATCTTTCCCTTATTATTGGCATCTAACGTTGCTGGGAAATTTGAAACCGACTGGACTTTTTTTTTTTTACTTTTATAAACAATCAGTTAATTTTAATATCAGGATGCTGTACACATCTTTGTTTAATCTTGTAAATTGGTAACTTCAGATGGTTATGTTAATGCTTATAGTTTTTAATTCACTTTGCTTGACATTTAGTGAGCGTTTGATCCACAGGTTCAGATCTCTCGTTCAGCAATGTTGCCCAGTGTGTTGAAATATTGTTTCAAGTTCTTTTTCCCACTTTATTGTCCTTTAGTTTTCATTTCAGGTACTTTTAGTCAAGACTGCCATGAATATCGCTACTTCAATTTTTGGTAATGTCAAATCTACACTTTGATGTTTCTAAAGTGCTTTTATTTTCTGTTTATCCTTAATTTATTTTCCCTATCTATGCCAGCTGCTGTTTCACCTTGTTACTGTTGTCTTCTCATCTGCTTTTTAATTTCTTATTTCATGGCCTCTGTATTTGCTTAATTTCTTTGACAAGGAGCAAAGTATTTCGAGTTTCCTACCAACCCTCCAAGGAATGCTCCTCGTTTATCATTTATATTTCATGTTAACCTCCTCCATTTTAGTTGAGGTTCAGTTGGTTTGGTTTTTTTCGTGTTCGTGTGTTTGCTTTTTTATGCATCCGTATCTTTGAATGAAGGGAGTTATGGGATCATCTGATTCCCCATCCTGTGCATCTGGTTATTTTTCAGCTTGTCCACTTAGTTCTTATTCAGGAAGATTGGATGTTGGGATCCTCATGGACTGTGTAGTCTTTCAGCTGCCCACAGGGAGCTGGATGCTGGGATCGTGGGCAATATGTACTGGGAACTTATTCCCTGTGGCCCACTAACGGCAGAGGCACTCAGATTTTTTTGTGTTCCCCTACTGCAGGAGGGACCAACCACTCTGGTAAGAAGGAAAGTCCAGAGAGACCTAAGGACTCCTTATCTGATGGGTGTGCTAGTTACCTTACCTATTGCTGCATAATAAATTACCCAGAAATATACGTAGTGACTTAGAACATCTATTATGTGACGTTTCTGTAGGTAAGGAATCTGGGTATGGCTTACCTGGGTCCTCGACTTGAGGGTCTCTCCCAAGGCTGCCATCAAGGTGTTGACAAAGTCTGCAGTCATCTCAAGGCTCAACTGGGGAAGGACCTGCTTCCAAGCTCACTCATCAGGTTGTTGGCAAGACTCAGTTCCTCATGGGCTGTTGGACTGAGGGCCTTCTTCATTTACTTGCCATGTGAGCCTTTCCACAGGGCGGCTCACAATGTGGCAGCTTGCTTCATCAGGGCAAGCAGGAGAGAAGAGTCAGAGAGGGAGCAGGAGCGAGATAGAGCCCACCGTCTTTTACAACCTAATCTCATAAGTGTTATCCCATCACTTTTGCCTGTTATATTCTTTAGAAGCAGGTCAATAGGTGCCACCCACATTCAGGTGGAGGAGATGACACAGGCCATGAATACCAGGAGGTGGACAGTGGACATCATCAGGAGCCATTTAGAAACTTCTACCATGGAGGGTCAGCACTCACTTTTCTCATTCTTCCCTCTGTCTTTCTGCACCTCAGCACTCTTCTCGTCAGGAGCAGGGTCAAATGAGAAAGCATGGTGATGTGTGGCCTTTCAGGCTCTCCTCTCTCCCCACATTCCTGTGGTAGGAGAATGGGCTTCCGCATGGCCTTAGGTTCAAGTCCAAAATCCTTAACTAGACCCAGAAGACTTAATAGAATCAGGCCCCTCTACAGTCTCATTTGGTGTCTCTCCACCCCTAGCTCTTTTCACTGCAGCCATATTAGAAGTAGGGTTCTTTGAGAGGACCCTGTAAATTGTACCCTTCTTCCTTACTCAAGTTCTGAAACAATTGAAAACAACACAAAAAAGTGCAGATAAGAAAAGTAAAATATGTGAGAGGACATAGCTTAGAGTTTGAGTCAAAATGCACTTGCTAACTCCCAATCCCCAGTCTTGACCTTGGACCAGCCCATCTAAGGGAAAAGTGGAGTGTGTAGGGCCCACACTGCCTCCCACTTATAACCATGGGCCCACCACGACCAGTTAGAACTGACCCCATCCGTTATCAACAGAGTGACTAAGAATTGTTTTTCAGAAAATTTGCAAAGTCATGTAGCCAAAGCACGCACAGAAGAGGAAATCTTGACCTGAAATGACCGTGGAATCAAGGATTCTCCCCATGGAATCAAAGGACCGGGACATGACCAGAAAGTCGGACTCTCATCAGAGGCCAGGGGTCTGTTGTCCAGGAAGATTTGGTGTTAAATCCCCTTCCCCACCTTACCATAAATGTTTAAAATCTTACTATAAATACTTAAGCCCTGCAGTCAAAACCTGCCCCACCAGCATCTCCGCATGCCAGCCAGTTTTCCAGACTGTTTTCCCTAGACTCTTAAATCTCACCCCAAATCCTGAATGGAGGAGACAGATCTGAGAGCACATGCCTCCTGTCTCCTTACAGTTTGATCTCGCAGTGAGGCTGCTTTTCTTCTCCCAAAGGCTGATGCTGTAATAATTGGCTCTTCATGCACGTCAGGTGGCGAGCCCTTGCTCAGTAACACACTCATCCCGGCAGAGATGGAAAAAGAAAAACCAAGTCCCCCAAACGAAGACCTATGCTAGATTGGCTCTACCCAGTCAAGAAATGTAGACCAGCCTCTGTGCCCCACTGTGATGAGTACTGTGGGTTAGCTCTCAACCTCCAGCCCACCCTTGTAGGCACCTTCCCAGCTGTAGAGGTCAGAAAGCCAAAAGCTATACTCACAGACTCCTTTGTAGCTAAGGTTCTGGTTGTAAATAAGGTGGAAATTAGATGGCGGCCCTTTTTTTTCCTTTGCTGGAAGCCAGGTTGTGGAAACGTGGTTTTTCTGCAGCAACATTCCAGCACCCATTTTTCCTGCTATGAAGAGGCGGCTGTGGTGGCAGCTTCTTGTCGGAGTTCTCCTGGTCCCTGACTGGCGACTATGGAGGTCTATGTTAAATCAGCAGTTCCAGCAGAGGGTCAGAGGTAGTCGTTCCACAGCGGGCCAGTTTTCCCATGTTCTCGGAGTCACCCCTGGAGGCCTTATCCCAGAGCCAGCTCTCCCCTCCTTCTGCTCTTTCCAGCGATGTTGTAAGCACTGATACTTGGTAAGTTCTTTCCTACCCAAAATATCTACAGTGCTTTCTAATTCCTGCGCTAAACTTTGAATGATGCTGTAGTGTAAGTGCCTGACAATTAGCTTTTTTTGTTGTAATGTAAGTGCCTGACACTAAGCTTTTGGTTGCCATTTCACAGACATCCATCTCAAATAAACATATTGCCAGCTACACAACCAGATGAGCCAGGCAGCCCCAGCCATGGATTTCCCCTTTTAGAAAGCCCTGAGTGACCTAGATAACTGACCACTTGAGTGACCCTGATTCCCTTCCTGTGCTTTAATTCCTGCTCTTATGTTTTAAATTCACGCATAAAGAGAGAACCCATGAAACCCTTGGCACCCCACTCTCCACCCCAGTAAAGGCAGAACCCAAGGTCTGTGCTCTCTCCTTACCCATGACCTCGGTGTGTGGCTTTCGGGCATGCCGTGTACCCTCCAGGGCTTGTGAGTAATAAGCCTTGTTTTCTCAAAGTTCCCTGTTGGTTGTTGTGAGGTGCATCTTGTAATCATAGTAAGAGCCACAAGGGCTGGTCCAGCTACAACATTGGCTCCAGTGTGGGGAGTAGAGGTTCACCACAAGTAGTAGGGCCCAGGGGAGTGCTGCCAGGCAGTCCTAGAAAACAGCATCCATATAGGCTGACATAAAACAGATACTCATCAGATAGCTCACCCTTCCTCACTGGTGAGGAATAAAGGGGGGCAAGAGGGCAAGAGTCTTTAGGGAAGACTTAAAACCAGAAAGAGGGAAGCAGCATTTCCCCGTGCCACTCTTCAACACCCAACACTGCACTTTTCGTCAAGTCCCTCCTGCCCCTCCCCACCGAGCTACTTTCTTGGTTATCTTTCAGGTCTCAGCAAAAACATGGCCCCCTCCTGGAAGTCTTTTCTGCTCCCCCAGACTAGGTTAGAACCCCCTTACTCACTCTCATAGCACTCTACCTGCACTTTGTAATCCTCAGTCTCCTTGTGATTATGTCCTGTGTCCCTGGTACATCGTAGGCCTTCAGTTATGCAGTGGTTGGCTGGCTGATTGGCATTCCATGGTGGGAATGGGGGAACCAACACAGTGCGCCTCCTCCACATTGTGAAGTGCAGCCGCTGAGCTGCAGGCTTGGTCTACATGAGTTTGCTCTATTGCAGGCAGCTACCTACCTCATTTGCTGTGACTGGGATTTCCACAGTCAATGATGATACCCACTTTTTGCCTTATCTGTTCATGAAAATTAGCCACATTTCCTTATTTTTAAAAACTTGGCCTTTTCATTTGTGCTGCTCTCTTTCCAACTCTCTTGGTAGATGTGGCTCACTGTAGCAGAATTCTTGGGAACAGTGTCTTCAGTTATGCCAAGAAGAATGGCATTTCTCACAAGGAAGTGTGCCGCTGACTTAGAGCTGTCTGTTGGAAGGTTAGTGGGACGTTATGGAGGTCCCTATCTATGCTGTAGTGTAGATAATTGAGAAGGTTGTAGATTGAATGTGCCAAAACTAAGAGCCTTCTCTGTCTTAAAATGGATTTGTCTTATAACTTGGGCCACTTCAACTGCCCAGATGGGTCTTCTGTGACTGCACCCCAACCCTGACCTCGTCCCCGGATTATGAAAGCTCTCTGTGCTCACAGCACACTTGGTGCAGTCTCTGACAGGACTGACTCCCTCAAATCATCATTATCTGTTTTTTCACCTGTTTTCCCCGCCAGGTTATAGAGCTCTTCAAGGGAACAGAGTGTGTCCTGCTCATCTTTACATCCCAAGTACTTGACCCAAGGCCTAACACATAAAGAACACTTGGTAAATGTTTGTCGAACTGAACTAAATTGTGAACATCACATAGGGAGCCTGTAGCCTACCTAAGAAGTGGAAAAATACATTTCCAGTTTATGCTTCCAGTTTCATTTGGGACTTGGGTGATGTCGGACTTCCCTTCGCCATGCAATCCGTCCCGGACATCGATGGGGCTGCCTTGGTGAAGAATGGTTCACCCATCCTTTCACCCATCTCTCACATCACTTTGAGACCTTAGATGGTCTCTTGCTGGGTGCACATTCATTGTATCATCTAAAGAGGTATGTCTGTTAGACAGTTGTATTGTCCAACTTGGATCCAAGCTTGGGTTTCATTTTTTCCATTATCTCATCAGGGTCTTGATGAGGAGTTTCTCGATGTGTCAGGTCTTGTTGGAGATACATAGAACTCTGATCAGTTCATCAACAGACACTTTTGGTTTTTTACTAATCTAAAAAAGTTTTCATATGATTTTTTTTCTTAAAAAAATATTTGATCTTAAAACAATTTTACACACACACAGAATTGCCCTTCCTACCTCATCATCTTATAACAATTTGCATTTCTTAATACCATACTAACAATTAACATTTATTGAGCACTTGCCGTGTCTAAAATGCTGGGCTGAGCATTTACATGCCTCATCTCATTTATTTTTCACATCAACCCCATGAAATGGACACCTTGAAAACTATCCTATTTTATTTATGAGGAAATAGGTTTAGAGATATTAAGTATAAGCTTTTCCAATTTTGATCCCCATGGAAATTTAATTTTATATGGTTTTTAATCATTGTGTGTTTATATATTTTGCCCTACCCTCTTTTTTTCTACTTAATAGTATTTCCTATAAAAGTTTCTGGTGATTGGAGCTTCTGGATTGGTGAATACATCAAGATTCTGGGAGGGTGATGTTCCAGGAGAGGGCATGGGAGCTCCACATTCCTCCTCCCATACCTTGCCCTATGCATCTCTTCCACTGTTCCTGAGTTGTATCCTTTATAATAATAATAGTCACAGTAAGTAAAGCACTTTCCTGAGTTCTTTGAGTCATTCTAGTGAATTATCGAGTCTTGGAGAGGGGACTGTGGGAACCCCCAAATTTGTAGCCAAGTCAGATCCTGTCCACCCTGTTTGCAACTGGTGTCTGAAGTGAGGGCAGTCTTATGGGACTGAGCCCTTAACCCTGTGGAGTCTGATGCTAACTCTGGATAGTTAGTGTCAGAATGGAATTGAATTGTAGGATGCCTAGTTGATGTCAAAGAATCAGAGAATTGGCTGTTGTGTGGAAAGCCTCCACACATTTGGTATCAGAAGTATTGTGAGTAAAAACAGCGCTTTTGGTGTTAGAAAATGTGGGATTCGCTAAAACAGCCCGTGCCCACTGAAACAGGTGGTTCGGGAAGAGAAAGAATTAAAGGATGCAGGATGAGAAACCTTTCATTCCTGGGTGGCCACGTGGCCACTCATAGGGTGGTGCAGCAGCTGTGCTGCAATAAGTTACTAAAGGTAAAAGTTACCAAGGGAATGTAGAGTTGGATCCACTTCCCAGGGAGTTGGTTCATTGGATGTATAAGAAATACAAACAAATAAGAAAAAAGCAAAATATACAGTCCCTTGGTTATTGGTATCTATAATAGCTAAAATAAATTAAAAGAGTGCTAGGTCAGATCTTGATGCTGAACCAAACTCAGATTTCGATCAGTCTGAGCTTCAACCACTAGTGTCAAAGCCACCTGCAAAAGGAAGGATTAAGCAAGACAACAGAGAGTACCCCTAATACCCCTGGTCACCAAGAAGATGGTCCTCACTGAGGGAGGGCAAAACCAAAAAACTATTGAAACCAGGAGGTACAGTGTGAAGGAGCTGTTGAAACCGGAAAACAATCATTGACGATTAAGTATCTAGGTATTAAAGTTTTTTCCTTTTTGCAATTACTGATTATAGCTTTTAGCTGTTTCACCCACCCATTGTTAACTGTGCTGCTTAGGCAATATGCTGTCTGACTCCCACTAGGCTCCTATAGAGAACATCTTCCTGGAGCCTGGGTCACCATGGTAGGTAATGAGTGTGTGAGCTGTTTTTCAGGAATTAGAACTCCTTGTCCACTCCAGGCTGGTTGAGACCACCAACTCATCGACTGGGCCCACAGAGATGTCCAATAAGCGACCTTTTGATGTCAAGACGCTAAAAACTCCACCCTCAGATCATGCTAACACCATCATTTTGTAAACATGGGTCCTATGAAGAGGCATGAAGTCTGACTACGCTTGCACACATCATCAATTACCTCATCTCTCCTCACCTCCAATCACCTCTCTCCACATTTCAGACCACCTTGCCCCCCCCATCCCATAAATATCCCTGAGCCCCTATTTTCAGGGAAGTGAATTTGAGGCTCATGCTCTCGCTTCCTCACATGGCTGCCTTGTGAGTAAACCCTCTCTCTGCTGCAATCTTGTTGTCTCAGCATTTGGCTTTCTTGGTGGCGGGCAAAAACAAACCTGGTTTGGTAACACTGTTGCATTTGTGGATTGGTATCATCAGCTTCTTGAAGAACCTTTACTGAAGTGAATTGTGAGAGTGACTAATCTAGGGGCAGTGTCTTTGGTTTTGAATGCCGCAGAGTAGAAGAGCATGTTTGGGCTGACATAGGACACACGGCTCACTGTGGAACAATCGCAGATGGCTGTACGTGGTCCAGACACATCCCAGGTTATTCCCGAGGAAACAGCCAGCCTGATGGACTGGATGTAATCCACCGGAAGGTCTGTTTACCCTGGGAAGAGGGACTATCTGACTCTCCCTATAAATGCCGAGAGGAACACCCCACATGAAGTAGCTGATATTCTCCATATGCAAGCCATGTGGGACTGACTTTATGACAACCAGATGAACATCCTTGTTACCCAGGCCGTGGTGAGTGCTGTGGTTAGGGGGGCCCCTTTTGCACAGGCACCCTACATAACCTTACTGCTTCAAAACCAGCAATAATCTCAGAAGCTTTATTGAATTTGCTGTCTCAGCTTCCTCTCAGGGGTTTTGCAGATGCTAATAAAAACATTAGGTTAATTAACAAGAGGATGCTGAGAGGCAGCGGGGAGGGTCAAGGAACTCATCCCAGAAGGTGAAACTCTTTAGAAACAGGATAAATAAAACTGGACATTAATGGGATTGAAACAGAGGTCTTAGTAACTATTAAGCACTAATAACTATATAGCACTATTGAAGGCTGGGTAGACTAAAGGGACCCTCTGTTGGGCCCCCAAACAAGTCTGGTCTATTTACTTCAGCTTTGAGAAATTTTTTTTAAATTTTTATTTTTTTAAAGATTTTATTTTTCCTTTTTCTCCCCAAGGCCCCCTGGTACATAGTTATATATCTTAGTTGCAGGTGCTTCTAGTTGTGGCATGTGGGATGCCGCCTCAGCATGGCTTGATGAGCGGTGCCATGTCCGCACCCAGGATCCAAACCAGTGAAACCCTGGGCTGCTGCAGCGGAGCGCGGGAACTTAACCACTCGGCCACCGGCCGGCCGGCTCAAGAGAAGTTTTTTATTAAATTTAAAAAGCCGGCAGGCAAAGATTACAATGAGAAACCTAACCTGGAATAGCCTGGGGCAATAGCTAGGCAGATTAACCAAGATAAAGACTGTTAAAGTAACCAGATTCGGCCCGAGATGGAGTCACTCATGCTAAACTCCAGGTCAGCAAACCAAAACTTCACTAAATTTCTACCCTGGGCTCTCCCAGAAAAGGAGGGCCTAGGTCACCCAATCAGCACTTGCTGCTCAGCATAGGTTACCTGACCCAGCTCAAAGACTTCCCTTTGCTCCATGTGTGGGAAGAACGCTGCCTTAACCAATCAGCAATTGCCCACGGTATCTTCCTTGTTGCTGCTCCCTTGTGCTTGTAAAATCTCTTGTCTTATACAGCTCTTTAGAAGTCCTTTCTATCTGCTGGATTGGATGCTGCTCAATTCATGAATTGCTGAATAAAGCCAATAAGATCTTTAGAATTTACTCAGGGGCCGGCCCAGTGGCGCAGCAGTTAAGTTCGCACGCTCTGCTTCAGTGGCCGGGGGTTTGCGGGTTCGGATCCCGGGTACGGACATGGCACCGCTTGTCAAGCCATGCTGTGGCAGGTGTCCCATATATCAAGTAGAGGAAGATGGGCACAGATGTTAGCTCAGGGCCAGTCTTCCTCAGCAAAAAGAGGAAGATTGGTGGCAGATGTTAGCTCATGGCTAATCTTCCTCAAAATAAAATAAAATTTACTCAGTTGAATTTTGTTCTTTAGCAAGACTGACAAAATGTTAGGGTCCCTAGGCTTGTCCCCTTGCTGAGGACCCAGTGCCTTAGGTACTTGAGTGGGTAAAATGATCCGGGAGTGAAAAAGAAAAGTTTCTGGGACTCCTTGATGTGAGACCCCCATGCACTATGGTACCAAACTCATTGGTGAAGCCCTGATGCCGGCTTCAACAAGACAGAGAGAAATGGAAATGCAAGGATTGATAGGATGAAGGTGGAGGTTTGGATGAAAATTGGAAGGTTTAAACAAGCTTTATGTCTCCTTTACCTGAATGTTTTGTGGGAATGGATATCACGTCTGACTGGGGAATGCCTCCCCTGTCTACGTTAGAAACGTAAGGATTGATGAGATTAAAGTGAAAGTTTAGATGAAAATTCATGTCTGAAGTGGTTGCATCTCTTTTACCTGAATGATTATGGAGACGGACATTGTATCTGACCAGGGAATTTCTATAAAATAGAAAGCATGGAAATCCACCCTTCAAGCAGTTTTAATTGGACATGCTCAACGAGAACCAATAAGATGGCCTGAGCCCGAACAGTCTAGAGTGTGGAGAGCTGATATCAACAAGTTCTCTGTGCCGTAGCTCTAAGTGGAGCATCCACTGGGGCTTATTGTGAAAGTCTGTGAGTGCCTCCCAGCACCGACGACTGAAACTTGGCTCTCGAGATTCCCATTCCAGGGTAATTACTAGCTTGCTATCAGACCTTAATTGAAACTGCCCCTATGACTGAAAGCCATAAAACAGCCTTCAGTCTAAAATGCCTGTGAGGTCTTGGGTGAGGTCAGAAAAACACTCATTGGGGAGGCCAATGCCCAGAAAAGTTCCATAATGAAATGGAAATGGTTACAAAGGATCATGCTACTTCTGCAATGCAAGGATGATGTACTTACAAGCAGGGAGCTTCTTTTCACCTTGGACTGATGTGTGAGGAGCTGCCAGATTCTGTCATCACTTGGACGGTGCCTTATAAACAGCTCTCAACTGGCCAGCAAAGAGCGGCTTGGTTTATTGTTGGCAGTTGTAAGGTAAACAGACAATATCCTCTTTGGAAGGCCAGCATCCTGGTCCAAGAAAGGTAAAAGCAAATCAGCTTGGTGGGCTGGATCCCATGCTATTTTCCTAGCAGTAGTGGAAGAATTAAACAATGATAAAAGCTCCTATATTTTGCTTTTTATCTACTCATGGACAAAGGCCTATGGCTAAGTAATGAAACCTCCATAAAAACCCTAATCAACAGGATTCCACATTGAGAGGTTTCAGATTGGTGAACATGTCACAATGCTGGGAGGGTGGTGCACACAGAGAGGACAGGAGCTCTGCACCCCTCGCTCCAGACCTGGCCCTGTGCGTCTCTTTCCTTTGACTGTTCCTGAGTTGTATCCTTTATAATAAACCAGTAATAGTAGGTAAAACATGGCAACAAAAAAACCTTTCCAGTTATTTATGTATTTTTACGGTTATGTATTGACTCATAGTAATTCCATGAGTTGGTATATAATGGTTTATGTCATTCAGCCATTGTTGGTTTCTCTATATTTATTGCCACAAGCTTTCTATATCTGCAGCAAGATAATATTTTGAAATATTAATCTTTGTGATTTTCTTTTCTGTCCTACTGAGTATATGATTCTTCACCTAATCATACAAGGACACTAAAATGCCTGGAGAAGAATTGGAGTTATTAAAATAGGAATGCAAACAGAAAGAAACAGTTAGCTTTTGACTTTCCGACTTAAGCTCTTGAAGAAAAGAAAAGGCATTGGGAAATCAAAAAGACCCTGCAAGGAAAGGGCAGAGAATATGTGTGTTCACAATAGATGGTGTCAAAGGTAAACAAAGCCAAAAACAATTAAAGTGGTGAGGACAGATTTTATTCAGTAACACTACCGCAGTAGGGAACGGAGTCCAGCATAAACTGAACTCGACGTCAATTTGTGCAGAGGTCTGAGCTAGAATTACAAATTTTGGATCAATGGTGTCAGTTGCCTGCCCAATATCAATTCTCTTCTTTTTTTTTCTTTTGATTGACATATGATTGACATGTAACATTGTGTAAGTTTAAGGTATACAACAGTGTTGGTTTGATACATTTATATATTGCAACATTCACTAATACTTCTATCATGTCACATATTGTAATTATCATTTCTTTTTTGTGGTGAGAACAATGAAGATCTAATCTCTTAGCAACTTTGGAGTTGATAATACAGTACTCTTGACTGTAATCACTATGCTGTGCATTAGATCTCCAGAAATTATTTATGTGCTACTTGCAAGTTTGTACCCTTGAATAACAACTCCCAATTCTCCCACGCCCCAGACCTGGTAACCACCATTCTACTCTCACTTTCTACCAGTTCACCTTTTTAAAATCCCACATATAAGTGATATCATACAGTATTTGTCTTGCTCTGTCTGACTTATCTCACTTATCATGATGCCCTCAAGGTCCATCTATGTTGTTGCAAATGGCTGTATTTCCTCCTTTCTCGTGGCTGAATAACATTTCATTGTGTGTGTGTGTACATATATACTTTTTTTTAAATTCCATCAGAGTCTTAAATTATTCAGAGTGCAATGTGCCCAGTTAAAGATACCTTCCCTGACTTGCTGGCTGCTAGACATAGCCAGCTCTGACCAATGAGAGGTAAGCAGAAGTTGCTGGATAAGAGTTCCAGGAAACTTTATACAAAGGGATAGATTAGACTTGGGTGCATTTTTGTCTTTCCCCCATCTTCCTGCCCAGAACGTGAACTTGAGGCAGAGGCAGGGCATCTGTCTTGTCATATGAGGCAAAAAGAACATGAGAATGAAAGCTATGTGAGGATGGTGGAGAGGAACAGTCGCAGGTCCCTGGGACGTTGATGACGTTGTGGAGCTCTGTGCCAGCCCCAGATCAGGAATTTGTGTCTCACTCATTTGGTTAAGCTAGTATAGTCACTTCTTCTGTTCTATGTAGTGAAATGCAATCCTAATACTGATGGCAACTGAACCCAAGGGCCTCGATGAAATTGCCCAGGGAGAGAGTCTAGACTGTGAGAAGACAGGAGGGCCTAGAGAGTCCTATGGGAACTCGTAACACTCAATGGCCAGGTAGAGAAGGCTGACTTGGAGAAGAAGAAACCTGAAACCAATGTTTAGGAAGGAGTACTTGGAAGTACTTCCAAGACCAGGAAGCAGAAGGGTAAAAGAACCAGCTCAGGGGCCAGCCCAGTGGCATAGTGGTTAAGTTCTTGCACTCTGCTTTGGTGCCCTGAGGTTCAAGCTTCTGATCCCAAGTGCAGACCTATACACTGTTCATCAAGCCATGCTGTGGCAGCGTCCCCATATACAAAATAGAGGAAGATTGGCACAGATGTTAGCTCAGGGCCAATCTTTCTCACCAAAAACACCCCAGCTCTGTAGCCAGATTACCTGGATTCGATCCTAGCTCAGGTCACTCCTAGCCAGGTGACTTAGGCAATTGACTTAACTGGGCTCTGCCTTGACCTCCCTATTCATGAAATGGGGATGATAATAGGGCTATTGTGATGATTACATATGAATGGCATGCACAGTAAACCCCTGGCCAGCATTAGCTGCTATTGTTGTTAATCATTACATAGAAAGAAGACCTTTTTGGTTTTGTTTTTGTTTTTGGTAAAGGCTAATCTCTTGGGAAGCCTGCAAATGGTATTATCCTCCATGGGATTACAGACATTAGTCAGCAAACAGGCCTAATGAAAGACGGTTCCCTCCAGGGTGTAGCAGAGTTCCTCCTCCGAGTCTGCCTGGCTGGCCCTGTAGTTGTACGCTGGTAAAAAGCTTTCCATTCAAAGAACGCTTTAGAAGCGTTCGTTGAACCCCTTCCATGTGCAAGGACTGTGTTGGATGATGGCGGGATACAAAGATGAATGCAGTACAGCGTGCGTGCGTGTGTGCGTTGGGGCTGGGGGCAGGGGAGAGAGATCCCTCTGGGGCACCAAGAGCAGCTGCTACCCTCTTTTTCCACTGGGCTTGAACCACGGCAGATGGGAACCTGGAGAGACACCTCATGAAAGCTGGGGATGGAGCTCACTTGGCAAAAGGCAGAGCCAAGTGATGGAGAGAAATAGAGTCCCAGCACCATGACGTGTTTGAGCCCTGGATCAAATACCACCTGAAGGGAGAAGCCTTCTCCAACTTTACATTTATGAGGTCCAAAAATTGCTAAAACCACTGTGAGTTAGATTTTCCTTCACTTGCAACTGAAACAGCCCTAAATGATGCAAGTGATACCTAATTAACATTCGCCTCCTGCCTTAAAATGTACTGCTTTGTTTGCAGCTGTTAATGCCTAATTAAATCAACTGTTGAAGTTGCATAGCCAGCCAGTTTCAGAAACTGGAGTAAACCCTAGGTATCATTTTAAAAAGATTATATTAAGGAAAATTTCAAATACAAAAGTAGGGACAATAGTATAATGAACCACTATGTACCTATCACTCCATTTCAACAATTGTCAATCCGTGAACAAACTTAATTTCACCTGCCTTCCACCCCGCAAAATGGACTGTTGGTTTTTTTTTAAGATTGGCACCTGAGCCAAAATCTGTTGCCAATCTTTTTTTCTTCTTCTTCGTCTTCTTTTTCCTCCCCAAAGCCCCCCAGTACATAGTTGCACATGGTAGTTGTGGTCCTGCTGGTTGTGCTATGTGGGACGCTGCCTCAATATGGCCCAACAAGCGGTGCCATGTCCACACCGTGGATCCGAACTGGCGAAACCCAGGGCCACCAAAGCAGAGTGCACGAACCCAACCACTCAGCCACGGGGCCGGCCCCAAAATGGATTGTTTTAAAGCATGTCCCATGCTTCATGTCACCTGGTTGGTGTCCCCAGGTGACAGGACTGCATCGTATCTGCCCAGGAGCAGAGAGAGGGGAGGTCTAGCCCACTTCAGACCCCAAGATTCCCATGGCAGAGGGTGTCCTCTGATGCTGGCAAGTCAAAACAGGTGACTTTCCACTACAAGTGGTATTAACAGTAATGTGGCAGAGAGACGGAATGATTAGGAAAAGTTTTCAGATTGGAAGAAAGATTATACTGAGCCCTATGAGATGCATAGAAGGTAAGTACCTAAAGAAACTAGAGAATAGGGTTTATTTTTATTTCTAATAAAATAAATAAGTGTAATAGTAAGGAAAATTGGAAAATAAAGAAATGTAGGGAAAATACTCATTAAAAGTCTCACTAACCAAAAAAGCCATTGGCATTTGGTTTCTAGTGCTGGTTGGTTGGTTGGTTTTTTTCCTCTCTCTTTACATTAGTTTTTTTTTTTCTTTTTTTTTTCTTTTTTTATTAATGTTATGATAGATTACAACCTTGTGAGATTTCAGTTGTACATTTTTGTTAGTCATGTTGTGGGTACACCACTTCCCCCTCTGTGCCCTCCCCCCACCCCCCGTTTTCCCTGGTAACCACCGATCAGATCTCCTTATCAATATACTAAATTCCACCTATGAGTGGAGTCATATAGAGTTCGTCTTTCTCTGGCTTATTTCGCTTAACATAATACCCTCGAGGTCCATCCACGTTGCTGTGAATGGGCCAATTTTGTCTTTTTTTATGGCTGAGTAGTATTCCATTGTGTATAAATACCACATCTTCTTTATCCAATCATCAGTTTCTGGGCATCTCTTTACATTAGTTTTAACTGTACTATATTTTTACTTAACAGGCCAAGCAGTTTTCTATGTTACTGAGGACTCTTTACAAACATGTATTTTTAACAGATACATAATATTTTATTAAGGACATATTCCATAGTTTATTTGATCAATCTCCCGTATTTTGGCATTCTGATTCCATTTTTTGGTGATTATAAAGAACTATGTGATATATATTGTTCTGCTTAAGACTTTTTCTGTATTTAGAGTTATTTAATTAGTATGGACTACCAAAAGCAAAATTATGAATATATGAACATATGGACATATGAAGTGGAGCATTTCTAATACTGATTTTACACCATCTCATATTGTTATACAGTAATCTCAAGAGGCACTTCGAACTTCTCAAGAAAAAATTGATAGAAACTGATTAATTTTAAGAACATAGACCCTAGAGTATATGGCCTAGAAATAGAATTTTTAACTGGGCATATAGTCATCCAGAAAAAAGGACTACATTTCCCAGCCTCCCTTGTAGTTAAGTGTGACCATGTGACTAAGTTCTGGCCAATGGGATAGAAGCAGAGGTGTTCCCCCAGCTGCAACTGGAAAACTTCCCCAGTGGGTGCCTTTTGCCCTCTTTTTCTCCTCCTTTTTTCATTTAACTGCCTAGAATGTGGATGCTACCATGTGGGACAATGAGCATAATGACCAAATCATAGGCATGGTGGGGAGATGACTTAGAAGCCAGGGTCGCTGAGAACTTTGAAGAGTGGAGCCATCATTCCACTTCTCCATCACTTCTCTCTCTTTACATGGGAGAGAAACAACCTTCTATCTTAAGTCACTGGAGGTTTGGGTTTTCTACCACATACAGCCAAACCTAATTCTAATAACAGGGTGGTTTTAGAAACTGGGAATGGCACTGTTACACACTTTTTCATACGCCCAGAGAAGTGAAGAATTACTGCCAAGGGAAAAAGCATTTCAAATGTACTTTGAGACTGTGTCCTTCGATTTGGCTTCATCAGCACTCCTGATCACAACAAAAAAGAAAACTGTAGTGTCAGCCGCAGCAAATTCCAAGTAAAGCTATAGGATTCATGTCATTCAACTTCCAATTTAGTTGCCTCAAGTGTAAAGGAAAAGAAGGGAGTTGGTGCACAGTAAACGTCTCCCAGTTTATTATGTTTCCGCAGATTACCCTTTCTACTCCAAGAACTACTTACAGGCTCTCTTGAGAGAACTGCAATCAAAAATACAGTGGCATTTGGCATCTCTTTGGGAGCACATTTAACTCTGCTCCTAGAAGAATAACCTGTTTTAATTTGCTAAAGCTCAAGTCAAATCCTGTTTTCATCTGGGCTGGGCAAAAGAAACCACTGAGAAAATATTTTAAAATAAAAATACCACTCTGAAAAAGAGAAGCAAAATGCCAAGTCAAAAGAAGGTTGTGTTAGAATGTACTTTAGTTATAGTAAGTCAAATCTGGTGAAAACACAGAGACTTTGGGGCTCAGATCTAAAATATGTTAGGAGTGGGGAATCATGCTTTTTGGTTCCTCAGAAAAAGTGGTCATTTCTGGTGCAGCGAAGAGAGTGCAATATTTTCTTGTGCTATTTAGAAGCAATCCTGGTGCTTGCTTTTTCCTGCCATTAGAATTTGTCAGCAGTCAAAATTAGATTCAGCAATCTTCAGAAAGAAGAACAAAGCTGGAGGCATCAAACTCCCTTATTTCAAACTGTACTACAAAGCTATAGAAATCAAAACAGTGTTGGGGCCGGCCCCGTGGCTGAGTGGTTAAGTTCACCCGCTCCGCTTAGATAGCCCAGGGTTTCACTGGTTCGAATCCTGGGCACGGACATGGCACTGCTCATCAAACCACGCTGAGGCGGCGTCCCACATGCCACAACTAGAAGGACCCACAACTGAAAATACACAACTATGTACCGGGGGGCTTTGGGGAGAAAAAGGAAAAATAAAATTTCAAAAAAATCTTAAAAAAATAAATAAAATAAAAAACAGTATGATATTGGCACAAAAACAGACTACATAGATCAATGGGACAGAATAGAGAGCCCAGAAATAAACCCATGCCTATATGGTCAATTAATCTATGACAAAGGAGGCAAGAATACACAATGGGGGAAAAGACAGTCTCTTCAATAAATAGTGTTGGGAAAACTGGACAGCCACATGCAAAAGAATGAAACTGGACTACTTTCTTACACCATATACAAAAATAAACTCAAAATGGATGAAAGACTTAAATGTAAGACTTGAAACCATAAAACTCCTAGAAGAAAACATAGGTAGTAAACTCTTTTACATCAGTTTTAGAAATATTTTTTAGATATGGCTCCTCAAGCAAGGGCAAAAAAATCAAAAATAAACAAATAGGACTACATCAAACTAAAAACCTTTTGCACTGCAAAGAAAACCATCAACAAAACATAAAGGCAACCTACTGAATGGGAGAAGATGTTTGCAAATGATATATCCAATAAGGCACTGATATCCAAAATACCTAAAGAACTCATTCAACTCAATATCAAAAAGACAAAATATCCAATTAAAACACTGGCAGAGGACTTGAATAAACATTTTTCCAAAGAAGATATACAAATGGCCAAGAAGCACATGAAAAGATGTTCAACATCACTAATCATCAGGGAAATGCAAATCAAAACTACAATGAGATATCACCTCATACCTGTCAGAATTATCAAAAAGACAAGAAATAACAAGCGTTGGTGAGGAGGTGGAGAAAAGGAAATCCTCATATACTGCTGATGGGAATACAAATTGACGCAACCAATTTTTATAGTGCAACCATAAACCATACTGTTTATGGAAAACAGTACGGAGTTTCCTTAAAAAATTAAAAATAGAACTACCATACAATACACCAACACCACTTCTGGGTATTTATCTGAAGAAAGTGAAAACACTAATTCAAAAAGATATCTGCACCCCTATGTTCATTGCAGCATTATTTATAATAACCAAGATATGGAAGCAACCTAGGTGTCCATCGGTAGGTCAATGGATACAGAAGATGTGGTGTATATACATATACACACACAATAGGCTAGTGCGCCACTATAAAAAAAATGAAATCCTCCCATTTGTGACAACATGAATGGATCTGGAGGGTATTATGCTAAGTGAAATAAGCCAGACAGAGAAAGAATACCCTATGATTTCACTTATATGTGGAATCTAAAAAAAACAAGTCAAGTGAACAAACAAAACAAAACAGAAACAGACACATAAATACAGAGAACAAATTAGTGGTTGCTAGAGAGGAGAGGGTGGGAGATGGGCAAAACAGATAAAGAGAAGAGGTACAAACTTCTGGTCATAAAATAAATAAGTCACAAGGGGGTAATGAACAGCATAGGGAATATAGCCAACAAGATTATAATAACTTTGTATGATGAGATGGTTATTAGTCTTATCAGGGTGATCATTTTGCAATGTAAATAAGTGTTGAGTCACTATGTTGTATACCTGAAACTAATACAATATTGTGTTAACTATACTTCAATTTAAAAAAATGAACACAAAAAAATCAGGGACAGACTCAAAAGCAAAGAGCTATTCCCAGTTGACTATCTCCAGAATTAAACAGCATCATCAATGATGTAGCTTAATTTGATGTCCCTTGGGTACAGAACTCTCTTTGGACCAGATCTCCCCTCGCACTTCCTCTCTGCCAACCACGTGTGATGGATCTGGCCAGTTTCTGCAAGATCCCCTCTTTCCCCTTAACTCACCCTGGACTGAAGCTTCAGGTACTTGCGCAGCCATCTCTCCAGCGAGCTGAGGGGCGGCCATCTAGTTTGAGATTGCACAGGGTGAGCCAGCTTCCTCCTGCCGGTCTGCATACCTCTGGACTACTCCAGTCAGTTGCTGTTCACCTGCGGGAAGCAAACAAATAAAGCTGAGTGTTGTTTTAGGCAAAGCCTAACAGAGATAGCAAATCTGTCTCAAAAGGAATCATAGATATATATGGATACATATATATAGTGTATCCCAAAGCCAATGAGAGTAAAAGAAACATGTCACCATCCTGGGCCATTCTATTACGATAATAAATAATTAACCTTCAGCAGGTCCAATTACCCATTTATGTATGGACTTCAGGAGGTTTCTGATGTTACGTCTTTTTCAGAATAGATATTTCACTTCCAGGGTAAAGGAGATGGGTGTAGAACTTGGCAATGAAATCTGTACTCTTTTGGAGGAAAAAGGACTGCGTTTAACTTGAATTGATGATAGATTTTAACATTATATTCCAGAGTGTTCCACCAGGGTAACAGCTCATTATTGCCCTGTGCTTTTTCTTTAAAAGCTGTCCGCCTGCTGCCAAGGGGCCCCGAAGGTTGCCTTTGCTCCTTGCTCGCTTTCTCTTTAAGAGTCGTTAGCTTTTAGGCTGGTTAAGTTCCAAGTGCCCTCTGGACTAATTGGCACCCTGTGAGGATTTTCCAATTTGGGAGAGAACGAGCTTGTTCTTCAGGGAAGGTTCTTCAAGGTAGTTGCTCTCTGAGAGCTTCTTGCCCCCGCCTTCGGCAGCCTTCACCAGAGACAGATTCCTCTTGCTGTTAGGAGGAGCTAGAAACTCACAGACGGAAGAATAGGAGCTCAGGGCAGACTTGCTGAGACCTTTGAAACCAGTGACCTTTCGAAAGGGAGCGAGCAGGGGAAAGGCCAGCGCAGGCAAAAGCAGCTGAACCACCCACCCCACCCCCCAGGACAGGCACAACAGCTCTGGCTAGACATTTCCATTCTTCCTTTTTCTAAAGAGCTTCAGCGCACGGGGTTGGTAGAGGGAGCTAATGTATTAACCAGGATTCCAAGCAGGGAGAGAGAGCAGCACTTACTTGAAATAAATATTTAACAAACCACCTGGACTGGAGGTAGGTACCCCAAGGATTGCTGGCTAAGAAAAGGTGGTGGCTCAGCCCAGCAAGACTCCAAGAGGAACGTGTGTGTGTCCAGGGGGTGAGTGAGGAAGCATGAGAAGAAAAGACGTGGAGAAGAGGGAAGTCCTCTCTGAGCCACCACTTGCCACCCCAGATCGGGGATGTGTGGGGAAAAAGGCTGGAGTGGAGGGTGGGGTGACAAATAAACAAGTGACCGCCTGGAGGGAAGCAATGAAGAGTAAAATGGAATGGTTGTTTTCTGTGAGTTGTGGGCTGTCGTCCTCTTCCCCAGCTCTGCTCTGAAATCTGCAGGGAAGTTTACATTGTCCCCTGTGGCGAGTGTGGGTGCATCCTTTCTGTGGAAACTGAGGAGGTGCTGAGTTGTATGGTCTGTTGACATTGGGTGAAGAAAAGATGAATCAGTGCTGGACACAGGATATAGGACCAGCTGGGTTGTGGCACCTTTGTTCCTCTGGGTGTTCACATTGCAGTCCTGGCAAATGGCAGAAAGGAGGTGACAGCCAAAGTTGGTTTTGGGTGGAAAAGAGGAGGCTCAAAACTGAACTGGGGGCCATCCCCCAGGGGAGCGCTCCAGGCTCGATGTGAACTGAGCACTGCCTGACTCTAAAGCTCATGCCTTGATCATCTGGATAGTCATGTCCCTCCTCCTGCCCCTGGACAGGGCTTTAGAACTGTTGGAATTAGTGCCTCATTGCGGCTGGCCCCAGTTTCTGGTAGGAGGAGCATAGCATGGGGCATAAATGCATGGGTTGTGGAGCCAGAGTCTCTGGGTTTGAATCCTAGCTCAGCCAATTACTAGTTGTGTGACCTTGGACTTGTTATTCGGATTCCCTCTACCTCAACTTCCTCTTCTGCAACATCAAGACAACAATAGGAGCTTCTTGTACAGTTGTTGGGGGAGTAAATGAGATTATGTCCATAAGAATTTTAGCACAATGCAATAAATGTTAGTTGTTATTTTCTAACAACAACACAGGACCACTCACTCCATAAACAGCCCTGAAGCTCAGCAACACTGATGTTATTTTTCTATCCATTGTGGGGACCTGGAATTGGCCACCCCAAGATATGTCTCTTTGGCATCAGGATTATTTGAGGCTGATTGCTTTTGATAAACTGGGACAGGGAAGGAGGCTCTGAGGAATGGAACTTGCCCTTTGTTAGGACACGTTTACATTTGTAAGGTAAATCTCTATCTGTAAAAGGTGCCTCCCTCTCTGTACCAGGAAGAAGAAAGGCGATGACCTTCTCTCTAAAAACTCTTAATCAACACCAAAGGCAAGGACTTAAATCTGCATTTTATTGTGCTTCTCTGGTAACCTCCTGTAACTGACTTCCCTCCCCCTCCCAACGTTGGCGTCTCCTTAAAGATTAAGCATCTTTCTTTGGGCTGGGAACCGATTGCGGTGCTCATCTGTGACCCCCCAGCCCGAGGTAACACACCCGCCACCCTGCGGCGCTCACTGTGACAGCAGACCTATCTGCCATTTCCATCAAGAGCTGTGCTGACAGAGCAGCCTCCTGACTATTGTAAAAGGGACATTTCAATCACATGTGAAACACCTGTTTGGGGGTATATATCCACTATGTGCACCCCACTTCTTCGGTGCCCTTTCTTCGTTCGGGAAGAGAGGCCCCGGGCCATGGTTCCTCATAAAGCTTTGTTTAATTTTCTCTTGCTATTCTGTCTCATGTGAATTTAATTCGTTCTCCGGCCAGACGAACCCCCATTTGGGGAGAGGAAATGTTCCTTCTCCCCTACACCATCTTTCTGATACACAGAAAGAGTTCAGGTCCTGGAGCCAGACAGACTCGGTTCCAATGCCAGCTCTACTCCTGATTGTGTCACTCTGGGCTAATTACTTAATCTCCCTGTAAAAGAGGTGAAAAACATGAAAACTTGCCTGGCCGAGTCCTGTCCATCTGGTTTGGTCATGAAATGATCTGGCGGCTCCCCTGCCCTATTCTGCTTTGCTACCCACATATTCTAAACAGCTCTGAGGTCTCCTAGGACATCAAACTTTTCCCATATTCAGTTAAGTTTGGCTGGAGTTACACTCACTTGGTGGGAAGTGTTCCCTCTGTGTTGTGTGGGAAGCCTGTGGGCCTCACCTTAGCACCTTGCTGGGTGGGTTGGCTGAAATATGACGGGGTCAGTTCAGCGATATGGGCTGTTTGGAGAACTGCTGGGAATCCTAAAATTGGCTAAGATGGGATAAACTAAGTCAAACACATTTATTATGAGGCAAACTTGTCTCTTTTTCCCTCAGCTTTGGGCAAGTCTCTGTTAGCTGCCCCTCCCCCTACACTTCCAAGGGCCTCCCCAAAGGCTTTTGTCACTGAATACCACCATCTGTAATGTTTTCTCCTCCTAGGATGCCCAGCCCCATTATAGCCCCTCCAGTAGGCTTGATTTCCCTCAGCGTGTCGCATGGGGGACCAAGACATTTTGTTTGGCTGTTGGAAGAGTAACTACAGGAAGTCGAAGGAATTGGGAGCATATATATCCCCATATATAGATAGATAGAGATGCGTTGAAAATGCCCTGGAAGATTATCTCTGAAGGCTAATGATGGCTATCTCTAAATGCGGGATAGCATGGTTTTATTTTGGTGTGGCTGTACTTTCTAATCTTTTCTGTAATGAAAAGGTATGGCTTTTGCAATAGAGGGAAAATAATTGTGAAAAATAAAAGTGATATTCTCAGCTAGAAAATTCATCCAACAGGTATTTATCCAGGCTGTATTGTGGCCAGCACTGGGCTTGGCACCCAATGAACTAAAGGGGTAAGATCCCTGCACTCAAAGAAACTGCGACAAACTGAGGGAAACCTTCAACAAGCAAATAAATGTCATGACAATGTGGGGTGCATGCAACAAAAGAAATGACCTGGGTGCTGTGGTTGAGAGTAATGGGAGGAGGCTGTGTCTGGTGGATCCTACTTTAGAAAGCAGTTAACAGATGATGTTTAGGCTCAGACCTTTAGGAGGAAAAGGAGCCTGCAATGCAAAGAGTGGGTGGAAGAGAGTTCTAGACACAGGAAGTGCCTGTGGGATGGTCTTAAGGCAAGAGTGAGCTTGACACGGGGAGGGACTGTTCGGGGAGTGAAGGCGAGATTGTGGAGGGTGCAGGCGCCAGCTCATGCAGAGCCTTCAAGCCTTGATAAAGAGCCTGGTCTTTATTCTAAATCCAAGAGGGAGCCAGTTAGGAAGCTCTTGAAAGAGAAGAGGTTGCGGGGTGTGGGTGGAGAAGGAAAGAGGTGCAGACTTAGGGCATTCTGAATGGAGAACAGATAGACAAAACATTGGATTGGAGGTGGGGAATGAGAGGCGGAGGTGCCATGGATGCCCTTTCCTGGCTTGGAATTATTTATCAAAGTGAGGCAGACTGTGGGAGGAACAGGCGTGGACATGTCAAATTTCAGACGTCTGGGTTTACTAAAAGGGCAGCATTCAGAGGCGGCTCAGCCCTCTGATGTGATCAGGCCCAGCGCAAACAGGAGAAACGATTCGCCAAATTGCTTTGGCATAACTTAACAACTTTAAAAGTTCTAGTTCCTTATTTATAGAACTCTTAGGGATCTAAAAGAGTCACATATAATTTTGCATTGTACTTTATTTCATTTTATGGGTGACAGCATGTGTATGGTGGCATTTGGTAGTTTGGGGTTTCATAAAGATAACGAGTGTAATCCTCGTGAATGTCAAAGGTCTACTATAGATACAATAGATGATGCATTGCACGAATTTCCAATAGAACTTTATGGAAAACATAAAGTGGCTAGTTGGTGTGTGGTCTGTGGATAGACAATAGTTACCCTTTATCGAGCACTTACTATGTGCTGTGCATTCTGTTACACTCTGTAAATATCCCATTTAGCCCCATAGTACTTATCATCCATTTTTGTGTGAGCAAAAAAGACTCAGAAAGGTTAAGCAACTTGCCTAGTGTCATAACTCTAGCAAGGGACGGAGTCTGTATATGGACCCAGGTCTGGGCTGACTAGGAAGCTTGGGTTTCTATGAAGCAAGTGTTGTCCTTGGTAGCAGAATAGGTTATCTAGGAATCCTAGGTTGGGATGGGGTTGAGAATGAAAACGGTTTATTGAAGAGTGACATTCATGGACAGACAAGGCCCCACTGCAGACTTGTCAAAGTCTCTGCCAGCCCAGCATGGAGCTCTGAAGCAAAGACTGCCCATTGAAGAGGTCCTCCATTGGGTAGAGATGGCTAGGCCCTTGTACAGCTACCTCAGCTCAACCCTTGGCTGGGGAGAGCACTCCAAGAAAAGCATGATCTCAGCTTGGAAGCTGGGCTGGACCCCAAGGGCTGTCAGTTAACTGTATTCCTTGCATCTGGGCATTTAAGATCCCCTTAAATGGGGATCTGAACAGTGCATCTCCTTGGCTGCCACCCGCTCTAAAAATTGCCAGCACTCCTTTCATCCAAGAAAAGACAGTGCATTATTTATCTATTGTTGTGTAATAAATTGCCCCAAAATGTACTAGCTTAAAATGACAAACACTTATTATCTCACAGTTTCCATGGGTTAGGAAGCCAGGCATGGCTTAGCTGGGTACCTCTGGCTGAAGTTCTTTTACAAGGTTGCAGTCAAGCTGTAGCTGAGGCTGCAGTCTCATCTGAAGGCTCCCTGTAGTTGGAATATGCTTCCAAGCTCACTTGCATGGTTGCTGGAAGGCCTTGGTCCCTCATCACATGGGCCTCTCCACAGGACTACCTCACAACATGGCAACTGACTTTCCCCAGGGTAAGCAACCCAAGAGACAGCGAGAAAGAGGACTCAAGGCAGAAGTCATGACCTTTTATAATCGAATCTTGAAAGTGACATCCCCTCACTTCTGCCACATTCTGTTTGGTAGAAGCAACTCAATAAATCCAGTCTATACTCAAGGGATGTACAACTACAAGAATACCAGGAGTTGGGCATCATTGGGGGCCATTTTAGAGGCTGCCTACGATAGGCAGGTGCATATTCAAATAAACAACACTGATGGCAATAATAATTTTACCTACCATGTATTGAACACTTGCTATGAGTCAGGTGTGGTATTAGGCTCTTACCTACATCATCTCCAGGCAGCTCCTTTATTCACCCAAGATTCATCAGGTATCAGGCCCCATGAGCTGCAGAGAACAGAAAGACAAAGGAAGTACACTTCCTGCTTTTGACGTGCTCATGTCCATAGGTATAATTTGTGTCACCTTTACAGAGGAGGAAAAGAGGTCACACAGTGAGCAAGTAAGTGGCTGAGGTAGGAGGCCAAAGCTGGTCAGTGTGACTTCAAGGCCATAACTTTTGTGAAGACAGCATACTCCTGTATCCACAAGCCCACAAACATCACTAGCCTAAGAACAACTATGAGGAAGGAACAAGCCACAAAGAATACATACAATATAATTCCATTTATATGAAGTTCAAAAACAGGGGCTTGTGTAGCAGAGCACAAGTAGCAGTAACACTAAAGAGAAAAGCAAGGAAATCATTTCCACAAACTAGGATAGTGGCCATCTCGGCGGGAGAAGGGGAATGTGATGAGAGGGTACACAAGGGACTTCTGGGGGCTGAGAATTATTCTGTACTTGGTGGTGGTGGTTATATGGGTGTCCAATTTTTAAGGACGCATTAAACTGTACGTACATGTTTTATTTATTCCTCTGTATGTATGACATATTTCCCAGCAAATAAAATCACAGTAAGAACAACTGTGTCAAGTGGAATGTTATTTGCCAGGTGCAGGCACCTGTGATGGCAGGTAAAGAGCTCTTTGCCAGAGACAGGAGGGGCATACGGCCTTCTTGCCTTTGGCAATCTCCCACATAGATGGATTCGCAGCCTGGCTCACCACTATCTTCTCGACGTGTGTTACACCCAGAATAAACTCTGAGGAGGACAGTGCTTGGCAAGATCCTGTTGCCATTTGATACAACGTGTCTGAGCAAGTTGAAGTTTTTCTGTTCCCGAAAGGGGGGTTGAAGAATGAAACCTGATTCACATTTTAACAACAGTCACTTAGATCTTTACCCAGCAAAGAGCAACTTTGTACAACAGCGTGAGAGAGCGCTCAATCCCAGGGTATCAGAGATGAATTAGGCTTTAATTTATTCCCTTTCAGAACCTGTTGAAAGGCAGAGGGCACTTTTAGGTTCGGTTCTGTTGGCGATGTTGAAGCCAGACCAGCTGGAAATACAGGAGGGCTTCCGAAGCCAGTCTGTCCACCGGGAGGATGAGGGCAGGGGACTGGGAGATGTCCTAACTCTTTGGGGGATTTTGAGCTCATTGTGCCCAGTCCCACCTTGGTCAGATGGAGCTTTCTTTGCTTTCTGAGTTACCAGCTCTCTAGATGTCCTGGGCTTACAACAAGGCTCTATATCTAGACTTGGGGAGTGGTTACCTGTACCTGAGGTAGGGTCACATGGAGCTGAGGTGTGTTTTAGGGCCCAAAGATTGCCCTTCCACTGTCAGTTGGAGGCAGGGAAGCAGGAGAGGTAGAGTTGCCAGATAAAGTACTGGACTCCTGTTAAATCTGAATTTCAGATAAACAATGAATAACTTTTTAGTATAAGTATGCCCCAAGTATTGCATGGGATATACTTATACTAAAAAAGTATCCATTGCTTATCTGAAATTCAAATTCAGCTGTTCAGTGGAGCATTCTGTCTTTTTATTTCCTAAATTTGGCTACACTGGGAGGGGACGGTACCTAGCATCTAGCAAAGGGAAGGACAACTGGGTGCAGCAGAATGCTCCCAAGCTCTGTGAAGCTAGCAATTGATACTGCTTTCTTGATCTGCTCACGATCTCCATTTCTCTCCCTTTCCCCAGCCCTTGGAGGCTTCTAACTAGTGTATAGGCTGTGCACCTAATCTGCACCACATATTTGATAATATTCAGGAATTATTATTATGTTGTGTGATAATGGCATTGTGGTTTTTTTTGAAAGGAGGTCTTATCTCTTAGAGATGTATACTGAAGTATTTATAGATAAGCGATAACATATCTGACATTTGCTTCAAAATAATATGGCGGGATGGGGGGGGAGCCAATATATATCATCAAATAAAAGGGCAGATGTGGTGGCCAGGGACTGGCAGCAGAGGAGGGGATGGACTGCATAGGGGCACAAGGAAATTTGGGGAATGACAGAAATGTTCTGTATTTTGATGATGGCGGGGTTTCAAATTAGTTAGAAACTTATGTCCACACACAAACCTATACACAAATGTTTATAGCAACTTTATTCATAACTGCCAGAACTTGGAATGAACCCAGATGTACTTCAATAGGTAAATGGATAAACAAATTGCGGTACTTGCATACAATGAAATATTATTCAATGATAAAACGAAATGAGCCACTAGGGGGTTAGGGGTGGGAGAAATGGGGAGATATTGGTGAAAGGTTACAAACTTCCAGTTATAAGATTAACAAGTTTGGGGACCTAATGCACAGCATGGTGATTATAGCTAATAATACTGTGTCATATATCTGAATGTTACCAAGAGAGAAGATCTTAAATGTTCTCACCACAAAACAGAAATGGTAACCATGTGATAGGATGTAGGTAGCCGCTAATACTATGGTGGGAATCATTTTGAAATTTATAAATGTATCAAATCAACATGTAGTCCTTAAATTTATACAATGTTATGTGTCAATTACACCTCAATAAAGCTGAAAGGAAGAAGTGAGCCACCAAGTCAGGAAAAGACATGGAAGACCCTTAAATGCATATTGCTAAATGAAAGAAGCTAGTCTGAAAAAGCTACATACTGTATGATTCTAACTATATGACATTCCAGAAAAGGTAATACTATAGAGACAGTAAAAAGATCAGTGGTTGCCAGGGGTTAGTAGGGAGGGAAGGGAGGAATGAGTAAGTGGAAGACAAGTGATGTTTAGGGCTGTGAAACTATTCTGTCTGATTCTGTATATGACATTATGCATTTATCAAAACCCATAGAACTGTATGACACAATGAATGAGACAGTGTAAACTATGGCCCTTAGTTAATAATAACCCAGTATCAACATTGATTCATTAACTATAATAAATATATCACACCAATGTAAGATGTTAATAATAGGAGAAAATGTGTACTTGGAGAGAGGGGGTATATGGGAATCCTCTGTGCTTCTACCAATTTTTCTGTAAACCTAAAACTGCTCTAAAAAACTGTCTGCTAATTTCTTAAAAAGTAAGGAAAATAGAAGGAAAAAAATCCAAATGAGATATTTTGGAATTTCTCAATAAAAACCAGTTGCTAAAAAATCATTGAAATTAGATTTAATTGAGATAACTATGAATGACTGGAAGAAAATTATTAGAAGGATTTTACATTCAGGTTTCCTCTGAGTGACTCCAAGTTCTCATTGCACATTAACCTGAAAAATGGAAATTCTAAAAACTATTAAAAAGATGGACAAAAACACACAATCATGTTACTCTACAGATGTACTCTGCAAGCATGCCCTCCCATCTCTTTGTTTACCCAGCAGTAGTTTTGCATGTAACCGCGCTGTATTCGCCAACTTTGTTTTCTGATTCTGTGGGAGGGTTACTCATGTTCACAAAGGGTGGGGTATGCAGGGAGGCCCTCTGGAAATTTGATGAGAATGAGGGGGAACTTTAAAATATCAACCCAGCCACACTTACAAACACTTGTTGGAATTGCCTCCATGGAGGCTGGGATCCTGTGCTGTTAGAAGCCTTCCCCTGACGGGCTGGCCTCGGTTTTATTGCTTTGTAACCATTGGGAACCAGCTTCTGGCCAAGCATCTGGGAGGGCACACCCAGTTCCCAGCTCTGGCTAGATGTGAAAGTGAAAGGTTCTCATTGAACTCTGTGGGCTGGGAACAGAGCCACCTGTCAGGAGGAAGAACAGGTTGCGCCTAACTCGAGGGTGCTCCCAAGCGGCTGTGGACCAGCAATGGTCCCTGCAGAGAGAGGCAAGAAGTGTGAGCCAAACCGTAAGTATATAAGTGTGAGTACATGGAGAGCACAGAGGAGTCTGGGGTACAGAATCCTTGACTGTAACTTCCACTCGTGGCCTGGATATGCCAGTATTGTCACAGGGTAAACCCGGAGCTTAGAACAACTAATCAATGGTAACTGATGTTTATTCGGCACTTACTCTGTGCCAGGCATTGGGCTACACGTTTATGCAAAATATCTCATTTAATCTTCACAACAATCATAACAGGCAGGCCCTATTTGTACCTCCATGTTATAGGCGAAGAGATGGAGGCACAGAGAAATTAAGTAGCTTGCCTCAGGTCACAAAATTAGCATGTGGCAGAGCTAGGATTTGCATCTGGCCTGCTGGACCCCAGAGCTTGTTGTCTTCATCACCATGCTAGTGAGGAGGAGGGCAAAAAGATTACAGAAAGTGTTCCTTAAATGGCTACAGCGGCTTTCAGCTATTACTGCTTGATGAGGGAGACAGATGGGTCTGCTGATACAGGAAGAAGCTGAAAGGGGGAGAGGGGTGGGGCTGGGATGGCAAACAGCTGTGACAAGTGCCCTCCGACTGGAAGGAAGCTTTTCCAGGCCAGAAGTGTCTGTACCTCGAGTGCTTAGCATGGTGATGGACACAGAGGCGGTGCTCAGTAAAGGTTTGCCGAATGAATGCAAGAAAGAATATGTTTTTGGCCATCAAAGCCATTTACATAGAATTACCTCCTAGGCCCCTAATAAACATCTGATTGCCTGCTGATGATATTTTTTTTATTTAGGTAAAATATATTTAGCATAAAATTGACCATTTTACCCTTTTTTAAGAGTATAGTTCAGTGGCATTAAATACATTCACATTGTTGTGCTATATACAACGACACAGAGATTAAGAAACCAACAATCCCTTTCCTCTCTAAACTAGTCAGCATTAGAGTTGGTCAGGATGGCCTAAATTAAGCTGTGGGAACAAAAAACTCCAAAATCTCAGTAGTTGAAAAAAATAAGGTTTATTTCTTTCTCATGCTATGTGTCCGTCACAGGTCAGCTGGGGGCTCTGTTCCACGTTACTCTCACTCTGGACACCAGGCTGACGTGAGAAACACTAACTGGAGTACCGCTGGTTGCTATGGAGAGAGAAAGAAGTGGGAGAATTTGTATTGGCTCTTAAAATATCTGCTCCCATGTCATTGGTCAAAGCAGGTCCCGTTCCACATCTAACTTCAAAGAGGATATGGAAGTATACTCCCATCACGTGTCTGGAAAGAAGGAAACAGGATGTTTGTGAAGAGCGTGAGAATACTACACGACTCTTTCAGTTGCAAATAACATAAACCAAATTTTAATTGGCCGAAGCAGAAAAGGGAATTTGCTGACTCACGTAAGTGTAGGGATTGTTTGGCTTCAAACACGGTTGGATCTAGATAGTCAAAGATGTCTTCAGTGCTCCATCTCTCTTTTGTCTGGTCCTTATTCTCAGCTAGCGGCCTCCCAAGTCACGACAGAAACAGCCATCAGAAAGTTTCACAATTATTTTCCATCAACTATAAAAAGGAGAGTCTCAGGGCAGTGTGGTGGCATAGTGGCTGAGTTCGCACACTCCGCTTTGGCAGCCCGGGGTTCACTGGTTCGGATCCTGGGCATGGACCTACACACTGCTCATCAAGCCATGCTGAGGCAGCATCCCACATAGAAGAACTAGAAGGACTTACAAGTAGGATATACAACTATGTACTGGGGCTTTGAGGAGAAAAGAAAAAATTATTTATAAAAAAGGGAGAATCTCTTCCCACTCTGTTCCACAAAAGTACCTGGAATGATTTCCATTGGCCTAGATTGAGTCACATGTCCATTCCTGGTCCACTCTCTCTGACTCTGATTAGTCTGGCCTGATTCAGGTGCCCAGGCTTTTGGAGCTGGGAAGTGAGTCAGCCCCACTTGAAAACTGTGGATGGATAATGGGGGAGGGTTGTCTTCTCCAAATGAAGAGATGATTCCATTACTAGAAGAAGGGACACTGGGCAGGCCAAAACAAAAGATATTCATCGTGTTCTCTCTTCCCTTTTGTGGTGGGTCAGATGCACCTGTGATGGAATCCTGTTGGAATGTGTGACCCCAGGCTTATACCTGCTACCACCCTTCAATTTATGCTCAAGGAAAGGCTAGGGCTTACTTCTCTGAGCAAGGTGTGGTGGGGAGGAGCTGCTTAGAAGTGGGCTATGGAAGAGGAATGATCAAAGATAAGTTGAGATTGGAGCCCAGAGAGTGAGAGAGCAATAATGCCACTAACAGAAATTGAGGGATGAGAAGGAGAATCAATTTTGGAGGGGAGAGTTGAGCTCTACATCTTGAATTTGAAATGACTGGGATATGCACGTAGAGCAATCCACAGGCATTTGGAGCTGCAGAAGCATAACTCTGGATAAAGGGGAGAGCTAGATATTGACTTGAAAATCATCTGATGATAAGAGGTAGGCTATCCGGAGGCCTGAGACACCTGAGGGAGAAAAGGAAAGAAAAGAATGTGGTCTTCCTTGGGAAATATCCCCAGCTAGTGGGTGAGACAAGGAAGGGGAGCCACCAAATGTGACTGAAGAAGATTGGTTATAAGGATGAAAAGGAGATAAAGGGTAGTTTCTACTTCTCAGAGATGTCCTCAACTTGCCCAGGGAAAGGATGAAAAACACTTTCCATGTCATTTCCTCTGACCTCACTCTCACTTCTGATTTTCCTTCTTTTGATCCCGGATTGTATCATTATATCTCTGTGATCTACAAACACCCCTGCACATCCATGTATATGATGATATGCTTGATTATACTTACATTTGTTTCTGTATGTCTTTTGATTGTCAGTTGCCTGATTCACCTACTACCTGTTGATCTATCCCTGTTTTTACTCAAAAGATTATTAGAAGATGATGCTAAGCGGAAGTCTTATCATATTGATTAAAAACCTGAGCTTTCTCAGCAGAACTGGGCTCTAATCTGTGATGTCACTTACCACTTTTGTGGCATATTTTAAATTACTCAAGCTCTGAGACTTAATTTCCTAATCTGTGAAATGGGGATAATGATATCCACTTCCTAGAGTCACAGAAATGACTAAATGACATGACTTAATTGGAGCTCTTAGCATAGTGCATGGCACATAAAAGTAGCTACCATATATTGAGAATTTATTTTCAATAATAACGGTAATAAAGCAGAAAATTTGAAGCCATGAAAAGCCTTCATAATATTGTTGATTAAAAAGGCAGACTGTCAAATAGCATTTACAATATGACCTCATTTTTACTAAAACACATGCACACACACACACATACACACACACAAACACAAACACAGGACTGGAAGGATATATAGCAAAGTGTAGCAGTGATAGTATGGGTAGGATTACAGGTGATTTTTGTTTTATTATATTTTACTTTGCTCATCTGCAGTTAGCTGTATGTTATTTTGCTTATCTGTGATTCCTGTAGTTTGTACAATACATAGCCACTCCTTATGGAATAATAAGAAAACATGTCTCTATAAAAGACAGAGAAACAGTGAGTGATTTTTCTGCAAGACCCAGCAAAGCTGAACTCACAAGATGCCCTGGGGTGGGTAAGGTACCAGCTTATTTCGTCAGGCTTCAGTTGTCCTATTTTTCCGTGTGTTTGTTTTTTCACTCTCCCAGGCTGTCTTTGAGGAATGGAAGTACTGCTCTCAGGGAAATCCCACCCCACAGACTCTAGGCTCTTCTGGACATCAAAGAGCCTGGAGCAGTCCATCCCTTATCTGGATGTGGGCACAGATTGCCACTAAATTCTTCCCTTCGCAGCTACCCTTGAGGGTCTGTGGTAATAGAAAGGAGCAGCGCTGTAATGCACGAGAAATCTTCTAAGCGACTGAACCCAGAATGTTACCATCTGCATGTACTTCTTATTTTTTGGATCAGCAGATGTACTGCTCCAACAATTAGGGACAGCTTGCATCCCACGGTACACAGTGGCTGACAAATGGGGAAAGCACCTCAGAGGCTGGGACATGAGGGGAAGGTGGGGGCTAATTCATCCAGCAGATCAATCATTTGAATAATTAATATGTGACTTCCCTAACTCTTAATAGCTGTAGGAGTTCACACAGACCAATGGCCTTTAAGTAATTAGGCTTTGAGAGGGGAAGATTAGCATAAACTTAAATCTCTCTTCACTTCCCACAAGACTGGTACTCACAGTTCTCAAATACCAAATACTGGTGACCTGGGAGTCTGGAGGGTGGGAGAAAGGAGTAGGATGGTTTCCTCAGCTGGTAAAAGAGTTCTGAGTATTCTGAGTTCGCCTGTGAGGCCACTCCGCACACATGCTTGGTTTAGTACGTTTCACACTTTCAGAACTCTGTTGTAGCTACACACGTGCACTTGATCCTGAGACGCGCTGGTACATCAACAACGGGCTAGGTAGGTTGAGGAAGAAGCTGGGGATTGGGGTGACCAGGGCTTGGCAAACTGATGTGGCTGCACAGCGAGTTCCAGGAGGCTCTGAGGATCCACACCTGAGGAAGTCAGATCTGGTGGGTGGCAACCAGGCTTCCTGCCAACGTTTGTTGGGCCCAGGTAACAACACAAATAGAGACTCATGTACCATATGTCTAAATAATTAAAGTGTAAAATCAAGCTAGCAAACGGTTAAATAAAACACATCCTCTCTGCTTTAACTAGTTTCATCACAACAAAGAGAACATACTTTCATGACAACAAAATAAAAAAAATCCATAAAGCTGTGGTTTTTAAATGAGTGAAAGCCAGCAAAACAGCAAATACGATTGAATGTAATTATCACTGGAAATGTAAACTCAGGGAATATTAATTTCAATTTCCTTGGGTTTTTTCTTTCTGGTGGTTCATCAATATATATATTACTTGTTTCCATGACTTTTAAAATCTAATATATTACTTTTATAATAATAAAGAAAAAGAAATATACTACTTTTGATTATAGTTTGTAATATAATCTAATTAAATTGAGTAAGATTTACTTCTAAATATGTTGTGTATGAGTTCTCTTACTTTAAAACAAATTAATAATCTCATTTTGCATTCTCCATTCTATATGGTGATCATCTGATGCATTTTTAAACCTATATTATGTGTTGAATATTTTCGCATCACATTTTGAAATAATTTCTACGAAACCTAGAAAATTTCCATTATTTTCTGTAAATTTTGAGCTGTCATTGCCACAAAAAGCATCATGTTTGATTAAGTATTGGAGATAAATTTTATTTTATAAGGACATCCTACATCATATAAGAACATCATTTGTCTCTGTTGAATACTATTTTTGTTTGGCCCTTTATTCAGTCTTTAAAAAAATTAATTCTAGTAGTCGTGTATGCATTTTTTTTTGTGTGCACAAGTGATATTTCACTTTAGTCAAGAACCTAAGTGTTTCCAGGCACAAACACCTTAACTGGCCCAAACTGATCTTGTGGACTGGTTATAGAACTCTGTCACAGCAGTAATAAAATATTTGCTACCTAGGATGTAAAAACATATAAAAACTATTTCTACAATTTCTTTCTCTATCTAAAATAATTTTGCTGTAAAATTAAATACTAAATTTTCTGCCATGTTCAGGCAATGGAAAATTGTAATCATTAATTTGAATTGAATTGCATTTTGCTGGGAACATATTTATGCTGTCAGAATGTGACAGCCATTTTTCAGGATCTCTATCCAATAAGCGTAGTAAAGCTCCAGAGGTTTTTCGGTTTTCACATTCAATTGCAGCTCTTATAAATGCAATTTTCTTCATATGCTAATGGACAGGCAAGAATTGCATTTGGCTTTCTGAGTTATGACTTTATTATGAATAATTCTTTTGTTGTTTTCATTGTTTTAGTCAATAATTAAGTCTGCATTTAGTGAAGAAGATGAAGTTGCAGGAATTTCATCCGAGGTTTCAAATTGTGGGTTGGAAGATATTTTTGTTCATTTTCATTTGATTAGTAGTGAAATCTTTATTAAACAAAGAATGTGTAAAGTCCTGTCTGCAAACTTTAAGTGGGTCACACTCAAGAGAAGTCTGCCCCTCCCATTGTTTCCAGTTTTTAGACATTTAAGAAGACTATGTTCTATTTCATTTTCCTTCAGCCTTTTTCTTCTCTGAGCTCCACTTTTGTATTTTCTATCTCTATGGTGATCTTGACTTGTACTCATTTTCAAAATTATTTAAATAAAGCTGAAATTAATATCTAAATTGTTGGAAAATTTACATCTTATTAAAATTTTTATAAAGAACTATAATTCTAGCATTCAATGTGCATCTAGTTGATGATTCATATAATGTTTATATAGTGTTGCATCAAGACCTGCATTTATACAAATCTGAGTTATATGAGTTATGTAATGTTACAAAATATTCCTTAGCTGTCATTTGCAACTGTTGCAAACACCAGAACTATGCACCACTGGGAAAAGATACCTTGTTATGCAAGAATCTACTGCATTCATGCCAGCTGAGATGAAAGATTTGACAACTTAATAGATTTGTCTTTTTTTCTTAAGTGCTTCCTCCTCCTTGCACTCTGAAGCAGTGTCTAGCTCTCTGTTAGCAGCACTGCAACTTAGAAACCTTCATGCCATTAGATTTCAGTCCTTTTTGTTCCAAGGACATAGGGCGAGAAATGTTAACAAAGCAATTTCTTAGGACCTCAACAGTGTAAGTGATGGGAACAAATGTTTAGGGTTTATGGAGTGTGCCGTGCCAGTCCTGAGTGCCAAATCCCCACTGACGGGCCCCCTTACATTCCCTCATACACCTGTTGTGTGTGTGATATGTGGGATCCTCCAAAGCTCAAGGTCTAACCCCCTTTGCCTGGGTTAAGGGCAATAGTGGCCAATTTGGTTGTTGTCTTAGGAACTAGTGAGAGATCTTTGCAGAGTAGGATCCCTTTGGGAGTGGGGATCTCCCAGACTAGAGACTGGGAGAAAGGAGCCACCCCAGGGGAGATTTGGGAGAGAAGGCAGAGGCAGATAGACCATGAGGCTAATGAAGCTTAAGCTTCAAGGTCCCGCCCTTGCACAGATTGCTCCAAGACCCAAGCCTGATTTTGTGTTCTTTTCCTTAAAGCTGGCCCCCAGCTCGCAAAACTTAAGGTTGAAAGACTTAAGGTGGGAAGCCAGGGCCCAAGCTAGACAGGTTCAGGGTGATTCAGGGCAGGTGCCCTTCCAGCAGCGTCCAAGAGTACTCAACAGGAACCAGGGGCACTAGAAGCAGAAGGTCTCCGCCACTCAGCTGGGTCTCACAGTGACATCAAAAACTGCGGTAGCGAGATTCATACAAATCTCTAGAGCAGTGCTGATCCGTAGAAATATAATGCAAGTCACATGTGTAATTTTAAATTTCCTAGTGGCTAGGTTTAAACAAGTTAAAATAAACAGGTGAAAGTAATTTTAATAATGTTTTTTAGGTAACCCAATGTATCCAAGACATTAACCAAGTCCTTAAAATCTAGTGGGTATTCTACACTTACAGCACATCTCAGTTCAGACTAGCCATGTTTCAATTGCTCCACAGCCCTATGTGGCTAGTGGTTACCACATTGTCAGCACAGCTCTAGATAACCCCTCAGCCTCTACCGTCCAGACAATGCTGGCTGGGGCACTGTATTAGTATCCTATTGCTGCTGTAACAAGTTACCTTAAATTTAGCAGCATAAGACAACACAGATTTATTCTCTTACAGTTTTGGAAGTCAGAAGTCCAAAATGGGTTTTACTGGGCTAAGATATGGGTCAGGCTGCCTTCTTTCTGGAGAAACTGTTACCTTGCCTTTTCCAGCTTCTAAAGGCCGCCCACATGCCTTGGTTCACGGCCCCACATCACTCCAACCTCTGCTTTGTAGTCACATGTCCTTGTCTGACTCTAACCCTCCTGCATCTCTTCTATAAGGACCCTTGTGATTTCATTGGGCCCACACAGATATTCCAGGATAATCTCCCCATCTTAAGATCCTAACTTAGCGATACCTGCCAAGTTCCCTTTACCACGTAATGTAGCATATTCACACATTCTGCGGATTAAGATGTGGACATCTTTGGGGGGCATTATTTGGTCTACCACAGGTATTTAGGAGAGGCTTTGAGGCTTCGGGGGAAAGTGTCAGGGCCTCTAGCCAAAATAGGGTCAGGAAAAGAAGGAATAGCTCCATTTTGCCCGGAGTAAGAACAAGAATGAGCTGAAATTCCATTGGAAGAAAACTAGAGGAAGCTGAAGGTGTTGTTGAGTCTTAAGGGGAAAACCTGGCTCACGGTTATCCCAACTAGCAGCCTCTCCCGTTTTGTTTTTGTTTTTTTGCCATTTAGGAAACATCACAGTTATCAGTCCTAGAATAGAGCTTCTCCTCCAAGGACCATATTCATTCCACGCCACCCCCTCCCCCACTATCTGCTACACACGCACACCCCCTTAGGGCACAAATCAGAGGCAGGACTCACAATATGCTCATGGTAGAGTGGATCTTTTAAAAATTAAAATCCTCATTGAATAAAAAATTAAAATATAGGGGCTGGTCCCGTGGCTGAGTCGTTAAGTTTGCGTGCTCCGCTGCAGGCGGCCCAGTGTTTCATTGGTTCGAATCCTGGGTGTGGACATGGCACTGCTCATCAAACCACACTGAGGCAGCATCCCACATGCCACAACTAGAAGGACCCACAACAAAGAATATACAACTATGTACCGGGGGGCTTTGTGTAGAAAAAGGAAAAAAATAAAATCTTTAAAAAAAAAATTAAAATACACTTCATTTTCTTAAAAGAATACTACTAAAACGGGACAATGGGCTCCTGACCAAGGACTCAGCAGTAAATAAGTCAGAATTGTGGTAAAAATTCCATCATAAGAGGGGCCAGCCCGGTGGCATAGTGGTTAAGTTTGTGCGCTCTACTTCAGTGGCCCAGGGTTCGTGGGTTCAGATCCCAGATGCAGACCTAGCACTGTTCATCAAGCCATGCTGTGCCAGCATCCCACATACAAAATAGAAGAAGATTGGCACAGATGTTAGCTCAGTGACAATCTTCTTCAAGCAAAAAGAGGAAGCAATCTTCCTCACATACACACACACAAAACATGCTAAGAGAAAAGATTATAAAATCTGCAATCACCTAGAAGAACAAAAGTGTGCTGCTCCAACTTCTGCAAAATGGACTTAGATGGACTCTGCACAATGATTACACAAGGAGTCCAATGAGGAGTAGAGTGCATGGAAGTGCCATTGGATCATATGTTTGAACTACAGCCCAATTTGATGGCTATCATGTAGTCAGTGATAACCCCACTCAACTTGTTAGAATTTAGGATGGCTCATAGGAGATGATTAATGAGCCAAGCTATCTCACTGATGCCTTTATTTTCTCTTGGTATATTTCCCTGCAGCAAGCAGAAGTATTTAAAAGTATTTCCTTGACTCAGTACAACCAGTGTTCAATGTGTTATTGGTAATGATGGTCATCCTAGCCAACCTGCTCCAGAGCATTGAAGAAACAAGGCACATTGGAAGGGGTGGGAACCTGACACTTGACACACCCCCCCAGGGTATGTCCTGGGAATGCAGCTCACAGGTGTGAGTGCTGGGAGGCGGTCTACTTTGGCAGGCAGAACACAGAATCTAGGGAGCAGGGCAATTGATGATAAGCAGTTGTTCAGTAAAATAGGAGGCATCAGGGTCATCTGATATGACAAGAGGAGGATAGAGGGTAGCAACAGAGCAGTAATAAATTAACACCCTTGGCATTCCTGGATGCCACTCACCACTTAAAATACCTTTGAGTGACCCCAAGGATCTGTGACATGCATTCATTTGTCATTTGCCAAGACAGGCATCTTAAACACCTCGCACATGGGAATGAGTTGAGTGAATGATCGGTATTCCATCTCACCTCGACTCTGGTCCTTTGCTCATGGTTGGGCATGCAGCAACATTCCTTAGGTAATTACAAAATAACAATAAGCACAATAGTTTTTTCTTTGGAACAGAAAGTCAGCTGCTGCCGCCGGTATCAAACTAAAGAGAAATTCAACCAGAAAATGAAATACAACTGAATGTCGAACTCAGCCGGGTTGGGCTCAGAGGGATGAACAGGTCCACTTGTCCTCTACACAAAAAAAGAGACTGAAGAAGCTGTTTGAGTATGCACAGAAACTGTCATCAAGGGAGAGTCCAATTTTAGTGAAAGTTGAAAAGGAGGTGAATATGTGGTGCGAGGCTATGCACAACAAACAGGTGACCCTTTGGTTCTGGAGAACAAGTCACCCGCACAAACAATGTAGGGGTTCACAATGGCTTGGGAGAATCTTGCTCAAGCATGTCATGGGTTTGCCGCAATCAGAAATCAAACTTGTAGGAGCTGATATCTGGGAAAGCGCGTTTGCAGGTAGCAGCTGTTGCTCCGGCTGGAGTTCAGAGGCAGGACTCAGGTGGGGCTTGGGGAGCAACGAAGCTAGGCAGGCACTTAGTCCTGGGAGCCCTGGAGGGGATGCTCAGCAGATAATCAAAATGGCATTTCTGGCTCCTGGAGCAAGGCAGAAGCCAGCCAAGAGAACCCAGGGCAGGGGCAAGAAGTCAAAGCTGACCTCGGAGCAAACTTACCTTTGTGCTATGTCGCCAGGCAGCAGACTACCCATCCTTAACCTTCCTGTTCTAAAGTTGGAATCAGTCCTAAAAATTATGGCAGGGCCAAGCCTACAGATCTGAGAGGAGGATCGAAGGTGCTTAGGTATAGAGAAGAGGGCTGCAGAGCTAGGAACCTGGGAAGGTGTGAGAAAAATCGCCCAAGGAGAAGCGCAGCTGGCAGCTCGGGGTCAGACTGCTGCAGAGGCCCCGGTCAAGTCAAGTATGGTAGCATCTGGTTTTCCTTCTTTACAGGAGAACCTTTACAGGAAGTTCTCAGTGTGTGGCTGCCTGGATAAAGGTTAGGGCAGTTTGTACTGTGCCAACTTGAATAACTTGGGATCTACATTTCCCAGAGTTCTCTCCCTGTACAGGTCCAGGCAGGAGTTGGTCCAAAGAGGAATGTGCGCGAGACAGAAGGTGGAGGTGGAGCAGCAGCTGTTGCCTTCTGAAGACTGTTGTGGTTAGAAGTGGTTGCAGATAGACGCAAAGGTGCCCATGGGTTCCAGCCTGTCCTTGTTCTCTCCTCCTGATCTACGTCTTCTTTCCAACTGCTGACCCTCTTGACTGACAGTGGCCCTCAACTCACCACCAGATCCTTGACAGTGATCCACAAAGGTGCTAGCTACCCAGAGGCACAGCTGCCCACTGACCTCTCACGAGCCTTGCCTCAGCCATGCCATTTCAGTGCTGGATGTGCTTAACTTCTATGATTGACCAAATGGTGACCTCTCTTCTGATCACCAACTTTCCTCCTGATCCTTCACTTCCCCAGCTCCTCCCACCATTATGTAAGGTCTCCTTCCTCTAATAATTTCTTTTCCTGTAACTTGTAGTGTTTCAGCTTCCCTGAATAACTTCTGGCTGTGTGACTAGCAGCCTGTGTAGACTCCTGGGAAATTGAAGCTTCCACCTGCTTATTTATTGTGAAGAGTCTTTGGTTGTAAGAGACAGCAAGCCATACTGAATTTATTTAAGCAAAAAAGGGGACCTTTATTGGCTCATATCCTCAACCCACTCAAATGAAGGGGTGACTGGAGCCAGGGGTTCAAAAACTACTGGTCTCTTATCTCTTCTGCTCTTTTCATGTTAGCTTTATTCTTTCCTCCATCGGGAAAGACTGATCAGCCCAGGGTTGGTCAAGTGTCCCCTACCTGGTCCAATCACAGGCCAGAGGAATGAGGCATTGGAACCGACCCAGCCCGGATCACTTGCCCACCTCTGTGACGCAGGGTCGAGTCAATTATCAGAGGAAATGTAGCACAAATGTGGCCACTGGGAGTATTGTTGGGAGCCAAGAAGCTGCCTTCATTACATCTACTGCATTCCATTTTGTAAGTTAAACTGGGCACTTTGGAGCACAAGAAAAGTTCTTTTTAGCTAAGGTACCAAAGAGATATCCAGCAGTTGGAAGACACAAATAGATTGCCTAGGCCGCTCATGGAATCTGATATTACACTAATGTTTAAGAACTTCTTGCACTATACTGGAAACCTTACAAACAACCCCCAGGTTATTATTGGGCATCTCTAGATGGAACGCTAAAACATGTCTCATTAGAGGCTTGCTAAGACAGGCAGAATTCTAACAACGAAAGAGCTAATACCTTCTTCATTTGTGGATATTCTAAGAAACAAGAGAATGAAAGGGTAAGAAGAAAAATGTAAATCTTAATTAGGAAGCAAAAGGAGTGACAGATGGAGACTTACATCTTTACCACATTGAGTCTTCCAAACCACAAACATGGTACCTCTCCATTGGTTTAGGAATTCTTTTATGTCTTTATCAATAAAGACTAAGTTTTCTCCGTAGAAGTTTTGACCATATTTTATTAGACTTATTCCTAGATAGTGTGTATATTTTGGTCCTATTATAAATGGTATTTTTAAAACTAAATTTTCTAATTGTTTGCTATTGGTGTATAGGAAAGCAATTTTCCTTTTGGCAAAGATCTTATGTCTGGAAACTTTAATGAACTTTCTCATTAGTTCTAAGGGTTTGTCTGGAGAGGCTGTTGAATTTTCTATATATTATCTCATAATTTTCACATGAAAGTTAATTTTCCTTAGGTGACAAATACAAATTAAGTAATGTAAATTTAGGACCATAATACCCAGTATTAATTTTTCCCTGCTTTAATAAGTAACATTTATTTAGCTCTTACTGGAAATCACATGGTCTATGGAAGTGTTTTGCAAAGTATGTTCCATCAACCAAGAGAAGGTTTTCATATTTCATATTATATTCTTTTCTTGGCAATTCACAAAGGCCCTGAGAAGTCCTTCAAAGAAACCTCTCTACCTCGGTTAAATCCTGCAATACAAATGTACTTCATCAAGGAAGGAACCCCTTCAAGTAATACCTCTAGCCTTCTGAGGAACTATTTTTTATAAAGAGCACACTTTGGGAAATGATGGTCTCGAAACATAGTCATCATGAAAACTAGTTAACGCCAATACTTTTTCAAAGAATCGACCATCTTTTTCATTATATTCTTTGGAAGCTAAGCTGGGTAGGACAAGGCTCTATTTGGCTTTTTCTTTCTACTCTTTAGTCTTTAACAATAACTCCCTATGACTCAATGCCAGCATTATAAAAGAAAGAAAAATATGCATATTAATCTCATGAGACTATTTGAGACTTCTATTCCTTAGGAAAGGGCCACAGCTGGTCACAGTGGGAGATCATCCTTATAATTCCATCAATACTTTTTGAGTGACATGCAGATGACATTTTTTTCTGCTTTTATTCCTCTTCCTGCTAACCCCTGGCTATCACTCCTATGCCATATTTTTTCCTTACATTGTACAGAACCACACGTATTTATCAAAAGCTGTCCTTTCTGTGTTCTGGATTACGTACAAAGGCTACAAATTTGTCAGAGTACAGCTAAATAAATGGAAATGGAAAAACCCACAAGTAGGAACATATTTTATTAGGGTAAAAAAATTCTAATTATGGAAGTTTTCTTTGTACTGCTATTTCTGATCAGACAGAGTGTTTATTAGATCATTTGACAGGATAATGATGAATGTCTATCTCAGTGGGTCTCACCCTGCTGAACATCAAAATCATTTGTGGAGGTCTGAAAAAATAGAAATACCTGGGACCCTCTGAATGAGAATCTTCAGGCGGCAGCTTAAGCACTTGTACTTTTAAAGGCCCTGAAATTTAGTCTCTGGTATTTATTTTGTGGCTTTTCTTTTTTAAGAAACCATTTTTCCATTTGGGCTTGGCTAAATTTTCCTTCTAAATTTGATTAAAATAATAAAGAACAGGCCAGCCCAGTGGCATAGTGGTTAAGTTTGCATGCTCTGCTTTGGTGGCCCGGGGTTCACTGGTTGGGATCCTGGGTGTGGACCTACACACCACTCATCAAGCCATGCTGTGGCAGCCCCCTACATAGAAGAACTAGAAGGACTTACAACTAGGTTATAGAACCATGTACTGGGGCTTTGGGGAGAAAATAAAAACAGGAAGATTGGAAAAGATGTTAGCTTAGGGCCAATTTTCCTCACCAAAAAACAGCCTGCAAAAAGAAAAGAAAAGAAAAGAAAAGGAGGCCATTAGAATCATCTTTAAAAAAATAAATTAAAAAAGAATATTTTTAAAGAAAACAAATCAATTCCAAACTCACTTTCCAAATGCTAACAAATTTTTTCCACATCTGGCTCTAGTCCTTGTTCATGTGAAGAAATTTTTGAATTCTGAATTTGTCACTTAGCATTTTACTTTTTAAAATTTCCATGCTATCCTATAGTGATAATACTTGTCACTTTAGGAATTGTATAATATCTCAGCAAGTATTTCTTTGTATCATAACTTAGCTTACAATTCCCTTACTATGGGACATTTAAGCTGTTTCTCTCTTTTTAGTTACTCTAGAGAAAATGGCAATGAAGAATTTGATGTGTATGGATTTTGCTTTTCTTTTGAACCAATTCCTTTGGGATAATTTTCTGGAAATCTAGTTATTAGGTCAAAGGATATGAACGCTTTTTATGACTCTTGTTAATGATTACTAAATTGTTTTCCAAAACGTTGAAGAAAATTGAGAAGCCATGCCCCAACTCCATGGCCTAATTGCTGAGGCTCTCAGGGAGGGGCAGGCAATACTAGAGGTCTGTTGGGTGCTTCCAGGACAGACAGGAGTGGCTCCAAACGTACCAGTCGTATCACTCTGCTTAAGAAGAAAGGCACGAAACCTAACAACCTCACCAGTATTAAGGCTCTGCTCAACCATCTCATCTACCGTGTGCAGTGCTTTCTTGCATTCTCTCTAATCCTCAAAATAACCGTGCAGAATTAGATCTTACTGCCCCTCATTTTACGGAGGAGGAAAGGGTGGGAAGAGAGGCTTGGTAACTCACCTGAGGGCCACATAGTGTGTTAGTACTGAAGTGAGCATTTGAACCCTGTGTTTTGCTGCTGCTATGCCACACTGCATTTCATACCACTGGTTCCTGAAGCAGCCACAGAATCTCACCAATTAGATACCTCCTAAGTCATAAATTGGCTGTAAAGTGGAATATGATAATAGAAGTGGTAGGTTTAAAATGTCCTCAATTCTCTACCTCTTCTCCAACTTGGAGGTGGGGTCTATGGATGTTCCCCTTGCATCTGGGTTGACCCGGGGACTTTTTTTGACCAATAGAGTACAGCATGAGTGATGGTGTCTAGGTCTGGGCCTGGATCTAAGACACCTGGCAGCTTTAGCCTTCATCTTCTTGGAGTCCTAAGCCACTATGTAGAGAGGTCCAGATTCCTTGCTGGAGAGACCACAAGGAGAAAGAAATAAATGCTTGGCCATCCAGCTGTTCCAGCCATTGCAGTTGAGGTACTAGACATGTGAGTGACCCCATCTTGGATCCTCCAACCTCAGTCAAGTCCCCCAGCCAACAACATGTGGAGCAGAAACAAACCATCCCAATGAGCTAATAATCAGTGGATGTTTGGGGGTGGTTTGGTATGCAACAATAGATAACCGAAGAAATATATTTTATTTTGGTGAATCTCAAATGCAGAAAGAGTACCAGTGATACATTCAAGCTTCCCTGACCCTAAAACAAGCAGAATGAAACTCATGGACATTTATCACTTCTCATCCCACCTAGTACTTACCTCTGTCACAGCGCTGACCCCGCCGCACACGGTCTTTGCGTATGTTCACATCCACCTTCCCTACCAGATAGGGGTATTCACCTTGGTAACCACAGCACCTTATACGAAGCCTGGCAGAAAATAGTTGCTTACTGCCTATTTGTTGAATAAATCTTGACTTGCTCTTGATTGATTGATGAAAGCACTTGGAATAATAGCTTTTATTTCTTGGGCTCAGCACTGTGCAGAGTATTTTGTATGGATTATCTCATGTAATCTTCACAACAACCCCATGAAGAAGGGTCTGATTATTATCTTCATTTGACAAATGAGGAAACTGAGAAGGTAGGTAACGTTACTTAGATAATAACTGTTCTTTAAGTACTTATGCTGAGCATGGCAATACTTCAGGCTTTGGCAGCAATTAAATGAATGAAGCCATTGCAGTGTGGTGCACCAAACCCCAAGAAGTCTGGTTGGCTGATTGTGTCACGGTAGACAGCACTAGCTCTGTCAGGACTTGCTCCCAACTGCAGGAATGTCATGGAGGGTCATGCAGGTCATGTCCTGCACAAGGGCATCCAGCCCAAGGGCAGCGGCAGCTGAAATCCAGGATGTGCTATTTTACTCTGCTCACCATGGAGCCTGGCACAGGGCAGTATCTGCCTGGGGGCAGGGACACCTGTTGCCTAATTTGCACAATGCCACTGTGTGGGCTAGTGGCAGACCTGGGTAGAACACATTAGTCTGTGGGAAAGTGCAGCGCCTGATCAAACAGGAGACAGAGGTTACTAAGAAACTTCCCAGGTTTTAGAATAAATAGTGTGAGTGAAATGGTTCCAATGGAATGGCAGGGGGTGCGTGGAGGCTGGGAACAATGGAAGATTTGGGTGAAGTGTGTGAGCTCCCGTATTGCTACATGCTCTGCCTCATCACTTCTGGGAGTGGATCATCTTGGCTAAAGGTCTCATCCCCAGGGGAGTTCCCATCTCCCTGCAGTTATTTGACACTCCTGGATCTTGTGGTTTTGGACCATCTCAGCTGCAACGGTGCAGAGAAAGGTATGCAAACTAACAGAAACACTGCACAAAAGGTCATAAACCCCACCCAGAGAGGGCTCACAACAGTTTTCTTATAGAGCCCAAGCAATTCAAGCATCCATATACAGGCACCCAGCATGGTCGGGGGCCTCCTGCGGGGACTCCCACAGTTGGGCCAGAAAGAGATACCTTCCATGGAATAAAATGAGGTAGGTAAGAGTCTCTGATGATTTAACTGCTTCTCTACATGCACGAGCTTGGCTGTAGTTGAAGGACCTAAATTGGTTTGCGTTAGAACTTCACCCTGCCTGAAGTAGTTTGTAGAGTTTCTTAGGCTTAACTTCCAAACTGAAGTGCCAGTGGAAGAAGCTGGGAAGAGTGAAGGGGGCTCTGGGAAATAGCCAGCCATACTGCCAGCCACCCACTTAACAGAACCAGAATTAAGATCTTAACTATACGGCTGGAAAAGTCCCCAAAAGTATGAGGTGATGATGGTGCTGGAGCCTGGGTGGTGCCTATTTGAGGCCCCTTCATCATAGCCACTTGGGTGGGGCCTATGCCCTGTGAAGCCATAGCATCTTGGGTCTGGAGGGGAGGAAGGGGACAGCCACCTTTTATTATCTGCTGAATGACTTCACATTCCTTTTTTCTACCCGGCATCCACGGGTTCAAGAAAGAAGGGCACTGTATCGGTTTCCTAGGACTGCTGCAACAAAGTACCACAAACTGGGTGGCATAAAACAATAGATCGATTGTCTCATAGTTCTGGAGGGAAGAAGCCCAAAATCAAGGTATCAGCAGGGCTGAGCTCCCTCTGAAACCAGTAGGGGACGCCTTCCTTGCCTCTGCCTCACTTCTGGTGGTTTGCTGGCAATCTTTGGTGTTCCTTGGCTTGTGGATGCATAAATCCAATCCTTTGTTGTCACATGGTGGTCTCCCTGTGTGTCTCTGTCTTCACACAGCTGCCTTCTCATAAGGATACCAGTCATATTACATCAGGGGCCCAATCTACCCTACTACGACCTCAACTGAACTAATTGCATCTGCAACGTTCCTATTTCCAAATAGGGTCCCATTTTGAGTACTCAGGGTTAGGACTGCAACATATCCTTTCTGAGGGGACACAATTCAATCTACAGCAGCCATGCTTCTGCTCCCTGGTTTTCTAGGTGTGCCTCCTGCAGCACTAGAGTGAGCTGGTTAATCCATGGGCTTCAAGTCAGATTGCTTGGGTTAAAACCTTGCCTCTGCTGCTGTGTGACTAAAGGCTATAAAACGAGACTATAATATAACAAGAGTATCTAGTTTTTGAGGTTGGCAGAGGATTAAGATAAAGTACTTTGCACAGTGCTGGGCATCAAGTGCTCATTAAGTATTGGCCATTAGTATTGTTTATTCCCCAGCTCTTTCCATTGACTTGTCTGGGAGCAGATCATTTATTCTTCCCTGCAGACACACACAGTCCTGGGGCATAGCCAAGTGCTTCCTCAGTTTAAGGGAATAGGGAGTTGGGTGGAGAGTGGGAGGGGTTGAGTTCCACTTGTTTATTCAGTTAAACTGAAGGAGTAAAGACACTCCTTCACTGTATTGCCTATAAAGGGGACAGTTCATATTTGTGAGCACTGAAAAAGTTCCTTCTGTAGATCCTTCCTGTAGGAAAGGCAGGACATTTCTCAACTATGTGCCCCCTGAAGTTGGAGGCGCTCTCAAGGGAAGACAACTGGGCTGACTTTTTAAAGAGCCTCATGGATGATGTTTTGATGAAATTCCCCACGGCCCTGTATCAAGCCCTCACTCAGCTTTTCACCAGACTCAGAAACTTCACCACGTTGGAGTCCCAGAACTGAAAGCTGAGTCAAACAAAAAACATTCACGAGATGTGCACCAGATGCAGAAAACAAGACAGCCACTTATGTAATTTACAATGACAAAAATCTACCTGTCAGGTGGACCAGTGCCTTCCACAGTGCCTCATCAGAATGTTGCTCGGTGGGTATGGAGTCAGAACGAGGGGCATGAGTTATATAATGTCAATGAATCATTGCGTCGGGTTCTGATCTGACCGTTTCCACTTATCCAAGATGGCAGCTTCTAGATTAGATCACATTGGGGACCTCCTCCCTTAGGTGGGCATGGCCCGCTTCTTTTTTTTTGTCTCCTTTGGGTGCTTTATTATTCATCTCCTTTTGACTGACATATTCCTTTTTAGATATGGCTTTACCCTCTCTCTTGCTCTACTTACCAGATCCTTATTCTTTTTTTTTTTTAACATCAGGATAATATCAGAGAATCTGACAGAAGCTATCCACAACTATTTCTGCAGAAAAGCGCCAACCTTATAAAACCATCTGAACAATTTCATGGGGTTTGTGGATGTCCTTGAAGCTGTTTTATGACTCCTAGCTTAAAATCCCTGCCTTCGGCGGACCTTTGCCCATTTAGAATTGATGTTAAAGTTTAAGTCTAACAGCATCATCTTATTTTCCTCATGGCCAAGTTCTTAGGATCACCTTCCACCCTCACCTCTCTTCTCATTCCTCCACCTTCTAATCTTAAACTAGGGCCACCCCATGACCTCTGAACTGCCCTGACCTGTGGCCACCTCCTAAGCCACAGCTGCTGGGTGGATCTCTGGTTATGATCCCAGCTAATCCTGTGCTCTCGTCTTCTCCCCTTTGACTCCTGTCTTGTACTTTCTCTCATATTCCAGTTACCCCTCTCCTCTATTCTTCCCTCATTCCTTTCATCCTGGCAGGCATTGCCCATGTCCCCACACACAGGATAAGACTGATAATCTCATTTGCCCCCTGCTTTCTGTCCCTCCTTCCCAGCACCACATTCAGAGCCTCATCTCCCTCTTTCTTCTACTCCCTCCCTCTCCCCATTTTTTCCTACCAACGCTTTCCTGTACTTACCCTCCCTGGACATCATTTTCTCAGTTTCTTCCCTGTAGACCATTCCTACCTCCACCACCACCAGGGCATTGTCTTTCCTTAAAATATCTGCTTTTTACATGATTTTCAATACATATTTGTATTTCCCACCCAGACCACTCCTCTGAGGTCCAGACTTGCACATCCAACTTAAGTACTGTTTGCACTTAGATGTCACAAAAACAGTACAAACATAATGGGTCCAAAATGAAACTAATGATTCTCTGCCCCTATCGTCCCCCACCTCAATAAACTGTACCCCATTTCACGTAGTAACTCAAGCCAGAGGAAGCATCATTCATTGTCTCTTTTTCCTTACCCCCAATAACATGATGGAGTCTTGTTGCTACTACTTCCAAAATATATCTTGAGTCCCAAGCAGCCTCTTCATACCCACTACCATGACTCTTAGCTCAGGCCAGCATCATTTCTCACCTGGACCACTGCATCAGCCTCCCAACTGGTCTCCTGCTTCTATGCTGGTCTTTCCCTAATCCATTCTTTCCACAGCAGCAACAGCTCCCTTTTAAAAACAGAAATTATATTATGTCAATCTCTACTTAACTCTCTTTAATGGCTTCCATTCATTCACTAAACACATTTTTACTGAGTGTCCTCCATGTGCCATGCCCTCAATAATGTGTCCTCTCATGAATGTCAGGTAGACAGTATGTAGATAGTGGTAAGTACTATGAAGAAAAATAAAGAAGGGGTGAGGAACAGGGAATTGTGGAGGTGGGGAGGAGGAGTGGTTACAATTTTAAACAGAGTCCAGGGAAGACTTCACTGAGAAGGTGACTGAGTAGGTGACCTTTGAGCAAAGGACATGAAAGAGGTGAGGGAGTGAGCTCTGCAGAGTTCTGCAGAATATTCCAGTTGGAGGGGATAGCAAGTGCAAAGGCTTTGAGGTGGAAGCACGCCTGGCTTGGGGGTGCTGAGCAGAGTAGAATACAATTCAAGCTTTACTATGGTTTATAAGGCAGCCCAGTTCCCTCACTGCCACCCTCCAAAAAACAAAACCTCCTCCCTCTCCCTTCTTTTCCGGTGCCCCCCCCCCCCGCCCCCATTCCATCCACACTGATCTTCTAGTTCACCAGAAGCTGTTTCCTGTTTTTGCCCGTGTTGTTGCCTCTGCAGGACATATTCCCCAGCTCTTATTCCCAAGTACAATTTGCAAGGCCAGCTCCTTCTCAGCCAGCAGGTTTCAGTTTAAATTTCACCTCAGGCCTTTTCTAACCACAGGACCTAAAGTACGTCTCTTCTTGTTACTTCTTTCCTCTTTCCGCTTCCTATTTGTTTCCTTCATGGCACTAATCACACTGTGCATCAGGACTCACATATACTACATGAATTGATACCTAAAATTCAATAGGTAAATAGCATCTCACTGTCCTTTAAATTTGCATTTGACTAGTGAAGCATTTTCCCAAGTAATGGTGAGTTCTTAGCACGATCTCTTTTCTATATTTTGCCCAAACCAATATTCACTTCAAGTCCTTATGTTTTAGGACCGGGCGCAGGCCTGGCCAGCCGGGACCCCACCCACTTGTCTGGGGGCAATTTATTTTCCCAAGTTTCCCGGAGGAGTCAGTGACTCATGGTGATTATCATGTCCTCACGGGAATTATTCCAAAAGCCAAACCCACTTAGAGGAAAGTGTTCCACTTCGACATCACCAAGTTGTGAAAACGGGCACGAACGCTGCGTTGAAGCGGTGCCAGGCACTCCCATTACGCGGTTATTATTAAGCAATTATTAACGGCCACGGGGCTATGCATTACAATGTAAGGCCAGTTACGGGGAAGCAACGGGAGCCCTGCCGCTCACCCGCCCCTCCGCCTTTTCCAGGGGGCCCTCCGTGACGACGCAGGCAGGTGGTCCAACTGACCCCTCCAGTCCGCTCAGAGCCGAGGCGGGAGAACCCGCGCGGGAAACGCGGAGCACACCTTTCTGCTTCCCGGGGTTCCGAACGCTCCTGCCAGGCCCCTCTCTCGAGCCCCGCCGAGATTACAGCTCGTCTCGCGAGAGCACGAGCAAGGCCCGGCTGCGGAAGGCGGCGGCGGGATGCTGGCCGAGCGCTCCACACCGCGCCCCCTCTGGCGCAGCTGGGAGCGGCGCGGGCGGGAGCGGCCGGCGGCGCGCACGCGCAGGTGAGCGGAGCGAGCGCGGGGGCACGAGGGCGGGGGGCGGGGCCTTGCGTCGCGCCGCGGGCACGTCGCTGCGCGTCCTCAGTATTTAATGTCTCTGTGTTCCACCGGCCTGGGCGAGCACGTGGGGGAGCGGCCGGGGTGCAGCGCTGCGGGGCCGGACCGCGGGGCCCAGGCGGGAGCCGGGGGGCGGCGGCGCGAGAGCTCTGCATCCCGACGGGCGCCGAGGAGCTGGTAAGTTGGGGCCGCCCGTGGACCACCTGCCGGGGCCCTAAGGGCCATGCCGTCTGGGTGATGGGGAGCCGAGGGTGCAGATGCGGGGTGCGACGCGCGTTCCAGGTGTCCCGGGGACCAGTGGCTCCGGACGCCGAGCGCGAGCGGAGGCTCTCCGGCCCGCCGCCTGCTGTCAAGCAGGCCCTTCCTTCCCTTCCGTCGCCTGCGCGCCCCCTCGTCCTCCCCCCCGGGGTTGTCTGCCCGCGGATTCCCGCTGACAGGTCGCCTGTGTGTGGCTGGGGGCGCGCTCTGCAGCCGCCCTGTGCCCCCCACGCGCGTCACCATCCTCGGGGGCGGGGGGCGAGGACGCGACCGCCGGGCCACCCCTCTGAGGCTTAACTTTCCCCGAGCGCGCACGCCCTCCCGTGACACAGACCTGGGCGCGTCCCACCCAAGGTCGCCCAACCCCACACGCGTTTACTTTTCAAAGGTCGTGTGTACCCAGTCTGAGCAGGGAGAGGCAGCGGCGGGGCGGGCTGTGGGCAGGGCCAGGTGCTCAGAAGGGCGAGGAGGTCCCCTAGGGCCCGCAGACACGCCTCTCCCCGCCCTCGGGTTGGAGTTGAGTTGGTCACTTCAGGAACCTCGCCCAACTTCTGGCCCCTTGAGCTCGCCCTGAGTTGCTCCCCACATAGGGCCGGCGGTGGCCAAACCGAGCAGGTAGCTCAGCCCCTGGGAGTTCAGTGCGGCGAACCAGGGGTAAGGGCTCTGTCCGCGGAACCGGGAGGATAGGCTAGCAGACCGATTGTTATTGGAACCGGTCTCGGGTAGAGGGACCACTTGATCCGAGTTAGGGTCCCAAGGTCCAAGCCTTGGTGTCTCGAGAGGATTCGCATTTGCAGCCCCTTAAAGGGTGACTGGAGAGGCGGAGGCCGTCCTGCCCGGTGTGCCCGCTGACTTCATGCCCCAGGGCGCGTAGGTCACATGTCGCGCTCCGCCTGCACACCGCCCTCCGCCGGCCGGCGGTCTGGAGGGACCACACTGGTTTCGGGGTTAGGATCAAAATTATGCTTGGAGAGGCTGTGGTCTGGACGCTTCGGGGGCGGGCTTTCCACCACTTCAACTGTTTTGCGCCCTGGGATGCGGTTCCTCCTGTTTCCTCTCCAAGGGAGGCTTAAGGAAGGAAAGGAGCTGGTGGTGGTGGGCGGTGCCGAACCGACCTGAGACAGCTTGGAAGCCCTGGGCGTTTCGCGATCTTCCTCTCCGGTGGAGATGCCCAGGTTGGTGGGCGCCTTCCTGCTCCTCGGCCGCCGCTAACACAAACCCGGTGGACTTCGCTTCAGGTGTGAGTGGAGACCTCTCAAGCCGGGTAGGGTGTGGTATGGGCACGGCAATTAGGTTAAACTAGCCATCTTTCCCTTACTGAAGTGCAGGCTACTTGGTGTTTAAATTTATTTCCTGCAGGAAAATCTGGACTGCTGGACACCTGTACAATCTGTTGGTTGGTCTCAATTACTGATCAAGGTACACGGTCCACAAAAATGCTAGTAATTTTGGCAACGAGTAACCTCATTGTGCCCTTGTAGCTAAGTCTTTCCCAAATTAGTTTTTTGTTTTTTTTAAGTATTTAGAAAACAAAGCTTGGAATCTTAGCACCACCCATCCCTTTTGCTTTTAAAGGTACAGAGCATCTTTGAAATGGAGAGAGGGCAGCATCATTTGATCATTTATCAGATTCCTCTTCTCTTGGCGTTCATGTGGTTCACCTGCTGGTTATTTAAGACTTTCTGAGCACTGGAAACAAGTGAAGTTATGTTTCGAGAGCTTTTGGACTTGTGTTGAGCCTTTCGTCTTTCACCACTTAACTAGTTTTGTGGGTTCTGGGTAATAATTCCTGGGTATATATATTCACAGATTAAGTATGGCCCTGGGTGAGCGGAGGTCCTCTGGATCCTACAGGCATGCAAATCACTGAAATTTCAGTGCCTACCTGGATTGAATAGGCTGTATTGTCACGTGTATTGTTAGGTGATGGCCCAGAATTTGCAAGTAACTGATCTAATCCAAGCCTGTGAGTGGATTTGTGTCTAGTTAGAGCCCTTTGTATGAATATCAGTTCCTTCTCCCAGCTGTTTCTAGGAAATGCATTCACACCTGGCCACTGCAGGGTGACAGTGAAGGTGTCTGTTGTAAGTGGCCTGCTCAGGTGCCAAGTGGATGTATCTCCAGTGTAAGGTTGCTGAGCATCAATATTTTAAATCAGTTTGTTTTGCTCCACCTGGTAACCCAGATTATTCTTGGGCTTTGGACCCAGGCTGGCTTATAGCCATGTTCGTGGGAGAAGGTGAGTTTTAAGCCTTTACAATGTTCTCTCTCCTCATCTCAAAGACCCATTGAGATAACACAGTATTGTGAGGCTTGGCGCTGTGCCTGGTAAATGATGAGTGCTCAAACATTGTGTTCCCCCCCCTCTCCTAAAGAATCTCTGAGACTGACGTTAAGTTTCTCTGGAATCGCTTGAATGATTTGAATTTTATTAGAAGTTCCCCTCACCCCAGCCTCTGACCTGGAAACTTGGTTGGAGGGAAAAGGAAAACAAATTGGTTTCCCCACACTTTGCCAGCCAAGCCTCCTGGCTCTAGCCTGCAACCACGCAACTGGATCGAGCGAATGTTTCAGGGCTTGGGGGAGCGGGCACCCCATGTGCCTAGCCAGTGGTGCCTGCTAGCCCATTCTCCCCAGGCCACTCCTTCCTAATCTTCCTTGTGAGTGCACCTTGGTCTGTTGTGCTGTTGTGGGGAAGTTGATAGTTTTGTGTTAATGCTTTCGGCTTGCCATTCTGAAGAGTTTTCTTCTGCTCTGGGGAGGTGGTGAGTCCTATGGGCCTCTTGTCCCACCGAAATCATCTCATATTGTTTGAGTTGCTAATATATGTGGGATGTGTTTTAATCCTAAACCTTGCTTTTTGGGGCAAGTTCTGTTTCTTCCACATTCTTTGTGGTGTAATACCTCACACAGGTTTCAGCTTTGCTTTGTGATCACTTAACATTAAGTACCCATTATATGTGGCACTCCAGTGAGCAAACCTGGCCCTAGTACCTAATTTTAAACTTGGGCCGTGGAAAACATGATCAATGACAATGTTCTGAGTAGGACAGAGTCTAGCTTGAGAAGTAGGTGGTGGGGGGGGAGTGGGAGAGGATGCCTTTTCCTTGACAGTAACTGTGCTGCATGAGTTTCAAGCAAACATATCCCTAATCCTTTAATCCTCACACCTCTGAGTACAGTTGAGGAGGAGGGTGAAGCTGGAGGTCATCTGGGATTGTTTCAGTGGCTAATGAAAATGCAAATCGAGGGTTAGAGAAACTGACAAGTGTGGATTCGGACTTAAACTAGGTCCTCTGGAGGGCTTTTGTGAGAAGCAGCAAGGAGGTCAAGTCTGTGGGCTTCTCTCCTAATCTTTCTGTTGTTTTCTAAGCACATTGTTGCGGTGAAGGAGTGTGTGTGGTTATTCAGCATCAGAGGACTGGCTTTCAGTAATAAGTAGCTTTCAAGGTGTCCTTAAGTTTCTTTTCCTCCTAAGATGGTTCTACTAAATGGTCTTCGCTCTGTCCAGGTCCTCGCTGTTTGGACTTTCTACAGCTCAATTTGATAGTTTGCAGCTGTTGACAGTAAACATTCTGTTCCCATCTGGTAGTACTGGCTGGCTGCCTTGGTTTAGCAGGGTGTCGCTGAGGCCCATGCACTTAGGAACAAAGCAGGGCCCCAGGTGAGTTCTGGAAGTCAAGGTATGCAGCGCTGAGGGCTGAGGAGACCTGTTTCATGGCTGGGTTTAGCTGGCTAGAGCCCTGAAGTGGAGGGGTGGGCCTGGTGCAGCTCTCAGGGCTGAAACCTTGCGGTGGTTCTAGGCAGGTCTGTTGGCCCCCTGGGGTCTATTTCTTTAGCTGGTAAAAGAGTTGGTCAGCATCAAAGGTGTTCAGATTATGCTCCTGGGAGCCCTGGCATTAGAGTCAGGTGCCTGCGGCTGCGGGAAGGTGGAGTTGCCTGCAGGGTTGTGTATTGGGCGGGAGGGGTGTGTTTGGGCTCTGACGCATGGCTCAGTGGGTAGTACAGTCCAAGACTAAGAACCCTCAATCCACTGTTTCAGGTGCATCTCAAGTTCTCTTAGCTCTAAGGTGCTGCTGTGCTAAATATTTTTGATTTCTAAGATACCTCTATTCTCATCTCCTAAATAAATCCTAAATTTTAAATAAAATTTAAAAATCAGTTCGTGAGTGACGTCAGGCACAGTTCAAGTGCTCAGTAGCCTCTTGTGACCAGTGGCTGCAGTACTGGACGGTGCAGGTCTGGAACATATTCATCATCACAGAAAGTTCTATTGGATGGTGCTGGTCTTAGTTCTTTGCCCAACTCTGAAAGGTTGTTTGGGCTTAGTCTTCCATAGTCCACAGACCCAACAGCTTTGGTGACAAATTATTTATGTATCAGCGCTCTCCATGGCATGTTAAGAAGCAAGTTCCGGCCTGCCAGTTGGGAGGGCGGTTATCAATTATGAAACAGTTTGAGAGAGGAGCATAGTGAGGGGTCTGGGGACGGGAGCGTGAAGCAGAAGGACCAGATGCCAAGCCCTTGGGAAGCTGTTTTGGCGTGAGACCCTGTTTGTTCTCATGAAGGTCCTTGCTGGTTCTCCAAGCCCCGCGCTCACTGTCCTTGGTCTTCACACGTCAGCATAGCTGCTACTTGGTCCTTCACCCACCTGATGACTTCCTGCAGGACCCCAGTGTGGGCCCTCTGCTAGACCAATTGCAGACACCTTGCTAACCAGCCTCATTTTTATCCTGCGCCTCCACTGCATTGTTGCAGAAGGCGCTGAGGAGAGTCGGGCCGCAGTGGGGATCCTGAAGTGTTGGTGTGGGGCTGGCTCTGGGACGCAGGCTTTATTTCCAGATGCCCCCTCATCTCAGTCCTCGGCCTGCTCAGTTTGAACTCTGCTAGACTGACCTTTGACATGTAATGTGAGATCTCTCTTTTCTTGGAGCCGGACAGCTTAAGATGCATAACAGAAACTTAGTGAGCATCTACTGTATACCTGGCATCTTAGGGGTTTTTTTTTTCCAAACGATTCCCTTTTCTATTCCCTCAGCCCTATGAGGTTAAGTATTTCTAGGCTGTATGAGGAAACTGAGGCTCTGAGGAAGTAAGTTGATCCCAGGGCACAGTGAAGGCTGGGCTGACCTTGGACCTAGATCGAGGCTCTGTCTCCAGCTTAATGCTCAGAGACTGTTTCATATTTACTGCCCCATTGTCCCTCCATCCTTATCCGGAAAATGAAACTGGGTTTTTAAAAGATTAAAATCGTTTATCCCACAAACTGAGTCAGACTGTTGGGTGTTTTGAGTCATTTCAGCCCTATGAGGGAGGTGATCGTATCCCATTTTACAGAATATTTTCATTTTCCAGGAAACTGAATTTCAGGATCTTTAATGATCTTGGCTTTCCTAAGCCATGTTTTATCATCATGTTATGCAACCATTCAGTGCCTTTGAGCTACACAAATAATGACTATGACTAAGGCAGCCTCCTAGACTAGGTAGCTGTGCCTTAGGGCCTGCAAAACTGCTCTGAAGGCTATGGTTTAGCTCAGTTGCCTGGTTGAAAAGACAACCTTGAACTAACTGATTCCCCGGCTAATAATAATGTGGCCTGTCAGACCTCACATGGAGGTCACGAGACCATCCCCTGGCCCTCAGCAGGCTGTCACCCGGGAGTAGCTTGGTCCCTGTTGGAGGAGGAAACAGGATCTGTTCAATCCCAGCCATCAGCCCCACGCCGCACTGCTACCCCCGCCCCTTCTCCTCCAGCCTTGGCCTGGGACAACAGCTCTGAAGGCCAGTGCAGTCTTCTGGAGATCTCCTTCTTGCACCTCCTTGCTCTCCCTCCAAAGAGAAAGGAGCAGGAGTGACTTGCCTTGAGCTGCCTTGGAAGGAGGCCTGCACTCAGATGTGCCCTGAGCTGTCTCTGGTTAGAAAAGGCTGTGCTGAGAATAACCTTCCTGCTTTGTCCTTTGACTTTGGTGAGGCCCACCCGGCCAGGAATGTGCTACTGTGCTATTTTTAGCAGGTGGCATCCTTTAGGAGGGCCAAGTGCATGTGGCTTCAGTGTACAGGGCAGGTCCTGGTGCCAAAGCTGCTGTTGCCTCCAAATCAGGAGAAGAAGGAGAGAAAAGCCTCCCTAGAAACTGTCATGGAGTGTGTATGTGTGGGAGGTGGCCCCTTAGCAGGTCTCTGGAACTGCCTTTTCTATTCCAGCTCTGTGGCAGGGACCCAACCCTGCCTCCTGGGCCAGGCCCGCATGTGACCGAGGCAGTCCAGTGAGCCAGGAATTCCCTGTGGAGGGGCATGAGGACCCCTTGTTGCCTCACCAGCCAATCTCAGGAAATCACGTAATCCCATTTTCATGGGAAGTGACCCAACCTAAGGGCAGGTTATTAAAGTGGCACTAAAAACTCTGTAAAACTGTGGATCTGCTGGCAGCCTGATTACTGGAGTCCTTTGGCTTAAACTAAAAGAAAAGCATAAGAGGAGGCAAAGCCATTTCCCTCAGTAGGAAGTCTTAGTGGGGAGCCACTGAGGCTGAGGAGATGTGAACAAGGAGTGTGACACACAAGTTCTGGGCTTCGCCGCCACCCTTTCTTTTCTTTTTCTTTTTCTGTTCCTTCTGTCTAATTTGGAGCTGCCAACTCCAGCCCATCTATTTGTTTCTGATTAAGAAAGCTTCGAGCCATATAAGGTCCTCTGTTGCCTATGGTTTATGTTGGCTGGAGAGCGAGCTTGTTTTCACAAAGTCTGATTCGAAGTAGCAGCAAGGGCTGGTGTGGGGCACTGTGTGTGTCTGTCCCCAGCCACCCCCCCCCGGGGCAACACCACCTTATTGGAACAGATTATTTTGAGGGGGTGCGAGCTGAGGGTAAGGGTCTAGCCGAGGCTCTCGAAGACTGTTGTGTGATGCAAGCCCAGGTCTTCCTGGCAAATGCACTTGCTGAGAACTCGAAGTGAAAAATGAGTCCCTGTGTACTTACACATTGTGTACCTGTCATGCCACCAGCCACAGAGGCATCCTGTTTCTGGAATAGTTTCTGGAATCAGCTTCTGTTTATTAATTAAGAAACTACCGCCCCCTGGCTCTTGGTACAAGTCGGTTCCCCTCTCTGGAGGAAGTTCGGGGAACCTGTTCCTCCGGGTTCTTGACTTTCAGCAGTGCTTCTGCCCGGTGATGCTGGGAAGCCGTTTTTCTGGCAGCAGCCCTCTGACCTCGTCCTCGCCTCCCTTTCTTGCTGTCTCTTGAGTCAGCCAAGCTTGTTCCTGCCTTAGGACTTTGGCACACGTTCTCCCTGCCTGGAACTTTCTCCCCCTCTCCTTTCCCTGTCCTCCCGTATCTTGGCAGGGCTGCTCCAGCTCTGCAGCCACCTCTTCGGAGAGGCGTTCCCATACTGTTGTATCGAAAGCTCCCCGCTCTCCCCAGCATGCTTGTCCACCTTTCTCATCCTGGTTTCCTCATCTAAGCTACAGAACTCAGAGGTGATCCAGTGCCTGTTTCTCAGCTCTCCCAACTAGTACCATTCTGGATGCACAGGGAGTATAGTTAATTCATTACATACACGGGATGCCTAGGGCTCAGTTCTCTGAACCGGTGGAGAGAGGCTGCAGGTTTATTATGTTTGGTTGTTGAATCTTCTTTGCTATCTTGTTATCTGAAATGTGACTCCCTACCCCTCCCTCCACCTTTGCTTCCTGAGGGCTCTTTCCATTGCATCTGCAATGGAACCCAGCTCACAGCGGGCATTAAAGTCTTTATTAAATGACTAGCCCTGAGGGGTCCTGCTACCTGATGCTGGTGGTGGAGTGCAGAGACCAGATCCCATGGCTCCAAAGGGTCCAACTATCAATAAGCACGTCCTTTTTTTGATTATTGCTATTTTGTCAGCAGGGCAGTTGGGGATCTCTGGAGCAAAATTGGCATCAATTATTATGGGAAAATAAAGCATTACAAATTTGTACATAAATGAATTGACTTAATACGTATTTATTTGTTATAATGGTTAACAAGAAACAAAGCTGTATGGTAATGGAGCATCCATTGCTACTTCTATATAGCTTAAGAATGTATTTATTTTCTATCAGAGCATTGCTGGTGGAAGGATTTGACTTTTGACTCTGAACAAGGTTTGGAAGAACAGCTCTTTGCCCTGAGTGCCCCCCACCCATCCTGTTCTCTTCCAGAGGCAGCTGCTCTCAATTCCCTGTCCTTTCCGCCATTTACCTCTATTTCTAGATAGTATGCCCTCCTCTCCTTCCTTTTTAATGTTGTCTGTTTTGCTTTGCTGCTTGGCTCAGTCCTACACGTTTTCCGCCCTCATCCTCTTGGTGCAGAGGTAGCACAACGTGGTCAAGTTGCTGTTCGGAGTGTACATTGTTATAGATGTTGCTTCTGGCTGCAGAGTTCTTAGTTTTCCATGTTTGCTTTCTTGTCCCCCCCTTCCCTTCTCCTCTCCCAGTTAATTTCCTTTATGTCTTTAGCTTAGTTTCCTCTGTCTCTCACCAGTACTCTGACTCTTCCCTGGGCCTTGGCCATGCTGTCGAGCTCCTGTCCTCGGAGGGGAAACTCCTCTCATTGTGCTTCGACATTCGGGGTACGTGGCAGTTGTGCGGTGCTCCTGGGAAGCACCCCGTCCCTGGCTCTGCTTCCCCTTCATCCTGGGAAGTCCTTCTTCCCTCCTCTTGTGGAGCTTCCTGGGTTGGTGCCCCCCTCCTTTCTTAGTTTACTCCCTTGTCTTGGTGAGGCCATCTTCCGGCAGCTTGCTGAGAAAGCGTGTGAGGGTGGGCAGCCAACAAGAAGCAAGCTGATTCAAGCACAGGGACAGGCCCCTTTGAAGGCATGGGTTGCGGGGTTGCTGGGGGTGGGTGGCTGAAGACAAAAGGGTTGGTGGAAAGTTGACAGAGATGACTAGGCCCCCAGATGCCTTCTGCCACTCCAGTACAAGATCTGGCTTTACTTTATGGAGTAGCTTAAATGAGAGGGATCTGGATTTGAGCACCAGGTAGTGGTGAAAATGGGTGCTGAATGAAAGTCTACGTATTGAATGGTGCAGGTCAACTAGCCCTTGGCTCCCACATGCTGGCTTTCAGGCTGAGATCCTCTCATCTCCCACCCCAGGACATTAGAACATTCTAATCTGGAGAAACTGGCAGCCTGATTCCTGTTTACCCTCCCCCCAACCCTAGTTAAGACACTTGCCTGACTGTTGGACCAGACTTCTCAGTTGGTCGGTGGCAGGGGGTGACAGTAACAGGTCCACTGGAGGAGAAGTCATTGGGGGTTTTTGCCCTAAAAGAAACTGGAAGATTTGAAAGTGCCTTGAGAACAGTGCATTTGTCTGATTCATTTGTGTGTCCCACTGTGCTTTGTACCCTGTAAGTGCCAATAAAATTGGATGAATAGAAATTACTTTATGCCTTTGTGATTTCTGAGTTGGTCATATTGCACTGTTCGCACTAATTTTTGGGAAATCAGTGTCTTACCTCTTTGCCCCGTTGAGGTGGTGGTGTGAAGGGGTTTCGCCTCACACTGACATCTTTTCTGATTCCTTTTGGAGGCATGTGTCATCTTTATTAGCTTTTAAGTGACGTCATTTTCGTTGTCGGATCACAGCTTCATACCTTCTGGGCCGTCTCGTGGAGAGTTCTGTGGTGGGCAGGAACTCTGTGTACCCAGGAAGGCTTTCCTGGCACCTGCTTTCGCCATTCTCAGAAACCTGTCCGAATTCACTTGTAAAGCAAGATGAGTGCCACAAGCTGGGGGTGAGGGGCAGGGTGTACGTGGCGCAGTCTTTAAAGTTTTCTGAAACCACATTCCTACCCTCTAAATGAAGCAATGGGAAGACCTTTGTAGGAAGTGCTGGTTTTTTCCTTTATCGCTTGAAGCCTGATGAGGTTGGACCTGCCGTGGGGTTGGTCAGCAGAGGAGGAGGGGTCTGGGCAGTTCACCCTGGTGTGGTTCTCTGTTGTACCAACTTTTCCAAACTGGGAGTGAGTTTAATTTTTTATTGAACGGGAGGAGGAGGAGCTCTTAACTTGAGCCCATGCCCAGGATGGGATTTTTCACTTCTGTCTCTTCTTACCTGGAGCTCCTGGTACCTAACTCTAGGTTTCCACTTTGGCTGGAGAAGGCTTCCCCGAGCAGGTGATGTTACTGGCTTAAGCCTCCAGTCTCCCGGAGAGCAGGCTGGAAAATGTTCTGTGACGTGAGGACAGCTGGTTTACCCAGAACGGGGCGTGTGGCTGGTCTAGCTGCACTGGGCAGCTGGCTGCTCTGCGGGACCATCACAATGGAGGGTGTGGGGGACAGCCCTGGGCAGGACCTCACAGCCCCTCTGTGAGCTAATTGGGAATCTATAGGGTGCCACTGTAAGTCACAGCTCACTCAGGCCCGCTAAGGATGAAGGTAACGAGCCTGTGAACACCGGGGCTGGGCTGAGACCAACGCGCCTGAGGCATGGCTCCAGCACTCTGATCCCTGGGCCCCAGCCATGCTGCTGAGGTTGAGTGGCCCAGCTTACCATCATCCTTCACCCTCAGTGGCAGGACCAAACACTGCCCAGCAAGGTAGGCGTTGGCCATGGTCGCATTTATCCAGCTCTTAGGTTTCCTTCAGTTCTGTTGGGAACACCCTCTAGAGCTGCGTTACTAGGTAGCTACCAGCTCTCTGTGGCTACTTATATTTAAATTAATGTTAAATTAAAATTCAGTTCCTCAGTCACACTGGTCACATTTCAGGTGCTTAGTAGCCCCCTGTGACTAAGTGGCTGCCAATATTAGACTGCAGTTGCCACTTGGGGATCACTCAGACCTTTGCCTCTTGTGACCTGCTCTGCTTTGGCCATCTCACAACTGCTGCGACCCTGTGGTTCCCATTGCCTTGACAGTAAAGGTCAAACTCCTTTTGTCTGGCCCCTCCCAGTTCTTCAGCTTCAGCTCCTAGGACTTCTTCTGCTCTCCTCTGGGACTGGCTGCCTGCTTCCACCCACAAAGGCACCTTGGGTTTAGAACCTTAATTTACGTCATTAACCCGCCATTGCAGCAGCCTCAGGAGATTCTCGCCTTCTTTGAGACAGCCTTCCTTGGGTTCTCTTTGCCCACTTCTGAAATCGAGCTCAGCTTGATGCAGGGATGTGTGAGAGAGACGCACACACAGAGATTCTTCCACCTGGATTGTGAGCTTCTGGTGGACAGAAACTTTTTCTTGCAGCAACTTAAACATATTTGAATGTATGTGCCTGATCTCAGCCTGGTGCGGAATTAGGTAACTGCACCCTCTACAAACCAAGAGGCACTCTTGTGGTCTTGCAAAGACCTCTGTGTTTGTGGTCTTCCTCCAGCATACTTGGGGAGGGAAGGGGAGGAGGGAGGGAGGGGCCTTGGCCTGAGTGCGAGGCAGCCAGTGCTGGGCTTTCGGTTCTGGACCATGTGGCTATTGCCTCTCCTTGGAAGGCCTTCTTCAAGGGAAAGCCCCTCAGCAAGGACTTGATGTGCTGGGCACAGTAGAGAGGGAGTGTCTTGAGACTCCTCCTGTTGGTGAACACTGGGGACAGTCTTTCACAGTGTGAACACATAACCCTGGAATAATGGAAGATATGTTCAAATTTCAACCTAGAGGGTCTGTAAAAGTCCATTCAGAACACAGAGTGGGTGTGGCATCCCATACCAGGCCCAAGCCCTGACTTGTTCTTGGCTCCTAAGCTCTTGTTTTTATGATTGACTTTCCCATCAATTAATTATGTGTAGCTCTTTTTCCAAATTGGCTTAGTCACTGGGACCAACACTCTTTGTACCATTCCTGGAGATTTGTCTTCTTGTTTAGCAGAAGGCTCTAGACTGTGGTGACCCGTTGGTCGTTGGGGTTGGGAGGCCATTGCTTCTGCAGAGGTAAGCTGTTCTGAGAAGTGCAGGTTCCTCTGGGAGAAGAAGGAATCCCTTTAGAAGCTGGAGTTAGCAGGTGAAGCTGAGGCCTGTGGTGGGGCTGTGGCTCGTGCCTGCCTTCAGCCCTGTGTGACCACTGGGCAGCCAGCCAGCATGCATCTATTCGCAGGCAAATGGACCTGCTAAAAATAAGCAGGCGGCTATTTGATTCCAGCAGATTCAAAATAGCCCAGTCTCCACCCGACCCTCGCGAGGGCAAGGCTCTGCTTCCTTCTGGAGGCAGGTCTGCCCGAGTGTCCTGGGCCTCAGGAGGTGGGGACCGCCTTCAGTTAGCTTGTGACTGTGAAGGCCTTTAGACTCACAGGGTTAAATGCCACTTATGTCTTGGGAGGTTCAGGTTAAAAAGAAAACCCACATAGAAAACCAGGGCAAAGAGAGCAACTCAAGAGTCTGGGCCCAGAAAAGGAAGGTAGCACAGAGCCGCCTTCTTTTTTTTTTTTTAATTGAGTTATTGATAGGTTACAATCTTGTGAAATTTCAATTGTACATTAATGTTTGTCAGTCATGTTGTAGGTGCACCACTTCACCCTTTGTGCCCACCCCCCACCCCACCTTTCCCCTGGTATCCACTAAACTGTTCTTGGTCCATAGTTTTAAATTCCTCATATGAGTGGAGTCATACACAGATTATCTTTCTCTTGCTGGCTTATTTCACTTAACATAATTCTCTCAAGGTCCATCCATGTTATTGCAAATGGAATGATTTTGTTCTGTTTTGCAGCTGAGTAGTATTCCATTGTATATATGTACCACATCTTCTTTATCCATTCGTCTGTTGCTGGACACTTAGGTTGCTTCCACGTCTTGGCTATTGTAAACAGTGCTGCAATAAACATTGGGGTGCACAGGACTTTTGGGATTGCTGACTTCAGGCTCTTTGGATAAATACCCAGTAGTGGGATGGCTGGATCGTATGGTAGTTCTATTTTTAGTTTTTTGAGGAATCTCCATACTGGTTTTTTTTTTTTTTTTTAAAGATTTTATTTTTTCCTTTTTCTCCCCAAAGCCCCCCGGTACATAGTTGTGTATTCTTCGTTGTGGGTTCTTCTAGTTGTGGCATGTGGGACGCTGCCTCAGCGTGGTCTGACGAGCAGTGCCATGTCCGCGCCCAGGATTCGAACTGACGAAACACTGGGCCGCCTACAGCGGAGCGCGCGAACCCAACCACTCGGCCACGGGGCCAGCCCCCCATACTGTTTTCCATAGTGGCTGCACCAGTTTGCATTCCCACCAGCAGTGTATGAGGGTTCCTTTTTCTCCGCAACCTCTCCAACATTTGTTGCTATTAGTTTTAGATATTTTTGTCATTCTAACGGGTGTAAGGTGATATCTTAGTGTAGTTTTGATTTGCATTTCCCTGATGATCAGCGATGATGAGCATCTTTTCATGTGCCTATTGGCCATCAGTATATCTTCTTTGGAGAAATGTCTGTTCATGTCTCCAGCCCATTTTTTGATTGGGTTGTTTGATGTTTTGTGATTGAGTTGCGAGAGTTCTTTATATATTAAGGATATTAAGCCTTTGTCAGATATATGACTTGCAAATATTTTTTCCCAGTTAGTGGGTTGTTTTTTTGTTTCAATCCTGTTTTCATTTGCCTTGAAGAAGCTCTTTAATCTGATGAAGTCCCACTTGTTTATTCTTTCTATTGTTTCCCTTCTCTGAGAAGGCATGGTGTCCGAAAAGATCCTTTTACTACTGATGTCAAAGAGTGTACTGCCTACGTTTTCTTCCAGAAGCCTTATGGTTTCAGGTCTCACCTTTAGGTCTTTAATCCATTTTGAGTTTATTTTGGTGAATGGTGAAAAAGAATGGTCAATTTTCATTCTTTTACATGTGGCTTTCCAGTTTTCCCAGCACCATTTGTTGAAAAGACTTTCTTTTGTCCATTGTATGCCCTCAGCTCCTTTGTCAGAGATAAGCTGTCCATAGATGTGTGGTTTTATTTCTGGGCTTTCAATTTTGTTCCATTGATCTGTGCACCTGTTTTTGTACCAGTACCATGCTGTTTTGATTACTGTAGCTTTGTAGTATATTTTGAAGTCAGGGATTGTGATGCCTCCCGTTTTGTTCTTTTTTCTCAGGATTGCTTTAGCAATTCGGGGTCTTTTGTTGCCCCATATGAATTTTAGGATTCTTTGTTCTAATTCTGTAAAGAATGTCATTGGGATTCTGATTGGGATGGCGTTGAATCACACAGAGCCTTCTTAAGGCTGAAGTGTGCATGTGCACGTGTGTGTGCACGTGCACGCATGAAGGCAGCCCTTTCTGAGAACTCAGGGGGATCAGGGCTTCCTACACCACCTCATCCTGGCCTGTCAGACCGCGTAAAGCAGGGAAATGGCACCTTACCGACTCCCAACAAGTCTGTTTGACGGATGAGCTTGGCCCAGAGAATTGAAAGTGAAGGGCTCAGTTGGGGAGGGACTTTTCTTGACCGGCAGGAAGTGGGGCCTTCGGTCACCCAGAGTTCCCAGTGAGGCGCCTCCAGGCACCCGGCGCCCTTAGCAGAACCCAGCTGGGCTCCGTGAACATGCCGCCTTTGGGTGGAGCGGCCTCTAATCCTAGGGCCACTTGGCTCTGTCCTTGGTGGAGATGGCTCGTGTCACTAATCATGGTCCCCTGACAGCAGGGAAAGAATGAACCATGTCTTCCCCCCCTATCTGGGGATCTCAGACCTCTCTTCTCAGAGCACTCCAAGTCCGAGTCAGGCAGTCCCTGTCCCTGGAGGCAGTCATGGGCAGGAAGGCTTTGCCCGGAGCTGCTCTTACCGCGTAGAAGCAGTGGCTCCTAGTTCTCAGCTTAGGGTCTCTCAGCTCTAGTCTGAGTGGTGGGCGGTGGGCACTGGGGATCCAGGTGGGACATTCAGGATTTCGCGGGTTGAGTGACGTGGCCTCAGGGTAGCAGTATTAAATGCCTTCTAGGGGGCCCTCCCGGCACAACAGCAGGGGGTATCTGGCTTGGAAATGGTGCAGAAACAGTGCTTCCTGAGCTGTAATTAGCTGAGTAGTTACAGCTACCTGTCTGTAGGGGGCTGTAGATCATGGGTCTCGGGGCTTAGAGCCTCGGTCTCTTGGGAGCAAGCTGGGCTGGGAAGGTGGGTGGCAGCAGTGTGACCGTGAGCTACAGAGCAGCAGGCAGGGAGCCTGTGTTGTGGCCCCAGGCAGCTGGTTCTGTGTCAGTGTGAACTAGGACTGGGAACAGAACAGATGAAAGTGGCGGAGGGGGGTGGGAGGATGGTAGAGGGGGCGGAGGGGGCGTGGCACTAATATGTGGGCCAGGTCTGGGTTATGGTGTGGATCTCTTGGGGTAAGGACCAAAGCCAGACTGGAAGGTATGTCTGAGTGCTGGGCCTCTGCCTTCTTACAGTAGTAGAGCCAAGTTCTGAGGGGGGAGGGGGCAACTGCTGGAGGGGCAGAACCCCTGGGATCAGCCCTTAGTTTCAAAGGGGCAGTGGGGTGAGGGACTCTCCCAGCTGTTCTGAGAGGCAGTTTGTGTCTTGGGTAGCAACTCTGCCCATTACACACACATGTGCACACCTAATTAAGTCTGTGATCCTGGGCCCTTGGTGTGTAAAGGGGAGACTGCTGCCTGTGGGTCATTCAGACAGAGGATTCTTTTTCTTTGTTTGTCCCCCATTCCTTTTCCTCTTTTTCTGAGATCAGAGAATTGCTGCAATACTCTGGTAGTCACGACTATGAACTCTGCTGAAATGGGATTGCCTAGTTAATAAGGAGTCAACCTAAATTTACTGACGAGGGGAAAGCCTAGGTTCAGACCCCAGCCCCACTCCTGTTGCGTGCGACCTGTTGGTGGGACTTGATCTCCCGACAAGAGGCCCCATCAGGTGCGTGCTGCCTTCTCCTGAGAGCCCCTTCCCCCCATAGCCTCTTTGCCTTCTCAATTTTTGTTTTTTTTACGTGAAAGACATTGAACATAAAGCCAATCTCCTGTAATCTACACTCTTTTGGGGTGTGCAAGTTGTTGCAGAACAGTGATTCTCCAACTTAATGGCTCTTTGGAATCACCGGGGTTAAAAAGCCCGCTGCCCGGGCGTCACCCTCAGATTCTGATTTAATGGGTCTGGGTGCTGCCTTGGGATTTTAAACCTTCCCAAGTGGGGCTAATGTGCAGCCGAGTTGGAGAACCACTGTTAGAGAAATTAAAAATCTCTCTTTCTGAAAGGAAAAATGAAGACCATCTCTATTCGCAGATAAGAAGAAGCTATTCGAACTGCTGAATGAGGTCAGCAAGGTTGTGGGTTACCAGATCAGTGTGCCAACCTTCCCCTCTCCAACACTGAGAGGCTTGGTGTGCATCCTCCTCAGTTTCCCCTGGCATTATGTGGACGTAGACATCACACACACGTGGTCTACAGCTTTCATTTTCTGTTTCACAGCAGTTTTCCCATGTCAGTGCGTGAGATCAGCTTCCCTTTCCAACACTGGTGTGTCCATGCGTTCTGTAATCTATTCAGCAGTGATTCCTCTGAATTGTTTCAGATGCCGCCCCCGAGGACCTCCTTATATATGGACCTCTGCCTGTGCAGAGCTGTTTTTTCTTTTTGGAAAAGATTCTGGGTGTGAGACTTCTGGGTCATAGGGTATGGTCATAAAGTTTTACGAGCAGTACAAACTTCCCCTTTTCTTGGTTCATACAATGCCTCGTCCCCACAGACCCATTAATTAGCGGGTTCTGGATTTAATGTGAGGCAGAATATGAGTTCCAGTCCCTTGGCTGTATGACCTTGAGTTACTTTAACCTTTAAGATGGTAATACATTCCAGGGCAGCCCAGTGGCCAAGTGGTTAAGTTCGCGTCCTCTGCTTCAGTGGCCCAGGGTTTCACCGGTTGGGATCCTGCGCGCGGACATGGCACCGCTCATCAGGCCATGCTGAGGCGGCATCTTGCATAGCACAACCAGAGGCACTCACAACTTGAATATACAACTATGTACCGGGGGGCTTTGGGGAGAAGAAGGAAAAAAAAGATTGGCAACAGATGTTAGCTCAGGTGCGAGTCTTTTTTTTTTTTGAGGAAGATTAGCCCTGAGCTAACTGCTGCCAATCCTCCTCTTTTTGCTGAGAAAGACTGGCCCTGAGCTAATATCCGTGCTTATCTTCCTCTACTTTATATGTGGGATGCCTGCCACAGCATGGCGTGCCAACTGGTGCCACGTCCACACCTGGGATCTGAACTGGCGAACCCTGGGCCGCCGAAGTGGAACGTGTGCACTTAACTGCTGTGCCACTGGGCTGGCCCCTGATTTTTGGTTTTAAGAAGACATTATTTTTGCAGACAGAATAAAATTTGCTGGCGTGGGAGGGCCTGAATACAAGGATTCTAGAATAAGTCCATCACATACCTCTAATGAGAGCTAACTCTGCTTTGTGAAGCACTTAATACATATCTCAACTAATCCTTGTGCCAAACCTTCTTTACGAGATGTGTCTCCACCTTAAGGTGAAGAAAATTGAGTTTTCTATCTCCTTTACATGTCTACTGCCTTCTTCTAGGCCCTTATTGTTTCTCCTTGCCTGGATCTGACTGACTTAGGTCTCCAGCTACCTTTCGCTCCTTTCTGCTCCCAGAATCACCTGGAAATGTAGTTTGGTGTGTAAGCCTTGCAGACCTACGCTCGTTCTCTGTTGCCTACTGATGAAGTCCAGACTCCAGGACCCTCTTCTAGCCCACTAAACAACTTGAGTGTCCGAGCATGACCTCTGTCTCCATGCCACTGTGTGTGTTTTGCTGGTTCCTCGCCCTGGAGCATCCCTTTATCCTTTAAAAAATCGTATTCATCCCTTGTTCTGGTTCTTTATTACTGTGTAACTGCTGCTTCATTGACTCATGATCTTGTGGGTACATATGAGGGACATGTGTATGTGTTGATTCCATGGGTGTTTAAAAATGCTCCAATGTCACCTGAATAGATAAGTGTTCTGGGAGTTTAGAGAACTAAATCTTTAAACATAACTTGCCCCTTGGGGGAAAATAGGGAGAATTTGGTGTCGAGAAGTGATGAAGAAAGGGAGTTGGATTCAAGAGAAGTCTCAGCTTGTTTCACGGGAGTGTGCGTGGATGAGGAAGCAGAAGGGGGAGGTGTCTCTTCCTGCCCACCCTCCTCCAGCAGATCACGCAGAGTCCTGGGTGTGAACAGAGGGGGGGCGCTCGTTTGGAGGCAGGGAGAGGGAAAGCACACCTGTCGGTTGTCTTTCCCATGCACTCGCATCAGGATCCTCCCACGTGACTCTCACAGCATCCCTCTCTCCTCTCCTCCTGTTCCCCCAGGTGTAATTGCTTCAAGCCCGCAGGATGGCCATCCAGTTCCGTTCGCTTTTCCCCTTGGCGTTGCCTGGAATGCTGGCGCTCCTCGGCTGGTGGTGGTTTTTCTCTCGTAAAAAAGAGCATATTAGCAGCCATGACGAACAGGTGGAGGCCAGTGCCGTGGAGCTGAGGCCGGACCCTGCCCTCAGTGAACCACTCCCTGGGGAAGACGCCTGCCCTGGAGTAGTGTCCACACCCCCCAGCGTCACACAGCCGCCAGAGAAGGAGCTGTCCACCGCGAGCAGTCCTTCCACGGAGCCCCCAGCCTTGCTGCGGGTGCATCCAGCCTGTCGCAGATCAGAGTCCTCAGGCAGCCTTCCTAATGCCACGGACATGAGATTTCGACCGGGAATGCACAAAGACGACAGTACAAGGGTAGAACTAGCCCTGACGGGTGATGAAGCCAAGTCTGTTCCTCCAGAGTGTCCCTCTCCATCCCTGAAGGGTGTTCTGTTCCCCCATGAAGCAGTTGAGGCATGTAAGCGAGAGTCCACTTTCAGCAGGACAGCAGGGCGGGGCCAGCAAGGTGGCGTAGCCCCCACTGAGAAGCTTGGCCTCGGAGAGAAGGCAAGAGAGACAGGCGGGGCCGAAGGCACTGGTGACGCAGTGTTGGGAGAAAACTTGCCGGAAGAAGGTATGTTGTCCCAGGAGCATGGCTCTGAATTGCAGAACGGCAAGGCTCCCGGCCCAGCTCCCTTGGGAGGAGGGGGAGAGGAAGGGAAGAGCAGCCCGCCCCTGGTGGAGGAGGATGCAGCAGGGAAGTTGTTGAGTAGCTTCGAGTCAGCTCATGTGGAGCTGGCGAAGGATGATGAGACGCCGGCACCCCAGGTCAGAGGTGGCAGAGCTCGGGGTGGAGACTTCACAGGAGAACTGCGCAAAGAAGAGACGTTGGATAAAAATGAGAAGATTGAGCAGGCTGCCTTCGAGATCATCTCCAAAGTGATCGTGGAGGCAACTGAAGAAGTGCTGGCCACCACGATGGGCAAGATTGCAGGTCGGGTGTATCAGGCTTCAGCTGGTCAGCTCCAAGGGCAGAAGGAGGAGAGCTGTGCCCTGGTCAGCCAGAAAACCTCCCTGGGGCAAGATGCCGGGGAGCCCACTCTGGCCACAGCAGAGGCAGCCACAGGCCCGTCAGACGCTGCCCTGCCCTCTCCAGGCCTGCCGGCAGAGGACCTGTCACCACCAAAGACCTATGTGAGCTGCCTGACCAGCCCTCTGTCCAGCCCCACCAAGGATGGGAAGCCAAAGAGCTCCGCATACCACATCTCCCTGGCCCCCTGCCCACCATCGGCCACCCTCCCCAGAGAGTCGCTAGACGAGGCAAATGTCCTGGTGGAAGATGCGGGCTGTGTCACCTGCATGTCCGACAACTGCCAGGGTGGCCCGACTTCAGTGGCCTCCTCTGGGCAGTGCTCAGATTCTGTCAGCACTTCAGGGCTCGAAGACTCTTGTGCTGAGACCAACTTGAGCCCCAGGGACAAGGCCATCACCCCGCCGCTGCCAGAAAGTACTGTACCCTTCAGTAATGGGGTGCTGAAGGGAGAGTTGTCAGACTTGGGGACTGAGGATGGATGGCCTGTGGATGCGGAAGCAGATCATTCGGGAGGTAGGAGGGTCTTGGGTGGTCCTCACTTAGAGGACCGGGGGTGGTGTCCCTTTATTCCATAGGGAAAGGGTGCTGGTCTGCCTCTCCCTCTCTACTTCTCCAGTAATGGTCTCTTCAACTCTGTCCCAGCTGGCCTGCAGAAAGTTGGGTACAGCATAGAGCTGGTGGGTAACTGGGAAGTTAGGCTACCCTGAACCCCAAAGCCATGGGAGCTGTAACTTGATTCAGCAGCCAGTGACCCTCCCCAGCCCTTCCGAAGGAACCAGCTTGCAGGTGGCTTCACCAGTGAACCTATGTGTGCCTCGTTCTCTCTTTTAAACCTCTTAATGGAGAGGCAGCCTTAGCTTTAATTCCCTTGAGTACCAAGAATGGGTGTGAGCTTTTTTAATGGTTTATTTCCTTTTAATCATGTGCTTGTTCCCACGTCTTCACCTGCTTTCCTTCTCCAGAAGCTCTTTCCGGGTAAGTGCCCAGAGAATGGCCCCAGCTTTGAATTGAGTACTTGCGGGAGGCTCATGCTTCCCGCCTCGTTGTTGTCAGCTCCTCCTTCGCGGACAGCCTCAGCCACTTTCTTTGTGTGCAGCTGCAGCTCCACCCACCCCGGGAAAAAGAGGGGTAATTTGGTAACGAAGTGTCCACTGGGTTTTTCGAGTGCTCACCCCAGCGTAGACAGTTCAGACCGCTAACGTACAGGTCAGCAGCTCCTGACCCTGGTTTCTCAGCTACCCTGGGGTATTTTCGTTTATCTCATAGAAAGAGGCTATGCAGTTCCTGCAGAGGTCTCTGGCTTGTTGCCCTGGAGCCGTTCCCTACCATTTCAACTCCAGAAAGCCTGGGAGCGTTAGTACTTCAGCAGCATCTTGTGTGTACCACACACTACTTTTTGTAATCTCTAAGATGCTATTGATTAAGACGCTGCTGTTTTATGTACCACTAAAAGAAAAATAAATGCTGCTGATTATGGTATAGAAGACCAGAGACTGTAAGGTGCACCCTAACTTCAGAGATGTTAAAATGTTTTTTCTTAAAAAAAAAAAAAAAAGCATCTTAAAATTGGTGAAAATCTTTTAAGAATAAAGGAGTTTCCCTTTGTCTATTGCCCCTCAGCTAATTCACAAGCCCCTCAGCCTTATCCTGCCAACTCTAGGTTGATTGTAGTAGCTACTCTGATGGGTGGAAGGCATCTGAGTTCTGGCCTTGCAGGAGCGGAGGCTGTGACTGCGCCAAGCCGAGGTGGTGGGTGGGGAGGCGTGGGGATGGCAGGTGGAAGCCTGGGAGCTCCATTCACCGAGCGCTCACTTGCGCCAAGCTCCAGGCTCGTGCCTTCCCCGCATTCTCACAGTAGCCTTGCCTTGTGTGTGAGGAAGTTGAAACTTCGAGTAGTCTAGGGACCACCCAGCTGAGCAGAACCTGGCCTTTGAGTGCAACCCGCTGCAGTCCCGGTGTGGTCTGAGCCACCCCTAGGTGGTGTTGGGGTGGCAGGTATCGGCCAGCCCTGTTCTGTCGGGCAGAGGCTGGGGCTGTGTGTGAGCGGAGCGCCTGTCAGCCTGCTTCTGCGTCTAGCAGGCTGGCTAAGTGGCTGCCCTAAGGAGGGGTGGTTCTCCCTGCCTGAAGCCCATCCCTGGTGTGGAGGGAGGAGGTCACTTTGAAGGTGACTCTTCCTTAGCTGGGAGTGGAATTCATCTAAGCCTTACTCCTCTGCATCCAGCCAGCACATGGATTGCCTGGCAAATGATCACATCCAGGGTTTGGAGAAACATGTGGAAAATAACCCAATTAGTAGAATCTCAGGAGTGATCTATTTCTGGCAATTGAGTCGTCCATATTTAAGCTGCAGCCACTTTTCTTAAGCTGGTCTGGCCCCTGTTTTTCTGTGCTAGTCCCTTTGGCACACTCCTGAGAGAGAGTGGAGCTGCTAAGTGGGTGCCAGCGCCCTGCTTCCCACTCTGTCCCCTTGGGAATGAGCTTCAGCTCCGTCTCTGACCGGGGGTTAAGACCCACCATGAGCCCGGAAGAGCATTCAGAGTTGCACAAGTCAGGCCTGAGCAGAGGGAAGGGAGGGCTTCCCTCATCCCCTTCTGGCAGGGCCCTGATCCGGATGAGAGCAAGGGAGAACGCTACGTAGCTCGGTGTGGCTGAAGGCCACTGCCCATTAGCCCAGGCCTGGGGCCTTTGGGACTGGGGACCCCTCGTCTGAGGGGCTGGCATAGCTGGAAGGGTGTGGACCAGCTGTGACTGGTTGGCCTTCGTGGAGGGCTGCAGCAAATACCTGGCTTCTGGGACCGTGTGGACCTGTTGGCCTGTCCCCTCCCCCATGCCATGGACTCTCCTTCCTGGGCCAGCGTCTTTCTTCCCAGTTCACCACTTGTCTCTGCTCCAGCAGCTGTGGCTGGGTGTGGCTGCCAATTAAGCAAGTGGGACTGTAAGTGACAGGCTAAAATTAGGTGTATCTACACCCCCAGTCCTCCTTTCATTGGGGTTGTTCTGAGCCTTCTAGACTGTGACTTGACAGTCACCTGCCAAGCTTGAGGAGGGGGCGTGGGGCGGGGGACTCCCGGGAGCGTGAGTTTGGAAGTTGTGCATTATTAACTGCTCTGAGCCCGTGTCTGTGTGTCTGTGTCTGCTGCTTCCTCCCCTGCAGGTTCGGACGGGAACAGCATGGATTCGGTGGATGGCTGCTGCGGCCTCAGGAAGACGGACGGTTTCCAGAATGCCCAGGCAGGCTCCACTCCTAACAAGGTCGACCTCATCATCTGGGAGATTGAGGTGCCAAAGGTAAGAGCTGCCAGCTCACAGTTCCCTGAGGGCCAGGGTCATCAGGTTTGTGGGGTGGCCTCCGAGGGAGGGACAGCAATCCAGAAGAAGCCCCTGAGTGAGCCAGAGGCTGGAGGAAGGGGAACGCCACACTTTGCAGGGTTCGCAGAGCTGCCTGCAGAAGGGAGTTCCCCCCGCTGCCATCAGGGGCGTCCTGTTCTTGTCCTCTTCCAACTCACAGGCCTGCCTGCCTCCCCTGGGGCTTTTCCCCTGTGTGCTCAGGCTCAGATCTGTTTGGAGATGCCAGCAAAGACCAGACTGAGGACGTGGGCCGGCCAGGAGTCCCTTCACTGTGCTCTGCTCAAGCTCTCCAAGGCAGAGTGTAGTTCTAATTAAGCACAGCATAAATCCAAATTCTAGAGAACTTGAAAAGCGTAGAAATGTAGGAAGAAAATAAAAATCAGCTCGAATCCTACCCCTGAGAGTGACTGCGAAGACTTTTATTTCCTCCTCCTCTTGCACCCTGTGGTTTTTAAACAAAACTGAGATTGTTGCTTTAATTAATGCTTTTAAATATTTAACAATTTAATTTTCCTGTGTTATTCTTTGAAAATGTAATTTTAACTGCATTATTCATTGTGTGAATGTCAATTGACTTCACGGGTCCCCAATTCCAGGGTGCTTAAGCGGTTTCTAGCTTCTTGCTGTTCTAACTTACAACTTGCTAGCTTGATCTTGATGTTTATCTCTGGGGCTCAGAAATAATTGCAATCTCTGGGGGCATTTAGCTCCCTGCTGCGGCAGAGGCTTGGCTGGGTTTGAACTCTGGGTCATGCGGGCTGCTGTGACCCGGGATGCTGGCTCCCTTGGTTGTTCCCTCCCCCAGTGACCCTGAGAGTGAGTGATCCTATACTCTTCTCCTACAGTGGTTGCAAAGGGCACATCCAGGCAGCTCTGGGTGCCGAGGGACTACGGCCCTGGTGGCTCTGCTGGGGTGGGGTCGTTGGGGATTATTTCAGAGCTCCTCTTACGTCATGGCTAAGTTTGGCTGCTTCTGTCCGCCTTGAACTCTGGTCTGCTGGCCCTTGTGTTCTGAAGGCTCCAGCCTGCTGTCGCTTGGCAGCAGGAGCCCAAGGGTTCTTTCTTGGACCTTTATTTTCAAATTGAGCCCCTTTGTCTTTGGACCTGAGTATACTGGAAGAGATGCAGGAGTTGTAAGTCGGCCCTTGTGCTGGGGAAACATCTCATAGTGTGGATTTGGGAAGAGAAGATGCTGCCTTCGCAGCTGTCTGGATTTGGATCATGCTGTCGGGGATGAAACGGGAACTGCCTGGTCCTGGAGCCAGACTGCCTAGTATAACTGCTTCGTAGCTGTGTGAGCTTGGGCGAGTTAGTTAGTCTCTCTGGGCTTGTTTCCTCATCTGTAAAATGGTGACAAAGGTTTCTGTTTCATAGGTACTATGAGTAAATGTGAGTGCTTAGAACAGTGTCTGGCAAATGAGTGCTGACATGTTAACCGTTAATAATGTTTGAGCTTGCCCTTGTGTCAAACAGACGCAGGTCTTTGGGAATATAGGCAATTGGTTTCTCGTTAACTCTCATATCTCTTTCTTTCTCTCTGGAAGCACCTAGTCGGTCGGCTAATTGGCAAGCAGGGACGGTATGTGAGTTTTCTGAAGCAAACATCTGGTGCCAAGATCTACATCTCAACCCTGCCTTACACCCAGAACATCCAGATCTGCCACATAGAAGGTCAGGGGCCGCTGCTGCCCTGTGTTTGGTTTTCTTCCTTGAAATGTAAAGCCGTCTGAGCCTCAGTTGTTCCCTGGTGGCCTCTAAGCCTCTGAGTAGAAAACCCTGCTCACCCAGGTGGAGGGAGCACTGGGTGTCTTCCCTTTAGCCCTTGTCTCCAGTTTAGGTGCTTGAGGCAAGGAGAGGCAAGGGCACTCGGACGGAGGGCCAGGGGTCCTAGCTTTACAGTACCCCGTGCCCCACATGGCTCCATCACAGAGCAGAAATGTGTCCCCTCTGGTCAATGAGGGCCAAGTCTTGCCCATCTCCTTGCCTCCTGTTGCATTCAAAGCACGGGTCACAACAGCAGATGTATCGCTTGAAAGGTCAGTGGGTTTGAAGCCCCTTTAGATGCCTATCTTCCTAAGGCAAAGCTTGGCATTTTGGCACCTTAAAGATGTACGTGAACTCTAGGAAAAGTCCTGAAGGATGGGAAGTGTGCCTGAGTTTGGTTTTGCAGAATTTGTCGTACCCACTGTGACTGTGTCCTGCTTCCACCCCCATTTAGGCTCTCAGCATCACGTAGACAAAGCACTGAACTTGATTGGGAAGAAGTTCAAGGAACTGAACCTCACCAATATCTACGCTCCCCCACTGCCTTCACTGGCACTGCCTTCTCTCCCAATGACTTCCTGGGTGAGCATGCTCCTGGGGAACCAGGACTTCCGATACTCCTTTCCCCCATCCTACCCAAAACAAGAAACTCCCAAGACCATGGGCCAAAAAGGCCAAGAGCTCATTGATGCCAGTGTCCTCTCAGCTCTGACCTCCGGTCATTTCCTCTTCTGGCCTGTGTTCTCTGGGGTCAGGATCAGGGCTGGAATGCTGGTAGGAAACCAGAGGCCTCTCTGTCCCTACTTGAAGGACCCCTTGCCCCTGGCTCTGCCGCCTGGGCACCCTTTGTGTTTTCAAGGCATTTGCCTAGAAAGGGTTATAGTCCATCCAGGGGGACATGGTGTGTCCAGACTGGCGTGGGACTCCACAGCGTGTCCAGAGTCACAGTCTAACACCTCTGAGGCCTGGATCAGACCCACCATTGTGGGCTTGGATGGGCTTGTAATGGGTCGTCATGTTCCTTTTTCCCTGATGAGCGGGTGTGGTGGTGGCCCTGGTGAAGGATTCCCTTCCCCTTCCCTCTTCACAGGACGTACCTAGATTATAAAGGAGAAGGAATCCCCCCGAGGCCCCGGAAGCCAGCTGGCTCTTTGGAGGTTGTCCTGGGAGTTTGGCAGGAAGAAAGGCTGACATCTCGGGGCCCGCTGTGTGCTGGGGGCTTCAGGGTCTTTTGGGGCCTGCCACTCATATCCTGCGGCCTGCCTCCAGCCCTTTTAGGGCCTCATCTCATTGGGAATAGAATTGAAGGGTTCTGTAGGCCAAAGACCACTGCATTTCACACAAGTGGGCTGAACGTGCTGCTTCAAGAAAGCTGCCTCCCTGACCTTTGTTCAGGACGGTTGACCTTTTGGTTCTGTATCTTCACCTCCAAAGACCCTTGTGCTTTGGGGGAAGGGATGGATGTTTGGGAACTGAACCCCACTCCATGCTTCCCTTCAGAATCAGGGTTTTTTGCAGAAGGCTTGGCCCCAGGCCCACTCTCTATTTCTAAATCATTGAGTGGTTGGTAAGGCTTCCTTCCCTTGTTCTCTGTGTGGCTTGGTGGGACTGGGGAGGAGATCCCAGATGCCTCAACCAGCAGCATTGGGGCAGGGGCAGAGGCCAGGACACTTCTTGGGGCCACCTGATTGAAAGTGGACTAGAAGCCCTGTTGTGTCTAGTCGCCCTGTGTGTTGCCTGTAGCTTAGCATCAGCAAAACTGGCGTCTAAGAACAAGACTTCTAGGAACCAGTCTTGGCTTCTTTTAGGGCCTTTAATGTGAGGCCTGGCCACTGAGCAAACCTACTTTGCAAATCCTAGAGTGGGAATGAGTTAGAAGGGTGTCTGTGGAGTGTAGAGAAGAGCAAATACAGCTCAGACTGTTGCAGACCTTGACAGTGGACCCTTGCCAGCAGAAAGGCAGAGTAGAGAGATGCTGTCAAACCTGAAGCTCCTGGGGTCAGCTGCAGGCCCAAAGGAGCTGCCTGCAGGGTGTGAGGGCCTGCCCACCTCTTTTTCTCGGGTACTTTGTTCTCAGTGGCCACCTCATTCCTGATTGCCCTCCCTGGATGTTACTGACTCATCAAAAGAGGTGGGGGGAAGGGAAGCTCTGGTTTGTGGCCCTGGCCCAAGCCAGCAGGTCCCCACCCCAACCCTCCATTAACAGCTGGCTCTTGACAGCCTTCCTACCACCCTGAGATGAGGCCGCCTCTGGTGGTTGCTCGTGGTATTGCAGGACAAGGGCTCCAGTGGTGTCACACACTTTCCATGGCTACAGTAGTTTTCCTTGACCCTCTACCATCTGGGTTTCTTTGGGTTGCCATGGCCTTTTGAAAGATACGCTGGTTCAGAGACTTGCCCTGGGGCCTCGGGGCTTCTCCCAGACCTGAGAAAGGTTGCTGCAGTGCCCACTGCCCCCTCCCCTTCTCTGCAGCTCATGCTCCCCGACGGCATCACTGTGGAGGTGATCGTGGTCAACCAGGTCAATGCTGGGCACCTGTTTGTGCAGCAGCACACGCACCCTACCTTCCACGCGCTGCGCAGCCTGGACCAGCAGATGTACCTCTGCTACTCCCAGCCTGGAATCCCTACCTTGCCCACCCCGGTGGAAAGTGAGTGCTACCCTGGGAGTCAGAGGGGAGTGCTGGGCTCTGGCCAGGCCAGGGGGAGAAGCATTGGGGTGGCCTGTTCTGCCCTTGCTCTTGACTGGAGGAGGCCATTCTGGGATCCTTTGTGGGAATAGCATCCTTGAGCTCTTACCATTGGTTTGGAGTTTCTCCAGACTGATTGTCCTGCTAGCCCAAGCTGGTGTTTCCATTGGTTGACAGATGGGTTGGAGTGGAATATTGACGCATGGATTCAGATCCCAACTGTGCCACTTACCTGTTGAATGGGCCTGATGCCCACTTGTTCCAGGAATTGGGGTTGGATACTGTGTTATGTGTGAAGTACCTGGTGCAGATGCTGGTTCCCGTAGAAGCTCCCTAAGAGCAGCAGACCCCTGCGGTGGGTTGGCTCTCTCCATTTGACAGATGAGAAAACTGAGCCTCTGAAGGCAAGTGACTTGCCTGAGTGACAACTGAGCAGGAGCTGGAATCTGAACCCAGTTGCACTCCTGAGCCTGTCATTTGTCACTATGATCCTTGTTGTCCTTGTTAGCAAGAATTGAATGTCAGGACATCTCTCCACCCACCCCATCAGGGAATCCTAACCTGGAGCCCCCCAGTGGGCTTCCAGGCATTAGGAAAATGTTTGACATTATCTGTAGCATTGTTATGGTTTTTTCCTTTGGAGAAATAAGGATTTAGTTTTCATCAGATTTTCTAATGTTGCCTCAACCCAGCAGTAAAGACCAAACTGGAGTCCAAGAGATGACTGCACCAGGGGTCAGGGTCAGGACACAGTGTGGTGGGCTGTGTCTCACAGGCCCTCATCCCCACTGGCCTGGGGCAGCTGCTGAGGGCACTACTGGGTGACCTCACCCCGTGGTTCCCTCTGTCCTGCCCCAGGGTAGGGCTGGTGACCATTGGGGCACTTGCTCTCCAGCCTTACTGGCTCCCCAGGGCATAAGTGCCCTCAGCACCTTCCTGAAGCCAAGGCTAGAAGAAGTGGGCTCTAGGCCTGGGAGTCCCCTTCTGATCAACTTCTGAGTTGTCATGGGCTGGAGCACCCTTGAGATACCAGGCCCCTGAGATCTGCTGCACTTGGGGTTCTTGATTCTTTCTGGGACTTTCTCTCAAGTCCCCAGTCCCTGAGTTTTGGATTTTACTTGGTTTATTTCAGTTAATCTGCATTCATCTCAGGCTTCGGAAAGTTTCAGAGTAAATACATCTGGATGCGTGCTTTTTGGTCTGGATAGCTTTCTGGGTAGCACATAGATGCTGGGCTGAATGTCACATGTCCGGGTCCTTCCATTGGCCAGTCTTGGCTCTTGGAGGCTTTGGGGACTCCTTGCCGTTCCTTTGCCCTGTGAAGGTGCAGGCCTCTGAGAAGGAACGTGGGGAGATGGGTAGCATTGACCGGCGTGACCCTTGTTGCCCTGCCCTGGGCCAGGCGTGTCCACACACTTTCCTCCTGCCCTGTAGTAACGGTCATCTGTGCTGCCCCTGGTCTGGATGGTGCCTGGTGGCGAGCCCAAGTGGTAGCCTCCTACGAGGAGACCAACGAAGTCGAGATTCGCTACGTGGACTACGGCGGCTATAAGAGAGTGAAAGTGGACGTGCTCCGGCAAATCCGGTGAGTTGAGACCCGTCAGGCAGACAGTCATGGGGCCTGCCTGTTGGGTGATGTGTGATTTCTGCACAGCCGGCTCAGTCCTCCAAGCCTGGGGCATAAGTTAATTCCCCCGCCTGCTGCCTACTCTCTTTGAGCAGAGTCTGATGTTAACAGACTCCATTGTTCACCTCAGCCAAGCTGAGCTAGAAAGGCCTGTCTCGTGGAGGGAGTCCCCCCAGTGTCACACAGCAAAGGGAAGCAGGCTTCTTTCTGGGAGTTTGATGCGAGAAGTGCCACTGAGGTCAGGCTGCAGCAGGGCTGGCGGGCTGCATTCTGGCGTGCTGGGCGCTGTGGCCTGCTGCCCGTCACATGCTTCACTTCATCCTGGGTTGTGGGGGTCACGGCGCTAAGCAGAAGGCAAATATCAGCTGGAGGGAGTCAGCCTTCAAGTCCATGTTAAATGTGCTTCTTTCTTGCCTTTCTAGGTCTGACTTTGTGACCCTGCCGTTCCAGGGAGCAGAGGTCCTTCTGGACAGCGTGATGCCCCTGTCAGGTAACAGGTGGGGCCTCTGGCCTGGGGAGGCAGTTGTTTGTTGAGAGGTGGCCTTTCTCTTTGGGGGCCCTCATTCTCACCTGGAGGGCTTATGCTAAGAGATTGCTGCCTCTATCTGTTTCTAACAAGTTCTCCAGGGATGCCAGTGCTGCTGGTCCATGGACCACCCTTGTCAGGTCCCTGCTCTAGACTTGACCCAGGCCTCCAACTTTGAGAGGCTTCTGATACTGGCACATTCCAGAATGTAATTGAGACCGAGAGTCTTTGCACCTGTGGTTGGAGGTGGCATTGAGGACCACAGCACTGCTCAGCCGGGCCTTGGCCCCTGGTGGCATTGTGGGGACCGTCCTAACACTCACCTATGTGGTGTCTTGGACTGTGATCACATCACCAGAGGGAGGGGGACTGGTGGTACGATCCTGAGCAAGTTATTTAGCCCTCTGGGAAATGGGGCAGCACCCCTCTTCAGGGTGGCTGAGGGAATTGCATTAACCCAGCAACTGGTAGTGGACAGTGATCACATGGCGGCTATTCATGGTGTGTCCTAGGTCATATTTGTAGGCACCAGTCCATTCATTCCACTCTCTTCCCTCCCCACGTTTGCCCTCTCTAATCTTTTTTTTTTTGAGGAAGATTAGCCCTGGGCTAACTACTGCCAATCCTCCTCTTTTTGCTGAGGAAGGCTGGCCCTGAGCTAACATCCATGCCCATCTTCCTCTGCTTTGTACATGGGACGCCTACCACAGCATGGCATGCCAAGCGGTGCTATGTCCATACCCAGGATCCAAACCGGCGAACCCCAGGCCGCCGAGAAGCAGAACGTGCAAACTTAACTGCTGCGCCACCAGGCCAGCCCCTGCCCTCTCTAATCTTGATCTTGTCCACAGCAACAAAGTGCGTTAGAAACACCACAGTTTAGCTGGAGTCCTGTTGGCTAGAACACTGGGCAGAGGCTTTGTTGATTTTCCTTTATTGCTCCTGTCCAGCCTTCCTCTCTATTTCTGTGCATCTCAACAGTCTGTCCAGGCCCAGCTGAAACACTCCTTCCTTCATGAGCCTTTCCCAGACCTTCATAAACCTGCCTCTCCCATCCTTACCAGCTCTTGCTTGTGAGCCTGTTCTTGTACGTAACTTTTATAATCTATGAAGAGCGCTGTCTCAGTGCTCTGCCCACTGTAGAGTCACTGCCCGTCTTGGGCTGTGTGGCCAGCTGCCTGGATTTGACTTCTACCTTCACCTCTCTGGGAGCTGGTTGACCTTCGGCCATCAACCCTTGTCTCTGTTCCCCCTTGTAAAGCGAGGATAACACCTGCTATCTCATGGGGTGTTACTGATTCGGTGGAAGAACACAGACAACGTGATCAGCCCCCAAATAGTGGTGGTGGTGATCTTTGCATTGGAGGCAGAGTTTCTGTCCTTTGGTCCTCTCTCCCCAGTGGGTAGGTAGCACGTAGCAGGGACCCTGAGTGTGTTCAGGTGGAGGCCTGGGCTCTTCTCCAGTTCCACGGCAGCTTCTGGAGCGTTCTACTTGGAAGACTCCTGGAAGTTGTGTGACAAGAATGCTTTGCCTCAGTGAGAATCTAAATGTCACTTTCCCTTCTCATTCTAAAGATGACGACCACTTTTCACCTGAGGCGGATGCAGCTATGAGCGAGATGACAGGAAACACTGCCCTGCTGGCTCAGGTGTGTGGCTGGCGGGTGGGAGCGGGGCAGGCTGGACAGAGTCTGTCTGAGGAGCCTCCTGCCAGCTTCGGCAGTGCCTCCTGCCCTCGCTTTTCATGCATCTGGTCTTCTCGGGAACTGACCTTTGCATTCCCTCTTCCTGGGTTGGCCAGCAGTTTTGTGTTGTGTTTTTATTTTATTTATTTATTTTTTTTGAGGAAGATTAGCCCTGAGCTAACTGCTGCCAATCCTCCTCTTTTCGCTGAGGAAGGCTGGCCCTGAGCTAACGTCCATGCCCATCTTCCTCCACTTTATATGTGGGATGCCTACCACAGCATGGCGTGCCAAGTTGTGCCATGTCCACACCCGGGATCCGAACTGGTGAACCCTGGGCCGCTGAGAAGCGGAGTGTACAAACTTAACCACTGCACCACCGGGCCAGCCCTGGCCTGCAGTTTTTAAGGAGAGGTGCATGGAGTAGCTTCTAAACATGCTTGGGGTTTTTTTGTTTGTTTTGTTTTTTCAGGTGACAAGTTACAGCCCGAATGGCCTTCCTCTGATTCAGCTATGGAGTGTGGCTGGAGATGAAGTAAGTTCTGTCCTTCTTTTCCTTCTAAGTTATGGGCCAGCAGGAATGAATTGATTCTACCGTTGCTGCCTTGTAAGCTAATCGGAGGATGTAACTATGCTAAATGTCCCCTGGGGGGCACTGGTCCAATAGCCAGAGACATTTTTGGTTGCCCCAGTTGGGGGTGATGATGCTAGTGTCATCTAATGAGTAGAGGCCAGCGATGGTACACTATACAATGGTGTGATGGCATCATAAAACACCAGTGGGCCTTTCTGGACGTCTGTCCATTGGGTTTCCTCCCCTCCATCCCATGGTATTAAAACTTAGATTTCTTCAGTGTATTGAAAAGCCTACCCTCATGCCAACAGGACATTTAAGTAAACGCCCCTGTTGGCCTAGAAAATGAGTCATGCCCCCACCGCTGTTACTCTTGTGCCTGTTGCCTGTGGTGGTGGCCTGGGACTGGGAGAGGAAGGGCCCAGGCTGCCTTGAGAAATGACCCCGAGATGCCATGGGCAAAGCTCTCAAGGGGACTTTGTCTTCTAGGTGGTGTTGATAAACCGGTCGCTGGTGGAGCGAGGACTTGCTCAGTGGGTAGACAGCTACTACTCGAGCCTCTGACCCCGTCCTCACAGCCGCTGCTGGAGTCCTTTTTGCACTGTTGAAATTGGGCTTGGCACTCAAGGCAAAGACTTTACATCAGAATAACAAACGTTGTCCTCCCCAGAAAGTCCTTTTTTTCATACTGTAGTCACGTTAAGACATTTTGTCTCTGAGACAAGGAAGGAATGGTGGGTTCTCTTCAAGCCATAGGATGATGTTTAACAAGCCAGTTGGTTTAACCTGGTTCCAAGCTGTTAAAAAAAAAAAAGTGGAAGAAAACAATCTCAACCAGATTGTCCTATTTCCCCTTTATTCCTTCCCGCCTCCCCTACCCAAACCCAAACCTGCTGTAGCAGACAGACCAAGGAATGTGTTGCTTGCTCGAGAGGGTTTCTTCTGCTTTAAAATCTTTCTTCAGGGAGCAAGACATGAATTAACTAACTGGTATCGATCACTTATACCGCTCACGTAAATGAATTTATGATGTTTAACCAGTTTTTATAAACTTCATCTAGGTCTCTCAGAAGGCAGACTTTTTAATGCATATGTAGATACCAGGCAGTCACGCCTCTGGCCTTGGTCCGTCAGGGAGGGAACTGTTATCTTGCCAAGCCTGGTTGTAATTTGTAACCGTTTTCTATTTGTGCAAACTCTGTAAATATGTGTTTAAAAAAATGTAATATTTTGTATAAGATACACTGGAGAACAAAGGGAACTCAAGATTTTTCCACAGCCCATGTCACCTGTGAGCAGAAGTTACTTCTGCAGAGGACAGCTGCCCATCCCAGCTCCTGCCACGGGCTCGGCTCCGTGGCTTCTGCAGACTGGACGTGCCGACTGTATGGGGTAGATTGATCCTGGGATTTTTTTTTTTTCCTGTTTTGCTGTACAAATTTGTTTAAAAAAAAATAAGCAACTCATTGAATTACCTTGCAGTGGTGTGCGTTTGATTCTTTTTTAGACTGGCTTCAGCATTGTGCGATTTAAAATGTCACTTAAACTTATATAAATCTTGAACTGTGTACATGATAGCTTTGAGTACATTTTTTCCATGGTGAAAAGGATTGGGGGTGGGTGTGAAGAGGTAGTTGTGAGTGTGGTGGGCTTGGAGGAGCCCGTCTAAAGGAGACCCATGGCTCGTTGAAGATAAAGTTTAGCCAGCAATGTCCATCAGGTGTTTCCCCTCCTTGCCCCACCAGGTGGCAGCTGAGTTTCCTCTGGCTATCCCCAGTGAATGTCTCAAATAGCCAGGCTTCCAAAATTGTTTGGCTGTGCATTCTTAATAGGTCTGTGAGGTTTTTAATCTACTGTATTGGTAGGCGGGATGTAAAAATGCATCTATCTGCATGGTGAGAGCAGAACAAAGTCTTCACTTAACGGTCCCTCCTCTTAAAGGCAGGCTCTGACCGTTTGGCCCAGGCCTCCGGGGGTCTCTAGAGAGCAGCGATAGCCTGAGGGTCCTTCATGCTAAAGGCATCCTCCCACAGAGCTGCAGCCACTCTCCCTGCTGCTTAAAAGCCTCAGTTTCCCTCATCTGGAGGATCAGATAATGGTACCCACCCCATAAGGTGATGAAGTGAAATCGTGGAAGTGTCCTCTGCTTGTGTGGAGATTGGCCCACAGCCTGCTCTTATGTGGTCTTAGCTGCTAGGAGCCCTAAGTCCCGCTGGTCATTGACTTTGGCTGAGTCTTGTTACACCCAGGTTGAAGCTTTTTCTGTACAACTCGGCTTTGCTGGAGCAGAAAAAGGTGTTTGGGAGCCTTCAGACTAGTGTGGGGAGAACTCACAAAGCTTGGTGTCCAGATTTGTCCTTTATCTTTGGGAGCCATTGAGGGGTTTTAAACAGAGGGAACCACAGGATTCTGGTGCAGGGAGGAGGATGGGCGAGGTGGATGGTGGATCAAAGCCAGGATGGTCCAGATGAGAGAGGGGCTTCCTCTGGGGTGGTCCTGGGGCAACAAGCGATAGGGTCAGGATCCTTGGGTAAAACCCCCAGGGCTGGCGGGGGAGGGCGGTGAGGATGAGGAAGTGGGCTGCTGCTGGTGTCTCGGGTCTTACAGTGTTAGCCTTCAAGGATGGGTCCGTTAAACAAGGTTTTGTGTATACGGGAGGAAAAGCGAGTTGAGGTTGGTGAAGGGCACATACTCTTTGAATAAACTCTGTCTCAGATTGTTGTGGGCCTTGGGTTATTCTAGAGTTCTGAAAAGGTTGATTTGGACCATTTTGCCAGTAATCTTGTTGCTTTGACAGAGGAGCGGATTCATGGAAGTCTAGCCCCACCATTCTGGATGTTGGCCCTCCGGGCGAACACATTTTAGACATGTTCTTTGAATTACCTGTGGGCCATGCAGGGGACAGCTTGTAGGTGGTTTGAAAACTTGTGGGAGAAGCTGGTGCTGGAGAGATTTGGTGATCTGTCCAGGCGCAGGAGAGAGAGGTGGGATGCTGGACGTAGGGGGGCTTCCAACCTGTACTCATCCGGGTGTTTGTGTCAACTACTTCCCCTCTGGTCCTTGGGGCCCTGCTAGGTACGAGAGGAGTGGCCGGTCCTCATAGGGTGCCAGCGTGGAGGCTGGGTTTTGGAGCTACTGCGACACCTCATACAACCTCAGTGATGCCACTTAGAGGCATCATCTAGCCATTATGGGCCTGAGAATAGAACAAGATTAATAGCTAGAGTTCTGGAGAGCTCACTGTGTCCAACGCCATGCTGTTTAACAGGTAATACTTGGTCCTCATGACACCCAAGAGGGGAAGGGATTGATGCCGGACGTGGAAGATGGTGATGTTAGAAGGTGGTTTTGGGTGGAGTGGAGCTGAGACTCGGAGCTGGGCTGCTGTCTGTGCTGGGTTCTCTTAACCACGGCTCCCCTGAAGTAGCCTGGGGGTGATTGTGCCTCATTCCTCATCCCCAAATAAATGCCATGGTGGTTAAATGATCAGCCCGTAGGAAAGTTTTGAACTGAGAATGGGAAAAACACTATCACAGGAGAGATTAATTACTTTGCGTATATAAAAGCTAAAATTTAAGGAATGTAAACAAAGCCGGGAGAAACTTGTAGGATCTAGACTGAAGAGTGAACATTTTAAAATCTGTGATGAAATAAAAGGAAAACGAAGTCTCCGTTGGAAGGTGTCATAAAAGGTATGAACAAAAAATAGAAAGTCTGGATTGTTTCTAAATCAACGCTGTCCTATAGAAATACAATATGAGCCATGTGTGTAATTTAAAATTTTCTAGGAGCCTCAATAAAAAGGAGAAAGAAACAGGTGAAATTGATTTTGATAATTGTTTAACCCAGTATCTCATTTCAACATGTAATGGACATTAGAAATATTACTGAGATATTTTACAGTATTTTCATACTAAGTCTTTGGAATCTCATGTGCATATTTTATACTTCCGGCCTGTCTCTTCAGACTAACCGCAGCTCAGGTGCTCAACAGCCGCAGGTGGCTCAGGAGGGGCTGCCACACTGGCCGGCACGGGACTAGGCTACCCCATGGATCACCACACCCAAACCGACAGCCTTACATCTATGTTCTTATCTTATCAAAAAGTTCTAGGTTCTCTTGCACATTTGTTTTTCCAGATGAACTTGAGAATGATTTTGGGGGGAGGGGATCATGGCAGATGTTCTATCAACAATTTAAAATAATGCATATTATTGGTTTGGTATAAAGTTTTATGTAATCTATTAAATTGGGCTTGTGAAGTATTAAAATCTCTTGTTTTTCTTTCTTGCCCTCTCCCTCGTTTTTTTGGTCTGTATTTGTCCATTTCTAAGAAAAGTACATTAAATGATTCTGGTATTGTCATGTTTTCCTGTTTTTCTTAGCTTCTTTTATAAGTTTCAGTTATATGTTGCTTAATTTGAAAAAGCTCATGGATGGTATTTTCTCATCAACGTAAAATATCTTTGGTATCCTGTTTGGTGCTTTTTGTTTTGAATTGTACATCCTTTTTGTCTGTCATTTAACTTTAGATGGGTGGCTTATAAACACATTGCTGGAATTTTTTTTTTTTAGTGAAATTCAGACAGTCTCTTAATAGGTGAATTTAACTGGTTTTTTTGTGATCATTGTTGCAATGTTATTTGCCATTAAGTTCATTTTCCTATTATGTTTTCTAATTGGTGGGGGGGTTTTTGCTTCCCCTATTTGCTTGATCAAAAAATTTTCCTATAGTAAATTAAGCATTCAACATCTTCTTGCTGTGTTACTGGTGGATAACTTTAAAGTTTTAAACATGTTTGAATTTCTATTTCTCTCAATTTCACATATTTAAGGCCTCTATTCACCCTGAACAAGAAACTCAGCAGAAAGTCAGATTTCTGCCCATCTTCCTACCAGTGCACATACACATTCTCTGTCTCCTGGGTTTCGCTGGAATCATCTAGAATACAGTTCAGAATTCTAAACTTTTCACAAATGTCTCTATCTCAATCTCTTAATAGTGACACTAAATGTCAGTCATATTATTAAAAAATATTTTGGCCCAACTCCCTGTTTACCCAGCTTCACTGCTCACCTGTTTCTTATAAACCTGTTTCTGAGTTCTTGATTTTGATTTGCTTTCTTCTGGAGTATTTCTTTGGATTTTTTTGTTTTCAGAACATGTGCGAGTCCTTGCACCTCTGAATGTTTCTGTCTTTGTCCTGACACACCAGCGATCAGGCTGAGCATCTCTCCTGGAGAGGATGTCTCCTTGCCAAAAATTCATCCTCCTTCCACGCAGTGGGATTGCACATCCTAGCGCTGCTGAGCTCGGGCATGGTCCGTGAAAGATGGGTAGACGGGTGTGCGTCTCAAGGCGGATGCTTCAAGAACCAGCATATGGCTCACGTGTCCTCTCCCTCTCGACTAGCACTGGCCACGTTCCAGGTAGAGACTCCTCCATCCCCCTGGGTTCTGGCCCAAAGTCGACCTCAAGCAGAGCTGCAGCCAACCTGCCACGGCCATGTGGTGTGAGAAACAGGTCTGTCACATGTCACTGAGGTCTGGGGGTCATGTGTTACCCGCAGGCTGTTCTAGCCTGTCCTGATCTACGTATTGTTATGGGTTGCAGACCTTTCCTCTGAGAAGTTGGAGCTCTGGCCATGGGGCTGGGGCAAATTCCTTGCCCTCTCTGCTCCCTGAACACTGCCCACCTCCGCCACCCCCCTCCCCCGACCATCTGTAAAGCATGGGAGTGAATTAGATGAACACAGAGGTCCTTGCCAGGTTTGACATTAAACTGATCTTTTCTGCCAGATAAGGGCCTTCCTGAAGATTCCTCTTAATCAGGCAGCTGACTTTGTATTTTTACAAAGCAAATTATGTACGAGAGATTTTGGCTATTTGTTGCTAGAAATAGGCCCAGCTGACGTCTGGTGGGGACAGATATTTGAGAAGCCCTGGAAGGCACCAGAAGGCGGACACCTACCTGGAGCTGGGATGGATTTCTGGTCTGTCCTCGGCCTCCCTGGCTTGGTGACAGGCAGGAGCTCTGCCTGCGCCCGCTGATCTCTTTCTCACCATTGAGTGCCTGCTGTGTGCCAAGCGTCCTGCCAGGGCCTGCAAGGATGAGACACACTGACCCTCTAGGAAGCACCTCTATTTGGGGAGGTGGGCTTGGTGATCTTCATGTAGATGGGGCTTTCCTGTGGCGCTGCCTTCCTTCACTTCCTCGTGGGATCCTGGCAGCCGCTGGTGAGATGGGAAACGGACTGAGAATCAGCAGAGCTGGGACCGGAACCCGGGCCTTCTGCAGCTCCAGACTCTGCTCTTCCCTGCACGCGCTGCCTCTGCTGCTCTTTATGGTGGTGGCCAAAGGAGCCGTGCTGACGGGAAGGATGAGTGAGGCCGATATTCCTGTGCTGCTGGGAGGCCTTGCAGGAGGTAGCCTCCACCACCTTGAAGGAGGAGAAGGAGGAGGAAAAGCTGGGAGAGGTAAGGAGAACTGCATAGCGAGGGCCGTCCTCCTCTGATGTGGAGGCTGTCCCGGGGGTCTGGCTTGTGGACACTTAGAAAAAGAGATGGTGAAAGTGAGAGCAGGCATGCCCTCCCAGGAGGCTGTCTGCACATGTGTCATGTGTGGAAGTCCTTTCTTTGTTTTTCATTTTTTAATAGGTGATAAACACAATACATAATTCCGTAGATAACGTAGGCCAACCAGTGGAAGGACGTCTCCTTGCTGTGTCCCCCAGACACCCGCATTTCCTCTCCAGGAGAGACTGCTATTTTTAGGTTCTCATGTTCCTACCAGAGGGCGCATCCCTCCTCAACAACACACGTGAATGATTGCGGACCGTAAACCACGGGTCACAGACCAGGCCTGTGTGTGTAAATCAGTTTTATTGGCGCACAGCACGGCCGTTTGTTTATGTATTGTCTGTGGCTGTGTTTGTACCACAGTCATGCAGTTGAGTACTTGTGAGCGAGACTGTAGGCCCCGCAAAGCCAAAAATACCTAGTCCTTTCCAGAAAGTTTGCTGACCCCCACTGTGAGCACTCGTGTGCACTTGTTCCCCCATCTTGTCAAACTTAGATGCAGCCTCACTGTTTCTCACGTCCTTTCCAACCATGAATTCATTAGACTTTGAAAATGACAGGATCCTCAGATTCCTTAAGATTCTCTGCCGCGGGCAGCTCTGTGTCTTGTAGACTCTCTCTTGGTGGAAGCCTTGTTCCTGGTAGGGTGACCTGGCACAGAACCCTCTGCCCCCATATGGTGGGCACGGAACCTGGGGTAGGCCAGGAAGACCCTCTTTTGGATAGCAAAGTGTGATCAACAAACCCAGAGTGCTGGCAGCACCTGGGAGCAGAATCTCAAACCCCACCCTACGGAACCCACGTCTTTACTTTAATGCCTCCCGGGTGATTCGTGTCGCATCAAAGTTGGAGAAGCACTGACCCAGGGCTGCATGTTGGAATCGCTTCTGAAACTGTCAGTGCCTGGAACTCATTCTCAGAGATGCAGATTTAGTTGGTTTCAGCTGCAGCCGGGGCATGGAGATATATTTTTTTAAATGATTACCTTTGGAGTATAACATATATACACTAAGGTGCATAAAGTGCACGAACCTTGAGTGTAGAAGGTGATGCATTTTTACATATAAATATACACCTGGGTAGCCGTCATCAGATGAAGAGAGAGGAACATTTCCTGGACCCTGGGAGTTTCCCTCCTGCCCTCTTCTAGTCAATACCCCCTCCCCACGTAAGTATTATTCTTTTATCACCATAAGATTAGTTTTGCCTATTCTGGAACATCATATGAATGGAATCATCCAGTAAATACTCTTGCATCTTGCTGTTCCCACTCATCCTGACATCGGAGAGGGGATATATATCAGTGGTTCTCCTGTGTGTGTTCTGCTGTATGAATATATTACAATTTATTTACCCATTCTTTGTGGGTGTTCATTTAGGTTTCCAGTTTGAGGCTGTCATGTCTAGAGCTGCTAGGATTCATTCTTGCGTTTTTGGTGAACGGATGCATTCATTTCTCTTGGGCCTGCACCTGGGAAGAGGATTGCTGGGCCGTGGGGTCGGAATATGTTTAGCTTCGGTAGTTATTTGTGTACTGAGATTTTGAAACGCTCACCCGGTCACCGTGATGTTCTGCTGGGATGGAGAGCCCTGCCCCGGAGAGCGGCCCTAAGCCCTTGCTACCGAGCTCCCCTTCCGGGTCCTGCTGTTGAGTCTTCCACCTGCTGTGCTGTCGGTTTCCCCAGTTGCCTCCTGATAAAGTCCTAATCCGTTTTGCCGCTTGCCACCAGCAAGCCCTATCCAACCAGGCATGCAGTTCCAGTCCCACTGCCACCCCACCCCTCAATCCACTGCAGTGTTTAAATCTCGTCCCCATCATCCCTGTCGATTGGCTTCCAACCTCAACCCTGTATCTCCACCACCAGAGTGCGCCACACCTGCGGCAGCCGAGCTTGGAGTCTCCACCAGGTGGTTCTTCGGTGCCATCGGGGCCAGCAGGACGAGTGGACAGGACAGGACGATTCACAGCATCCTCTCTCTTCTTAAGAGCACTAACATAGGGTTGACATGAGGCTGAACTGGCATAAAGCACGTACAGCGCTTAGCGCAGGGCGTGGTGGAAAGTGCTCAATAAATGATGCCTAAATGCAGATAATAGAGCATTTCCATCATTGTTCAAACTTTTAATGGATGTGCTGCATAGACAGCTGTGCTGTCCAATATGGTAGCTGTTGGCCACTTGGGGCTCCTGAGCACTTGAAATGTGACTTGTCCAAATTGAGATGTGTTGTCAACGTGAAATATACACTTTATGAGAAAGAACAATTACGTGTTGAAATAATACTTTGCACATTGTGGATTAAATAAAATACAGTCACGTCTGTGTCTTTTTGCTTTTTTTTTTTTTAAAGATTTTTTTATTTTTTCCCTTTTTCTCCCCAAAGCCCCCCAGTACATAGTTGTATATTTTTCATTGTGGGTCCTTCTAGTTGTGGCATGTGGGACGCTGCCTCAGCGTGGTTTGATGAGCAGTGCCATGTCCGCGCCCAGGATTCGAACCAACGAAACACTGGGCCTCCTGCAGCGGAGCGCGTGAACTTAACCACTCGGCCACGGGGCCAGCCCCGTCTTTTTGCTTTTTAAGGGTAGCTAGTGGACATGCGAAGATCATGCATGTGGCTCATGTCATTTCTGTGGGATGGCACTGGGTGGAGGCATGCCTTTAGAAGAGGCCACCGCCTTTCAGACAGTGTTTCTCAAATTCAGGGCCCAGGCCATTTGCATCAGAGTTTACCCAGAGTGCTCGTTAAAAATGCAAAGTACTGGGGCCAACCTTGTGTTGTAGGGGTTAAGTTCACGGGCTCCACTTTGGCAGCCCGGGGTTCACAGGTTCAGAGCCCGAGCTCAGACCTACACATCACTCATCAAGCCACACTGTAGCGGTGTCCCACATACAAAATAGAGGAAGATTGGCACAAATGTTAGCTCAGCGACAATCTTCCTCAAGCATAAAGAGAAAGATTGGCAAGAGATGTTACCTCAGGGCCAATCTTCCTCATGAAAAAAAAATAGTGCAAAGTACTGGGTCCTACCCAGGAACTCTTAAGAATGGGACTGGACTAAACTAAATTCATGCCCTCTTAAATTTGAGATCCACTGCTCCTAAACTTGGGCAATTTGATTTTCCTCTTAAACAGGTGTGCTGCCTTTAGATTGTGAGAAGATGGAACTCTTATTTCCTCTGTCGACTTGGCTGCCAGGAAGTGTTGAGGCTAAGTTGTGGGTTAAATTAGGGTTTAATTATTGTGTAACCTGGTGGCCGTGTGTCAGAGTTGTTGTGTCTTAGGTTAGAAGTCTCTGGAGGGCAAACACTGAAGTCCGTTTGCACTGTTTAGAGATTCTGGCTTCAAAAGACTTGTCCTCCAGTCTCAGTGCTGCCTGTGGTTGTTCAGAGGATGAAGAGAAATCGTTTAACGTCGATAAAAAGCTTGCTTAGAAGAAGTAGAGATAACAAAATTGAACGCGCTCCACGCAAGCCGTGAGTTTCTTGGCACGTGGGGAGAGAAAGGATTTTCAAGTTCAAGCAATTCGCCCAGCATAGATCGCTGCCATGGTGGCCTGGACCAGTAGATGGCGCCACAGCACAGGTTTCTGGCAGTATTCCCTTCCTCCACCCGTTGTCTCACAACACTGGTTCTCTCCAAGGATGGTCTCAATTTCAGAAGTTATTAGAAATGCAAATTCTCAGGCTCCACTCCAGACCTACTGAATCAGAAGCTGTTTTAACACGCCCTCCAAGTGGTTCCGATGCACACTTAAGTTTGAGAGTCACTGTCCTAGACTATACCTGGGGGTAACCTGGGTGAATAGAAGTCATGGATAAAGGGCTTGCTGGAGAGGGGTGAGGGGTGGGTGGGGGAGGCTGGGAGAGCGGGAGAGTGAAGGTCACACGTGCAGGGACAATTCCAGATTGTCCCCATTTGCACAGGGCTCACCCATATCGGGGAGCAGTTGAGGAACGAGAGACTGAGTGACGATTTTGTATTTTTCTTTTTAGTTAAAGCATGTCAAATGGTGTCAGCTGGATGGAGGGAAAAGGGGGTCACTGGGGAACCCCTGCTTTAGGTGAAAGGCCTGGACCAGGAGCAGAAACACAGAGGCTGGCTGAGTTCTGCCGGGAGCCCTTGGCCAGCCTGTGTCCCCAGGGTGGCTATTTATCTCTGCCTGTTCTTAAATTTCACCGTGTTCATGGACTCAAAGCTTGCAACCCTCCCAAGATGATCCAGGAAAATAGATGCTCAGAAGTCAAAAAGAAGTGTGAGACTAGGCGGAAAAATCGCTAGTGAATTAAAATCTTATTTCTATCTTTTCAGTCCTGTCTGTATCCTAAGGGGAGGCTGGTGCCAAAATGAATTCCTATCTCTTTTTTTGATACAGACAAAAATTCCTTTTTGCAGGTGGCGACCAAGCCTTCAAAGGGGCAATGCATCATGCCAATAATTTTTTTCAGCTATGATGTGTACAGTTTAGTTTGATTTATTTTTGATGTCAGAAACAAAATGGAAAGTTAGCGCTTTAAAAATGAGCGTGGCTGGCTGAATAAATAAATAATATGCTCTTGGCCAGAACCTGCCAGTGCCTCCTTAATTGCCCATTGATTCTTTAATTCTCTGTACTTTAACATCTATGGAAATTAAGAGGCCACGGAGCATGGAGATGTCTTTTGTTAAACAAATTAAGGAAGCCAGGTTTTAGGAGGTGTAGTCTTCCCTGGGCTTTGACCTCGCCTTTAAAGGCAGGAGGACGAAAGCCAGTGCCCTCCGTGGTTTCTTCGGAGCTCAGAGGGACCGTCACCTTGTTTATCCAGCCATGAATATTTATGGTGTGTCCCCGGACCTGAGAACATACAGAACACTATGCGACTTAGCAACAGTGACACTGCGCGTCCCTCCTGTGGTTTCCTGGGACGTCTGGAGGTAGCCTGGTGTGGTCTTCCTCCGGAAGTGGTGGTGCCCATATTCAGATTCTTGCAGACTAGCCTGAGAAGACCGGGCAAAGGTCCTGGGGCGTCTCTTCCATTTCTCTCAGGGAAAGAAACCCTCCTGGAAGGTTTCTTTCATCCCCACTTCCAGGCCGGATGGGGGCACCAGCCATTCTCATCACCCTCAGAGGTGACCCCTGATGCTATCCCGAAAGGCTTCCAGAACCCCATGGGCCTCCAGAGCCTCCGAGCTCACCACCACCTTCGGCCTTCAACTCCAGTCCATCCAAACCATGGAAAGTTCGAGTTCTCTCTTCCCCGTGCCTCTGCTGGGGCGTCTCCACAGCTGGTTCTCCCCTTCCCCTCACACACCAAGGCCCCCTCCCCCAGGAAGGGTTTCTGAGCCCTCGCCCCCAGCCTCCCACCTGTGGGACGGTGCCCCCCTGGTCCCCAGAGTGCATTGAGCATCCTCCTGCTGCGACATGGCCTCCTGGATGTGAGTGCTCGAGAGCAGGCGTAAGTCTTATTTCTGTCACTCCAGCGTGTGAAACAGGCCGAGAACATCATAGGCCTCAAAAATTCCTGGTCAAATGAATAAATGATTGAGTGCATTTGCCCTGAAGCAGATGCTACAGAAACTCAGTTAACAAGAGGAAATGCCCCACAGGGGATCCCGTGACTTTCCTTGTCTTTTGTGTTCCAGCCTCTCACCCTTCTGTGTCAGGAAGTCCTTCCTTGTGTCCCCTCTGTGCTGAGTAGAGTTGCCTTCAGGTAGAGCTGGAGGAGGTTCCGTGAGCACCTGTGTGCAGAGCGCTGGGCAGGTGGCTCATGCCAGCAGGGGGAGGTTTGGGGCGGGTGGTGCGGCTCTCAGCCTCTGCTGGATCCAGGCTAGGTCTGGCAGGACAGGTGTGAGGTCATATGGAAAAAAGGCTGTATCCTGCTGGGTTTTAGACCCTTGAACACAATGTATTGACCCCAATTATGCGCCACTAGGACTGAAACCTCCTCAAGGGCAAATCTACGTATATGGATGCCTCTGGGCTGGCATACCGCCTAAGAGCTGTGTCATCTCAGGGAAGTTACTTAACCTCTCTGGAACTCAGTTTGCTCATCTGTAAACTAGGGTCAAAAATAATAGTGCCATCTCAAATTGTGAGAATTGAACAAAGTTCCTGGCGTCTAGGATGCACTTGATAAATATTTTGTTTATTATTTATGCCCATTGGCTGCTGCATGAGGGAGGTGTGAGGACAGTATCTGCTCAAGGCTTCTCTGTAGAAGTCGCTGAAACAGGTCATGTTTGTCTGCTTCTCTGGGTTCTTCTGGGATGAGGTCTATACCCTTTCTCCTGGTCCAGGGGTCTCATCATTTCCTCCACATTGAAGACTCAGCTGCCAGGCTCCCTCTGCTCACTGCTTGGAACAACCACAGGATGCCGCCTTGGGCGTAATTATGGCTCCAGGGTAACACCACCATCCAAACATCTGCTGCCCAGGCCCCTGCTCCCAGATGCCCCTTCCTTCTGAGCTGGACCCAGGGTAAGGCTGGGACCGGTCCACGCCCTCCCCCATCCAGGCACACGTCCTTAACTGGCTGCCTTCAGGAGCCCTCACCTGCCTCTTCTCTTTCAGTCCCGATTCCTTTCCATCAGCGTCTTTATCACATTAGAATTCTCGCCCCTCTACTTATCAAGTCAGCTCTGTACCTGCCCCTCTCCACCACTGTCCACATCTCTGCTTCTTGTGTCTCCTACAGCCTAGCACCGGGCTGCTCCCCTCTCTCTGGCAATTACAATTCCCTCCCCAGCTCACGTCGAAAGTCTTTGTTCTTCTCCCTGAACGCTCAAGTTAATTTCTGCCAACTGTTTATTCAGCCTTTGTGCTGGCTGGCTTGCTACCTTGTCAGGAAACACAGCCCCCAGAGGGAGAAAGCAGGGACACCCAGCAACAGTTTAGGACAGGAAGGAAAGACTCTTCAGAGAGTGAGGGGGCGAGGCAGGGATTCTGAGGGCCCCAGGAAAGGTGGCCGTGGGGAGGGCACAAAGGAACCCAGGAGGGGTGTCTGGCCAGTTCTCAAGGCGGCTGTTTGGATTAGCATCTCGGTACCGTTCCTCACCGTGTAAGTACGCGTGCACAAGCACATGGATACGTATGCACGTGTAGTTACAAACCTGTACGTATATGTAGGAGGCAGAAAAAGTAGCTGTCAGTGGCCACAACGCTCTCTCTGTCGGCCTTTTGTTCTGCCGAGCACTTTGAGAGTTTGGGAGGAGATGATGGGCGGGCAGAATTGGGGCAGAGAAGAGGGTGGTCCGACAGGGAGGGGACATAGAGGAGAGAGGAGACAGGAAGGGGAGGAGCTGGGAGGGAGGAGGGCTGGGTGGTGTGGCAGGGAGAAACCCGCCACCCCGATGGGGTGGCCCGAGGAATACCGTGTCATTTTGAGCTATTTGCCTTGAAGGGCCAATGTGAGTCCCTAATCTTCAGGAATTTTCGTCAGCTTTTAGGCTTCAACCTTGTATTCGAGGTTGCTTGGAGGTGAGGTGGGGGTGGGGGTGGGGAGGGAAGGGATGTGTGTCTCCTTGGTGGACTAACGCTGGGGTGCAGATAAGGCCACAGCCAGGAGACAGGACTGAAAGAAAGAATCGGGGGAGGCTGGAAGTCAAGAACTTCAGACTGCTGGGAATTTGGAGAAATCTTGGGGAAAGCTTTGACGTGTGTGGAACGGGGGAGTCCAATCAATGTTACACCTTACGGAACCAAGAGACCCCAGCTGACATCTGGGATTCTCCATATACACACACACACATGCACGAATATATTCATAAAACGTAAAATGAACAAACGCAAAACTATATATAACATACAATATGTATAAATTATAGTCTGTATAAATATATTTATGTGTATAAAACATAGAAAATATATAAGAGTCAAATATATTTACATAATACAAATACAATACGTGGAAGTATACATTATAGTATATAATCATATAATGATAATATATGTAGCATATAGAGTATGTAATCAAGTTTTTGTTTTTGTTTTTGTTTTAAAGATTTTATTTTTCCTTTCTCTCCCCAAAGCCCCCCGGTACATAGTTGTGTATTTTTAGTTGTGGGTCCTTCCAGTTGTGGCATGTGGGATGCCACCTCAGCATGGCCTGATGAACAGTGCCATGTCTGTGCCCAGGATCCAAACCGGTGAAACCCTGGGCTGCCGAAGTAGAGTGTGTGAACTTAACCACTCGGCCACGGGGTCGGCCGCTGTAATCAAGTTTTAAATGGATATAAATTGATATATGTAACATATAAATAAAGTCTTGGGACACAAAATAAAGTCGCATCTTTTATTTTTCCTGTTCTGACAATCTCTAACTTTCATTTGGACTGTTCAGTCCATTTACATTTTCAGCTTTGTTGATGTCTAATTGGCAATGGATCGTGTATGATGGCAACGATGTTGCACATATTTCAAGTGTACAACTGATGAGTTTCGACACATGCCCTCCTGTGAACCCACTGCCACCGGCCAGACAATGAACGTATCCATCAGCCCCGAAGTTTCCTGGGTCCCTTGGCAGTCCCTCCTGCCCCTCCCCACCTCTCGGCCACCCCAGGCAGCCGACAATCTGCTTGACGTCCCTGTGATTAGTTTGTGTTGTCTGTATTTTTGTAAATGGAGTCACGCAGTGTGCACTCACTTCTGCCCGGCTTCTCTCTCTCAGCCTAGTTTCTGAGACGCATCCATATTGTCGTGCCGATCAGCGGTTCTTTCTTTTTATCGCTGATTTCCACCGAATGGACGTACCCCACTTTGTTTAGCCAGCCACCCGTGGAAGGACATTTGGGTTTAGTATTCAAATGAGAACATCTCCAACCTCCTCTGCACGAGGTGCGAGCGCTTCCGCTCTCTTCCCGAGTTGCCCCTCCTTTCGGAAGAGCCGCTGAGCTCATTTCTCCGGTGGGGTGGGGCTGTTCAGGACCTGCGGCCAGCACGGGAGACCCCCCCAGGCTCCTGCTCCGCCTCGCTGGGCCCCCACCGGGCCCCTCCTGCAGGGGCAGCCTGGGTGGACAGGCAGGCTGACACTCGTTGCTTGTGTCGGTGGTTCCCCAGGGAGCTGAGTCAGGAGAGGTCCCAGGGTCGGCGAGCGCCATGCCCAGGCCAGCCCTACTCTACCAGTTTGCTCCAAGCCAGGGCTCAGCTGTGCCCTTGACTCTGTCGAGGTGTATTCTAGGCCTCTCCAGGGATGCACACCTGGTCACACTCATGTGAAAGCTCACACTAGGAATGCTCAGCCCTTGCTGCTGACCTAGAGCCTCAGGGCTATCCCACAAGGTCTCTGGTTGTTTCTGGAAGGCTCTGGGTTTTCTTAGGGACAGCCCCTCGTGTTCCATCCGGCCTCCTAACTGGTCTCTTCCTCTCACTCAGTCTCCTATAGCCGCACCGGCGCCCTGGCTGTCCCTCAAGCACACCGGTGTGTTCCCACCTCAGGGCCTTTGCACTTGCTCTTCCCTCTGCCTAGAATGCTCTTCCTCCAGATGACTGCTCCTTCCTTATCTAAAATTTCACCCCTCACCACCCTTTCATTGCTCCTTTCCCACTTTGTTTTTTCTCTAGGCATCACCATCCAACACTTGGTGTAGTTTACTTCTCTCTCTTGTTTATCATTGTCTCCGCACCAGAATATAGGCTGTGCCAGGGCAGTCATTGGTCTCCTTTGTTCATGGGTGGTCCCAGCTCCTAGAGTGGCCGGGGCATCACAGGTGCTTAAATATTCTTCAAAAGAACAAAGGAATAAATGAACACCTGGCTCATGTTCATTCTCTTGGAGAAGAGCAATCTAGTCCCTCCAGGATGAATAGCCAGAGGCAATTTCCACCGAAAAAGGGTGTGAAGCTTTCCTACTGAGAGCTGAGCACATTTAGCTCCCTGAGCAAGTCCTGGGAGGTCCTAACCCCGATGCTGACCCTGTGCGTCCGGGGGGCTGTCAGAGTTACATGGGGTCTCGAGGAACAGCTCCTCCCGTTGTTTGCAAACTTTTTTTTATAAACCGGAAATATCTGCCTAGAATTTCTTTCTGCAAAAGAGATAAAATTGATATTTTATTAGTAGAAAACTACAGCTTATGTTTTCAACATTTACTTATTAAATGAAGACATCGAGACTGATGAAAATACAAATTTGACTAAATGCAATGTGGTCACCTGGATTGGATCCTGCAACAGAAAAAGGACATTCGTGGAAAAACCAGTGAAATCTGAATAAAATCTGCAGTTTACTGAATAGCAGTGTTCCCATGCTGATTTCTTAGTTTTGACAAATGTCCCATGGTAATGTGTGATGACAAACCTTGGGAGAAACTGAAACTGGATGGGGGTATTCACTGGAGCGCTTGGGACCATCTTGACAACTTTTCTGTGGACATAAAATGACCAGAAGAAAAAGTTTATTTAAAATTTGTCATTGCATTAGTAAATAAGATTTAACAAATAAACAAAAAATACAGATTTGAAATTATGGATGACAATTACCATCTTCCACCACATACAAATTATTGCTGTGTTTTACTTTGGTTACACAATATTGAAGAAAATCTTGATGCTGTCAGCTGAGCAGTTGAAAATGGCAGCAGATTTTGCCAGCTGCTCGCCTGGCGGTCCCCGGATATGCTCCAAGTAAATGGAGAAGCGGGAGCGGCTCGTTCTGAGTTCCGTAGAGTATGAGCGGAGCAGACGTGACACGTGAACACAGGCCCGTCTGCCGGGGGTTAACATTTTGTACAAAGCACACTGGAGTGTGTGTGTTGTTTCCTATAGCTTTCGAATAGTTTAAAATATTTTTGAGAGATGACATCTGAATCAAACACTTGCAGGACCCGTGAGGCATCACAATAAAAACCATTGGTCTAGCACAAGTTCCCATTTTACAGATAAAGAAGCTGAGGTCTGGAGAGGAGAAGGGACGAAGGTCTGGCCGCAAGTCCAGCACAAGCCAGGTTGTCATATTTGCAGCCACGCGATTTATCGCTACGGATGGAGGTAACTGCATCATTCTTTCTAGGTGCTGGATGGAAAGTCATTGGCCGCTTCAGCCTGTCTGTTCTCTTGATGGGCAGGTATGCTATTTCCACTTTTTAAAGCTCTGGTGAACCATCTTGAACACGTCTCCTTAGTCGCCTGTCTAGATCTTCTCTCTCTGAGTGTTTTGACTCAAAGTAAGTTTTCACAACCTTCCTCATAAAACAGATGTGATTGCAGTATTCGAGGATTGAGAAAATGCAGCTACTATGAGTTCATTAATGATTTATAATGAATTTGTATTTCGTTAAATACCGTAACCTGATACGTTTTGAAGTGGCCATGAATGTCTCTGTGGTCGATGTATTTATTCAGTCTGCCCACAGTTTTATACACATACAGACGTGTGTTTCACGTCCCAGATTTATTCATGCTCCCCCGTCTTTCCACCCGTGGTTGGAAACGACTGGTCTAGAGAACGCCAGCGAAGGGGAAGGTAGCATGGTGATTTCTGAAAGCCCTGGATTTGAATCCTGCTTTTGCCATTTACCTGCTGTGTGACCTCAGGCAAATCGCTTAACTTCCTGGGCCCCCGGTTTTTTCCTTAGGTGTGTGCATGCGCACCACGCATTAGTCTAAGCTCGCTTCATATAGTATTAAATCATATGCTTAGAACAGTTCTGGCACGTGAGTGCTCTCTAAATGTTAGTTCTTATTATTATCTCAATTACTCCTCCCAACAATCCTACAGGAGGCTTATCAGGCATTTACTTATTCAATAGATATTTATGGAACATGTCCACGTTCCAGGCATTGATTAGGCCCTGGGGATACCTCAGGGAAAAAAGGAGTCACAAATCTCTGCCTTTGTGGAGCACACCGTGAGCCCAAATTTACACCTAAGGACACTGGAGCACAGAGAGGTTAAGTGCTTTTCTGAGTCCGCACAGTGAATACAGAGAACAAGCAATCTGGATGTTGTGTCTACCGGCTCTCTTCACAAGATCCCTCTGCCTTCATCTGGGAACTGCTCCTTCTCACACCCAGTCAGTCCGTATGATGCCGGCAGGAGCGCTCTGGTCTCTCAGGACCCTGCTGGCGACCCTTGAACCAAGCATGGGACAGGAGATCCATTCTCGGGGTTTTTGTACTGGAGACCAGAGGAAGCGCAAAGTCAGTCTGTGGAAGCGGTGAGAGGAAAACTGGAGCTGTTGGCTGCCATGTTTTCTTCCATGTGGAATGTGTCACTCTGCAGGGAGAGAGGAGAGTGGAGCCAAGGCGCAGACGGAGAGAAGCAGAGATGTGAGAGAAAGGAGAGAGAGACACGCTGGGGCTCATCTCTCCAGCCTCAGCCATCCTGAGACCCAGCACGTTCCTCTCTGAGTTCCCAGAAACACCCAGAATCTGTATAACAAACTCCGCTTTCTCAGTTAAACTTGCATCCGAAGGAGGCCTGGTTAATCGACTGGGACAATGGCAAGTGCCTATGAGCAACCGCCCTAAGCTGCTTTGAGCTCCTGCCACATCCTGGGCTTGCCTTTTGGCTTCTGGAGCTGACAGTGTCCTGTTCTCAGAGAACTTTGCAATAGATTCTCTGCCTTCCAAGCATGTGGCTGCAACCTAACTCTTAATAAATCAGACGGGAGCTTTCTGCATGGAAAAGAGCCTCTGCCATACATCATTTTTGTTTTCCTCTTGGGGAGAGCAACTATGCTACAGCAATAACCTGCCACGTGTATATCTCAAAGCCCTATTTATATAGCCATATGGATAAATATATATAAATAGGACTGTGGGATAATAGATTAAGGGACCTGCTCATCCATAGAAGACTTATGGGCTTTCAGGACCTAATGGCGGCCTGATTCAGTAAGAAAAATGGGTCTTCGGCAGGATGTGGCCAAGAATTAGATGAGCCCATAACCTGATCGAAAGCCCACCCGGGAGATGGAGAGGTGGGGAGGACCGTGAGGAGCCAGAAGCTCTGGCAGGACGAGCCAAGAGAGGGAATGAGCGGGGCAGGGCTGTGAAAAGTCAGGCCCCCTGAGCTGTCTTCCCAGTTCAGCCTCTATTTTGCTGTGTGACCTTGGGCAGCTCACTTGTCTTCTCTGAGCCTTGATTCCTCATATATAAATGAAGAATGTGGACTTGCTGACCTCCAACGTCAGCTTTTTCCTCTCTGGCATTAAAATGACTCTGAGCTCTGTGGTCCTTGACCTCTGGGCCGGAAAGGTCAGGCAGTCTCAGTTAGACTGAGCCGATCCCTAGGCTTTGAACTTGTGCTCCTCATAGGTCTTGTACCTTCTGGAGGTCAATTCAAAAGGGATCGGCAGTCACAAACCAAAGGTCCTGGGGCTGTCTGAATAACAATAACAACAGCTGTTACTACTACTTCTCCCATTATTCTGCACGACTGCGGCTGGGTGCTTTGTGCTCATGATCCATGACTAACATTTATTGAGCACTTACTCTGTGCCAGGCACCATTCTATACACTTCACATGTGTTATCATTCTCACCAGAACCCCAGGAGGTAGGTACAATTATTATCCCCATTTATAGATGAGGAAGCAGAAGCACAGAGAGGCCCAGTGACTGGTCCGAGTTCACACAGCTGGTAAGTGATGCTGTTAAGACACCTGCTGGAATCTGACTCCAACCTCTGCATTCTAATCCCCACTGTGTACCTCCCATTTACAGGGGCAGAAACTCAGGCTACAAGAGGTTAATTAACGTGTGAACAGCCAGATGCTTGGAGCTCTCAGACCTGTCAATTTCGTGGGCTGCGATATAGAGGAAAGGGATTCTCGCTGCTCCTCGTGTTTCTTTCGGTTTTTCCAACTCAGTCCATTTTTTTTTCTAACAAAAGTCTATTTACAGAAGCAACATATAGGACCCGTGATAACCACATGTCGGCCATGCTTCAGTGAACCCCCAAATCAAAGATGGACTGGATAACGTGCACCTGATGCGATTGGCTTTTTTCAGGATTTCAGACTGGTTTTTGTTCCTTCTGTGGGTTGAAAGGAGGCTTTTGAGACTTGATGAGGGCACATTTCTCCTGGGGAGTAATAATGCGGCTGGTGTTAGACCTAATGCTGAGGAGAGAACATTTGCTATTTTGGAAGAGTTAATCCCAAAGCCTCTTTCTCTGGCTCCTGCCTTTAGAAAAAGGCATTTCTGAGGCAGGTCCAGGCGGGACCGCAGCCTCATAATCCACCCTCAATCATCCGAACGCTGATCATGGAACTTTGTGGAGCTCCTGGATGTGCCAGGCCGGGGCAGGAGGCTGACGTCATTCTCCCGACACCTTCCGAACGGGCCTTGCTGTCACCCCCACATTACAGATGAGGAGCTGAGGCCCAGAGAGGTTAAACAGCCTTGCTGCGCCATCCCAGCCAGCAAGGGGCAGAGCTGGGACTAGAACTCGACTCCGTACGCTGGGCTGTAACACCGTGCTCTGATACATCTGGGACCGGCAATCGAATTTACCGGAAAAAATGAAAATGTAGGGCCCCTTGTTCAACACTTACTAAGAATTTCAAGGTGGTGACAGGCAAGTGTGGGGCCCTTCTGAGTGTGACTGGAAGGACGCATGCCCAGGAAGTCAGCCCTGACTACCCGCTTTGGGCAGTTTCCTGACTTTTTTAGCTCCCGGGGCCTTGTTTCCAAGGCTATGTTCTTGCAGAGTGACAAAGCCACCTCTGCCCGGGCAGTGTGCCTTAGGCATCTTAAAAGCTGTGAAAGGACAGGCACAGAAAGGCTTGGGCAGCTGCAGGCTCCTTCCAGGCAGGAGGCAGACCGGGCTCAGTGTCCAGACTGGGCACCCTGCGGCCACCGCCCCCCCCCGGCCCCCCCCCCCCCCGCCCCGTCCCATGAGTGCCCCCGGGGCAGGCACCTGGCCAGACCCACCCCGTCTCCAGGCTGTGCATGGGAGTCCAGAGAGCGCCCCTGCCCATCTTCACTGCTCCTGTGGCTGTGTCCGTGCTGGGGCCTCCCAGAGACTCGGAGAGGGCCAGACCACTGCCCTTTCGCTAAGCTTTGGTTTGTTAAACAATGAAGAAATGTCAACTGTGGTGCATTTCAAATTGCACATGTTTAAAATTAAGGCCATTAGCACAAAAAATAATATAATGCAATATAAGTGTGCTTTTCCCAAGACAGTTACTGGATTCAGTCATTCATAGCTCACACAAAGAGCAGTATCTGGTAAAGGAATATAATTATTTTTTCATTTTTATTCAGATATAATACACAAAAATGTAAAGTCCACTAATCCTAGATATAGTAGTCCCCCCTTATCTGCAGGAGATGCGTTCCAAGACCCCCCAGTGGGTGCCTGAAACCATGGATAGTACCAAACCCCATAGACATATGTTGTTTCCCATACATACATACCCATGATAAAGTTTGATTTATAAATTAGGCACAGTAAGAGGGTAACAATAGTAACAAATAATAAAATAGAACAATTATAACAATATACTGTCATAAAAGTTGCCATAGATCTTAGCAATGTCAGCATATGATTTTTTTCTTTCCTTAGTACGTCAAGAAATTTCAACTTTTCACTTAAAGGGAGCGCCTTACGGCTTCTCTTTGGCATATCCAAATTGCCAGCAGCACTGCTCTTGCACTTTGGGGCCATTAAGTGAAACAGGGGTACCTGAACACAAGCCCTGTGATACCTCGACAGTCGATCTGATAACTGAGAGGGCCACTAAGTGACTACGGGCTGGGAGCACGTACAAGGTGGGTACGTGGGACAAAGGGATGGTTCACGTCCAGGGTGGGTGGGAGCAGGATGGTGAGAGATTTCATCACGCTACTCAGAACGGCAGGCAATTTGAAACTTACAAATTGTTTATTTCTGCGATTTTCCACTTAATATTTTTGGACCAAAGTTGACCAAGGGTAACTGAAATGGAGAAAAGCAAAACCACAGAAAAAGGCAGGGACTACTGTATACAACTTGATGGTTTTTACGTATGTGTGCACCCCTGTAACCACCGCCCAGATCAGACATTTACAGCACCTGGAAGGTTCTCTCCGGCCCCCTCGAAGGCAATACCCCCCAAGAGGTAGCCGCCATAATGACTTCTATCACCCTTGCTTGGTTTTGCCTGTTCTTGAATTTCATAAATGGAATTATACAGTGTGTATTCTTTTGTGTCTGGCTTCTTTCACTGAACATAATGTCTGAAATCATTCACATTTTGCATACAGCAGTGGTTTATTCTTTTTATCGTGAGGTATTATTCTGTTGTATGAATATGCACAATTTATTTACCCACTCTTGCTGATGGGCACCTGGGTTATTTCCAGCTCAGGCCTATTACGAATAATTGTTATGAACGTTGACTATGGACTGAATGCTTGTGCCTCCCTAACTGATGTTCTGTATTGAAACCTAAGCCCCGATGTGGGGCATTTGGGAGGTGATTGGGTCAAGAGGACAGAGCCCTCATGAATGGGGTTGGCTTCCTTATGAAAGAGGCCCCAGAGAGATCCCTTGTCTTTTCCACTATGTGAGGACATAAGGAGAAGATGGCAGCCTGTGACCCGGGAGCTGGCCCTCACCAGATACCAAATCTGCCTGCACCTTGATCTTGGACTGCCAGCTTCCAGAACTGTGGGAAATAAATTTCTGTTGTTTATAAGCCATCCAGCTACAATATTTGGTATAACAGCCCAAACAGATTGACAACATTCTTATATGTGCTTTTTTGGTGGCCATATGCTCTCATTTCCCTTGGATGGAGTACACGTATGGTCAGCTTTAGAAGATACTGCCAAACAGTTTCCTGAAGTGGTTGTACCAACTATCACTCTCACAGCCGCGCATGAGAGTATGGAATATACATTAAAAGATGTGGGATGACTGTCGTCTTCCTTCAATCCTTTTAGTGTCACTCTGTGAATGCAATATTCTGGAGAGATGGCAAAGTTTAAATAAGGCGTCCTTGAGGTCTGGGCAGCTTCCTGGCCCCCTACAGGGTCCATATCTGATAGGAAAACTCCACAGAGGCATCCCTTTGCCTTAGGAACTGCCTGTATTAGGCAGGCTTCTCCAGAGAAACAGAACCAGAAGGATCCATATAGACATATGTAAGAGGACATTTATTATAGGAATTGGCTCACATGAATACCACTATCTGCTGTCTGCAAGCAGGAGGCCCAGGAAAGCAGGTGGTGTGATTCAATCTGAGTCCAAACGTCTGAGAACCAGGGGCGCTGAGGTCTGAGGGCAAGAGAAGATGGAGCTCCCGTCTTGAGCAGAGAGAGGAGATTCACTCTTCCTCCGTCCTTCTGTTCTATCAGGCCCTCTGTGGATTGGATGATGCCCAAATGCATAGAGGAAGGCCATGTTCTTTACTCAGCGTACTGATTCAAATGCTAACCTTTTACAGACGCACCCTCACAGACACTCCTAGAAATAATGTTTTACCAGCTATCTGGGCATCCCTTAGCCCAGTCAAGTTGACACATAAAATTAACCTTCATACTGCTGTACCTCAGCCGCTCCTCATCATCCTGCAGCCATCCAAGCAGTGGAGGTGAGGGGGTTCTTTTCCCAATTTGACCATTCTGTCAATGAGGTAACGAAAGGGACAACTAAACCAAGAAAGAGAGAGCCAGATGGGAGAAAGGAGGAGAAGGAAGCGATCCCATGTTACAATTCGTGGGATCTTGGGAAAGCCGTGTAGACATCTTGCTCAGGGTCCTTGACTGCCTTCAGCGGACATTTTTGGGCAGCTCCCACATGCCAGGTACGTTCCTGACTTCATGTGACCATTCCAACAATCTTGCAAATTTGCTATTATTAACTGTTACCCCGTGTCAGCACCTCGTTAATATTCATTATCGCTCATCTTCTTGATGTCTTCTTGTACAAAAGAGAAAAAAGCAGAGCAGACAGATAAGTAACTCGTGCAGGGTCGCATAGCCAGTAAGTGCCATCACAGGACCTGCACCAAAAGGCCCTGCACAGTGGGAAGCCGGGTGGTATCTTGACAAGGGAGCCGCAATCATTGTAAGTCACACACATGCAGGTGTGTGCACGTGTGCACACGTGTGCATATATACACAGATGCGTGTGTGTGAACGCCACTTCCTGTGACCGGCATTGCTCTTTCTGGAAGATTAGGCACAAACGGATGTTTTGTAAATTGCATTCCATTATTTACCAGGATAGGTGACTTTTTTTTAAAAAAAGACCTAAAAGGAGACATAGGGTGAGGCCATTGGAAAATGTGACCCTATCTTTTTCTTGTGTGTCAATCTATAGTTTTGATAGTTGGAACTGGCTTAAAGCCAGAGCTATGTGGCCCCCCCCCCCCTCCTTCTGCCCCTCCCACTCACCCCTTTCTGGCTGTCATGTGTCCATTGCAAGGAGCTCAGCATCCTGTCTTGGTTTGCAGTGACCTGAAGTAGGCAAGGCCCGAGCCTCTGGCTCTTTGCTGGGTCCAGGTCAGGTAGGAGGTGTCCACAGCCCACAGGATTCAGGGTGGTGTGTGAGGGGCAGGCTCTTGTTTTCAGCCTACCCCAACTCCTCCCCCTCCCACTTCACCACCCACAGAGGGGCCGGTCATTTCAGCCAGGGCTGTTTATTTCAGAGTCAGTTAGGCGAGCTGACACAGTTAGTAAAGCGATAGAAAGCGATGCTTTCCAGTTCCAAAAATAATTGTCCCTTCTGTTTGTCCCTTCGGATGGGCAGGAGGAGCAAGCCGTGAGCCCTTTGAGGGGCTGGCTCATTCTGTGGGAGGTCCTCAGCCTCTCTGGAGCCCAGTGGGGCCCTCCTACCCGTAATCTCGCCTTCATCCAGGGTGAGCAGCTTTGGCGCCAGCTGCACAGCCCGGGCTGGGGCCTTTGCTCACTCCCACTGCCCAGCCTGCTCCTCCCAGAACTTCCCCCTTGAACTACTCGGGCAACAAAGGGTCCTTGCAGGGGGCGGTGGCCCCAGTTCCCAGGAACAGCAGGGCTAGCAGCCAGCAGCCGCAGCAGGGCAAGGCCAAGCGGTGGGTGCAGAAGGGCTTGGCTGCTGGTTCCCAGCAGGGCCAAGCCCACGGGTGGGGTCTGGAGCCATAGGAGCCGAGAAAGCTTGTTCTGAGAGGTAACAGACAAAGGAAGAGGAAGGGAAGATATAAGGGAGGAAATTAGCATTTTTTAGGATCTACTATGTGCCTGGAACTATCTAAGGTGCTTCCACGTACCTTTCGTATTTGGTCTTCACAACAACCCAGTGAAATAGATACTGTTATTTATTGTACCCAGGCCCAGCGTCACGGGCATGCAACCAGCGTGGCCGTATGTGGCCCTGTGTTCAGAAGGTGCCCTGCAGTCAGTTGGAGGCTCTGCCATCACCATCAAGATATTCTTGATAATTTTTTAACAGAGGGTTTTATATTTGCATTTTATACTGGGCCCTGCAAATTCAGTAGCCGGTCCTGATTATACCCACTTTACAAGTGAGGAAACTGAGGCTCTGAAAGGTTACCTCACCTGCCCAAGGTCGCAGCTGGGCGAGGGTGGATGCACCCCTTGGACTGAGGGCGGACTCCCAGACCACACTCACCGAGCCGGCACCGAGGCCCCAGGGCAAGAGTGCGCCTCGCGAGCCTGAGCAACAGGAAGGGGGACACTGGGGCTGCGACAACTGTGGCAGCGATGAAGCCACATTCGATGTGTCACCAAGCCTCTGGATCCCGATCCCCTTTTCTTCCTTATTCCAGCCATGTGACTCTCACCTGGGGAGACAATCTCGGAACAGACACCTAAGCAGGACAGAGGAAGGGCTGTTCCTCTTGACAGGCAATCATGCCCCTCCAGGAGAAGCCATGAGGCCCCACCTGACACTGCTGCTCCGTGGATGCACAGTCGGGGCCTCGTGGAAGAGCTGAGGCTCCTCGGCCAAGGTCTTTGATGCGGCAGTCTCACATCCTGGGGGGCAGCCCCTGAGGACAAATTGGGAGACATTTTGATGAGGTCTCAAGGGTGCCTTGAGCTGCAGCAAATGACACAGGAAGCTGCGGGACTCTCTCTGCCACGGGGACAGCAGGTCTATAGTCTCAAAGGTTTTCTCAGAATCTCAGGGTGACCCAGCACGGAATCTCAGGAGAAAGAATACTGGCACAGTTGACCAACGGTGGCTCACCTTCTTCCTAAGTGGCCTGGATTGCAGCGACCGTGTGGATTCATGTCGTAGGGAGGCCTCCTAACCCTTTTTGTCTCTTTTTCTTTGTCATCTCATTCCTAGTCTCCTCCCTTGGGCAGATCTGTCCCTCACTCAAGTGGGGTTGATGAGAACTTGGACTCCCCGGCAGCGATGGGAGGAAGGGAGAAACGGGGAAGAACTGATAAGGGTAAAGGATGGATGGACTTGGTCAAAGATTGTATGGGAGGTGTAATGGGGCAGGGAAATGGGAAATAATTTCCAGGTTGGCCACCTACATAATACTAGCCGACATTTAATTGAGCACCGACTCTGTGTCAGATAGTATAGTAAGTGCACTCTGTGCATTGTCACATTTAATTCCACATTATACCCATTTTATAGATGTGAAAACTGAGCCTCAGTCAAGAAAACACTTGCCTTCAGGCCACAGAGCTAGTAAGTGGTGGATTTGGAATGGAAACCCTGACTGAATCCATGACACCATTGGTTCTCAAACCTTAGCACATATCAGAACCACTTGGAATACTTGTGAAAATGCAGCTTCCTGGGCCCTATGCCAGAGTTTCTGATTCAGTAGGTCCCAGAATCTGCATTTCTAACAAGTTCCCAGATGATGTTGACGCTGTTGATCCAGGCACCATTCTTTGGGAACCACTGCGTCCCAATGTTGTCCTCAACCCCAGCTGTACACTGGAATGACCTGGGCACTTAAAAGTTCTGATGCCAGCCTGCTCCCCCTCCGAAAGTCTGACTGAATTGGTCTGCAGTGGTGTCCGGACTTCGGCATTTAAAAAAAAAAAAAGCCCCTTGGGTGTTTCTACTGTGCCGTCAGGGATGAGAACCACTGCTCTAAACTCTGTCAGTAGGGAATACAGGAGGAATAGCAGGTTTCTGGAGGAAAATAATGGTCCCTTTTCACTAATATACAGAAACACAGTGACTTCTGCTTTCAAGCTCAAAATCCTCAGCATTATGAGCCAACCCGCTCAGGCCCAGCTAGATGCTAACTGAGTTTCCTCTTTGGGCTGGGTGCTTGTTCTGTGTGGCTTTTCCAACAATCTGAGGGCCGACTGATTGGGGGCCAACCGGTTGGTGGGAAATGACAAGATGGAAATCCATTGAGAAGCTGATGACAGGTCTACCTTGCAAGTAGGCATTTTTTCTAACAAATAATAATCTGCAGTGATTTCACTTAAGTTTGCAACAGCATGTTTTTTTATGACCAAAGTTCTTGCATAATTATGCAACGGAAATGTATTTGAAATTGCTTAAATGGTTCTATATAGGTAGGATTTGCTCAAGCATTTGATGTTCTTTTAAGAAGGCTGTAGTCAGTTGGATTACCTTTGAAACGTGCTTTTGAAATTGGAGTCTGCTGTTCCCAGTTCGGGGCTGAGAAAGAGGAGGGTGCTCTGTCCAACCTACAAGCGACAGTGCTTTTTAGAGGGCTGGCATTAATTGTTTCTAAAGATGATTAAATCGTATCTGGTGATTAATTGTTTAGGAAATAACCAGAGAGGCTTGTAGCTGCTACCTTGAAATACAAGACAAGGGGAAAAAACAAGGAAAGTTGAATGTCTCCATTCATTGGTTCTCACAAAGATGAAAACAAAGATGGTGATGATGTTGACTGGAGAGAGGAGGAGGAAGAGAAACGAGAATCATGGAGTGGGAGAGCCTCAGACTAGGAGCTGGAAAAGGCATCTGGAGCAGGAGACTCAAGTCTGATGCCAACGGAAGCCTAGATGACTGAGAGGCCAGCCTGTGCCCCATCTAAACAGGGCAACAGCTTGTTCGATCCATGAGTGTGGGCCCAAGGCTGCCAAATCCCCTGAGTTTTCAGGAGAAGACAGAATTTAAGGTTTTAGTATAAATGTTCCCAACCTAAAAATGCTTGCTTAAATACAATAAATAGCGTGTGAGCCAAATAGGTCTGTGGGCTGTAAGCAGACCACATCCATGATCTTGTCCAACCCCATTATTTCACAGAGGAGGAAACATGCCCCAGAGAGTTTGCTCAGTTATCGATTTAAATAAAGGCAGTCAACTCAGAGCTCCTTTGCCTGCAAGGCACTCACAGTCTGGTGAGGGAAAAGGCAGGAAACAGGGGTGGGCTATGACAGAGTGGCCCGAGGGGGCTGTGAGGATGGAGGAGCGGTGGTTTCAACCAGCCTGAGATCAGCAAGGATTTCCCTCTGGAGAGGAATCCTCTGTGAGTCTTGACAGAGGAATAGGGGTCACGCATTTCGAACAGTGATGCTGGAAGCGGGGAGAGCTTCAGCAAAGACCCAGAGACACGTATGGCTGGAGAACTGCAAGAGACTGTAAGACTGAATCCAGGTACAGAACCCAAAAGGGCACAGGTGGGAGGTTTCAATATGGCTGAAACTGTAGCCCACCCCCCAAGGTGCATCTTCACACCAGTGCAGGATGAAGATGAGTTAAGTGTCTGAGGATCTGAGAGTGGGGCTTGGCCAAGCTGGAGAAAAGGGTGACACTGTCAGGTGACAAAGTATAGTTTTGGCTTTTATTTTTTTCCTACTTCTCTGAAACGAGCATTCCACGCTCCGTCATCACAGCCTCTGAAAGGCTGCCTGATTCCTCCGTGGAAATGGCTCATTCCGCTTTTAACACCTCCCGGAGCTTTGAGTGGCTGGGTATTCACATTTCAATAATCAACGTGATTTCCCTTCGGTAACCTTGGCATTCATGGCACTTGACTGGGATGCTTTCTTTTTCAGCCCTGATGTCTTAAAATTTGGAGGAAGGGAGGAAGAAGAGGAAATTCAGATTGTTCTTCTGTGTTATCCTGTGTTGTGGGGGGGTTATTTTTTCCTGTTGCTATTCTGTTCAACTAGATTCGGACAAGAATAAAGGTTGTCCCATTTCCTCCCTGGGTCAATTGTTGATGGGCTGTCTCTATAACTTCTATGATAGACTTCTGGGATGCAGCTCCTCCTGCCCCCATAAAGCTTACAATCTTGTGAAGAGAGTTGTGTGTGAGCAAAATCATGACAGCATTCAAAACAGGGGTCTCACGATGTCCATGGCAGGGGTAAAGAGTTTGATTCCTTTTATTGTTGGCAAAACTGATTCCACCAGCAAACATCTTGACCTGCCATTTATTTTTTCTTGTAAATTAAAAAGAGAAGAAATTGAGATAAAATTCACATAACGTAAAATTCACTGTTTAAACCACTTTCAAGTGTACAATTCAGTGATTTTTAGTATCGATGTTGTGCAACTATCCCCAGTAATTCCAAAACATAATCGTTACCCCCAAAAGTAACTCCTTACTCATTAAATAGTCACCCCCCATTTCTCCTTCTCCCAACCCCTGGCAAACACTTATCTCTGTGGATTTACCTATTCTGGACATTTCATATAAATGGAATCATGCAATATGTGGTCTTTTCTGTCTGGCTTCTTTTGCTTAGCAGTTTTCAAGTTTCATCCATGTTCAATATGTATCAGTACTTCATTGTTTTTCATGGCTGAATAATATTCTATTGTATAGATATACCACATTCAGTTATCCATTCATCAATTGATGGACATATGGTTTGTTTCCACCTTTTGGCTATCGTGAATAGTACTGTTGTGAACATTTGTGTACAAATTTTTGTTTGAACGTCTGTTTTCAATTCTTTTGGGTATAATCAAGGAGCAGAATTGCTGGGACATATGGTAATTCTGTGTTTAATTGTTTTGAGGAACTGCCAAATTATTTTCCACAGTGGCTGAACCATTTTACATTCCCACCAGAAAATTATGAGGGTTCCACTTTCTCCACATCCTCATCAGTGCTTGCTATTGTTTGTCTTTTTGGTTATATCCATCCTAGTGTGTGTGAGGTGATATCTCATTGCAGTTTTGATATTCATTTCCCTGATTGACTAATGATGTTGAGCATCTTTTCATGTGCTTCTTGGCCATTTGTGTATGGTTTCTGGAGAAGTGTCTATTCAAGTCCTTTGTTCATTTTCAGATTGGGTTGTTTGTCTTTTTGTTGTTGAGTTGTAAGAGTTATTTATATATTCTAGATACTAGACTCTTATCAGATATATGATTTACAAATATTTTCTCCCATTCTGTGGGTCATCTTTTTCACTTTCTTGATGGTGTCCTTTGATACACAAAAGTTTTTAAATTTTGATGAAGTTTAATTTATCTAGTTTTCTTTTGTTGCTTATGTTTTTGGTGTCATATTTAAGAAACTGTTGCCCAATCCAAGGTCACAGAGTTTTATACCTATGTTTTCTTCTAAGAGTTCAATAGTTTTAGCTCTTATGTTTGAAACTTTGATATGTTTCCAGTTAATTTTGTGTATGATGTGAGATAGGGGTCCAGCTTCATCCTTTAGCCTGTGAATATCCAATTGTCCAAGGAGTGCTTGTTGAATAGACTGTTCTTTCACTATTGAATGGTCTTGGCACCCTTGTCAAAAATCAGTTGATTGTATGTAGATGTATGGGTTTATTTCTGGATTCTCATTTCTATCCCATTGATCTATTTATCTACCCTTATTTAAGTACCACAATGTTTGGATTACTGTAGCTTTGCAGTAAGTTTTGAAATTGGGAAGTGTGAGACTTCCAACTTCGTTCTTCTTTTTCCAGATTACTTAGGCTATTTGGAGTCCCTTGCAATTCCCTATGAATTTTAGGATGAGCTTGTCCATTCCTGCAAAGAAGGCAGTGGGAATTTGACAGAGATTTCATTGATGCTGTAGATCGATTTGGAGAGAATTGCCGTCTTAACACTGTTAAGCCTTCCAATCCATGAGCATGAGATTTATTGTTTATTTATCCTTCCACTTATTTAAGTTTTCTTTAATTTCTTTCAACAACATTTTGTAGTTTTCAGTGCGCAAGTCTCACACTTTCATGGTTGAATTTATTCCTAAGTATTTTATTCTTTTTGATGCTATTGTGAATGGAATTGTTGTCTTAATTTCCTTTTTTGATTCTTCACTGCTAGTGTATAGAAATACAACTGATTTTTGTATATTGATCTTGCAACTTTGCAGAACTTGTTTATTAGCTGTAATAGTTTTTTTGGTGTGTGTGAATTCTTTAGGATTTTTCTATGTGTAAGATGTCATCTGTAAATAAAGATAGTTTTGCTTCTTCCTTTGCAATCTGGATGACTTTTCTCCCCTTGCCTAACTGCCCTGGCTAGAACCTCTAGTATCACATTGAATAGAAGCGGCAGGAGTGGACTTCCATGTCTGCTTCCTGATCTCAGGGGGAAAGCGCCAGTCTAAGTGTGATGTTAGCAAAGGGACTTCATAGATACTATTATACAGGTTGAGAAAGACACTCTCTTCTCCTGGTTTGTTGAGTGTTTTTATCACGAAGGGGTGTTGGGTTTTTGCTTTGTTTTTAATGATTTTTCTGTATCTATTAACATGGTCTTGCAGGTTTTTTCCTTTTTCTGTTAATATGGTACTGGGCACATCATAAGGATTCGTAAATATCTATTTAATTAATGATATATAAATGACACCGCCCTAACAACAGCGGAATGGTATTGCTGCATGTTTTAGTTGTGTGTTTATGTGTTGTTAGTTTGTTGTTGTTTCTGTGGCACCTGAGGTGGATTGTCCCCAGTCATCACTGTCCTCTCTTCCAGTGGTCCTTCTGACTGACAACAACCTCTTGGAAGTGACTGTCTGGGGTTCAGATAGTTGAACTTCCTCCAGTCAAACCTCAGTTGACAACAGTACAGGAATCTTATGACCTTGACCTTTAACATTTGGGCTAGCTGTCCAAATGTCCAGGTCTAAATGTCAATGTCAAATCCTAAATGCATTGTGCGTTAGAAAGCTACAAAGAGTTAATTCTCAGAAGCAATTCCTATTAACCTCGGTGTCTGGATAAGAACTAAATTTGGGACCTCAATTACCTGATAGAGTCCCAAGCAGGCTCAGCCGGCAGTAATATTGATGAGGGTGGCAATCATTCCTCCCACTTGGAGGCCCGATTGCAATCCCGTCCTAAGCAATCTGTCCTTCAAGTGCATCTGGAAGTGGGCATTATTTTTCTCTTCTCTTCTGTTGTAGAAAGAGTTTTCGGTTCCTGAATCTTTAACCCTTTATGCTCCACAACACAGCCCTCCTTGACTGAAGAAGGTAAATAACACCACTAACGTTTGAATTGTCTCCCACAGTTTAGGAAGCACTTTGATGTTGCCTCCTCTGAACCAGTCCTCGTCCCTGCTCGGTGAGTAGGCTTGACCAGCCCCATTTGTCAGGTGAGGAAACCAAGATTCGAAGAGGTTAAGTCACTGACCTGCGGCATCATCCAGCTGGTATGAGGCAGAGAGATGGACGCAGAAATTTGATTTTCTGGCTCATGTTGGGCTTGTTTCTCTAGGCTACAAAGGCTTTATTTAACAGGTGCAGATGTTTTCAAAGGGCCACAGGCAGAAAAGACCAAGCCTTCTCCTGGGTTCAGTGGTTTGTGGGAGCGATGAAGGGCAAAGTCTGATTGAAAGGCTGTGCCGGAGGAGAGAGGAGGGTTTGGAAGAGGGGCCAGGAATGGGCTCTTGTAGCAGGTAGAACAATACTGCCATTGGAAACCAGGCCTCTCCACCTCCCAGGCAGTGGTTTGTGTCACGAACTCCATTTATCTGTAGTTCCTTTATGCTGACCCTTGTCAGTTATCCCACTGCTGAATTATCGGTGGCATGTTTTTGATCCCAAGCCACCTGGTGCACATCTGGCACCTACCTGGAAAGTGAGCATGTGGTCAGAGAGCGTGGATTCCTCTGACTAGATGTCTAAGCAAAGTGGAGCAAATCCTCACTGAAGAATAGTCAGGCAGCGGTGGCAAAGGCTGGGCACTTAAGAAAAGATTACGAGTCTTCCCTGGGCTGCATTCCGAGAGCAGCTGTGTGCTTCTATCCTCCTTTGCCTTTCGTCATTGAAGAGAGGGGAAGAGGTGAGACCTGGTGAAATCCATTTGTTCATTTATTCCTTTGCATTTAGTCCTACATCCCTTCTCTCAATAAATATGTATTAAGCATCTACTGCGTGTTAGGGCCCATGCTGGGCACTGGGGATTTAACAATGAGCAAGCTGGACATGGTCTTTGCCTTCATGGGGCTTGGAGTCTACTAGGGGAAGAGAAACAAAATTAAATAAACAAGTAAATAATTATGATTCGAGGCATAGTATCAGGAGGAAAATAAAGAAGACTCTTATGCTGGAGAACAATAGGGGGAGACTTAACTGGACTTGATTGTCAGAAAGACCTCTTTGAGGACATGACATGTAAGTTCTATTTTAAATATAAGAAGAAACCCATCTTGGAACAGGGGAAGAGGTTAGGGGAAGAAGAGCTTCCCATCAAAGCATAAGGCAAAGCATGTGCAAAGGCCCTGAGGTGGCAGAGATTAGTGCCTTCAAGAAAACAAACCCAGGTGGCTCATGTGTGGAGAGCAAGGAGGATAGTGGTGGGAGACGAGGTCAGAGAGTTAGGCAGGGGCCAGATCAGGCAAGGCTTTGTTCCTCCTCCCAAGCCTCCTAATCCCCCTTATTCCAATGAGACCTTAGAAGAGTGTGTCCAGTGGAAATAGATCAAAACCAATGGAAATGGGAGAAAGGGAAAGTGAGCAGTGGAAGGATTGAACTATTGGTCTCAATGCTTCTCTGTTCTGTGTTCTACATCCTTATCCTTGCCATGGCCTCTTGACTTTGAGCTTGACCTGTGATTTGCTTTGGCCAATGGTACGTGAAGGCTACAAAGACTAGAAATATACTTGCACAGATGACTGCACCCCCTTGTACTTCTGCCTTTTGTTATTAAGAGAGCAAGCCTTCGGGAGTCCAAGGAAGGTGAGAGACACGTGGAGCAGACTTGGACCCAACCTGAAGCCTGGAGTCAAGCCCTGCTAAGTTAGCTTAAGGCAGAATGCCATCGAGTTTTTTTTGTTTTTTCCATTGAACTTTTGGAGAGGTTTGTTATACAGCATTATTCTGGCCATGGCTGACCAATACAAGCAGGACGGTGAGGTCTCGTCTGTGGAATGATTGATAGAGATAGGATATTTATCTTTAGAAGAGAAGATTGAAAAGGAACTAAGGACTGTCGCATGACAGAAGGATTAGGTTTGTTCCGTGTGGCTCTGAAGTTCATGTATGAGACCAGTGGGTGGATATACAGGCAGGCAGGTTTAGCTATATCTAGCAAAGAACTTTTTATCAACTAAAGTGCCAGGAAAATGGAATGAATTATTTCTGAGACTACTTTTCACCACCAGAGGGCATGGCAATAACGATGTAGTGCCTACTATGTGCCAGGGACTTTCATATGTTTTTTTTCATTATTTTACGATAATTTTCACAAAACAATCTATGAGATAAGGATTATTTTAAAGACAAGGGAATTGAGGTTCAGAGAAGGTAAGACATTTGCAGAAGTCTATATCTGGCCAGTAAGTCACAGAGGTAGGATTTGAACCCACGTCTGTCTGGCACTAAAGTCCTGCCATCCCAGAACTGGCTTCCAGAGGATTCAAGTCCTGAATGGGGTAGTGCCCAAAGCCTGGGCCCGAAAGCTGTTCCTGTTCCAAGATGAAGCTTCACTAGCGTTCAGCAAGTTTTCACGGCGGGGAGCAGGGAGGCAGGGGAAGAGAAAGGAGAAATGTACTGAATTTCTCCTAAAGCTAAATTTACTCCACTTAAATAGTTTCTCTTTATTCTGATGTTCTTTCTCTTCAATTGTTCTCTTTTTTTAATCAAAATGATGATGTTAGTTTTTAAAATTGTCTTAATTTAGCAAAATTAAAAGTTGTCAACCTCGTCAGTCCCCCAGATATTTTGGAATGATATGACCTGTGAAATCTAGAAGTCTAGAAGACACTATCTGGATGATTTCCAATGTCTTTTCCAGCTCTGAACTTTCATAACTTTTTTTTTTTCAACTTTAAAGGTCAGGTAATAGGCTCCATGGGCCTTGGGAATCTGCCTCGGCCTGCGATTGCCTCCAGGCTGAGGGGGGGATGCTAACTGGAGAAGGAGACTGAAGTCTCAGCAATCACACGCTCCGCTAGAGCAGCCTGTCTCTCATGCCGGCCCATTTTGCTAATTCGATGGCCACGGGTCAGCCCTGTCCCATCCCTGATGGTCTCCACCGCAGTGTCATGATGGAGAGGGTGTGGCTTGTCTAGGTGCCCACCTGAGGTGAAAACACCTGTTAGGCAGCTTAGCTGAGCTGTGTTGATGCTGCTGTGACCTCCTGGCAGAAACCTCACTCGCACCCCTCATCACTCAAGCCATGAGTCAAACATTTCCTTCAGGGAAAGTCTTGGCTTGGGGTAGGGCTGGCCATGGGTGGCGGGGGCAGTTGAGGGGGGCTCTTAGTCACAGATGAAGGTAATTAGCGGGGGCCTCTAGGAGGCTGCTGTCCTGTTGTTTGTTTTTTTAAGAAAACAGCTTTATTGAGATATAATTTACGTACCATACATTTCACTCATTTGAAGTGTAGGAGTCAGTGATTTTTTGTATCTTCACAGATATATTCAGTTGTCATCACAGTCCATTTTAGAACATTTTCATGACCTCAAAAAGAACCGGGTACCTTTTAGCTATTACTTCTCCACCCCCCACCCCTCCCCCGTATCCCCCAGCCCTAAATAACCACCAGTGTATTTTCTGTCTCTATAGATTTCCCTATTCTGGACATTTCATATAAATGGAATCATGCCCTATGTGGTCTCTTGTGACTGGCTTCTTGCACTCAGCATAATGGTTCCAAGGTTCACCCAGGTTGTAACATGTGTCAATACTCCATTTTTTTTTAGACTTTATTTTTTAGAGCAATTTTAGGTTCATAGCAAAACTGAATGGAAAGTAGAGAGAGTTTCCATATACCTCCCAGCCCACTGCCTGCAGCTACACCCACTATCAACATCCGGCACCAGAGGCTACATTTGTTACAGCTGAGGAACCTGCATTGACACATCATCATCACTCACTGTCCTTAGTTGACATTGGGGTTCACTCTTGGAGGTGTACATTCTGTGGATTTTGACAAATGTATAATGATATGTATCTACCATTATAGTATCAGAAAGAGTAGTTTTACTGCCCTAAAAATTCTCTATTTCACCTATTCATCCCTCCCTTCCCCTCAACCTCTGAGAACCACTGATCTTTCTACCATCTCCATAGTTTTGCCTTTTCCAGAATGTCACATAGCTGGAATTACAGAGTATGTAGCCTTTTCAGATTGGCTTCTTTCACTTAGTAACATGTCTTTTGATGGCTTGATAGCTCATTCCTTTTGATGGTTGAATAATATTCCATTGTCTAGATGTACCACCACCATTTATTTGTCCATTCGCTTAACTGAAGGATATTTTGGTTGCTTCCAAGTTTGGCCAATTATGAGTAAGGCTGCTATTCTTCATTCCTTTTTATGGTTGAATAATATTCCATTGTATGAATATACCATATTCCGTTCATTTTTTCCTCAGTTGATGGACATTTGGATTGTTTCTACCTTTCGGCTACTGTGAATAATACTGTTATGAACATTCCTGTGCACATTTTTGTTTAAATACCTCTTTTCAATTCTTTTGGGTGTGTCCTAGGAGTGGAATTGCTGGGTCATATGGTAACTCTATGTTTAATCCTTTCTAGGTACAGCCGAACTATTTTCCAAAGCGTCTGCAGCATTTCACATTCCCAGCAGCAGTATAGGAGGGGTCCTACGTCTCCACATCCTCGACAACACATGTTACTGTCTGACTTCTTATTCTAGCCTTCCTAGTAGGTGTGAAATGGTATCTCATTGTGGTTTTGTTTTGCATTTCCCTAATGACTGATGTTGAGCATCTTCTCATGTGCTTATTGGCTATTTGTATATCTTCCTTAGGAAATGTCAATTCAGATCCTTTGCCCATTTTTAGTTGGATTATTTGTCTTTTATTATTGAATTGTGAGAGTTCCTTCTATATTCTGGATACAAACCTTTAGTAGATTTATGATTTACAAATATTTTCTCTCACCCATCCACTCTTTATCTAGTGCTCGCCTCCCCCTCCCTGTGCCTTGAAAAGCTGGAAACAGAGAGTATAAGTAGAGTTTTGTTCATAGAAACTCACTCCTCTCTGGGTATGTACCCAAAAGAGTTGAAAGCAGAGACTCAAACAGATATTTGTACATCGATGCTCATAGCAGCATTACTCACAGTAGCCAAAAGGTAGAAACAACGGTGCAGATTATTGGACAGATATCTGGCTTTGGAGTCGCCTGCCTGAGTTTGTCTCCCAGCTCTGCCATGTGACCTTGGGCAAGTTATCTTCCCTCTCTGGGCCCAGCTTCCTTACCTGTAAAATGAGATGGTAATAATTCCGTCCTGTGAAGAGGCCTGGGTCAACGAGAGGATATGCCAGGCGATGCTCAACATCAGGCCAGTGCGGTGGAAGGAGCACTGGACTTGAAGAGAGAAGACCCGGAGGAAGCTTTCCTCTCGGCCCCCTCCTTGCTGTCAGTATGACCTTGATCTCTCTGCACCTCAGTGCCCCATCTATAAAGCAGGCATAATAACACTTGCCCCAGTTACATGCTGTAAAGTTGTGAGGTCGAGAAGAAAGCATTCTGTAAATGCAACAGCCTTACGCAGAAGAAAAATGGAGAATAAAACATAAAGAAATACTTGCCATAATGATGAACTGTTAACCCAGGGTGCTGTTGTTAATTAAAAAGGATCCTGCATAATATGTAGCCATTAAAATGGATAATTATGCAGCTTATGGAGAAACAAGCAACACCATTTATGCGAGGTGGAACACTTACAAAGTTAAGTGTACACGAGGATCAGAACTATGCAGAATTATGCGTAATGTAGACAAAGACTGGAAGGGATCACAGAAAAAATGTAAGTAATGACTGTGCCCAGGCAGGGGGAGATTTATGGGGGATCGAAACACATTCCTTTAAAGTCATTGTTGTGTTGTTTTTATAGTAAGAACATGATTTTTAAAAAATAGGTGTGGCAGGCAGTCACTTGGGGACAGCCTGCATTTGAATTCTGGCCTTCAGGCGCACTGGCTTTGTTGGACAGTGAGGAGTGAAACCATAGCAGGCATCATTCTCACAGAAGCCTTGTCTGTCTGTTCTGCTCCCTGGCCTACCCACCCTCCCCACTCACAGATTCCACCGCTCATAGATCCTCAACGAGGGAGGGACCATAACCCCTCCTGGCCCCACGGCCGGGAGGCAGAAGGTCCTCACCCTCCTGAGTCCGGTTCCTGCCTGTTAGGAGGAGACACAGTCCCTGGGCTTTCATGCCCACCTCACAGGGTGGTTGCGAGGGTGGAATGGGATAGTGCACGTGGAAGAACCAAACCCACCGGATCCTACCAGACAAACATGGGTGTCGCGGTTCCACCTTAACTGCACAACTCATGTGCGTCCAGTGCTGCCCGGGGAGGACGGCTCCACATCAGCGGCCCTGCAGCTTACTGCTGCTGAAGGCTGCTTCCTTCTCAATGTGCCCGCTAGCTATATTCAAGAAATCTCAAACTTATTTATTATACACTTGCATACCTTCGAAAATAGAACATACGGAACATAACTGTGCTTTTACCTATTTTTTTAACTTTTTTATTCTCCCCAAAGCCCCCCAGTACATAGTTGTGTATTCTAGTTGTGAATTCCTCTGGGTGAGCCATGTGGGAGGCCGCCTCAGCATGGCCTGATGAGTGGTGCCGTGTCCGCACCCAGGATCTGAACCCGTGAAACCCTGGGCTGCTGTAGCAGAGCATGTGAACTTAACCACTTGGCCATGGGGCCGGCTCCATGTGCTTTTATTTAAAATACCTTTTTTTAGTCAAAGTAATACAGTTCCCTGTTTTTCCAGTCCAATCCCCAGAGCAACCACCTCTCACCTTTTTAGCTATTTCTTCTGAATGTTATCTGCATATCTCTAAGTAAACAGTGCTATTTCTTTATTTTACCTTTTCTCTATATACTCAGGGACTTCCTGCTACCTTGGAAAAGAGCTCAGTTCACTGACGCCCCACCTCCATCTCCCTTCTTGTTCTCCCGACAAAATTCCACCACCATTTTGGCTACGACTGTCACTTTAAGAAACACATGACACCTCTTCCTGTTCGCCCACTATGATCTCCTGATGCTAATGCTAATGCTTCGTAAGAAGAGGCAGCTCAGGGTGCAAACTCCCCCCTTCTCTCCTCCTCCCTTCTCCCTCCAAGTTTCAGTCACATGTACTTTTCCATTATGTCAATTGATAGCATCCTCATTCTGTTTCTCAACTGTAATTGTCTTCCGTGCTTTGCTTGAAGATTGATTCTAAAATCAACAGACAATATTTCCATTATCGAGACTTATATACATACACATATGGTTCTCTGCTCGGCCAGTAGCCTACCCGATTATGTTTGCTTTCCTGTGATTCTTTTCTTTGATCTGGAATTTCAAATAGCTTTTCTTTTTTTCTAGCACTATTTGATTTCAGCATATTCTCAGTTTCTCCCTAACTTTCCATCCCAAAAGGCGTTCTATTGAGTTTTTTCGCCTCTCCAAGATCTACCTTCTAGCACTTTCTGTCCTCCTGCTTGAATCTGGACAGCAATCATTCAGGCACTTCCTCTCAGATTTCCTGACTTCAACCCACAGGTGCTGACATTTGGGCTGCTCTTCTTGATTTTTCTTCCTCCTTTTGCCAGAGCAGACCATTAAGTACCATCTTATGCAGAGGTGTGTGGTCTATAAAAGTTCCAAATGTTTTATGTTTGGAAATTTATTTATTCTGCCTTTGGACTTGATTGATAAGGGGGCTGGGCATTGAATCTTACATTTTAAATTAAATTCCCTTAAAACTGTGAAGGCATTTTCTACTGCCGTATATATCGATTTTCCTATTGAAAACCTTGATTCCCTCTCTTTTGTACCGCTTTATCAGGACCTTGACCTTCACTGGAAGCTTTAGGGTGCTCACCTTATCCTGAGTGACCTGTTATTTCAGTCTTGTGCCCACGTGTGGGCCTTGTTTCATTCGTTGTTCTGGTCTTGTATCCTTCACCTCTGAGAAATTTTCCTGTGTTATTTTGTTGATAATTTCCTCTCCTCTGTTTTTTCCGTCCTCTTTTTTTCAGAAACTCCTATTGTTGGATCCTGATTTGATCCTTTATGTCCCTTATCTATAGGCTTGTTTGTTCCCTCTCTGTCTTGATGTTTGCAAATCATGCAAGTGTATTTAAGCTCAAGAGCAATTTGTCTTTTCGACGGTAGAGCCTTGTATGAAAATGTATTTCTCGTGATATTGTTTCTGTAATAACACAGTGACAGACATTTCAAACAAGTTTCACTTAAGAGTTTAAGAAATACTATAAAGCATAAATCAAAACTGCCTTAGATGAATGAAGCTCTGAAAACTTAAGTACAAAATGAGAGTCAGGGTTTTTAGAGGCATCAAATGAAGATTGCGGTAGGCAGGAGAGGTGGGAGCCAGGTAGGAGGAGAAAAACGTGATCCTAGCTGGTGCTTCAGGTGCCCCCTCAGGTCATCAGGCTCTTGGGGCATGCTGCCCCTGCTCCCCATCCCTGCCAAGAATGGGGGAGGGTCAGCCAGGCAGGCAAGGGGCCGAAAGGGCCAAATTGCAAGTGTGTGACGGGATCTTCGCTGAGCTAGGCAGCTGGACTGAGAACAACACGGTTTTTCCTGCCAAGGATAGAAGTCAATCAAGGCACCAGGCAGAGGGTAGCAGGGGCCAGGCAGACGAATGGAGAATCAGGCCCAGACCAGGGCCCAGGGCTAGGCTTGAGTGGAGTCAGCTAAGAAATCCACAGAGGCCTGAATGCTGACCCCCAAGGCCACCTGGGTGGAGAGAAGCAGCACTCTCCTGGCTCCTGTGGCTGAGCAGGCTCATCCCCAAACCAAACCTGTTACCTCCACACTGCAGGGCCTTCCCCTAATGAAGACGAGGCCACAGAATAAAAGGATGCAACAGAGGTTGAGGGCCTTCTGATGTTCTCGGACTCTGAGCACATGACTTCCCTTTAAGCCCGTGTCCATCCTTTGTGCACGCTGTGATGTTGCCCAAAGCTTTGTATTAAGCGCCCCCTCAACCCCACCCCATTTGCTGTCGGGCTTCCCTGTGAGAGGCAGTACAACACAGACACACACACAAACACACACGCAAGCACACCACCACCACTGCACCGACTGAATGTTTCCTTCACACACAGATGTGTCGAGAGTCTGCCCGACGCTGTGGCTGCACCCGGCTGGGGCTGAAGCTCCGGCACTGAATCGGATGCCCTTCCTGTCTCTGTGTCCCATCCGGGAGCAGATGCATGAACAGAGGAGGGCTGGCGATGCATTCACGGTTCAGCTGCCTCCAGAGGAGATGCATGGCAGGAGGGACTGCAACCCCTTGTCCCTCTGTTTCTTGTTTATTTGCTAAAAGAATACTTTAGATAATTAGTCTTTCAAGCAAATGTCTACTTCCTCCACAAACATTGAGGAGTTCCAAGAATGATAACAATTAGCACTCATTGAGTGCCTACTGTGTATCGGGCACAGTGCTGAGCCCTTTGAACTCCACTACGTGCCAGATGTTAGGGAGACAGAAATAAAGACGCAGGGACTGCTGTCAAGTTGTTGGTAGGCTGGTAATCAACACTGCAACTATTTCATGTAATCTTCGCCACAGCATCCCTTCAAAGTACAATTCTTGAGAGAATGTGTATTATAATGATTAAGAGTAAGGCCTTTTGCATTCAGAGACCTGGGTTTCAGACCTGTTTGTACCACTTTTTAGCTGTGTAAATTTGGGCAAGTTCCTTAAACTGTTCAAGCCCCAGTTTTTCTATCTATAAAATGGGTGTGGAATTAATAAGAGCTGTACCTTATGGAGTTGTGAATGTTAAATGAGATAATGCGTATAAAGTGCTGGCATGTTTCTTGGCACATAGTGAGTTATTATTAAGCCCAAGGTACTATGGGATTCTGGGAATTATCTTAGTATAAGGTTAAATTAAGGCAGCCCAAAGGCATTGATACTCATAGGATGAGTAGGAGTTAGACAAAGGAGGAAGTGGAATTAGTCTAAATAGTTCATATTATTCTGGTTGGAAGACCGGCAGTGCCTTCCTGCCCCCATCAGTATTTCTGTATAAGAATACAAGCCTCCTCAGTTCCAGGTTCTACCACCATCACTCATAGGGTATAATTACAGTAGGCCTTGGAGAAATCTCTTCTTGCTTCTGGGCTTCAGATCCATTGTTACAGAGAAAAGTCTGTAAGAAACCCACTTGGAAATTTATCCTTTGAGTTTGTTCACTATGGCATTGCTTATAATAGCAAAAACTTGGAAGAAATATAGATGTCTATCAGTGGGGAAATACATTCATAAATAGAAGACTATATAGCTGCTAAAAAGACAGGAGTAAATCCATATGAACCAATATAGAGAGATGTACTCTATTGAGCCATAATTTACATGCAATAAATGCACCACTTCGGAGGGTATAGCATTTTGGCAAACGTATTCACCTGTTACCATCTGATCAAGATCAAAAACATTATCATCACTTTAAAAATATCTCTGATGCCACTTTTCCATCAGTACCTCCCCACCCACACAGAGGCAGCCACTATTCTGATTTCTAACACCATAGATCAATTTCGTCTCTTCTTAAACTTCATATTTTTGGAATTACAGGTTTTTTTATATGCCGTATTGTTGCAAGTAACAATAGTTTCCTTTTTGTCACTCTTGTGCCCTGGATATTTGTGTCCCTGTCAAATTCATATGTTGAAGCTTTAACTGCTATTGTGGCTGTATTTGGAGATGGGCCTTTAAAGAAGTAACTAAGGTTAAATGAGGTTATAAAGGTGGGGCCCGATCCGATAGGATTAGTATCCTTATAAGAAGAAATTCCAGAGAGCTCGTGCGTGCTACCCACCCTCCCCTCTCCCCCGTCCTGACACACAAAAAAGGTCATGTGAGCACACATCAAGATGGCACCCACGTACAAGCCAAGAGAAGGGGCCTTAGAAACCTGCTTTGCAGCACCTTGATCTTGGATTTCCCAGCCTCCAGACCGTGAGAAATAAATTTGTGTTAAGTCGCCCAATCTGTGGTATTCTGTTATGGCAGCCCAAGCAGACTTGCTAAGTAGTATCCTGTTGTTTGTTGGTATGCCACGGTTTGTTTCTTCCCTAAAGATGGACATTGGAGCTGTTCCAATTTTTGGCCATTATGCATAAAGTTATGTGACTATTCTTGTACAAGTCTTTTGTGTATATAAGAATATATATCATTTCTCTTGGATGTATATACCTTGAAATTGAATTTCTGTGCATATGATACATGTTTGTTCAACTTTATTAGAAAGCGCCAAAAAGTTTTCCATGGTGGTAAACTCCAACCAGAAATATATAAGAGTTCCAGTTGCTCCATAATTTTGCCAACCCTGGGTGTTTTCAGTCTTTTTAATTTTAGCCATTTAAGTGTGTGTAATGGTCTATCTCATTGTGGTTTTAATTTGTATTTCCAAGATGACAAATGATGTGGAGCACAGGATTATTGGGGATTCAGAGACCTTCTTTCTGGAATATTTTCTCAAGTCTTTTGCCCTTTTTTACTGCATTGTCTTTTTATTTTTAATTTGTAGGAGTTTTGATATGTTCCTAACATAAGTCTTTTGTCAAACTTATATATTGCAAGTATTTTCTTCTAGTCTATGACTTGTCTTTTCATTTTCTTAATCGTGTACCCTGAAGAACGGAAGTTTTTAATTTTGATGTGGTATAATTTATTTATGTTTACTTTATGGTTAGTGCCTTTTGTGTCCTAAGAAATTTTTGCTTACCTCAAGGTCATGAAGATATTTCCTATTTTATTTTTTTTTTTTATTTTTTTTTTTTTTCATTTTTTTTTTTTTTTATTAATGTTATGATAGATTACAACCTTGTGAGATTTCAGTTGTACATTTTTGTTAGTCATGTTGTGGGTACACCACTTCCCCCTCCGTACCCTCCCCCCACCCCCCCTTTTCCCTGGTAACCACCAATCAGATCTCCTTCTCAATATACTAATTTCCACCTATGAGTGGAGTCATATAGAGTTCGTCTTTCTCTGACTGACTTATTTCGCTTAACATAATACCCTCGAGGTCCATCCACATTGTTGTGAATGGGCCAATTTCGTCTTTTTTTATGGCTGAGTAGTATTCCATTGTGTATATATACCACATCTTCTTTATCCAATCATCAGTTTCTGGGCATGTAGGCTGGTTCCACGTCTTGGCTATTGTAAATAATGCTGCAATGAACATAGGGGTGCAACGGACTCTTGAGATATCTGATATCAGGTTCTTAGGATAGATACCCAGTAATGGGATGGCTGGGTCATAGGGTATTTCTATTTTTAACTTTTTGAGAAATCTCCATACTGTTTTCCATAGTGGCTGTACCAGTTTGCATTCCCACCAACAGTGTATGAGGGTTCCTCTTTCTCCACAACCTCTCCAACATTTGTCGTTCTTGGTTTTGGATGTTTTTGCCAATCTAACGGGGGTAAGGTGATATCTTAGTGTAGTTTTGATTTGCATTTCCCTGATGATTAGCGATGATGAACATCTTTTCATGTGTCTATTGGCCATATTCATATCTTCTTTTGAGAAATGTCTGTTCATGTCCTCTGCCCATTTTTTGATCGGGTTGTTTGTTTTTTTGTTGTTAAGCAGTGTGAGTTCTTTGTATATTATGGAGATTAACCCTTTGTCGGATAAGTGGCTTGTAAATATTTTTTCCCAATTAGTGAGCTGTTTTTTTGTTTCAATCCTGTTTTCCCTTGCCTTGAAGAAGCTCTTTAGTCTGATGAAGTCCCATTTGTTTATTCTTTCTATTGTTTCCCTCAACTGAGGAGTTACAGTGTCCGAAAAGATTCTTTTGAAACTGATGTCAAAGAGTGTACTGCCTATATTCTCTTCCAAAAGACTTATTGTCTCAGGCCTAATCTTTAGGTCTTTGATCCATTTTGAGTTTATTTTGGTGTGTGGTGAAAAAGAATGGTCAATTTTCAATCTTTTGCATGTGGCTGTCCAGTTTTCCCAGCACCATTTGTTGAAGAGACTTTCTTTTCTCCATTGTAGGCCCTCTGCTCCTTTGTCGAAGATTAGCTGTCCATAGATGTGTGGTTTTATCTCTGGGCTTTCAATTCTGTTCCATTGATCTGTGGACCTGTTTTTGTACCAGTACCATGCTGTTTTGATCACTGTAGCTTTGTAGTATGTTTTGAAATCGGGGATTGTGATTCCGCCGGCTTTGTTTTTCTTGCTCAGGATTGCTTTAGCAATTCGCGGTCTTTTGTTGCCCCATATGAATTTTAGGATTGTTTGTTCAATTTCTGTGAAGAATGTTCTTGGGATTCTGATTGGGATAGCATTGAATCTGTATATTGCTTTAGGTAGTATGGACATTTTAACTATGTTTATTCTTCCAATTCATGTGCAAGGGATGTCTTTCCATCTCTTTATGTCATCGCCTATTTCTTTCAAGAGAGTCTTGTAGTTTTCATTGTATAGATCCTTCACTTCTTTGGTTAAGTTTATCCCAAGGTATTTTATTCTTTTCGTTGCAATTGTGAATGGGATAGAGTTCTTGAGTTCTTTTTCTGTTAGTTTATTGTTAGTGTATAGAAATGCTACTGATTTATGCACGTTAATTTTATACCCTGCTACTTTGCTGTAGTTGTTGATTATTTCTAATAGTTTTTCTGTGGATTCTTTGGGGTTTTCTATGTATAAGATCATGTCGTCTGCAAACAACGAGAGTTTTACTTCTTCGTTACCTATTTGGATTCCTTTTATTTCTTTTTCCTGCCGAATTGCTCTGGCCAGCACCTCCAGAACTATGTTGAATAGGAGTGGTGAAAGTGGGCACCCTTGTCTTGTTCCTGTCCTCAGAGGGATGGCTTTCAGCTTTTGTCCATTGAGTATGATGTTGGCTGTGGGTCTATCATATATGGCCTTTATTATGTTGAGGTACTTTCCTTCTATACCCATTTTACTGAGGGTTTTTATCATAAATGGGTGTTGGATCTTGTCGAATGCTTTCTCTGCATCTATTGAGATGATCATGTGGTTTTTGGTTTTCATTTTGTTAATGTAGTGTATCACGTTGATTGACTTGCGGATGTTGAACCATCCCTGTGTCCCTGGTATAAATCCCACTTGATCATGGTGTATAATCTTTTTGATGTATTGCTGTAATCGGTTTGCCAAAATTTTGTTGAGGATTTTTGCATCTATGTTCATCAGTGATATCGGCCTGTAGTTCTCCTTCTTTGTGTTGTCCTTGTCAGGTTTGGGGATCAGAGTGATGTTGGCTTCATAGAATGTGTTAGGGAGTTCTCCATCTTTCTCAATTTTCTGGAACAGTTTGAGGAGAATAGGTATTAAGTCTTCTTTGAATGTTTGGTAGAATTCTCCAGAGAAGCCGTCTGGTCCTGGACTCTTGTTTTTGGGGAGGTTTTTGATTACCGTTTCTATTTCCTTACTTGTGATTGGTCTATTCAGATTCTCCATTTCTTCCTGATTCAGTTTGGGGAGATTGTAGGAGTCTAGGAATTTGTCCATTTCTTCCAGGTTGTTCAATTTGTTGGCATATAGTTTTTCATAGTATTCTCTTATGATCTCTTGTATTTCATTGGTATCTGTTGTGATTTCTCCTCTGTCATTCCTGATTTTATTAATTTGCGATTTCTCTCTTCTTTTCTTGGTGAGTCTGGCTAGGGGTTTGTCAATTTTGTTAATTCTTTCGAAGAACCAATTCTTTGTTTCATTGATCCTTTCTATTGTCTTTTTTGTTTCAATATCGTTTATTTCTGCTCTTATTTTTATTATTTCCCTCCTTCTACTGACTCTGGGCCTTGTTTGTTCTTCTTTTTCTAGTTCTGTTAGGTGTCGTTTGAGGTTGCTTACGTGAGCTTTTTCTTGTTTAGTGAGGTGAGCCTGTATTGCGATGAATTTCCCTCTTAGGACTGCTTTTGCTGCATCCCAAATGATTTGGTATGTTGTGTTCTCATTTTCATTTGTCTCCAGATAATATTTGATTTCTTCTTTAATTTCTTCAATGATCCATTGTTTGTTGAGAAGCGTGTTGTTTAGTCTCCACATTTTTGCACCTTTCTCTGCTTTTTTCTTGTAGTTGATTTCTAGTTTAATAGCGTTATGATCAGAAAAGATGCTTGATATTATTTCAACTCTCTTGTATTTATTGATGTTTGCTTTGGTTCCCAAAATATGGTCAATCCTTGAGAATGTTCCATGTGCACTTGAGAAGAATGTGTAACCTGCTGTTTTTGGATGAAGTGTTCTATATATATCTATTAAGTCCATCTGGTCTAATTTTTCATTTAATTCTATTATTTCCTTATTGATTTTCTGTCTGGATGTTCTGTCCATTGGTGTTAATGGTGTGTTGAGGTCCCCTACTATTATTGTATTGTTGTTGATGTCTTCTTTTAGTTCTATTAAGAGTTGCTTTACAAATTTTGGTGCTCCTGTGTTGGGTGCGTATATATTTATAAGTGTTATGTCTTCTTGGTGGAGAGTCCCTTTTATCATTATATACTGTCCCTCTTTGTCTTTCTTTATCTGTTTTGCTTTGAAATCTACCTTGTCTGATATTAGTATAGCGACACCTGCTTTCTTTTGTTCATTATTAGCTTGGAGTATTGTTCTCCATCCCTTCACTCTGAGTCTGTGTTTGTCTTTGGGGCTGAGGTGTGTTTCCTGGAGGCAGCATATTGTTGGATCTTGTTCTTTGATCCATCCTGCCACTCTGTGTCTTTTGATTGGGGAGTTCAATCCGTTTACATTTAGAGTGATTATTGAGACGTGGGGGCCTACCACTACCATTTTGTGTCTTGTTTTCCGGTTTTCTTCAGTTTCCTTTGTTTCTCGTCCCATGGTTTAATCTGTTCTGATGTAGAGCTGCTACTCTCTGTTGTTGTCCTTCTACTTATCTCCTCTGCTCTTGGTTTTGTAGCCCCTTTCCTTTTTTGGATTTTTCAGGAATGAGGGTTTTCCTGAGGATTTCCTGAAGAGGAGGTTTTGTGGCAATGAACTCCCTTAATTTTTGTTTATCTGGGAAAGTTTTTATTTCTCCATCGTATTTGAAGGATATTTTCGCTGGGTAGAGAATTCTCGGCTGTAGGTTTTTGTCCTTCAGATTTTTGAATATATCATTCCACTCTCTTCTAGCCTGTAAAGTTTCTGCTGAGAAATCTGCTGATAGCCTGATGGGGGTTCCTTTGTAGGTTAGTTTCTTTTGCCTGGCTGTCCTTAATATTTTCTCCTTGTCGTTGACTTTTGCTAGCTTCACTACTATATGCCGTGGAGTTGGTCTTCTTGCATTGATAAAGTTTGGAGATCTATTGGCTTCTGTCACCTGAAGATCCATCTCCCTCACCAGATTTGGGAAGTTCTCAGCCATTATTTCTTTGAATAGGTTTTCTGCCCCTTTCTCCTTCTCTTCTCCCTCTGGTATACCTATAATCCTTACGTTGCATCTCCTAATTGTGTCTGATAATTCTCGGAGAGTTTCTTCATTTCTTTTAAGTCTTGCTTCTCTCTCCTCCTCTGCCTGCAACAATTCTATATTGCCATCTTCCAAATTGCTAATTCTTTCCTCCATATTATCGGCCCTACTGTTCAGAGCATCTAGATTTTTCTTAATCTCCTCTATTGTGTTCTTCATTTCCAGTATTTCTGTTTGGTTCTTCTTTATCGTATCAAACTCTTTTGTGACATAGCTCCTGAACTCGTTGAGTTGTCGGTCAGAATTCTCTCTTAACTCAGTGAGTATTTTAATGATGGCTGTTTTGAAGTCATCATCATTTAGGTTATATATCTCATTTTCTTTGGGATTGTTTTCTGTGTATTTGTTACTTTCTTTCTGTTCTGGAGATTTAATGTATTTTTTCATATTGCTTGATGATGTTGATTTGTGCCTCCGCATGGAGATAGAGTTTAGTTGCTCCTTTCACTTGTTTCAGCTGCTGCGGTGGGGGGAGCAGCTGTTTATACTTCACCAACCAGGAACCCTGTCCGTAGTTGCTAACTGGGCCTGGGCCCCTCTTCGTAGCCACAGTGGCCCTTTGGATTCCCTCCTCTGCCGTGGGGGCCGTCACGGGGGGCTTCAGGCTGCAGGTGCCTACTGTTGTTGCCCACCTAGATGCGCTCTCTCCTTGGGGTCTGCAACGGTGTTATGGGCTTTTCCAGCGGCCAGGGGTGGGATCACTTTTACTTGTCGCTCGGTTGCTGTCGGCACCCACCAAATCTCACTTGTCCTCTATGTGTCGCAGGAGAGCTATTGGCATCTTCTACAGTCTGTGGTTAGTACACCTAGCTATGCTGCTTTTGCCCTGGGGTCTTCCAGCCTTGTGGCTGGCGGCTGGGTGCCTTCTACTGGTGCTGTGCAGAGGCTTTCCCTAAGGCTTCTGTGAGCCTGTAGGGTTTCCCCCTAGGCTACTAAGCTGGGTCTCTGGAACTCTCTCCAGCCCCAGTCCTCTCCGAGATCTCCGGCAATCCCTAGCCTCACCGGGTGGGCAACGGCAGCTGGGGGTCGCCCTGCCCTCTGGGCTTCTCTCCGGGCCTCTGCCGGGAGCTCTGAATGCTCAGCGTGGCCCCTCTGCTACCGGCAGACAGAGAGTTTTGTCTGCTGCCTGGCGGAGCTCCGGCGCTTCCCCTCCGGGTCGCCGGACCCGCCTTTGAAAGTTCCCCCGCCCCGGTCCTCTCTGAGATCTCCGGCAATCCCTAGTCCCACGGGGCGGGCAACGGCAGCTGGGGGACGCCCCGCCCTCTGGGCTTCTGTCCGAGCCTCTGCCGGGAGCCCTGAATGCTGGGCGTGGCCCCTCTGCTACTGGCAGACAGAGAGTTTTGTCTGCTGCCTGGCGGAGCTCCGGCACTTCCCCTCCGGGTCGCCGGACCCGCCTTTGAAAGTTCCCCCGCCCCGGTCCTCTCCGAGATCTCCGGCAATCCCTAGTCCCCCGGGGCGGGCAACGGCAGCTGGGGGACGCCCCGCCCTCTGGGCTTCTGTTCGAGCCTCTGCCGGGAGCCCTGAATGCTGGGCGTGGCCCCTCTGCTAATGGCAGACAGAGAGTTTTGTCTGCTGCCTGGCGGAGCTCCGGCGCTTCTCCACCGGGTCGCCGGACCCGCCTTTGAAAGTTCCCCCGCCCCGGTCCTCTCCGAGATCTCCGGCAATCCCTAGTCCCACGGGGCGGGCAACGGCAGCTGGGGGTCGCCCCGCCCTCTGGGCTTCTGTCCGGGCCTCTGCCGGGAGCCCTGAGTGCTCAGCGTGGCCCCTCTGCTACCGGCAGACAGAGAGTTTTGTCTGCTGCCTGGCGGAGCTCCGGCGCTTCCCCTCCGGGTCGCCGATCCGGCCTTTGAAAGTTCCCCCGCCCCGGTCCTCTCCGAGATCTCCGGCAATCCCTAGTCCCACGGGGCGGGCAACGGCAGCTGGGAGACCTCCGTGCCCTCCGTGTCTCTCTCTGGGACCCTCCGGGCGCCCCGAGCACCAGGCCGGGTCTCCCCGCCAATGGCGGGGAGAGACTCTCCCCGCGGGCTCAGGTGTGCAACTCCAAAGTTTCCCTCTGCGTTTAGGAGTAATTGCGGGGGGTTTAAGTAGGGTTCTGGTCACCTGTTTCCACCGTCGCTCCTCTGTTGTGTTCTCGCTCCTGCCCTAGATGTGTGTGGATCCTCTGGGGGGCGTCCGTTGGAAGAAAGCCGCTTGCGGGTACTAGGCTGCCCGTCGGGGTCGGAGAGTTTTCACCTATTTCCACATCCTCCCGGAGGAAAGTCCGTCCGCCTTCCGATGTATAGTCGCGTGGGTGTCTCAGACGTCCTGGGATGCTGTCTGGATATCCTTTGTCAAGCGATAAGTGTCCAAATAATTGTAGACTCGAAGGGCGAGAGACAAAGAGGACTACTCACGGCGCCGTCTTGGAATCTTCCCGATATTTCCTATTTTAGAAGATTTTCTACAAGCTTTATAGTTTTAGTTTCCACATTTAGGCTTCTAATCCGTTTGAGTTAATTTTCGTGTATGGTGAAGATATGGGTTGATGTTCTCTATTTTTCATATCCATACTGGATATCCAGTTGTTCTAGCACCATATGTTGAAAAGATGATCTTTTCCACATTAAATTACCTTTGAAACTTTGTCAAAATTCAATTGAACCTAAATGAGTATTGGTCTATTTCTAGACTCTTTATTCTATTCCCATCGATCCTTATGTCAGCACCATAGTAAGTATTGAAAGAAGATAATAAGTCTTCCAATTTTGTTGTTTTTCAGAATTATTTGAATTTTCTAGGTCACTCACATTTCCATATAACCTTTAGAATAAACATGTTGATTTCTCCAAAAAAAAGCCGGCTGAGACTTTAGTTAGAATCTATAGATCAAAGCATTGAATATAGATAAATTTGCAAGAGAATTAACATCTTAACAATTTTGAATCATCCAATCAATGAACACTATACCTTTCCATTTATGTAGATATTTAAAATTCCTCTCAGCAACGTTTTGTAGTTTTCAGTGTATATGTCTTGGCAATAATTTGTTAAAATTTTCCATAAGTATTTAAGGTCTTTTGGTATTTTTGTAAATGTTATTTTTAAACTTTATTTTTCAAGTATTCCTTGCTGGTATATAGAAATACAATGGATTTTTTTTACATTGTCTTTGTGTCATGCAAATCCTCTTATTAGTTATAATAGTGGTTTTATAGATTCCTTTGGGTTTTCTATGTATTAAATCATGTTATCTGCAAATAGACAGTTTTATTCTTCATTTTTCTATTTTTGTATATTTCATTTCTTTTTCTTGCCTTATTATATCCACTTTATTATACTTTATTTCTTTTTCTTGCCAGAACTATGTTGAACAGTTGTGGTAAGAATGGACATCTTGGGGCCAACCCTGTGGCCAAGTGGTTAAGTTCGCGTGCTCTGCTTCGGCGGCCCAGGGTTTCGCCAGTTCGAATCCTGGGTGCGCACATGGCACTGCTCATCAGGCCACGCTGAGGCGGCATCCCACATACCACAACTAGAAGGACCCACAAGTAAAAATACACAACTATGTACTGGGGGACTTTGGGGAGAAGAAAGAAAAATAAAATCTCTAAAAAAAAAAAAGAATGTACATCTTTGTTTTGTTTTCAGTCTTAAGGGAAAGTGTTCAGTCTTTCACCACTGAGTATGATATTAGCCGTAGGTTTTCATACATGTCCTTTATTAGATTGAGGAAGTTCCACGTTATCCCTTATTTGCTGAGAGTTTTCTCTCTCTTATTTTTTTTTATATCATAAAACACTTTGAATTTTGTTATATGCTTTTCCTGCATCTATTAAGATGTTCATATGATTGTTCTCCTTTATTTCATTAATAGTGTGAATTACATTGATTTTTGAATATTAAACCAGCCTTGCATTCCTGGGATAAACCACATTTAGGCATGATGCATTTTTTATGTAATGGTAGATTTAATTTGCTAATATTTTATTTAAGATTTTTATGTCTATATTCATAAGTGATTTGGGCTTAAAATTTTATTTTCTTAGGATGTCCTTGTTGGATTTTGATATCAGGGTTATGCTAAGTTGGGAATTGTTTTCTCTTCCTCTCTTCTCTGAAAACATTTATATAAAATTGGTGATTTTCTTTTTTAAATTTTTATTAGAATTCACCTATTAAGCCATATGAGCCTGGTGTTTTCTTTACAGGAAGGTTTTAAATTATGAATTCAATTTCTTTAACAGTATAAGGTGGTTTATATTTTTTACTCTTTCTTGAGTCAGTTTTAGAAAGTTTTGCTTTTCAAGGTGTTTTTCCATTTCCTCTAAGTCATTGAATTTCTTGCTGTAAATTAGAGTCAAGGTGGATTATTCACTTTGAAATGGTTAATTTTATGTGAATTTTATCTCAATAAAAATAAACGAAAAAAATACATTATGGATTTTCTAGTTGCAGCCATGACTTAATAGCTGGTATCAGCCTTAATTTCCCATCATCAGTAACTGTAAAAGCGAACAAAAGATGTAAAGCCTGTGATTTCAGGCACTGGGTAAGTGCTGAGCTGCTACCCTGAGAGAAGGATAGTGTGCAAGGCAAACCCCGGATTCATCCTGGCTTTCTTCCTAGGAAGATGTTTTCCCAAGTTTCAGGGAGGCAGGTGGAGCCCAAGCATAGAGCAATGATTGCACTGCCTAGAAAAGAAGGGGCCTGGTGGAAGAAACAGACCAGAGTTCAGGGCTGCTAAGGTGGCTGGAATGATAGGATATGCAGCAGAGGGAACTGCAGACAGGGACCCCAGAAATCTGTGAAGGGGTTCCCTTCAGGGACCTGGACAACCCCTAAGCTGCCTATGCCCAGGTGACAGTTCACAAGTTCTAGTGGAGAACAGCTGCTAAGAGCTGAACAGAGATTTCAGAGATTCCATAATACTGGAGAGATCGCAGAGTTCTGACCCAGCTAGAGGGGAGAAACACAGGGTGTTCAATGGAGACCCCAGAAAGACGGTGTCTTAGGAATAAGGACCATGCCCTAGGAACAAGAACTGCACCCTGGGAAGACTAAATCCACCTTAACAAAGACTCAAACCCAGCTTCAACCAGGGCAAGGTGACCCATCCAAAATTTAACTGCCTGCCAAAATAAAATTCAACACTCTGCAGAAAAAGATTTTTAAAAATCCGGAGTCTCTATGCTCCATTAATCATAGTATCAAGAATGTAATGGAAAATTACTACCCGTTTTTCTCTTCCTATAAATATTCTTGACCTTTGTTCTGGGTTGTGATTAAGTTACTTAGACACAGTTTGATTCTTTCAGGTTTGTTTTTAAGCTTTGTCAGGTGAGACCGGGGGAGCATTTAGTCTAAGACTTATTTTGCCCCACTTTCCTGAGGACACCAGCTGGATACTCTCTCCAAGTTATGTGAATGGTGCTGCTATGAACGTGTGTGTACATGTCTTTCTTTGAGTACCTCTTTGCAATTCTTTTGGGTGTATACCAAGGAGTGGAATTGCTGGGTCAGATGGTAATTCTACGTTTAACTTTTTAAGGAAGCACCAAATTTTTTCCCGTCACTGGCTGAACCAGTTTACATTCCCATCAGCAATATACAAGGGTTCCAATTTCTCCACATCCTCGCCAGCACTTGTTATGTTCTGTCAAAAAAAAATTGTCGGCATCCTAGTCGGTGTGAAGTCGTGTCTCATTGTGATTTTGATTTGCGTTTCTCTAAGGACAAGAGATGTGGAGCATCTTTTCATGTGCTTGCTGGCCATTTGTATATCTTTGTTGAGGAAATGTCTGTTCTTTGCTAAGTCCTTTGCTCGTTTTTCAATTATGATTTATTTTAAGTGAAAATAAGGTACACTACGATCACAATTTGACAAAATAACAAACATTGTGTGTGTGTGTGTATACACCAATACATACAAAGAGCATAGTGCTTAGATGCACAAACCTCAGAGTAACACTGCCTGGTCTGTATCCTAGTTCTGCTACTTGGCACCTGCACAACTACAACCACGGACAAGTTACCCTGTGTCTCTCTGTGTCTCAGATTCCTTACCTTTTTTTTGAGGAAGATTAACCCTAAGCTAACATCTGCTGCCAATCCTCCTCTTTTTGCTGAGGAAGACTGAGCTAACATCCGTGCCCATCTTCCTCTACTTTATACATAGGATGCCTATCACAGCATGGCTTGCCAAGTGGTGCCATGTCCGCACCCAGGATCCGAACCCGCGAACCCCGGGCTGCCAAAGCAGAACGTGCAAACTTAACCGCTGCGCCACCTGGCCGGCCCCTCAGTTTCCTTTTCTTTCACATGGGGATAATAACCTCTGCGTGTGGCTGTCAGGATGAAATAAGAATACATGTCAAGGGTTTAGAACAGTGCCTAGAAACATTGTAAGTACTTGTTAAATATCTGTTATTTATTTAGTAATAATAACAACAATGACATACAGATCTTTGTTGGTATATGCATAGACAAACGTCTGGAAGGGAAGAGAATCCTTAACAGGAATTTCCACTGGAGAATGGGACTGGAAGGGGCTGGGGCGTTTTCTTTTTTTAATTCACATAGTTTTGTATTGTTTGAATCTGTCAAAACAAGCATATATAAAAAATAAAGATTTTTTTTAAAAAGCTTGGTGTGAAAATAAGGAGACTTTCTGCTTTACAATTGAACTTTAACATTGCCCCTCAGCCTGGGGTTCTTCATGGTCGCTGGATGGCCTGATTTTATTAATGGCTTTCCAGAGGCTGGAGTTTGAGGTCGCTTTCCAAGGAAGGGCCGTGAGGTGGCATCTGTCTGCTTCTTGGGAGGATTCCTTGTCCACTCCCCGTCTCTGTTCCCCAGCTGCTCAGCACATCCTCTAGCCCCGGGCACACCTTGCTCTTTCATGCTGAAGAGACTTTTCACTCTGTTCCCTCTGCCAGGAATACCGCTCAGAGTCCTCCCTGCGCCCTTATTATCCTCTTTGAACTTACTTGCTCTGGAAAGCCTCCTTTATCCCTCTTCCAAGCTGGGTTGGGTGTCCCTCCCTTCTGTGCTTGTCCACTGCTCTGTGTGACCCCAAGTTCACCTCTTGTCACACCACGTTGGGAAATGCCTATCTCCTCTGATAGTGAGCTATGAGAACAGGAGCCATGTTTTTTCCATGATAGCTTCGTGGTTCTATCCCCAAAGGCTAGCCTGCCACGGCATGGCCTGACAAGCAGTGCATAGGTCCGCACCTGGGATCCGAAGTTTCCAGGCACATGGCTGGAAACACGGGACGTGCCCACAGCATTTGCTGAATGGGAGATCGAACCAGGGAGAGAAGTACTTCTCCAGTCAGAAACCCAAGCTTCAGCACTCAACTGCGTGTCCTGGCTTATTTAGTATATAACACCACGCCTCATAAACAGAGAGCTTTAAGGATCTAAAGAAAATCCTCTGGAGGAAATTTCCCCAAATGGAAAGCTAAGTAGACCGTAGACCCTTGCCCCTTCTCACAATAGAGCTGACTACAGATTCCGGAAGAACTGATGACTATCACCCATCCAATTCTCTTGGATGTTATCGAAGGATCATTTCCTTCTTTGAAATAAAGCAAGATGAGTTTTTTTTTTTGAAGTCTATGAATCTCAAAACAGCCACCCCCTCAAGTTCCAGTGGTGGTGCAGCTGTTCTTTCAAAAAATGAAAATAATTAGAAAAATACTTTTACCTCCCTGAGAAATAAATAACTCAAAATTTCCAAAAGAAAAAATTAAGATGTATTGAGTGTCCAATTTGTGTTCCTGGCATTGGCTGGGTGGGGTGTTGAGAGGCTAACATTGAGTTAGGCCACTAAGCATCCTTCTGAACAATGTTGCACAAATGAGGCACCACGTGAATGCGTCACCAGAACAGCTGAGCTCCCATGATACATTACTCAGGAAGGGACTGGGCCAGGAGAGTACATCCCTCCATGAGCCAATGTCCAGATCAGAGTATTATCACTAAACTTGAAAAATTCATTGTAGGTTATTGTTATTACTGTTGGTGTGACTTATTATAATTATGGCTATCTTTGGCTTGCGTGCTGGATGGTATACGTGTTTGGGTTGTTGTGGTGGTGATGGTGGGGTTGAGGGTGTCTTTCACTTGTTATTTTTTAATTCTCCTCACGGGATTTATGGGATTCTAGTGATAATACACGATGGCTCTTGTTATTCTGTATGAACAGGTAATAGAGTTATAGATGCAGGGGTCATTAGGATATGGGAGAATTTCCTGTAGGTGAGGTACCAATCACAGCCAACTTTGGAGAGATGCTCAACGTGCCTGTCTCATGGGGTCCAGTGAGGCCACTCACCCCTCAAGCTCAGCTGCTCCAGGCTCACGAGAGATGAGCAGAAGAACCTCTTGCCAAAGCACCCTTGCATCTTCTAAGCATGCTTGTCACCTAAGAGATTTCAGGGGCTGCGAGGCTGGCACTGTTGTCTGGCATCCCAGGATGCCCCACTTCCCAGCCGAGGTTGAAGCTGATCTCTCTTGAGATTTCTGGAGCAGCCAATGATGCAGATTTCGCCTTCACAGAGGGTTCTGTAACCAGGGATGGAGGTAGCTGTAGTCTGAGTCGCATTTCTGCTTCTTAATATCCAAGACAGACATGGGAGTCTCATAGTGCCAATAATATTAATATTAATCCCCGCCACTATCATCATAGCTAACATTTGAGTGTTTACTATGTGCCAGGCACTCTGTGAAACACTTGAGATGGAATATTTTATTTTATCTTTCCAGAACCCTGTGACGTTTACCCCCATTTTACAAATAAGGTCCCTTATTGGGGGTGCTGAGCAACTTGCTTAAGGTCACCTAACTCACAAGTGGAGGAGGTAAGACACAACCCAGGCAGCAGTGTGCAGGTGGTGGTGGACACACCCTAAGGTGCCCTCCGATGAGTCATGTCCTTGCATAATCCTGTCCCCTTGAGTGACTTGCTTCTAATCCATAGAAAATGCAAAGGTGGTGGATGTCACTCCCATGATTATGCTACCTTATAAAAGACTCTGTCTTAGCCAACTGGGGCAAGAGAGATTCTCTTGTTGGCCTTGCCGATGTGAACTGTCTATGGAGAGGGCCACATGGCGGGGAACTGGGAGTGGCCTCTAGGACCTGAGGGCTGTCTCCGGCCAACAGGCAGTAAGAAGCTGGGGCCGTCACTCATACAGCCACAAGGAAATGAATTCTGCCAATAACTCAAATGAGTTGGGAAGCAAATAATTTCCTAGGTGAGCTTCCAGATGAGAATACAGCTAGGCAGTTACACCTTGATTGCAGCCTTGTGAGACCCTGAGCAGAGGACCCAGCTAAGCCATCCCTGCCTGGACTCGTGACCCACGGGCACTGTGACATAACAGTGTGTTGTTTTAAGCCACCAAGTTTACGGTGATTCGTTGCGCGGCATAGAAAACTCACACACAGCCCATGCCCTTCGCCTCCATTCCAACCCCCTCCACGGCAGGTCCCTGTGACCCGGTGTATGGATCCTCCTGCACAGTTCCTCTTTCTCTTTCCAGGGAGTTCCAGCCTAATTTCCTGGAAAAGGGCCAGAGCAAGGGAATCCTGGGCTCCTTTCTGACAGGAGGCGGAGAAGCGGGGGCCAGGCACAATCAACTCTTTATCGTCAGGAAGCTTGTGGAGCCCTCTTGCCTGGTGACATTTCTAGGCAAGCGGAGACTTTAGGTGAGAATTTTGGCACAACGTCTGAAGATTGGTCCCAGCAGAAACGTGCTCTAGCGATATTATTCAAGGGGAAGGGGAGTATTCTGAGATTGGAACCCATAGTTCTCTAATGATGCTGTTTAATCCAGGTAGCGCTTGGCTTCTAGGGCACATTTCCCCTTGACTTTCAGTGCTGGAATTTAAAGTATGGCCCACAGGCCACACAGAGTTGGAGTGGTGCCACATCTGTTAGGTACTTTCAGTTTCTCTACTTCACTGAGCATGACACTAAAAAGTCAATACTGCAGGACAGGGCCGCCTACATAATTCTTCCGGAGATAAAAGGCAGCCCTATGTGTGGGGACGAATAAAGCTGGAAGGTTCCTCTTCCTTGTTGACCACGTGTGTGCCCAGTCAGGCCTGTCCAGAGCTGCGTTAACAAGGGCTGCTGTGTGAGGCCATTTAAACAGGCATTTCCAGTCCCCTACCAGTCTCCTGGGACACTGTGCTCCTTCACTAGTTGCCATTTGGTCCTCGCCTCTACGTGCAACTTGAAGGGACTAAATACTTGTCTGTTCAAGAATGTCTCTTACGGAGATGATAACTGAGCAAGGCTGTTCCTCTGCCATGTCCAACTTCCATCCATCTGCCCTCCTGAGCTGGGATTCCCTGGGGAGGTGCAGAATCAGAGGTAGGTAGACTGGACTTTGGGAGAAATAGAAGAGGACCTTGTCCCCAAGGGCTGAGTCGCGGGGGGGGTTGGGATCAGCATTAGATATCCTAGGGTGAGGAGCAACCCCCTGCAGGCCTTGGAGAGAGCCTGGCCCTCAGGGTCCCAGGATTCTGGGGCTGCTGTCTACATGGGATGGCCCAGAGACCAGGCCGGAGCTGGGTGCTGGGTCGTTGGGTCCTCCTGGGAAGATGGATAAGAACCAACAGCATTTGTGACAAGTGAAATAGAGACAGGCATCAACCTCAGGCAAAATTAACAAGTACGCTAAAGAAGACACAAGAGAAGCACCAAAGATGTGTGCAGAGGTGCCAAAATCCGGACTGTATCGCTCACACCTCACCTGTGAAAAATACGTGAGAAAGACGCTGACAGAACAACAAATGAGCCCACTGGGGACTTCGGGAAGTAGGAAGATGAAGTGACTCCCAAATCTTGCCGGCTTGAACGACAAAGGTGTGATCTCGCTCATGTGACAGGTCCCTTCTGAGCACCTCAGCTGCGGTCCACGTTCTCATCAGGGCAGGACTGTTGGGTGTCAAGGTTCACATGTGTGCTATTACTGCTTCCAGTTTTTGTTGATTATTTTTTTAGGTTGTTATTTCTTCTTTCTGTTCCCCACTTTGACTGGTTGGGTGAAGTTTTTATTCACTCTGTTTTGTGGCTGCTCAGCTAAGGAGCTCTGTTGCACTTTCCTAAATGCAATTAAATATGAGGACCCTCCCTTTCCTTCCATTCCTAAGAGAACGCACATTTCTCTACTATTATTTGAAAGTATCATGCTAACTAAGGAGGCTAGAACAGAAATATAGAAATTGTGGGTCTCCAGTGGCTGGGGAGCTTCCACATTAACCCAAGATTGCCTATTTTGGGGCTTAATTTATGAGAGAGAGGAACAGCTTCCATATCTGCCTCTGGTATTTGGGATTTTCTGTTACATGAAGCAATGAGAAATGACATTGTTCAAACATTTCCTGTCTGTTCCTGTGGGAGGATTACATATTCCCACTTTATGGAGGACAAGCTTGGCCACGTGACTGGCTTTGGCCAAAGAAAATTTGGCCAAAGTGACCCGTGCCACTTCTAAGAGAAGCTATGAGAGCCACTGTGTCATTCCACTGTATTCTCTCTCTCTCTTTTTTTTTTGAGGAAGATTAGCCCTGAGCTAACTGCTGCCAATCCTCCTCTTTTTGCTGAGGAAGACTGGCTCTGAGCTAACATCCATGTCCATCTTCCTCTACTTTATATGCGGGACACCTACCACAGCATGGTTTGCCAAGCGGTGCCATGTCCGCACCCGGGATCCAAACCAGTGAACCCTGGGCTGCCGAAGCGGAATGTGCAAACTCAACCACTGCGCCACCGGGCAGCCCCTCCACTGTATTCTCTTTCCTTCTGCCATGAGCCCAGCAATGCCCTGGATAGGAGACGCTCCAGCAGCCTAGGTCCCAAAGGGAAGGCTACACGGAACAGAGCTGTAGCCACCCCACAAGGGACCTCTTGTTTGACCAAGAATGGAATCTTGCAAGCCCCTGAAATTTTGGAGCCATTTGGTGACACACACAACCCGGTCTATTCAGAGACTGATACAATTGTCATACATCATCCTAGTTGCTGGTGTTCAGCCCTAAAATTGATTTTACTTCATGCATCATGCCATCTCATAGTTAACCACCACCCTGGACTTATAATTAACTCCATTTTCCAAGAAAGTGATGCGGACAGAGAGAGATTAGGTCGCCTTCCCAGAACCACACAGCAAATAAGGGGAGCAGAGCTAGATTTTACTGCAAGAAGCTGCCGCATGAGCCGATAGCAGCGTCCCTGGCATCACGGGCTGCATGAGGGACTGTGGCTCCTGTGTGGGGTTTTCTCATTCAATTCCATTTTTAGCTGGAGTGGCACATGGTACCACGTTTCCGACTGTTACTCTTGGAGTCTGACTACTTTTCACAAAATAGAGATCTTCCAGCTCCCAAACTTCCCACGCTTAAAAAAAAAAAAAAAAAAAAAAAAAAAAGGAAGAAAAACTTAACTGTCAATGCCCAACTCCCACTGCCAAACTGAGCATAAAAATTAACGTTCAGTTTAAGCGCTCCGTACTCTCTGAATTAGGGGCCTGCGGAATCCATTTCCTGAATTTAGAGGAAGTTATCCTCAGTCTCACTTTTGTGTGGGAATTCTAGGCCTCTTGCTAGATTCAGATCTTGGGGGTGTGTGATTAACAGAACAGGGTCCCCATTATCCGGGAGCGTGGGACGCACTGAATCTCTCTGCGTCACACTCTGAGTTTGGCAGAATGGCTGCCTCCTCCAGGAAACTCAGGCGGTCTCCAGCCATCCCCCCGGGGAGGGAGCAAAACTTTTTCAAGGGCCCCTTTCAGGAGGGGAAAAAAAATCCCCCAAAAACCTCACAGCGGCATAAACCTAAGCACTGAGGGTCCCCTCACAGATTTTTACAGAGCACCCAGGGGGAAAAAGAGAGGAGGCAGGAAACAAACACAGAAGAGAGAAGAAGGGAACTCCTTGAACTTGATTCTGGACATGAACAAGAACATTGTGCAAGTATCAGTTGATGGTGGGGAGGTGGGGGGAAGCGGGGAAAGTCATTGAAAGTTCCACCGACTAGACTGTTGGTTTTATCCTGACGTTTTTCCTACCTGAGCTTTTATGTAAGTGGATTTCTGGATCTCTAGGCTGTAATTTGGGGAATAGTTAATGATGAAAAAATGTTGGCTTGGACCAAAGCACTCTCAAAATTCCAGTTCTCAGTAGCTGACTTATTACCCTCTCCTCCTCTGGGAGGTTCACTTTCAAAGAGGGATTGTGTCATTTTCTGATTAAGACTCTTTCTAACCTTCATGCCCCTTCTGAGTTGTACAAGGTAGGGACCACTAGCTCCCAATAGGGGCAAAGGCCTGACATAGGAAAATAGGGAGAAAAAGTTGGGGGGCTGGGAGGGTAAAATAAGAGTGCGCCAAGAATGGCTGCTGAAGTACCCAGAGGGGATGAATTTACTGGAGTGTCTGGGTTGCTGTCCACATGGTGGAGGAGGCAGGATTGCCAGCTCACTCATAGGAGAGGTGAATGCTATGTCTTGGTGGGCCATGATATTTTGGTTGGACTTGGATCAAGGTTTCTGAGATGGCTTGAGAAGTCAGATGCTAAGAGCCGTCCAGGGTCTTGACACCAAAGTGGACCACATTGCCCTAGAAGTCTGAGCCTATTTTCCCTGAACGGCATCTTACCCTGAACTCAAGGATTACTCCCTTCACACTCAGCCTTTGACTCTCAACAGGGAGCCATGAACAGATTTAACAGAATGGTGGTCACTGGAGTAAGAAGTTAATCCAGGTTGGAGGCATGGATTTCTTTAGAGTTCATGGGCTTCATGAAGACATAAGAAACCCCAACATGACCGGCAAGGTTTTAGTAGGGTTCATCACCACGTGTTGTCCTGAAACAGAGGGGATGATGCATCCAGCTCCCTGGTAGTGAAGGCACGTTCTCTCAAAGGGAGGATGTGTTGGGAAGACACTCAAGCCACCTCTGTAACTGATGGAGTATCAGTTAGCTATCGCTGTGTAACAAACTACCCCAAAATTTAATGACTTATAACAACCACCATTAATTATTCCTCTCATATCCATGGAAAAACTGTGGTTCTTCTGCTCTGGGAGGGACAAGGCTGATGATGGCTGGGCCTGTTCATGCCTCTCTTATCAGCGGGTAGGTTGCTGGAGAGTGGCTGGTCTAGGATGGCTTCACTCATATGTTGGGTGATTGACTGGCTTTTGGCTGCAGCAGTGGGGGTGACTGAGTCATGAATCTTTTATCATCCAGCAGGCTAGCCCAACCTTGTTCTCTTGGTGGTGGCAGGGTTCCCAGAGAATGAGCAGAAGTGTGAAAGGCCTTGAAACCTAGCCTCAGAACTGACATGGTGTCACTTTTACTATGCTCTGTCAGCTAGTGCAAGTCATGAGGTCATCCTCGTTTCAAGAACTGGGGAAGTCGGCTCTGTCTCTTGATGAGAGGAGCTGCAAAGTCCTGTTATCAATGGTGTAGGTCCAGGCAGATGTGGAGAATTAGGGCCATGTTTGTAATCAGCCTGCAAGAATGGATTGGCTGTATTTGTGAGATGGCTGACCCGGGCCATGGGTGTGATGTATGGCCTGGAACCCAAGCCATCTCTGTGTGAAGTGAGTAGACCCATAGAGGAATCAGACCATAGCCCTGACATCAATGGGGTCATGTCCCTAACAAGCCATTCAGGCTAATGGGTTTCCCACATATTGCCCAGGATTTCTTCTCTCAGTACCTTTGTAGGTGCTTCCTGCATTTTACGGAAAGGGAAACCATAAAATCAGGGCTATTTTTTTCTCCTCCACAGGTATTTCTTTTTGAAACAAGGTTTGCACTAACTAAGCCTTCTTTTTTGGATGTACCGGATCACAGCATGCCTGCTCTGTAGTTTTATGGGTTCCGGCTGACTTCCTAAGACACCGCACACATAGAAGAGGTAGGTGGAGTAACCTAAGCCTTGTGGCTTAAGGGCCATAAATCAAGCTTCATAAATCTAGGGCACAAATGTGACCTACTAAGAACAGAAGTGAACCATGGAGCCCCGTCCACAGTTATTGGGATCCAGGGCTCTCAAGCACTCAACTTGGATACGTGACTTGGTCTCGAATAATGACCTTGAAGATCTCTAGGTCCTCCTGCCCAGGCCGATGATGTCCGCATCTCTGAGGGAGAAGAACAGCGTTGGTGAGGTGACCAGATTCCCTGATCACCCCACCCCCACCCCATGGTGGTCCTCTAGGAAAATGAAAAGTTGCTTCTCACCAAAAGGTCCAAGTGGGAGACATTGCTGGTTACCTGCCCAAAAGCTGTTTCTCAATGCCCCCCACACTCTGCTTTCTTCCACACCAGTGGAACCCTAATTTGGCTCTTGTACAGCTAGCAATGTGTTTGTCAAGGTGGGACCCTTCCTAGTCGCAGAGAATGAATGATGATTGGTCCAGGCTAACTACTGTACCCCTGTTCTCCTGCGCTAATGATTGGTTTAAGGATGGACATGTGACCCAGTTCTGGCCAATAGTACTTAATCGTACTTAAGTACTGCTGAGGGATTCTGGGAGAGATTTCCCCCGGTACAAAGAGAGATGCACTAAGAGAACCCTGCTCTCCTTCCTTCCCACTTTGAGCCCTCATCACTAGATGAAGAAGTGATGTTTGAAGGCATGGCAATTAACTTCTCACCACAAAGGGCAGGCCAAGAGAATCTCTTGAAGCTGGCACCCTCCTTGACGTCATCAAGTTGCAGAGCCAACCTGGAACCAGAGATAGGACTCAGCCAGATGGACTGACGCAGCAGCAGGAGTCATGTATACCTGGGGTTTGTTCTGACTGGTCAGGCGTTGGTTCTGATTTGTCAGTGCTGTGCCATATTGATCGCTAAGTATTTTGAATACCACCTTTGCCCCTCACTTGGAACCAGTGCCTCTGGATTTATTATTATGTAATGAAAATGAGCCCCTGTTGTTTAAGCTACATTAACTGACTATTCAGTTACTTGCAGCCAAAAGCATCCTAACTGACACAGTTAGGGATCCGGGAACTCGGTCATGTCTGAACTGCACATGTGGATGTTTCCCTTGCAGGCCTTTGGGGTGGCAGCCCTGTCAGAGAGACGCGTCTGTCCTATTCCTTCCCCCTACCCTACCCTCACTTATTAGGTAACAATAACGTCTTTCTCTGTTTCTTGGCTCCGTGAGATATTGAAAAGAAAAAAGTTCAGGTGGGGGGGAGGGGACGTAAAGGCACACTCTCTGATGTCTCTGGCCTGGCAGTGGAAGCTGTCACAGACCTATCAATGTGCTGTATCTGCTCTTCATGGAAGGGTTGAGATAGAAATGCATCCTCTTTGGCAGAAAGCAGGAGGTTTAGCTAACTTCCACCTGATCATCCATTTGCTCTTTTGCTATACCATTTGATTAGCCACATTGATAACGTCCCTTTTAGGAATGAGGCTTGGGTATCTATCAGTCAACCAGACACCCAATCAATCGCGTCGATGCACGGCCTCACCAACAGGAGGTGACTTCAGACAAAGGGTCTAGGGACTCACTTGCTGCGTGGTATTGTAATTTCTTCCCCCGTGGCCATCTTCTCTGCCACCCTGTGATCAACTTAATGGCAAGAACTACATCTTTAATCTCTGTATCGCTAAGTTTGGCACAGGATCTGGCCCGTACAGGGTGCTTGATGGATGATTGTTGAAAGAAAGAATGAATGAATTACATGCAAAATTATTTTAAAATGCATGTCCTACCAAGACTAGGCGACTTTTATGGCCACAGAATAACTTCTTTTCTACCTGACTGCCTGAAAACTTCTAATTAGGGATATTGGAATATCTTATTCCCTTTTTAAAATCAACCCATTCAAAAATACACTTCAAGGGGAATCAGCCCATCTTTCCATGTGCTCTCTGTGGTGTAATTTGTGTCCAGAAAGCCTTTTTTTAATGGGAAACATGATGCTTCTTGCTAAAACACCTTTCCTGCTACATGTAAAGACGAGAAGTGGAAATATCATTCTCAGGGTTAAAAAGAAGACTTTTCATCAACTCACTAAGTAGTGTTTGAACTAACTTTAAAAGCTGACTTAAAGAAACTGGATAAAGTCTATTTCTATCTCTGCTAACCATCTCTCAACATGTCAGCTCATCGGGAGCCTCCCTTGATCCCTGAGAGACAGCATGTGAGCTGTTCTTCAGATGGCCATCTGAAAACTCATCAAATAGCGAGGTATGAAAAACAAAATCACCTCCAAAACTTTCGAATTGCATTGATCTGTGGCATCAAGCCCTCGCCACAGGAAGAGAAATGACGGATTCGAGACTCACAGGAGGATTTGTTTAAAGCACTTGGTGTTTTTGTTTTTGTTTTAATTTATGTATGGAATTGCCCGGGAGTCGTAAATAGACTTTATTTGCTATATTTGGAGGAAGATAAAATTATCAGCACTGTCTTTGGATTTCAAAGCCAGGGAAAACAAAAACAGCTTTGAAGCATCTCCTCCTGGATTTTTTGGTCCTAAATCTTCTAAGAGATGGTCCTGATAATGTTTATTCTTTTCTTCTTTCTGAAACAGTTGAAAGTACTATTTTTCTCAGTTAAAATAGCGATCTGATTTTTAATTAGGTCAGGTAAAGTACCCGTTGAGCTCCACAGATTATTTAAACGATTGCAAAACGGCAAGCAGGAATTTCTGAATGGCATCGCCACCCTTCTCCCCAAATGTCTCTCCACCTTCTCTCCCTAACCTGGCGTGGCCTCCACCAGGAACACGCCCCAGCCTTGGGAGGTGGGTTTCTCATTTAGATTCATCCACGCCATCTGCACAAGTTTTCCTGCTGCATTTCCATCTGCTTGGAGATAGGATGTAGAGTTTTTGTTTCGATTGGTGGACATGGAGGGAACACACGGCCCATGCTATGCAGCCAGCAAGGACTGAGGGGCAGGGCTTTCTTTTAAGTTTTGCCTACTCAGAAATGTCACAAAATCCCATCCTCTGAGTCTCCCCCATAGCCTGGAGGAGGGGCTGGCAAACCTCTTCTGTAAAGGGCCAAAGAGTAAGCATTTTAGGCTTTGTGGGGCATTTGGTCTCTGTTACATCTACTACTCAACTCTGCACAAAAACATCTATTAACAACCAAATAGGCATGATTGTGTTCAATAAAACTATTTTCCAAAACAGGCTATGAGGGGCCAGCCCGGTGGCACAGCAGTTAAGTTCGCACATTCCGCTTTGGCAGCCCCGCAGTTCACTGGTTCGGATCCCGGGTGCAGACACGGCACCGCTTGGCAAGCCATGCTGTGGTAGGTGTCCCACATATAAAGTAGAGGAAGATGGGCACAGATGTTAGCTCAGGGCCGGTCTTACTCAGCAAAAAGAGGAGAATTGGCAGCAGATGCTAGCTCAGGGCTAATCTTTCTCAAACAAAACAAAACAGGCTATGAATCTTGGGTCTCTGGTTAGGAGCATCTCTTTTTTTTTTTTAAAGATTTTATTTTTCCTTTTTCTCCCCAAAGCCCCCAGTACATAGTTGCATATTTTTTTTCAGCTGTGGGTCCTTCTAGTTGTGGCATGTGGGACACCGCCTCAGCATGGCCTAATGAGCGGTGCCATGTCCGCGCTCAGGATCTGAACAGGTGAAACCCTGGGCTGCCAAAGCGGAGCACGTGAACTTAACCACCTGACCACGGGGCCAGCCCCAGGAGCATCTCTTAATGCTTCACCTGATGGGGGCCCAGATCACAGTTTTTTGAGTGTGATTTCTGCTTGCTCTCATGAGGAGGTGGTGAGCCCAGCAGTGGCTCTGACCCCTTTAGGTAAGTCCATTGCACCGCCCGACCTGTGCCCAGGCCACACCTTTGCATCAAGGAGAGCTGGTGAGCAATATTGCATGTAGACCCTCAAATTAATGAGTTTGCCAGCTGCCCTTGTTGAGGCCCTGCTAATGTCCCCCTCAGTCATGCAGAGCATCTTCTCCCTCGTCCCCAAGTTCCGTTCTAAGGCCTCTTCTCCCCCTCTCAGCTAGGGCTGGCTTCCTGAAACACTGTCTAATCACAGAGCTCTTGGTTGAACCAGGGTAGATGAAGAAAGTCCGGTCATGTCTCATCACGGCATTCAAGGCTCTTCATAAACTGACATCCATTTAGCATAGTAGATATGATGCCTGGGGCCCATGAACATGTTTTAATTTTAATTTCTTTTAAAGATAAATGAGTATAATAATAATGAATATATAATGATGAATCCACCCTGAATTATAGTCATCTTTATACCCATGCAGTCATAAATATAACAATTTTTCTTTAAATAAGAGAGTCCATGAAGGCAAAAGTACCTTGGGCCTTTTCTAAGGATTGCCAGGGAAAATACATAATGCCGAACTAAATTTGAATTTCAGATAAACAATGAATAATTTTTTACTATAAGAATATCCCAAATATTGCATGAGGCATACTTATTCTAAAAGGTTATTTGGGTTTTTTTAATCTGAAATTCACATTAGCTGGGCATCCTGTTTATCTGAAATTCAAATTTTTATTTGCTAAATCTGGCAACGCTACAGGAAACTCATAATGTGGCCCTGGCTGGCACCAACTGCAGCTACAGCCTTCTCTCCCATGCTCCTTGAGCTAAATGTCTTAGGTCAGGTTCCCAGGAAGCAGATCTTAAGAGGAAGATTCCTGTGCAAGTAATTTATTTAAAGAAGTGCTCCCACGGGAGATCAGGAGGAGAGGGCAAGAACAGGAGAGCAGGACAGGAAAGGGGGCCCAGCAGGAGTCAAGTGCAGACTGCTCCAGGGCCCTGAAGAGGGTGCTTCAGCCTGACCACGCGGGAGGGTAAGTTTCGCTGCAGAAAGATCCCAAAGGGTGTCCGGACAGAGCACTGACATTGTCATCTACACTAGGTCAGAAACAGATGGCAGTCCAAATTCAAGGCTTGGGAAGAAAAATTGCCCTGACCCTGTTAGCTTACTTTCGTTTGGTTTACTCTCTAACCTCTACAGAAATGGAGCAAAGGAAGAGGATGAGATCAAGCGTACGTGATGCAATGACGGGTGCGGCTCCCTCACGGAGGTGGCCTCCACCTCACAGAGGTCGGCCTAAAGGTGGCAATCTCCATAGCCTACATGAAGGGAAGAATTTGGTAGTTTCAGAGGAGCAGGCCTGCTATCTTTAAGACCATGATTTTTTTGGCCAAGAGAGGCCCGTACCTCACAGAGGTGGCCTGGACCTTACAGAGGCGTCATGTCAGAACTCAAGGGTCTACCTTATTACCATACAAATATTTTCTTTCTTCGCCACTCCTCTTAGCTCCATCTTTCTATACCTTATCCCTTGCTGCACCTCGTAGCCTATTCAACATTTAGTTCCGTGGCCTGACCGAGGACCAGCATGGTCGCCAGCACACCCCATGCCCCACTCGCCAAGCTTCCTGTTACTCTCCAGACGTGTCGCTCTCTTTCTCACCACTGTTATTTGCCTTCTGCTGTTTGCTCTGCCTGCAAACCCTCTTCCCTTCCTTTTCCTACTGGCAAATTCCTGTTGTCTCTCATGGCCTGGAAAATGCCTCCTCTTCTGTGTTCTCTCTCCTACCTCCATCCCTGAGGAGCCCATTCATCCCACGGTCCCTGAACACACCTCCATATGTCCCTGATCACTTGGGTTATAATTACTCACATGCACATCTGCTCCGTGGCTACCCGTGGCCTCCACTCTGGCAGGGATTTTGCTTCATTTATCTGGCTATTCCCAGCCCTAGTCCGTGGTAGCCCCTCAAGTGTTTGCTGTATGAATGAATGAATGAACGAAGGCACACAGGAATTCAGGCGATGGCTGCTGTACCGCAATCGACCAGTGCTGCATTCCTGTAGGTCAAGTGCGCATTTGTTCATAGCACCACAAAGCAAAGGCACCAGACACATGTGGGAAAACGAGAAACAGAGTCTTGTAGCAGATGCTGTTGAGTTGCACCCTGGTGGAGCTGGATGTATAAGATGTTGTCTCCAGCCTCCAGGCCACGTGTCTGGCCTCCAGACTGAGGCCTTTCTCAGCCCCCGTTGGAGTGTCCCATCTGATGATTTGAGGTCTATCTCCATTTCCAGGAGTGGGAGCCTGGCCCTGGTCCACCTCTACCTGCTGGCTGGGGCCTAGCCTTTACCAGCTCCTCGCCAGCCCCTCTCTTCTGGGGGCTTCTTGTAGCTCCCTGCATCCCCAGCTCTAAGACACCCGGGCTGATGGGCAATCGACAGCCTGATGTGAAGAGCACCATGAAATCCCACTGCCAGATTGGACCCTTTGGACTTGGACCTGAACCTTACTCAGATCTCCGTTCAGCTGCCCCTCTGGACACCCACAGTGTCTGCTGCCCTGCGCTTCCCTCAGCCCACGGGGCAGCCCACTCCCACAGCCTGAGGTGAAGCGTGGGGAGGAAGGATAGAGCCGAGATGCTGGAGTGGACACATCTAGGTTAGGACTTGGCCCTGAGCAGAGGATAATCTTGGGGAAGTCCCTTCCTCTCATTTCCTCACCCATCAACAGGAATAATACTACCTCACAGGAAAGACAGAACTAAGGGACACCGCTTACCAGATGCACAAAACAATATCACTTCCTTGCCCTTCTGTTTGGGGCCCTCCTTGTTCCTAGATTTCTCCCTCCCTGTCCTCTACCGACCGTTGAAGTCCAGTGTTCAAAGTGCCTCAGAGTCTAAGAAATACCCAGGGAACAGAGGCGCTCTCCTTGAGTCCCGCAACCAGGCTCTCCTGAGGGCCACTCTCCCGCACATGCACACGGCGGGAGGCAGGGCGACGGCAGCAGACACGAGGGGCACGTGGGGACGCAGAACAGGAGGAGCCCGCACAGCACATTTGGATCAAAGTGAAAAGACTCACATTATTAGGAAGAGTCATAATGGAATATTCCTCCTGACATGAGTGGGCAAAAGGGAAGGAAGTGATAAAGGGACAATGATGTGGAGGAGAACTGGAATCTCATTTTCGCGGCCGGCCCTCCATCACTCAGGCCGGGCGGGAGGTTACACTTGTGCAAATGAGCACCCGGTGCCCGCGCTGGCTCCTCTCTCGCCTCCGCAGAGAGACGGGCGAGATTCGCTTTCTCATCAGTAAGTACGTGGCGGGTCCTTCAGGAAGAGAGGTGCTCGGGGGAGGTGAAATGTCCATTATGTTGTTACAATTTCTCACCCTTTCCACTTGCTTCAATTTCTGGCTCCTCCACCTCTTGGCTTTCACCACAGTCGAGTAAATAGAATGACTCGGAGACATTCTGCGACAGCTGCCCTCAATCTCCGGTTTAATTCAGATGTTCCCTTCTGTGCAAAAAAAAAAAAAAAAAAAAAAAAAAAAAATCCCCAGGTTGATCCTGCAAGACAAATTATTTAGTTTTTTTGTTTATTCCTCCAACATCACCGCGGGGGGTGGGGGGTGGGCAGGGTGGTGTGTAAGATGAGCTGCACAGTGCCCACGGTTCAGGAGGGCAACACAAGGATGTAAATAAATGATCCCAGGATGACATGCTAAGTGCTGCCACAAAGGGCTGCATGGGGTGCTATGGGAACACTGAGAAATGAGTGACTGACGGTCACAGAAGAGTGCACACTTGAACTGAGTCTTAAAGGATGAATCAGAGTTGACCCAGATTGACAGATGGATCTGAAAACATTCTAAATGGAAAGACCCATGTGCACAAAGGTTCAGATGCACGATTGGCCTGACTTGTTGGAGAACTTGGTTGGGCTAGAATGCAGGGTATTTGGGGAAATAAGAAGAGTTGAGCTAAAGGGGTAGGTGGAAAGCTGATTAATTCATTCACCAAATATTTACTGAGCACCTACCATGCACCAGAGACCATGCTATCTGCTGGGAACACAAGGATGTGTGAGACCTCCCTGCCCTCTCAGGGCACATCCACCCTGAAGGATGCACAGGGCAAGAAGCAATGAATGCCACATCATGAGTACCTTCGGATGCTGTATGAGGGAACGTGGGCTTTCTGCGCTAGGAGATAGGAACCATTGAAAGATTTTCAACAACGGAATGTCAGGCCCATTTCAACCCTGGAGAAAGTTGGTGGGAGATAGAATGTAGAAGGGTAACACTGGGGACAAGGGACCTGGTAGGAGGCTACTCTGATAAACTCTATGGGATATGACAAAGCACTGAATTAATCAAGAGAGGTTCTTCAGGACATGATCTGGAGAGATATACCACATCCTGACTCCATAGCAAAGATCCTTCTTTTTTTTATTTTAGTAAAAGGCACATAACATAAAATTAGCCATTTTAAAGTGTACAATTCGGCAGCATTTAGTACATTCACAGAATGGTACAAGTATCACCACTATCTAGTGCTGGAACATTTTCATCACCTCAAAAGGAAACCCCATAACTATCAAGCAGTCACTTCCATTCCCCCCTCTTCCCATCCTTCGTCAACCACTAATCTGCTTTCTGTCTCTATGGATTTGCCTATTCTTGATATTTTGTATAAATGGAATCGTATAATATATGGCCTTTTGTATTTGGTTTCTTTTACTTAGAACAATGTGTCTGAGGTTCATCCACGTGGTAGCATGTACCAGGGCTTCATCCCTTTTTATAGCTGAATAATATTCCATTGTATGGATATACCACATCTTGTTTGTCCATTCATCTCTTGACGGACATTTGGGTCATTTCTACCTTTTGGCTATTCTGAATAATACTGCTATGAACATTCATGTACAAGTGTTTTTTTGAACTCCTGTTTTCAGTTCTTTGGGGTATATCCCAAGGAATGGAATTGCTGAGACCTTTCTTTTTAACTTAAATTTTTTAACTCCCGGGAAAATCTATTTTTTTGAAAATTTACAGGAAAGTTTTTTTCACCTGCCCAAGGATTAGGAATGACATGGTGGTGTTCCTTTCAGTTTGTGATTTCAGTGGGATCAGTTTCAATCCTAAACTTTTGTCCAGGGCTTGCTTCACTTTCATTAGCAAGAAGTGATCTCAAGGTGGGGCCTGGGTTTTCTGAAGTAGTTACAGAGGCAAATTGGCTAGGACTTCTTGACTTAGAGACATATGGTCAAATTTCTTGACTAAAATAGAGTTGGTATTGTCAGTCCTGATTTCCCATCTGAGGGGACCGATGTGGATAATTAGAGGCTCTCAGCTTCTGACCTCAGCACCTGCTTCAGGATACGGGATGACTATCATCCCATGGCCATTTGGAGGACAAATGCAACACTATTTCCTCCATTAACCATGGTATGGTTTTCTAGAATTGCCAACTTAAATTTAGAAATACCTTACCCCTCTTGGTTTCGTATGAGTTGGGGGAAGATAAATGCTGCCTGAATTTTTCTATCTGCACTGATGAGCCCACGTGGAAAGAACACCCTCTTTGGACCTGACAGATGGAACTGAGTTTGAATCATGCTCCTTCCTGGCTATATGACCTTGGGCAAGTTATTTAAATTCTCTGAGCCTAACTTCTTTCATTTGTGAAAGACAAGTACTAACGCCATCTGTATAAGGATGTCTAAGCTTTGGCTGAGGCCCCCAAAGGCAGAGAAAAAAACAATAGGTGGCATGTGTCCTTCTCATTCCAAAAATGAGGTGCTGGAACACATATGTGGGACTTAACAAGGAGGCGTCCTGGAACTGGTCTTGTGACTTCTATCCCCTCCCTACCTCAAAGGTCTAACAGAAGATGAAGTTGTGAATGGCAGAAGTGGAAATCAGATTTCTTTGGGTAGAGTTGTCAGGAGGTAGGAGTTATACTCTTCCCTTGAGAGACAGCTAGAGAATGTTTCTCTCTCTTGCTGCGTTTGGTGAGAAGGTTCCAAAGAAACTCTCATTCCTGAAACTGAGAATAAGGCAAGAATGCATGCTCTCACCACTCTTATCCAACATCTTACTGAAGATCCTAGCTAGTGCAATAAGGCAAGAAAAAGAAATGAAAGGCAAATAGATTGTAAAAGAAATAAAACCATATTCAAAACTGATATAATTGTCTACGTAGAAAATCTCAAATAATCTGCAAGAAAAACTACTAAAGCTAACAGGTGAGTTTGGTAAGGTTGTAAGATATAAGGTCAAAAAACAAACATCAATTGTATTTCTATATGCTAGCAATTAACAATGGGAAATTTAAGAATTTTTTTAAAGTACGTTTACAATAGCATCCCAAAACATGAAATACATAAGTATAAATGTAATAAAATATATACAAGATCTGTACAATGAAAACTATGAAACATTCATGAAATATAAAAGAAGACCTGGGGGCTGGCCCTGTGGCCGAGTGGTTAAGTTCGCACTCTGCTTCGGCGGCCCAGGGTTTCGCCGGTTCAGATCCTGGGCGCAGACATGGCACCGCTTGTCAGGCCATGTTGAGGCGGCATCCCACATGCCACAACTAGAGGGACCCACAACTAGAATAAACAACCACATACTGGGGGGATTTAGGGACAAAAAGCAGAAAAAAAAAGAAGAAGATTGGCAACAGTTGTTAGCTCAGGTGCCAATTATTAAAAAAAAGGAGCCAGGGATGCTGACCTCTTAACAAAAAGAAGACCTAAATAAATGGATGGATTATGGTTTAGAAGACTCAGTATTGTTAAGATGGCAATTCTTCTTAACTGATCTATTGATTGAGTGCAATCCCAATCAAAATATAGCAGGATTTTTTTGTAGAAACTGACAAGTTAAATCTAAAATTTATATAGAAAGGCAACAGACCTAGAACAGGCAAAAGAATTTTAAAAAAGAAGAACAAAATTGGGGAACTCACTATCTGATTTCAAGGCTTACTATAAAGCTAGTGTAACCAAGACAGTGTGGTTTTGTCAAAAGGATATACGCAGATCAATGAGACCAAACAGTCGCGAGGTAGACCCATATCTATATAGTTAGTTGATTTCCAACAAAGGTACAGGCAAGTCAATGGAGAAAGGATAGTTTTAGAATAAGGATGTTGAAACAATTACAAGTTTATATGCAAAAGTGAACCTTTATCTGCACCTTGTACCATATACAAAATTTAACCCCAAATGGGTAATAGACATCAATGTAAAGCCCAATACTGTAAAACTTCTTAAGGGAAATGTAAGAGGAAATCATTGTGATCTTGAGTTTGGCAAAGATTTTGTAGTTACCAAACTAAAAAGTTGATCCATGAAAGAAAAACTAATGTATTAGACTTCATCAAAATTGAAAACTTCCACTCTCTGAAAGACACTGTTAAGAAAACGAAAAGCCACAGACTTGGAGAAGATGTTGAAAAACACCTATCTGATCCAGAATATATAAAGAGCTCTCAAAACTCCATAAAAAGAAAATAAACTACCCAATTAAAAAATAGGCAAAGATTTGAATCAATGCTTCATCAAAGACGATATGGCAAATAAGCACACGAAAAGATTCTCAGCATCATTAGTTATTAAGAAAATGCAAATTCAAACTATTAGATACCACTACAGACCTATTAAAATAGCTAAGATTTTTTTAAAAATTGATAATAGCAAGTGCTGAAAAGGTTTGGGGCAGCTGGACCTTTCACACGGTGCCAGTGGGAATGCAAAATGGCACAGCTGCCGTGGAAAACTGTTTGATAGTTTCTTATAAGGCAACCCAGCAATCCCACAATCTCTGCAAGGAACAAGGAGATCTCAGTAGGAAGAGGCGGAGGGAATACTGTCAGGCACCCAGCCGAGGGGGATCATGAGAAGTTAGTCTACAGACCTACCACCTGGGTCAATGGATTCCATTGTAGGGTCCAGGAGGGGAGCCCAGAGGGCCCCATGGAAGCCCGAGAGAATTGTCAGCTCTAGGCATCTGCTCCAGCAGCACCATTGTCAGATCAAACTTTTCCTGCCCTTGACCTTTCGCCGCTCTTCCTCTTTGTCCTAGAGGAGCCAAAGGGAACCTAGTGAGGAGAGTGGAGGTAATGGGAGAGACTGTTAAGGGAAAATCATCAGGCAAATCTCCCATGAATTTCTGGAAGCTCCAGTCCAGGAAATCAGTTTCTACAATTCAGTAAGTAAGTAAATGAAAGTCATTTTTTTTTCTTTTAGATAAACATGAATTATTCACCAAAGACCTAAATTCTATTCTATTATACCTTCAAATTTATCAAGGAGAAAAAAACTTTTTTCCTTTTTGTCTCCATGTCTGGAGGGGAAGTGTGACCTCACCTTGCTCACTAGCACAAACACTGAGTGTAATGGTCCCCTTTGATTGTGGGCGACGGTGAACTGACCATGGGCCAAGGTTCTAAACAGTGTGGTTATTTACCACTTCTTGCATCTGTCATGAATAATAATATTCTTATGCCTGAAAGTGGCAAATCTTCCTCACCAACAGAGAGAAAAATAAACAACTTTTTGTGATGATCTTAATGTCAGTTTACATTCCTTTAAAAGGATGTTAGTAGTCTAATCAACTTATTTGCTCATTCTGAAGTCTGACCTTAACATGAAAGAGAGGGGGTAAAGTTCTTTCTGAACCTGGTTGGGGAGGGAGTAAAGACGAGATGGCAACGAGGTCAAGCAGTTAAAGCCAAGGAAGATTCGAGCCCATGGCTTAATTGTGCTCCTGTGTAAGTTACTCCATTTTCTCCAAGGACTTGTTAGTCCTTCATGACAAGGGTCTTCTACAGGCTCAGTCACTCTTGGAGGTGACTGGGATGTCATTAGCCGAACTGAAGAAGGTGACTCCAACCCCCAGGAGAGAGGGCCCTCAGGTGTCTGAGCTCATGCCACTGGGAGACTGCAACAGTGTTTGTCAACCCAAGCAGTGATGTCAGACTTAATTTTGCTGTCAAGAGCTTCTTAACCCTGTGATGAAATGCATCCCAGAACCTCAGTTACTCATGTTGTTGTGATTGTCATCCCTGAGATCCGGTCTTTCGTGATAATCTTTCATGACACTGGGTACAGCTGCCCCCCACTCCCTACCCCTCTGGTGAAGGACGACGGGCTTGGTCTGTGTTGGCATCAAGGTAATCCATGACTTTCTCTCTTAGTGTTGATTTATCTCCCCTGAAATTTGGCTTCAGACTTAGCATGGGAAAGAGAAAAAAGTCAAAATCCTCTCACCTACGTGTACCCTGAGTGCATCTAGGTGCATCCTAAATACTCGTATTAATTTTAGTCCTCATTGCTCAGCTGGTACAACAATTATTGGGTTACTTTCCTGTGTCCCTGTAGTAGCTAGGACTCCTTTTTGCACGTGTGAGAAAACCCAACTTGAGCCTCATGTGACTGAAAAGGCCAGGCGTTGGGGAGAGTTTTAGACGTGGGTGGATCCGAGGGTTTAAATCAAGGCTTTGGGACTCCCTCTCCAATGTCTCGTTAGCCTCATACCTAAACCAGTCACCGCATCCAGGAGGATGGAATACAGAGAATGGCCAGGTCTGGCTCAGTTCCTCAGTCCATGAACCCAGGACTAGGTAGTCAGCTGCAAGTGAACCACAGGACCAGATGTGAGGGGGGAAGCTCTGAAAGGAAAACCAGGGTGTTGTTATCTAAAGGAAAGGCATTGGATCATGGGCAGAAAAACTATAGCTGTTAAGAGAAAATCTTGGTCCTGTCTTTTCTGAACTCTGCAAGCTTGGGCAAGTTATTAAATGTTGCCATGCTCAGTTTCCTCTTTTTTTTTTTTTTGAGGAAGATTAGCTCTGAGCTAACATCTGCCGCCAATGCTCCTGTTTTTGCTGAGGAAGATTGGCCCTGAGCTAACATCTGTGTCCATGTTCCTCCACCTTATACGTAGGATGCCTTCCGCAGCATGAGCAGTATATAGGTCCACACCTGGGATCGGAACTGGCGAACCCTGGGCCGCTGAAGTGGAACATGCGAACTTAACCACTGTGCCACCAGGCTGGCCCCCTCATTTTTAAACTTGGGAAAATAATCCATACTCAAGGATGTCAAAGGATTAAATGAAGTAATCTATGTAAAGTCTTAGTGCAAATAGTAAACACTCAGTTAAATGTCATTTGTTACAGTAATAATAATAATCACATCAATTATTATTACTTTCATTATTAAAGCTCACTGATATATAATAAATTAATATCTGTATTTCTGGTATCTAGCATAATGCCTAACACCTAGTAAATACACAACAAATGCGTGTAGAACAAATGAATGAATGAATAAGGACACACAAAACCTTGAAATCATCACATTATCTCTGATTATAAAGAAAATATGCATAGGTTAGATTAATTTCATTTTAGGTTTATTAATTTAGGTTAATTCTATTGTTTTGAAATATAGCATACATATAGATGAACAAATAGAACATGTAAGTACATGCTAAAGAATAATAATGGGATGAGACCCAAGTGACAGCAGCTAGGTCAAGAATGAAAATTGGTGGCCTTCCCCAACTGGAATCACCTCTACCCCAACAGAGGTAACCATTATCCTAATGATTTGTGATATTATTCTCTTGTTTTACTTTATAGCGTTACCAATTGTGTATCTATCCCAAAGTAATATAGTTTAGTTTTATCTCTTTTTTTAACTTTATAGACATCAAATCATACTGCATGTATTCATTTCTATTTGGCATCTTTTGGCTCAACATTGTACTTTGAGATTCTTCTGTGTTGATGATGAAGCTGTAGCCCACTCCTTTTCAGTGGTATGCAGTATTCCATTGTATGAACATATGTGTTAACATGTACATATGTTAATAGACATTTGAGTGTTCCCGGTATCACTAGTCTGAACATTCCTTACCTTTCTTCTGACACGTGTGGGAGAGCTTCTCTAGGCTTTACACCTAAGAGGGGAATTACTGGTTTGCAAGGTATGTACATATTCGATTTTACTTGATAGTAAACTTTTCCCAAAGTGCTTTTATCAATTTACACTCCCACCTGCAGTGGATGAGCAGTGAGTGACCTATTGCTAAACACTCTGTGCAGTTGTTATTATCAAAATGAATTCTCCAATCACATGTGTGTGTGACGAGATCGCTGTGTGATTTTAGTCAGAGGTCAAGTCTCTCTTCATATGTTTATTGGTCATTCAAGTTTTCTCTTCCATAAAGTCTGTAAAATTCAAGTCTTTTGCTCATTTTGGGGAGATCATTTTTTTGTTTCTTTATAAATTCATAACAGTTATTTATATATCCTGGATATTTGTCCTTCAACAGTTACATATGTTAAAAACATAGTCTCCCAATTTTGGCGTACCTTTTTATCCTCTTAGTGGTGTCTTTTGATTTACAGAAGTTCTTATAATAAAGACTAATTTATCAGTCTTTGCCTCTATGTTTTACGTTTTGTGGTGGGTCCTACTTAAGAAATCCTTCCTGCCCTTCATCACACATATATTTTCCTGTTATCCTCTAAGATCTTTATAGTTTTGCCTTTCACACTTAGTTGTTAATTCACCTGCAATTGATTTTTGTATACGGTGTGAGGTAGAGGACAAATGTTTATGAATTATAGTTAACCAATCATCTCAGCATCTTTTATTGAAAACTTCAGTGTTTTCTTGCTGTGCCAAGGTGACAACTCTGTCATACATCAAGGGTTCACAGTTGTGTGGGTCTTTTTTGGAAAGGGGTTTCTCTGTTTTTTTTCTAGTCTGTTTTTGGGGTTTTTATTTTTGCTAGGAAAGATTCTCCCTGAGCTAACATCTGTTACCAACCTTCCTCTCTTTTTTTCCTGCCCAAAGCCCCAGTTCATAGTTGTATTTTCTAGTTGTAGGTCCTTCTAGTTCTTCTATGTGAGCCACCACCACAGCATGGCTACTGACAGAGGAGTGGTGTGGTTCCATGCCCAGGAACTGAACCTGGGCTGCTGAAGTGGAACACACCAAACTTTAACCACTAGGCCATCAGGGCTGGCTCTTTTGAAAAATTTTTTGGCTCAATTCAATACCATGATCTCTTAACTAAAATAACTTTATAAATGTCTTGATATCTGACATCTCATAAGGCGAGTCACTCAAACTTATCCTCTTCTTTCTAAAGTATCTTGGTTATTCTACACCATTTACACTTTAATATAAATTTATTTTGCTTTTTATTTTTTTGATTATGTTTTATTGAATTTTACATACACAGAAAAGTGCAGACATCCTAAGTGCAGAGCTCAGTGATCACAAACTGAACAAATCTATGTAACTACTAACCTGATCAAGAAATAATAGATCAAAACACATGAAACTGCTCTTACTATAAGTAAAAAAAAAATAAAGGTTTAATATATGCCATGAAGGATTCACTATATACAACTGGTCTCCCACGATAAACAACTAGGAAACCAGACAAAATATATTAAACAACTATTTCCAGATATTAGACACTGGGCAGAATAGACTGTGGTCTCTGAGAGAAAGCAGACAGGTGAGGTAAGCCCCACGGTTGCCCCAGCTCCCTGACTGTGGACAGGTTCCAGCTGAAGCTCAAGGACGGGGAACCCAAAGAGAGTCTGGCACTTCCACTGAACTGAGAGGACAGATATCAGAGTTCAGGGAAGCTGAGGCACCTAGAACTTACAAGGCAGAGAACTGGAGAGGAGGAAGCTGCAGAGAGGGAGAGGGAGAGAGAGAGGGAGATCCAGGGATTCACAGTGATGTCTTCACACATCCTTGGGTGAAAACTGATCAGTGCATGTATGTGGTGGAATTCTACAAGGCTGCTCTAGAGAGCAGTAGGCCAAACCATTTCAGGAGCTCACACAGGACTGGGAGTAGTTCATGTTCCCACTAGCCAGGGCAGTGATGCCTGTAATACATTGTGAAAATTAACTTTATATGTCCAGTTGGATGGTATTTTTGGATGAGGTTCACATTTAAATTGGTAGACTATGGGTAAAGCAAATTGCCCTCCATAATGTGGGTGGGCCTCATCCAATCAGTTGAAGGCCTGAATAGAATTTAAAAACTAGCATCCCTGAGCAAGAGAGAATTCTCCAGCAGATTGCCTTTGAACTTCATCTGCACTGTCAGCTCTCCTGGGTCTCTAGGCTGCCAGCTTTTGGACTGGAACTCCATAATTATCTTTCCTGAGTCTCCAGCTTGCCAACCCACACTGCAGACTTTGAACTTCTCTTCTGGAACTATGCATGTCAAAAGTCAATGGGGCAATATCTCTAAATTACTGATAGAAAAAATACCTGCCAACCTAAAATTCTATTGCTAAGCAAAATATCTTTCTGAAGAATAAAGACTTAAATAAATGAAGAAGAAATAAATAAATAACTTAAACAAACAAACAAATAAATAAAGGCTTAAATAAGTAAAGACTTAAATAAGTGAAGAATAAATAGAGACTTTTATCAGAGGTACCAAAGCTGAGAGAAATCATCACAGGCAAATCTGTGCTACAAGAACTATTAAAAATTCTTCAGGCAGAAGAAAAATGATACCAGCTGAAAATTAGGATCTATACAAAGAAGTAAAGAGTGCCAGAAATGGTAAATATATGGGAAAATATAACAGACTTTTTCCCCTTAAGTTTTAATCTCTTTAAAAATAATTACTTAAAGCAAAAAAAAAAAAAGGTATTGTGGGATTTATAGTATATATGGAAGTAAATGATATGACAAAAATAGCACCAGACGGGAGGAGGAATATGGAAGTATACTGTTGTAAGGCTCTTACAGTAAATGTGAAGTGAATCAATATTATTTGAGGACAGACTGTAAGTTAAAGATGTATATTAAAAATTCCAGATCAATCACAAAAAAATAATTAAGAGGTATACCTAAGATGACAATAGTGGAAATTAAAATGTAATCATTAAAACATACTTTAGCAATTCAAAAGAAAACAGGAGAATAGACTCAAAAGAACAAAGAGAAGATGATACAAATAGAAGACATATAGCAAGATAGGAGATTTAAACCCAATCATATTGATAATTACATTAAATATAAATGGTGAACACTCCAGCTGAAAGGCAGAGATTTTCAGATTGAGGGGGAAATGAAGATCAAAATATGCTGTCTACAAGAAACCCTCTTAAATATAAAGACGTAGATAGGCTAAGAGTAAACAGATAAAAGAAGAAATACCATGAAAAAACATTAATATCAGATAAAATAAACTTCAGAATATGAAGCAATACCAGATATTAGTAAGGACATTTCATAATGATACAGGACATAACAAAATCAAGAGGACGTAATAATCCTAAATCTGTATGCAACTAATCAAATAGCTTCAAAATACATGAATAAAAAACTGATGGAATTTAAATGAAGTAAACAAACCTACAATTATAGTTGGAGAATTCAACATTCCTCTAGTAGCAATTGAGGAACAAGTAGACAGAAAATCAGTAATGATGTGGAAGTGTGTAGATATAGAAGTATAGAATGATATAGAAGTGATGATATCAAAACACTCCATCCGAAAACAGCAGAATATACATTTTTTTCAAGTACACGTGGAACATTCACCAAAGGTAAAATGTATTTTGGGCCATAAAGCAAGCCTTCATAAAATTTAAAAAGTTATACATTGTGGGATTTTTTTTTACTACAGTGGAATTAAACTAGAAATCAATAACAGAAAGATACAAGGGAAATTCCTAAGCATTTGGTGATTAAACAATACCCTTCTAAATAACCCACAGGTCAAAGAGGAAACCAGAATGGAAATTAGAAAATATTTGAAGTGAGCAAAATGAAAATACAACATACAAAATTCTGTGGAAACCAGCTAAAGCAGTGCTTAGAGGGAAGTATACAACATTAAATATTTATGTTAGAAAAGAAGAAAGGTCTCAAACAATTACCTAAGCTTCCACCTTAAGAAACCAGAAAAAAAAAAGGAGCAAATTAAATCCAACATAAGCAGAAGGAAGGAATTAATAAACATGAGACCATAAATTGCTGATATGCAATGTGAAGAAACAATAGAGAAAAATCAATGAAACCAGAAGCTGATTCTTTGAGAAGATCAATAAAATCGGTGAACTAGCCAGAACAAAGAAGGAGAAGGGGGGGAGGGGGAGGAGAAGAAGAAGAAGACATCAATTATCAACATCAGGAATAACAGTATTGAGAGTACAAGATATCCTATGGACACTAAAGGATAATACAGGAATATCATGCCAATAAAATTCAAGTATTTAAATGAAATGGACAAATTCCTTAAAGGACATGAACAGCCAAATTACAGTCAAAAAGAAATAGATCATCTGAACAGCTCTAAATCTATTAAAGAAATGTGTACTTAAAATTTTCCCATAAAGAAAGCACCTAGATAATGTCACTAACAAATTGTAACAAACACTTAAGGAAAAAATATTACTGATCATACACAATCTCTTTCAGAAAATAAAAGGTAAAAGAATCCTTCCCAAGTCATTTTATGAGGCCAGCATTGCCATGCTACCAAAACTAGACAAAAACATTATGAGAATAGAAAACTATAGACCAATATTCCTCATGAACACAGAAACAAAAATCTTCAAGAAAGACTTACTTAGCACATTGAATTCAACAAGATGCAAAAAGGATACTACATCATGATCAAGTGGGGTTTATCCTGAGAATGCAAGATTAGTTTAACCTTCAAAAATCAATCAGCGTAATCCATATTAACACAGTGAAAAAGAATGGCCATATGGTCACCTAAATAGGAAAAACATTTCACAAAATCCAACATCCATTCATGATCAACATTCTCAGCAAAGTGGGAATAAAAAAGAACTCTCTTAACCTGATAAATGGTATCTTCAAAAAAATCTACAGCTAACATCACACCTAAAGGCGAGATGTTGAATGCCTTCCTCCTAAGATTGGGAAAAGGCAAGTATGTCTGCTCTTACCAATTCTATTCAACATTTTAATGGTGGCAAGAGAAAATGTCAAGAGAAAAATAAAAGGCATACAGATTGGAAAGGAAGAAATAAAACTGCCTTTATTCACTGATAACATGATTATCTGCATAGAAAATCTTAAGGAATCCACGGAAAAGCTACCAGAACTAATGTGAGTTCAAAGGTCGCAGAATTCAAGTTCAATATACAAAAGTCACTTGTATTTCTATATGCTTAGCAATAAAAAATTAAAAATCCTGAGGGGATTTTGATTGGGATTAAATTGCTTCTATAAATCACTTTGAAGGGAACTGACATCTTTACTAACTTGACTCTTGCAACCCATGAACATGATATAACCTTCCACATATGTAGATCTTTTAAAATATTTAGCAATAATGGTTTATAGTTTCTGTGTAGAACTCTTGCATTTCTAATGAAGACTCATTCCTAGGTTTTTTATGTTTTCTGATGCTATTGTAAATATTATCTTTTAAAATTTCATTTCAACTTTCTTACCGTTAGATTATAGAAATTCAATTGGTTTTTGCAATATTTACTTTTGTATCTAGCAATTTTACTAAACTGACATTAATAGTGTGTGCATATTCTTTTGGATTTTCTATGTCTACAACGATGTTGTCTGCAAATATCGACAGCTTCTTCCTTTATAATACTTAAACCATTAATTTCTTTTTCTTGCCTTATTGCATTGATTAGGACCTCCACTATGGTATTTTTGATAGATAGCCTTTATCATGTTAAGGAAGTTTCCTTTCATTCCATGTTTTCTCAGGGGTTTTTTAAATCAAGAATGAATGTTGAATTTTATCAAATGCCGCTTCTGAATTTATAGCTAATGATCATATGATCTTTCTCCTTTGTTAGGTTGCTTTGCTCATGATGGATTATGTTTTTCATACATTGCTGATTAAGATTACTAATATTTTGTTCATGATTTTTGAGTCTATGCTCGTGAGAGAGATTTGCCTGAAATTTTTCTTTCTTATGCTGTCAGGTTTGGGCATCAAGTTAATACTAGATTCATAAAATTAGTTGAGGAAATGGGAGCTCTTTTTTTTTTTTGGTGAGGAAGATTGGCTGAGCTAACATCTGTCGTCAATCTTCCTCTTATTGCTTGAGGAAGATTGTCGCTGAGCTAATATCTGTGCCAATTTTCCTCTATTTTGCGTGTAGAACACTGCCACAGCATAGCTTGATGAATGATGTGTAAGTCCATGCCTGGGATCCAAACCCGTGAAACCCAGGCCTCCAAAGCAGAACGCACAAACTTAACCACTATACCAGCGGGCCAGCACAAGGGAGTTCTTTTTTTAATCCTCCAAAACAACTTGTATAAGATTATAATTATTTATTCTTTGAATGCCTGGAACTCAGTAGTGATGCCATCGGGGCCCAGAGTTTAATATGTAGGAAGGTTTTAATTTACACATTCAATTTCTTACATGGTTCTAGGATTGTTCAGGGTTTCTGTTTCTTGAGTCAGTTAGATTTTGCTGAGAATGTGTCTGTCTCTTATAAGATTTCAAATTTAGTGACATAAAAACTTTCAACAATGTCCTCTTATTATTTAGTTTCAATGTCTATTGTCTCCATATTTATATCACTATTTTATTCCTGATATTGTTTGCGCTTTTTCTCTTTATTTCTTGGTCAGTCTTACCAGAGGTTTGTTGCTAAGTCTTTTCAGAGGACCAACGTTTGGCTTTGTTAATCTTCTCTAGTGTGTTTATTTCCTATTTCATTAATTTCTACTCTTACCTTGATTATTTCCTTTCATACCTTTCTTGAGTTTATTTTGCTGATCTGTTTTTAACTTCATAGAATGGATGCCTAGCACATTACATCATATTTTAGGCCACGCATTTCTCTCAGTGTTATTATTTTTTTTTTGCATAAGATTTTAGACCATACATTTCTTTCTTATAGAGCATTATTTAGCTCTATCCCAAAGTTTTTCTATGTATTTTCATTATAGTTCAGTTCTTAATATTCTCTAATTTCCACTATGTTTTTCTTCTTTGATTCCCTGGTTATTTGAACACGTATTTCTGAATTTCTAAGTATATGGCAGTGGTGGTGGATGGAGGGGTTCTATTAACTTTTTATGATTGTCAGAGAATGTTGTCTGTGTGATTTCAGTCCTTAAGAAATGTATTGAGGGGCTGGCCTGGTGGCGTAGCGGTTAAGCTCACGTACTCCATTTCAGTAGCCCCAGGTTCACCAGTTCAGATCCTGGGCGTGGACCTGCATACCACTCATCAAGCCATGCTGTGGCAGGGGGCCCACATATAAAATAGAGGAAGATGGGCACAGATGTTAGCTCAGGGCTAATCTTCCTCAAAAAAAACAAAAAAAGAAATGCATTGAAATTTGCTTTATGACCCGCTATACAGTCAACTCTCGTAAATGTTCTGTGTGTACTTGAAAAGAATGTGTTTTTGCAGTTGGGGGTATGGTGTTTGAAATATGTCCGTGTGGCAGTGAAAACGTGCTATTTGGCTCTTCTGCTAAATATGTCTATGGTGGTCACGAACATGTGCGACTCAGCTCTCCTGCTGTGGGGAGCCTAGTGGCCTGGAGCCGTACCTGCTACTCCTCTGGATGCACCAACACGTTTGTGCTGAGACCACTCTCCCCCCGGGCGGCTCCCAGCCAATATCTGAGCAGGGCAGAGGTACTAGTGCAGGCACGTCCCTCTGGGATGTAAGACTCCTCCAGGGGACAACTTTGGCACAAGGCCACCCCATCCGTCTGGCCAAACCATTGGTAGACCCGCACTGTAATCTGAGACTCTTCCTACTCAGCTCTCCTTCCTCCTTCCATTCCTTTCAGACCCGCTTTGTGGTCAGAAGGCTCCCTGCCTAGTCCTGCTTCCTTCTCTTTATTCTTCACAGGCAGTTTCCCCAATAAACCTCTGGCACGTCTAATCCCATCTTGGCATCTGTTTCCTGAACGGACATAATATCCATTAGGTCAGTCGTATTAAATGTGTTGTTCAAATCTTCTATATTCTTGCTGATGATTTTTTTACTGTTTGTTCTACCAGTTACTGGAAAAGGTGGGTTAAGTGTCCCATTATGATTTGCTGATTTGTTTATTTCTCTCGGTAATTGTCAATTTTTGCTTAATATATTTGGAAAGTTATTGAATGTGTAAATTTGACATTACGTCTTCCTGTGCAACTGAATTGCTTAACATCGCGAAGTAACTCTCTTTGTCTCTAGCAACACTTTTTATCTTAAGTCTATTTTGCTTAATATTCAGATAGCTAAACCCAGTACACCTTTTCTTAGTGCGTCTTTTTCCATCCTTTCACTTTCAAACCCTCTGTATACTCTTCCTTAACTATGTTTCTTATGAGCAGCATATGGTTAGATTTTTTAAAAAATTTATTCTGGCAAGCTTTGTATTTTAAGTGGAGCATTTAATTCATTTATGTTTGTCATAATTGTTAATATTTTAGGTTTATAGCCAACATGATTTTTGTTTTATTTCTATTTTTCCCACAAGTTCAATTTCTGTTTCTGTCCTTTCTTGCCTTCTTTTAGACTGATTTGCTGTTTTTCCATTTCTATGTTTTTCTTCCACTGGTTTAAGAACGCTCTTTCTACTCTGTAAGTGGTTGCTCTAGAAATAGCTGCAAATAACTTATCAAAATGAAAGTTACTCAATAATTTTACTCTTTTTCTGAAAACTGTAAAAACCTTACAGCTTCCATTTACACCTTCCTGACTTATATGCTATTATTGTTGTGCCTTTTAATTCTACCAATTTTTGTTTCAAAACCCCACAAGTCTAATATTATTGTTGCTTTATACACTCAATATTTCACCTATTGTTCGCTTTCCGTGTGCTTCATTCCCTCTTGATCCTCACACCTTCCATCAGGACTAATTCTTCTTCTCCCAGAAGTGAAGGTTTATTGGTACCAATTTCTCTCAGTTTTTGTTTGTCTGAAAATGAATTTTCCCCTTTCATTGTGGATATAGAATTGAAAATGACAATTATTTTCTCTCAGCACACTGAAGATATCATAATTGTCTTTTTAAAAATTACTTTATTGAGGTCATATTGGCTTATAACATTGTGTACATTTCAGGTGTACATTATTATATGTCAGTTTCTATGTAGCGTGCATCATGTTCACCACTGATAGTCTAGTTTTTATCTGTCATCATACACGTGTGCCCCTTTACCCCTTTCACCCTCCCCCACCTCTTTCCTGTCTGGTAACCACTAATCAGTTCTCCTTGTCCATGTGTTTATCTTCCACATATGAGTGAAATCATATGGTGTTTGTCTTTCTCTGTCTGGCTTATTTTGTCTAACATAATACCCTCAAGATCCATCCATGTTGTCGCAAATGGCACGATTTTGTCTTTTTTACGGCTGAAGAGTATCCCCTTGTATATAGATACACCCAACTTCTTTATCCATTCATCTGTTGATGGGCACTTGGGTTGCCTCCACGTCTTGGCTATTGTGAATAATGCTGAACTTAGGGATGCATAGATCTCTCTGAATTGTTGATTTCGTGTTCATTGGATAAATACCCAGTCATGGGATAGCTGTATCGTATGGTATTTCTATTTTTAATATTTTGAGAAATCCCCGTACTGTTTTCTGTAGTGGCTGCGCCAGTTTGCGTTACCATCAAGAATGTATAAGGGTTCCCTTTTCTCCACATCCTCTTCAACATTTGTCATTTCTTGTCTTGTTAATTATAGCCATTCTGACAGGTGTAAGATGATATCTCATTGTAGTTTTGATTTGCATTTCCCTCATAATTAGTGATGTTGATTTCTGTTCCTGCTAATGAGTAGTAAGTCACTCCTTTAAAAATAATCTATCTTTTCTCTCTCACTGCTCTCAAGATATTTTCTTTGTCTTTAGTGTTCTGCTATTTCACCATGACGGAGATCTCTCTCTCTCTCTCTGTCTCTATCTCTGTCTCTACCTCTATCTCTATTTCCTGCTTGGGATCCTTTGGATTTCTTGACCCTGTGAGTTGATGTATTTCATCAGTCCTGAAAATTTTCAGTTATTGTGTCTTCAGATATTGCCTCTGCCTCATCCTCTTTCTCCTCTCTTTTGGGACTTTGATTAAATGTTTGTTAAAATTCTTAACCTATCCTTCATGTCTTTTTTTCCTTTTCCATGTTTTCTTTTCTTTGTATCTCTATGCTGACTTACAGAAATGTTTTTCAGATAAGTCTTCCAGTTCATCACTCTCTTCACATGTGATTATTTTAGTAAATCTGTCCACTGAGTTCTTTTTTTCTAGAATTTCTTTTGGCTCTTTTTCAAAATTGCTTGATAATTTTTTTAGGGTGTCTTTTTCTTGTATGTAGTTTCATGCATGGATTTTATTTTTATTAAACATATTAAACATGGATATTGTATAGTCTTCATCTTATTAATCCAGGACCGGAAGTTATTGCATGTTTGTTGCAACTATCCGCTGCTTCTTGCTTCGTTCTTAGTGCCTTATTCCATTGTGTGTTGACTTCCTTCCTTCTTTCCTTTCTTTCTTTCTTTCTCTCTCTCTTTCCCTCTTTTAACTTTAACCTGATCGTTTTCCTTGACGTGTCGTATGTGGGAATACTTTGAGGTCTAGGACAAATGTGGCTTCCTCTGCAGAGGATTCACTTTTGCTTCTGCCAGGTGTTGGAGGCGTTACTCTCTCCTGGGATGACTCCAGTTACATTCTGTACTTGTGGTATTCAGACCATTCAGACAGTATGGGTTGTTTACTATAAATGGTGTCATGGACAGCTTGAGGTTTGAAGGTTTTGTGGTGATTCCTGGCACGTGTGTCTACACAGACACACACCTTATCCTTTCCAGTGCAAAGTTGGAAGGAGATTTTTCTTGCAATCTCCAGGATGCTGTGGGAAGTGTTTCCAAATTCACCCTTACACTAAGGGCATAGCCTTTGGCCATGTCCCATCCTTGTGCTGGAAGATCTCTTATTAGACTCCCCATCTTGGGCAGACCTGGGGCTTCAGCTCCTATTTCACAAGTCTTATGAGGCCATGAATACCAAAGTTCAAGTTCACCAGGTTCAGCAAATGCTTTCAGAGTGCTGCACTCTACTTACTTCTCTGGGCTCCATCTCACTCAATCCTTGGACTAAGATTTCTTAACTTTTATACTCATTCATTGATGCTTTTAAGAAATCATTTTTAATCCAGAATTTTTAGTTGTTTTCAGCAAGTATATTGATTCACTTGCTGTGTTTTCAGAAATGGGACTGGGTTTTATAAAAAAAAGAAAACACTTGTGTTTTATAATTTAATAGTCTTCATTTAAATAGCTCAGATGTACAGTATCCACTGAAAATCCACTGTAGTTTTTGTAAATTAATCATACTGTGTACTTGAGAAGTGCTTTCAACATTTCAAATTGCTTTCACATGTATCTGTGGTTCTCAAAGGGGGTGGTACTGCCCTTCAGGGGAGTTTTGAAAATTTGAAGGAGTTGTTTGGGTTGTCATTATGAATGGGGCCATTATGGGCATTTAGTGGGGAGCCGGGGATGCTAGCCTCCTTCAACGCATAAGATAGTCCTGCCCAAAGGATAATTGTCCTGTGTCTTATGTGACTTTTGAATGTCCTCCGACATTGAGAGACTGAACATTTGGTGATATTGCAAGATAGGAGATATTTTTCCTCATACCTTATCACATGTCATAAAATAGGGAATTATTTTAACACCATACTCCTCAATAAGGCCCAGCTCATTTGTGAGAATATCTTCTTTTTCATTTTCTTCACTTTGATAATCTTTAATTTGTCTTGGCACGTTATTTCTACTTCAGTTAAGATTATATCCTTCTGTTTCTTAACATATGCAAACAAGTCCAGTTTCTTATCACTTATCCTAACATTAGTTTCATTGTGGTGAACACTTGTACTTCTGCTCCTTGTTTTCCTTAAGTTCTAAATCCAAACTAATATGTTCATTATAACTCATTGCTATCATTTTACTCCTTCACTGTGACTTTTAGTGGAATCATGCCAGGGCATTTATAAATTGAACTAGATTTATAGATTAAACTAGAAATAGCAGCAAATAACTTACCAACATTAAAGTTACTCAATAACTAAATGTAGCAGGAAAACATCCATAGACTGTATATAACTGAATGTGTGTAGTTGTGTTCCAATAAAACTTTATTTACAAAAACAAGTGGTGGGCCAAATATGGCCTGGGGCTAGAGTTTGCTGGCTCCTGCCCTACTTGATGCTGCCTTTCAAAGCACCCCAGACAGACACACAGAAACAACGAGAAAAATCATGCTTAATTGTAATTCTCTCCTCCATATTTTTCTGCATTTTCCAAATTCTCTAACATGTATTGTTACTTTTCTATATTACTTTTATATGTGTGCATTTATTTATTTTCACAACTCCTTTTATTTAACCATTTTCTTGAGGGGGGGGAGTATTCCATAACACATGTACATAGTTCCAGACTGAAAAGACACAAAGGCTGTATTGTGAAGTCTCCTTCCCACCTCTGCTCCAAGCCACCTGTCTCTTCCCCACAGGCAAACAGTGTTATTTGGTTCCCTGTGATCTTCCAGAGATGTGTTACCACGTGCAGCCAGGTTAGTGGGGCTACGTGGTGCACAACTCCAAGGGCACCATTTATACTGAGCTCCTGGGATGCCACTGACATGGAATACAATGGAATTGTGCCCCCTAGAGTTGTGCAATGCAGCAGCCTGACCAAAGGCATTTATTGTGGTTGTGTGTATGTATAAATGTACACTTACAAATATATGTAGATATAAGCATGTGTATTTTTCCTACTGCCTCCCCCCTTTTAAAACCAAGGATAGGGGCCGGCCCCAGGGCCAAATGGTTAAGTTCGTGCGCTCTGCTTCCGGTCGTCCAGGGTTCGGATCCTGGGTGCCGACATGGCACCGCTTGTTAGGCCATGCTGAGGCGGTGTCCCACATGCCACAACTAGAAGGACCCACAACTAAAATACGCAACTATGTACCGGGGAGCTTTGGGGAGAAAAAAAAAGGCAGGGAAAAAGAAAAAAAAGATTGGCAACAGTTGTTAGCTCAGGCGCCAATCTTTAAAAAAAAAATAAAATAAAATAAAAATAAAACCAAGGATAGTATATTGTGTACACTTCTCTGCACCTTGCCTTTTTTTTCCACTTAATAATATATCATGATACTTTTTCCATGTCAGTTTGTAAAGTGTCCTCATTCTTTTTGAAGGTTACAATGGTGGTGGTGACGGTGGTGGTCACATACGGAGTCCTTTATGTGTGCCTGGCTTTGTTCCAAGCACTTTGCCCGTGTTAAGTCCTACAGGGCTCACAACAGCTCTGTGAGAGAGACAGAGAGGTTCAAGGACTGACCCAGAATCACGGCTGGTCCGTGCTTGCCCTCTGAGGTTAAAAAAGAATTCTCCCCTGGTCCCTTCTAGTACTTGCGTGGTATTGTGTTTCACACTTAAATCTCTTCTCCATTTAGAGTTCTTCCTGCTTTGAGACTAGGATCCAACTTCATTTTTTCCTGACGGCTCCCATTACGCCCAGCACTGTTTTCCTGTGGGTTTCAGATGACACCTTTCCCACACAGGAGTTTGAATGATTTGGGCCTATTTCTGGACTTTATATCTCTTCCATGGTCTGTCTGTGTGATCAAGTGCCAGTGCCACACTGATTTAATTCTTGAGGTTTTATAATTTGTGTTAATATCCGGTAGAGTTTCACCTCCTCATTGCTTTCCTTTCTCTCTACTATCTTGGATATTCTTGGCTTGTTCATCTTTCCACATTAATTTTTTTTTATTGTGGTAAAATATACATCACATAAAATTTACCATTTAACCATTTTTGAGCATCCAATTCAGTGACATTAAGTACATTTACATTATTGTGCTACCATCACCACTATCCATTTCCAGAACTTTTTAATCCGTTTCTAGAACTTTTTTGTTATCCCAAACTGAAACTCTGTACCCATTAAATAATAACTGCTGCTCTCCCCTCCCCCCAGAGCCTGGCAAGCCCCATTCTACTTTCTGTCTGTATGAATTTGACTATTCTAAGTACCTCAGATCAGTGAAATCATACAGTGTTTGTCCTTGGTGTCTGGCTTATTTCATTTACCATAATGGCCTCAAGGTTCATCCACATTGCAGCATGTATCACTTCCTCCTTCCTCTTTAGAGATGAATAATGTTCCATTGTATGTATATACCACATTTTGTTTTCCATTCCTCTGTTGACGGACACGGGTTGTTTCCACCCTTTGGCTATTGTGAAAAATGCTGCTATGAACATGGGTATACTCCACATTAATTTCAGAATCAGTTTGTATAGGTCCAAACAAAAATCCTTCTACTGCTTTTATAGTTACCCTCTACACCCACTCCCCCGATTCACACCCCCCGAGTGGTCACCTATTATCTTGTTCAATCACAACACGCCCCCCGATACCTTTCTGGACTTATCTTCCATCGTTGCAGTGCCCTCTGTGGTTTGGCCTGCCCAGCTTTCCTTCCCCCTGCTTCCAGTAAAGCTGTAAAACTGCTCCTCAGTCTTCCTCTTGGAAGATCACCTCTCCTTTGCCCATAGTCCAGGACTCCAGCCACTGGCGTCAGGGATTTGTTCCGAGGAAACTTACTGGAAATTTTGGTAATAAGTTGCTCTTCATACACTTACCTGCAGACCCTCCCCTCCTCCAGCCTAACGGTGTCTTGCCGATCCCCAAATGTGCCCTGGCTTCCCCGCCTCCCCTCCTGCCAGTCTCCTCCAGCACTGGACCATCTGGAAGGCCCTCCTGCCAGCCTCCTCCAGCACTGGACCTTCTGGGAAGCCTTTCACTTCTCCCTTGTCTGTGAGTTCAGGGCTGCTGGCTTCCTTCCTCTGCCACTTAGCCCCTCCATCCTAAGAGTCATCTTCGTAGTCGCCTGATCCACCTGTCTCTGTACTCAGCTTGGGCCGAGGTCCGTGCCTCTCACCTCTCCCTCACCCACTCCCTGTAGCACAGTGTTTTTCACACAGTAGGTGCTGATTTGAATGAGGTTAAACCAAGGTCATCTTCTCCTGTAGCCTTAGGCTCAAGTAAAGCAACCCAAGCCCGCCCACACCAGGCACAGGACCTCAGTGAACTGTTACTGACACCATCCCACTGGTGACCTGCGACTTCTGGGCACAGCCTACTTCCACTAAGGTCCAGCTTTGCATTCTGACCTGGTCACCTGCAGGGTCCTATGTGTCCTGGGGCCCTGTGCCTGAGTCACCCATCCCTGTCCGACTCTGTGATGAGTTCTGAACAGCAGGCTGGCTGTAAATAGGATCTAGTTCCTGCCTGGCTCCCTGCTGTGGGTGCTCCAGCTTCAGGTGACAGTTCTTGTCCTGAAAAATTCCCCACAGCCTGATTTTTTTGCAAAGAGGTGTATGTTTGTGTGTTTCATTGCATTTCATGTTCTTCTTAATTTTTTCTTTCTCTTTATTTCTGTGCATTTAAAATTCACTTATTCAACAAATGTTGGCTAGGGACTTCCCTAGGCACGTGCAGTGAACAAGACGCAAACCTTCCACTCTCGTGGGTTTTACATCCTCACAGGGGGAGGGAGCAGGCAAGGAGCAAGGCAACATAAATTAACACAATAATTTCAGAGTGAGAAGTGCTAAGAAGAAGATAAAATAGGATAATGTGCTAGAAAATGATTTGGCGATAGGTGGAAAATATTTCAGATTTTGGTGTTTCTGTTTCCTCCCTCTTAGAGTCCAGCTTCTGTGCTGTTAGGAAGCCCATTCTGCCACATGGAAAGACCCAAATGGAGGATAATTGAGGCCCTCAGCTGAGCTCCCAGCAGGTAACAAATAAGGCAATGAACTAGAAAGCAGTGGGTGGGGAGGCAGTTCGAGGAGGCAGTTCAGAGTGGGTGATCAGAAAAGGCACTTTCGAGCTGGTGGTATTTGAACTAAGATTTGGAAAGTAATAAGGAGATATCCATACAGTGAGCCAGAAAGAACATTCCAGGCAGAAGGAATGGCAAATGCAAAGGCCCTGACGAGGGAAATTCATTCATTTTCTCTGAGAAGTGGTAGGGATGGGATATGATACAGGTTGGAGAGGCACGCCAGGATCAGACCCAAGCTCAGGCCTTTCAGACCACACCAAAGGGGGTGGGCGCAGGGGGAAGCCATTGGAGGGATCTGATTCGCATCCCACGGAGACTGCTCGGGCTGCTGTGAGGAAACATGACCCAGGGAAGTTCCAGAGGACGAGTCAGAGGAAGACCTACTCTGTAAGGTGGATTCCCTTTGCAAAAATTTAACCTGCGAAAGAAGCCAACATATAAAAGAATCATTGGACATGATACAGATGGGGAAACTCCAGTCCAGAGAAGTCAAATGACTTGAGTGATGGTCCAGGACAGAGCCAGAAGTCCATGAGGGCCTCACGATGCAGATCAAGGAGACGGAGGAGATGTGCAGAAAAGGCCGTTTACTTTAATTCCCCCTATTTTGTTTCAGTCGCCAGTTTGGTAAGAGGAGAATTTCAACCATCTGCAAGTAATCCAAATGCCTTACTAACCTGCCTACCCGCCCAACCCCGACACACACCAAAAAGAAGCCAACCCCAGAGCTTGAACGCCTGTGTTCTCCACAATCATTTCTCTGTATTACAGCTCTTGTCATCTTACATTATACAGGAATAAACGAATCAACCAACAGCAAACACTGATGAAAAAAACGCATGTTGGATCTAGAATGTGAACAGGGTGAAGAGTAATAGGAACTTCACTGGCAAATAACAAAATGGAAGCAAACCTGGGGGATGTTAAGACAAGAATCGTGCTTCCAAACACTTCTGGAAAGGAAACTTCCCAAGAAACAAGAGAAAGGGAATGACTAGGATAAGGTTGACCATATTTGCAGTGCACTAACGCCATTCTTTATTCTCCTGACATTCGTAAGCCTAAGGAACATCATCCTGGGTCAACCAACTGGCTATTTAAACCACCAATCTCTCTACGTCTCCCAAGGGGACAATTCATATGATAACCTCTACTATTTCCTAATGAATGTGTAGGTGCTAGTCTTAATTCACCAACCAATATTGAAGTGGGTTCCAACAAAGTATTACGCTTTTTGAACTTCCATAGCGAGTAGCAGCATGCTAGGTATGTAGTAGGTATCCAATAAATGCATCCTTCCACAAACTTCCTAAATGAAGTTCATCTCTGCCTCCATCATTTTACTGAAACGCATTCTTGACCACTAAAGATAAACTCTTGATATCCACACCCAGAGAGTGGTCTGGAAATGTTTCCGCTTTTCTCCTCCTCTTGTACTTCTTGGTGGCATCTTACACTGTTGGGATTCTTCAGTTGTCTTTTGTGACTCTCAACTTTCCCGGTTCTAATCTATCCTTACTCGTGGTCTCTCCTCCCTGTCCACCAGCAATTCCTTTTCCTCCTTCTGCACTTGCAAGTATGTATTCGCAAAGACTCTGTATTCCTCTCCTGTCACTCTTTCTGGGTAAGAAATTAATTGCATCTCATTTCAAATCAATGCATGTATCTATCATCATAGGTCACACTATATGCAAAGTACCTATTTATATGCCTGTCTGTCCAATTAGGCTTCAAGCTCCTTTTGGTGCCCCAGTGCCTGGCACAGAGCTGGCAGTAAGTACATGCTCACACACCAGTACCCCACTGAGCAGACTTCTATCCTTCAAATTACGCTTGCAGGTAGTTTTGAGTAGAGAGAATCATCCCATTATATAGAGAGGGCTCCCCGAAAAGCTCAGGGAGGTTAAGTAAACATTGAAAACATGATTCCAGTACTGGTTACTGAGATTTGCTGTCTTCAGTGCAATGATCATTCCGATATTGCCAATTGTAAAAGGACTGTCAAACTAATCTTGATGCTGTCTAAATACTGGCATTCCGTTCTTTTCATGCTCTTCTGAACAGGCTGGAATGCCAGTGCCTCTCTTAAAATATAGCCCGCAGGACTGAGCATAAAGCTGCATGTGGCCTGACCCGCCAGCACGCGCTGGGATTATTGCTTGCCTCCTTCCACACTCTGCCGTTCTATTAATAGAGCCTAAGATTGCATTAGGGTTCTCAACAGCCTCCTTGCGCTGTAGGCTCGCATCAAGCCTGTGATCAGCTAACCCCCCCGGGTCTTTCTCATGAGCGCCTTCTGTCAAGCCAGGCCTCCCCATCAGCCACTTGGGCAATTGATTTTTTGAATGCTCATGATTATCTATGACCCAGACTAGAAGGTACAAAACCAGGTGTTGCCCTCTTTTCTTGTGTGGCATCTGCTGTTGGGGTGACGGGGTCTTGGGGGTCTGTTCAGAACCCAGAGGCATGGCTATGCGCTGTCGAGGGAGCTTCCAGCATCACTGGATCCACAAAAGCAAGAGGACAGTGACAAACTAATTTCCTGGTTCACTTCAAATTATTCTTATGTTCATCCCTTCTCTTGGATTATGGTCCCTTCTCCATCTTGTGTGCTAATTCTGGGTGTTTATACGCAGAGTCTCTTGTTCCTCCCACCCATGGGCGCAGCCACACTCTTATTTCTCATGCCCTCTCCAAGCAGGATTATTTTTAGCATGAGTGTCTTACTCAGCACTCTGCTCTACAGTCTGTCCTCTATTGTTCTCACATCTCATCTTTTCTCTTATCCTTTTCCTCCCTCCGTCTCTGCATGTGTGTCAATATCATGTTTGGCTAAATAGATTTGATTTCGACCTACTTGAATCCCCCTTCAGAGATGACAGTGCTTCCTCCCTTTCCTTTTATTAGTTTTCTCAGCCACTTGGCATAGCTGACTGGTAATCATAGAAACTGCAGTGTGGGCTATTGTGGTGGATCTTAGCTTCAACTCCAGGAAACTTCTGGATTTGTGGGGCTTGGGGCTTGGAATTTGATAGCAGGGTCCTGACCTCTGGACTCTGAGTCCTGGAGATGAAAGATAGCTTCTTTCCTCCGCCAGGAGAGGGAACTGAAACGCAGGGGCGCAAGTAGGCGTTCCCTCGATCCACCAGAAGAGGGCGTCATACCCACGGTCCTCCCAAGTTGCAATTTCTCACACAGAAATAGATCTTGTCCCAGTGGCCTCCTGAAGGCTCAAAGATAGGATGGGATGACGCTACAGTCTTGCTACTTATTGCTGCTTTGGCCACCTCCAATACTGTGTAAATGGTAAAAGGCAAAGATTTTTGAAGAAGCAGACCCAACACTGGTACAAACTAATGCATGGACTTGTGGGCCTGAGCTGTGAGCTTGTTGCTGGCGAACTGGGAAGCCAACAGGGCCATAAGGCTCATTGGCGGGCTGTGAGAATGCCTGCAGTTCACAGACGTGACTTGTAGAGCGTGTGAAGGGGCCTGGGTGGAGGGGCCCTGCATATTTCCAGCTGTGACATTCAGATTTCTGTTTGGCAAGGCAGGTCACGGTGGGGATGGGGCACGGGTGTAGAGGTGGAAGGGAAGGTGACGGTGGCAACATGTCAACCATTTCCAGGTGGAGTTAAAAGGCGTAGCCAGTTTCTTCTGGGGGCCCCAGCACCTTTCATCAAGACTAAGTTGGTAACTGATTAAAAAGGGAAGAAATGGAAGATTAAGCCTGAGAGGCCAGAGGAGAAAATGGTTTCCAGGTGCAAAGGACTGGGACTCTATTAACACCATCGAGTGTTCAAGTGGCGCACTCGTTTCCCACCCTCCGAGGCAGCGCTGGGCGACGGCCAGGTCCAGGAGCAAAGGGCTCCTTAACTGCCAAGCAGTGAAGACGTTTAATAAAATATTTACCTACATGTTTAAGAATAATGATGACAGAATGACAAACAGCAGTTAAAACAGCTTTAAAGTGCTCGGGAGAGCGGCCCTGGGATATTTTTAATGAGAATGGTAATTTTCTGTTTAATTCCTGAGGCTTATCTCTTGTGCCTACCATACCCATGCTTATATCGCAAGAGGGTTATAGCTGGGGAGGGGGCTCAGCAGGATGGCACAGGCCACCCAAAGGGGCCAGAGCCAGCCTCACGCTCAACACCAAGCTCCCAGCCACCTCTTGCAACTCCTGAAGATTAAAGATTTCCGGTCCCTGTTCTTGCCGCACGGAGAAGGATCCTCGGCTGTGGTCATTGGATAAACGATATTGATGAATTCGGCGTCTGACTTGTTCTCATGCAGCTAGCCTTGTAGGCAGCATTTGCCCAGGCTGGGTGTGGTCATTCTGAGTTGGAGACAAGGAAAGAGGAAGGCAGAGGGGCGAAAGGGAGCAAGACTCTTCAACTACATCACTAGCTTTCTAGCTGTGTCTGATGTGAAATTCGAAAAGGAAAAAGGAAAAAATTTGACTAAACACTTTTTATTTCTTTTTCCTCCATAAGGGAGATTTTGCATTTGCCTCCCCAGTTTGGAAAAGAAATAACAAAACAAAACAGATTTTCTCCATCATTTAAATAAAGTAGACCTTTATGTCTCTAAATACATCAAAGTTAGGAGTAAAAACATTACACATAAAGATATTTGTATGTTAGATCAGTAAGAGTGTTTGACAAATATAATTTCACTTCCTCTCAGCCTCACATCCTCTGTCTTTCTTCACGTTTTTTTCCAGATATTTTATACCCCCAGTTAGGACTCTTTTAGAAAGATGCCATCTCGGCTTTCCCATATTATATTTATCTAGAAGGGCCAACTTAGGATCTGTACGCACATGCTTATTTTCTATTTCTTGGAAGAAAACAAACTAGCTCTGAATTTAAGAGCACGCTCAGAAGTCATAATTCTTGAGGAAAGAAGCTATTTATTTATTTAAGGGAAATACAAAGGGCCCATTAGTTTTAGACACGAAATTTGTACTTGGTGGAATTCTCATGAATAAAAATTCATTTCACTAAATATTTTCTGGTAAAAATATGGTTTGCTTTTTGGGTGCAAAGTCCGCCATGTCTGTTCTTAAGAGTAAAGCCTGTGAGACTATTGGGGACAGATAAAGTGAACAAACTCTTTCACCAGAGGGGCGCTCGGTGTGGCGGTGAAATGCAATACTGGAGAGTAAACAAAGAGCATCGTATGGAAAAGAGCAAGTTTAAATTAATCTTGCTTTTCCAATTTGAAAACATGCTCATGGTTGTTAGTAACTCAGTCAAGACATTTAAATCATATATATACTTTTCTATCTTGACAGTGACCTTTTATAAGTGTGCAGTGGGGATAAGAAGATGAGCAAAGCGATGCTCCAGAAAGAGCATTCTAGGTAATTGAACATGAAATGTGTTGCCATCTGATAACATTAATAATACGCAAACGCTACTTTATATCTAATACGCAGCTCATTTGGCCAGAGTCTAACTAAAGCACTCTATAAATGTTAGCATATGAATCCTGTTGCAAACCTACAAAGTAAGCAGCTTTATTTTAGCACATTTTGAAGTTATCTTTGCAGTAGTCATCTATTCTGTATAAGAAATTACCCCAAAACTTAGTAGCCTCAAACAACAAGTATCTACTATCTCACACAGTATCTGAAGGTCAGGAATCAGGAATGGCTTAGCTGGGAGGTTCTGGTTCAAGGTCCCTCGTGAAGTTGTAGTCAAGTTGTGGTCTGGGGCAGCAGTCATCCGAAGGCTTGACTGGGACTGGGAGAGCCACTTCTAAGGTGTCTATCTCACAATCCTGGCAAGTTAGTTTGGGTTGTTGAAAGGAAACCCCAATTCTCCACATGGGCCTCTCCACTGGGCTACTTGAGCATCTTCACAATATAGCAGCTGGCTTTCCCCAGATCCAGTGATCCAAGAAAGAGAGCAAGGTGGAAGCCATGATGCCTTTTATGACCTAGCCTCAGAATTCACCCACCATCATTTCCTCCACATTCTGTTCATTAGAAGCCAGTTACTAAGTACGGCCCCTACTCAGGGGGAGGGGAATTAGGCTCCACCCCTTGGAGGAGTACTAAAGAATTTGTGGACGTATTTTAAAACCACCATGACCCCCTATTTACAGATGGGGTATTTGAGACTCGATGGTGGCTTATCAGCTCAAGGTCACTGAGCTACTAGTAAGACCCTACTTGCCGGGCTGCAGGCCTTTATTTCCCCTCTGCTGTGCCAGCTCCCCACAAAGCAAAACAGAAAACCCCACCTTCCTCAAATCACTGCACACAGATCCCAAATCTGCCTCTTTAAAATGGCCAAGATCTTCTAAAAGCAGTAGGAGCCTGCACGTTTGGATATGGATGAAATGGACACTAGACGGGAAGGTAGAAGTCAGCTTTCCTCTGAATCAGCTCCGTGACCTTGAGAAAAAACTACTTCTCTCAGGGAAGGCTTCCTCCTTTGTAAAACAAGATGCGCCAGCTGAGCGGGTTCCAAACTTGGTTGCCCATCACAGTCCGCTGGCCTTACCTTAAACCTACGTGATCACAATCTCCAGGAACTTGTATAATTAAAAAGGTCCCTGGGTGTCTGATGGACTGTTACACAGACAGTAGGAACCGCTGGACTAGATTCTCATGCTTCCAGCTCTACCGTTATTTGAACTCCTCCCTTCTGACTGGATGCAGCCAAGTAAATCATTGGTTCTCAACCCTCACTACAATCATCAGGCGAATTTTTAAAAATATGATGCCTGAGGCCCTCCCCAGGCAAAATAAATCCAACATTCTGGGGTGGAGCCCAGAGATTATTACGGTTTGTTTGTTTTCATCAATATGTTTTAAAATAACTCTGTTCAGTCTTGGTCACACATTAGAATCACTTGGCAAGTTTTAAAAAGATCACTGCCCAGGCTGTCCCCCAGATCAATTAAATCAGACTCTCATGAGTGGAACGGAGCAGCAGCAACTTTCAAAGTTCCCAGATGACCATAGTGTATAGCTGCATTGACTTATGTTTGCCTCATTTGCGGTAATTCCAATGCTGCCTCACCCATAACAGATTATTCAGAAAAAACGATTATTTGGAAATCTTTGATGCCATGGTACTCGAAGAAAAAAATGCATTTGAAATGGAAGATATTAAAAATTTGAAATGGAAGATACTAAAAATTAAATGGAAGTGAGTTCTATTTCTGGCAATATGGCACACTAAATAACTTGAAATCCTCCCACTATAAACCATCTATGAATACTGGTCAAAATGCAATAAACACCCACTGAAATGAGCTTACGGGACAATAAGGACAGGCCCCCAGTGCCAGAAGCAAGAGGGAGTTGACTGGTAGCATGGTGAGCAAGTCAGCAGGAGCAGAGCCGGTCTCGGGCAGGTTTGCTGGCCTTGAAAGCCCAGAGTCTGAGCATCAAAAGGGAAAGGAGACGGTGTGTAGGCCTGTTCAAAATGGGGAGACGGAACTGAGACCCCCACAAAAAGCTGGAATCTTCAAAAGGGTGAATCATTATAGAAATAATGCACCGGAAAAAAGATCTCCCCAATGGCACAGGGAGACAAGAAAATGTGACTGTCTTGGCATGAGTTGAGAGTGGAGAAAAAAGTCTTCACTGAGAATTTGGGACTACAGCCCAGCCTTCAGGTAAATTGGGGGCTGGAATTTACCCTACTTGTATAGTCCAGGAACTCCAAAGCTGAAAAATAAAGATAAAAATAGAGACCCAACACCAAACTACAAAACCTACGTGGACACAGCCCACCATAACCAAGATGTGGTAGACACAAATGTCTCAAGAACCTCAGATAAGGGCACTACCAGACAGACTATGAGTAAGCTTAAATTTGTTAAAGACATAAAATAACACTTGAAACTGTGAGAAAATAATATAACTATAAAAAAAGGTAGATCTGAAAGGGAACTACACAGAACTTCTAGAAATGGCATGTGAAAAGCTTGGTGGATGAGTTCCATGGCAGATTAGCCATAGCTGAAGAAGAAACCTGCAAATGGACCTGAGGAAATGGCCCAGGAAGCAGCACAGAGTGACAAGGTGAAGGAGAGTCTGAGAGAAAGGTTCGGAGTGCGTTGCCTAGAAGGAGAAGGTGCGTTATACATTTACGCGAGTACCAGAAGGAGAGTGTGGACAGAACGCAAGGCAGACAGGATGCACATAGGCGGTGGCTGAGAGTTCTCCAGATTTGATAAAAATACATGAATCCTGAGATTTGGGATGTACAATGACTCTTGAACCAGGTAAATAAAAAGAAATTCATGCCTGCACACAGTGTGGTGAGAATGCAGGAAGCCAGAGACAAAGAGAAAAATCTTAAAAACAGAAAGAAAAGACAGATTACCTACAAAGGAGTGACATTTAGGGTGAAAGCAAATGTCTCAACAATAAATAGAGAAAGAAGAAGACTTGACATAGCTAAAAAAAGGGCTGAGGGTAAAATAACTTTCCATCTAGAATTCTACACCCAGAGAAATCGTCAGTCAAGGATGAGACTAAACTAAGACAATTTCACATCGATAGAGAAAGCATGTCACTCACATAACCTCCCTGAGAAAACCACTAAAGGATATGTTTCAAGGAAAAGGGCTGGTACCTAGAAAAAAGGAAGAGTATGCTAGAAACAAAGGTAAACAAATTAGTAGACATGGGCAAATCTAAACAATGACTGTGTAGATCTAAATGACAATGGTGATTAAATTTACGGGTACAAACACCAGATGGACCTAAAATAACACGCAACCATAACATGGAGGAGGGAGGGTGTAATTGAAATGGAATCATTCTTAGCTTATTGTACAGTTTTAGGGGAGATGGGTCAAGTGTACGCTTAAAAATTGCAGTCATTAAGAAGAGAAATAGAACTTACAACTTCTAAATGAGGTAAAGAGGAAAGAGAAACAAAGAATTCTTGATCAATTCCATAGAAGAGAAGAAAGGAAGGGAACAAAAAATTCAGAGAAAGTAGAATAAATAAAAGGTGCAAAATGAGACTAAAGACATAAATTCCAAAATGTCAGAAATCAGTAGATCAGTAGGCTCTCATACACTGTGACTGGGAGTACAAATTGGAACAGCACTTCAGAAAACGGTTTAGCATTATCTTGTCAAGTGTTACATTCACATACCTTATAACCAGTAATCACTCCAAAGAGAAATTCTTGCTCCCTTACACCAGAAGACAAGAATGTTCATTACAGCACTGCTCCCTAACAGCAAAAAATTGGAACAACTCAAAAACAACTCAAATTGGAGTAACTCAAAGGCCTATGACAAGAGAATGGACAAACTAAACTGTGTCATGGTCACACCATGGAATATTATATAGCTATGAAAAATAATGAACTACAGCCAGATGCAGCAAACTAGTTGAATCTTAATAATACCATGTTGAGGGGCTGGCCCGGTGGCGCAGTGGTTAAGTTTGCATGTTCTGCTTCTCAGCGGCCTGGCTTCGCCGGTTTGGATCCCGGTGAGGACACGGCACCGCTTGGCAAAAGCCATGCTGTGGTAGGCATCCCACGTATCAAGTAGAGGAAGATGGGCACGGATGTTAGCTCAGGGCCAGTCTTCCTCAGCAAAAAGAGGAGGATTGGCAGTAGTTAGCTCAGGGCTAATCTTCCTCAAAAAAATTAATAATAATAATAATAACATGTTAAGTAAAAAATGTAAACCTTAGAAATTTTTCATAAAATTTTAAGGTAAGTATGTGATAAAAATTTGATAAAACTTTTTAAAAAGCAAAAGAATAATATAAGTTTGAGATTTGTGGTTACTTCAAATGGGGGTACAGGAAGGGGAGGAGCATGTAGGTAGTTGTAAGTCATTATTACTATTTTAGTTCTCTAGTTGAATAGTAGGTTTACAGGTGTTCATATTATCAAAAAATAAAATAAGGCCATGAATATACCTAATGGTGACAGTATGTATACCTGAGATTGTGGTTATTATATATTTGTGACCCTAAGTTTCATTATAGATATCAGCAATCACATTAAATGTAAATGGACTAAACTTACTGGCCAATCAAATAAATAAATGAACAAGATCTAGCTATATGCTGTTTACAAGAGACTCACCTAAAACCTAAAGACACAGAAAGGTTGCAAGTAAAAGGATGAAGAACGACATGCAAGCAAATGCTAACTAGAAGTTGGAGCAGTTGTATTTATTGCAGGCAAAGTAGACTTTAAAGCAAAAAGTCTAAAGATGTCTGGGGTTAAAGATAATCTGTGTAAATATTGAAGAAATAATTCATTAGGAAAACATAACAAATGTAAGCTTGTATGCAGCTAATAACTTCAAAATACATAAAGCAAAGAGTAAGAGAAATAAAACATAAAAAATAGAAAAGTGCACAGTCATAGTAGGAGATTTTAACAGCCCTTCTTGATGTACCTTATCACATACTTTTAAAATATAGAGAGCAAAATTTGAGAGATTTACAGGAGAAATTGGCAAATTCAGTCATATAAAGAGATTTTAATATATCATTATAAAAAGTGATAGATCAAGTGGACAAAATATTACAGAAAATCTGGATAACATAATTAATAAGCTTGATTTAATAGACCCATGTGGAATGCTACATTTAACAATCAAGTCACAGATATTCTTTTCAAAACCACATGGAATATTTATAAAAATTGACCATTTACCAAAGCAACGTTCAACAAATAACAAAGAGCTTCATACAGACCACCTTTTCTGACCCTAATTCAGTTAAACTAGACATAAATAACCAAAAAATCAAATTAAAATTATTATGTTTAGAAATATAAAAATATATGTGTATTGAACCAAAGAAGAAATCATACTTGAAATCTAAATATTCTTTGCCTGGGATGATAAAAAGTCTATATATCCTGTGGAATGTAGTTGGAGTGGTACCCAGAGTGAAATGCTTACACTCAAATGTTAAAATCAGAAAACAGAAGACTGAAAAGTGATTACTTAAGCCATCAATTCAAGAAATTTTATAAAAGGCAACAAGTAAACCCAAAGAGACAGAAGGAAGAAAATAACATAAGGTATATATCAATAATACGCAATACACATTATATCCTTACATATGATATACTTACGTATTATATATATTCTTGCATATAAGAATATAATATATAATAAGATATAAAAGCAAAAATTAATGAAACAGTGAGAAATAGTGTTAATCAGACTAAAAACTGATTCTTTGAAAACACTGGTACAAAGTAGAAAGAAACATGGTTAAAACAGAGGAGATCTCTGCCACCACTGATCCAGAAAAGAGAAGATACACACACAATAATACTTGGAATAAAAAAACAGACTTTACTGAGATGCAGCAGAGATTAAAATACACGAAGAGAAAAACTATGAAGAGCATTTTGTTAATAAATTTGAAAACCTAGATGGTATGGATAATTTCCTTGAAAAATATAATGTGTAAGAATAGATTCAAGAAGAATATAAAACCTAAAGAGATCCATAGCCATTAAAAAAATGGAATCACATCCGAAAAAATAAATAAATAAATAAATTCCTTCCTGGACACTCTAAAAAACCCACAAACAAACAAACAAAAAATGGAATCAGTAGTTAAAAATCAACCTAGGAAATGTTTATCCCAGACCCAGCCACTTTACCGGCAAGCTCTACCCAACATTCAAGGAACACATAATTCCAATTTTATACACACTGTTCCAGAAAATGGAAAAAGAAGGAACATTTACCAGTTCATTTTATGAGGCCAGTATAAAGGACAAAGGCAATACAAGAAGGGAAAATTGCAGTCACTTTGACTTATGGACATGGATAAAAAATCCTACAATGAAATTAGATGTTGACCTTCACTCATTCATTCATCCTTTCGTTCGTTCAACAAATATTCACTGAGTGCCAATCACATACCAATAGGCACTGTGCTAATACATGGAGAGCAGAAATGGACGGGAGCTTATGGCTTAGTGGAGATGAGCAATAAAGCCAATGATGACACAGGGTAAGGTACGCAGAGGACATTCTGGCAGGATAACACTGCATACCAAGGGGGATCAGACCTGGTCACAGAGGTCAGGGAAAGCTTTCCAAACACATGGAGTTAGCATGGGTGTGGGAGGAATGTTTAAGATGCTATCGCAGGAGCTCAAGAGGGAGATGTGGGATGCCGTAGCAGGAAGGATGAATTTGAGAGATATTTAGAAAGTGAAACCCACAGACCTTTATGATGAATGGCACATGGGAAGGTGTCAACCTGGAGAGGGGTCACCTTTGTCTCTAGGATGCCTGGGGTTCTGTTCACCGGTAGAGGGGAGCTTAAAAGAAGTTCAGATTTAGGGGAAAAAAGCATGCCTGTGGTGTTGGACATGTTGAGTCGGGAGTCCTTCAGGAAGGGTAGGTGGAGATATTGAATAAGAAATTATCCAGAGCCTGGAGCTCCGGGGCAGTCAGGCTGGAGACTTCAATTTGAGTGGCATCAACATGTAGGTGGTATTTAAACCTATCCTTCCGGAGAGCTCATCCAGGGAGCATGTGCAGCTGCAGAAGAGAATGAATACCAGTATGGAAAGGAAAGGCAGAGGAGGAGTCAGGGCAAAGAGACAAAAAAAAAAAAAAAATGGCTGGAGAGTTAAGAGGAAAACTAGGATGTGGGCATCAAGGATGCCAAGGGGAAAATGAATGGCAAGATGGGAGTGTCCAACAGTGTCACGGGCTGTGGAGACTTTAAGAGGGTGGAGGGGGGCCGGCTCCGTGGCCGAGTGGTTAAGTTCGTGTGCTCTGCTGCGGCGGCCCAGGGTTCGGATCCTGGGCACGGACATGGCACCGCTCATCAGGCCACGTTGAGGCGGCGTCCCACATCCCACAACTAGAAGGACCTGCAACTAAGATATACAACTGTGTACAGGCGGGGTTTGGGGAGATAAAGCAGAAAAAAAAAAAAAAGATTGGCAACAGTTGTTAGCCCAGGTGCCAATCTTTAAGGGAAAAAAAAAAGAGGGTGGAGGACTGACACGGTGCTGCTGGAATTCTCCTGACCCAGGGGCTACATTAAGTGTGTGAGCTGGAGAAGAAATGCATAATAATAATAAACTGTCACAAATAACAGTGCAAACGGGCAGCAAAGAGCGAACTGTTAGGGACAATGAGACTCTTTTGCACCCTGGTTATGGTGGTGGTTACTTGACTCTATGCATTTGTCAAAACTCATAGAATCATAGCCCAAGAAGAGTAAATGTTCCTACGTATAAATTAAAAATAAATAAGTAAAACAATGTGGTGATGGAGCTTTAAGATCTAGCTCTCTCTGTCACCGACCTTGTACTGGCAGCGCTAGCCCCTGTCAGGGTTCAGTTCAGTTCAGTGTCAGCTTGTGTAGGTCTGCCACAGGGAACAAGGGCACCCCACTCTCACCTTGTGAAGGACAGAAGAAATATGCATGCAGCAAAGCCAAAGGGCACGGGACTGAGGGCCAGAGCCCCTCTTAGGAACTGACTGGAGCGGGTGGGGTAAGCCTGGGTCCTCCAGGGCACTGATGTAAAATGAGGTTGGATCAGCAAAGGCCTTTCTACCTGTAACGGTCTGTAGTTATAGTGTAAAAATCCCAAACACAATCCAATTAGCTCTGTTGTCTGCATTTTGTTATTGAGAATAAACACAATAAACAATTACCGTAATAACAACGGGCTCTTCAACACAGGAGACCCCAGATGATTTGGGAAGCAGCTTGGAGTGATGGAAAACGCTTGGGTTGGTGGTTCAGAGATTTAAAGTGCCTCCTAAAAATCACACGAAGTAATGACTGATAATAAGCACGCCCCATATAGGTTTGCAGTTCACTTCTATTCCTCCCCTCACCCCATCAATCCTCTCAGGGAAGAATTAGCCCAAATTAGGAGACAGGGAGATTAAGTCTGGTCACCCAAGGCTGTGGCTGGTGTTGGGATTTTCCAAATATTCCACTTTTCCAAGACCCACAGTGGATTTGGTACAGGTTTGGTGTTGAGTGTATTCCATTGTGCCCTAATCCTATGAAAATTAATGGAAAAGTGTTAATTAGGCATCAATTCATGCTTAACATTAATCTGAGTATTTGATGAACCACAACTTTATGTTGCCCCTCATGCCATATTAACACAATTTATTGTAATAATTTAAAACAATAAGGATAATTGTATCCTTATTGCTTTAAATACCCCATAAATTGAATCCAGCCTGAATCTGGCCAGCCTGGAATCTGCTGGAGAAGTGTGCCATGCCTCTGGGAAGCTACAAACACCGTCTTTTGGAGTTTTCAGTGCCTGAAGCGCTGAAACCAGCATTTATTAAGCACCTATTGTGTGCCAGGACCTGTGCTGTACCACACTGCTCCTAAGGTGGCGGGGCTGAGTGTGTCTGAAGCAGCCCGCTACCCTCACTCACCTCTCCAGATGTCGGGGGGTCTCGGCTATTTAAATCCCATGCATTTTGCTATCTCGGCATAAAATTAATAAAAATATATAACGAACGGGTTGGAGAGGGGTTTCCTGAAATAACCACCCTTCCGAGCCATCCCAGAGACGCTCCAAAACTATTTCTCGCAATATACAAAAATTTGCTCTGAACCCCAATTATTTGACCTTGACCCCTATAAACTCATTTTATTATATTTTTTAAACGCCGTACGATTAACGCGGAAACCCCTTCTTCGGCACTTTCTCACCACTGGAATCGAGTCAGTTTCTCCAAGTTCCAAAATAACCTTTCCCGGGCACGGATTCGTACCTCTGCCGGGGAAGGGCGGGGAGCGGCGCAAGACGTGCCGGTGTGGAGCGAGAGCCAGACAGAACTTCCAGCGCGAAGGGAAAATAAAACTTGTGGCTGGTGTTTGTGCGAGAGGGTCTCCGCAATCCTGAAGCCCCCCGATCCTGGGGGGGGTCTCGGGGGCCGCCCGAGGAGCGCCTGGGTTTGGGTTTGATCCCGACGTCCTTGACCTAAATTTCTGCGCGGTGGCTGGAAAAAGGGCGCAGAGCCGGGCGGGCGGCTGGTGCCATCCGCGGATCTCGGCAGCCGGGGCCGGCGAACTTGAATGGAGAGGCCGGACTAGAGCGGGTGGGGGGCGTCTTCTCCCCTGACCGAGCGAGAAGCGGCGGCGAGCTGCCCGCGCCTCCCCCTCCCTCGATCCACCCGCCCCCCGCCGCCCATGTGATCCAGGGAAGTCGGGGTGCGCTCCCCCTCGCCCGGCTCCCGGCCCGCCGGGAGGCGGGGCCCCCTCTGGCCGCGGGGTTCGCGCGCCGCCCCCGTGGGTCCGGCCGCGGGGGGCCGAGTGTACGCGCGCGGGCAGGAGGGGGCCGCACCGGGGTGCGTGACGTCACCGGCATTGGTTACACGACGTTCTAGAACTCCGCCCCACGTGCGCCGGGGAGGAGGGGGAGGAGGAGGAGGAGATGGGGGTGGGGAGGAGGAGGGGGAGAGGTGGGGATGGGCCGGGGGGGCGGGGACGGGGGGTGTGCGAGCAGCGGGGCTGAGCTAAGCCGAGCCCACGTGTGACGGCTCTCGCCGCTGCCCCGGCTCCGCCGCTCGCAGAGAGATTCGGAGGAGCCCGGGCGGGGGGGAGGAGGAGGGGGAGGAGGGAGCGGGAGATCTCGGGGCTCGGAGCCGGCCGCCGCTCCGCTCGGATCGCTGTGGGGCTCGGTTTTTTGGGGGTGGGGGGGCGGGGGGGCTCAGATATGGAGGCAAATGGGAGCCAAGGCACCTCGGGCAGCGCCAACGACTCCCAGCACGACCCCGGGTAAGTTTCCAGCCGCTGCCCACCGCGCCGCCTCGGGCTCGCTCTCCTTGCAGCGGCGGGGACGGCGGTGCGCGGAGCCGGGCATCTCCCGCGCCCCCCCCGCCCCTCCCGCGCGCCCCCCCCGTGGAAGTTACACACCTTTGGATTCCATTTCGCCGTCACCTTCTCCCCCACCCCACCTCCCGGCTCTCGCTCGCTCGCTCCCCCCCGCTTTCCTTTTAGCTTTTGTAAGTTACACGTCAAAATGGCCGATCTGACATCGGTGCTCACTTCTGTTATGTTTTCTCCCTCTAGTAAAATGTTTATCGGTGGACTGAGCTGGCAGACCTCACCAGGTAAGGGAGGGAGGGGGGGACGCCTGGGTCCCCCCCTTCTTGGCTTCTTTATTGCTCTTTGTTATCCCGGTGTAGGAGCCCCCCCCCCCCCGCCATTGGCTCCCCACTTCTCCTGTGCAAGGTTATTTTTTTAAATAGCAAATCCTTTCTGAGCCCTCTACGCGACCTCTGTTGCCGAATTTCCCCCGCGTGTGCAAAAAATGCAAAAACAAAACAGAATAACAACAGAAAACTACTTTTGGTTTTTGTCCTTGATCAAAATTTGCATTGCTTTTTTTTTTTCTCCACACCTTCTCCCTCCCCCTCCCCCCCATCTCTCTCTTTCTCTCTCTACAGATAGCCTTAGAGACTATTTTAGCAAATTCGGAGAAATTAGAGAATGTATGGTCATGAGAGATCCCACTACGAAACGCTCCAGGTAAACCATCTCCTTCTGGATTTTGTCTTTATTTTAGAAGAAAGTTTAAGTGTTATTTTTGGAGGTGTCTTCGGAAGTAGCTAAGCGGATTTAGAATGGGGCTCAGGCATGTGGCTGGTTTCGAACGTCGCTCTATTCCACCCCCCGCCCCCATCACCCCAAAGGTTATTGTCAATTGGGGCTGAACTCTGGATACAGAGATGCCCATCTCTCCGCTTTAAGTCATTTTCCCGTCGCTTCTTTTTCTCCTGATTGAAATGACATTCAGCTTCATTCACTTTCCACTGTTTTTCTACTGTAGTTGTTTTTTTCATGTCTGCTTCCCCCACACTCCCAGCTCCCCAAACTCTTTAAGCCCCTCTTAGGAAGCTGGATGAATCTCTTCTAAGTGCCAGGTTTCCTTCGAAATAAAACAAAGCGTTAAGAAAGGGAAGGGGAGGAGGAGGAGAGGAAACTGAGGTGGCGAAAGAGTGGAGACACCAGCATTTTCCAAGTTACCTCCACCCGCCCTGCCCCCGTTCCACTTCCCCCATTAACCTTGATGTGTTTTCTGGCGAGGCGGAGGGCTCTGGGCAGGAGGGGAATTGGGGGAGGGCGGTGGGGGCTGAGGGGGCGTGGGGGCAACTTTTGCTCTCCGTTCTGCATTAGGGCGCACTCCGTGTTGCTTTCAATGGTGTCACATTTTCTTGTTTGTTTTTCTCCCTCTTTGTCTCATTTCAGAGGCTTCGGTTTCGTCACGTTCGCAGACCCAGCAAGTGTAGATAAAGTATTAGGTCAGCCTCACCATGAGTTAGATTCCAAGACGGTAGGTCGCTTTTCGTTGTTGTTGTTGTTCGCCCCTTTTCAGGAGCGATCTGGGCACTGACAGCCCTATTTAAAGGGACAGTGTCTTCTTTTGCTTCTGTGCTGAGAACCGGGTACTTTTCAGCAGAGCTTGAGGGTTGGCGCTAAAGTTTGCTGCGACGCTCGGGTTCGGGGTTTCTTTTTAGAGCCTGTCCCACTTCGGCGGCTCCAGATGCTGCCAAGCGTGGGCTTGGGGGGAGGGGTCGGCTTGGGGGGAGGCTATCTTCCGGGCTAAGGGACCATGCAGAGAAACTCAGAGAGTTTCCACCACAGAGCAAATGCAACTTTTCTTTGTCAGACGAGCACAGCATGCGTTACCGACCTTGGCTGTGGGAATTGGCTTATAGGAGGCGCAGCCTGCTTCCCCGCCGGCCGAGGGGGACAGGGGGCGGGAGGGAGGCGAGGGGGCGCTCATCGCAGGTCCAGGCAACAGGTCCCTCTTGGGGAGCTTGGGATTTGGAATGCTGTTTGAAAGGGGAAGGAGACATTCCAGAGCCAGGCTGGGCATCCAGTGGGTGACTCCAGATGGCCTGAAATCTAAGGCTGATAAGGCCTTGGGTTTCCGAGTGATTTGTTTTTCCTTTTCTTTCTCAGATCCTTTCTGTTGAGTGTGGGTGCTTTTATAGCGTCAGAAGGTTTTAAAGTCCAGTCTTGAGGGGAGAAAAGTCTCTGGGTAGAGGTCACAAGAGTGTTAGTATATAATAATATGTTTAATGAGGTGTGGGGGGGGGGGGAGTTTGCAATGTTTTATTTAGACCCCTGTGTTGGCTTCCTGCCTCTGCTCCCTTCTCTTTATGCTTACTAGAATTTCCCCTCGGTTTTTGTAGAGTCCCTCAATCGGGGGCCCTGAGGTGACACTGGGATGCAGGGCTGGGCTGCTTGGGACTTCGTTCTGTGGGGTAATGGGACAGGCACGGGGTCAGGTTCTAGTCCCAGCTGCCTGGTACAAACCTGGGCAAGTTGTTCTCTCCCCTGGGCCTCGGTTTCCTCTTCTGTAAACTGAAGGAGTGGGACGAGGTGATCTTCCACGTCCCTTTTGGCTTTAACATTGAGTGGAAGAGAAGAAAAGAAAAGAGAAACCTGGCCACCTCTGGGACGCTTGGATTGCTTTTGCAAATTCACCCTCCTTCTCTGATCAGAGGTCAGGTGTGTGTCCCCCAGCCCCCAAGAAAAGACCCCACACACTCTAAGTTGCTTTATTAATTGTCCTGGACTTAATCATAGCTTGCAGCCCAGCCTTTTTGCACTTTCAGATAATTCCATTTCAGGGACAGCCATTTGTAGGGTGATAAAGGCTGTCTGAAGAATTTTCTTCTCCTTGATTTCTTGGCTAGACATTTCAAAAAGCTAGTAAAATTAGAGGAAAAATATTTCAAGGCAAATCTGGGAATGTATGATCCCCCCCAACTCCCCACCCTAGGTAGGAGAAATAGTATTTGGTTTCTGTAGTGGCTGGTGGGTCCTCTCCTTCAGTATCAGGTGCAAAGCCTGCACTTTTCCCTCCCTAATTGTTTGTAGACGTGTTTTGGTCACTATTCTTTAGTATAACCTAGCTTTTGACTTTGTTTCAACGTTCAGTGCAGGAGGCAGAAGCGGTTGGTTTATTGACATGGAAACGAGGATCTTGTTTACCGTTACCTTAAAAGCTTTGTTTAGGTAACGGCCATTCACATCCAAAATAGTACCCTAGTCTATTCCTAGAGGATTTGTAGCTACAGTAAGTAGAGCTGTACCTAACTAACTAATGTTTTAATTTTTGGTAGTTTTCTTTTTTGTTCCTTTTTAAAAAATAGTTCACAGGGATGTGCAAAAGGTTGGGATTTGCCATACTCCTCTTGACCCATCCCCTCCTTCGGAGATCTCAGCGTGTAAACTTTACAGGCACCAACGAACGCTCATTGTGGTGTAACACGCTGTTACCGCAACACACAATACAGGAGTTCTGAATTGGCTTTGAGTTTTGGAATTTTAGATATATTTTTTTAAGCGCTCTGCTGTCTTCACTGCTCCCTACCCCCTCCCTCACCTTTTACCGCACAAACAAGATGACTTATTATTGCAATTGTGTGCTGGTCCGCTAAAAAAAATACTTTGGGGGAGTGTTTATGAAAAGACGGATCTGTCTTACTTTTGGTCAACAGAATGGAAAATCCACACCTGTTGTATTTCTCTTGTAGACAGCTCTAGTCACTGCTGGATACACCTGTAGATGCGGTAATGTTAATCTTGATGAAAGGGTAGTTTTCTAGATCAGAGATTTTTGTCTATTTTAGTTTTTGAAAAGTAATCTCTCATTTCTCAGGCGATGTTTAATGGTAGAAAACATGCTGCAGACTTTTGTTTGGTCTTTAAACTACGTTAGTAAAAGTGGTGAATTTTTGTATGCCTTACCGGCTGGGGTCCTAAAGGATGTGGGTCTGGGGACAGGAACTAACTTTGATCTCCCTTTTCTCCCCTCTGTGTTTTTTCCCAAAGCGTCACTCCCCTTTTTTTCCCTCCGTGGCAGAACTGAAAACAAAGTTCAGATTTACATTTTTAAAGGGGAGAATTTTAATATGAAAACCAAAACCTAGAAATAAATAACTTGTAGCAATATTCACGCCACTCTCCTGCTGCATTTTACCCAAAGATCTGTGACATTTAGAAATCTAATGAAAACCAACAATGGGAATTTTTTTTTATTCCTTCCCTCCCCGTATTATCTCCAACAACTTTCTCCCCCTCAGGTCAGCCTATTAGATTCAGATGTTGCTGTGGGAATTGTTTTGAGTTTCAAAGCCAATCCCTGATTGAGAATGATGTGATCTGGGCTAGAGGATGTTTTTTCCTTTCAGATTGGGTTTGGGGTAGGGGGAGTACCCTAATTGTTACATTAAATTCTGACTTCTTTTTTGCAGTATTTTTTTTTTTTTAAACTCTGTTCCTGTGATGGCCTTATTTCTAATTTGGGTTTAGGTTGCTCATAGATTTTTACCCCCTTGTGGTTTTTAAAATCCAAGTGGGTTTAGCTCATGTATTTCCTTTTATTTTAATTTTATTATTTTTTTTTAAGAAACAAGTTACGTTCCATAGTTTTGGACACCTGCTTTCTTTTGAGGTATAACTACAGAACGAACTGTCCTTTTGATTAATCTTAGGTAACTTTACTTTGGCTAAAGCGAGTGAATTAATTCAAGCAGAACGTTGTGTTGGATGCCTATGGGGAATTTTAGGATGTTCTTGATTTAAAAACTTTTGATATCTCTTTCCCCACCTGTGTGGTTTAGTTATCAAAGGGGGGGCGGTGGGAACTACCATCTAGTTACGTACGGCTGGAAGATCCTTTTTTTTTTTTTTTTGAGGAAGATTAGCCCTGAGCTAACATCTGCTGCCAATCCTCCTCTTTTTTGCTGAGAAAGACTGGCCCTGAGCTAACATCCATGCCCATCTTCCTCTGCTTTATATATGGGACGCTTACCATGGCATGGCTTGACAAGCGGTGCATAGGGCCACACCTGGGATCCCAATCCGCGAACCCTGGGCCACTGAAGTAGCATGTGCTAACTTTGCTGCGCCACTGGGCCGGCCCTGGAAGATTCTTACATTTAATTTTCAGGTTATGACTTTTTTCAATGATGATTTTTTCCCCTCTTTTCTCACAGCTATGCATCACAAATTAGATGCAAGACCATTTAATATTTAGTGTCCAGAAGAGAAGCCCTTGTCTAAATAAGAACTCATGAGATCTGGCTTATTAAGAGCATACATTGAAATACATGGTAGGCCATTTCAGAAAGGCAAGCTATATTTGTTACATTTTGGGAGGGACAGTTAAAGTTTAGATCAAAGTATAAGGAACTTTTGAATTGCCCAAGAAGTTACTAAAAGCTGGGTGATAAGCCTGAGAAATGAGTGATTAATAATTAGGTGATTAATCATATTCTTCTTCTCTCCTTAAAGTACTGCAGTTGATTCCCATTTTTCCATTTTTTCCCCCAGATTGACCCCAAAGTTGCATTTCCTCGTCGAGCGCAACCCAAGGTAAGTGGGAGAATCACTAATAGGATTTTAGCTCTCAGAGATGGTTGCCAAGGATTTCCAGTTTCAAACAGAGTGCTGGCAATGAAGCGTTGAACCTGGTGCACGCCGTTCCTTCAGGGTATCAGCGTGTGGCTGTGAGAGTCCAAGCCAGGCAAGGAGCTCTGGGAGATAACCTCGCGTCTGCAAGTTAGCCGTCCCGAGGTGGGTTCTGAGCATGCGACAGCGGGCAGGGACAAGCCTGATCCTTAGTGGGAGGACATGGCTCCGTCTGTTGTAGTATTTATGCAAGTGTTCTGTTTTTTAAGCCTTGTGGAGATCATATCATGAAAAGTTGGACATTTCCATGTGCCTTTTTTTGAAGAGTACTCTTTTGAGGCCTTACAACCTGGAGTTTATGGAGAGGAGTAGAATTTAAGTAAACAGCTTGTCCTTTCTTGGAAAAACAACTTTGTAGCCCCTTAAAGCCCTAAATCTGACAGAGGAAGCAGTGGATGTCTTGGTTTCAGGTTGGTTAGATACGTTAGGGCACGCTTGAAACCAGCAGTGCTGTTGGCTCTGTGCAAGTGCTGGTGTCTGGGCGGAGAAAGTTCAGAAAATGTTGTAACTGGGCATGAGTTGTGCTACAAGACTGACTTACAGGATTCAGATAGGCCTTCACTTTTTAAGAAGTGTGTAGCTAACATAGTTTTCACCCTGCTTGCCAGGTGTGGCTATGAGACCACAGCTGTGAGGAGCCTAAGGCGAAATGTAAAGGGCTTATGGCTTAGGTGTTGAACTTGCACTTTTTAATTATACTTTTTTCTTCCCTCTATAACGTTGGAAGAAATACTTTTTCTGCATCTTGTGGCCTTGGCCCTCTTTTAGGGAAAGAGGAAAAGGTGAAGCTTCTGATGGTAGGTCATAAAAGGAAAGGCCTGTGGTTTAAGCAAATTCCGTTTATTTCTCTATACACGGCCTCTCAGAAGTGGAAACTTTTAATTATGTCAAGGGAAGAATGGTTTTCCGTGTTAATGAAGAAAAAGTTGGCATTTGTGGGTGATATTTTGAGAATTTCAGGTCTGGAGCCTGCGATGCAATTCTTTCCTTTCTTTCTTTCTTTCAAAAGAAACATAAATCTCTTAAGTAAATATAGCAAAATACTTTAAGGCATTTTTTTCTACTGCTTAAGCAAATAATAGGAATTAATGAACCAAAGAGGTTAGATTATTTCTGTACTGAGCACAGACTTTGGGACTGTCTTAACCATTTAAAGGTTTTCCGGACTGAGTGTGATCCTTGACATTTCCGAAGCCTTCCAGAATTAGCAGTATTTCCTGGGTTTGGAAGAATTGCTGTTTCTTCCATAAGTGTGAATCTTCAAATTTCCAGGTTAGTCATTTGATCACCCAGAACTAGGATCAGATTACTCTAGAGGGAAACTGGAAAAATCCCTGACTTGGTCAAACCAGAGGTGTGACCTGTGTTCTCTTCCTCCTTGCTGCCTGCCCCCTCAACTTTTTTTGGTTTTTGTTTTTTTTTAAACCAGGAAGGCAATATTTCATTTTAATATACTCTAGCATTTTGTTTTGCAGCGATGCATTCAACTTGAAACCGAGACAGAATATTTCTTGAACTTGTCGAAGTGTGCCTTTCCTCCGCCTCTCCCCCAGTCTGGAGTCTGGAATGTTTTCGGTGAATTGTCAAACTTTTAGATATGAGCTAACGTTGAAGCAGTTGGGGAAGGACGTCTTTCCATGGAATTCTTGGGATTTCATAATAGCACCTTCCGTTTTATGACACACTTCCCAAAGTACTTTTCCTGTCCATTATTTCCGCCTGAATCCCAGGTCCTGTGACACTGAGCAAATCACCCTCGCTCAGTCTCAGTTTGCTCATCTGTAAAATGGGAGTGATGACAGTAGTTCCCTCCGAAGGTGGTTGTGAAGAATAAAAGAGCCTGGCACAGGGTGAGGGCCTCCTAACTCATCTTCATCCCCACCTTTATCATTGTTGGTTGAATCATCGTTGTTATTGTCGTTTTCAAGCTCGGCAGCCTGGCTTCAGATCCTGGCCGGGCCACTCCTTAGCTGTGTGAATTTGGGCAAATCATTTAATTTCCCTGAGCCTCAGTTTCCCCATCTCATCGAATCTTTTGCCGATTAAGTAAATTAATAAAGGTAAAGGGCTTAAGAAAATGACCTGGGGGTTGGCCTGGTGTCTCAGTGGTTAAGTGTGCACATTCTGCTTTGGAGGCCCAGGGTTCACCAGTTCGGATCCTGGGTGTGGACATGGCACTACTTGGCAAGGCATGCTGTGGTAGGTGTCCCACATATAAAGTAGAGGAAGATGGGCACGGATGTTAGCTCAGGGCCAGTCTTCCTCAGCAAAAAGAGGAGGATTGGCAGCAGATGTTAGCTCAGGGCTAATCTTCCTCAAAAAAACCCCAAAAAACCTGGCACATGGTAATACCATATGTGTTACCTGGTATTTTTGCTGTTATTCTTGTTAGGCCCTCACACCAATCCTGTGAGCGGTCTATTAATAATAATGGTATTAATTCAATTTATGTGCCAGGCAATGTTGCAGGTCATTATACGTATTCTCTTTTAGTCAGTCAGTCTTCTCCTCTGCCCTATGAAGTGGGTGCTAGTTTTATCTCCATTTTATAGGTTTATAGAAACCAAGGTGCAACTAGGTTGAGAAGTGGTACAAGGGACACACGTAGGCAACCGTGACTCCAGAACTGAGCCTTCTCCCAGTGTTGCCATCCTGTGGGGCCTCATGGAGTATCGCTTCTCTGCTATGGAAGAGGAGGTGGCTCAGAGTAGTCATCAGGCTGTGAGGAGCAGAACCACAGCCAGCATCGCAGAGCTTTGGAGTTCCATGGTTGGATGATTCACCCACCCCCTGTGATGTCATTCCATTGTGTGACACTGACTGCTGGTGTCTCTCTGTCCGACCCCTCAGGGCATCCTTTCAGATGGTTCTGGGGTTGCTCAACCCCAGTGAGGCATCTGGGGAATTGGCGAAGTGTGTGGTGGGTGGAGTTGGGGCAGGATGCAGAGAAAGCATCTTCCTTGTCAGCGATTATTTTCCGATAGAATTTGAGGCCGGCCTGGGGATTTCGGATTGAAGTTAGTGTTGGAGGCCAAAACCCAGCTGGCAGGAGTGTAGAACTTATTTATTTATTATTTGTCTCCCTTTGATAAAAAATGTGTGTGTATGAGTTAGGGTCCTGGTGGCAAGGTGAGCTGCTTCCCTCCTCGTGGACTGGGTTAGGAGCTTGTAAATGATCTGTCAGCGGGTGTTGCAGTTAAAATTCATTTCTCTGGTTTCTGGCTGTCCCTCCTCGCTAACACTCGCCAGAGAAATATTCCGTGGAGGTGTTAAAACAAGACTAGTGGAAAGAAACTGTAACTTAATAGGAAAGAAAATCTGTGGCGGTGAAGAACAGATTTCATGTTAGTACTGTCATAGTATTCTTCAATGTATCATATAAATAAACTGTTTTGGCCAGAATTTTAATGAGCCACGGAAGGAAGGGTTTTGAATCCTGCCGTTCGTTGGTTCTCCTTTGCCATGTAAATGCTCACCTCTCTGGTGACATATAATGGAGCTTTGTTAACTAGCCAAGGGGCGACTCTTTGGAGACTAGTGGCCGTTAATTAGTGAAGTACGTTTTGATCCGAAGATGATAGGTCTGTTCTGTGTCTTGCTATTTCTCCGGATGATTATTTCATTTTGTAAAATATGTAAGAGTTCCCCCCCCCCCGTCTTTTAAAAAATTAAAATGGTCATGCTACTCTTAGAAAGATGACTTAATTTGAAACCATTGGAGAAATGGGGATGATTGGGATCAGTCATGTCATATTCTTTCATTGGTCCCTTTGGGCAGAAGTGTTGGCTGCCTGGAGGACTATTGCTCAAGCTTGTGGGTTCTTTTTCTTGTGTGGAGAAACCAAGAGACTGCCTAGCATCTTCCTGCAGGGGTGAGTGTGGGCGTAACTCACCACCTGCCCTAATTATCCTTGTGTATGAGAAAGTGTTCCTGACTCCACTCAGTTGTCGTTTTTCTCCTTAAGTTTTAGAGACCAGAACCTTATCTGTTGATAAGGGAGATCTCATTTCTCCAACCTATTTCCACTTGCCCTTCAGTCCCTTCTGGAGGATCAGGGGTGAGTCACTTAAGCCCCTCCAAGCCTCAGTTTCCTCCTGTTTAAAACAGGGATGGTGTCATGCCAAACATGGAGTTGTTTTCACGATGAGTGAAAAGTCTTTGCTGGGAGCCGGGCACTAAGTAGCGCCCAGCAAATGTCTGCTGATACGTTATTGTAGAATAAAAAAATTTGTGATGGTGAAGATGACCTCAGAAAAATCTTAATTGGACTGTAAGCCCCCTGACGGCAGGGAGTTGTTGACGGTTGACATTCAGTGACTGTTAAACATGTGAGTTGAATCCAGCCTGCCTTTTTCACATCGGAGGCAGCTGACATTCAGGGAGGTTGTGTCGGTTGCCCTAGGTCACACGGCTGAGTTGTGGCAAGGTGGAGCTGGAAGCTGGGTTTTTCTGTTGTCTAGAAGGTTCTCGGTTAAGCGTGTGTCCAGATGGGTGCAGCGCAGCATGAGCGTTTTACACGCGCACCTCCTGTTCCGGGGGAGTGGTTTCTTGGCAGCTTCTCAAGGGCGAGGGGTGGTGAGTTTTTGGCATCTGGCCTCCCCTGCTGCTGCGGGTCGGGTCATCCTAGAGTCTTGCCATCTTGGACGATCTGCAGCTGTCGTCTCGGCAGCCACGGTTAACGGACCTGCCGGTGGGTTTCTGGGTCCCAGCAGGGATGTGGTGGTGTGTCTGCAGCCCTGGTCCACAACGGCGAGGACCCGGGGGGATTAGTGGCTTAGCTGCTTTCTTGTCAGGGAGCGCGGCTCCGTGCTGTGTTCCAGTCCGCAGCAGGTGTCAGCTCGGGAGGAGGAGTCCTTTCCCTGCGTTCTGCCTTTCCTCACATGCTTTCATTTCAACATTAAGGTCAGTCTCCTGTGGTGCCAGAGCTCCTGTGTTCTGTGTCAGAGGTTTTTTGGCAGACAGGTGAGACCCCCTCTGCCTCCCCAGGAAGGAAGGAGGAGGAAGGCACTCTGAGGAACTGGCTGACCACCTTGGGTGCCCCTTGAGGCGGCAGCCATTCTTCGTGTCCTATTTTGTATTTTTAAATCTGGACATTCTCCGGCCGAGAGCCCCGAGAACATAAAAGGGGAGACATCGTTCATCATCGTGGTCCTCTTGTTTGATCTGGTGCGTTCGTTTACTAAGAGCTCGTTTAATTGTTTTTAATTGCTGGCTGTGTGCGTGCACCCACCTTTGAGGGGTTCGGGAAACCCCCCGTGTCTTCCTGATGCCCACTGAACAAAGGGTAAACTTCTTCGCCCGGGGAGTGAGGTCCTTCAATGTCTATACGGGAGAGTCTTCTTCCAGCTGATTTCTCAACTCGTCTACCTTTTGCTGCCTTGAAACTGAGAGTTTGCCCTTCTCTGAATAGCTGCCCTTTTGTGGGTCTGCACTGCCTTCCTTCTCTCTGCTGTACAAAACAGACCCTTCTTTCAGTCGTTACCTTTTCCCTGACGCCATCCCTGCTCCCTCTTGGATGTAATAGTTCTTTCTCTGGATTTCCACAGCACTTTTACCTTTTCTCTGGTTATGGCCCTTCCAACAATAATAAATTAGCAAAAACTTATTGATACATCCATTGGCCATTGTGCAAGGCACTCATGCATTCATTTATTTACCATACGTTATTGAGGACCTACTGTGTGCCAGGCACTGTGTGCGGGTGGTTCTGGGCATGGTATGGAGGGTAAGGCAAAGGCCCTGCTCTCATGGGGCTTTCACTCTAGTGAAGCAAATAAGCAACGAGCAAATGGACAAGTAGGTCACACACCGTCAGTTGTGAAAAGCTAGGTGGGCTAAGAGTGATGGTAGGTGGCGATGGACTGTGTCATTAATATATTCGGTTGCTTTCACTTTCAGTATTCAAAATTGTTTACCAAGTTTCTGCTCAGCACCAGGGACTGTGTTAGGCACTTCGTTCTGAGTTTTATGGTTATTTAGTTCATGCCTTATTGCCTCCACTGGACAGTGGGCTCTAAGGGCACAAACATATTTTACTAATTAGAAAAAAACCCTTTGGCTTTTAGTACTGTTCTTGTGCACACCATCAACCTCCATTTCGATAGAATGAATGCAGAGGAGATAGAGTTTGCAAGGGTCTTACCTCCAGGTTGGGAGGAGGGATGCTGCCTGTGATACAGGAGAGGATGCGATAAGCACAGTAAGAGAGACAGGAACAGCATTTAGAGGAAGGACGAGTGAAGACAGCTTCTTGGAGGAGGTGGTCTTTGCCCCGGATCCTGAAGAGCAGGTAGGAAGGAAGAATGGCAGGAATGCAGTTCCTCGTACCGGGGCTAGGAGAGGTCAGGACACGCGGCTGCAGCGGAGGGAGTGGGCCGCCCAGTGCTCTGGAGTGAGGCTTGGAGAGGCCATGGGGGCCAGGTTGTGGAAGGCCTTGACTGCCAGGCAAAGCAAATGAGTTTGTACTTTATTTGGCTGGTGCTGGGGAAGCTGTGGTGTGTGTGTGCAGGATCACGGAGTTGCTCCCTACGATGTTCTGAGCTCTTTTGGATCAATATAGAAGCTGGGGTCACTGATGGGACTATGGCTGATGCAGTTTCATGGAGAGCGTCCCACCCTGGACTTTGCCTCCAGTGTAACCCAGGCTGCGTTCTCCCTGGCTATAGACCCTTCTTTAGGAGTGATGCTCCTGGCAGATTCTACCCCTGCTCTTTGGGGTGTGTGGCAGCTACAAAAAGCTCTGTCATTCTCTTGTTTCCACCTTCTCCCTTCCTCTCTCCTCTTTGCCTTCCTAACAAGGGGCCGTGATACAGACAGAATTCTGAAGTTCTGTACTTTGTCCTTATCTAAGCCGTGATCTTGACCTTACCGTGTGTAGACAGTGAGATGTCATTTCTTGGTATGGAAATCACAGGTTTCCTGTATGACACCAATGTGTGTGCCCTGTGGCTCAGACCAGCCTGACCTGTGACTTTATAAGTAGTGTCTGCTTGGAGTTACCTTTGGCTGAGTGGCTGCCTGGTGTGAGGAACGTGAAGTTTTGGAATCGCGACCTGTCCCTTCTGTGCAGCGTGAGAGGTGTGAGCAAGCGTGGTAATGGGACGGAGCCCCCTGTGGTCCATTGTAGCAGCAGCCTACGACGGTTCGTCCAGTTGGGACAGGTGTCCCACTGGGCCCTGAATACAACAGGGTGTCCCTGTTCTCTCTTTCAAGTGTGGATATCATCACGCTCCCAACAACTGGGAAGTTATTCTCAGGGTGGGTGCGTGGCTGTTAGACTTCTTTATTTTAGTTTTGAGACCTTGAATAACGAAAAAGAAAAATCCTACCTCAAAATAATGATGCTTATTGTGAGTCAGCATGTGTGAGGCACCATACTGATGTACCACTGCTCTGCCTGCTTGGGGTGGTAGTGCTGTGGCGTCCGTTCTGACTCCTAGCCACCCTGTGTACAGCAGAGCGGAACCCTGCTGGTCTTTTCGTGCCATCCTCTCACTTCCGGTGCTGTACAGACAATGCTTGGCTGCTATTTGTAGCATTTTCATGGCCAGTTTTTTCGGAAGTGGGTGCCAGGTCCTTCTTCCCAGTCTCTCTCAGTCTGGAAGCTCTGGTGAAACCTGTCCACCGTGGGTGACCCTGCTGGTATTTGAAATACTGGTGGCATAGCTTTCAGCATCACAGCAACACGCAGCGCACCACACTATGACAACTGAGAGGCATGTGGTGTGGTTCCCTGACTGGGAAATAAACCCGGGCTGTGGCAGTGAGAGCACCAAATCTTAACTGCTAGACCACCAGGACTGGCTACTGTAGCTACTTAATCTCCTTTTATTTAATCCTTACAACAGTCCTTTGCAATAGTTGGTATTATCTCCATTCGACAGATGGGTAAACTGAGGCCTAGGGAGGGTAATCAGCTTTCTGAGGGCTGCAGAACTAGAGTCAGGGTTGGCCTTTGGACCAAAGTCTATCTGAATCCCAGTCCTTGCTCCCTTAGCCTCGAAGCCCTGCTGCATCCAGCGTGAGTGGGTAGACGTTAGGTTCCTGGGCTTTGCCTGACTGCTGTCAAATGCTCAGGCTGAGGAATAGAATTTGTTGTGGTCTGGCCTGGAAGCCTCAGGTTAGTTTCTATTGCGTATTTTCTGAGAACCTGTTTAGCGCAGTTAAATGCCACATACCAGCCATGGAGTTTTGAACAAATCACTTAATGGTTTTGTGCCTACCTTTCTTCATCTGTGAAATGGGGATTTTAACAGGACCTACATCCTGGAATTGTTAGGGGGATTAAATGGGTTGATGCATATGAAGGGCCTAGTGTGATACCTGCACATAGTGGGTCCATGTAAGCGTTCATTATCTGTTACTCTCCCCAAAGATGGCGTTGCCTGGATCATAGAAGGCCCTGTCTCGCGTGTGAGTTGATGGGTACTGTTGCCCCTTTCTAGGGGTGATGGATAGAACAGCGCGTTGAGATTTGGAAGATTCTGTGTCAGTGGCTTGGTCTGCTGCTGGGGTCTTGGCTCTCGAAGGGAAGATAGCATGCATCCTTTATCTTGAGGATGCTCCATGGGCATTGGGAACGCATTTCCTTTTCCGCCTCTGATGCCTATGTCTTTGCTGCCTCTGAGAGTGAGGTCCTGGGGAGCAGCGAGGGGACAGCTAAGACACCACTGTGTGAGAGGTCTCCCGTGAGCCTTCTCTCTCCCAGTTCTGGTCTTTATCTGCCTGGGGGTAGTTCCACCAATGACTGATCTGAAAGCATCACATTCATTTATTTGTCACTGGCTATGACAGGCAAGTTAATGCTAATGGATTCTTTTTTTAGCCTGTTGTCTGGGATGAGTTTCTCCCAAATGTCCTGAAATCTAAGGCATTAGGGGAATGTGTAACTTTTATGTCAGGGGAGGATTTAAAAGATAAATAGGGTTTTGTGTGAAAGGGCCTTAAATTTAGGTTAGGGGCGAGAGCAGCCAAGAGGGGATGCTGGGCCAGCCTAGAATCTTCTTTTTAAGAAATCCATTCAGAGTTTTAAATTGCTGTTTCTGTTTCAATTATGTGACAATTTCAAGGGTTTAGAAAAATCTAATAAAATGGTCTTGATGATGCATTCTGGGGAGAGAGTGCTTCAGAAGATCCAGGAGAATAAATTCCTTGGGGGTCAAGAGATTCTCATTCTTGCCACCTCAGGCCTTCTTTCTTCTGGGTTTTTTACATTTTTATTGTTTTGAAGGGCAGCATACAGTGTTGGAATGTATTCAGGGCTTCATCCATATCCTCCGCTGAAATGAATTATTCTCTTTGGGCAATTGCAAATAGACAGGCCACTGCAATCATTGGCGCTTTTTTTTTTAGCTGGCATGTTGTAAATGACTTTCAGAGTATGGTTTGTGTGTGTAGTGGTTCTGAATAAAGCACCAAAGAGAAGAAACTGGAGGAGGGGAAAGAGTGAGCGGAGAGGCCCTGTAAGAGTTTTTTCTTTTCTCCAATCAAAGCTTTTGAGAGTTTCCCAAAGAACAGAAGTTTACAATGGAAGCCAGCTTCGGGCCGCCTGCGGGAACAGAGTGCAGAAAGACCTAGCGTAGCAAAACGTGATGCTAAGTGACATTAATGAGGTGGCTGCTCTGGTGGGAGGGAGGCAAGGAACCAGCAGAGTCGCAGTTCCCATGACTCGCTCTCGGAGAAGCTTGTTTCCCTCTGCGTGTGCACGTGCATGCGTGGGCGCCTGTGTGTTTCTGCATGCACACGCACGCGTTGGTTCCTAAGTCTTCCAATGGAAGTTCTAATACGAAGCTACCATGTTCTCCGTCCTCTAGAGGCCATATGTGGCGAGTTCTCTGTTCCCACCTACTGAAAAGTAAAGTTTTAAACCGAGAGGCATTTTGTTTTACCTTCTGGTCACCTGCTGGAGCCTGGGTGGCTGGCATGTGAGGCTGACATCACCCAGCTGGGCACTGTTGGAACACCAAAGCCGAGAGTGGAAAAGCATTCTCATCTCTGAAATGGATTCCAGGGAGGCAGGAGGAGAAAACCCATTGGTGTGCAGCATTTTTTTTTTTTGTAAAGGCCCTAGCCTGATAACATTTCATATTGATGGTGTAAATGGAACATTGCAACAACTGCCTCTTAAATATTTTAGCGCCTTCGAGAGTATTCCGTATTTCCGTGTTACTTTTGGGCAAGAATTTCCAGTTAAGAAAAGCTGCCACATTTTGGGTGGGTCACCTGGTAAGGAGGTGAGAAACCTGGGTATTGCTGCTTTACTGGATGGGACCTTGGGAGTTCCTGCCTCTGTCGTCAGCCTGTTCCAGAAATGAAGCTGGCTTATCTTCTGTCTCATCCCTCATCGTCGTGTTTGGGTGAGCATTCCAAACAGGAATGGGCAAGTGTTTGAAATACTGCTGTGAGATCTTAAGGAAAAAAGCTAGATAGGACCTGGGGTGGGGTGGGTGGAAATACAGTGTGTATTTATTGATGCATGCTGGGTTTGGTTTTTTTTATCCCCTTCAACTCAATTTCCTCTGGGATAGCTCTCAAATATGTCATTTTTGTAGCTAAAGGCAAACAAACAAACAAACAAAAATGTTTAAACTTAAACACGTAACACTTAATAAAAGCAACCGGTGGCTTCACTGTTTCTTCCATCTGGGGAAAAAAGATCAAATTAGAATGCTTGAACGTGGGAAACAGTTGGGCTGTGGATCTCCCCAAGACTGCTACATGTATATATTTCCTCTTCTGTTTTCAAAGCAGATAATTGGTTTTAGTAAGAACTTCTGACTTGATTAGGGGGCCCTTAGGAAATTAAAGTGTGTTTGAATTTCACAAGTATAATTTTAATTATACAAATTTTGCGTTTTTCACTAGGGAGCCAGGTTCAGAACTTGTTTTTCTATACTAATAGGGGTAGTAAAGCTGATTATGGCAGAATGCCTTACTTAAATTGCTTTGAAAATAAAAATCCACGGATTTGATCATTGTTTTTCCCCACAGGACACAGTGTTCAGGTTAACGTCCATGCGCATCCCATATCCTTGTTAAAAATGATTTTTCACTGGATCCACACAACTGTGGAACTGACTGACATAGTGTGTTGGGGGGTGGACCTCATTATGAATTTTTCTGCTGCACTTGCTGGAAGAGTTCAATTAAAGTTCTTTTGAGCACGAGTCGTGGCTGGGCAGCTCGTGGCTGGCACACTGCCGCGTTGGCATGTTGCGATCTCCTTTATCGGCGCATCGTCCTGTTTGCTCGAAGCCTGGGCGTTCACAGCGCTAGCTCTCCTGGCTGCCCCTCTTCAGCGTGATCCCAGTGGATCAGAGCAGAACGTACTGTGGAAGCAGTTACCTGAGTCCTTCCCCAAGCTGTAAAGAGACGGTGGAGTGGGGACGATCAGACCCTCTGGGCATCCTGAGAAGGACTGATTGTGTTCATGGAAATGACCATTTTCCAGGGCCATCCAGACAAACCCCCAAGTATTGGGAAGTGCTTTGTGGGTTTGAACTCAAGCATCCTCAAACCTCTGCCCCTGTGCAGGGGCTTTAAAAGTTGCCTAGAGACCAGCTCCTTAGGCCCTCTGGGCTCTTGTCTCTGATATTGACAGGAGAGCTTACATAGAACAATTGTTCATGTTACAGAAATCATGAAACCAGCTGGCGAGTGATCTGGTGTCATACAGGTTGGGGCCTGGAAATAGGGGAAAGGAAAGCTCTAGATAGATGCCTGCTCCCACCCCATGCCCCACGCCACACTTAATTACTGACCTTATTATTTTTATTACTCTCCTTGAGGTGCCATGGCTGAGTGTTTAAGAGCATGGGCTCTGGAACCAGCCTGTCTGGGTTTGAATCCTCGTTCCACCCCTTACCAGCCGTGTGACTGATCAAGTTACCTAAATGTTCTGTGCCTTAGTTTTGTCATCTGTAAAATGGAGGTAATAATAGTATCTCCTTCGCGGGCTCGTTGTGAGGATTACGTGAGTTGACATGTAAAGTGCTTAGAATGGTGTCTGGCATGTGGTGAGCACTATGGATGCGTGATTTATATACAGTCCTGTTGGCAAGAGTGATGTCCTGTGGCAAGTCTGGCAAAATGCTGACTGTCTGCCTTCCTTGGTGGTTGGAGAATGGTTTTAAGTACAGCAGTCTGCTGCCTTACATATTTTTTTCTTATGTAATATTTGAGAAGGACGAAAGAGTGTATGTACACACGTGTGGATGTGTGTGTATATGAATGTATACGATCTGAGTGGAATTGTGCTATAATTCGGATTCAGACAAGTGCATGTGCGATAACAAATGAAGTATGTGGTTGGTAGGACCTGGCCTTTGGGCTCAGAGGGACCTGCTTTGAATCTTGCTGCTGCTGCTGACTCTGTGATCTTAGGAAGGTGTCTAAACCTTTCTGAGCTTCAATTCTACGCCAAAAAAATGGGGATAATAGAGTTGTGTATATGAAATGAAACACTATAAATAAGGCACCTGGTGTATGGTAGACACTTAGAATGTATTAATTTCTTCCTCCGTAACCAGGGATTTGTGTGTGTGTGTGTGTGTCTTGAAAGTGAGAAAGATACAAAGTGTTCTGCTCTTGCTGGAGATGAGACCAGCTGATGTGAGCTGATAAGTCCTAACAGGGCCGAGTAGAGAAAAACAGACCATAAGAGGGGGGTGTTGTTATCCTTAATCTACATGCCAAAGGATCGTCACAGGGGCTTCAATTCACAAAACCCAAATTGTCAATGGCAGGGAAATAATTTTCTTTGGTCAGAACCCTCCGATGGTGTCCATATGCCTTCGAACGTGGGTTTGTTCCTTTGACACTTGGTGGTCGGTGGAAGCCCAGGGTGGGATGGTTGACGAGGTTTGGGGGATGCTTGGAAGGAGGAATCACTTCAGGCAAATGAAAGAGTCCCAGCTATGAGGGCGGACAATTGGGAGCAGGGAGAGCGGTGGGATGGGGGATGCGCGTTACCTTTTCATAGAACCTTTTTCTTGGGGACAGGGACCATTAACTTTTGATCCACAAACACCTGAGCCCCATTATGTGTGTGGGAATGAGTTTGGCAGAGCTCCAGGAAATGCCGGTAGTTCCCGGCCGTCGGCCTGGGAGATCCCTGACCCTCAGATCTACTGTTAGGGCTGGGAACGCCCCCAGATGCTGTAGGGCCTTTGCAGTTGGTGTGTCCAGATCTCCTTGCTCATTTCCAAATTAGTCTCCTCCGCCTCAAGTTCATTGCGTGTTGCCGGGACTGAGGAACAAGACTGTGATTGTGGTGGATCCTGGGCAGGGGATGGGTGTGTGCGAACGTTAGTGTGTAGAGGATGGAAGAGGGTGGCCGGGAGGAGGGAAATCGTAGTAGATTACATTGACTAATTATAGGGAAAAAGCCATATTTGCTGCTCCATTAAGTGATTGCTAGGCTATGAAGCAGTTTATTGTAATTAATGCAGAAACAGCAAATAAGTGTTGGGCTTGGAGTGGAGGGTCTCCAGGCCCCCTGCCCCCAGTTCGGCGCTCTGTGCTCACTGCCCCCGTCTTGATCCTGTGAGGTAGACGGTCTTGGGGGACACCTCCCTCTGAAGGGCTGTGGTGGAGTCTCTGAGCAGGTTTTTCTGGTTTATTTTGATGGATAAGCCGGAGCTCTTCCTGATCTCCTTAGGACTCTTCTGAAGGAGTTTTTATGTTTTCTGAGGGTGAAGGAGGAGAGACAGACCCATGCCATCATTGCTATTCTCGCCACAGTCCTTTTAATTTCGGCACACGAAAGTGGCAGGTTACACATCCAAGTCCATCGAGTGACGGGCCGTGTGGAGTTGTGATTGCTTTCCTTGATGATTTCTTGTTCAAATCAGCGGTGCTCTTAATTTTCCAGATGAAGTAAAAAGAAAATTGGAGACTCCCCTCCCGCCCCGCGTCTCTTCATCCAAGGTTTTCTGAGCATGACTCTGATTTGGAGGGTTAATATTAATTAGGAGCCAGTTTAGACCTCGGTTGCTTGATGAGGGAGCTTCAGTTGTTGAGACAAACGTTGCTCCTTTTTGCGCGTGTCTGCTTTTGGTGGAAGTTTCTGGATTTAAAAGTCAAAGGAGTAAATATGTAGAGAGAAAGAGATCAGAGAGGCTGACTCCTAAAGAAATGCAACAGATTCTCCTGGATCTTCAGAGAAGACCATGAGGAGAGAGCAGGGGCGTCTGGATTCTGAGGACGTTCTGCCTCCATCGACCTGCTCCCCCTCCCCAGCAGCGTGGGACCTCCACCAGCTTGCTGCCGCTGCTCTTTGCCTCAGTTTCCTTCCCTGTCAGCGAAGGTGGTTTCTTCAGCTTCCTGAAAGAGGACTCATGACTCATTTCCCTAGTTCCCAAATTGAGTGATGCTTGAATTTCTCTGAGGCGAGTCCCATGTTAGTGCCAGGTCACAGAGAGATGCTTCATTTTGTGCTGAGGCTCAGGTGCTGGCTTCCAAGCCTCACGCTTGCTGACTTGGTCTTTCTGGGGAGGGTGGCAGAAAGGACAAGGACAGAGAGAGAGCCAGTGAGCGCCACTGGACAGCTAGGGGACAGGAGGCCTAGAGAGGAAGTGACCTGGGCTGTGTAGGTTGGATCACATTAGAGACCTCTCTTTGGCCTGTGGGTTTGGGTTGGTTTTCTTTTGGCAGGGTGATGGGGGTCGGAGGGAGGCCAGCTGACCATGATGCGAATGTTCCAGGTGTAGCGGGAGAAACCTGCTTTCTGATTCTTTGCTCGGTGCCGATTAGCTGAATGTGACCCTCGGCCAATTGCCTTGCAACTCTGTGCCTCAGTTTCCCCCTCTGTAGACTGAGGAAGAATGAAGGAGTACGTGGTGGGAGGCAGGTGGGCTTAGGGTTAAGAGAATGGGCTTAGGAGGCAGGTGGTCTTAGAGTTTTATTTCTGAACTTCGAATTTCCTAGCTGCGTGACCTGCAAAGTTCCGTTAACTTTGCTCGTCTTCAGTTTCCCTATCTGTAAGTGGGATAATATAATACGAGTACTTGCCTTACAGGGTCGTTGCAAGGGTTGCATGCGACATTGTTCTGAAGTGCTCAGCACAGTGCCTGGGAGGTGGTTAGCACTTTATATGTGGGAGCTGCTTTTACTGTTCGCAGCTACATAGTGGTCTGACCGAAGGTCCTAAGACGGTTGCCAAGGTGAGGCCAGAAGGGGCCACATCAAGAAGACGTTTGGGCTCCACAGATTGACTTTCTGATTTGGACAGGGCTTCCCACAGAGGGAGATGTGCGGCCAAAGAGGTGAGGCCTGCTGAATGCCTGGCCTGGAGCTTAGAGGAAGAAGTGCCTCGGACGGTGATCCTGCACCGGGCTGGAGAGGGTCTTGGCATGTCTTAAGGTGTGTGCCCTGGCTGCCCTGTGAGCCCTCCAGAGCAGAGGCAGGTCTGGGCTGGGCCTGCCTGTATTCCCGAGCTACAGGCTGCAGCTGCCCTGGCACCAGACAGCTTCACGGGTCAGGGCTGGGGTCTCCCCTTGTGTGCCCTCCTAGCCACTTATGTTTTCTGTGGGAGAAGGGGAGGAGGGAGAAGAGGAGTCTCAAGTGCCGTGGAGACCCACCTTAGCTTTGGGAAACCCACGTCTGGTACTGTCTGAAATTGGAAAGCCTTGCTTGACTGAGGCAGGGCTGATCAAAGGCCATTTGCGATTTCAGAATGTTCTTAAGTGTGTTTGGCAGACGAAGTTCTGTCTTTTGATTGCCTCCTCTTCCACTGTCCTCCCCTCCTTGGGGAGATGGCTGTGAGTCGGCACCAGCACCTGTTGCTCATGCCTCGTGTGCAGCAGGCATGTCTGAAGTGGGGGCAGGTCCATGCCCTTTTTGGCCACTGCTGACGTGGAGCCGTGGACACCAGTGCTGTGTGGCCAGCTGGCTCCCAGTGGCTGCATCTTGGCTTCCTTTTCAGGGACAGGCCTGATTAGGTGCTTAAGAGGTGGTGGTGGTATACTTTTATTGTTATTCACTTGAAGGGAGGGTGGAAAGAGGGAGTGTGGTGGAAAGCGTCTTGCAGGAGGGGAGAAAGGGAATACATGCAAAGGAGCACCAGGTGCAGGCCGTGTATTGGACAAACAGAGTTGCTGGGGGCGCTGTCAGGCCCGTAGAGACATAGACTCAGACACTGGCCCTGCCCTCCGGCGGCTCCCAGGCTGGCAGGGAGGCAGGCCTATGAACTGGGCAGTGTGCTAGCGTGAGGACAGGGCCGTGCCCAGGAGGGACACAGAGGAGGGAGCGGGCGGGGCAGGCCTCGTGGAGGAGGCTCCCTGTGAGCTGAATCTTGAGAGGGGAGATCCTCGGGTGCAGGGAACTGTGGGAGCAGTGAGGGAGCCTGGCTTTTGGGGGATGTAGCAAATTGTTCCTTCTGGGCTGGAGTCACCTTGCAGAGGAGGGCGGGGTGAAAGATTGATTGGCTCACCAAGCAGCAAATGTCTGGAGCTCCGATCCTGAGCCAGACCCAGAGCTGGGGAGTGGGGGTACAGCTGTGACGAGGATGACACAGTCCCCGCGTTTGCATCTGGCAGGGGACGTATTCATTAAACAACTTATTACAGGGTCTGTTACTGGAGAACAGTTACCATAAATGCTGCAAAAACGCGTCAGGCATTTGAGGGAGCATAGTGAGGAAACCAGGTCTCCTGCAGGGTTTTGGGGAGGCTTCCTGGAGAAGTGCATTGAGCCTAGCTTGAAGGATGAACATAAGCGTGAACTTGGGGAGGGAGGGTCCGGGTGCATTCCTTGTGCTGGAATGCAGAGAGGGGAGCAGGGAGCCGTGAGGCTGGGCCATCTGTTCCGGGGTTGAGGTTTATTCTTATCCTGAGAGGGTCGAGGAACCCACTGAGGGGTTGAAGAAGGGAAGGGAGATAATCAGTTTCGACTTTTGAAAAGGTCAGTCTGGCAGTCTGTATGGAAAATGGCTTGTGGGAGCCCAGGCACATGTGGTGGCATCAGTGAGATCTGCGTGAGACGATGATGAGACGGTGGTGGTCTGGCTGGGTTCTGGGAAGTGGACGTGGAGACCAGTGGGTGGATTCACGGTGCGTTTGCAGATCGGAGCAGCAGCTTGGTGGTTTGGTTCACTGAGAAGTGGGAGGTGTTAAAGGTGAGAGGCAGGTTTGGCTTGTTGTCTGTGTGGACAGGGCCCACCCCCTGCCGTCCCTACCTCGGTGAGAATGGAAACAGTGGCCCCCATGAGAGACAGCCTGGGCGGGGGGCCTGGCACAGGGTGTGGAATTTAATCCTTTGGCTGAGAACATACACGTTCTTGGTGATGTACCCCTTTGGCAAACTTTTTTTGAGCGTGCACTTGTATGCTTATTTATAAATGACACGCATGTACTACTGTGTTAAAACATGTACCTCGTAAGTCATAGATAAGTAATTAAAAATAAAAAAGGATGAGAAAAAAAGCTACACACAAATAAATTAAGTTCTAGTCTTTCTCCCCCAAACCCTGCTTTGGGGACCATCGCTTTAGGCTATAGGGAGCCATCAGTCAGTTTTAGGGTGGGGTGGGCTGGTCGGATGGGTACTGGGGAAAGAGCACTCTGCAACCCAGGGGCCCTGGGCTGAGTTCTGTGCAGGCGAGGGGTCCATGGTGGGTACCGGTACCATCTTTCCATCATTTGTGGCCTGGTGAGTCAGGGGCGTGAGATGGCGGTGTCATGTCCCCCAGAAGTGGTCTTGGCGATGTCACAGGAGGTGTGAAGGCTCCCTGGGGCTTGGTGTTTGCTAGTCTCTGTGTGCTCATCCCACGGGAATGTGTGGCGAGGCTCATTTCCATGTGGTCCAGTGGGTGCCTTCCTGTTCGGTCCAGAGGGCTGAAGGCCGCAACTGGCCGTGAAGAGCAGAGCTTATGTAGAGAGCAACGCATGAGGATTCTGGCCCTGGCACATCCACTACCTGCAGTGGCACCCGGCCAGTTCCCAGCCCATCGGGGCCTCTCTTTCTGTTTGTCTGGTGGGTTGATAATAATACTTCCTACTGAATACTTCCAAGGCTGAAAATGACGCAGTGAATTGTTTCTATCTTTGCGATCCACGATCCACGCGTTCCTCTGAGTTTCCTCTCCTAGTCCCTTCCAGCCAGTTGGAATTGCTGCCCTCACTAGGGCTGGATTCTCAAAGGCTAATTCCGTTCCAGCCCACTCCATTGAACTCTTCCTTGGAGCAGAACCCAAGCCAGGATCTCGCCTTCCAGAGGATGCTTTAAAGAGCCTTGTTTCCCAACAGATTGCATTTCAGTCTCCCTGAGCGCAGCCGTGCTCAGCGGAGGCCTCCGAGCCGTTTTTTACATGTGAGAGGTGAGCACATCAAAGGTGAGCCCGTTCTGCCTCAGTGAGGCCTTTTGTGTAAAAAGGACCTTCTGGAGTAAAGCAGTCAGGTTGACTGACAGCCGCCAAAGCTACCCAGCGACAGACCGGCTCCGTGGGATAACTCCGAGAGAAATCAGGGCCAAGAGCACACAAAAGGATGCCCAGAACCGGAGGTGGAGAAGCCTGATGGAGATAAAACGACCAGAAAAATGTGTCTTCAGTTACGACGTAATGCGGAGCCGGGCTGAAGCGAGCGACTGAGCATCAGCGTTTACAGTTTGTCCCCACATTGAGTTCTCTGGTTTTATTTCCTTTGAGATCAAAGCAGGGAAACTAGAAGTTGCCACTCCTGGGCTCAGTTTCAGATGATGTTGGTCTCCCTTGCTCTGTGACCTTGGGGCTTCGTGGCTTTGCTGGGGGTGACTGGGGTTCGTTTCAAACAGAAAGTGGGAGGTGTGATGCAGTGTTGTAGTCAGAAGGGGCTCTTAGAAACACCCAGAAAGGGCATTGAGAGGACTGGAAAGCAGCCTGGTGGGCCAGTCCAGTGTTTTCTGAGGCTTCCCAGATATCAGGAGTCTGGAAGTTTCTATTTGTTAGCCTTGCTGTTTCTGCAAGGGGCCATCCTGAAGGCTTTTCTGCACAGAGACAAGGGCCAGGCCTGGAGAATTCCTGCCCCCTGCTGCATAATAAATCTGATACTAAAATTAGTGCCGGCCTCCTGAGCCGTAATTCTTGCTGAGGTGATAAAGAAGCGCATATGTGGCTGGCTTGTCTTTCAGGATTGGAGGATGTCGCTTGATGTCAGATGGGTGTCCAGGTCTCAAAATCAGTTTTTGATGACCATGTCTCTGATTTCCTTGCTTCCTCTCTGTCGTGTTTTGTATGGATGGGAGTAGGTAGCGGGTGGATAGTGGGGAAATATTTTAGTTTGCATAAGTTGCTGTCACAGTAGGTAGATGTTCCTTGAGAATCTTTCTGAAGGTTTTATAATTGAGTCTTTTACCTCAGCGACAAGACATTACTCACCTTCTCTCAAGTGTTTACTTTATGCTCTGTGGAGGTGGGGAGAGGGCAAGACTCTTTTTTTTCTTCAGGAAAAATGTGTCTGTGAAAGAGGCTTGCCATCCAGGGCAGTTGGGTGACCGGCTATTAAAGTTGTAATAATTGAGGACACATCTGGGTCCCTCAGTGGAGGAAGGCAGCCCTTCTGGCCGGGATGACTTTTGCTTTTAAAATAACGTGTTCACCTTTAACTGCAAACGTCTGTGACGAGAGTTGTATTTAATTTTAAATTGCCCATGACCAGCAACCCTCTGTGACTCTTTAAACAATAAAATGTTTTTCATCTTCCTGCAGCTGTGTTCTCTGTGTGGGGGCTTGTCTTTTTTTTGAGGAGGGGGGAGAGGGAGCTCGTGTGCCCCTCCCCGCTCTCCTCCTTTCCCCTTTCTAACTCGCCAGGATTTCTAGAAAGCACTGTTCCACTAGGTGTGGGATCCCCACCGTAAACTCTCCGCAGTGAGTGGCTGGGAAGTTTATGAGCAGGGTCTGAATGGGTCGTTCAGTAATGTCAGCCCCTGGGGCTGGAGTCCTTCCTCTGTGGGCAGAACCCAGAAGTCGGTTTGTGTCCGTGACCCTTTAAAGAGCCCGTATCTTTTTCTCCCTGCTCCCACCCCCCTCAACTTCAGGGGCTTGATTTCTGTCTGTGATAATCAGAAACAGATTTTGGCTTCTGATCCATTATAGATGTGTTTGAGATGGATGCCAAGCCTTAAGCCACTTAAAGCGCATGTGAAAATATATTCAGATACAAAAGAAAGAAAGGAAGAGAGAGAAAGAGGAAAGAAATAGCCTTTTCCACATCCCCTGAGCCAAAAAAAAAAAATCCCGAAACGACAGCGCACAACAACAAAACCCTCAGTCCAGGCCCTGAAAAAACATGGGGAGAGAAGATGGGGCTCCGGGGTCAGCAAAATGGGTGAGGATGTTAAAAGGGTGCAGGACCCACGTGGCCGCCCCGGAAGTGGGGTCTTTCGGTGGTGGGAGTGCTTTCCCCCAGTTGGGGGGCCGTGCACAACCCAGGCACCCAGCGTGGGTGGCAGGTTGGCGGGGAGGCCTGGGGAGCCTTCACAGTGTGCCCAGCAGGGCTCTGTATCTATTCAGGATACCCTTGGGTCGGGAAATATTGATGGCTCTCTTGTTTGTAAACAGTCTTTAAAGGGACGTGGTGCCAACCAAAATAGCCAGCTTGAGGCGACTGAAGAGTGTTAGGGGGGCTCTCGACAGGGAAGCCCACGGATCTGATGTCCTGGGTCAGCACGGCCCAGGATTTATTTTCCTTTTTAATTCTAAAAAGAGGCCTGCAGAGTCGAACAAGGTCCGAGTATTGGTGTCTTTTCATCCTTGTCGAATTTTTTCTCTTTAATGAAAGTGCTCTGTGGGCCCCGCTGGCCTCCACCCGGTGTGGTTGTCCTGGTGATGCCTGGCTGCGGGGGTTTCAAGGTGGCCCTCACTCCAGCTGTCCTTAAGGCTCACACCTGTGTTTGTCTGCCCCCCCTCCCCCGCCCCCACGTTTACAGTTCAGCTGCTGGCCCAGAACTTGCACTCATGTGTCTCTCACTCCAAACAAAAAATAAACCTGTGTGTTCTGTATATGTATTTTGGGGTGTGTGTGTGTGTGTGTGTGTGTGTGTGCTTTTTCTCTCGATGAGTTTGTTGCCTACAGCTGTGCAGCCACAGCTGGCTTTGAAATCTGGAAAAAATATATTTTTTTAAGTGGGGGTAAGGCTGCAAGTAGGAGGAGATGGGGTGGTGTGGTTTGACTATAATCACACACAAGCCACTCTGACCCCAAGCTTTTAAGAAGAAAGCATTTAATTAAAATATTGTAAGAGACAGTTAATCGGGAAGAAAGTTTTTTAGGGTTGGCATTCCTGTTTATCCTAGTGTAGATTTTTCTTTTGGTCACCATAGAGACGAGAAGCATGGAGGGGCTCAACGGTACCCTCCCTACCCCCCTCCTGGGAGGCATGGCCCAAGCTGGGGGGGGATGGGAGAAGTGAGGTCAGGATGTCTCCCAGTGCCCTCAGTCAGCTGGAATGAAAACTCCCCTTTTTGCCTCGGGGAGCCAAGTTGGTAACAATTTATTGAAGCGAATGAGCTGAGCAGTGGTCAGTTTTGGATTTGCTTTTGCTGGAATCCCTCCCCTTTCTAGAAGCGTCGTAGGAGGAAAGGAGAGAAGGTTTCTGTGCATAGATTAGCTTTGGTTTCTCAGAAGTTTCTCCTTTCCAACTTTTGAAAAATGGTTTACATCCCTCAGCTGGGACTCGCCTTTTCAGATAAGGATTCCTCAACATGGTTGTTGGAGCCAAGCACAGAGCGTTGCTGAGGGACGGAACACGCTCTGTGTTCAAGGCTGGGGAGCAGTGGGCTTTCAGGGGAGGCGAGTCCAGGTTCAAGGATACCACGTTTTCCCCTCCTAGGAAGAAAGACTGGGTTTTTGTTTTCTGTTGCTGTCTCCCTCCAACTGCTTAGAGTAAATAGATTAGCAAATCAGCTAAAACCAAAGGAATGAACAAATAAAGGAGTTTGCAGTGGACACAGACAAGGCTCTGTTTAGGGGCTAGTTTGCATTTTATGTTTTCACGTTGCCCCGTATTCTCTCACTGCTTCTCCTGGTACTTGCAAATCGGAAGCAATCGGAGGGAAAAAAGAGGGTACGACACTTTTCAGGACTGAGGCCCGTGGCGGGGTCAGGGGAGTAGGCAGTGCTGTGTGCTGTTAGCAGGCTTCAAATAAAAGTCGTTTGTGGAGACCCAGGCCCCTCAGTTGTCTGGGAAGCTTCTGTGTCCTTAGTAGTTGTTTTGAATTCTGTGATGGAGAGCTGAACTTTTGAAAACAGTACAGGAACATCTCCCCAAAGAGGTGTTCCTGAGAATTTCGGTTTAAATGGAATCCTATTTTCCCAGCAAGCCTCATTATATTTTTAGAAATGTTTTCGTTTCTCATTGGCCATCCATTAGCAAGGCTCCTAGCACTTTCTGTCTTGTTCTGATTTCCCGAATAGGTGTTTGCATGGATGAGGGGTTATATTAAAAAAAAAAAATACTGAAGGGCACTTTTTTTCACAGGAATCAATACCTTTTCGTCCTACATGGATGCAGTGCGAGTGGGCACCCAGTCTGCTTTCTCCCTGTACCTTCCTGATGACGGCAAGAAAGGGGTCACGCTGTTCCTATTAGCCAGCTAGCTCTCTCTCCCTCCTCCCGCCCTCCTTCCTTTCTTCCTTCTCCCCTTTCGTTTCTTTCTTTCGTTTTCTCTTGACTGATAACTAACTCCTTGTCCCGTTTCCAGGATTTTGAAAGAGTAATTTCATGTGGGCCAACAGAACTGGGGGCCTTCGTTTCCCTGGATTTTTGGCATTAAGGAAACAACTTACAAGTCGATTTCTCTTTAAAGACTGAGCGTGGATTTTCAATGTGTGAGGGGGAAAACTCTGAAGGTGGTTTGTGGCAGTTTTTTCCCCCTCTCCTGGAGGCTGTGTCCTGGCATTTTCCTCGAGGGTCAGTCCTGGTAAGAACTGCTGGCCTAAATCAGTGTCTCTGAGAATCATTGATTCGCTAATTGCTCATAATCGGGTCCTGGCTTCCCCGTCCTGCTGGGAGCGCTTTTGTTTCCCACTATTCTGCAAGGAATTGGACGGATTTCTGGAGTGTTTAAGAGGTACCCAATAAAAGAGTTTGGCATGCCACTGTTGCTAGTTGTGTTTCTCGGAGGTGACCACGCCGTTGGTATCCGGGCTCCATAAACAAGAGGTTGCCAGTGACCTTTCCCAAGGTCGCTTGTCTGATGGAGAGTGTATTCCCCAGCACGCTGTGGGCCTCAACTTAATTTGTTCTTTTCCTAAGGCAAAGTGACCTCCCTGTAAACCTGCCTTTTTTTTTTTTTCCAGCGAACAAACAGAATTACGAAAGGTGTGTTCTAGGAGAGAGCAGGCAGCCTTGGGAGTGGAGGAGGAGAAGCCGGTAGCCGCTCATTAAAATGTGAGGTAGGGTCAGGCTTATTATGGAGCGCAGGGTCCTGCAGGTTAGAACTGATGCCCAGGGACAGAGAGAGGCCCAGAGAGGGGCCGGCCTGGAGAGAAACAGTGCAGACATTTTTGAAGCAACGTTTCTCCTGGCATTGGGAATTAAAAAAAAAAAGCAACCCTAATGGCTCCATATTCATGGTCTATATAATAGTACTCTGCAAATAAGTGGTCTCAGAACGCTCTTTTTTCCTTTTGCTAAACCTTCATGATAAGATCCTTCCCAAGGGCCTCCGAGGAGCTGAGAATGCCTCCTTGCACTGTTAGGGGAATTCGTGCAGCCCAGAGAAAAGGAAGCACAAAGCTACTTTCCTCGGTGAACGCCCAGCCGTGGGGGTCGCCCTGACTGTCCTAGGGGCCAGTGAGTCTGGAAGCCCTGTTGTACCTGAGTTTGGGACCCTATGATTTGTTGGCTTATCATCTCTTCCACAAATCCTTTGTGTGGGCCTTGGGGAGGGGTGCAGTGAGGAGAGGCGAGCAGGTTGGGATGGTTTTCAGATGGAGACGGCCAGTGTATATACCAGTGACGTGGGCCAGTCCGCACCTGGGTCCTCATTCCCAGGGTCTTGCGTGTTGATCCTCCCGTGACTCAGTTGGCCACATGCTTCTGTCCTGAAGTTGTTGGTTTGTGTTCAGTGTTGGGGGTTCTGTTTCGCTTTGGGCGTCCAAACACAGGTGGGAGCTGGGGCTTTAGCTTAGCAAAGAGGCTCGTGGTGTTTCTTGGCCTTTCTACTCTTAAACTGAGGCATTAGAAGGCAATTCCCTTGCTTCGTTTAAACCTTCACAGTTGCATGCGGCCAGCCCGACTTCTAGCCCTCCTTCTGTGAGTTATATGCAGTCAGATGGGGCCCATCGCAGGCCCTGCCTGGAGGGGAGGCAGGCTGCAGTTTCTAGTGGGTTGTGAGGGAAATCAGAGCCCTGTGCTCACCCTGGCTCTGGAGCAGATCAGAGGGCAGCTGCTGACAGTGCCTTGTGTGAGGGGAGTGCCAGGATCGTGCTGGGCCATTTTCCGGAAGGGACCCTATAGACGATCCAGATGCCGTCAGATTATCCCCTTCCTAAAACAGCTGTAGGGTGGGGTGTGGGAAAGCAGGCCCAGGGCGGTACCAGGAGCAGCAGGAGATGCCCAGGGTAGCTTTTGGGCTTCCTCTTTTTTTATTTCTCCATCCTTCCATGATGGGATGGTTAGGAGAAGAGAGGCAAGGTAGTATAGTAGATAGGACCTATTCTTAGAGAGAGTTCTGGGATTGAATCCTGGCTGTGTGACCTGGCCAAGTTGCATAACTTCTCTGAGCCTCGTGTGTCATCTGTAAAATGAGGATAATAAGACTTGCCTGATGGCTGTGGGCACAGACGCACCTTCTGCAGAGCACCTAGCACAATGCCTGGCATCCACTGGGCGCTTACTCAGTGCTGATTGTTCAGCCAGACTGGATCCAGCTGTCGTCGCTGGGAAAGGCAGGAGGCTGTGCAGGTATTAGACCTTATACCTGTTGATTAATTTTGCTGATTTGGACCAAGGAGCCACAGCGTGAAGTTCAGGCCTCGAGGCCCTTAGTTGGGCCCCTCTCTGCAGAGTCTGCCCTCTCCCCACCCCCTCGGGGTCTGTTGAAGTGAGGTTTAACCTCCCCGTCGATTCAAGACAGTCAGAGTCCCAGCTTCTTTTGGGTCACCGTCCTTTTCGCTGGCTCCTGTTGATGGAGAGCAGCTTGCACCGAGGGAGCGGGGGCTGTGATCAGTGCAGACCCTCCAGATTATAGATCGCACCTGTTTGGTTTCTAATTTGTGCTTGATTTACTGGGGTGCTGGGAGAGGCTGGTGTTAGGAGGGGCAGAGGCCGTGGGAAGAGTGTGCGAGTGTTAATGTTTAATGACTGTCAGAGCTCTGGTCCAGGGTTTCTCAGCCTCGGCACTGTGGGCATTTGGGGCCAGATAATTCTTTGTTGCTGGAGTGGGGGTGGGGGACGGGGAGGGTGCGTTGGGGTGTGAGGTGTACACTGTAAGATGTTTAACGGCATCCCTGGCCTCTGCCCGCTAGATGCCAGTGGCACCCCCTTCCCAGTTGTGACAACTAAAAATGTCTACAGATATCGCCAGATTTCTCTGGGGGGCACAGTCAGCCCGGTTGAGAATCACGGGTCTAGCCCCACAGGTGGCTTCTGTACAGGAAAAAGGGGAAAGGTTTGTGTGTGTTCTGAGGTTCTGTTCTATGTGGGGTGGAACCTGGACAGTGAAATGAGAGCAGGAAGGCACCCAGAGAAGACCCCTGGGCCAGGCTGGGCCCCTGACAGTCCCCTCTGGGGTCAAGAGAAAGGGCAGGGAGAGTGATGTTTCCCTGGGCCAGTCCCCTGTGGAGCTTGTCATGGCGAGGGACTTTTTTTTTCCCCCCCGAAGTGGCTTCATATTCAGGGGCTCCCCGCCGGCCAGTGTTTTGGCTTCAGGTATTTGGTTACAAGCTCACGAGGTTGACCTGCCCCTCATCCTCTGTGCACACGAATTCCTCACTCAGAGGAACAGGTGCACAAGATGGACTTTTATTTGAAATGAATTCATTAAAAAAAACCCACTTTCTCTTGCCAGGCCTCTGCTGTCCTCGTCTCCCTTTTCTTCTTTTTCTGTCGTCTGTAAGACGAGCCGTCTGTGAGGTGGGTTGGCCCGGGATTTTCCTAGCCTCTGATTAAAGGCAAATTATCAAATGGAAGTTGAATGTTGCTGCTGTGCTTGTAAAAAAGTCAGTTGTGTGCCATAAAATCCATCACAGCTCCCACCGTGAGAAGGAGGAGGGCCGTGAAGTGTTTAGCGATCTTAGTGTGGTTTCCAGTGGGCTGGCTCCCACGCAGGGGAAGGCAGCCTGTCGGCACAGTGTGCCACGATCTTGTTTCTTAGCTTTTGGTGAGTGAGTGAGTGAGAATCCTGCTGAAACTGGTTGGTGGGAAGCTCAGAGAGGAGACCTGGGTGCTACCGCAAGTTGTCAAGTGGAGGCTTTAGATATTGAACTTGGAACCAGATGGCTTTATGGGCTGGAAGTGGGGGCTGTGATGTCTCAGTGACTTCAACCTCCCTTTTATTTAGAATGAAAGATGCTTGTTGTGTAGTTGGAGCTGGTGTGGGGTGTCCGGGCTTGGAGAGGCAGTGTAGCCTAGTGGTTGAACACCCAGACATAGCAACCCGGCTGCGCGGCCAGGTATAAAGATGGGGCTGTGGGCAAATTATTTAATCACTCTGCGCCTCGGTTTGGTTTTCTTGGCTGTTAAACGGGGATGAGAGGCATAGCACCTACTTCAGAGTGGTTGTGAATATTTAATGGCAGTAAAGGGCTGGGCCTAGCGCCTGGCAGGGAGTAAGGAAGTCACCCTTAGTTACATTCTTAGTGGTTATATTATTCTGGAATGGCTGGTTAGCCGTGCTCCTGAGGTTTTATGACAGTGGTTCGCATACCTCACTGCGCAGAAAAATCACGTGGGCCCTTCCCTGGATGTGTTGAAATTGGGGTCTCTGTTGAGGGGCCCAGGCATCTCCATTCAGTGTCCCAGGTGGTGCTGATGCAGGTGGTCTGCAGAGAATTCTGTGACTCCTTAAGGGCAGCGTTTATTAGATTCTTGAGGAATGAGGCTCTCTGATTTCATCACAATGTCGTTCTTCACCTCGGATTCTCTAGAAATAGTTCTGCCCGCTCCAGGTTGCCTGATGGGGAACCTGATGTGGGTGGGTGTGGATGCCTGCCAGCTGCTCAGCTCTGCCCCTGCGTCAGGTCCCACCGGCACCAGCCGCAGTGGGCCGAGGGAAAAAATCTTCTGCTCTGCCCGCAGCGCTTCCCTGTTTCAGGCTGAGCCAGCGTCCCACGCCCGGTTCTCACTTTGCGGGCGAGAGCTGTGGGCCTGTTTCGCAGGTTGTGCCGTTTCAGTGGCTAACTGGTATGTGTGTGTGCGTGCGTGCAAAAGAAAACATCAAAATGTTTGGGGAGTGTTTTAGGAAAATAGCAAGGAGCAGATTGCCAAGATTCGCTTATATGTTTCTTTTTCTTTCCTTTTTGCCATGTACATGTGTGATCCGCATCCCGGAGCATTCTGAAATGCAGCTTTGGCTTTTCCTTCTCCAACTGTTCTTCCTTACAGCGGAGAGGATACAATTCAGCACCAATAATACTGAGCAATAAATAACCCGGGGAAGATGAATAGCCTTGTGTGGTGGTAAATTAAAGTTGATTTATTGCACATAATATGTACAGGTGCTCCTAATGTAATTAAGCAGCGAGGCTTTTAATGCTGCAGAATCTGAAAGAAGACCCAAGAAAATTGGGTCTTAATAAGGCTTATTGAAATAACAGCTAAACATGCTGCTTCATAGCATTAGAGGATGCCGGAAGATGGATCGACTGCGCTGCTTTTTCCTATGTGCCGAGATGACACTCCTGACCCGTCATCAGCAGGGCGCATCCTGGGATTGTTTTCCTGCAGTAAGACTGGGTTGTGTGGCCCTGTCTGCACACCCTGGCCTCGCCCTCCCTGTGACCAGCAGTCAGGTGGCTGGCTTTTGAACAAACTTTTTGCAAGTGAAAGGCAAGGTTGCTGACAGGTATGGAACTCAAGACCCCAGCCTCATTAACACCCCATTCTAACTAACTGTGACAGGCAAGAAAGGGTTGGTTCATGGAGTAAATTCACCCCACCCCACCCCGGCCATGGGCCCAGCACTATGTGAGAGATGGGGAGACAGGGATGAAAACAAAAAGCAAAACAGCCCGCATCCTCAGGAGGGCTAGTGGGCGAGGCCGGCGTGTAAGCGCAGGGTTGCAGAGACAGTGGGAAATGTCGCAGTTGAGGCAGAGGCAGGGGAGTAGAGGAGGGGGTGAAGTCACGGAGAAGGGGCATTGGTGGAGAACGGATTGGGGGCTGGGAAGGCCCCTGGCGGCCGTGAGTACAGGACGGAGCTGTGGGTCAGTGGCCCCAGGGGAAGGGAGGTGGAGGGTGGGGTCAGAGTTTGAGTGGGAGAGGAGGCTGGACACCTGGTTTGGGGGCAAGAACAGAGGAGATTTTGCCGTTTTAAGCCAAGATATGGAGCCTGTACCTGAAGGCAGTTTGAAATCGTGAGGCTCCTGAGCGACGGCAGGACCAAGTTCATGTTTTAGAAAGAAACTTCTCAGCAACATTGTGGGTCCTGGTTTGAGGGAGACTAATTGGCTAGAACAGGACCTGGACAGGAGCTGAGTGAGTATGAAAAGGCGGGAGTGAGAGAGAAATCCTCAGGAGGCCTTAGACCTGGTTACTCGGGGGGTGGGACCTGGAGAGAGGGGCAGCCAGTGCTGAGCCAGTGCTGGTTGGTGTAAGAACCCCCCTGGGCTGCTTGTTAGAAATGAAGGTGGGGGGTTCCTCACCCTGGGATCTCCAGCTGCTGGGGTCCCTCGTGTCTGGGACCGTAAGCGGGTCCCCAAGGGATGCTGAGCCTGTGGACCTTGATCTCACCGGGGGAGGCTGCTCGAGGTTCCCTAGGAAGTGTGAGTGGGTTATTCCACAAAGAATGTTGGGAGGAGAAGGAGCCAGTGAGGGGTCAGAAAGGATGGAAGAGCTCCTACAGCCTTTTCGTGAATTGCCTTAGGAGCTCAAGACTTTAGACAGCCGAAAGAAATGCAAATGTACCCCAAGGCTCTGAGAAATGGAGCCCCCCCACAGGTGTGCCCCATTGTATGAAAATCCGCTATACAAAAACCTTGACTTCTGGAACAAGCTATGTCAAGGAGAGAGAATTATTCCCAGTACCAGAGGTTTCAGAATAAGATCTTTTTAAGTAATGAGCCAATCTTTTGAACCAAAACATACGATTTGATTTTCTCTGTAGAGGGCCTCTGTTGCGAAACTGAGGACATTTGAACAATTTACTGCTTATGCTCCACAAGGTTAAAAAAAAAGTCCATCTACTTGGTCAGCGGTATTGAGTGCCTGTGGTTTTCAGAGCAACTCCTGGGTGAATCCAGAGTGGTGTTTGCTCCAGAGCCTGGGGCCGCAGATGAGGCTGGGGAGAGAGAGACCCAGGGCTCTCCTGTTCGAAAGACCTGCACAGGACATGACCTGCTTCTGGCTGGGAGTACAGGACCGCCCAGAGGTATGTGCATAGCTGGGGGAGCTCCTGGCCCCGGGGGGCTGTTGGGCCTGCTGTGAGCTCCTGGGCAGTGAGAACCCCATTGTGGCGCCCTTCATTCCGCCTCTGTCTCCCCGGCACGCTGGGACAGTGCTGGCTGTACCTTGCCATTACTTGATTATTTGCAGAATTAGAAGAGGCTCAAGTATCTGATCATAATTTTTTCCTGGATGTACAGTACATCCTCTGAATCTCTAATCAGTGCTTCTATTATGTTTGTTAAGGAATACGGGATGTTAGTGTCATCGATGGATAGGCGATGTGTGTTTCCTTTGACTGAGTGTTGTTCAGAGAAACTGGAAAAGTTCCTGTGTGTCTCTAGTGTGTTTCTGCCTGGTTCTCTCTGGTTCTGCTTCTCCCCAGTGGTGTGGGATTCGAGGTAGATGGGGCCCTACAGATGACCCCAGTGAAGGCTTCCTGGGGCGGGCTTGTTTATTTTTGATGGATAGAATGAATCCCAGACTTGGCAGCGTCCGGCTCCGACCAGCACCCAGTCGAATATTCGTTTGACCTTTTTATTCCAGTGAATGGGGAAGAGATCTGTGCCTCCCTCATTGTAAATCTTGCCTGGTTTTCTGCTCTGGTATGGCACTCTGCTTGGGTGCTGTTTGAGCATCTGGCTTTGAGTTTTAAGTGCTGGCAGGTGCAGGGGGCTGTGGCAGATGCGTGAGTCATGGCCTAGCCCTGTTGGGGTGGGTGTTGTGGGAGAAGGTGAAGATGAGTTTGTCCTTGGACAGCTCGGCTCTCCTGCTGGCATTCCTGAGTCTGCCACGCAAAGACCAGCTCCAGGGGGCTTGCTGTGTCGGGGAAGCGAACTTGATTGGCGATATCTCAGGGCACTGCCAGCTGCCGGCCGGGTGTGGCCCTCCTCCTTCCCGGCTTCTCGCACACCCCTTAAGACAGGTCGTCTTGTCTTTGAACCATGCGACCACGGTCACAGTCAGTTGATCCCTTCTTTGTGCTCCCAAAGGACTTGGCAACTTGGCTAACAAGGAGACTTTTGTTAGTTCATTTCTCATTCATTATTCATGCAACTCGTGGTAATTAGCATTTAGTAGTGTGGTTTCTGGGGGTAGCTGAGTTGTGTTCATTCACTGAACAAACATTTGTCACTCCCCTGTGCTGGGCGGGGTGCAGGGCACGGGGCTGGGGTTCCAGGGGTGAGGAAGGGCCTTGCCCTTGAGTGCGCAGTCTGTGAAGGCAGCTCATCTACAGGCGAAGGTGCTAATTCCACGGGTGGAGGATGCTGAAGGTGTTAGAGGACCACCCAGCAGGGGCAGTCAGTGTTGGGAGAGCTGGGAAGCCTTCACAGAGGAAGTGACATTTGACTTGGGCCTTGAAGAGTGAACAGGAGCGAATTAGGGTAGGCAAAGTGCTCACACTCCTGGGCAAACAGGGTTCTCGGGCTCTGTTTCCCATGATCATGGATGGTCACGTGTCTTCCTGTTCCTCCTTCCCTCCTCCAGCCTCTGTCGCTCAGGGGAATTCATCTGGTGGTCCTCCCACCCTGCTTGCTGGATTGCTGAGGGAGCCGGCTCACAGTTGGAAAAGAGGGGAGAGAGGGAGGTGCTAGGGAGTCGTCCAGATTCCCCGTGGCTAAAAAGAGAGCATACTTTAAAGTCTAGGGCATGTGACAGATGAATTGTGTCACACCCACTGAGCGTTTTACACAAGTCAGGACCCAGTTTCTGGCTGCGCAAGAGAAATCTCCTTAGGGAGATTTTCCCCTTTTACGAGTGCGGTAGGTTGGGACGTGTCATTTGGAGAAATGGGCGAAGTTGGTATTAGGATGGTGGGTGGCTGTGGGTGCCTCTCTCTCTTATTCAGGCTGTTTTGCTTTGTTCTAGCTGGTGTTTTATTAGTGATATGAATCACTGAGGGGCTTGGAGGGGGAGAGGAAAGGGTTTCTGTATAAACAGCTGTCTTGCTGATTCAATCTACAAAGTAGATTTTATAGCTAAAGTATTTGTTCTTGCTTTAAATGGCCAGAGCAGCCCCGTCATTTCCTCAGCTAAGAGAAGGGTCTTTGAGACTATGGGGGCCTTCTTCTCCCATCTCTCAGACCACTGTTACGGGGAAGGAAGATCAGAATTCCAAAGAACTTTCTTTGAACCATTTGTTTCTAAAATAATCTCATACTCAGAAGGGAAGAATTTTCTTTACAGAGTTTGAGTTACCGGTTCATCTACCTTCCTCTTTTTGCCCTACCACAAATTCTGGTTAAAAAATAATCATAATCCTCTCTGGTCATCACAGCTGACTACCTGCCTAATGTTTGTGTGTAGATATTTCATTTTCTTTTTTATGCAAGATTTCATCGTTGTGTGATCCGAGATAGTTGGCTGCCCTGAGATTATTAATAAATTGAGACGGTTAATGGGGTGTGACTCAGAACATATATTTAAAAACAAGTTGGAATAAGAAATAGGCCTTTTACAAAATTAATTTTTTGTTAGGCTCTTCTCTTGAGCTTTTTTGTTTGAAGCCAGCTTGCTTTGTAATGTTCATATATGCCCGATTGCAATTAACATAAATTACCTTTAAATACCAGTTAGCTGCCAGTGGAGAGAGGCCAGGGTTGTGGCTGCTTGTGGAGGGTTAAGAGGTTTGGTCATTGTCTGGGTTTTTATCTCACTGTAGATCAAATTCTGTTCCCTTTGGAGGCCGGCAGATCGTGTCAAAGATTGCTTTCTTTGATGGTGAAGAGAAGGACTGAATCTTTGCCCTGAGTGCCAGGACGTTTTCTTCCTGAGAGAGAATATAAATAATCATAAAATGTTTGCTTGTTTATAAACGAGCTATATTAAATGCAATGTGTTCTTCTAGATTGGATCCTGGAACAGAAAAAGGATATCAGTGGAAAAACTGGTGAAACCCCACAAGAGTCTGTAGTTTGGTTAATAGTCTTGAACCAGTGTTAATTTCTTAATTTGGTGAGTGTGTGGTGGTTATGTAAGGTATTAACATTAGGGGAAGCTGGGTGAAGGGGATAGGGCAACTCTCTAAACTGTCTTTGCATTTCTTTGTCATTCTAAAATTATTTCAAAATACGTTTTATTAGAAAGATGTATTTGCGGTGTTCCCTTTGACTTGGTTGAGATTAGATTTGACTTACGTGCGTTTAAAACGATCTGCTTCTAGGAAGGGCACGTTATTCCATTACTGCTTTGGTAAGAGGGCAGCTAAGGCCTGAGAGCATCCTGGGGGCCCCTCGCGGCCAGCTTGCCCCCTTTTTCATGCCATTCGTCCCTGCCCTTCTCCATCCAACGCCACAGAAAATCCATCCCTGCCCACACATCCTTCTGAAAGCGTGTGGGCCAGCTGCCCTGTCCCTCTAATTCCATTGGCATTCATTGCCTGAGATGGACAGCTGGCATCTTGTGATGTCCTGTCCTTCTCCTGGAAGGAGCCAGTAACTGGATTTTTTGTGCTCTCTCGTTCACTCTCCTTCCCGCTGTCTGTTACGATAGCAGCCAGGTTGGAAACTTCCTGAGAGCTGGAATTTGGTCTTGCTCTCTTTCTTTTAAAGTTTCTTTTTAAAAATTTCCCCATTACACACATAGTGCATATTCATAATAAACAAATTAAACAGAATTTATAGCATCTACAGTAAAGGTTTCCCATAGGACTGCCTCCCCACCACTGCCGTAACGATTTAAAATATATTCTTCCATATTTTTCTGTGTATATTACAATTATATATTACGATTTTCAAATATGAGATCCTATTATGCATGTCATTTTGCAGTCTGCTTTTTTCACTTAACAAAATCCCTTTGCATGGCTGTGCAGATGGGGCCAGTGTCTCTCTTTTTTGTGTACTCCCATATTGAGCAGCACACTGCTAGGTGCATTGTAAACATGCTGTAGGTATGTATTATTTTTATTGTTATTGTTTATGTTAGATCAAGTGACTTGATTCAGAAAACGTAGTAAATGTGTGCTCGGATGTGGAGAGAAGATGCGAGAGTGGTTTGTGATACAGCTTTGTTTTTGCTGGGAGGGAGACATCTTTATCTGCTTAATACCTGGGGTCAGCTTCCTTGACCAGATACAGCATTAGAATTTTAGGAGACAGAGTTGTGCCATGTGGTAGGAGAGTGAGTCGGGAGAGGAAAGAGGAGAAACTGAATCCCAGATCACTTGGTTTGGTGGGAGCAGAGTGGCAGCGTAGGGCTTGATTGTTGGGAGTTCAAGAAGACTTGAGGTGTAGGCGTGGCCAAGGTGGTGTGTGAGTCACTTACACTGGACGGGTGGAGGGCAGGGGGTGGAGATGAGATGGGGAAGGGGAGTAGTTTGAGTAGCGGCAGGACAACATCTGGCTACCCGGTAGCTTTGGGGGCTTTCTGGATTGGGGGGGGCAATAGTGATACAGAGAACATTTTTCTAGATTGAGAGGTGAATTGTGCAGAAAAGGACTGGGAATTTGTCAGTGTTAACAGGGGGCTGAGCCCTTTGAAGGGTTTCCTGATAAAGGAACGCATTTCCACTAGTGATGCCCCATGAAGAAGCTCTGAGTGCTGCCTGTAAGATGACGTGCTCACGGGGCGGGAGACAGAGTCTGTCTCTGACTTACTGGGTCCTAGGGAGGTTCAGGAAGCACCCGTTCTTCCCTGGAAGAGGCATGGCCTTGCAGAGTGCCCAGGGGTGGGGCACTTCCTGATGGGGACAAACTCTCTGTGCTGTTACAACCCCAATGAGCCATGTGCTGTGGGCGCTGAAGTTTTTCTAGAGTAGGTTTTGCTCTGCTATATGAACAGGTTCATTTCCCTTTTGGTTTTGTGTCTTCTCGAAAGAATTTTGACTTAACTCAAGGGAAAAGGGTGGTAGTAAGTACTGAGGGGCCTTAACAAGTAAATTCCTTTAGAGAGAATGGGAGGTCCCAGAGGAAACATGGTCGTAGGGAGAGGAGAGGCACTTAACTTGAGTTTAGTTTTTTCCTCCACGTGTAAAATGTTGCATATATACAAAAACATGTGAAATGCATGCGTAAGGTGTGAACAACAATAAAAGGAATACCCATGCAGTCACAGCCTAGCTTAGAAGTGGAGAATTACCAGGACCTTTCACATCCCTCTGTGTTTCTTTCACTTTGAAGCCCCCGCCCACCCACCACGTATCGCCCACCCACCACATAATCAGTTTGCCTACTTTTCCCCCTTATAAGAACACTTTGTTTTATTCCGCTTGATGTCTGCGACGTTCATTCCTGTCGATGCCGTGGTTCGTTTGTTTTCAGTGCTGTATCATGTTTATGATAGGAACGGCCACCGTTTGTCTTGTCTCCTTTTCGTGGATGTTTGAGGTCTTGATTTCCTTTTTTTGTCTGCTCAGACAGTGCTGCTGTTACTCTTGTGCATATGTCCTGGTGGATACGTGCGAGAGTTCAGCAGAGCACACGTCTAGGAGCAGAATTGCCGAGTCCTAGGGTACGTATGACTTAAGTTTCCTAGAAATTGTGTTCTAAGGAGTCCCTTCTTGCAGCAGTGGTGGTACCACCAGGGGTAAATAAGAGTTTTCATTGCTCTGCATTCTCACCAATAGTTGGTATTATCAGGCTTTTTAATTTTTGCCAATCTTGTGGTATCTCGGCATCATTTTAATTTGCACTTCCCTCAGCACTAATAAGGTTGAACATCATGCTTATTTTTTAGAGAGAGGAATCCAGACACTGAAACATACTTTTTTACTTAATAACATAAAAAACGCTGCTTTGGTGGGATGCATCTTCCCTGACCGTCTTTTCTTGCCTTGGGTCAGAGTCAGACATATTTTTTCATTTATTGTGAGATTTTGGGGAGCCTCTGTTAGCTTGCCACGCTTTTCCTGGGTTTTGTGTATTGTGTTTGGAGGACCCAGCTGAGTTTGGTCCTGTTGACCCTGTATCTTATGGAAAGCCCCTTGGTGACAGTCAGCCAGCCTTTTCCTCCTTGGAGGGGAGCCTGTTGTTCCTTTTAATGTAAATAGGCAAATGAGAGTTCAGGCAGGGTCCCCAGGGTGTTTGGTGGCAGCAGGTTCTGGGCAAGGGAGTGGCTTTGGGAGGCCCTAGGGACAGCCTCAGGCAAAAATCAGCGACAGAAGTGGTGACTGGCTGGCTCTCCTCCGGTGATGGAGAAATATCACAGTTGTAGTGTGGAGAGAAGAGAAAAAAGGGACTAGGCCCGCCGGGGGTGGTCAGGGTCTAGGAAGGACTGGGCAGGATTGCTGGAGGATGGGGGGTGGGTATTCACGGAGTGGTGCTGGGATCCGGATGAAGGACTCGCTGGCCAGGGAGGCCCCTGCCGTGGGTGAGGCTGCAGGGGAAAGGCAGGCTGTTCTCCTGCGTGTTCAGTTGAGCACTTTCAAGTGAAAATAGACCTTTGATGTTGTGGAAAATGAGAAAGAAAAGCTGCTTTAACACCTGGGGAAGAGAAGCTGCCTATGGAAAAAAATGTTCTGTTACGAAAGAATGGAATTGCACAGCTCGACATCTGCTGGGTTAGTTGTTCTGGTAACCCCGCGAGGAGCCTCGCAGGACAGAATACAGGCTTTCGGTCCCAAGTGAGCGCGTGTTTAGAGATGCGGTGTTCAGGGGGATCTCTGAGAGGCTGACATCGTATTTATATTATGAATCCAACTGTATAAATCTTACCTGTGCTTATGGACAAGGTCTGGGAGGGAGCAGAGAAAAATAATCTTAGTGGATTTTTGTGTGGTGGGATATGGGTGTTTTAAAAATTCTTGTAGTATTATTGTACAAGAAAAAGTCTTTATTCATAAAATGAGCCTGGATTCGGCAGTCTGTCCTTTGATTACACTGCTCTGAATGCCTGTCAGCACATTACTTTATTGCGTTCCTAATGTGATGGGCACTTTGAGGAGGAAGACCCTAGTTCCCATCTTCAAGAGGCTTACAAACGATTATGGGGTTCTAGAATGAAAATATGCCAGATGTAAGTGATGCTTTACTAGAGGAATGAGTGTCATGCAAGGTGGCACCCGGGTCATTGCCAAAGCAAGTGGACCAGAGTACAGGTCTCGTGGGGGCGCTTTGGGGAGGACCTCTCAGAGGAGGAGGTCTTGAGGGAGCTCCTGAAGCATGGGAGGAGCTGAGTAAATAGGGGGAGGAGGGAAGGCAGTGGGGGAGGGAGCAGGGGCTTTATCCAGGGGAGAGGCTCCGAAGGGCTCGTTGACTGTTGGAATAAGGGGTCTCTATTATGAGTTCCCTCAGGGTTCCTGCTGAGCGCTCACCCTTTGTCAGCAGTCTTACGGTGTTTTTGGCTAGGTCTTCTTTGAGCTGTAGGATGAAACCTTTGGACCCTCTTCTAAGAAAAGCCGCTCCATACACAGGCACTTAGAACCATGGTGGCAGGGGGCGGGGGTGGGGGGGGTTGTGTGGCCCACACCCAGAAGGCTTTGCGTACAGTTTCAAAGGACTCCCTTCAGCCCATCCTTGGGGAGCCCAGTTCAGTGTAACAAACATGTATTGAGCGCCTACTGTGTGCCAGGTGTTTTGTGGGGCTTTGGGGATACAGCAGAAATCAACAAGCCAGGGGTTTGCCCTCAGGGAGCTTCCAGAAGGATGGGAAGGACAGACCCTGAATAGGCACTTCCAGGCAGGAGTGTTAGGAGGCGGGGACCGGATTCTTGGGGAGAGAGTCGCAAGTGGCCTTCGCTCTAGGAAGAGCCCCTCAGTTAGGATTCAGGGTGGGGATATGTGGGGTTGGGGGGGTGCAGAATCCCATAGGAGAGCCCAAGGGGATCTTGCGTGTGTCTAGGGTACCTTCTCATCGCTCCTTGTCTGGGGCGAACGGCTCTCCAGGGTCTCAGAGTAAGCCAGGTGTCTCTCTGGCTCCTCCAGCACCGAGGACGAGGGGGAGAGCAGTATTGTTTTCTGGGCCTTTTTCCCTTAGCAACACACGCTCACCTGGAACCGGTCGTGCATTCTTCTTCCAAACAAACAGCTTTCAGGAAGAGTTAATAAATTAATCTCTTGGGAAAAGAATTTGCTGCGGTGCCAGCACGGCCTTCGGCAGCCAGGCCCTGGGACTTGGCGAATGTGGTCAAACACACGTTGATAGTTGTGCGTTGTTGCTGACGAGGTTTTGGGCAGTCGGCTCCAGGCCTCAGACATCAGACCCTCCTTGTTGTCAGGGTGTGGCTGGGTTCAGAAAGGGAAAGGCAACCACTGGGTGTTAAAGCTGGCCCTCGTGACAACCCTGTGAGGGACAGTCCCATTTTATAGATTGGAATCTGACACCCAGCTTAACGTCAGCTTGGTGAGCCAGAGCTGTGAGTTCTTGGAGGCAGAGGTTGCATCATCTGCTCCTTTTCCACCCTTTATTGTTGTGGGTTTTTTTTTTTTTTTTTTTTTTTTTGCTGAGGAAGACTGGCCCCGAGCTAACATCCATGCCCATCTTCCCCTACTTTATATGTTGGATGCCTGCCATAGCATGGCTTGATAAGTGGCGTGTAGGTCCACACCCGGGATCTGAACCGGCAAACCCCAGGCCACCGAAGTGGAATGTGTGAACCTACCTGCTGTGCCACTGGGCTGGCCACTTTTCCACTGTTTAGATGGCCTTCCCTTGAACTCCTCCTTCCAGCTCTCTATAAACAGATTGCACGACCCACAAGGTAGTCGGAAAGGCTCTGTGTGAGCTGCCACTTCCACCTGGAAAAGCATTTCAAAATGTCTGCTCTATCTGTATTTAAAACGAATACGATGCTGATCCTGTGTGAAGGTCTAGATACACTCGTTCAACCATGGGTATTTTTATTTTATTTTTTTCCTGCTTTTTCTCCCCAAAGCCCCCCAGTACATAGTTGCATATTTTAGTTGTAGGTCCTTCTAGTTGTGGCATGTGGGACGCCACCTCAGTGTCGCTTGATGAGTGGTGCCATGTCCGTGCCCAGGATTCGAACTGGCGAAACCCTGGGCTGCCAAAGCGGAGTGCGTGAACTTAACCACTCGGCCATGAGGTCGGCCCCAAATGTGGGTATTTCCTGAATGTCTGCTGTGTGCGTAAAGCCAACAGGGATCCTGACCTGGCGGAACTTTCTTTCCTTCCAGCCGTCCACGTGGAGCAGGGAGAGCCTGGCTCCTGCCTTCCTGCGGGGGCGGCTGGGGAAGCAGCAGTGGCCTCTGGGGAGACCGGCTCAGGTCACCCCCGACCCTCTGCCTGCCAAGGAAGAGCTGCTCCGGCTGCCTCTCGTGGTTCGCTCTACCTGTCCCTTGCTGCCCACAGGCCTTCTGGGGCTTGCAGTTCACTGCTGCCTGTGGAGAAGAGCCCTTCCTGCCTGCTAATGAGAGAGAGAGTGAGGCCCACTGAGACCTGCTTGTTAAAACGTTGGACTCATCTGCCGTTTCACCAAGCAGGGGACCTTACAGTGACTGAGTGAAACCGAGTCCTGTCCGCCTCTTTTATGTCTCCGTTGGGGACACCTTCCCCCACCGTCTCGCTCTGCCACTCCTCAGCTGTAGTTCCCGAGTTCTGGTCTGGGTTCTGCAGCTGTCTCAGATGAGGATGAGGTTGGAAGGGTCAAGTGGGACACTGTCCTGTGTCCTTAAATGGATGGGCAGGAAGGAGATTGTTGACCCTCGTGTTCCCAGGAATGGGGGGCACCTGGCGATAGAGGGATACACTCCCCCTTCTCTTTTTGCTCCTCACTTGTCCAGAAGCTCTGCTGCCAGCCTTGGTATTGTTTGGTGTACAGCAACCGTGACTCACTTTATGAAAATCTGGTGTAAGGAAACCCCCATCTCATATTAAAAAGCAGACTGCTGGACCAAGTAATTATTTGGTTCTCAAACGGAATCACTGGGGCTCCTTTGACTAGGGAGTCTCCTACGTTTATACGAGGCCTTGGTCTTTGGTAAATACATTTCCATGGTTTTTGAAGAACGTTTTGAGCTTCTGATGCCTGCGTATTCTTTAGGCCTCCCAACATTTCCTAAATCTTTGGGTTTCTTCTTTCAGTGTTTCCTGGACGCTGCATATACGCCCTGTGATGGTTAATTTTGTGTCAACTTGGTTAGGCTGTGGTGCCCAGTTGTTTGGTCAAATACTAGTCTAGATGCTGCTGTGAAGGAATTTGTAGATGTGGTTAACATATATAATCAATCGTCTTTGAGTAAAGTAGATTACCCTCCCTAATGTGGGTGGGCCTCATCCAATCAGCTGAAGGCCTTCAGAGCAAAGATTCAGATTTCCAGAGGAAGAAGCAATTCTACCTCAGAACTGCAACATAGAAACCCTCTGTGAGTTTCCAGGCTGCTGGCCTGCCTGTGAATTTCAGACTTCCCTGCTGCCATAATTGTGAGCCAATTCTTGAAATAAATATCCCTCCCTCTGTGTGTCTCTCTCTCTATAAATGTAACATAATAAATTATAATGAAATAGAATATAACATAAACCTGTTGGTTCTGCTTCTCTGGAGAATTCTGACTAATCCACCCCCTCTCATAGTAATTGCTTGTTTAATTGTCTTTATCTCCCTGTTAGACCATAAGCTACGTGAGAGTAGGGACAGTGTCTGTCTTGTCCACTGTTCTCTTCCAAGTGCCTCACATAGAGCCTGACCCTCAGAAGATGGGTAGTAAATACATGAAGGATGAGTGAAGGCATCTGGGTTCACTGAGAGGCAGTGGATTTTTGCGTCTTTGTGATAACATAGACCTGGGTTGCGGTCCTGGCTCTACCATTTATTAGCTGTTGGAGCAAAGGGAGAATAACTTCTGTGCCCCAAGTGGGTGTAAGCATTAAATGAGGTGATGTGTCTGGCACGTAGCAGTTGTAAGCCAGAGTAAACCAAGCAGTAATCGCTCCTCCTGTTACCACCACCACCGCCGCTGCCGCCGTCATCATTTTCCAAGGCTGTCTCAAGGATTCAGTGAGATGCTGACTATCTCATTGATAGAGGGGGCCACGAGTGCTGGTTCCCTTCTAAGTGCCTAGCTCTTTTATATGCATACTTTCATGAAATTTAATTTCTGTTTAAATCCGGTGAAGCAGTTTTAATTGCCCCATGTTAATGATGAGGAAACTGAATCCTGGAGCTACGTGACTTACCCAGTGTTCAATAGGCAACTTTTTATTGTGGGCCTACTTAATGGTTGGGATTCAGACCCATGTTGGTCCAGCCCCCGTTCCTGCCCCCTCTGCTCTTGGGTTGTTGCTTTAGGAGGCCTGTGTCGTTTTGACTCTGGTCCTGCCCTTGCTCTGTCTTCATCACCGTCACCTCGCTGGGATGGGTAGGTGTACACTTTCCTACAGCTCTCTGGTTGTCCTGGCTCTTCATCATCCCCAAACTGAAAATATATAGTTGTATATTCTGGTTGTGAGTGCCTCTGGTTTTGGCATGTCGGATGCCGCCTCAGCATGGCCTGATGAGCGCTTCCATGTCTGCACCCAGGATCCGAACCGGTGAAACCCTGGGCCACCGAGGTGGAGCATGCAAACTTAACCACTTGGCCACGGGGCTGGCCCCAGACAGTCCTTTTGAGGCCCGAATCTCCCTGAACCTTCAGCTGGGATGACGTAGGATTTGGGCAGTTCCAAATGGTTTCAGTGGGTGCGGGGAGGGGCGTTGGGGAGGAAAGAGCACCTCCATCCATGAGCTGCAGCACCATCAGATGGCGTGAAGATGGGCATCTCGTTGGGGTAATTCCTGGGGCCTCACCATGGAGAAGCCCGCAGGCTCCTTGGCCCTCCTCTTCTTCCTTGATGTGGCCCCCACGGACTCAGACTGCTCCCTGCTCCTCTAACACCACTGCCCCCCACTCATCCTGGAGGGTTCTTCTCTCAGACTGACATCCTCCCAGCTCCCACTTCCATATTGCCCGTGAGGATGAGCCCTTTCTTTCTGGGGGGTTTTATTGTTAAGCGTGAAGGCTCCAGTAGGAGGAAATTTCAGTGATGACAGAAGCTAGGGTACAACTGGGCTATTTTATTGGTCCCGTGGTACCATTGGGGAAACTGGAACCTAGGGCTGAGCTAAGTGACTTGTCCAAGGTCACCTGCTGTCACCTGGTAGGTTTCCCAAGTTCAGGGCTGCCTCTCTTTTCATCATGGTATGGGGGTGTCACATCCTCAGCTGTTAGCCTGTAGGACCCTACAGGCTGAGACTGAGTCTTCCTGGGAGTGTCAGCTCAGGTTTTCTGTGGATTGGAGAAAGCCTTTGAAAAGAAATGTTAATGCTCCTTAGTAAGTTAAAATGCACTGCACAGAGAGTCTTCAAACAGGAGAAAGTCTGTGGATCGTCCATTCTGCTGGGCTTAATCATCCTTGGGAATTTCAGCCTCAAGTTTGGGGCTAAGGAACTTGTAAGTGCTTCTCTCTTTCCTACAAGTTGGAAGCTGTGTTCAGAGCAGACCCCTCCTGTTCCTTGGATCATGTCCCCTGGTGCCAGTTTACTCTCAGATTGCTTTGGGCCTTCTGATGGCTCCTATTCCCCTCAGCTTCCAGCATGGGCTCGCAGAGTAAGTGGTTCAGACGTCTTGTTGGCTACTTGTTATAGAGCCCTACATTGGGGAAAAGTGTGTAATAAAACATGAGTTTATGTAGGGGGAATTTGTACCTGTGTGTGTATGTGCTTGGTATTGCAAGAAAGACGTTTGCTATAAATATTGGGAGTCGTTTGCACAAATGAACGTGGATTTAGTCTCTGGGACTTGATTGTCCTTGAGGGGAATTCCTGCTCAGAAAAGCAGGTGTGGGCTCCAGATGGTCACATGTCAGTTCCCTGAGCTCTGAGCTTGGGGAGGAGCAATTGGGGAAGGGGCGGCAGGCCGGGCTTTGCGTGGGGAGTCTCGCCGATGACGGCCGGAGCAGAGGACAGGGGAAGTCAGAATGTTTCTTGAGGCCAGAGTTAAGTGCCGTTAGTCATCCATAGACTCAGGAGCAGCCTGGGCCTGCCTGGAGACACGGAGACACGGGAAGTTGGTCTCTGTTCACTGGGCTTCAGCCGCTCACCTGGCAGAGGGGCGTGTTGGAGGGGGAAGGGTTGGGCGTTAGTGAGTGAACTAATTAGCATTGGTTTGTGGTTCAGACCAGGCTGGCCTGGAAGTTAGGGTGGGAGAGGGTGAGTCAGCCCCTTCACGGCACTGTTTCCATCTTCCTTCCTGGTCCCGCAGGCCTGCCTGGACCTGCATCCCACTTCTGTGTCCTGGGCTACGTCGTGTGCTGCCTCCTGAGGAACCACTGCGGGGACGGGGGGGGGGGGGGGGGGGGTGGGGGGGGGGGGGGGGGGGGCGGTCCTGGGGCAGGTGGAGCAGAACACCTGGGAGCAATAGCAGTCCTGGGGACAGAGCTCAGGGGAGAGGTGTGGCCTCTGCAGACCTTGTCTTCTTATATTTGAAGATAGAAGAGGACTTGTCTTCTCCCCCCAAGTGAGGGCCTAGGGGCGCTCTGCTTCTTCATTAGGCCTCAGTTTACCCACCAGTGCAATGGGGATGTTAACGAGTGCCCCACCTGCCTGACTTCCCCGCCTGGCTGCCGGGCAGATTAAGGCCAGACAAGCAGAAGCCCCAAAGCCTTGTGGGTGGTGTGGCACCGCTGGAGAGAGCCTTGGCGTCAGACAGACCTGAGTTCACATCCTTTCTGCCTCTTAACTATCTGGGGACCCTGGGCAAGTTGCTTGTTCTTTTTCAGCCTCCGTTTTCTTATCATTATAAAAGGAATAATACAATTTTTTGAATGGAATGGTGATACCTGCTTGACAGTGTTATGAGGATTTGTTGAGTTTCTGGGTAACATATGTCACATCCCTGTAGTGCCGGGAACACAACTGGTGCTCAGTACATGGTGGCCCCTCTTGTTGTTGTTGAGGGGGTGGTGATCTGTAGAAGACAGGGCTTGTGGGCCAGTCTCGCTGGCGGCTGGTGCCAAGGAGTTCTTGGTGCCCAGTGAAACTGAGGAAGGCTTTGGCCATTGACACCCGTCATGGATGTGTGTGAAGCATGATGTCTGCGGTGATAAAGGGGTGCCGGGCCCACGAACAGCTCGAGGGTGGATGTACTGCTTTGCCAGGAGCCAGGTTCCCTGGATTTTGAAAAATTGTTTTGCCGAAGATAAGAGATAAAAGAGGGAACTCACAGAGCTCTATGTGCAGTCAGAGGCTCGTCACTGTTCCAGGAGGTTCTAGGAGGCCCTGGAAGGGACCCAAATACTGAGGGTTGGTGGTGTAACATCCTTGGCTCAAGACAGGTGGAAAGGCCTGGGGAGAGACTTCAAGCCTGCCTAGTGTCTTTGCTACCTGCTTTCTCCAGAGACAAGCCCCCAGGCTCACCTCAGGAAGGGCGGCTGTTGAGTTCAGGTGGGAGGGGAGCAGGTGGCAGCAGCTGTACTCTTGGCCAATGTAGGGAGTGGGCCGCTGGAGGGGCCCCCAGCTTTGCTGTCAGAGAGTCAGGGACAGCGGCATGTCTGGGAGAACTGAACTACACTCTGTTATAGTTTCTTGGGGCCTGAAGGCAACTTTGCAAGGAGGAGAGGGCCTTAGATCTGAAGTCCACGTTGAGTTGTATAGCAATTCCTGCCCACCCTCTACACGCCCTTCCCAGTTTTTCTTTTTCAAACCACCAAGTGGAGGAAACCTGGTGTGGCGGTGTCCTAGGGGCCCAGGGTGGGTGCTGACCTCAGGATTCAAGGCTGCAGGCTCCCCGGGGGCCCAGGTTGGGAAGACTCCCCCCAGGGAGGCGCCTGATGTGAATGAAATGCTGTGTTGGAGTTTTAAGGCTGGCCAGCCTCATAACCTTCAAAAGAGCAAACCCTGCAGTCTCTGGAGTATAAATCGACCCCAAATAGAAAAGTGACCCTTTCGTATTTCAGGTTCCGTGTGAAAAGGAAAGAAAAAAATTCTGCGAAGATGCCCAGGCTGTACTTTACAGGCTTGGAGAGCACTGTAACTTTTAACTCGACTCTCTCCTCTCTGTTCTTTGAACGTGAAGGATTTTGGGATCTTATATTCCTGTGAATTAATGGACCTGCTTTGGATCCTTCTTCTCAAGAGCACGTTTTCTGGGGCACCATCTTAGTTCCAAAGAGGGGTTAAAATTTCCCTTTTGCGAAGGTGAGCATCCGTTTTCCGGCGTCTCAGCTCTCCTTCAAGACTGCGGCGAAGTATAAACACGTGAAAAGTGCTGGGTCACACGGCACACGTTCAAAATGTGTCTGTGTGACTTTCTTTGGTCTCCTCTCCCAGCATAAAACACGTCCCCACCCCAGGGGGATGGGGAAGCAACTCTGCCTTCGCTCCCTGCCCAGCGTTTAGTTACCACTGCCTTTTAACAAAAGAATTACTTTCTCTTCCTGGTTTTGAATTGAGGACCTTTTGTGTATTTACTGCAAATGTGATAAATGCTAGTCTGTAGAAACCAGCTGCCCCTTATGGCTGGGGGCAGCGTTTTCAACACCTGGCAGTTTGCATTTCAATATGGTGGCTTAAAAAACACACACACAATAAAAACAAAACCCAGCTCAAAACAGTGATCATTCTTGGCTGCCAGGGAGGGAAACCGGAGTAGGGGAGGCTGCACAGTGAGGCTGCAGAGTGCCTGGGCGTGGGTGAGCAGGGGACCTTGCTGGGAAGTGACTGCTCCAGAGGTGAGGTCCGTTTCCCTTCAGTTCCGTCCTGTTCACATCTATTGCCACCTTCCACGTCCCACGCATTCTGTGAGATGATGGAGCCCCAGACACAGGTGAGGCAGGGTCTCTGCCCTCGAAGGGCTTACCCATAGTTGGGAGTCAGATGAGCAGGACAGGGCACCCTGGAAGCACAAAGGATGTCCAGAGCCATGGGCCTGCTGGGGCTGGGCAGCGCAGCCTTCCGGAGGAGGCAGTGCCTGGATTGAGCGTTGGAAGATGGTGGATTAGTTTCCTAGGGCTGCTGGGTAGTTAAAACGACAGAAATGTATAGTCTGATGGCTCTGGAGGCCGGAAGTCCGTGGTCAGAGTGTTGGCTGTGTGTTGCTTCTGAGGGCCACGAGGGGAGGCTCTGATCCAGGTCTCTCTCTTCGTTGTAGATGGCTGTCTTCTCCCTGTGTCTTCATACCATCTTCCCCCTTACATGTATATGTGTACATGTGTCTGTGTCCACATTTCCTCCTCTTATAACGACACTAGTCATATTGGATCAGGGCCCACCCCAGTGACCCCATTTTAACTTAATTATCTCTTTAAAGACTCCATCTCCAAATGGTTACATTTTGAGGTGCTGGGGGTTTAGGACTTCAACTTATGAATGTTTAGAGGGACACAGTTTAGCCCATAGCAGATTGTAGTTTTCTGGGGAGACGGAGTAGTTGTGAGAAGGGCTTTCCTGCCAAAGTGAGTAGCAGGAAATCATCTACCAGAGAGAGAAATAGCACTGTGTGAGCCATATGCATGTTGGGCAGTGGCAAGAAATGGGGAAGGGAAAATAGAGGGGTCAGGTCCTATGTATTTTGTCCAAACTTTTAAAAGTCCAAACTTTTGTTCTAGAGCCTTGCAGCTCAAAGAGTGGTCTCTGAACCAGTAACGGCAGCCAGGAGCCCTTAGGAGATGAAGAATCTCAGGCCCCAGCCCAGACCTGCTCAGTCAGCGTCTGTGTTTTAACAAGAGCTCCAAGAAAGTCATGTGTTCGTTCAAGTTTAAGAAGCGCTGGTCTAGAGCAGTGGTTCTCAGCCCTGGTGGCCTGGAGCTCTTCTCTCCCCAATTCTGATTTACTTGGTTTGGGATGTGGCCTGGGCTGTTTTTTTTTTTTTTTTTTAAAGTTCCCCAAGTGATTCTAATTGCAGTGAAGATTGCGAACCACTGTTTTGGGCAGTGGGTAGCCATTGAGAGTTTAAACAGGCCGGGGTGTTGGGTAGAAGGCTCAGAAACTTGTAGCTTGTCTTTCCCAAGTGCAGGAGCTCATAGTCTTTGGAGCCAAAAGGAGCCCTGTCTGCCCCAGTGCCTGTCCTGCTGTCTTTTGCCTGGGGCAGGTCAGAAGAGTGAGGGACAACACTCCGCCCAGCTCACCTGCCCATCACGGGGGGCCATGACTTGAAAGTGGCTCAGTCATCTCAAGGACCCCGGGTGGGGAGGCGTTTGACCCCACCGCTGCCAGCATTTCTGGGGGATGGAGGTCAAGTGGAGATGAGCCTCTAGTGGGGGAGGTGGGGCAGATGTGCAGGAGTAGGAGAGGAATTCCCAACCAGGTTTTCTGGAAATGGTATTCTTATTTCCCATAGCGCCAAAGGTTCCCGAAGGCTGGGCCCACTCCTCGCAAAGGATGCTTTTCATGGCTGTTGCCTATACCAGATAAGCTCTCTAAAGCCCACTGGTGATAAAGGTGATCTAGAGAAAACAAACATCAGTGAAAAAGCAAACAAATGCAAACACCCAAACAGCCTTTATCCCGTTTAGCGGAGGCTGGGATTAGGCAGGTCACATGGCCCGCAACTTTCCTTCAATCCTTAGGAGACTTTTTCCATGGAAATCTTTTTCGGCAGCTTTGCAATTTTGATTTTCAGTTAATTAGATTTGTGCTGTTTGGGAGAGTTGGTTAATGCATTTCACCCCACAGAGCTAATTTGCCTCTGTCTAAATTAGGTCTTTGCCGTGGCAGAGGGTGTACACAGGACACGTGAATATGGACTCACAAGGGGTGTTGAGAGGCCTTTAGACGGTAAACAAGAGAGGCCTTTGAAATCACCGTTTGTCATCATCATCATCATTGTTCTGGAATATCTGAAGTCCCACCGAGTGGACAGAGGTGTTCTGTAGGGAAAGGGCGTCACATGACCACACAGTGGCCTTATTCTTGCCTCTTGAAATCCAGTCCAGTGTCCTGTTGCATTGTCAACTTCACGTTATAATATTTTTTTTTTTTTTTAAAGATTTTTTTTTCATTTTTTTTTCTCTCCAAAGCCCCCTGGTACATAGTTGTATATTCTTTGTTGTGGGTCCTTCTAGTTGTGGCATGTGGGACGCTGCCTCAGCGTGGTTTGATGAGCAGTGCCATGTCCGCGCCCAGGATTCGAACCAACGAAACACTGGGCCGCCTGCAGCGGAGCGCGCGAACCTAACCACTCGGCCACGGGGCCAGCCCCCACGTTATAATATTAATGAGAAGGGAAATCTGTTTGGCGAGTATAAAGTAGTAGATGATGCCAAGTAATAAAGTGACATTCCCCAAACTTCATAGAACTGAGGGACCTTAGGAGTTATCTTAACCGGGCCCTCATTTTATAAGCCCAGGAAACTGAGGCCTAGTGTCTTTCTTACTTTTGAGTTTGGAAAACCATAGGCTTCTCTCCCTTTTCCACGTTTACTTGTCTCCCCTCCCCCCTTATCTTTGGATGGACATGAAGCAGCAAGAGAGGTTAATCTGACCGCGTGGATGTTTGAGAACCGACTATAGAAACTGAGTGACAGCTCAGGGTTCAGTTTGATGAATTCATCATAGAGTCTGTCCTTTGTTCCTCTTCGCCTGTGTCAGAGATTATAGACTGCTTGTTAGTCATATGGTACCAGGAATCATAATTTAATAATTTACATCCTGCTGATCTTCTCCAAAGGTTTGGAGGCAGCAAAAAGGAAAGCAGACCTAGGATGATGGAATCAGGCTGTCTGTCTCCATTGTTCCTAGGAGTTCTCTGAAGCCATCTGTGTAGGTAGGCTGTTTCCAGAGTCTCTGTCAATAGTTAGGACCTGTGTGTGAGAGACCACGGGCATCATCTTTGATCAATTGTAAGTGGCTTGCCTGCTGGAGTGCTGCTGATCAGTGGGTGGAATGTGCACTCGATTAGCCATGTCTGTCAAGGCCAGGCAATGGGGGTGGCAGTGTGCATTGCTCTCTGTTGCCATCTCTTCAGCCTCTAACTGCCAACTGAGATGATGCTGTGTGGAGAATCCTATTTTAGGTATTTTGAAAAAAGAAAGAGACGTAACCTCTGTCCTTGGGGGAAATTAACGTCCCATCAGGAAGGCAGAATATACGCACAAAGAGGCCTTAATACCTAAAGATCTCAACAATCTCAATTAGCAGTATTAGCATAATGTAGTAATAACCGCCCTCTAACACTGTATCACATTTTATAGTTTTGAGGCGTGGAGTGGGTAGAACAGAATGAACTTATATGGCAAATAAAGAAGTCAGGACTCTCAGACAGGCACTGACTTCCTGAGGCCAAGCACCTGATAAACACAGTGCCCAAGGCATTCGTGCCTCTCGGGAAAGGGGCCCCAGGAGGGGTCTGAAGCAGGATGTGGAAGGTGGGCGGGGGTGAGCATGTCTGGGAACGGGGCAGGAGGACTGTGAGGATGAGGGAGGAGGTGCAGTGAGGTTTCCACTGCTGGTGGGTGGTCCCCTCCTCTGGACGTTCTTTTGTTGGAGCCCTTCTCCCATTCTAGAATCGTCACTGGTTTTATCTGAGTCTTCGTGAGACCGCCATCTGAGTGATAGCATGAGGGCTCTGGCCTTCCATTGGAGGCCACCCCTGGGCCCTGGCCGTGGGGAGCTGCTCCAGTTTCATTTTCGTCACCTATTCAGAGAGCACGGCAACGTTATCACGGAAGACCCCGAGTGGGTCATAGAATCTGGGGGTAGACTGCGGTTGGGGCGCAGGTGCTGTTCATAAGAAGCTGGAAGGGAGAGGACGTGGGGACCTCCTGTCTGAAACCCAGGTGTGAAAAGGTGCTGGTGGGGGTTTTGGGTTGCAGGGCTGGGGGGAAAAGACAGCAGATAGCCAGGCCCTTGAAGCACACCCCTGAATCGAGGTCTTAGAGAAAAGGGAGTGCCTGAGTGGCAAGTTTCTCCTTTTCTATTTTCTTGTGTTGTTTTGCCTTTTAAGTGCAGAGAAGATGCCGCACAGCGGGAACATCTGTGCTCCTTAGGATTCTGTGGCTGATTTGTTAAATGTAAATTTCCTAATGTAGGTTATGGAGCTGGTGGAGGAGAGAGGCAGGGAGGCTGGCTGGGGAAACATCTCTCCCCTCTCGGCTTCATGTGGTGCGTGTGGCTCTGGGGCCAGCCTTGAAGAGGGCGAGACCAAGGCTGCAGCTCCCCACACCCCTTCCCCAGCCTTGGCCCTCCTCCTTGGAGTGCGTGCACCCTGAATTCAAGGACAGTGCTTGTGCCCAAGGCAAAGAGGACATCAGAGCCACCATCTTCGTCTTGCCTTATTCTACGCTGATAAAAAGGAGCAGCCAGTAATTATGCAGAACAGCGGCCTCTGATTGGGTGCGGTGAGATGATTCTCTGGATGGTTGTGAAGAAGGTGTCCAGAGGTGTACAAAGCCTTTGCTGTCACTGGTGATTGGGGACCCTTGTTAGAATTTTTTTAGGGCCGAATGGTTCTCTGGTTCATCCCTTCACCTCACTCTGAGGAAAGCGAGGAAATGGAGAGGTGAAGTGACCTTCTCAAGATCACACAAGTAGTTTGGTGGCACAGCCAGTACCGGAACTTGACTATCCAGATTCCCATTGGAAATACCAGAGATTCAGTCAGATGTGGTGGAGTCTGTTTATTGAGAGCTTGCTTTATGACTGGGATTGTGCAAATTGCTTTGGACACATCTGCTCAGTTTAATCCTAAACCAAACCAAACCCTATTGAGTAGGGTTTTGTATGGCCATTTTCTGATGAGAAAGCCTTGGCTCCTCTTTCCAGCCGTACTGCTGGTCTGGGCCCGAGTGGTGCCTCTTCCTGGGACCCCTTGCAGAGGGAGAGGGGCTTGACGCGGTTCTCAGACCTGGTCGTCATTCCTCAGGGCCAGCCTGCAGCGGGTGGACGGCGCGAGTCCTCTGGCCCTCCTGCCAGTCCTTCCTTCTGCTTCGCTGGCTCTCAGCATCTCTGGAATGAGATGCTTTCTTCTTCAAGTGGTCACCAGGCTGCCACCTGCGAGTTTTTCCGGACACTCGCTGCCGAACTGTGTCACGATCGAAAGAAACACAATTACTCTCTGAGACTGGAGGGCAATCGTGAACACTTGCAGCCTACCTTCTTGTTCAGTACTTGCTTGGAGTGTTTCTCTTGAGAGGCTTGGAAAGCCATCTTTGGGTGGAGAATTGTCTATAAGTCTTCGGCTCTCTGGCGGGGGACGGGGATGGTCAGCTTTTCGCCTCTCCTGAGGAGGAGGAGAGAGTTATTTTTACTTAGGCGTTGCTGTGGGGACTGCGATCCGGGCGGAGGTGATGTCTTGCCTCTTTCAGGTGCCAGCCAGTCTGCAGACAGGCAGCAGAGGGGATTGTTAGGTGTGCCGGGCTGTTTGGAGGGTCCTCAGGGGAGAAGACCCGAGGGGGAGGCACCTCAGATGTTCTCCCCGCTTTGCAAAGCGCTTGGAGGTAATATCTTAAGATAGTTGCGGGGGGGGGGGGGGTGGGGTCAGAGGTTCCTACCCTTCGAGTCTCATCAAAGAGCTAAGCAGTGCCCAACGGGGATGAATAATTCTTCCAGAGTTCTGAGTCCCCAGCTTTCCTCTCTGCTTTCTTCTTGCTGAAACAGGCGGGTGTAGAGAGGGATGCTCTGACCCCATCTTAAGGTGCAGAGAGAAAGAAATACGAAGCCGGCTCTTGCTGTCTGTGCAGCCACTCAGGAGGTCCTGCAGAGGGTGGCCCGGGGAGGGAGAAGGAGACACGTCGGGGTATAAAGGCTTTGGCAGCTGTCTGAGCCCTGTCACCGTTCCCCAGACATGGAAAGGGACGTGTAAGCCTCCCCCTAGCCCACACTGCCCTTCTCCCAGCGGGGTCTCCTCTGCTCCCTCCTGCCCGGCTTCCAGCCCTCCTGACTCTGCACTGCCCACTTGGACCAAGGGGAGGAGGGTGGAAGGACATTCCACTGGTTCTCTTACTCTCGGCTCTTTGGGGGGCCATGGATTTGGAGTCTGGGGGGTTCTAGCTGCTTCCCGTGGACTCTGAATACCCCTGAACCCTCTGAACGTGGCTTGGCCAGACAGGCTGGGCAGAGTGACCGGCAGCCTCTTATTCTGGCTTCTGAGACTGCCGTGTTCTCGCTGAGCTCCCGCCCGTGGCTTCCAGGCCTAATCTCTCAGTTATTACTGTGCACCATCAAGCAGATAGCAGTGGTAATTATAAACACTTTGAGAGCCGCCATTCGCCTCGCTTGGCAAGGTGACTCAGAACATTAGATCAGAATGAAAGAAGGAGAAAAAGCCGATCCAGGAATCCCCTCGCCCCACCCCCGTGTGCTCTCCCAGCACTCTGTCCAAAATGTGAGTGATGGAAATATCTACAGCTTCTCTGGAGACAAGAGAGCTCCGCCACGCGAGGATTCCTTCTGCGCTTTCTCCCGGACGGGGCACACAGATTCCCCTACAGCGGAGGGGCGGCTGTGGGCGGCTCTGTCTTCTGGCTTGTGTCTGCTCCCCGGGAGCCATCGGATTTGTGCTAAGGAAGCACACAGGGAGAGGAGGTGAGGGTGGAAAGGGAGGTGTGGTCGCATGAGGAAAGGCCGTGCTGTTGGCTCTTGTTTCTTGGAATCAGCCTCTGGAGAAATCCTTTTGTGCTGGACTGAAGCGTCGCCCTAGCTTTTGATTTTAAGTTCCTTGAGGGTAGGGCGGGCTCTGTCTGGTTCACCGCTGTACCTGCAGAACGTAGACCAGAGCTCAGTACGTATTCGTGAGAGCGGAATTCAGGAATGGAGCCAGGGTGCTGTAGCCAAGGATCAGGGAGCTGATGCCAGCTCCTGCGGCCCCGAGGGCAGGAGGCAGGCGTCCCTTGTCTGTTTGGGTGTCCTCTGCACTTTCTGCTCAGGGTTTGGCCTGTGGAGTCTGATTAGAAGAATTTGAATGGAAAATTTTATTCTTGTTTCAGGAAAGGGCAAGAAAAATATTTGTTCCCATCATCAAAGTGGAAATTTCAGTCAATGACAATGGAAACTATTTCTGGCCATTCACAGACTAGGAAGAGGAGGGAGTGGGTTGACTCCAACAGGGTGGAGGAGTTCAGGCGCTGTAAATTTTAGGGGTGAAATAATAGCACTGAAATAAAAACTCCCCAAGGAAACGAACCCAACCCTTAATCAAACATGAACAGCAGATCGCGTACCATTCACTCCCGTCACCCGCAGCTGCCTTTGTGCGGGGCCGTTGGAGTGAGGTGCCGCCTGTGAGAACTTTGCACACGAAGGGAGAAGTGTTGGGTTTTCTTCCTTCTCCTGCAAAGGTCCCTGTTGACAGCAGACTGCTTTTCCGAGCACTCAGTCACTGATCTGTGCCCCGTCTCCTTCATACCCCATCCTCTGTTTTCAGGCTGAAAGTCCCAGCTGTAGGGTGCAGGTAGGTCTCTGGGTTAGTTTGACACCTGGAGGGTTTCCAGGTGAAAATGTGAGGGACACACAGCAGTGAGCAAAGCCCCTTTGGGAGCCGTGTGTCGTGTTGGTTAGAAACATGCTGGGAAAGAAGCATCGGATTAGAATAATCTAGTGGGGAGTAGGGGGCATAGATGAAGTAAGAGGGACCGTGTGCTGGTAATGGTTGATGCTGGGTGATGGGTACAGGGGCCTTCATTGTATTAATCTCTTTACTTTTGTGAGTGTTTGCAAATGTCCGTAATAAAAGGTCATAAAATAAAAGAAGCAGCTGTTGCCAAGATTTCCTCCTGGGCATCACTCTCTTGTGGCAAGCGTAGGTCTGTTTCTCACCTCTTCTACACAGCTGACTCTACAAAGACCCAGGGCCCAAATCCTGCAGGAAAGTGGAAAAGAGGAAATGTGAGGTAGACTTCCTCAGGGCTTTGACTGAGAGTGTTGCTTTTCCTTGTGAGTTTCTAGAGATCCGTGTCTGAGAAGCAGTTTGGGCTTTTCCTGCTCCCGAGGTCAGTGGAGCTCAGTAAACGTCCAGGGAGATGCAGAGGCCAGCTGGACACTCGACGGACACTCCCGAGGATCCAGGTTCCAAGTCCCACTGGAGGCCATTGTACTGCCCCAGCAGCCCCTTGGGGGGTGTGCCCCCTCCTTGTGACGGGCACCCCTTCTTCCCCGGCGTTGCCCGGTCAGGGGCTCCCAGAGGGGCTGTGATGCCTGTGTCGGCGCGGATGCTGCTGCTCCGGCTGCACACTTGGAGGCACAGGTGGTTGTGCAGGCCAGTGCCGTGCTGCCTCCACAGGAGGGACTTCTCCCGGTTTCTAGGATGGGCAGAGCAAGGGGGATGGGAGTGGGCGAACCTTCTGCCACTGTGGGGGTCAGGAGAGGCCTTCGATGTGGACCGTGGGCTGTCTGTTTGTAGCATTAACCCTCGCTAATGTGAGATGATTTCTAGGCTTTGAATCCTTGCATGAATTCATCATTTACTCATCGCCCTCATTTGTTCCTGCTCGACAAGGAGCCTTCTTCCCACAGCTTCTTGTGAAATGATTTGTTTTTTGGCGATGGCTTGATTTGCCAGGTAATGATTTTGCAGCTGTTACATTCGGGGTATTGTTAGCGGACAATAAAAGGAGGAACAGGTAGTCACTGTCCTGAAGGATCTTGAGGTTGTGTAGACGGAGCCTGCAGCCTGGGGGCAGGGCTGGCTGGTGAGTCTTCTGAGTCACTAAGTGGTCCTGTTAGTTCTCCTCAGCCCCGGTCAGTCACGTTCCCCTCCGTCCTGTGACAGTGGACACTTCCTTTTTAGCCCTTGGCTTTTCAGTTCCTGGAAGAATCGGCAGGTTAAGTGGGGAAGCTTCTGTTGCAGTGTCCCAAATGGCTGCTCGCTGTGGTCCGTGCACACCCTGAAATGACTTCTCCTCTTCTGCCCTGGCTTCAGGCTGCTGTTTTGTTGTAGTTGGCTTTGTTTTCAGTAGGGGACTGGTGACCGTTTCAGAATGGATGGTTGCAGGTCATCCTCATGAGTTGGCAGAGACCAGCTCCATCCCACCCGTACCTTCTTCTCCACCAGTTTCTCCCAGTCGCCCTGCTTAGTGAATCTGGAGTCAGCCCTGTGGCTCAGAAGGATGGGTGACAGGTGCTGTCCCCACCTCTGTGACCCGCTGCTAGGTTTTCTCAGGCTTGCTTTCTGAGCTGCCAGGGTCACATGCACCTGACCCGTGTACTTTTGCCAACCGGCTACATCCTGGAGGAGGGAGAGCAGAGGGAGTAAGGAGGGGGCCTGCCGCGGTTTAGATTCTAGTGCTGTTAAATCGTCGCTTTGTCATTTAGTACTTCAGAAAGTGGCCTCTAGAAAGGGGGCCTCCCTGAGACCTCGACTGCAACGTGGGAGCTGTCTCTGGCACTAATTACCGTCCTCAGCGCTCTGCGAGGTCGAGTGTATGCACCACGCCAACTTGCAGTGGCTGTCTCTCTATTTTCTCCCTCCAGCGCCTGAGTTGGCATCCTCGTGTCTTCCCTGACCGCCGGCACAGTCTCCCAGCTGGGCACCTCTTCCCTCTCTTCCTCTTCCTGTCCGTCTACCAGGCAGCCACGGGGGTGCGGGGGGGCGGCGGGGGTGGATCTTTCAAAAATGCAAATCTGATCGTCTTCTCCCTGCTTCAGATTCTTAAAGGGCTCTCTGTGGCCTGGAGCACCCGGTGCGAGTTCTCGGCAGGGCTCGCCTGCTGGGTCCCATCTGACTCTGCCCTCAGTTTTTGGCCTCTCCTGCACACACATCTCAGGTTGCAGCCACCAACCTGTTGCTGTTTCTGAACATTCTCTGCTGGTTCTGACCTGCCCACTTTTACATCTGCCTGTCCCTCTGGCAGGAACCTGCCTAGTTCACTGAGGTTCCTGTTTCCCCCTCAAGCCTCAACCTCAACGCTGCCTTCTTTGTGAAGCCTCTCCTGTCACCCCCATTTGGTTGTTTGCTGTTGCTTCCTCTCTGGACCCACAATGCCTCGTCACCCTGTGGCACTGGTCTGCAGACTCTTATCTACAATTCTGATATCCAGAAAGTTCTGAGAACCAGAAGCTTACTTATAACTAATTTGGCTGCACTATCTGACCTGAGCTGCCTTGAGACTCTCTGTAGTATTTCTTGATCCTGCTTAGTGTGGCCAGGCAAGGGTTGTGTTGAAGAAATCCCAACGTGTTTGGTCACAGGCCCCACTTCCGGCCCTAGGGAGTGGGGGTGGGGGGAGAGGAGATGGATTCTTTATAATAAAGGTACACACACCTGTTACCTGTCTGAAATCGGAAACATCTAGCTCCAAACCTGTCTGGCCCAAGGGCTTTGGATGAGGGATGATGGGCCCGTTGTTACTGGTCCAAGTTGGCCTCTTCCCACTAGACAGTAAGGGTCTTGGACTACGTCCTAGTCAACATTTTTATGTTGCCTTAGAGTCTTCAAGGGTAACTGGCACGGTTAGAATAAATATGCAGTAGGAGCTGGTTGGATACACGGGTAATAATAGCTAGCATTGATTAACATTTATTAAGCACTCACCGTGCGCCAGGCTCTGTTCTAAATGCTTGACTTACTTTTGCACATTTAATCGTCACATTGACTCCATAAGAGGGTACTCATTTTATCCCAGTTTTGTAGATGGGAAAATTGAGGCAGCTGCCGGTTAAGTAATGCCCAGGATTGCGTGACCAGGAAATGGAGAGATGGCACTTGAACTCAGACAGCCTGAGTTTTAGCCACTGGACTATTCTGCCCTGAAGATGTTGTGCTGAGCAGTTCAGGCAAAGTTGTAGCAGAAGATGGAAGCAGTTTTAAGGATTCTGTCCCCTTGCACTGTTTGTGCTTTCCCGCTGTCCCAGAGTTGGCTTGGTACTGCTCATCCTCAGAGCATTTTTGATAGGGTAATAATATGATTGGATATGGGAGTTAAAAAAGAAGAAATTTCAGTGGTCATTGAGTGTTTCATTTGGCACTTACAGACCATCGAATGTGATAACTCTCTTCGCGATCATCTTGTCCAGCATCTAGAAAGATGACAAACCTGAGACCCAGAGGGTAAAGTGACTTGTCTGAGGTAACACAGCCAGTGTGCACTGCAGGGACCCCAATGTGATACCCCTCAGTGGGTACACTTTTCTCTTTCTCCAGGGAGATCCCCAGGAATGAGGGCCGAGTGGTTGTGTGATTTTTTAGCCCAGACAGTGGAAACTCCACCCTGGGTTCGTTAGCTTGCTGGGTGACCACGTGACTTGTGAATTGCTGTCAGACAAACTTTTAGAACATAAGAGTTGTTCCATTCAGCATGTGCCTTCTCTGCGGCATCAAGGGGCATGCGGTGTTGGGGGGGCCCCATCTTTTGCTCCTGTTCTCTGAGCTTCGGGCTGAGAAAACTGAGGATTGATTGTGTCTCTTCCAACAGTTAGAGTGGTGGCTGCTTTTACAATTATGTCACAAAAACTGAGCCAATCCCAGAGTGCCCCGATGTCCCTGGCTGAGCTGGGGCAGCCCGAGTTTGTGAGTAAAGCTGGGTAAGAGGGATCTGTAGCGTGAGCTTGTCTTTCTGTTCAGCATAAGAAATCTGCCCTTGACCGCTCGTGTGCCCAGGAGTCCCCCGCCGGGCCTCTAAGCCTGTCTGATTCGACAGTTCTTTCCCTCCCCACCTGGGAGAGGTGAATGGCCTTTGCCAGGAATGGTTGGACCTTTTTTCTCCCCCCTCTTAGAATTTAGTATGGAAAGGCTCTGCAGTTGGGAGGGGGAACGGATTTTTTTTTGCTAATTTTCTCAGTTTTTTTTAACTGCCTGTTGTCCTCAGCAAAGTTCATATCTTAAAAGCAAAATACCCTGGGCTCAAAAGTAACATAACTACTTTTGATAAAAATCTCCCGAACTACCCAACTACCAATTATCAGCTCCTGTCTGTCTATCTGTCTGCCTCTGTCTCTATCTAGTCCACCCACCTAGCAACTTTTCTCCTATTTTCCTCTCTTTCTAGGCTTTGCATTGTAAATATAGACATAACTCTGCGTATATTTCTTGCTTTTAAAAATTAAAAAGAAAATTTTAAGACCTAATTTTTTGGAGCAGTTTTAGGTTTATAATAGAGAGGAAGGTATGGAGGTTTCCTATATACCCCCTGACCTCCGCACACGCACGTGGCCTCCTCCACTGTCAACATCCCTCCCCACAGGGGTGTGTTTGTTACAGTTGATGAACCTACACTGACTCGTCATTATTTCCCAAAGTCCATAGTCACATCACGGTTCCTCTTGGTGGTGTACATTCTGTGGGTTTGGACAAGCATATCCTGACATGCATCCATCATTATAGGATCGTGCAGGGTATTTTCACTGCCCTAAACACCCTCTGTGCCCCGCCTGTTCCTCCCGCTGGCAACCACGGATCTTTTTATTGTCCCTGTGGTTTTGCCTTTTCCAAAATGTCATATAGTTGGAATCACACAGTTTGTAGCCTTCTCACATTGGCTTCTTTCACTTAGTAATGTACATAAATATAGAGAGAAATATATTCTCTTTAAAAAAAATTAGATCCCGTTATACACACGGTGTTCTGACTTGCTCCAAATCCCATTTGCACCCCGTGTGCCCACCTCAGCATCAGCATTTTCACTGGCAGCAGAATGCTCCGTTGTGTGGCTGCTATAACCTCATTTAACTAATCTTCTGTGATCGGACAGCTGGGTGGCTCAGCTCTGCCTGTATAAACAGTGTGACAGTGAACAGCCTTTAATAGCCTTTTTTTTTTTTTTTGGAACCCACTTGTTTGACTATTGCCTGAGGAGACATTCCACTCTGTGAAATTGCTGGGTCAAAGTTTGTGTTTTTTTTGGCAGGGGTTGGGTTGGGGGTGGGGAGGCATAGTGAAGGCTTTTAAGACCTTTTGCTAAATTATGTGACTGAATTTCAGTTATCTTGCTGATCCCTCACTCAGTTGGCTTCGGGGCCCTTTGATAGGAATATAGACTCCTTGAAATATTTGTGAATGATTAAAAAAACTAGATCTCTCCTAGGCAGAGAGGGAGGAGTGTACACCCAGAGGCTGTGCTGTGGGTGGTACCCCCAGTAACGAAGTACCTGGAGGATGCCGGGAACGTTAGCTCACCTGGCGAGGAGAATGCATTCCAGTGCCTGATGTGAATTTCTCCCTGCAAAACAGCTCTACATTTTGTAGAAATGGGATTATTAGAAGAGGTTTTCAGCACCTCCAACTACCGTTGGAAAAAGCTGTATTTCCTTTGGCTTGGTCGTAAAAGACAAGCAAATAAATTTTTTTCAAAAAAGGTAAATGACAATATTTTGGGTTCCCAAGAGCATGTTCTGTCCCTTAGACTCAGAGCGTTCAACAGTCAATGACTTGATTCCTTCTAACAATACCTCTATGTGGGAGGCGCGTGTAAACTTCCATTAGGGATGGACAACAGGTCAACCCGAGTTCTGAAATGTGTAATTTCTTACCCAGTCTGGGTGGGCCAGAAGCCCATAGTGGGATTTGACTGGGGAGCAAGTGTGGGTGTGTGCAGGGGTCACTGAGGGTGTAAAGAGGTGTCTCAAAGACTTATTTTCCTGAGTTAGTGAAAAAGGGTTTGTCCCACTCACCTTCTCCGTGCCTGAGTCCCTCTCGGGGAGCTAATGGGCGCAGAGCATCCTCTCAGCCAGCAGGCTTTTGAAAGCATGGTCACATCAGAGCCCTCATCATCTGAGTTACGTGATTTTGCAGACCTGACACAGAGGCTCCTGGGAGAAGCTGCCTGTCCTCCTGTTAATTTTAAGTCCATTTATAAAATGAGAAGCTGTGTTGAGCCAATGCATATGAAATGGAACTTGCCTATGAAAGGTTTCTTTTTTGGTTAGATGGCCTTATTTGACCTTTCTGTGTCTCAGAGGTTAGTGGCCTTTGCCTATGGCGCCTTCATGGAAAAAGTTCTAAAAATAGCTCCTGTTTGTTGTTGAATAATGACTTGGGAGGGCGGATGGTAGTTTCCAGGTTCTTTCAGTCAGCAAGCTGGACAGAAGGCAGCCAGTCCGGAGGAGAAGGGTCGTCTGCGCCTTCGGTCCAGCCTGGCTGCGGTTTACTGTGCTCAGGGTTCCGTGGGGGGTATGGGGAGCGTGCATGTGTCTCTTGATTGCCCTCTGCTCTGAAAAGCCTCTGATTAATTGCTGACTTGTAAACAGGTGAAGGTACCTGCATGACTCAGATCCTGATGAGACTTTTGTCTCAGATGTCCCTCATCCACCGGCCCTGGGGGTCCTTGGTCTCTGTCCTAGCAGTATTGGAGGAGTGGATGGTTCAAAACACACTTGGGTTTCATCGTATCCGTTTCAAGGGAGCATCATAATGTGGTCGAAGGAGCCCTGGCCAGGGCGGGACCTGGCAGTTCAAGTTTCTAGTGCATGTGACCTTGAATAAGACTTTGCTTTCTGTTCTTGGTAAAATGAGGAATTGGATTCTATTCCCTTCCTGACTCAAAGAGGTTTTGTTCCTTTGTGTCTCAAAGCAGTTTAAACTAATGAAACTTCTGGAAGAACTGACCCAGGACCCTACATTTCCACGAAGTTTCTTGAGGGCTCAACCAAATGCAGACACTTTCTTCTTTCAGGTCGCTGATCCGGCGAAGGGGCGGGTGGAGGGGGTAGGAACTTGGGTTTCCAGGAGCTCCTTGAGTGGGAGGGTTGAGATGTCAGGAAGGGGAATCTGTGAGATGAGTAGATGGTCACTTTACCAGGGGTAAGCCAAATCGGGACTGGTCTTTCAAAGGGCTGCTGGTCTCCTGCCGCCTCTAGGCGAGACCCAGAAGCTCTTAGAGACGTGTCTGTGCAGTGGGGACGTGAGCCTGGAAGCCAGTGACTCCTGCAGCCGCATTTCACGTGACTGCTTGGTGTGTACCTCCCTTTCTATTCACTGCCTCACTGTCCCAGGTTCCTCAAGGGCTGTCTTAGAGCAATGAAGGCATGTCAGCCACCCCAAGGATCTGCCTGTTTACAGAGAAAAGTTTTTTGTAATTCTTTCCATTTTGTAACCTTACACCAGTGAAGCATCTAGGGTGATACTGTCCCACCAGAAGGCCGCACACTCAGACAATATTACCCCACTTCTTTATAGAATTGCCTTCTCCTGAGTTGCTTTTAACTTTAAAACCTTGATTTAAAAATCATACTCAAAAAATGTCAGCGAGGATGTAGGCCATTTGTCCATCACCTTGTTGTATTCTTATTACTAAGTGAAGAAATTCTATGGAAATTTAGTAATAAAAGTTTGATTCTCTTTGAGAAGCTGCTAAGCTTTTCTCCTTTTGATACAGAAAATTCTGTAACTTATCTTGGTACCCTTTTTACCTAGGCTGCCAGGAAGCTCAAAGCCTGATGTGAAGAGACATCAGTCTTGTTTGTTATTGGTGTCTTTATAATATCTTCATTCCATGGGCATGATTTTCTTTAATTTTAATTTCATTGTTGGTTTTCTCTTTTGTTAGTCATCTGGGAGCCTTTGTGTAGAGAGATGGGTTAAGAACACTTTAAACACAAACACACACACAGCAAAAGGGAAATTATAAGGATTTCATGCTGTTAGAAAAATGCAAAAACTTTCTGAGAGAGAGAGAAAGAGAAAGAGAAAGAGATCGACTCTGATTAGTGTAATATTTAAGAGCATGATAGATTCACTAGCCAGACTGCCAAGGGTCAAATCCTGGCCGTATCACTTTACTGGCTGTGTTACCCCGTTTAAATTGTTTAATGTTTCTATTCCTCAGTTTCCTCATCTGCAAAATGGGATGATAACGTTTCCTCCTCATAGGGTTGTAGTGAGGATTAGATGAGTTAATTAATTAATGCCTAAGAACAGTGCGTAGCACATATAAATACCCTATAGGTTTTATCAATTGCTAGCAAATTACTGCTATCTGGCATTATTTTTTCCGCTCTTTTGGAAATTTCACAATAGCATTTGGTCTCTTTTCTCCCATTCCTCCAACTCTGAATTTTTTAGACTAATTCTTGGTCTGCCAAGCCAACTTCTTCCTAGTGTAATTAGCCAGGGTGTGGTTTGTATCTTAAAAAATGTTTTTGAAGAATAAAGGAAAAAAAAAAAGTTTTGCCTTCTAGGTTTGGCATGCTTTTCCAGAAAGTCAACAAAAAGGTGAAGTACTTTCTCTTGTCTTGAGCTACCATGTGGCTTCCCCAGCCCAAATTTATCTGGTTCAGCAGTGAGGGCTTCACCCCAGTCTGTCACCTTGGAAGGTCACACTGCTCCTCTGTGCCTTAGTTTCCCTCTGGTACTGTGGGGATCTGTTCCACCTCACTGTTGCCTCCAGAAAAGCAAGGACTCCCCGCTCCAGCAGCCCTCCCTCCCCCCACAGTGGCCACTCAGTAGATATTTGCTGAACATGTGGGTGGATGGAGATTTCAGCCTCTGCTCTGCTGCCTTGTGCACTTCTTCTGAGTTGGAGACAGATAACCGAAGGGAGAGTGGGTTTAGAAAGTCAAAAGTACCCTTGAGTGGAAGGGGTTTTGATTCCTGTTTCTTCCCTACTCTTTGACAGTGGCAAAATGCCGATAAAATCTGAGAGTGGGATGAAATGAAACAGCCCATCAGGGTCCCCTGCCATCTGGGAAGGTGGTGATTAAAAATGGCAAGCCTCACAGCTTCCCGGGAGGGTTGTCTGGGGCGGCGCTGAAGGTGATGTGCGCAGCGGCTCGGCTTCGGGGGCTGACTGAGGACTGGCAGGGCAGCTGGGGACCGCCTTTGAAAGCAGCGCTCCCCAAGATCTCATTAAAACGCTTCCTCCAATGGGTTGAGCTGGAGCAGAAGGGTTTGGGAAGAGAAACAAGCCAAGGCTGGTAGGAGACACTGAACTATGAATTTAGCAGCAATTAAAGTAGAAAGACTTGAGCATGTGAATTTTTTTAAACAGTGCCCTGTAGTTACCTACCTTTGTTCTTGGTGGTTAATTTAAAATAAGCATAATCTTTGTCTAACAGCTGGGCTGCCAGAGTTGCATATATTTATTTTCATGACTATTCTTTGGATTGCACAGGAACCGGTCAGTGCCAGGATATTTTTCCCTGGACATATTTTGGCTCTGCTGGTGTCTTCCTGCACCCCTCACCCCACCCTCCACCCCCTTCCTTGAGACGTTGGCAAGCATGAATCCATAGATTTTTCTTCTGCGGTGGATAATGTAATAACTGGTTGATGTCATTCTAGCAACGATGGGACATGCTAGAACCCTAGACCTGTATGCGGTCCTCAAGAGACTGAAGGAACTGAGCTGGCCCAGCACCCTTAGATCAGCCATCTCCTAGACTGGGTGAAAGCTTCTAATCTGTGCTGGAAGACCCCAGAAAATGAGAGAGCCTGTTGTGCATTTGGGTTTTTGTCATCCATTTCACCATGAGAAGTTCTTGTGGAATTCTACCCGGAGCCCTCAGAGATGCATTTTCAGTCCATTCTCCCTTGTACTGTCCAGCTGGAAGATGGACAGCAGTTTTAGATTTGTGAGGCAAATATATTTTTTCAGTTAATAAGTAATCACGTGTCTCAGCTCGTCGTCACCTCCAGCCTACCGCCTGTTTTTATAAATAAAGTTTCATTGGAGCCCAGCCACACTCATTTGTTTATTGCCTACGGCTGATTTCGCGCTACGACAGCAGAGTTGGGTAGTTGCGACAGAGATTGTAAGGGAGTTGCTGTCGGGCCCTTTATAGAAAAAGTTTGCTGACTGTTCACATATGTCATGAGCACCTGTGATGTCCCAGGAGCCGTTTTAGGCACTGGGGATGTGGCAGTGAGCTTAACAAGGTCCTGACAGTGAAATGTGAACAGTTATGGATATAATATGTCAATTAGTGGTAAGTGTTGTGAAAAAGTAAAGCAGAGTAAGGGCATAGGGGCTGAGATGGGGAGGAGAGTGTTATCTTAGGTAGGATTGTCAGGCAAGGCTTTTATTGGGCGAGGCCGTTTGTTTCAAAGCCCTTCTGCGTGCTCTTTTCTTTGGAGACGGTGCTCCAGGTGGAGGCCCAGTGATGGCAGAGGCCTGGAGGCAGAAGCTTGCTTGTGTGAAGAATAGCAGGAAGATCTGTGTGGACCGAGTTTGGGGCTAGTGGAAGGAGCCAAGGCTGGACAGGCAGGGAGACCAGAACACATGAAACCCTGGTAAGGACATGGACACGTATTCTGCATGCCAGGGGAAGGCATGGTAGGGATTTGGGGAGTGACAAGAGAGGACCTACATCTTAGAAAGACAGCCAGCTGCTCTGTGGCATGGAGACTGCAGAGAGGCAACGGTGAAAGAAAGGAGGCCAGTTAGGTGGCTGCTGTAGTTGTCCAAGGACCAGGGTGGTGGTGGGGAGGTGGGGAGAAGTGGTTTGAGTCCAGATGTATTTTGAAGGTAGAGTCTATGGGATTTCTGAAGACTGGGATGTGGGAAGATCGGGAAATGAAGAGTGAGGAGTAAGGCCAAGGTTTTGTCCTGAGCAGCTAGAATCCTTTTCCTCTGATGGGGAAGACTGGCAGGAACGGGTTTGGAGGTGACAGTCAGCATTTGGAAACCTTTCCGCTTGGGGTGCCTCTTACAGTTAACGTATATATTTAATACAGTGGCATTTGTTTTTTCTTGAAAAAGCTGTTAGTAGTCAGTGTTGCATCTTCTGGTTGCTTTGACGTATAGGGATAGAGGAAATGTTGTAGGAACCATTTATTAAGCTCTTATGTGGCAGGAACCAAAATCTGAATTAGTTATCTATTGCTGGGTAACAAATTACCCCAGAAATTTAGCAGTTTAACGTAGCAAACATTTATTATCCGACAGCGTACCTGAGGGTCAGGAATCTGGAGTGAGATTAGCTGGGTGGTTCTGGCTCAAGGTCACTCACAAGGGTGAAGTCAAGCCGTCATTCAGGGCCACAGTCATCTGAAGGCTCCGCTGGGGCTGGAGGGTCCAAGTTCACTCATAGGGGTGTTGGCTGGAGGCGTCAGTTCTCTGCATGTTGGCCTCTCCAGAGGTACCTGAGAGGCCTCACAGTATTGCAGCTGGCTTCCCCCAGAGCTTAACAACCACAGATTTCTTTTATCTCTTATAATTATCTTCTCGGCTTACCATTTTAACCTAGAAATCCAGATGAGGAAACTGAGGCTCAGAAAGGTCGGGTACACAGAAACCAGTGGTTAGACCAGGACACCACCCCTGATAAGGTGGACTTTGTTGTCTTCTCTATAGCCCTGCAGGGTTGCTCATGTTTCTCCAGTGCTGTGATCTAGGGTTGATGCCAGGAATTCCTTTGGGGTTATTATGTTTGACTTAAACAGTTTGATGGCGTTGGTGTGGTCCATGCTAATAATTACAGCTTAAAAATCATCTTGTTGTCTCTGAGACTCATTTTGTCTTCAGCCCCCAATCCCCACCCCATGGCCTTCGCGTTCTTTCTTCAGTCTCCAGCCCTGATGGCTAGGGCGTCTCAGAGGCTGGGTCTGTCCTCTGGGAAAGCATTTGCCTCTGTGTCACCAGCTAGCTGTGGCGGCTGTTGCCTCTTGGCAACAAGCAGCCAGTGTTGACATCATTCTGAGTCCTTGCTGGGCGGTGGCTTGGGTCAGGGGGTCCTACTTCACATCATGAATTGGTTTGTTGCCAAGCCAAAACTGTGGCTTCTTCCTTTCCACAAGGAATAGCTATTAATATGTTTTTGCCAAATTAAAAAATGCATGCCTGCTCCTTACAGAAGATTTAAAACATATAGAAAAGTGTAAAAAACAAAAGTTCATAATCCCACTACTTAGAGAGTACAGCAGTTGAGAGTTTTGGTGTATTATAATTTTTGTGTGTACATGTGTATTTAAAAACAGAACTGGAAAAAATCATAATTGGAATCATACCGTGGTGCGCACGCGCGCGCGCGCGCGCGTGTGTGTGTGTGTGTGTGTGTGTGTGCGTTCTTGTATTCGGCTTTTTTCATTTAAGAGTGTTTTATAATAATTTTCTCCTGTTATTAGATGGCTGTAAAACATTTTTAATCGCTGAGTAACATTCCATCATTTTGACATAAAATACAGATATATTTGAAGTACACTTTACTGCCAAGGACAAGATGTGTTCATTTCATAACCATCAATATAGCACAGGGTAGAGCGAAAAAGGGTACCGCTTGAAGTCAGAGGGGTCTGAGTCCCAATTTTGCCACTTTGACTAATTTTTTAAATTCTGAGCTTCGATGTCCTTGTCTGTAACATGTGGATGCTACTATTTATCTAATAGTTGTGAGGATTAAGTGAGATAACGCCTGTCCACATCTTTCATAAGCTGCAAGTCGTTTTGTTTTCTTAAAGACCATGGTTCCGTTTCCTCAGGATCAGTCTTCTGCTGGACATCCCACGCTCACACCTTTGGAATGAAGGCTTGTGAATGTCCCTTTGCTCTGGGGATCGTCTTTAGAAGATCGAGATGATGTTTACGTTGGGGGGGGTGGTCAGGGAGATATCTTACTAGGTTAGATGGCAGTCCCTTTGGAAAGCAGAGAGCCGTGTGTGGTGAAGGTGGCTCCAGGAAGTTTTGATGATGGAGAGGAGCGTCAGGTCCTTGGGGCAGGCCCAGGGAGTCACTGTGTGTGGCTGGTGCTGGAAGAGGTCTCAAGCTAAACTTCACCCCCACCGTGGTTTAGGGTATTGTTAGCTGTGGGATCAACACTGTTCTGGTCAAGCAGACAGATGGGAGAATGGCCTTCCCAGGACACACCTTTGGTGGCAATGTGCAGGGAGCCCATGGCTGGCAGGATTGTGTGTGGGGCGCTTCTATAATGAGGAGCGTCCTGTAACTGTCTGTCACCTGTGTATTGTGCTGGGGCTTCTCTAGAAGGGACAATGGCAGGGGGATGCGGTTCCTGAGTTCAGAGAACCGGGGGGAATTAGAGCCTTTCTCAGCTTCCTGTTGCTGATGAGGGCGCACATGTCACCATCTGTGTACCCACGAGTGGCGACACTGGACCATTTCTCCTTATTTGGATCCTTCTGTCTATTACCACATTGAAGGTAGGCTTCACGAGAGGAAGACTCTGCTTGTCTTGTTTGTGCTGCATTCTCAGTGCCTAGAATGCCATTCTGCACGTCGTAGGTGCTCAGTAAGTGAGTGTCGGATGAGTGGCCGAGGAAAGGAAAATGTCCAAAGAAAAAATGACCTGCTAGACCTGAGGCTGTTGAAGTGATGTGCCAGGAAGGCTGAGAGCACAGACACAGGTGTTCGGAAGAGCAGTTGGGACCCTGGTCAGTCATCCTGGTCTCATTTTGCTCCTCTGACAGTGGGGATGATAAACCCACCGTGCAGGGGGTCGGGGAACAGCGATAACATATATTTGTGCTCTGTCCACGAGGCCCGGCGGGAGTAACGGGGGACGTTATCATTCTGCAAACAGAGGAGGCCCGTGGGAAAGGAAGAGAAGATGCTTCAGCCACGTTAGCACCTCTGGAGTTCACTGGCGGTGAAATATGGGGTGTGTGGCCGTTCCATGCCCATATTTCTATTCAGGTGTCCATGAGGGCGTAAATAAAGACTAAGTGTCTTGGCAGGCCCTGCGAAGACTTGTGGCGTCCCAGTTACTTGGGGACCCTGAAGACTGTGTAACTCAGAGCCAGGCCTCTGCCTTGCGGAGCGGGCTGGCCTGAATTCCCTGCCCCAGGGAAGCCGCCTGGCCTGTGGGCCTCTCCCTCCTGTTGGTGTGGAAACCTCTCTTCCTCATTTTGGTCTCTGTTATGGCTTTTTGTTCAAGGCTGCGGTTTCGGGGTGCGTAATTGAGTTCCACCACAAGGCAGATAATGTGGGATGAGCAGTTCATGTGCCGACTTCCTGCCCTCCCTCACACCTCCCTGCTGTCACCTCCAGGAGGCTGCCGATGGCAGGAGAGCCGCCCCACGGCTTCCCTTTGTCTTGTCTTTTTTGCAAGGAGAGTCCTTTATTTGTTCTTTTAATGCAACTGGCCTCTGAAGATCCTTTCCAGATCACTTTGGCTTGTCAGGGATGCCAGGCTTAAGTTCTCAGGCTTCTAAAGAAGACGGGGAATGGCTGGAGGCGGGGGCCTGGGGACCAGACTTTCTTTCTTTCTGTGGCTTTCAGAAGAAAATCATGCACGTTAAAATAAATGATGCAAATATCTGTATTTTATGTATCAAAGAGACAAATGGCATAAATGCAGATTATAGGGTACTGCTTAGAACTGTCCATCACACGAGCGCCCCCGGGAAAGGCAGGCAGGCCCAGCCGCTGCACTGAGTGGTGGCTTTGCTTTGGGGCAGCCACCAGGGGGTCAGCATATTTAGGTCATTGTCTCGTGGATTGATTGAGGATCGTCTTCAAAGCCGACTAGTTTTCCAAGTGTTTCATCTTACACGCACACTTAAAAAAATAAGAGCCGTTTCCATTTTCTTGTGTGTGATCCGCACTGACCTGCCTTCCACTTCTGCCTCCACTTGGGCGCTGGTTTCTCTTTGGCTTAGGGACTGGCGGATCTGGTGTGCTCCGCTCCTTCCTTTCTTTGGTGTGAAATCGGCTCTGCTGTCGTGGATTGTGGTCCGTGGTGGAGAGGCGTTGAGAGTGGTTTCTCAGCCTTTCTCCTTTACAACCTGCCGTGACGCCAGTGTGTCCGTTTTTTCTCTCCCAGGAAAGATCCTTTGTGTAAAGTGTTTGAGGATGTGAACTGTGGCCTTCCTGTGCTTAGAGTGATCTGTGGAGCTGCTTCTGTGTTCCACCAGTGGCCGTCCATCGCTGGTTGAGGACCTTTGGGCCTCACGACTCCTGGACCCTTTTCCAGCTTTCTGTGGTCTGTGCTCAGTGTGTGTTCCAGGCTGTGGTCTCTGAAGGTGGTTTTCCCACCTGAGAGTGCTTCCTCAAGGTCCCCTGTCCCCTGCTTGGTGGTCCTTCAAGAGTCCTTCAGGAAATGGGAATGGATTCTACTCTTTAAAGTCATGAAACGGGGCAGTCACGTGATGTCCAGCAAGCATGCTGGAACCAGCCCCCGAGGTTCAGGTGTAGGTGCCAGCCATTCCTAGTATGCTGATCTTGAGTGATAACAAGGAACATTTGTTGACCATTTGCTGTAGGCCGGCTCACCTTAACTCCGTGATGTCCCGTTTAGTCCCCACATTGTACAGCCCTATGAGAAAGGTTTTTATTCTTGCTCATTTTATGAGCTTAGCAAGGCCTAGATTCATGCAGCCAAAAGTGCTGGGCCATTCTCCAAGCCCACAGAGGCCACCTCCAGATCCGCACCCTGACAGCCACTGCACTGCGTCGCCCTCCCCGCTGTGCTGCGACTTAGCAGCACTACCGGAGCTTTGCCATCTGAGTGGCAAAGATCCAGTGTCAGCCCTGCAGGGTTCTTTTGAGGATAACATGAGATGAAATGTAGTGGTTCAGTCTCTGGCACATAGGAAGAGTCCAGCAAATGTTAGTTCCTTTCTTTTGTTCCCCTGGGACAAGGAGCGGGGCATGAGAAACAGAGGGACATTCATGCCCTGCTTGGCAGCCTCTGTTGTTAGGAGGGCAGGACCAGAAAGGGACAGCGTGGGGGATCCCCCTCATCGTAACCCGTCATTTCACTGCAGACGTCTTCCCGGCACTGGCCTGCGGCCTGGGACGTGGGGTGGGGAGCGGGAAACTTCTTCCTGGAGAGGAACGGGTAGTAGGAAGTGTCGGCAGGTGGACACTTGAGTCTCGTTGGGGTGGAGTTTGGATGCTTGTCCTTCTGACTCTGGGACGGGGCTGGAATTGGGCCCTGGAGACTGAGCGTGTGCCCCTCTACGAAGATCTCCAGGGTACCGAACGCTCTTGTCAGAGCAGGGGAGCTGGTCTGTGGTCACTAGTGCCATCTTGGGCTGCTCTCCCTCGGCTCTTGTCCCCCACCATTGTGCCAGGAGGGAGCCTCGGCAGGAATAGGGTTCTCTCTGAACCGGATTTGCATTGCTCTCTAAGTAACCCACTCTGTCCCGGAGGGTGCTCAGGTGGAGTAAGAAACTGGTGGGTGCCTTGTACAGAAATTCAGGTGCTGCCTGGGGGGCATGTGAAGTTCCAGGCCTGGTGTGAGAAGGTTTGACTTTTTCCAGCCCTCTCCTTTGTTCTTCTAGAACGTAGATGTTGCTGGAGCTCAGAGAGGGGCTTACCACTCAGAACCGGGGCCGGGGTGGGTCAGGGGAGGAGGTCAAGTCAGGACAGAGTCTTGAAGCTCAGGTAAACCAGGAGGAGAAGCCCAGAAGGTGACTCTGTGGGGTCCCAGCATCACTGGGGGAGCCTGTGAGAACTGCCGAAGCTCAGACTCCACCCCAGGCCTGGGAGTGAGAATCTTATCAAGCTCCCCAGGTGATGTTTGTGCACGAGGAGGTCTGAGAAGCCCTGCTGTAGGCTTTCCTGGGAGCTGTGAGGAACCAGGATTATACTTTCCCACATGCCCGCGTTAGAAAAATAAAGAATCATAATGTGTTCAGAAGATGGAAATTGGTTCAGCTTAACTAAAACGAAGAAAAACAAGGAAACGAAGCACGGCTTGGTGCCTGAGGGAGAGACCGAGTCCGGTGCTTCCTTGCTCCGTCCTCACACCCTCCCCTGGCTGGGGGCCTGCCCCCTCTAAAGCCAGGACGCCGTCTGTCTGTCCGCCCTCCCTAGTCTCTCTGCCCTCCCTAGTCTCTCTCCCTGGTACGTGGTGCCAACATGACTTTCGGGAGTGTTTGGAGCACATGGGAGCTGTGCGTAAGTAGCTTTGTTGGCCCCTTTGCTTTTCCCGCTTAGATTGTAGACCTCAATGTGCTTTTTCTTTTCTTGCTTTATTTTTTTGGATAATGGCAAAATCACTGCTTGTGGGCACCGCCACAGATAATACAAAAAAGCCCTTTGAAAAGAGCTTTATCTGAGCACAAAGTACTTGGAATTGAAGACCCCCAGGGACCTGCCTCCACCGCGCATCACTTCTCTCTCCTCTCCCTCTTCTTTCTCTCCCTTTTCTGTCCTGTCTCTCCCTTCTCTTCTCGCCCTCTCCCTCCCTGTCCTCTTTCTCTTTTCTTCATTCAAACTTGCAGTGGAACTGGAGTGAGCTACATATTGCCCTATTTTCGGCTGATTTGCATGTTAGAGAGAGCAGAGTAATTGGTGTTTAACCAGAACAAAAGAGGATCTGTTTTCTAAAAGAAAAAGAATTTTTGAAGTAGACCCTATTGCATCTACTGCCTTTGTCTTTCCCCTCATTAGGAATTGAATAGGATGGCCCATAATGAGGATGTGGAAGATACTGCTTTGGTTGTGATGCTTTTTGAGCTAATTGGTTTGAAAATTATATTTGATGTGGATCTGAGGGATGTTGGCAAAACACCTCTTGTTGGGATGTGGACATCCTGTATCCCCTCATCAGTGGGGAGGGGGATTGGGCAGTGTTGAAACTCAGTTTACCTTCTTAGTTGAATGCTCTCATGGGCCACCCCTGAGGTTTTGCTCTTTCTCCAACTTTCTGGTTGGGCCACCGTCCTCTGGGATCAAAGGAAGCCTGTGAGTATTGTCAAGGGAACCTTGTAGGGTGAAGTTCAAAAGAAACTTTCTTGGCTGATGCTTGACTTCTAGTGAAGAAATGTCTAGTCATTAATTTGTACTATTTTCGCGAGGAAGTGAAGTTGGAAAGTGACTTTCTCCCTTGGTCAGAGGCAGGTCTCAATCTGGACTAGGAAATTGGCAGTGTGCCAGGTGAGAACCTCCAGATTGCCTATTCTTCATTTTATATGTAGAAATTGCGTCGTCAACTCAACAGTTATGTGGTATCATAGAGTTTTGTGAAAACTGAGTGAAATTTTGAAGACTTTCAGTAATGTTTCAGTGACCGCAAAAATATCTTTAAAAATTAAAAAGATAAAAGAACAGTGTATAAACTTTGAAACATAGAGGAGGGAATGAGTTATAATTGCGTCACTCTGAACAGCCACCATTTTAAATTTTAGTGTATGACCCGATCTTTCACCGTTCCAATTCTTACACACACATTTTGAAATGATCCTAGGGTAATACATTGATTACTTTGGGGATTGTGTTTAGGCAAATATTTATTTAATAACACCAGTTAAAGAGTTCTGTGACCTTAATTCCTTTTTTGAGGTCACCCAGATTTGCAAAAGTTCAATATTAAATCTTGCAAAATCTGATACCAGATAAGGAAGAGATACAGGTCATCACGCTCCCTCTCAGACAATGTGATTAAAGTAATTCTACTGTCTTCGTATGTTTCTTACTTTGTCTTTCTGCAAACCTGTGGGAGAGGTGAGGGTGAAGCCATCTTGACCCACTTTGCAGGTGAGGAGATGGAGCCCAGCTTAGATGGAGGGAGCGATCTAAGATGCACACGGTGCTAAGCCAGCAGGTGCAGTCCCCAGGTCTGGCCGCCACATCCCCCTCCCTCCTCTCCACCTCTCCCTTCCTTCCCCTAGCCCCTTCCCCCTCCTTTTTGTTAGCAAATAACTTAAAACTTACAGGAAAGTTTTTACGAATAAGTACGAAGAACACTCGTACATCCCCAGTCAGTCCTTTGTCAGCAGTCTAGCTCCCATGCTCCATCAGTTGCCTTTTCTTTTTCTGTCTAAACATATTTTTTCCCCTAAGTCATTTGGGAAGAATTGTAAAGATCGTGACTCTTCACTCTTAAACAATCAGTGTTCCTAAGCATGGGGATGTTCCCTTACGTAACTCCAGTAGTGTTAAAACTTGGGGAAATTTCACATCGATACAGTGCTTTTATGTAATCTACCGTCCGTGCTCCGGTTTTGTCAGTTGACCCGATATGTCCTTTGTGGAATTCTTTTTCCCTCAATACAGGATATAATGCAGGATCGGGTGTTACATTTAGTTTTTTGAATATCTCTTTAGTCTTCTTTAATCTGGAATATTTCCGAGGCCTTTCTTTGCCTTTTATGACATTGCCGTTTATAAAGACTATAATCCCATTTTGTTCTAGGAGAACATTCTGGTCTAGTATTTCTTCGTGATTGGGTTCAAGTTATGCATTCCTGGCCAGGATGCTACATAAATGTGTTGTGTCCATCTCAGGGTCTCACATCTGGAAGCACTTGATGTCCATCTGCCCCTCTTTGCTGCTGATAATGTTGATCACTTGGTCAAGGTGGAGTTTGATTTTCTCCCCTCTATGCTTATTATGTTTTCCCTCGTAACTAATAAGCAGTCTGTGGGGAGTCACTTTAAGACTATGCTCCTCATCAATATTTCCACTTAGAAGTAGCATACACTGATGATTTTTGCCTGATCTAGTCTTTACCGTGATGGTTGCAAAATCATTGTCTACCTCCTCCACTCCCTCCATGTTTACCAGTTGGCACTTGGCATTCTACTGTAAGCAAGAGCCCTTCTGTCTCTTCCATTAATCTGGTAATCTATTAATTACAGATATGGACTCATGAAGTCCTATTTTTCCAATGGCTTATCGTTCATTATGCACCTAATTACGTTGGTGCTCAAGTTATCTCAGACTTGGCCAGTGGGAGGCCTTTCATTCGGGTTCCTTAGAACATGCCCCCAACATTTTTTTGAACGCTTCTTTACTTTCTAGTGTAACAAGATGTTCCAGGATCATCTTGTGTCTACCCTGTCCCAGCCCTGGAGTTAGTCATTTCTCCAAGGAGATCGTTTCTTTTACTGGAGAATGGATTTAGAGAGCAAGATCTGAGTGCTATGTAGGTTCATTGCTACTGGATGTCTTTGCTCATTCTTATTGGGGTGTCTTTGCTTCCAGGTCATTTCAGTGGAGAGATCTAGGAAATATATGAGTATAAATATACACACGCACACGTGCACATACACACATGCACTTATGGACATATACGTGCGTAATACACGTACATATTTTAGAAATCATGAGTTCATACCGTATCTCCATTTCTAGTCCATCTGCAAAGTGTTCTTTCTTGCCTCCCCTATTCCGTATTTGTGTGGCCCTTCTTCCACAGTGAGAAGGCTGGCTTTCAACATCAGCACATTTACTAGTGTGCTCAATCCTGAAATACATCTAAAACAGAACCAGAATTGCTTGCCCATTCCACTATGAAAAAAAACGATTAAAGAGTTGAAGGTTGGTTTCTAGTTCTCTCTCATCAGCCGCTCCCCGACTCTTCAGCTAGCGCTGAGGCTTAGCCTCAAACACTGTGTTCGTAAGTTACTTGGAGTCGCTCTCCCCCCACCCACCTACCCTTCGTTGTGGTTATGGTGTGCTTTCAGTTTCAGACTTTTTTCCTCTTCCTGTCCTTGTTAACTGAATGTTAGTTACTATATGAACAGTAATGTGTATTTGAAAGTTTGCTTAGAGAAGCGCTACTCCCGTAGTGTGTCCCTCCCACCCCATCTCCCACCCCCGGGAGGTGACCAGCTTCTTTGTTCTGTCGTTTGTCCCTTTTGTGTTCCTTTTTCTAAAGATAAAAAGAAGTTCGTATATTTTCTTATTTCCCCTTCTTCTACAAAAGGTAGCATAGTATATGTTCTTTAAGGCATCTTCTTGTTTTAAAAAATTAACTGAAGTCCATACTTTAATTTCTTCAGTTTTTCTTTCCTGCCCTTTTTCTGTTCCAGGATCCCGTCCAGGACACCACATGACATGTCATAGTCCTGTCTCCTAGGTTCCACTTGGTTGTGACGGTTGCATCTTAGTTTTTGAAAGATATAGGTGGTGGGTGGAGGAGAAGGAGAAAGAGGAAGTCCCAAGTGAGAGATGAAAGATGTTAGGTCTGTATCCTCCAGATGTTATTGATCACTTTCAGGGCTTTTATCGTATCCTCATGCTTCAGGTGTCATTATTTGCTTAATACTTTTCCATATATTGATTCATTTTTTTCACCATAAGGATGTTGTCTAAGAAAACTTTATATCACTACCACAAATTGCCTCCCTATTACTTGTCCACTTGAATTTCTTGAGAGTTGCGTAAAAATTGCAACCTTTTGAAGTTTAAAAAGTTCCAGTGAAGCAACCCCTTCTAATATTTATTCTTGACTTGAAACATGTAAATAATAATATACATTTTGGGGGGGTCTAATTTTTCTTAATGAAGATGCAAACCCACTGAGTTCATTGATCCAACCCATTGATCTAATATGTGCAGGAAACTGAGGCTGGACTTCTCAGGGGATTTGAGAAAGAGCTGTATCTTATGGGGCATAAAATAAAACATGAATAACTATAGTTTAAGCTGAATGAGAGAAATACTTTTAAGACCAAGTATTTCTTCTTTTTGTTGTTGTTGTTTGAATTGTTAATTAAACATTTTACAAAGTGTTCCATTTATAATGAAATTTAAACAATATAAAGTGTGCGTGTATACACTTTAAATTTCCTGTGGTTACCTTTAAGATAATGCCTGGAAGATTCTGGGCTCCTTCTGAGTCATATCAAATGCATACCATTTATGCTTCTATCTTTGTCATGGAATGAGTTCCAAATGGAAAATTTGCCAGCATTTTTCTGTAGCAGATTTCTTAATTAAGCAGCCAATAGTCAATAATCCAATTCACCATTGTTCCTGGAAATGAGTTATGACAGTCCTGGCCCGTCCCACTTGTTCTTACATTGCTGTAGATAATAATGATGAGATGTATTCTGGACTTGCGTTCTAGAAAGGAAGTGGGAATTGATGGAGTACTCCACAGGGTACCATCATATCAAAATTTGAATTATGAGACCTTTATTCCAGAATAGCTCTTTACAAATGATCTTAGCCATTGTTATTTTTAAATAACGAATGCAACATTATGGCAGCATTTTTCACATTCTAAGAGAAGAAAGGAAAATGTTCACCCACCGTCCTCCCAGTGGGTCCCGTTGCTTTCCAGCCCTGTCCCTGTGCACGAACCCATTGTGTGGGTGTTAGTGTAATACAGATGTACTGTCTGCCGGCCTGCTGTTCCCACGTAGCATCAGGCGTGATGCACCCCATGGCTCTTTTATTGGAGTTGTTCTGTCTTCACGATTGTGAATGGGATGTTCAGGGAGGTCACCTCCCAGGGTGCACCCCCCCACCCCTGGGAAGCAGAAGGGTGGGATTTCATCCCGGGCTCTCTCTCTTGGCAGAGTAGGCTTGTGTCTGGTGTCCCCACATCACCTGCTTCAGTGGAATTAGCTGAAACGGATGTTGTCAGTTCCTCCTCAAGTTGTCCAAGCGATCCTTCAGTCTTTTTCAGGACTTGGGGGCTCCGTATGTCCTACTGTTCCTTCCTTCCTCCATTCGCTGACCCAGCAGCATCCTAGGCCTTGCCCCTGCCAGGCCCTGGGCCAGCTGTGCGGATTCAGTGGCGAGTCAGATAAGTCGTCCTTCTTGGAGCTCGTGGTTCATTTGCAGAATGTGTGCACAGTTCACGTGCTTTGCTGCATGTCCAGCCCTTTCTCTGCTACTCGTGGACACACACATTGCAGTAGAAGGGGGAGAAGGTGACCAGTAGGAGGAATCTAGACTCTGTCCTGCCTTCTTAAATGCTAAGTTCTTTGCATGCTTCAGTACTTTACTGGTGGCACACCGGCTCGGACACACCTGTGGTATCGAGTGTGAGGACTGTTGGACGAGGGAGCTGAGTAGGCGGTTCTGGAGAGATGGGTAGGTAGTGACGGACACATGAGCTGCCCCATTGGTCTAGAGGCCACCGCTCAGACTCAGGGATTCCAATGTTTAGGGCACTTTTGTACCTAGAGAAGATGACCTGAGGGGGAGTGGTAACATTCTTACGTTGGTGCCCCTCTCCTCCCCTTGTCGCATCCCCTCACAGGGCATTCTGGCTGCTTAGCTTTCTGCTGCACCTGGATTAGAAGGGTCTGATATCGTTCACACTCGTGTGTGTAACTTTCACAGGGAAGCCTTTTACCTCAAATTATGGACCAAAAGGCTCATCTCTAGGTCAAAGGCTATGATAAGGCCTGGCCAGCAGGCAAAGGAGATATTGGAGGCACAGAGAAGCCTTCTTGAAGTTTCTGAAGTGAGAACAGTCTTGGGCTGGCCCTCCGCTTGGGTTCCTGGCTGCCATCTTTTCCTCTGCCCGGGATTGAGAAACCTGAGTTGAGGGGTCTAGGTTGTTGACTCTGAACCCTCCCTCGTCCGGCTGTTGGTCTTCTCCCCGTCCTTGTGGTCACTGCTGCCTGACTCTTGACCCAGCTGAGTCAGGCTGTGTGTGTGTGTGTTCATTTGCACATGTGCGTGCACACATGTGAGCTCCTTGGAGGGGGTATAGGAGCAGACCTGGAGAATGGAAATTCAGAGGAGGAGCGTAGGAACTCAGAGGTTCTTCGTTTGGCACAGTTGGGGAGTAACATTTAAATCGTCTTCTTAATTAACATTTATGAGCCATCCTGACAGTGATTAAAGAAATACGGGAAAGCTCTCAACGTTTGAGTCCGTTGTGTGTAGTCAGGGAAGAAGAAAGAAGAAAGAAAGAAGAGGAGAAAGGAAACATTTGAATAATCTGCTTTAGCAGTGTGAATTGTGTGCATTTGTGTCCCAGTACCATGTAGTGAATAACAGTAGCATAAATACTTAAATAGACAATAGATTACATTTTATTAGTTTTATTACAGTAGTCACTTGGTACACATGTGTTCCAACCCGTCTGCTTACAACCTGGGAACAGCAAAAAGAGTCAAAACGCGTGTCACAGTGAGCTCATCAGACAGATGGACTTTAAAAGTAATTCCACTTGAGGTCTTTTCCAGCCGATTTCAGGAATATATATACCTGGAAACCCAAAGGAAGGGTGGGAAGCCAAGAAATAATTTTTTAACTCAAGAATATTCTAGAATTCAGTATCTCTGGAATACAGCTTTCTTTGCTCTCCTTTTGGAAGAATAAAGGCACATCTAGTGACTCTAGTAGATGTCACCTGAATGGATTCCTGCTGACTGATGCCATGTGAATTATAAATGAACCATATGGAACCACTTTATATTAAGTAACTAGCGCCTTCCAATGATAGTTATTTAGGTTGTAATCTTCTCAAAATCTGTTGTTAATGACTGGTGTGTTTTCACCTGAGGTTGTAAATGCTCCAAAGCCTGTTGTTAACAGTGCGAGGGGTGTGTGTGTTTGCGTGTGTATGTGTGTGTGTGTATTCATAGAAGGCTATAACTGTGAACCCTATTTCATGGTCTGATGGCTTTTATTTTTTTGCCTTAGATTCCAGACACAGTGCTCTGGAATAGCTGTTTTAGGGATTGTTTATTTGTCCTAAACGAATGCCAATTTTCAGTTTGTCCACGGAAGGGATGTGTCTGGAAACACATGGAGTATTGGATGGAATCGCTGTGTGATTGGCACCACGAGATGCCCATTGCTTCAGGATAGAGTCCAATTGCCTTAGCGTTGCCATAAGGCACGCCCTTATCTGGTCCCCCTCCTCTCAGGCTTCATCAGTCGTGCTCTTCACGCTCGCTGTCCCGAGCGAGTTCCCTGATCCTGCTGGCTTTGATGCTTCTGTGCCTTTGCTTATGGGGCTCCTTGGCCTAGAATGCTCTTGCCTCCATCTTTCTTATTCTGCTGAAGCATCGTCTTGTCTAGGAGCTTCTTCTGATCTTCTCTGCCTTCTCCTCCTGAGCCTGGAAGGCTGTACTGATGTCGTCGGTACTCACAACACCCTTCTCTTCCCTCCTGTGTCACATCAGGTGGGGTCCCTATAGGAAACAGATGGTTCAGGAAAGGGGGTAATTGAAAAGATTGAATGAGGGGACTATTTTCAGAAGTATAGACAGAGTTAAGGATCCAGTGAGGAATGATGAAGCACCCAGGCACTATTGGCAGCACTAAGGAGTTACCACCCCTTGGGCGGAAGGGCAGGAAGAGGGAGCAGTTACTGGAATGAAGCCTTGGGAAGGGGCTCCCTAACAGGAGCTGTGGCAGAGGAAGAGGAATGTGGCCCAGCAGGCAGGGATGGGGCCGTGACTGCCCCGACTTCTCTTTCTTCCCACCTTCTCAGGACAGTGTCTTCTATTGGCCAAACCCAAGGGAGCCGAGGAGGCCCATTCTGAGATCAGTCTTGCCAGGCACTGAGCAGAGAGCAAAAGAGCAGATAATGGTTCCGGAGGGTCAGATGCAGAATAACAAGCACGCCATACATTCTCCTGTGGGAGTGTCCTCTCAGTAAGGGCAGCAGCCACGTCTTCCTCATTTCTGTATTCCCAGGGCCTGTTCTTGTGGCGTGCTGGGACTGGGGCTTTATTCCCTTCCCCAGTCTCCATTAATACCTCCCAGCCACCGCAAGTAAGTACACCGTCTAAGCAAAAACTGAGTGCTTGTGTGGCTTCAAGACAAATCCCCAGCCTCTCCCTCTTCCCACCTGGGAGGTTTTTCTGTCCATCAGTTCTGGAGACCCACCCACTTAGCCCAGTGCCTGACCCAGGGTCTGTGTTCAGCATATACTTGTTGATGGAAGGAACCAACAGGTGGCTGGACGAGTGAGTGAGACAGTAGGTGAATGAGAAGATGGGTCATGTGAAGAAACACTGAGGGGAGGGTGTGATGCGGGCCGTGTCCTCTTTGTATGTCTTTCACATCCAAATGGTGCAGGAGGCTCTGAGTGTAAGTCCCAGGAAGCTAGGGACTTCTTGTTGTGTCCCCGGCACACTGCCTGTGCAGAGTAGGCACCCAACACATATTTGTCAGGTGAACAAATCTGGATGTTAAGTCACAGACCTGATGGGTTTCTTCTTCAGCGGGCTGCCCTCTGAGGTTCACCAGTGCATGAATCTTGGGCCGCCATCTCTCTTTTGGGGCCTAGGGCCACTTTAGTATTTTCCCAAAGTGGAGAAATCAGTGGCTTCCCTTCCTATTTATTCTTTGGATTTCCGGAATTTAGAAGTCTGAAGGGAGGACTCTAAATTTGCTCCTCTTGTTTTGGAGAGGAAGGAGGGGAGCAAATAGGACTTTAAGGCTTTGGTGAAAAGAGAAGGGAGGCAGGTGCAGTGCTCCTGGTGATGGGGGACGGAGCCCTCGTTCCTGACGTGAGCACGTTCAGGTGGCCTTGCCCAGTGCTGAGCAGCAGCGTGTCTCTTCTTCCTCTTCTAGGCTCATGTGGGTCTGTAATTCTAGGAGGAAGTGAGAGGGACCCTGCATGAGAGACGAAGCTCAGGGGAATAAACATCAGCTAATTCCTGAATTCCTGTTACGTTGCCAAGGCTGCACCTGGACTAGGTTCTAGGTCTTGAAATCATTGTTCTCATGTATCAGGGTCCTTGTTCTCTCACTATGGATTTAATTTGAATGGGGTCCCTTAGGCTACCAGTTTGGCCTGGCCAGGAGGGCCCCTCCTACGCCCCTGCCTATGTGGTCGTGGGCACACAGCAATTTGACAGGGTGGCGTGGGGATCAGGGTGTGGAAAGCAGGAAATTAGTAATGACTGGACAGGGTGAGGGTGACTCGTAATTTTAACGAAATGCTTAAAAATTAATTGGTTCTCTGCTCCGCAGCGTTATTCTGCTGAAGCCAGAAAGAAAAGTCAAGATGGAGAATTTCCCACTGTGACGCCTTTTATTTCTGGAAAGTTGAGTCATTTAATGATGATTTGAGTGTCAACAGCCCACTGGCCCATCTTTCCCCAGACAGCTCCCGTCAGTATGCTCCCTTCCAGGGAAGGACACGGTGCTTTCCTTTAGTATTCTGGCACTTCAAGTCGAGTCCCGGCTCCTGTGTTTCCCAGACCATTACTGCACTTTTGCGGGCCAAGATGGGAGTGGGTTTTAGTCTTCGCCTGCTGCTCCTGTTTAAGTGATCTTTGGACCCCCTAGGGTGGAGTTGGAGCGGGTACGGCTGTGCCTTCCATATGGGATGGAGGCATGTGCATTGATTTGACGTGGTCCCGAAGTGCTGGGTTTTCTTGGGGTTGTCCTAAGGACGTCTGTGTCCTGGAGGACCTCAAGGGGCATACGGCTAATGACAGACTCAATGCACTGATGCATAGTTCCATTAGGAGCAAATAGAGAAGCTCCTCAGAGACTCTACAGTCAAACATGGGCTGTTAATTCTTTAGTTATTTATTTAGGGGGTGGGTGGCAATGGAGGGTGGGCCAAGTGGTGCGGTCATTTCTCCTGTAGGAGTATTTGCAGAACTAGAATATCTGTTTCCTATCGAGGGTCTTTGAATCGAAGAGCTTTCAGTAGATTGGAGACTTAATCTGATTATTTTTTTTCTGGGTCCCAGGACATTAAGAACAATTTATGACCTGGTCTTGTTGTTTCCTCATTAAGAGTCAGTCCTGGTTGGTGCCGGGGTTGGACTGACCTCTTAAATCTCCTTTCCTCCCTTGATAAATAGTAAGTCTATAGCAGGGGTTGGTAAACTTTTTTTTTGGTAAAGGGGCCAGATAGTAAATATTTCAGGCTTTGCGGGTCAAGAGGCAATATCGAGGATATTATGTAAATACTTACATAACAAGAGAGAAAACAAATTTATACACATTTTTTACTGAAATTCAAAATGTGATAAAAATAACAATACAATTTTTTGTAATCCAGGTTTACTAGTGAGAAGAATGGATATTATTTTGGGGAGGGAGGGGTAACATTTTGCTGAATTGGAGTTCGAAGTTACTGTTTCCTATTATCAAATCAATTACAAATGTTCATCTGGACAAACTGTTCTTAGTTTGCAGATTGTGTAAGAACAGACGGCAGGCTGGATTCGCCTCGCACACTGTACTTTGCCAGGCCCTGGTCAGTGGCAAAACTCTCGGGATGTAAGTTTTAGGATGGAAAGCCTGGGCACATGGTGTGGCCCAGGATTCCATGCCGGCCTTGTGTGAGTGCCTGGGACATGCTGTGTGGATGCCGTAATACTGGGATTTTGTTTATTTATTCAATAAATAGTGGCAGAGAGGCTTGGCACTGGGGATACAGAAGTGAGCAAGATTATTAAGGTCACTGCCCTTGGAGGGCTTACGTTTTACCAGCCTTCTAATTGGAGAGACAATAAACACAGAAATAAGTATAAAATACAGTTTTAGGTCATGACGGTTGAAGACATGGCATAAGGGGACATAAGTAATGCCGAGAGGTGTTTGAGGGGCACCTCTCTCGGGGGTGATGTTTGGATAGAAATCTGAGTTAAGGGAGGGGACGAGCCGCCAAAGCTTTGGGTGAAGCGCCAGCAGGTGTGGATGTCTTGAGACAGGAACCAGCTTGTGAGTGGGCACCAGCAGGAATAGCAGGGTGGGTGTGATGGGGAAGGGTGGGAGATGAGTTTGAAGAGGGAGGCAGGGGCCAGAGAAGAGGAACCTTGAAGCCCGTAAAGGAGGAGATTGTGATGAGACGTCACTGGAAGGATTTGAGCTGGAGAATGATGTAATATGATTAACTCTTGAGGAAGATCACTCCAGCTGCTGGGCCGAGAGTAGATTCTTGAAGGCAAGAGTGGAAGTGGTTTTATGGGGCCACAAAACTGAGTATTGAAAATAGAGATAGTCTGAAAAATGTGGAGTCTGTGGTCAGTATATATTTAACATTGTCTTACGTATCGCAAGTCAGCATCCTTTTGGTTTCAAATCACCCTGCTCAGTCAGGTTCAGGAGGCAAGGGAATGTATTGGTCCATGTAACTGTAAAGTCCAGGAGTTTTCCTGGCTTTGTTGCAGCTGGTTCCAGGGGCTCAGAAGATGTCGTCATGGCTCCATCTGTCCCTCACCTCTCCCCTCTCCTTCCCTCTCTGGGCTGGCCTCATTCGCTCCTTTTGTGGATGAATGTTTTCCATGAGTTGGATTAGACGCCATCAGGATCCTGGATTCACATATTAGCTTGGCACTTCCAGTGGAAATCTTACTGTTTTCTTTCAGCATGTGCCTGTCACTTTTAGGGAAGTTCACTGATTGGCCTTGCTTAGGTCATAGAGCCAGCCCTTGGACCAGCCTCTGATTGACAGTCCCATTAGGACTGCAGGGGGTGAGAGAGGGTTGGCTCCCTAGAGGTAGGGGTGCTGAGCAGACAGAACACCATATGTTCATGACACACTGGTCTGTCTCCTCTGTCTCCCTTCTTTTTCTCTGCTGGGGAGCATGCCAAAACTCAAGTGAAACCTGTGTCATTACCCTCAAAGCACAGACAAATGAAGAAGCGCAGTCACATGGCACTTCTTGGTTACCGTTGTTCAGACCCAAGGGCTGATTTTCTTGCTCCAAGGGCTGTCCCCAAGCCCCTCCCTCCTTCTGGCAATGCACTGCTATTTTGAGAAGCAGTGGGGTGGGCAGGGCCTGGCTGGACTCCAGGCTCTGGTCTGTCTCTTCCTAAATGGCTCTGTGACCCCAGATAGGCCATTTAACCTTTCTGAGACTTAGTTTCCTTATCTTCATCGCTGGGTGCATCACCTAAGATAGCCACTGAGTTCTTTGTAAGATGTAAAGTCCATTTGGGTGATAGCTGTTAATTGGTCTTTTTTAATCCTTTTTTGAGGAGAGAGTGACCGAGGGACGGAAAGATGTTTTATTTTAATTCTGGACCTTGTTACCCGTACATACCAGCTCTCCTCTCGTTGAGTAACTTCTTTCTTGATGGGCAAGCTTCTTAATTTTTATCTTCTTGGTACTTTTATGCCCTGGCTGGACTTTTAAGCACACATCCTTGGGTGGGGATGCTGGCATGGGAGAACCACCCCAGATTAAGACAAGTTTTGTTTTGTCTCTCAGCAATTTGACATAGACATCATTTTAGATTTCCCGAGAAGAAAGGACAACACGTTCCGTATTGATAAGATTTCAGCAAGCCTCAAAAAAGAAAGCACACAAAACTTAATGCATTACTATGTAATGCCTTGGTTCCCAGTTCCTTAATTAGGCCTGTGGTTTAGCAGAGTGCACTGTCTCAATACACAGATGATTTTTCTGCACAAAATTTTTTTCAAACGTTAATTTCCAGTGACTGATGTTCTCTGCCTAAATCATTTTCCATTGTTTGTATTTGATAAGAACTGTATTTGAACTGCTCCTTTCTAAGTTGGAGTCTTTTGTAATGGGATTTAACTTAGTGGTTTTACAGGTGTATGAAAATGTTAAGCTGTGTATTGTACTTGAGAGTTTGAAAATTCTTAGTTGCAGCTAATTTAAGAAGAAAAAATTAAACAGGTGATTAGCAGCTGCTTTCGGTTTTGAATGTCCTCCGTTTGGGGTTTTGTGTTTGCTTATTCGTGTGCAAATTGGTGTGGTTATTTTGAAGCGGGGGAGATGGGCACCTCTGCCTGCCTGCCTGCCTGCCTGCCTGCCTGCCGTGTGTCCCTGGCCGCGGCCAGCTGCCCGCCCCATTCAGCGGACCCTGCCCCAGTTCTGCAGGCTGATTTGTTCCCTGCTCTGTGCTTGCTCTCTCCCTAATGATTCAGGCCTTCCTGAGAAAACAAAGCAGGCCTGGCCCTGTTTCTCCTTGAGGATAGCCTCCCTTGTGGCCACAAAGGCCCCTCTTTGCCCTTGCAGAGGAGCTGCCTCTTAGAGCAGCCAAGAGCTGCAGACCCAGGCAGGTTCTGGACTTCTGGTCTCCCGAGCAACAGCTTCTGCATGGCTTTGAGCTCCAGGACCCTCCAAGGCCCCCAGGGTCGGGGTCTGTGGCTGGGGGGAAAAATATTAGGAAGTGGGTGGCTTAGGAGGGGCCGATGAAGGATTTGGGGCTTCGCAGCTGGATCTGGCCACCCCAGTCTTACTGGGGCAGTGCCCGTTGACCTCGGCTCTCCGGCTCAGCCCTGAGCCCTGTGCCTCCTTGGCACCGGAGGGTCTTGCTCCCTCAGCCCTGGTCAGTGGGCTTGCCAGGGCGAGGAGAGCTTTGCTCTGGCGGCTGCTGCTTACTTATTAACGATGACGCCAGTGGGAGCTGCGCCACCAGCTCCCTTTCCAACCCTTTGTGGCCGCATCCTGTTCGCTCAAAGGTGAAATCATGACCTGCCTGACTTGATTTTTCAGTTGAGGGGCTTTTGTGTGTGTTTTCTTTATCCGGTAAGAGGGTTGTCCATTCATTCACAAAGATTTGATCAGTAAATACGGAGAGAAAAAGCTCAAGGGAGAAATACTTGCTGTCCAGATTAATAAATTAATCTTTTTGTGTGTGTGTGTGTGTGAGAGAACCAAAGGCACTTTGCTGTTTCTCTTCACCGAGTCTGTGTTTGGCCTTACCTTTGACCTTGGCTGACTTGGTAACTCAGCCAGGATTTCTGTCCACCCCCATCTCCTGTCTGGGGTCAGCTGGGCACACGGGTGCTTCTCTGCTTCTTTCTTGAATGGGACTTCTGCCTGCCCCACAGAAGCTGGCTTATGGGGCCCACAACTTGGCGGGCTTGGCTTCAAAGGCAGTTGGTTACAAGGCTCCCAGCTGTAGACCTTGGCAACTGTTTGCCCCCGAAGAAAAGCATCAGTGAAAAATTGAGGGCAAAGGAAAGAAGAGAAACCTTTGTGGGTTTTTCTTTGTTTGTTTTTTTCTGGACGGCATTTTGTCCCTGTAAAACCAGAATGACTCCTTCGGGCGTTTTTCTGTAGGCCGGTTCCAGTCTCGGGCCGAAGTTGGCCTTTCTGAAGATGGCAATGATGTTTAAGGTTAAGTGATTGCCAGGTAACACATTTAATGACTCAGGTCCGTAGCTGGAGCCTCATCAGGTACGGTCTGCCTTTTCTTGGAGACTTAGAGCTATTCTCTGTAGGTGGGTGTTTGTTTTTCTGATTTTTTCTTTTTTGGTGTCAGAATAAGGATGCAATGGCCCGGATCGCTTGTAGAATTTAGGAGTGGTCTAGCCTGACCTTCGAAGGTATATCTGCTGTGGAATCCTCAGAGGGAATTCTGCTGAGAGCTTCTCCCACAGGTGGGAGGTAGAATTACCCAGAATTCAGAACCAGGGTTCTGCCTTCCGACAGACCTTGACAGAGCCGGGCCTGACTGTCAGAGCCTTGGGGGCAGGCTGTGTCGCCTCGGGAATGTCGAACTTGCCTCATCACTCCAGCTCCTCCAACAGTGCCGATGACTCACAAAGTTAACAGGAAAGAGACAAGCAAGCCCGGAAGAAGACATGCACTGTGGTTCTTTTCACGTAAGTTCAAAAATATGCAAAATTGAGTAATAGGACAAAACTGTAAGGAAAAGCAGGAAGATGGCGCACACAAAACTCAGGATGATGGTTACTTCTGAGCAAAGAGGGAAGGGGGTGGGATTAGGAAAAGGCAAAGTTAATACTTTTTTTGTTTTTTAAACTGACTGATAGGTGGAGGGTGTTGGCTGTGTTGTCTTTATAGTGTCCATGTATGCTGTTAATTTGTGTGTGTGTGTGTGTGGGAGGGAGATTGTCGCTGAGCTAACATCTGTGCCAGTCTTCCTCTTTTTGCTTGAGGAAGATTGTCACTGAGCTGACATCTGTGCTAATCTTCCGCTACTTTGCGTGGGATGCCGTCCCAGCGTGGCTTGATGAGCAGTGCTAGGTCTGCGCCTGGGATCCAAACTTGTGAACCCTGGGCCACCAAAGTGGAGTGAGTGAACTCAACCCTGACACCACGGGGCTGGCCCCATTGATATTAACATTTTTGGTGTCTATTCATAGCATTTAAAGCCAGAAAGAAGTTACCACAGTGCCAGGTACATATAATACAATCAATAAATATTAATTGCTGTTTTTGTTATTATTGCTGGCGGAATTAAGTGGAAGGCTACAGTAACATTCAGTGGAAAGGTACAAGGCTGCCGTGTATGGTTGTTCAGGTGGTCCGCTGAACAAGGCTTCTGGTTGACTGTGGGCTGAAAGCCAAGTTTTGCTCCAAGGTGAGGCTGTATCCATTTGGAGGAAGTAGCATTTTTTTCTAATTCACACAAAGGCATCTTATGGAATAGCGGTCACACTGGAAAGCCATCGCTTGAGTACGAGAACCTTTTGGAAAGGTGTGATTGGATTGGGTTGAGCATCAAAGTGGTATAACAAAAGGTAATACGCGATGTGGGATCCTGATTCAATAAGAGTTTGGAGGGGACCTCAGAGATTCGTTAGGTCAAAGCTCTCATTGTGCAAATGAATGGGCCCAGAGAGGTTAAAGACTAAAGGTCACACAGTGATTCCGTGGATGCAAGAAATACAGGGCTTAAGGGAAATAGTTTTCGGGCAGATGAAAGAAGTGGTGATTTTCATAGCACTTCTAACAGTTGTGTGGAAGCTGCTATACCTGAAGAATTGTGTGTATTGAAATGTAAGCATGCTGGGGAAGAGTGTAGGTAAATTCAAGGATGATACGTCGCTAGGGGCCTGTGGGGGACGTTCCTAATACTTCGAGATTGGTTTCATGGCGGGCAGTATATGCACTCAAACCCCTCGATGCCACCAGCAGTCAGAACTCGGGAAGGAGAAGGGCAGCTCTTCTTCCTACAGGTTAACAAGTGGTCCTGCCATCCCAGTGGCAGGAGAAGAGGTTTCACTGCTTGTCCACCCTCCCCAGTTCCTGGAATCCTGGCTTCCCACTGCTTGGGGTGGGAGGTGGGGAACGTCTCTGCCAAGAGCCTCCAGTTAAAAGCTCCTCAGGGCCCCAGTGTGGCAGATCTTTGTTCTGACTCACTGTGGGTACTTTAGTATTACTGTGAATCCAGCTGCTAGGGAGATAAAATGGGCTGATAACTAAAAGCATGGGTCTCCAGGGGCTGGCCTGGTGGTACAGCGGTTAAGTTTGCATGTTCTGTTTCAGCTGCCCCAGGGTTCGCCGGTTCGGATCCTGGGTGCGGACCTACACACCGCTTGTCAAGCCCATCTATGGCAGGCGGCCCACATACAAAGTAGAGGAAGATGGGCATGGATGTTAGCTCAGGGCCAGTCTTCCTCACCAAAAAAAAAAAAAAGAGGAGGATTGGCAGCAGATGTTAGCTCAGGGCTAATCTTCTTCTTCAAAAAAAAGAAAGACAAGGGCTCCAAATCCAGCTACCAGCTTTTGTAATTCTGGACAGGGTCTTACCTGCCTGAGCCTCAGTTTCTTCATCTGTAAAATGGACCTCCCAGTACCGCCTCTCCCCCAGGGTTGTGTGAGAGAGCCCTCGAGAAAAGCTGGTAGTAACATTATTAATATTAAGTGATGGCAATGTAGGTGGGGGAATTGTACCTGCCAGCTTGTGGCTGTGGTCAGCCGGTGACACCCCAAGCTAAGGGCCCCGTCCCTGGGAAACCCCTATTGTCAAGGCTCCTGCTGAGGCCCTGCTGGGCCCTGTGGGACCCCTGCTGCCATTTCCTCTATAGTTGACTTACTCTGCTTTCTTTCGTGCTGAATGTAGTTTTCAGTTCCATCATTGTTATTCTTCTAGTCACTGCCTTAGCCTGTCACCCCCTCTGCTGAGCTCCCCACCCCATGTGACATCACTTGGCACTTTGTTTGTGACTTAGGGTATTTTGAGAAGCTCCTTATTGGCACCTTGAGGAGCCGGGCCCTCCATCTTACCTCTTAGGAAATCCCCTCAGCGTATCCCAGGTTTTAGCACCAGAGATGGTTTTCCAGAAAGTTCTTTGCCCTCATGCGTGAAGCGAGGAAGTGGACGCTTGAAGCAAGTGAAAAGGCGCTGGAGGTTGGACCCGTGCTTTGTTAGGATAGGGCTTCAGAAGCCGGGGGCTTGCAGCCATGTGGAGCAGGCCATGGTCTTCCCTGGACTGAGGGCTCAGGGCTTAGGGATGGCGCTGGGCTGCTGTCACATGCTGGTGCCTACAGGTTTAATTTGTGTACTGGTGGAATTTCTACCCGCCTCACTTCACAAAGGATTTGAGGCCCAAGGGTACAACAGTTGAAACTTTAACAATCTTGCTTTTTCATAGCTTGACTCTACGATAGGCCACTCAGCGGGAGGTTTAGGGTCTCCTTCCTGCTGGCGTTGGCTCCCCCGAGGACAAGGACAAGGGCCGAGCAGAGGTGGCTTGGGGATCAGCAAGAGGAATACTGCCCAGGGGCTCTGAGGACCACTTTCCAGCTGCGGAGTTGACTTGCCCGTTGTCCCCGGATCTCCGCAGCCTCTGAGGGCCACAGGACCCCAGCTAGTTCAGTCTGGGCGAACTTAGGTCGGTGCTGTTTCTGGACGTTCATTCAACCCCGTGAAGAGAGCATGTTAGAACTAAGCTTTCCGCCCAGGGAATGATTCTTCTCTGGTTTTGCAGTTCTCTTAAATTTTTAAAATTATCTTTTTGCTTCCACGGAAGAAAAATTGTAGAACATAGGGAAAGTGAATATAACACTTTGTTCCATATTAAAAGTTAATTTAAGACAGAACCAGAGGCCAAGGCAAGTGTCTTCTCTTTTCTTCATTCGGTGATGTAATTGACCCTTCCTGCCTCCATAGGACTTAATATTCATTCGACAGAGGCTAATCACAGGGTGCCAAGGTGCCACACGGTTAAGGTGAAGATGCAGATTTCTGTGTGAACTGCTTAATTCTGACGGTTTATAACTTGTCCATAAAATTCGCTACGGACTGTAACAAGTGGAATATTAACTCCTGTCTGGGGGGAGGTCCGTTCTGTCTCCCACGTTGCTTCCCATCCGAAGGGGGGCTCAGTTGCACCAAAGGGGGTGCAGGTTGTGAACAGTTAATAAACTTCCTGAACCCCAAATTGGAGCATGTGGCCTAACATAAGATCTCCCCCGTGTCAGTTTATTTATATATGGTCAGCCCTATGAGAGTGGAACAATGAAATTCCGTTTTCTTAGATAGTCTGCAAATTATCTTTGCTGAAAATAAGAAAATACATAAAATCTGAGCTCTCCTGGAAAAGCTAGAATTTATCTCTTATGTTGGGCTATTTGGCTGTTAGGAAGGAAGTATACCTCGGTGACCTGTGATCCTCACTTTCCCTTCTGGAACTGAGCAAACCCTTACCTCGACCCGGACCCCAGATCTGTGGATGACCCATGGAACCACCTGGAACCCCGTGGTGTCAGGATCTTTGTAAACGAAGTGAGGTTGGCTTTCAACAGTAAGAGAATGAATGTGCAGACTAAATTGCAGGTTGTAGCAGCAGAGGTGGACTCAGACATTTAAGTTAAATGTAAATTTCCATTTCCGTTTAAAGTTTGCTCTATAACAGCGTTCTAGGGCACTGCAATGGGAAGTCTTTGCTTGTATTTGGGGAAGCTGCAGTCTTCGTTCCCTAAACCGAATATCCTGTGACTTTCCTGAGATGAAAGCTCGCTGGATGGTCTGAAAAGGGCGGTGGTGAAGTAGCTTAAACTTGTCTCCAGTTACCCTGCCCGTTGTGAAAATTACTGTCGGACCCAGTTCTGTTTGCCCCGTGAGTTTATGGCTTGCCTAAGTGACTGTGGTAATGATCCATCTACTGTTGTGACTGCATTTCCTGAGAGCTTTATTCTATGGTTCTGAGGCCTTAGTCCATAAATCTTTTGAACTTGAGGTTTTGAGTTAGAGGAGACATATGGTTCTAAGGGGGAAAAAAAGTGCCAAGTTTGTTTTTCACACCTGTTCACTCTGCCTTCCTCACATTCTTTTCTTGCTTTACAAGCCACTCCTCTGATATTTCCTACTTGGAAAAATCCACAGTAAAGTGTTCGTCATCATGTAATACCACTCATAGGGTATTTGTATTAAAAAAAAAAAATCTGGAGAGGGCGGCGTTCAACCCAAGCGCGTGAATTGTAATTATAAAGTTTCCATTTAAAAATGGAGGCTGTTGGCGCTCTTGTGTATTGCCGGAGGGGTTGTAAAATGGTGCAGCCACAATGAAAAACAGTATGGCGCTTCCTCAAAAAATTAAACATAGAATTACTACATGATTCAGCAATTCCACATCTGGTTCTATACCCCAAAGATCAGAAAGCAAAGATTTGAACAGATTATACACCAATGTTCATAGCAGCATTATTCACAGTAGCCAGAAGGTGGAAAAAATCCAAATGTCCGTGGATGGATGAATGGATAAACAAAATGTGTATATACATACAGTGGAAGATTATTCAGCCTTAAAAAGGAAGGAAATTCTGACACATGCTGTAACATGGATGAATCTTGAAGGCATTATGCCAAGTGAAATAAACCAATCGCAAAAGGAGAAATACTGTATGATGCCTCTTATATGAGGTTCCCAGCAAAGTTGCATCCATAGAGACAGAAAGTAGAATGGTGGTTTTATGTTATGTATATTTTATTATGCACACAAAAAGTAAGTAAATGAAGGCTGATGAGAAGCCGTGTGTGGGTGGGAGTTGTCTCTCTCAAACCAGGCAGATGAGAAATTACCCTCCTATATCCTTTGAAAATACAGCATTGCCGAGCCTCGTCTATCGAGATTAGCCAGCTCGTGTGGACCCCTTGTCCCAGGCCTCCTACCAGTGTGGGGGTCCGTCCCTGTGCTGACCTGTCTTTTCCTTGTAGATGGGAAATTTGAGAGCAGAAGCAGCTCCCACCTGAAACCTGTGTTCTTGGTTGCTTTCTGTGATAATTATTGTGTTCTATTTTAAGCCGCTTTTCTGCGTTTGGTTACCGTCTGGGATTCTGTTTTGTTAACTCTCGCCATGAGACGCAATAAAAGAACAAAAAGACCTCGTGTAGGTGGCGAGGGGCCGAAGGCTGTGCTGGCTGGGTTTGGAGACGCCGGTCCCCCCTTTGCAGCAGGAGACTTGGTTCTCTTTGGGTGCAGACTGCGAAAAGGCAAGGCTTAAAAAGAAAAGAAAATACATATTTTCCCCCTGCTCTGGGAAGGCGCTTGGCTTCATCACAGCAGGTGGCCACGGAACTCAATCTGTGGAAGGCGTCAGTGCTTTCAGTGCAATCAAAGTTAAGTGCAGAAATTTAATTAAACGGCATCAAGGATGGCAGAAACTTTGTAAAGCTGCAGTGCATTGTCAAATTCAACAATTATTTCAAGGAACACAATCCACAGATGGCGTCTAATTGATAAATTAAGGCTCTGCTTTTCTAATGGGCTTGCATTTAAGGCCATTTTCCACCCATACAATAACTATCGCCTCCCTCAACCCTGCAAAAAAAAAGTCATATCGTGCCCCCAAACACAGCCCTGGGCCCCTAGGATTGAGTCTGGAGTATTTGGTGTGAAAGGCCTCCAGCTCCTTCCACGGTGAGCCCGGAGCTCCCATTTGGGATTGTCTTCCTAAAAACAGAAGCCCTAGCGTTTTTTGGGCCTGTGTGACCTCTCTGCTCTGCTAACCCGGATGTGTTGCTCAGCAATGCTTGGGCTATTTGTTTCTTTTTCACTATTTCCTTTTTAGTATTGCTGGCTTTTATCCTTCACAGCACAGGATTTTGCCCAAAACAAAAGTCTCAATTTATTTATTCTTTGCAAAGAAAAAAAAACCCGAAAATAAACAACCTCTGTTTTCAAGACCGGTGGCACTTCCTGTCTGTTAGCAGTTGATACCCAACTTATTTTTGTTTCATAAGAAAATATTTGCTGTCTCTAAAGGTTCAGCCATGTTCAGAGAAATGTATCCTGTGTTGAGACTTAATTAAAAAAAAATCTGAGGGTCTTGAATGTTTACCAGACTTCATTTTGCAGGTGAGAAAATTGAGGCACAGTGGTTTCGTATGCCTGGGGACTAGTTCCATTGAATGGTGTTTCTAGAGGTGGAGGAGAGGCCTTTGAGGACCTCTGGGTTGTTCCCATGAAGTGTTCATTCATTCATTCATTCGTTCCACCATCAGATAAGCATTAGGTACCAACTAGTGCTTTTCTAGATGCTAAGGGGAAATTCAGTGGTGAAGGAGGATGCCTGTGTGGAGCCTACAGGAAACTGTGGGGGACAGACACTAAAATAACCCCATAAATAGATGCATCAGTGCACCTTGTGATAAGTGCTGTGGAGGAAGAGTAGAGGGTGACAGGCGAGCACAGGACAAGGGCGTCTGTTGGGAGGCATCCAGGAGTGACTTAACATGAGTGGAGTGAGGTCAGGAGGGGTGGAAAGAGCCTTCCGGGCGGACGGGGGACTAGTCTGCTCAAAAGCTCACTGTTCTAGAAGGGCTGAAAGAAGGCCACGTGAGGAGGAGATGGTGCGAGAGAGGCTGGCCGAGGGGGTCGCAGTGGCAGAGTAGCTGTCATGCACGCAGCACTTTCCGTATTCGCGGTGTTGTTCGGAGCTTTATGCAGCCCATCTTGTCTAACCTTTAATTTTCTTTGTGGATGTATCTCAGCATCTTCTACAGGGCCTGGCACATAGTGGAAATGTTTGTCGAATGAATGAATGCATACCTGCAAGGATGGGTCTTATTTTCCTGACCTTATAGTTGGGAGACTGAGGGTGACAGGCTGTAAATCCGTTTGCCCAGGGTCCACAGCCTCTGGTAGGGTTGGCCTCTGTGCTGGGGTCTGCTGGCTCCTCACCTGGGCCCCCCCTTCTCCACTCTTTTCCCCTCCCCTAAAGGGATGAGGTGTGTGAACCACCTGGTGCAGGGGTCTCTAATTAATTATAACTCCAGCTTCCCCCTACTCTAAGTGTTTCCACCTCTCGAAAGAAAGAAGAAATAAGAAAAACCCTTAACTTTCATTTCCACATGTGGAGTAGTTAGTGGTGCAGGGGGCCTGATTTAAGACAGAAGCTTTGCAAAAGCAGAAGCACAGGGTCCAAGGCCTAACTGAGTAACCTTGGCCATGTTCTTGCTCGATATTCCGTTTGTCCTAGAAGGGAGAGCAGAGGGGAGGAGTGTGTACGTGGGGGGGGAAGCACAGGAACAGATATATTTCCTTATTTGTTTGTTTATTTCTAAAGAATAATTGCGGGGAATGCCGCGGCAGAACCCTTTCTAATTGCCTTTTTCTTTTTTGTGACAGCGTGGGTGGCTTTTGAAATTCTGTGTAGTTGACGGAGGCGAGGGTTCTGTGCCTGGGCCGCCAGCTGATGTCGGTGAATGGCTGTTGGCTGTTTATTTGCTAGTCTGTCGTTACCAACACAGTATTCTTGAGTTCAGTGGCACAACAGTGCTTTATCCCCCACCTCCCCCACTTCTAAATATATCCAACTAGTCAATCAGACTTGGCAGCCGTCAGGGCTGTGGCTGTCAGATCGAGTTTGCCTTGGATCCTCTGAGCTATTGGCTTGTTTTCCAAGCTCGAACGTGTATTCAAATAGTGATATCAACATTAGACTTGCAAACGCACAGCCAGGTAGGGGCCTCGCCTCGGCTCGGCTCGGGTGGGAATGAGACAGCATTTTGGGATAAAAAAGGCATATCCTTCTCCCCCACTATCAGTTGTAGAGCAGACACAAAGCCACGCCGAGAGGAATGGCTTCACGCTCGCTGAGCAAGATGCGTGGGTGTGTTTTCCTGAATCGTGATTTTTTTTAAAGTTGTGTGAGGAGAGAAACAGAGAAACCGGCAGCTGGTGGAAAATACTCCGTGTGTAGTAGATGGACGTGGCGAGTGGCTGGAGGAGGAGGACGGGCTGGTGCCGACAGAGTTCAGGGCGTTTTGGCAGGGGCGTTGCCAGGAGGACTGGGCCCTGGGATGTTGTGGCCTGGGCTGGGGATTCAAGGGGAGTCTCCGGCCTTGGAGAGGGCCTTGGTTCCACGGCCTGCCCCACCGGGCCCAAAGAGCCCCTTTCCTCACTGCTGCCTCCAGCTTCTCCTGTAACCTAGGAGCCGCAGGACCCAGCTCCCCGGTCCCTCCCCGGAGGCTTGTTACGGGGATCCGCAGAAAGCAAATCAGAAGATTTCAAATCCCTGCCTGAAAGGTATCCTGTGTTCTCCAGGGAGCAGCTTTCATAAACAAATGTCACGCGTGCTCCTCCTCTGAGTTCCTCATCTGCAGGGCAGCTTCCCTCTGCGAGAGGGTCAGGTTGCCATCGCACAGACCTGTGCGTGGAGGCTCCCCTGCCCCCACCAGACCCCCCTTCCAGCTGCACAGTCCTGGAGGCGGAGCGAGCAGCAAGTTCTCCTCCAGTGAGGGAGCCCCAGTTGCTCTTGGAGGGTTCCTGGGCCTTAGGTAGTTTCAGAGAGGGAGAGGTTGAAGGCACTTGGCCAGCTTTGGGCATCGGGAACACAGAAAGACCTAAGACACAGACCCTACCCTCAAGCAGCGCCCAGAATACAGACGACGCAGACGTGCAGAGGAATGCACTAGAACAGTGGTTCTCCAATTGTGGTTTGAGGACACCTGGACATCCCTGAGGAAACGAGTCTGTGATGTCAAAACTGTTTTCGCCACAACTAGAAGGACCCACAACTAAAATATACAACTATGTACTGGGGAGATTTGGGGAGAAAAAGCAGAAAGAAAAAAAAAGAAGAAGATTGGCAACAGTTGTTAGCTCAGGTGCCAGTCTTTCGAAAAAACAAAACAAAACTGTTTTCATAATAATTCCAAGACTTTATTTGCCTTTTTCACTCTCGTCCTTTCATGACTGTACAGTGGGATTTTCCAGAGGTTCCATGCCTTTGTTGACGTCGTCGTTCTGATGGTTAATGGGATGTGTGTATTCTTGTTTAAAAGTGTCTCCGTTTTAATGTGGTGTAAGCATTGATAGATATAACACACATAAACAAAAGCTCATGGGTGGTCCATGCTTTTTAAGGGTCTAAACATGTTGTGGCACCACAGCATTTGAGGAGCACAGAATTAGAATATAGGCAGGTGAGTGGCAGGCTGAAGTTACTGACTGGGTACTGGGGTAGCACAGCTCTAGGAGTAGATGGCAGGTGCTGGTGGGGGATCTGGGGAGAGGATTGTCAGGGAAGGCTTTCGAGAGAAGTTGTTTTCTTACCTGGGCTTTGAAGGATGAATAGGAGTTTGCCAGATAGATGAGGAAGGGAAAAACGTTCTAGAAAGGTGGAACAGCATGTTTGAAGGAACTGGGATGGAAAACATTATGGCGTGTTGGCCTTTCCTCACCAGTCTGTAGGGTAGAAACAGTTCTGTACTGGCCTCACCGTGGGACTTACTCTACCAGTAATTTCCAAGGCTACATCTCAGAATGACTTAGTGAGCTTTATGGAAATACTGGTGAGGCTGGTTCTCAGGCCTACTTTTGATCTGTTGATTGGTAGCACTGTTGGTTTCTAGTGGTGGGAATGACTGGGTGTTATTTATACCGTTTTTAGTATTTTGTTGAGAGTCACATCACAGTTGTCCCTGCAGCAAGCCCAGGTCGTGCCACTGTGCGCTCTGTCACAGAATTGCAGTAGGTGTCTTGGGACGCATGCGTTCCCTTCCTCACCTCACCCACCAACCTACAGTGGGGAAACAGGTGAGAATGAAGTGTGATGAGAGGAACGGTCAGTCGAAGTGCAGAGGCCACGCATGCTGAGACCTGTTGCCTCTCGCTGCTGAGCAGTGTGACCTTGAGAAGAGTTTTGATGTCTCTGAGCCTGTCTGTTCCCCTGGGAAGAAAGCTGTATTGGACAGACCTTACTTAATAGACACACTTAAATCTGCCTGTGAAAAGAACTCTCCTGTTGATGAATAATTCATTCTGGTTTTGTTCTTAGAAAAGTATTAGATATTGAAATGTTAGATGAACAATTTAGACAGCTTCTGAAACACCAAGGCAGGAAAAAGAGGGACCCTGGGCGCTTCCTCTGTGTCAGGGGCTTGTCTCAGGGTTTTTGTGAGTCATCTCGTTAAATGGTCGCACTCCTCTGGTGAGTAGGTGCTGTCATCCCATTTTATAGATGAAGAAACGGACAGGTTACCTTAATTTGCCCAAGGCCACACAGAATCAAGTGTTCAGGCTTCATGCCTTCTGTCCTTACCATACATCCTGTGCCCCTGGGGAGGGTGGGGGTCACAGCCTGGAGTTGTGTAGAGGAGAAAGGAGCCCGAGTAGCTACCGCTCTTTCTTAATAAGGATGAAAGACAATAAAGGGCGCAGGAATAAAGTATCGTTAACCAGACTGGTAAATCAATAGACTAATGAAAAATCAAACACCTTAAAACACTGTTGCTGGGTTAATTGTAAACCAGCATTGAAACGTTCAGACTTGCCCGGCCCATGGGTTTGAATTATTAACCGAGCGAGTTAATTTCAGGCCATCGGTTTGGGTGGCTGTGGAAGCCGCTGTTGGAAGGGGATCCGGGTGCCCGTTCCTGCTCAGGCCTGCCTCGGTGCCCACGGTCTTGTGTTGTCGCTAATTGAAATATCTTAAACATTTAGGCACACCTCACAAATTGAGATAGATTGTGGGAAAGGACAGTTTGAATCAGGAAGGAGTTGGATTACATATTTCTTTGCAAATGGATGAAATGCCATTCTGTTTTGTAATAAAACAGAGTCCCCGGGGGAAGAAAGGGCCCTTTTTAAAAAATTCTTTCGTCTTCCAGTGTTAGACCCGAGGCTGATGACCACCTGCCGCCTCTGTTGCCCTTTGATGTTCCTTTCTGCCCAGAGACCAAGGTCCTGGGGTATGTGTCATCAGGATTTAGCCCTGAGATGGTCTGCTCTGCAGCAAGACCCATAGGAGAGTCAGTGATGGCCAATTGACCACGAGATGTTTCTGTTAAGTTTTCTTTTAAGTAGAGAGATCCCTGCTGGACCTGCTTTGATTTTAGATAAAACTCATCAGCAGCCAGCTGCATTGATTTCCCTTCTCTGAGCTGCATTTCTTACCTGTGTGGGGTCATAGATCACGAGGGGAACATGACGGACCCTTTGGCCGCAGAAATGCTGGATGCCACAGTCACAGGGAGCTTTGCATAGGGGGTTGGGACCCACGGGTTCCTTGGTGCTCGGACGTGACCTCATAAGAGTTAAGAAACCCTGTGTGAACTCAGGAAACAGCTGGACTTTGAATGATAGTAATAGTATTTCACTATTGCTTATATAGCATTTCAGTTTTTCCTGAGTTCTTTACAAGACAATCTCCTTTGACCCTCACGAGAATCCTGTAGTTGCTGTCTTATATATGACACGTGAAGTGGGCGCTGGAACTTCCTTGAGTGTTTGCAGTTTTCTTGTTAATTTGCTAAATGGGCTTTAAAAAGGGAGATAAATGTAAATTTCAGCCCCATAAAATAGTCTCATTTCAAATACTTGTGACTCAAATTAGTTAATTCAAAAACAGCATAAAACACTCCCCCAGCCACGGGCATGGCAAGTGAGGCATGTTTGTTCCCTTCAGACGGTTGATGGGGTAAAATTACGAGATTGGTCTGTGATCAAAAGCGCTTTTGACTCTAATTTGGGTGTTTACAGAAAGGAGGGACCTGGGCAGTTTGTTTGTTTGTTTAGAATATTTATTACTGCCTCTGCCCTACTCCTCCAGTTACAAAAACTTGGGAAAATTATGGAAAACTGCAAGAACTAAATCTCCCCAACTTTGTTATTTACCATTTAGAGATGACCGTTGTTAACATTTTTGTGCATTTTCCTCCGTCCTTTTTTCCTGGCAAAAAAATACACGCGCGCGCACACACACACACACACACAGACACGTTATTTCCTAACCTGATTTTATAACAGTATCATGAGTACTTTCCCTTTGTAATTTACTGTTTTTTGTGGCATGGTTTTTACTGTCTACATGTATTGTGACTTGTGAGTATACTTTATTTTACCAAAGCCTGTGGTTGAATAGTTAGCTTGTTAATGATTTATTGTAATTATAAATAATACTGTGGGGAACATGCTTGAACATGATCCCTTATCAACAGCTCTGATTGCCTTCTTACAACATATACCTGGAAGTGGAATTTTTGGGTTAAAGGCAATTATATACACACACATATGTATTTATAATTATGTGTATAATCTTCTAACGCTATACATAATGTATTATATATACTTATTCACATATATAATCTCCTTATAAAATATATTTTTGTCTTAATTGACCCTTTAAGGAGGATGGTACAACGTTATACTCTTACAGAAGTTTGAGAGATTAACTTGATTTAAAAAAATTAACTAGGGCCTGGCTCCGTGGCCGAGTGGTTAAGTTCGCGTGCTCCTCTTTGGCGGCCCAGGGTTTCGCTGGTTCGGATCCTGGGCGCAGACATGGCACTGCTCATCAGGCCATGCTGAGGTGGCGTCCTACATGCCACAACCAGAAGGACTTACAACTAGAATATACAACTGTGCACTGGGGGGCTTTGGGGGGAAGAGGAAGAATAAGAAGAAGGAGAAGAAAAAGATTGGCAACAGGTGTTAGCTCAGGGCCAATCTTTAAAAAAAATTAACTAGTTTTTATAAAAATGGTATATGTTTGTGGTAAACATTTTTGTCTGTGCTGTAGAGTAAGGCTTAATTTTTAAAAGACCAGTGTTTCTTGGTTCAACTTGGATTGAATTTATTCTTTAAACTTCCCCCTTCTTCAATGCAGTTTGGCCCAGCTTTCTTTTTAGAGTTTGCTCGTTTACCGACCTCCTTATCTTCAACAGGCCGATCTACCCACCTGATGTACCCAGCTGTCTATCTGACTTGGTTAACATTTATCTAAGTTTGAGGATGGAAATATCTTTCTTCTGAATCAGAACTTGCAGCAGAAGCGTGCAGCCGCCTGCACGGACGTGGCAAGGGCTGAGAGCGAGGAGGTCCCTCTGTGTCCTTTTTACCCACCGGGTTAATAAATGCAACCAGTTTGGAAAATCCACACGTATAAAAATGAAAATAAATGTCCCTGAGATCTCACCACACAGAGCTAATCATGGTCAACAGACTGATCCATTTCTTTTTGGGGGGAAAAATAATACATACAGATAAACAAGTTTGAAAGCAAGCTATACCTGTTTTCTATTTATTTAATTATACAAAGAATCGATGAATACTTTCTGTTGTAAAAAATGTAAACAATACAGAAACCAAGACTCCCACTTCCGTTTCTAGAAGAAACTGTAAAAGAATATTATTCACCGCCCCTACCCACCTCTCCCTACCACTGCGGATCCTTCTTCAAAGGAATGTGCAGCTTCAGGTGAAAGCGGCGTTTCTTGGCCTGGAGCCCTGGTGTCCCAGAGCACGATTTGAAAGCCACCACTCTATTAAGAATGAGGAACCCAACCCCCACCCCCCACTGAGGGGCATTGATTTTATTGACTGCAAAAATAAATTCAGAATTGTGACAGTAAAGGGCATGTGGATTTAGAATCCCTGGATGTTAGGCGTGGTAGGGACCTTGGAGACCGTCTGGTTTCACCCTCTCATTTTATGGATGAGAAAACTGAGGCCCAGGAAGCCTTAGTAAGTGCCTTGTCCCAGGTCGTTCAGCCAGTTGGAAACGTAACTGAAATTTCGGGGTTCTGGTTTGTGCCTTTCTTCTTTTTAAATAAAGAAGTTGATCTACTTTTAAAAACAAGAACCCAGGCGCAGTTTTGATCTGGTTTCAGTTGCAGAGAGCTGAATCCCCTCCCATATGGTTTAAGCAGAAATTTGTTTGAGAGCATTAAAATGCTTACAGAAATCATGAGGCAATCTAGAAAAACCTCTAGGTTGTACTTTCAGAAACAACTCTCAGAGCCATTCAGCAGATCTGGGTCTCCAAGTAGCTGCTGTCTCTTCAGTCATCTGGAAGCCACCTGGCATTTGGGAAGCTGATGCTACAGCTGTAGGGTTTAGAACGGTGGCCACGCTGTCCCAGTCAGGAAGTACCACCAGTGCTGCTGCCTTGCCATGATCTTCTCCAGCAAAATAGATTCTCTGTGAGAAGTCAGCCAAGATGCAGGATGTTGCTGCAGAATAGCCAAATGCCTCCCGGGTCATTCTGCCAGAGCAAACAATTGAAGTTCAGAACCCACTACTTCCTCTTTCACAGCTAGCTGCAAGGGAGTCTGAATTGTAATCTTCGATTTTCCAGTTCCTGCATAACAGGAAGGCTTGCGGGGAGGAGTTTGGCATGGATGATGGACACCAACTTGCTGTGTCTATGCAGTAATTTAGTAAACAGGTCAAATGATAAGAAATGTGCTTGAGTTCTATGTTATTGTCATGGAAGGTAGACTAACAGAGAAGCAAAAACCAAAAAACAGCTAGAGGATTGTACAAAATATGAAAGACAGATAAAGAAGCTACATGCAGAAACACATTGTCATGGGATGGCAGTACTACCTTGTATTGTTTCAGGATATGTCCCTTGAAGTCATGTTGCATTTTTGCAACTATAGGCATAAGTGCTGTGTGGTAATTTAGTACTTGACCTGAGTAACAGTAAATTCAGGCCCAGATCCAGTCTGACCATTGAAGGTGTCCCGTCTAGCCTTTGAACTTTGTATCCTGATATTTGTCACTAAAACTTTAACTTCCTAAATATTTTTTTCCCTGCTTTTTTCCTGGTGTTATTTGCTTTATACTGTTGAGGAACCCTACATTGCCTCTCAAAATCCAAAATTTAAAAAGATGTTTGTCTCTGATCTATCAAGGAAACCGCATACTCTATGCACAGTTGACGTTTGGGAAGTGCTTTAGGCAAGGTGGCAAACAGAATACGGGTCCAACATGTTGTTGGAATGATCATTTTGGTTTCTGTATCTTCAGTATTTCTACTGGGACTTCATGTCACTCCTGAAGATTCCCCATACAACTTGAACATCATTCTGTGCTATTCTGGGTCATCCTAGCTTTCTGGTGTGGCAGAAGAGTGCCTAGAACAGCCTGAATTTAGATTTGGCTGGGTTATTGTGAGGTTTATTCAGGAACATCTAGCATGATTAAATTGAAAATGATACTTCAGAGAGAAATAGATAGAGGGTCAAAAATTTGGACAGGGATGACATGAAGTATAGTGATGAGCAGATTTAAGTCCCTCGCAGCAGGTGGTCAGCAACTTTCCCAGCCTTGAGTTTGTCAGGTGGATTCGCACCTCTTACTGAGTGGCTGCTTGTAGAACATTCTGCTTGGTGGTGTACAGCAAGGAGCAGAAGAGAAGAAACCGAAGAAAGATAGGATTCTATCTCCAGAGGAGTTTGCTGTTATGTTCAGGTGGTTAAGCCCCGCTTAGAAAGCAATTTCTGAGCATGTAGAAACGGTGATGGAGTACAGGATGGTGTGCCAGGTGCCATAGGGGATTTCTGAGCAGGCTTGGAGGCCAGGAGTTCAGCGGGTGGGGAGGGGGCTGCTAAGCCAGGCAGGGCTTCCTTGAATAGCTAAGGTTTGGACGAAGGCTTGAAAGAAAGAATGGACTAGACTGGGGGTGAATCGGGCATGCTCTTAGTGTCAGTCTGTTCCCAGTCCACGTGCCTTGGGCAAGAACTTGGGAGCTCCCCTTGGCCATCAAGAAAGCATTTAGGGCTATCGTCCCTTAAGTTGGCCTCTCCTTGAGTGGCAGCGGAAGCACCTGCTGACTGCAAAGTGACATCTCATGGACAGGCCTCTCCTCATCTGGAATCTCACCTGGCCTCCTAGTTGTCTTCAGTTTTCTCCTTGCACTTCTCGCCCCCTGGGCATGGGCCCTCCTTGCTTTGTATATCTAAGGATAGATGTCTTGGTGTTAAAGGCGTCCCATGCCCTGTTCGTCCGTACATGTGGCTGGAGGACAGTGGGTACCGTGCAATTAGGGGAAGTCATGTAGATGTCAGTACTGTTTTTGGACTGGGCTGCATAGTTTTCAGCTCTGTGAGATGTCTTGCTTTGGGCAAGTGATTTAACATCTGGAAGCCTCAGTTTCTTCAGTTTTAAGATGGGGATAATGATGGACCTTAGTTCACAGAGTTGTTGGGAGGATTAAGTGAAATAATGCATCTAAGCTGCTTAGCGCAGAGCTGGACTCCTGGGTCACCCTCTGTACGTCACGCTGTTGCTGTTCCTGTTCCTCTGACCTCTGACCTTTACAGCCTCCCACTCTTGGGGAGGGGGTAGGGACTCTCGACTCCTCTTGACAGCTGCCTAAACAGGAACCCACTTCTAATCCTGATCCCGGACACCACACCCTTCTCTCTGCTCTCTCCTTTCCTTCCTCTTTTCCGTATCCTGCACTCTCGTTCCTTTGCTTCCTTCCTGCTTCTCCATTTACCGCACCTGCAGTTTGTTTCTAAATACTTTCTGTGTGCTTGATACAAAATGACACCCAGTCATTGCCTTCTTCTTGGAGAAGTTATGACTCATCATGTACTGCCTTCAAAAGAGGTGGTGTAGACTAATAGGGTGTAGACTTTGGAACCATATTGCGTGGGCTTGTATTCCAGTTCGGCCCTTGCCTCTGCGTCTCTGTGCCTCAGTTGCTTTTATCTGTAAAATGGAGATGATGATAGTTCCCACCTTATAGGGTTGTAGGGAGAATTAAATATGTCAGTATGTGTCAAGTGCTTACAATGATCATACTGAAGATGCTGAAGATAGGATGATGTACCATTATCAAATCCTGCTACATAAGAATTCCATGGGGCTGAAGGCAGTGTACTTAAAGCACACCCAGCACGAATAAAGGCACAGAGGCCACTCTGAGTGAGTGTGTTTGGGGACCCCAGGCGTGCAGCAGCCTCATGGGAATGGGGGGCTGGTGTAGGGAACAAATGGGAGATAAATTTAGAGATGAGAATGGCTGTGCCCCCGTTCCCCCTTCCTTCTCCCTTCCACGTGGGTGGCCCTTCCAGCTGAAGGGTGCCTGTTCCCAGAGCAAAGACACACCAAGCCCCGTTTGCCGATTCTTGCTCTGGCCGCCCAGGAACAGCAGGCCGAGCCAGGCTGTCCTGCCTTTGAACTTGCACTCACCTGCCTGCTTTAATTAGATGATACGTGGTTTCCCTTATCTTCCTGAGAGAAGATTCTCTTTTCAGTTGATCAGCTATTGACGCCACTGTGGATTAGAGTTCCTACTATTTCCCCTCAGGCCCTGTTACAGGATGTCTGAGAGAGAAAAATCACATGTTTGTGCAAGTGATGGGTGAGTCACTTGGCGAGTCCACGAGACTGATACCTCCAGTGCCTTTTTAGGTGTTCAAAGCGCTGTCACATATAATCTGATTTGATCCTCACAGCGATGCTATAAAATATGGGGACTGTTATCCCGTTTCATAGATGGGGAAACTAAGGCTCAAAGAGGTGGGATGTCTGGCTCAGGGTCAGACAGCCAGCAGGCAGCAGAGCTGGGAGCCAAATCCAGGTCCAGATCCAGTTCGCTGTTCTCCCTCTGGGTCATGCCAGTGTCCACTCAGACTTGCTTTTCAATAAGGCTTTACTCTTGGTTAGTTCAGTCCAACAGATGTGTTCCAGAACCTTGTGTTAGCTTCTTCAACACAACACAGCATAACAGACAGTATGACTTTTCCACCTGCCAGCACTCACATCCCTTCCCCTAGGTAGGGAGTCACTGAAAGGCACAGAGTCAAATGCGTCAAGAATGGACATGTGGGATCTTGACCTCTGCATGACCCTGTGTCTGGAGTTGGAGAAACTTCCATTAGGTGAATTCACTGGTGGTCTAGTTTTTAGTTTGTGATTTTTAATTCTCCTTAAGTCTTGGACAACAGAAATCAAAACTCGGAGGCATCTTTGTCTTCACAACCCCCTCGAAGAGTGGTCTGTCTGTCTGTGAGCAGCTGATTGATTAAAAACCAACATTTCAGAAACATTAAACATTTCAGTGTCTTTAATCTTTTGCGAAAACATGGCCTCTCAAATGCTTTCCACCGTCAAGAATTTCTGCCTTTTGCCTATGGCACGTTTGCTGCTAAAACCCTTGTGTGAATGAGATTTCATCCTCCCCTCCACGCCCCCCCCCCCAGCCCCCATCCAGGGAGGGGAAGCATGTGGTCCTTCTGGCTGCCGTTTTGACCCATAAGTGTCTTTTTTTAAGGTGCTTAGGGTAGAGTCAGAAAAGGAAGGAGTGAACTGAGTCTGACCCCACGTATTAGTCTGATGATCTTTAACTCTGGCTTAAATCAGTGCATCCAGTTCTCCAGCGTTTTCTTAGAAACACTCCTGCCCTGTTACGTCACCCTCTCGAGTTGCGTCACTGAGGCTGGCTGCTGAGTTGGAATTCTGTGTCGGGAAAAGGGCAGGCAATCTGGGGCTGTGGCCGGGTGACCAGGCTCCCGTACAATTCAGTCCAGCAGGTGTTTGCGGAGGGCCTACTGTGCTCAGAGCTTTAGCTCGTTCATCTTGGCAGGACTTGCCCTGTGAAAGTAGTCATCTTACCACAAGTGGTTCAAATATATTTGACCACAAATCTGTTTCTCTGGAGAATGGCAGAATTTGGAAAGAAATGCATTCATTTCTTTGCCTGCTCTCCATTACTCAAAAGAACCCACAAAGCTAATTTGTTTAGATGAGCAGGGCAGAGAAAAGCCCAGAACTAGATAAAGACCTCTCAGCCTGTCACTCATCCCACCTTACAGACTGCGGCATTAGAGGAATATCTTACTGAGTTCCTTTCTTAGTTTCTTACTTAGCTTACCAAGTTTAGGGGTGTTGGCATGTCAAGCTTTGAGAGCGGGTCCCTTGGAGAGAAGGCTCCAGAGTGAGCCGGAAGCCTCCCATGAGGAAGGAAGGCCTTACCTCAAACCGAATGCCCTTCGCCCTGACTCTGAAGTGGGTTTGGAGCAAGTGGGACGGTAAAATGAGTGGAAGCTGCACTCCCACCACGTGGGCCCACGATGTTACCTGTGGTGATGGCTGGGCTTATTTCACGCGTTCCGTGTCCCTGTGACGAACTGCCAGCCACAGGTTGACATTCCTCTGATGGGGTTCAGCCACGGATGCTCCAACTTGCTTTCATCCGTTCTCACATTATCTGAAGACCCATCTAAGTAGTTATTTCACTCTTGACCTTTCTGCAGACATACCCACCCCACACACTTCAGAACAAAACCAGACACCCTCACCCATGCGTTTGTTTTCCTGGGCCGCTCTGCTCTCGGTTCACCCCACCTCTCCCAGCCTCCAGGTACCCATGTTTGGAGAACAACAAAGAACAACCACCACCCGTCTCTACTGCTGAAGCCACTCTCCCCAAACCCCCCTCTGTGTCTCAAAGTTCAGTTTCCCCTCCTGCCCGCCCCCGGCTGGGGTAGATGTTGAGTCACTCCCGGTTCCTTTACAGAAGGGCGTCTTTATTCAATTTGACTGTTACTATTATGTGGCAAAGCATTCAATAAAAGTCGTGATTTATGAGATGTGTGTGGCTGTGGTTGTTTTTTCGTTTTCTTTCTTTCTTTCTTCCTTTTTTTTTTTGCTTTGTCATCTATCAGAGAGAGAAAAGCCAGGCCTGATAATTTCTTGGCACATCCTGTGTTCACTTAAGAATGTCAGCTGTCGGCCTGTCAGGAAGTTATTTCTTGGATTGGTTTCTCCCGCCTTTTCCCTCACCCTACAGTCCCCCCTTTAAACCGGCAGAGGCTCCGCTCCGTCCTGCAGGCTGGTGATAAGGGGAAGGCTGGACGCTGTGGGGAGCGGAGCGTGGCCCCCAGCGTGGCCCGTGGCCCCTTACACTCTTCAGCGGCTTCGTGTCCAGCACTCTGTCAGCTCTTGATTGCTTAATAGGAAGAGGCAGGCAGAGTCCTTTCAGGAAGCTTCCAGAATTTTCTTTGTTCTTGAACACAGCACCCCCCCCAATCCTCTTAGTTTTTTGGCCTGGCCACTTTAGAAATCCTTTCCTTTTTCTCTTCTCTAAAGTATGTGCATGCTAGATAAAAGGCTCTTGAATAGCAGGCCTAGCATGTTGAGTATTGGCTGCTGGAAATAGGCTAATTGGAGATAGAAGCGAGTTGTCACAAAGGTGCCCGTGGCAGGGGGTGTGCAGGAGGATGAGCCCCAGTAAATGCCAGGTTGACTTTTTCCACTTCTCCTCTCCTCCTGCGTTTATCATTAGCTGTTTGCTGAAATGCGTCCGGGCCTTTGTGGAGCACCACAATAGTGTTAACCAAGTTATGCCCTGCATCTTAAGCACCTGGTTAAGGCCTCGTTCTGTGTCTGGAATTGTTCCATGCTGAGCCCCCAGAGAGTGCATAAATAAGTCTTTAACCCACAGTGGGTGGCCTGGGAGGGACCGAGGAAAGCTGGCCTGCAGAACTTGAGCGGAGTGTGGACCCCTCGGTTTGAGAGCGGCATCTTCTGCGGCCAAGCCGTCCAGATTTTCATCTCTGTTAGGAGCGGTGCTTGCCAGTGCCAGCAGGTGAGAAACTCGGGGGACCCAGGTCTTTCTGCTTCGTAACAGTGCGAGTGAAGTGGGAGCAAGCCGAGAGGCCTAGGAACGCCCACCAGGCTGGCTGACGCAGGATCTAGTTGACGTGGAGGTTTTCAGATTTTAGTGGGCGAAACATGGTGACCTGAGAGGCTTGTCTGGGAATCTCCGGCGCCCAAATGCCCAGCGGGGGTTTGCCTTCTAGTTGCTTACAATCAAAGGGGGATTCTGCTTTTATGAGCACCCTGGATCCTGTGAATTTGAGAGTTCTGTCACCCTCAAGGGTAATTGGTTGCCTGTCCACATACTGGCCACCACCATATGACTGTCCCCTCATTTCTGTTTCTGCTGCCATCATCATCATCTGTCAAGACCTCTCATCTAGTTTCCTTGTGACTTTCTCTCTGGTGGCCCATCTCTGACTTCCCCCGACTCTAGACTCACATGCACCCTGCTCCTGACTGCCTGCAGGGTGTAGCCTGGTCCTCTGCCTGGAATTCCAGCCTCGTGTCACACAGGCCCCCATGCACCTCTGCTCTGCTCTTCTTTCCCCCCGGGGGCGACAGATCTCTCAACTCTGCAGGTCTGCCGGTTCCTTTATGACTGGTTAACATGGCATTTCTCCTGGTCCTTCTTGTTTCTGTCCCATGTGCCCAGCTAGAGGGTTAGACATTGAGGGCTGAGAGACACAGAGCACTCTCTATGGCACTGCTGTCCAGTGGAACTTTGTGTGATGAAGGAAAGATGCGTTCTGTGCTGTCCAGTCTATGTAACCACTGAGCATTCGAAATGAGGCTCTTGGGACTGAAGAACTGAATTGTTAATGACGCTTAACTTTAATTAATTTAAAGTAGCCACGTGTGGCCTGTGGCTGTCATACTGGACTTTGCACATGTTATCTTGCTTATCTTGGTGTTTCCAGAGGCCCTAGATCTGGGCTCTGCACACAAGACAAGCCTCGTAGATACTGATGAAGGAAACGGGAATCTCTTAGGTACACAATTATATTAACTGTGTGGTCCCTGCCTGTTTTCCATGCAATCTGATTTTTAAGTTAGATTCCATAGATAATATACTTGAACATCGCCAATGCTTTAGGGGATACAAAGATGAATAAAGGTGGTTCCTTCCTGGAAGGAACTTAAACCTAATGCATAAATATCCAATGATAATGGGAAGCAGAATGAAATAAAGTGCAGTGTTTAGGAACAGTTTGCATCCTGTGTGGGTGTAGAGAAAGCAGTCATTTATGGTGACTGAAGGGACATGAGAGAAAGCTTTAGAATGTTCGTTCATTCATTTGGCAAATATTTGTTGACTTTCACTCTGACCCAGGCACTGGCAATATATCCGTGAACAAAACAGACAAAATTCCTGTCCTCAGGAAGCCTACTTTCTGGTGGAAGGGAGACAGACGATCAATAAAATAAGTCAATTGTAGTGTGTTAGAAGGTAAGCTGGGAGAAGGGCTGCGGGGGGCTGCGGGGGGTGTGCATGTGGGTAGGGGTTGCAGTTTTTAAATAGGTTGGTCAATAGGCCTAGTGGAGAAGTGACATTTGAGCAAAGACCTTTAGACTGAGGTCTGAGGGTTTGGAGAATCATGATAGGTTGAAAAAAAGGCAGAAGGATATTCCTGCGTAAGGGGGCAGCTCCACTGAAGGCTTGGGGGTGTGGAAGTGCATGCAGTGGTCAGAGCAGCGTGCCTGGAGCACAGAGTGTAGAGGGACGAATGGGAGGCGGGGCTGCAATGGCAGTTTGGAACCTTGTAACAAAGGTTGAAACCTTGGAAACCGTGCTGATGATTTTCAGTGCCCCTGCAGATGTCCTGTCTCCTCGATTAAAATATCAGCCCCCCGAGGACAGTGGTCCCAGCTATTGCTTCTCATTTCTCTCCCCACAAGGTTCCGTTCCAAGGAGTTGCTCAGAAATTGTGTTGATTAAGGGACAGTTAAGATGAGATTTTGCAAAGGAAAAGGTCTGATAAGATCAGGTCTCTCCTCTGGTTTAATTGTACCACTGGCGTTTACTTCATTTCTAACTCTCTCTTTGTGCAGACTGAGTATTCTGCAGCGTGCCAGGTGGCTCAGTCTCTGTGTTTTAATGCATTCCTTTGACCTGGATCATCTTTGGGACACAGAGAAGGTTTGGGGGAGCCAGGGCGTGAGAGCAACAGGAACAGAATGGAAGACCAAGCAGGCCTTTAGAGGGACAGGGTTTGTGGCCAGGGAGAGGAACGCTGCATTTCCCAGTCTGGAGACCCAGCGACTTCATGGCTGGACGGAAAGTGAGTTGCCCTGAGCTGCAGCTATCACTTGGAGAACAAGTGTGCAAGATAATCATAGGTTCAGATGTATCCTGAATGGTAAGAGTCCAGATTTCGCACAGAAAGAGAGGAGGGCCTTTGGCCAAGGGCAAGAAAAGGCTTTTAAAACAGATTGCTTATCAGCCTGTTTTAAGGTGGCTGCTTGGAACTGCTGATATTCACAATGATAATAGATGTAAAAAACATTTCTTTCCAGAAAAAACGGACTTTTTAGATTTTTACCTTTCTAAAGGCAGAGTTGACCACAGCAAGCATGTGGCGGTGTGCCTTGGGGCAGTTGTCGTGTTCGTGGGTAAATCTTCAGTGCCAGTTGCCATCGGCAGTAAGGTTTTCCCCCAGATGAGTACTCACAGCTAACCACAGACTGCCAAGTCACCTTGGGGCTTGGCACACCCGTGGGCCTGTCTAGGAGATGCTCATGTGGCAGCTTGGAGTTTGCTGATGAGCTGCACGTAGACTGCTGGCCCTGCAGGTGCCAAGGTCAGTCATGGAAGGTGTGGGGCTGAGGTCTGGGTCCCATGAAACTGAGAACCGATTCCTCCTTACCTTCCTGAACAGCTTAATGTTGTTGGACACCACTGACCACTCCCTTCTATTTGAAGTGCTGTACCTTCAGGGTTGCAGTTCTCATTGCGCTGTAACAGATTACCCCCAAATTTAGCAGCTTAAAGCAACCATTTTATTATCCTCAGGGACCACTGGGTCTGCAGTTCAGACAGGGCACAGCAGGGATAGCTTGTTTCTGCTTCACCGTGTTTAGGATCTCAGCTAGGAAGACTTGAAATCTTGATGGTAACTTCATGACAGTCGGCTGGAATCATGTGAAGCTTCTTCACTCGTATGTCTGGTGCCTGGTCAGGGATGGCTCGAAGAATGGAGTTCCAACTTGTGGTCTTTCCGTGTGGCTGGGCTTCCTTACAACATGGCGGCTTTGGAGTAACTGGACTTCTTACTTGGTGGCTCAGGCCTCCAAGTATGTGTGTTCCAGAGAACAAGCTGGAAGCTGCAGCACCTCTTATGACCCAGCCTTAGTAGTCATATACCGTCTCTTCTGTTGGTTGAAGCCGTCACAAGCTTACTCAGATTCAAGGGGAAGGGCATAGACCAAGGGACCACATGCCTCAGCTGGTGAAGCAGTTTGCTTTTGCTCCCCTCTTGGTTCTTTGGCTGTTGCTTCGAGTCTCCAGAAGACGTTGGGATTCCTCCTGAAATGTCCTTGTCCCTCCTTTTCCTCTACCCTCTCATCTCATCCACTCCCATGATTGTAGTGGCCACCTAGACATTGCTGAATTCAGTCTGGGGCATCTGTCCTCATCTTTCTCTTGAGCTCCGGAACAGATACACAAATTGTCCTGCAGGCACTGCCAATTTAATATACCCAAACTGAACACTTTTATCGTTCCTCTGCAAACCTGCTTCTTCTGCATTTCTTATCTCACTTGGCGACACCACCATCGACTCAGCCACCCAGTAAATTCAAAACTCCTTCCTCTCCCTCATCTCTGCATCGGGCCACTTACCAGGGCTGATAATTTTGTCTCCTACTCTGTCTCATATCTCTTCCTGCTTTGTTGTGCAAAAGATCCTGGTGGTAGTTCAGGGTCCCTCATCTTGGACTATTATGATAAGCTTCTAACTGTTCTTACGGTCTCTCATTTCAAGCCCTCCGGTCTGTCCTCTGCAGAGTGACGTATCCAGGCACAAAGCTGGTCATTTTATTCCCATGCTTAACATCGTTGACCCCTTGTCTGAAGGATGAAGTCCGGTCTCCTTGGTCAAGGCGTGCAAGTCTCTTTGTGGTCTCTATGTGCCTCTATCCTTATCTCCCATGAGACCCTCCTTTCCACTTGATTTCTAGCAATGCCAAACTTAGTGCCTGGAACCAGCAATCATGTTTCATGCCATTAAGACTCTGCCTGCCTTCTCGCTTGTTTTCCTGGAAAACTCCTGCTTATCCCTTAAAACCCTAGTCAGGCATCTCCTCTTTGAAGCCTTCTCTGATTCTCCTGACGGAGTTCATCATATGTCCCTCCACGTATTTCCATACTCCTGCCGTTGTGTGTTTTTGTCAGGCCCCTGTGAGATCTTTGAGGCCAGAGAACTAAATCTTTTCCTGTGGGCTCCTATGGCCTGGTGGGGACTAGGTAGTCATTAGTGTTTGATGTTGAATGGAATGAATCAGGGGCAGGTGATACAGACCCTGGACGTTGTCATCGAATCTGTGATTGCCAGGGGTTTCAGGCCCCTCCCTATTTCACTTGACCTTTTAAATGGTTTCTTATCAAGAGTCACCAATTATCCTTTTTATATATAAAGATGCCCCTTACCAAATCACTGGCTGTGTGTGTCCAAGTCGGAGGGGCAGGTTGAGTGACTCGATCCCACAGGACCTTTCAGGGCAGCACCCTGTCTGAGTTCTCTGTGGTTCTCAAGTAGGACTCTGGCCAGCTGTTCTTCTTAGGAAAGAAGCTTTTTATCTCCTTGGTGCTGGTGCCAGCTTAGCAACAAGGACCGCTTGGAATTACTCAAGGGGAAAGAGAGGAGACAAGGAGGATGCCCAGGGACCTTGAATCATCCACAAACTGGCTAACTCAGAGCAAGAGATATTCATTCATTCATTTGTTCAACCTATATCTATTGAGTGCCCTACTGTATGCCAGGCGTTATTCCAGTTGCTGGGAATACAGTGGTGAACACAACAGACAAGAGTCCTTAACTTTACGGAGCTTCTATTCTGGGGGTGCGTTGACCATGGCCTCCCTTATCGGCTTCCATTCTGGGGGATGTCCTGACCACGGCGGCTTTGGCTGTGCGTCCCTGGCTTGGAACCTAGCACATAGCAGGCACTGAACAAACAGTCGTGGAGGGAATGAAGGAGTGTGGTTGGGCAAATGAGGTTTAACTGGGCGGATTTTTCTTCCTTGAGGGAAGGCAACTAGATTTTATTAAGCGCTTGCCAGGTGCAGGGTAATTTCTCCATAGAAGACCCTGGTCTTCCGGGCAGAAGTGCCCTTTAGAGAGACCATGTGCCATTTGCTGGGCTGTGTGGCTGATTTGACAGCCCTCCAGAGTGAACTGCAAAATGAGCCCTCCACGTTTCGGCCGACAGCTACAGGTCCCCAGTTACCTCTTTGCCTCAATAAACAGCCAGCCCAGACCAGTTAGTTGCACTGGGCGCGTTGGGGAACACATCTTTTCTTTCTCTCTTTTCCGTTGTTTGGTTGGCCTAGTGCAAGTGTTTTAAATAGAACAGACATCACGGCTATAAAACATCTGTAACACTACACATTTAGTAATGTTCCTGGCGGACTGAGTTCTGTTTGATTGGTGAGGTTTTTGCCATGACCGTTGTTTCCTTTTTTCCCCCTGTTTGTCCCTCTGGAAAATAAAGTTTTCTTTTCTGTGAGGATTTATAGAAATATGTTCCTGGCATGAAGAGAGCACGGACATATTAAGATATTGGTGGAGCAGAGAAATATTAGCTCCGAGGCATGGAGAGCTCTCTCTCTTATAGAGAATGACCTTCCTAACGTGAAACAGTCTGTTGCTCTTTGTAGGGTAAGGGGCTGCCTTGGTTAAGGCAGATGAAGATGCTGATTTGCGTTGAGATAGCATCCTTTTTGCTGGAGCATCTTCAGCCCTTGAATGCCACAGTTGCCAAGCACCACTGCTGGGGGTGGGCTGATTTAGGATGGCGTCGGAGAAGTCTGAGGGAAGTAGAACCAGTAATGATTAGTCATTAAATGTATGGGGTGTGCTTCCTGCCTTTCCAAGTGTTTTTCCTTCTGGCGTTTAGTCTGTGGGGCAGGCAGGGAAGGTCTGATCCCCATTCACAGACGAAGAGAGGGAGGTCAGGTCACTGGAGGGGAAAGGAAGGTGGTGGGGAGAGGAAAGAGGAACTTTGTGTGCCTGGCATTCGAGCGCCATGCTGAGCACGTTTCACGTATTAGCTCTTTTAATCCGATTTTGTAGAGGGAGAAACCCAGGTTCAGAGAAGACCAGTCGCTTGCCAGGGTCACCTAGTATATATGAGATAGGATTGAAATTCCTGGGGTCCTTCTCTTTCTACTGTATCACTTGGCCTGCTCAGGCTGCTGGGATTGGAGCCTGGCCCTCCCATCACCAGGATCTCCAAATCTGGTGCTCTTTTCGGTCTCCAAGATCCTCTCAGATTTAGAAATATCACCTTCCGTCTCTTGAGGGGTGAGACATTGAATAAAAGGTGGACAGACCTGCTCGTGATTATCTTGGCTTCTCTTTTTCACTGCAAACACTTCTTTGGGTTCCCCCTTTCCCTCAAAGGAAGTTACTTGTGGTTGGTGGCAGGGACCAAACCAGCACATCCTGGGGGGGAAATGTGGCTTTTTTTTCTTGACAGGTAAAATTTATGACCTAACAGATGGCTGAGCGTGTTTCCAAAGACGACCACGCCAAGGGTGCAATGTGCTTATCTCTCCTTATGCCTCCCCCACCTGCCCCCACCTTCCCTCGCTCTCCTCGGACGTTTCTGGAACAGTAGAATGGTAGAGCTGGGAGGGACCTGCTGAGGGGAGAACAGACCCCAAGCCCCACGCTAGTCAGTAGGACTTGTGTCTAGGTCCCTTCCTTCTGGTTCGTGCTTTTCTCACCATTCTTGCCCATGCCTCCTTGCCAGCATCTAAGCATTAAGATGACCCAGCCTCCCATGGCAGCCCTGCCCTTCTCTTTAACAGCCTGATTGAAGAGTCGCTGCCCTGTTTAAAGCCTTTGGAGGTTACTGTTGCCTCCCTGGCATGGCCTGCAGGGACTGGCCTGCCTGGCCCTTCTCCTCCTTGCATTCCATCGACACCTTGTCTTTTAGATCCACTCCCAGCCCTTCAGCCAACATTGAAGATGCCACAGGCTCTGCTAGGGAGGACCTTCTCCCCTTCCTTTCCTGGCTCTCCTCTGCTGACCTTCAAGCCTCAGGTCATGACCAGCCCTGTGCCCCCAAAGCCCTCCCTTGCTACAATAACACAGACTCTTACTTGACTGTAAGTACCTTCAGAGCAGACACCAGATCTCATTCTACTTGACATCCACCAAGCCTAGCACCATGCTCAGCACATAGTAGGTCCTTAAAATATGTTTGATGAGAGTATGAATAAGGGAGTATGACTTGCTACCAGAGACAGTCCTATGTGATTATCTTTTCCTCTAATACTCTCCATCTTTATTCTTGGTCTCGTGGGATTCAGCAAATGTTTTTTGAGCACCTACAGTGCTTTCACGTACTTATCTCTTGTGATGCTTATAGCAGTTCCGTGGCATACAGGTATGGCTGCCACTTTGCACATGGCTCATCTAAAATTACACAGCTAGGGAAGAGGCTGAGCTGGGGCTCAAGCCCAGCGCTCCCTGGTTCAGGTCCCAGGCTCCTTCCGCTTTTCTGTGGCGATTTTTCCTCTCATGCTCTGTATGATAATAATGAAAAAGAATCTTTGCTTTTGATGACGTCTCCATCCCCCATCTTTTCTCCCTTAAGATGGCAGAAGCAGCTTCTTGTAGAGCCCTGACTACACATTAGAATTGTCTGGGGGAACGTTTGAGAATACTGAAGCCCTGGCCTTGCCTCGCACTGATGAAGTCAGAGTCCCTGCAGGTGGGGCCCCGTGTTGTAGGTTTGAAGGACCCCTCCAGGCGATTGTAAGGTGCAGTCGGCTTTAGCACCGCTGCACTCCGGGAGTGTCAGGGAACCTGCAGCCTGGCTCAGCTCCCTGGATTAGGTAAAACTTGCTCATCAAGAACTGATTGCCATGTGCATCTAAAATATGTTAATGAAGGTAATCAAGGCTAAGGGTTAAGGCTGCCATTTGTTCTTTTCATGAAATCAACTGGAGGGTTTGGGGGATGGGGCGCCTTGGCTTCAGAGCCTGCCTGCCAGCAAAGTTGTTATCCCTTCTCTGCTAAGAGCAGTTCAGTTGTTGCTGATGGGAACAGGCCTGGTTCTTGCAGGTGGCTCCCAGTTTACCGGAGGAGTGGGTTCTAGAAGTCCTTTCTTGGGCAGTCTTCCCCAGAATGCAGTGGGACCCTCTGAAGCTTGGTTTTCCTTAACCCAGGGTCTGTCCTCCCCATTATTCTTTCTGACATGGCTTCTCAGCCTAAGCCTCAAGGTTTCCTACACGTCATGTGGAGGATGCGGGGGCCCTTCAAGATGGCGGGTAAAGGAGTGGGTGTTTGCTTCTGGTTCCGAGAAGCTTTGGAACACTCAACTTCTGAGTAGAAACCATCTCTCTAGTAGTTGCTAGCCAGGTGGCCTGAAATGCTTTACGTAAAGAACAGTTTGGGAAGTAGGAAGGGATGCTCTGAGCTCATCACGCCAGCTGTGTGTTCATAAACCCTGCGGCCTGCACATGGGCGATGGGGAGGCTCCAACCTGGGGGAGAAGCTCTGAGAAAGGCTCATGTTAGAGGCATGGGCTCCGGCAGTTGGGTTTTCCTTAGTGCATCTGCTGGAGGATACAGGAACCTCCTGTGGGCCGTGTTCTTGGAGTTAGAATTTCACGCTTGCTGTTTCAGTTTGTGTTTTCAGGCCAGAGTCTTAGGCCCATTTTATCAAAGGGGGAAAGCGAGCCCCAGAACTGTTAAGACACTTGACCTAATCTCATCTGACCAACCAGGGTCAGTTATTATGTCTCAGTGTATACCGATGCGCTTGACAATGCACACACGTGGACAGAGAGAAGGTAATTTAAACCTGTTTTTGTCTTATCTGGATCGTTTCTATAGGCACAATCACCTTGGACCTCTGCTTTAGCCCTGGGGCCTGGAGACCATCCATGTTGGCATTTCTAGGACCCTCCATGTCTTCAGAATTCCACCCTGGGTGGTGGGGGGTGAATTGGGCTTCCACGGCTGGAGTGACAGGCCCAGATGGAAGGAACCGAGCTCATACCAGCTCCTCATCCTGTCTGGTCCTCTTTCCCACCTCTCTCTCGGGTTTATTAAGAATCTGCTTTGGCTCCCTTTCCCTTGCTGGGGCTTTGGTGGCGCCTCTTTCGTATGCAAAAATCCATGGCTTCCTCGCAAATTCAGCAACAGTAAAGGATACTTATTTAATTTCGCTTAATACTGCTGCTGTAAAAGATTATGGGTTTTAATTGCATCTACGTATTGGTAATCATTTGAACACCGGAGAGAGTCTTTGGGGCCTTCCGCATAGTGAGTGCATTTCTGTGGTGAGTATCGGGTGGGGGCCGTCTGAGAAGGATAGAGTGACGGAGAAAATACCTGTGGATGCAGAGCAGCTTGGGTGCCCATGGTTGGGATGATGGCCAGCCAGCCACCTGGCTCAGCATCAGTCGACACTTGGGTCATGGTCCTTAATTTCCTGTGCTTTCCAAGGCAACACTCCATCTCTGCACCTTTTTCCGTTAACTTTCCCGGCTCCTCAGTCTGAGTGCCACTGTCTAGGATATTACTCCCTGATACCAATCTGAGGACAGGTCTCCCTTGCCGGCTACAGCTTTTCCCCCAAGGATAAGAGGAAGTAGTATTTTTTAAATTAGCCTGGGAGGGAGCCAGGCGGAGGGCTCTGAGATGAGGGTGGGGAGGCTGAGCTCCCTGCCGAAGCAGCCTGATCATTTCATTGCAAGATCACGTCTCTTAGGTGAGTTACTGTTGTTTTAATCAGAGGTAATGCTGTAACTGACTATGTCGGATAATTGTGTGTAAATCATATTCTAGCCCCATATGGATGAAGGATATTTTTTTCCTTCTAATTTTAAAGCTATTTAAAGGGAATGCCAAATTTTAGCCTGAACCCAAGTGCTCTCTGGCTAATAGCTATAGATGGGGAGCGAGAAGTCTAAAAATATTGGTTTCTCCTGAAGTTAAATTTCTTTCTGCAATTGGCAACATCAAATATTGTTACACCTTTGTCCGGTGGTCAGCCTTGGGTGAAGCGAGGCACACGGAATTAGCCGGTGGATGAAGCAGTGGGAGCATACTTTCTTGGGTACTTGGGTTTATTTTAAGCCCTTTTTGTGTTCAGATTCTTGACGTAGGGATCTTTTTGGCCTGTCATTAAAAAAAAACCCAACAGATTTATTGAAATATAATTCACATGGCACACTGTTTACTCATTTAAAGTGTATAGTTCATGAGTTTTTGGTATATTCACAGATATGTGCACCCGTCACCACAGTCAATTTTAGAGCATTTTTATCACCTCAGAATGAAACCCCATGCTCTTTAGCCATCATCCCCTTCCTCTCCCTCAACCCTAAGCAACCACTTATCTACTTTCTGTGTCTATGAATTTCCCTATTAGGAACTTTTGTATGAATGGAGTAGTATAATATATGGTCTTTTATAACTGGCTTCTTTCACTTAGCATAATGTTTTCAAGGTTCATCTGTGTTGTAGCAGGTGTGGGTACTTCCTTCCTTTTCGTGGCTGAATAATATTCCATTACATAGATATACCACATGTAATTTATCCATTCATCCGTGGATGGACGTTTGGGTTATTCCGCTTTTGACTATTATGAACAGTGCTGCTGTGAATATTTTGTGGGCAGGGTTTTGGGTAGACACACGTTTTGGTTTCTCTTGGGTAGATACTAGGCGTGGAATGTTGGGTTGTCTAGTGACTATGTTTAATTGTTTGAGGAACTGCCAGACTTTTTCCAGAGCAGCTGCACCGTTTTGCATTCCACCAGCAGTGTCTCACCTGCCATTTTGCATCTTTGCTTCGAAATTCAAAAGGGCAGAGTTGGACTCGCTCCTTGTGGTACCCTCTCGTCTCTCCTTTTCCCAGCCTTTCTGCTGGGAAGGAAGAAGATGACCTGTCGCAAATTAAGGTGTAGGAGACTTCAGTGACTAGAAAGAGCGAGATTTTGACTCTTTATTTGTGCTGTGTGACTGCATTGGTGGCATCTCTGAGCCTCACTGTGGAGGAGAGACTGAGACGTGTCCTAGGACTGATGTGAGGCCTGAGTGAGGCAGCTCGTGCCTGGGCCTGGCCCCCAGTGCGTCCACAGTGAGGGCAGAGCACTCTGAGCACGAAGGAGACACAGGTACCAGGGCTCTCTAGAGGGGAAGAGGACCTGGAACCTGCCCACGTGTAAACCACGGCTTTCCTTTTATGATGTGTTTCTCAGGAGCTTAAATCCTTGGCAGCATTTGGCTGGCTTCTCCTTACGGTTTGCTTGGCTCTCCCTACTCCTTCACCTCCTGAGCTTTTGAAGCAGAGACTTGTCCCCATGTCCCCTGCCATGTGGGTATGCAAGTGATGAGTGTGAATCTGCCTTCCTTGGGCAAATGCAGATTGTCACACACGTGAGTGTAATGCTGCCCTCCCCCATGATGGTGGAGAGCTTCCGTGTGGACTCTCGCTCCACTGTCACCAAGAAAAGGTGAGGCCAACGCCCTGGTGTCCTCTGGCCTCTCCCGAGCAGGCCTCTGTGCTGATTTCGTGGGGCTGCCTTAACAAAGTCCCACACACTGGGTAATTTAAGCTACAGAAATGTCTTCTCTTACAGTTCAGGAGTCCAGAGGTCTGAAGTCAAAGTGTCTGCAGGGCTGGTTCCTTCTGGAGGCTCTAAGGGAGAAAGTGTTCCCTGGCTCTCTCCTAGCTTCTGGTGGCTGCTGGCAGCTCTTGGCTTTCCTTGGTTTGTAGACATACCACTCCGCTCTCTGCTTCCATCTTCACGTTAGCTTCTTCTCGGTGTGCGTTTCCTCTCCTCTTCTTGTACGGACACCAGTTGTTGGATGTAGGGTGGGCCCTACATCCAAGATGATTTCATCCCAAGATCCTTTACTCAGTACGTCTGCAAAGGCCCTATTTCCAGATAAGATCACATTCTGAGGTTCTGAGTGGACGTGAATTTTGGGGGGACTCTAGTCATCCCACTACAGTCTCTTTTCCACATGAGATTCTAGAAACATTTGGAGAAGACTCCCGGTGTCTGACCTGTGTTCTGACTTTGTATGCCAAGTGAATTTTGCCACTGGATTCAGATGTGATGGGGGGAGGGGCAAGAGCATTAGTTTAGGGGGTGGAGGGAAGGATGGAAAAAAATACTGGGAGGATCAGGAATTTCAGAGGCCAGATCCTTTGGAACAAACACCCTGGGGAACGAGGCCTTGGAGTTGGGACTCCTGTGACCTCAGTCAGCCCTGCTGGAGCTTCTTGGCCATTCAGAGATTGGGCTTAATTCTCTAATGCAGAGCGACAAGGGAGAACTGATATGTCGGCAGAGAGCACGTGATTTCATCCCAGATTCTGAAGAACACAGTGCTCACCAAATTCAGAATCTAGGAGGAGATTGCGTGGTATCTGCCAGTATATTAGTTGTCCCTTGTCACTCTGCCTTGCCTTTAACTAGGACATGAGTGGTCCATCTGGGACTTCACTTTTGCATCTGCATGATGGAGGTGGTGGACGGTCAGGTTTGCAAGATCCCGCCCAGCGCTGGTGTTCTGCCGTCTTTCCTGGGCTCTCTCCACCTTGGGGTTCCCACAACAGAGGGAGCATCTGTAAACGAGCCTGTGCTCTTGGGCACTGAAGAAGCTCATATTTTTTCATGAAGGGGAATTTGAACTCTTTTCAGGAACACGATGATGGCAAGAGCTGACAATTTTTCTGGGCCTCCCTCGTACCCATTTAAGGCTCTCCAGAGCCATTTCCTGACTTCCTATGCATTTGTCAGGATTAGGAAATATTTGTTGCTGTCGTTTTCTTCTGTGACAACTACTATCTTTGGGCCAATGCCGTTGGAGCTAAGTTCCCCTTCAATCTTATTCTTAAAAGGTAATTTCTCTTTTCTAACACCCCCCCACCCTCTGCTTTCAACAAACACACGCTCAGGTGCTTTATCCTATTTTATAAAACTACAGCTGGTGGCCCCACTCTGAGTGACCATTTCAGATGGAAACACATTTTTTACAAGAAAATTTTTGAAAGTTAAACCAGCAGGAAAGCGGGCTCTCTGGTTGGAGACAGGAAGGTGGGGGTCCTTCTCGGCTCGGGTGAGCAGTTGGCTTTGGCCAGTTCTTACGTGTAAACAGCAATTTTCTGAACTGGAATGGGTGCTGGGATTTTCTTTGTGGAGCCAAGAGGTGTGTGGAGAGCAGTGGTGTTTAGTTAAATTACGGGTCTGGATGCAGACTTTGCAGCAATGCCCCACTCCCCTGTGAGTGCTACACACACGCACACGCATGCATGTACGCGCACCCTGCTTCCCATCGCGCTGCCCTAAACCATGAAGGCAGGGGCATCTGTTGGGGAGGGGGCTGTCCCCGAGGGGTGCAGGGCTCTGGGTGGGCACCTAATGTCTTTAGGAGTGGAAAGCATTCACGTAACGAAGTGTTTTCTGCAACCCCTCCACCGAAAACTCCAAGCAAAGGAAATTTAAGATCAGTTGCCCAGTGGATTTTGGACTGAGCTCTCTCTGGCATAGATGGGTGGCTCTTTCCATCTAGGTGTACTGTGGGGGCCCAGCAGGGCTGTCTGAGCATTTTAGTGAGCATTGGCCGGCTTCCCTGCACCTTGGCTGGCTAAGTACCGTATTGGGATGAAGGCTGTGGGGTAGGAAACAGTTACCTCAAGGGCCTAGCACAGGAAGAAAATGCAGCTGGCTCTCTCCATTGTGGGTGGAGAGGATTTTCTCTAACGAAATGACTGCAGAGTCAGGGGCCAGTGGGTAACTTCTGCTCAGCGTGTCCAAGGTCAGAAAATGGTTCAAGTTCTGGGGGTCCTGGATGGTTCCTGGGGCAAATGGAAGCTAGACTCAAGGATTGGGAATAGAGAGTTACCCCAAACTTGCACACACTCACACAGGCACATGTGTGCACGCGCACACATGCATGCATGTACACACGCACACTGAGAGACCTTGATCGTATTGATGGGAACTGGAGGACCTTCACTGAGTCCCCCTGCAAGCCTGGACACAACATCCTAGCCCCGCCCACTTCCTGCCATCCTCAGTAGCCATGGAGATGGAAGGGAAGTGGAGGGAAGAATGTGTTATTCTAGAATCCTCTGCCTGCCTCCTGCATCCCTCTCCAGAAGGCAAATCGTCGAGCAGTCCACAGTCCCTTTAGCGGTAACGCCACCAGGATTCCCAAATGAATCACTGCCATTTCCCCCATGCGCCCCTGGCAGGAGAGGTCACCGTGTGCAGACCTGTCACCCGAGCCATGCTCCCCTCTCTGAAGCTGAGATGTCGGCGAGCGGCTCACCAGGTGTCTCACATCTTCCCACTGGCCTTTTCAACGTTTGGAAGGTTTTGATTAAACAGTTTCCTTCTAGTGTTTGCTGAAGAGTGAGACCCAGCCCTGTATCTGAGCTGGTTCCTGGAGAGGATGTTTTCGTAACTTTGACACTTCGGCGCAATGTCTGGGGCCTGGAATTTCTCATCTTTCTTTAAAAAAAAAAAAAATGTTTTGAAAGACCTTTTTGGGACTGCGTAGATTTATGGCTGGGTGTCTGCCCCAGGTTTTAGGGCTCCGTCTTGGCAGGTTTATGGCTTTGGGGCGACGCTGGAGGGTGGAAGGGGAGACCTTTCCATTTAACAGTTACTAGGAATGAACATTCTGTTGACTTCTGTTCTTTGGAACGATGACACGTTGGTCGTTTGATTCTCTGAGTCCACGTGAACGTTTGGAATAAAATAGGGCCTGCTCCACACCCACCTGGCTCTGAACAACGTATAAACGAGACCGTGGGGTTCGTTTCATAGAATGCCTCTCCAGAGTTTCTTTAAGTCGGGAACTCCACTAGTGCATGTTTGTAGATCACATTAGTGTTTCTTTATAGAGATTTAATTACTTGGCTGGGGCAAGAAAAAGGAATGAAAAATCTAAAATGAAACTATTGGGAGTCTTTGCCCAACTGAAATCATGTAGCGATTCAGGAAAGTGTTTTTGGAAATTGTAGTGGAAGAGAATGGGGCAGTAGAGTTGATTTATCAAACTTTGTGTAAGGCATCTTTCTGCCGCATGTCATTCTGAGCTTGAAGGATGAATTTAGTAATTGACTTTGGATTCAGTTACAGTGACCATCTATTTAGCGTCTACCTGGTGTCCCGCTTAGACACTTTGGCATGTGTTATTTAATTTAGTCCTAATAGGAACCTTGTGTGGTAGGCTAATTATTCTATCTCCATTTTATAGTGGATTAAATTCCACATTCTATTAGAATGTGAGCCCCAGCACCCAGCACTTAATGTGTCTGTTGAATGAATACATTAGGAAAGTTAGGTTAGTAAAATCGGGCCATTAGTGAGCGTAGGGAGAGAGTTAAATCTGGAGAGGGCCTGATGGAGTTTCACCGCGAAGGTGACCTTGATCCACCAGGGAGATGTAAGGAATGGACAAGAAGGGAGATGGTCAATAAGGAGCAGAGTAAGATGCCCACCAGTTAACGAGTGGTTCTTGGAGCTTGGTGGTGTGGACACTGGTGGGATCGTCATAGAATGTCCTCACGTACATTATCTCATCTAATCTCCCATTCTTCTGAAAAGAGATGGAAACCAGTAAATCACAGCTTTAAACACTTGTGCAAACCACTGCATGGCTCTCACAGCCAGCAGCATGAATGCAGAGTTGTGAGGATGCTGTCCTCTTAAAATAGCGCAGGAAGTCCACTACAAGGGTATTCCAGTTTGGGCTCAGTCGGTGGGCCGCCATAGCACATGTTCCCTCTGGGAGCCACTAGCTGAAGTGTGAGCTCTCTGAAGTCTGGGAACTTCCCCGTGTCGTGCCCATCACGCTTGCAGACTCATGAGGGTTCAGGGTTAGGTGGGACCTGGAGCTCTGGTCCCAGGTGTCACTGAGCTGCGGTTCTGCTGTTGGAGGGGGGTCGGTTGGTCCTTTCTCTCAGCAGATGTGTCAGGAGCCTCAGCAATAACAGTGATCCAGGCAGCCATGGCACGTGTACTTACGTATCCTACATCGAATTGTGGTAGATGTTTGTGACATTGTGAGTTTTTTAAATTTATTTTTATTTTTAATTGTTTTAATTTTTTTTTTTTTTGAGGAAGATTAGCCCTGAGCTAACTACTGCCAGTCCTCCTCTTTTTGCTGAGGAAGGCTGGCCCTGAGCTAACATCCGTGCCCATCTTCCTCTACTTTCTATGTGGGATGCCTACCACAGCATGGTGTGCCAAGCGGTGCCATGTCCGCACCCAGGATCTGAACTTGTGAACCCCGGGCCACTGAGAAGTGGAACGTGTGAACTTAACTGTTGTGCCACTGGGCTGGCCCCTATTTTTATTTTTTATAAATAGTTCATTAATTTTATTTCACTTGCGACTGTTTGAATATCTCAATTATCCACTAACGAAATTACAAAACAATTGAACTTCAAAGTACTTTTGATTTAAAGAATTTTTTTCCAGTTTTATTAAAAAATAATTGACATACATCATTGTATAAATTTAAGGTGTGGAGCAAGTTTTTAAAAAATTATGTTTCAAGGTTTGTCTCGTCCCTTTATTTTGGGGTTTCAGTCTTGCCTTTCTTTGTGCATTCTCATCAAACATTTTCCCCCTATCTTTACTGAGGTATAATTGAGAGACAAAATTGTAAGATTTTAAAGTGTACAACGTTATGATTTGATACATATCATCGTGACAGGCTTCCTCCCATCGTGTTAAGACCTGTGCTTGTATTATATGCAGCCAAATGAGACCACCCCCCGTACCTACTGAGTTTCTAAATTTTTTATTTGACGTTAGAAGAAAAAACCTAAAGAAGCTTCACATAGCCTAAACTCAGTCTTTCAAGTAAATTTATCTTATTTTTTCATTTTTGCCTCCTGCATGTGAGAGTTTTGGTCCCTGCTCTGAACAGTCTATGTCATTCAGCTTCCATCACCCTTTGCTTTGGAACTGATGGAATTCTGCAATGTGGTCACACTCATTGCTTTTTGCACCCACCAAACATCTGGTGTGGGCTTCTGTGTGCCCGGCCCTATACTTGGCATTGTGGGTGTGCCTCGAGGAGTCAGAAGCTTGCTGTCTGGGGAGGAAGTAAAGAAGACAGGATTATCTGTGAGTTTAGCACCAGGTGGAAAGGAGTGAGTTCTGTGAGAGGCAGATGGATGCAGAGTTAGGGGGTTTCAGAAGAGGGAGAAACAGCTTCTGGATGGGGCAACTAGAGAGATATTTTGAATTTTGGAGAAGGACGTTGGATCTTGGAGGATGGTTACAACTTGCCATGGGAGATGTAGGGGTGACGAGGCATCCACTCCTGCAGCTGTGTGGACGAAGGTGTGGAGACCTGGGGATTAGCTGGACTTGACTGCCTGGAGGGTGAATCAAAATGAAGCCCGAGAAGTCAAGAGGGGAAGGACTGGGGACTGAGCTTGGAGGCTGGTCCTTGCGTTTGAGGCCAGCGTCAGTCTTGTTGACAGACATACCAGCACCCAGAACAGCTTGGTGTAGACAGTCCACACATATTTTTGAATTACATGTGAGTTTCTTATTGACAAATTTCATGGGTACTTTCTGGGCAGCGGATTTTTGTGCACATATCTCTGTTTTGTTCATGTCCCTTCGGGTTAAAAACAGCTTTGACATGTGACTTTTCTCTTTTTGCTGGTAATCAGAATGAAGCTGGTCGTCATGCCCAAAGGGGTTCTGAAGTCCACTCTATGTTTTTATGAAACTCCAGCTTTTAGGTTGTGGCCTAAAAACCTAAGGTACGCAGAGTGACTGTCTCCAGCATCCTGAGACATCTAGACGGGCTGCTGCTTGCAGCTCGGCTGTACCTGAAATGGCCTTCCGAGAGACGTGTGGAGAGTGGCTTGCTTCAGCGTCTTAGCGAGCATTGCTTCAGATAACCTGGTTAACCCATGTCCTCCTCTTGTCATTTCTTGCAGATGGTCACGAGAACAAAGAAAATATTTGTAGGTGGATTATCTGCGAACACGGTGGTGGAAGACGTGAAGCAATATTTCGAGCAGTTTGGCAAGGTAAGGGGTGCATGGGGTTGGAGCAGCCCGATCAGTCCTTAGAAGTGGCTGCCGTGGCCCCTGCCTTTGCCACAACTGTGTCCTCAAGAACCTTGTCCTTGAACTTGCCTGTCAAGATTTCAGTAGAGTTCGGCAGGAGCCAGGACGGAAGAGTCCAGCTTGCGGTCGGCACGGCGCCCCACGTGCCTGCAGGAGCAGACAGAGTGGTCTTTGAGTGTGGTTTTGCTGGCATTTGCTGGCCACGTGGGGCCTGGGCTGGGAGCTGGCACTGGTAGTGGCTGAGGAGGGATGCGGGGCTATGAGTCCCAGGGCAGGCGCTCCCACAGAAGCTGCTGGAGGCCTGTGAGTCAGCCTTGGGCTTCCTTCTGTGTCTTTCTGGAAAATGCATTGAGAGAGGAGGCTCCCTGGGGCCCTTTGCAGCTGAACCCTCCCCTGTCAAATGCCCAAGGAAACTTGGGAGAGATGCTGGGCCCGTACCTGTCAGAATGTCTGTGAGACAGTAAAATTTTCCCCTGGGCTCTGCTGCGGGAGCAGGCTGGGAGCAACATGGAATGCCTCAAATCAGTCAGGAAATGGAGTGTAAGAGTCTGTGTCTGTGACAGACAGACTCAGACAGACGGACAGGGTCTGTAACCATGGGTTTTATGCTTAACTCAGCCTCGTTCTAGTTGGTAGGGGGAGCCAGGGCCTTGGAGAGTGGATTCTTCCTGAGGGTGACGCATTCCTCATAGGGCTGTGTTGCCCCAGGGCTTCAACAGGGCAGCTTCTGGGGGGCTGACCCTTACTGGATTTGTGTGGTACCCCTTCGCTGGCTCCTGTGTCTCGGGAGGCTGGCAGGTGAGTGGCTGCACCAGACCTCCGCTTCCTGCATCTCTGAGTAGTGGTGAATGTTGTCCTAGGAGCCCAGATGTAGGACAGTCTTCTTCTGCACAGTCCCTGTGTCCCCTGCCCCCGCCAAAGGGTTGACGTGGCAGAGGGCGCTGAGACATCCAGAGAAGACAGCACATCTCTTCTAAGCTCCGCCACTCCTTTCCCCCGTTAGGGCTGTCATGCTTGCCCTGGGTGGAACAAAGGCACTGCCGCCCACTGGCTGGTCTGAAAGTTCTGCGCTTTTATTTGTTTGCCCGAGGCCATGGGCAGCCATGACCCTGTCCCCAGGTGTGTCCAGTTGTGAGCTACTGTCTGGGATGAGTGCCATGACCTCTGTTTAGCCTCAAAATGGAGATTTTCCTGTCCCTGGTATTAATCAATTTCTGCATGGATGGGAGACCATGCAACAAAGAGAAGCCAGCCCCCTCCAGCCCAGCCTTGCATTCGGAATGGCACTTAACTGCCCATCCAGGTCGGTTATGAAAGACGCCTTGCCCACAGCACTGGCGGGCATTGCCAGTTGGGGGCTGATTCATTTTGGCTGCTTGTAAAGAATAGCTGAGTGTGTCGGCGATCATGGACATTATAGGACTTCTCTTCAAGGCTGATTTATAGCACCCAGGGGGATTTGTCCATCACCCAGCCCCACCCTGTGCGGGAGAGAGATTGGAAATAATTTAATGAGACAAGTCCAGCTTTTGTAATGGAAGGCTCTGGAGTGGGAGCCCTCTTTGCTACCGTTCTGCTGTTAAAACGAGGCGTGGGGGGTAGTGTTTGCGAACATGAGGTGGGACTTCTTTTTCGAGCCATAACCTGCCTTGGAATCTCATGGGCCTATTTGTGGGTGTCAGGGAAGTTGATGCTGCCCAGATGGGCTGTTAGGGTATTCCAGACAGGCTTATACTTGCCACATCTCTGCACCTTCCCAACTCTAGGTTTCTCTCTCTCTCTCTCTCCCTTTCTCTCTTTCTTTCTGTCATTTTTCATTAACGCTTTTAGTCGTGACCCAGCGTGTCAGCAGTGGGAGGCTCTGCAAACTGTGGCTGAGCCCATGGCGGGGACCATTGCTGCCCTGAGAACAGCTGTCCTCTTGTGTGGGAGGCTGTCACAGACCGTCTTCCCTGGCATGGCCCTCTCCGGGTCTGAAGCCACTCAGTTAATTTGGCAGTAACATTTGTGGATTCCAGCAGGATGCGTAAACTTATCAAGTGCTTTATTAAAGGACTAAGGAGGCTTTGGATTGTATCAGAACCAGGACACTCCGTCTGCTCATGTTTTAGTAGCTTGTTTCATACATACGCTTTGCGTCTGTCTTCAGAATACCTTATGCATCCTCTGGCTGGTGGCTAGGGCTACATTTGTGCCCCCTTGGGCAGGGCCTGCTACCTCTCAGGTTTCTGGTATCATTCATTTGAATCCAGAATGGTCAAAGGAGGGGAGACTCTGCTGCTGGACCTTAGAGGCAATGAGTAAATCTAGTGGCTGTGGAAGGAGGTAACAGACAAACTGAGTCTCCCCTTCGGTAGTTTATATTCTAGTTGAAGGAAACAGAACACACACACACACACTCACACGCACGCACGCAAACACACACACGTATATTTATACGAAGTCTGTTCACGCACGTGGACGCATTCCTGACTGTGTTAAGTTGCTTGGGGCTATTTTCAGTTGGTAAACCGCAAGTTAGTGAGGTATAATTTTATTATTTAGTGAGTGTGTACTAAGTGTTGGATACTGGGCCAGGTCATTAACTGATATTATCCATTTAATTCTTCTCTGGGAGGGTGGTGGGGGAATGACCCATTTTGTAGATTGTTAAATGGAGTGTCGGTGGCATTGAACCCTAGACTCAAGGTCACAGCCTCCTGAAGGTTAGAGCTGGATGCAGGTTTCCCCTGCAGGCTTGTCTGGTAACAGAACCTGAACTCTGGGTCCTGTTCCAACTGCTAGTCCACCCACAGGATGGACTTAGGGTGTGGGGGATGCAAAGGAGAGGAAAACATTGTGCCCCTCCGTGTGCCCAGGGACAGTGCTGGGAACCTGGACAGGCACTACCTCATTTCATCTGCACCGTGAGTTTCAGTCTCATAGAGCCCATTTGACAAAGGTGGACAGTGAGGGTCAGGGAGGTTAGGTCTTAGTAAAGGTCACCTAAGTAAGGCAGTATGATAGCCAGAATTCACACACGACTTCCTCTTCCTCCGAGTCTAGAACTTTCCATTCTTCCATGGCCTCTATTCAGAGTTTGCCACCCTCTGTTTAGGTTTCCCTGGCTGTCATTCCTCTCTCCTCTCCCTCTTCCTGTCTTGCCTGAGGTGGCAGCTGTTTAACTGTTTATTTCAGGTGGCAGTCAAGATGGGTAGGACTGCTATCATGGGGCTGAGCGAAGGGAGTCTCAATATGTCATTACTGTAAGTGGAGTGGGTGCAGAATGACACACCGAGAGCTTTAAATAACTCAAATTGGAGGCTTGTAAACCCTTTTGTGCTTTTCTCCTACTTTCCTCCCGGAAGAGTTACCTACTCCCCGCCAGGTTAGGGATGTCGTTACTTGTTTATATTTAAGAGGAGATCATGAAGTGTGGCCATTGGCATAAAGACTCTGCTACCTTGCATGGCTGTCCTCAGTCTCTAAGTAGCTGTTTTGCTGCTGTCATTGGAGAAAGGTAAGCTAGAAGGTGTTCCAGGCCCTCATGCTGGGCCTGACTGTGCAGTGACCCCACTGTGACACCTTAACAGACCTTTTTTTTTTTCCTGGCCTCAGTTTCTCATCTGAGGGAAGGTGTTGGAAAAGTCATAAAGGATCAGTTAGTAAATATTTTTGGCTCTGCAGGGCATATGGTTTCTGTCACAACTACTCAACTTCTGCTGTTGTATGGAGAAAGCAGCTATAGCTAACATGCAAACAATTGAGTGTGGTTGTGTTCTAATAAAACTTTATTTACAAATACAATTGGTGGGCCACATTTGGCCTGTGGGCTGTAGTTTACCACCCTGGACTAGATTATTCCTAAGGTTGGTTTCAAGCTTGAAAATTCAGTAATTTGGGAAGTGTTTAAATAAACATACATACGTGGATAAATAGATAGATATCTAAGATATCTATGAACTGTAACCAAAACAAGATATTATCAGTAGTAATGAGCATGATATAATAAGCAAAACTGTCATAACCATGATAGAGTTCATTTCTGGACTTCAAGATACAGAGACAGTGAAAGGATTCTCTATTTGCAAAAAGCTGCTATTTATAGACTGGAATCTTCATCCTATGAGTAAGATCCAGAAAAACCATAGAGTATTTCCGATTCCCTATTAACATGTGCTGGATCTAAATTAATGAAGACTCAGAATTTGTGAAGTTCAGATTTTACTAAAGATTCTTTTACTGTGTGTTGATGTTTCTGAATTAGAGGAACGTGTGCTTTGTGCTAAGCTTTTTAATGCATTTAAAAACTTGATTCTTAAGGATGTCAAGCGAGGTCGTCGTAATATCTTTTACGTAGGTGATGAAAGTGATGTTGAGAAAGGCCAGTACGTTGTCCAAGATTGCATAGCCTCTGTTGCGTAGAGCCCAGAGAGTCACTCATTTTTGCAAAATCTAGCCCTCGCCTCTTCTCAGTGTTTGTAGAACCTCATCTGCCACTTTACCACTGAGCAGCCCCATACTCAGAGGGAGCAGGTTTTGTTCATTTGTCAAGAATGTTGATCTACGGTCATTTATTTTACTGCTTCAGGTTTCCTAGTGGACGTTATCTATGCTCGCAATTTCATACTACAGGAATGATGTATATAGACCGTTCCAGAAAATGGCACGTAAAGGATGCTCTAGATATGCACGTACAGACCCAGACAATCAATCGACCTGTTCTCCACGTTCTCCCTGTGTAGCCGTCCGGAAGGGCCCCACTTGGTAATTAAAAAGCACTGGGATCAAAGAACCTCCCTGTGCATGGGTTTCCTTCTTCTCCCCTTTAGGCCCCTCCTTCAAGTACTGGTTTCTTAAATTCTCACTTATAGGATTTCGGAGATCAAAAAGAGGCCTTTAAACTTAATGAATTCTCGACTTCGTCCCGGATGGAGCAGTTCGGCACCTTTCAGCTGTTCACCTCGATGATAGGGCTGCTCGGTGCCGAGCTCGCTAGGTAATTCTCACTTTATATAACTCCTGTGAAGGCAGAGCAGCCCGCATCTGGAGGCTCCCAATTATACTTCACATGGTGAACTGTGTAATTAGTTTGGAAGACTTACGCTTAGTCATTGGTTTATCCTAATCGGCTTTGGCTTTCCCCAACAACAAAGTGAGCTTATTTTGCTAAGCTGAAACGACTCTGCACCCTTTGTTCCAGCCTTTTATTGTCTCATTCCTTTCATTCTGTTTTACTGCCAAAGTTCTGTTTCATTAGGCCTACAAGTCATTTCCAATTCAGTGGGCTGCTACAATCCGGCCTTTATCACTCGCCTGCCCTGGTTCCCATGTCCCTTCTGGGCCAGTGCCCGAGTTTGTGGTTCGACATGAGGGCCTTAACCCCTTCCTGGGCCAGCCCCTCATTGTGGCGGGTGGGAAGAAAAGGGCTTAAAGGAAGCGGTTTGGAAAGTTATGGCTCTTTAGGTCTCATCAAAGGGGAGCCCCGTGGAAATGAGGTGAAAAGGGTCTTTCGAGTCCCTTTGTTGGATTGGGGTTGTGTGTGGGCCTATAAAAGTTAACTTGAGCTACAGAGAATGTTGCTTGAAAGCTTTTTGGGGGGAAAAAAATGAAAACAAGAAAGAATTGGTTTTTTAATGTAATGAGATCGTCTCGTTTATTCTGCTCGTGTGGGGGATTGTTGGAGAGCACGCTCTGAGGAAGTGTTTGACGCCTATTATTTTCTAGCTCCAGGTTTGATGTCAGGTACGATGGCGGAGTCCACAGCTGCTGCTCAGATACTCCTTTTGATACTGTATATGTGAGGAGAGTAAGATGTAGAATAAGAATATTATAAAGCCTTTGACATTTGAAAGGCAAGAGATTTGTGAGGAAATAAATAAGCAAGTTACCATATTCCTGAGAGTGGACTGGGATCCTGAGTTAGAATTTGATGGCTTCCAAATGTGCGTTGTAGAGAAATGGGGCTGCGTGCGGTGTGTGGTTCTCTCAGACCAGGCCTGGAAAGCAAAAGTCCCGTCTGTCCTTTGTGGGCATTGAAGCTCCCGTGAGGCGTGTGTCTTCTGACGTCGTTTGTACGGGTGGAGTGACTGGAAAGTGGTCAGCAGGCCCTGGCCGTGCATCTGCTCCCCTTTGCTCTGGAAAACCTTCATTTTCCTCAGCCCTTCTGGAATTATAACTGTAGAGTAGACCAGGAAGGACCCCATTTGCTCTCCACTCCCTGGCCGGCCCGGCTGAAGGCTACTTTTGTGTTTAAATTTTCTTCCTGTAATAGCCCAGAACAAGACCAACACTGTCCTCATGTTTTATTAATTCTCTGTCTGGTTTGTGTCACTCTCTCCCTTCGGAAGTGTGTCATATGGAGGAGGGGACTTCATTTGCCCTCTGACCCCTGGCAGAGCTGCTCAGTCTGAAAAGTCACAGTTGGCAAACAGGGGAATCCTTCCTCGTCTGGCTGCCTCAGCCTTCTAGGCCGGGGGCAGGCGGCAGGCACCCCCAGGTACCCCCAGTAATCTGAGCCGTGGGCTTTGCAGGTCAGCTCGCCTGCCAGACAACCTTGTGTTTTCCTGGTGAACTTTTTCCTCCATAGACAATTTCCGCTACAGCCCGTGGGGGAGTTGAGTTAGAAATAGATTTTGAGTACCCCAACCTCGCTTCTTCTAAAGCCTCTTTTTTTTTCCACTTAAAAAGAGCTCATGAAATAGATTAGTGGGTTTCTAGGAAAACTCCCCATTTCCCTTGTAGTGTATAAAATATAGCCAGCTTTTGTTAGGCAAATGCATCAGACATTATTATTGCTCTGTTAACAGTGTTTTTAAAAAATACCAATAGAAAAATAGGATGCTGTCTGAGTAGCAAAATGGGAAAACTTTGAGCTTATGCTAATCAGATGCCATGTTTGTATGCAGAGTAGGTAGAGGAGCAAGGCCCCGGCTTCTGGCTTTGCTGTTAAACTGTGTTTCCCAGTATGGTTTAGCTTTCTTTAATTTTTCTAGGGGGCCAAGAAGACAGAGGCAAGGAGCCCTTGGGCGTGAAGGAGTTAATGAGCCTGGCGAGGAGTGGGGGAGAAAGGGGTGTTAACAGCACTTCCACCAGCTCACCTTCCCAGAGCCCTCCTGGCAACCTCTGAAGCCGTCACTTACAATGGAGTTGTTAGCATGAGAAAGAAAGCCTTTCTCCCCCTGGACATACTTCAGTGGGAACTGAGAGTGTCTGAGAAATCATGGTTCAAGCTTGTGCCAGTGGGTGCAAGGAGTGGTTCTTATGGAAGAGAAAGCTCAGTTCATTTAGCCTTGGCATGGAAATCGAATTCCATTGTTTTGTGGAGTGAACATTGATATGGAGATTCCTGCCTGCCCGCCCCTCACCCCATCAATAGGATACCCCATTCCATGGGTCGTGTATGCTTTTCTTTTTTCTTTCTTTTTCTTCTTCTTTTGTCCTCTGAGAATTAGTCTTTCTGTAGAATGGCCGGATTTGTCAAGTTACCACCCTCTAAATTTTTACAGCTCTGTGTATTCAGACTTGGTGTTTGTGAATTAGCTAAAAGTGGGCTGCCACTTGGCGCGTTATTTACATTCGGAGCCATAAGAGTGAGAGCCCCAGAAAAATGTTAATATGCAGGAGGAGGCAGAAGGGTTGAGATTCTGACTGTTGCTAACCTCACCACTGCCTTTAAAACCAATCATGAGGCACACGGCTGATATTTAATAGCTTTTAGCTGATTATTTTTCTTCTCCTCCTCTTTCTTTTCTATCCAAGTTGACCTGGGTGTACTTGAGCGGAAATGAAGTCATCCAAATGCTGAATTAGAATAATCACGGGCCTCCAAGAATGAAATGGAAGCAGAGATTAAATGGTAGAGGGAAAGCTGGCATTAATAAGCACCAGGAAAACTTTGCATAAAATAAATAGGAGATTTTGATAGATTGAATTTGTATATGCCGCTTCCATTTTTCTCCACTTCGTGTTGTCTTCCTAGAGTCGAGTTCCTGGCAAAGTGGGATTTGATTTGCCTCAAGTCCACATACCTTCTGCAGCCTGGGTGACGGTCCTTTGTTCTTCGTGGGACGTTTGTGTGACCAGGACGTTTCCAGGATGGAAGAATCTGGGTGGCGGGGCCATTAATGTGAAAGGTTGACGCTTACTTGTTGCAAGTGCCGGAAGGGGTCAGGGGCGGGACGTGGATGGAAGACAACACACAGCAGGCACATGATAAATATTACTGACGCATTCCTGATGGTAGGGAGAAGAGCTGGGCTCTGGATAAAGGTAGGGTGACCAGCTGTCCTGGTTGGCCTAGGACTAAAGGGTATCCAGGAACTCGGGACTTGCAAACAAGAAGGAGTTGGTCACCCTGAATAAACGGGAGGTGGGAAAAGTCAAGACGCTTGGCCTTGAAGCTCTAAAAGGGTTGAAACCTTCCTTGACCACCTCCAGGCAGGTTTAAATATCCCTTCCTATGTGTTCCAGAACACTTAGCTTCATGCCTATGTACAGTCTGCCTTCCTGATTTAACTCAGCCACTGGGGGCAGGAACCAGCGCAGCAGCTGCGTACACACAGGCCGGTAAGTGTCAAAACAAGCAGGCAGCCTGTGGAAGGCAGGGCAGACGGACCCGCAGTCCTGGGGTCAGAGGCAGCTCATCGTTGACTTGGGGTGTAGGACTCTTTCGGGCTCCCTTTCGGGCGCCTGCTTGGAGATTATTTCCACGTCTCTTGAAAATAAAAAAATTCTGCACTGGGTAGCGAAAAGTGAGTTTCTTGTAGTTAAAGAGCAAAATAAGGATTTAATTAGATTAAAAAACCCAGCAGAGTGGTTTGTTTACAGGAAGTCGGTTTTAGGTGGTCTGTAGTAGAAGATGTAATTTGTGGAATCGGATTAGTTGTAAATTAGAGATTTTGGGTTGTTGAGGTCGCTAACGGCCTTTTATAATTGGCGGCAGAGGTCAGTATTTCCAAGACTAGCTTATTGTTTGTACAGTGTTGTTGGTGTTTGAAAAAAAAAAAAACAGTTTAAGGTGCTTTCTACTTCAGGAAATGTAAATAAGAGCAGGGGATGATGATGAGAGGCAGCTTTCCTGATCTGGTTCCCAGCTTTCTCAGGGAATGGCAGAGGGGGTGGGGCAAGTACCAGGCAGATAAGTGCTCCAGTGATTTGCAGGAGAGTACACCAGGGGCCAGCCTGGTGGCGCACCGGTTAAGTGCGCACGTTCCGCTTCGGCGGCCGGAGGTTTGCTGGTTCGGATCCTGGGTGCAGACATGGCCCTGCTTGGCAATCCATGTTGTGGTAGGCGTCCCACATATAAAGTAGAGAAAGATGGGCACGGATGTTAGCTCAGGGCCAGTCTTCCTCAGCAAAAAGAGGAAGATTGGACAGCAGATGTTAGCTCAGGGCTAATCTTCCTCAAAAAAAAGAAAAAAGAAAAGAAAAAAGAAGAGAGTATGCCAGTCCCCTGATATGGAAAAAAGTATTTTTGATTTTTGTCTTTTAAAAAGACCACCCCCATTTCCTTAATGATGGATGTGTTTTAATAGGAAAGAGGAAGATTTATTGAAGTCGTATTTCTCCATTCCAGCTAAGTTTGCATCTATGTTCCGATCTAGAGATTCTCGTTGCCTGGAGTTTTCATGTGTCTCTTGACTTATAGTTGTCCCAACAGTTCTATTAGGTGGGAGGATTGTCCTTATTTTACAGGTAGGAAAAGAAGGCTAGAAGAGCGTAAATGACTTGCCCGGGACACCTCCGCCAGGCAGCAGTGGGGCCAAGGTGCAGGTGCTGACCCCCTGGTGAGAAGTCCCAGGACCGCCTCCCTCAGGCGTCTGGGGTGCCATGGCCAGCACTGTGCAGCACGACAGGGTTACCGTGCACATCTTCCGGGAAGCTGACTTTGACTTTGTGGTTGTTGGTTTAAAACATTATATTAGAACAAATATTATGGCATAGAATACAAAATTGGTGTAATTGTTTTCCAAAACCATATGATTTGGAGACATTTCAGGATAGCTGCTGGCTGCATTGGCCTCTATCTTCAGTCATTCTGGGCTGTCCTGTGATTTACTCGACCATCGGGAGTACTTGGGTAGAAATGCTGAGAAATCACTACTGTTTAGCGTAGGGGTTGGCATACTTTTTCTGTAAAGGGCTGGATAATAACTGTTTCAGTTTTGTGGCCCAGATGGTCTCTTACAACCACTCAACTCTGCCGTTGTAGCATGACAGCAGCCATAGACAGTATTAAAATGAAATGTTGTGGCTGCGTTCTAATAAAACCTTATTTACAAAATGGTTGTGGCTGTTTTCCAATAAAACTTTATTTACAAGAATTGGGAGGCTGCTGGATTTGGCCCTCAGCCACGGTTTGCTGACCCCCTGGTTTGGCATGTTGCCTGGTAATAAGGGCATGGATTTTTTATACTCAGTCTGTCTGGTGTCAGATCCGGCTCATCTGTTTATTAGATCTGTAACCTTGGGCAGATCATTTAACTTCCTTCTACCTCAGTTTCTTTATCTGTAGAATGGGGATAAGGATGGTACTTAGTGCATAGGATTCTCATGAAGATTTAATGAACTAATGCATATATAGTTCTTAGCATCCTGCCAGAAAGAGAGGAAGTGCTTAAGAAATGTTAGAAGCATTGGCTGCTATTATTTTCATCCTCTGAGACCGGGGTTCAGCCTCTGGAGTTACCTCTCCAGTCCTATCCAGCTGTAACCCTGCCACACACATGCGTGCACACACACGCTCACTCACTTTAACACTCCGCAAACTCTTCTATCTTTCCCATCTCTCCTCTGGATTGGCTTATCACTCGATTCTTCCACCCACCTTGGGGGTAACACAAATTGAGGAGTCTTTCCCTGATCCTTTCAGCCTAAAGATGAAGATTCAGTTTTGTGTAATTTTTGATGGCATGTACCACGAGTTCGGTCCAGCTGCCCTGACGCTTCCAGTTTGTGGAACAGATTTCATGGTGCTCAGACTTCGATGGAAAACATTGAACTGATAAGGACCAAAAAAGAATTCTTCTGGCCGGACCCCGCTGATGAACTCTTTAAACTTATTGGAACAGTTCAACTTTTCTTTTTTGGTAGGGGATACTGTCTGGAAATTGTCCTGATATCGTTAAGAAGCACCGCGTGGAGGACTGTTGAGTGCAGGGAAACAGCCATCCTTCCTCATGAGGTCCAGCGACCATCTTGTCTGCAGCCTCGTGCACCGTCCATTGTCCATTGATTCATTCACCAGATCCTGATTATCTTCTGAACGCTAGGCTCTGAGCTAGGAACCAAGGGCACATCAATGAGCGAAACAGATAGGATCCCTGCTTACATGTAGCTTACATTTCAGGGTTGGGGGGGTGCCAACCAAGAGCAAACAAGTAAATAATAAAAATAAAGTAATTACAGACCGTGTCGTAAAGAAGACAAACCAGGGGCCGAGAGAATCTGTAATAGGAGTATGAAAGAGAGAATCTTGGTTTATCAAGAAAAAAGTCAAATAGCCTCTTTGCCCCGAGAAGACTGTAAATACCACCAAGTTGGGGCTGGGTCTGTTTACTCATCATGTAGCACCAGGACTGGCCCTGCGCCGGGGCTGTAGTTGGCGCTCAGTAAATAGTGGCGGAATGAATGGACCCTCTGTATCAGAGGGCAGGGCTGTGCCAGTCATTGGAGAAGGAGTTTCAAATGGTAAAATTATGAATTTTCTTTTTAAAAATAGGGCTTTAAGAGGATATCTTCAGTTATCTGGAGCATTTCCTTACGTGGAACCCATTGTTTCCCTGAAGCCCAGGATAAGTGAGCTATTTCCACCCTGCCGTAAAAGCTTAGTAAAACAAGGGGCTGTCTGGGCGGGCCGGAGCCGGTCAGCGCGGCCTTTTCCCCAGCAGGTAGATCCTCAGGCAGGTCTTGGCACAGACGGTGACACACAGCTGCCCCAGAGAAGGGACAGATGACAGGAGGGTAAAAATGGAGTATGTGCCTCTCATGTTTCGTCTTCTGCCCTGCTCTTCTTTCCGTCTTTGGTCTAAGAAAAGCCGTGGACCTGCTGAGTGGGAGCTATCGAGTAGGGTCTGTGGCTTTGAGAAGCTGGTGGGAGGGATTGCTGATTCGTCTCTGCTTTTAGGTGCCTGGATCTGCCCAGGGTGCCAGGCGGGCGCTGGGCAGCTTCTCCCCCAGACTTGCCCTTTTGTGATCACCTATGCTGGGGAGTGAAAATGGGTCCAACGACATTGAGCCAAAGCACAGACATCTCTGCTGTCGGGAAATCTGGCTGTGGACAGAGAGAACTCGTTTGTGGGTACATTTTTTCCTTCTCGAGAGAACAGAGGGATGCCATTGGCATTTATTGCCTGGCTCTTGGGAATTGTCTGGGTGGCGTGGGATGAAGTTCCAAGGGACTTTGGAATCAGGTAGACCTGAGTTTGAATCCAGATGCCACCATTTGCTATCAGCGTTGTGATGTTGCGCTGGCGATTTCACTGTCCTGAGCCTCGTTTCTCGTCTGTTAAGTGGGGATACAGTGTCATTTACAGGCGAGTTGTAAGAATTAAAAGAGACAGGTTTGCCAGTGTCTGCTACCTGGGTGCTCACTGATAGTCTCTCCTCCCCACATTCTCTCTCTTTCCCTCTTTCTCTCTCTCACACACACCTACCCGCCCATTCCTCATGTGTCTAAAGTCCCAAACTGCTGACTTCCACTGGGTTTACTCCCCTCCTATAAACGTCCCACCTTAATCTGCAGGACATACTTCCTATATAACAAATGGATGGTTTTGAGGGTTTTTTTTTTTTGGCAAGAAAGACTGGCCTTGAGCTAACATCTATTGTCAATCTTCCTCTTTTTGCTTGAGGAAGATTGTTCCAGAGCTACGATCTGTGCCAGTCTTCCTCTGTTTTGTATGTGGGATGATGAGTGGTGCATAGGTCCGTGCCCAGGATCCGAACCCGCGAACCCTGGGCTGCCGAAGCGGAGCACGTGAACTTGTGGATGGTTTTGAGTTTTTAAGGGACTCGTTTCTTAGCCCCTCTGGGTCTCTTCCCTCATCCTTCATCAGCTCTATGACAAGTCCCGAGCCACGGAATCGTGCATCGAAGATCCTGCTAACTTTAACCCAGCTGGAGCTACCATTGGGGGAGCCGCCGGGAGATTTGGCTTTTTTTCCTCTTATGCTAATGAAGTGAATATGGCAAGGAGTCACAATATTTTCTTTCCAGGCAAAGAAATGTTGTAGTAGGAGAAACAGCATGCAGGGGAAGCAAATGTGATCTTACTGGATTCTCTCAAGGGAGGAATAGGACAAATTGTCAGCCTCTGTTGAGAAGATAATGCTCTCACTATGATAAATGCCAAGTTTCTGTTGAAAACCACCATCTTCCCGGTGGCGTCCCCGAGAACTTGGTGCATGCCTGGCAACAGAGGCCGGTGGTGCAGGAAAGCAGGTATTTTGTAGGGGATTTATTTGTTTGCGATGAGAAATCAGTTTAGAGCAAATGAGACAGTGCATTAAAAATGTTCTGTTAAGGCGGCTTTATAGAGCTCACTGGAGTGTTCCAGCACAGCCTGCACTTAAAACACACCTATGGGGACACTTCCACCCTCAATAAATATTTCTTGCATCTGACTCAGATTAAAGGAGCAATGGGACTGGAAAGCGGCCTAAAATAATTTCCCCTCCCATAGGAAGTAGCTGCCGTAATTCACTTGCAAGTTCTTTCAAAAGGCCTGTTTGATAGAAATTTCTACCTTCTCATGGATGGGGATTTTTCTAGTGCTGTCTGTTTGTAACATCCCTTCTCAACAAGGGCACGTCTGATCGTATTTAATGGAACGCCACTCCCTCAAAGGGCTTCTCAGGTTTGGTTGCCTTTTTGGGGTGCTTTATGCTCATTCCTCTCAGCCTCTTCAATGGAGCTGGTCTGCCTCATGGGCCTGTGCTCAGGGAGACCTTTGGGGTGGTGGGGGGAGTTCCTGGAGGGCTAGACAATGGATTCAGGAGCTCTAAGGATGCGGGCCGGTCAGGACCCTGGCCGGCTGGGCGGGGGAGGTGGGGGCGGGAAGAGGTCTCCATCAGCTGTTACTGGAAGGCCCTCACGTGGTTATGCTTGTCCAGCCATCCATCCATTCAGTAACCCAACTCTTGAGTACCTGCTAGGTATAAGGTACTGTGCTGGGCTCATAGAGATCAGTGAGGCAGGGTCCCTGCCCACGAGGGGCGTACAGTCAAGGAGTGGAGATGCTGGTAAAGAGAACTGCATGCAGCAAGGAGAGGCCAGGAGCCCACCACACATCACTGATGGATGGCAATGGTGGTGGCTGCTGCTTAGCTCCTCCCCTGTGGCTCCCATGCTTTACATCTGCCATCTTGCCTGTTCCCCATGGTGGCCTTTAAAGGCAGGTCATGTCTTCATTTGACTCAGCGCCAACCTGAGTGTTGACTTGGAAAAGGTGCTTGACATTTATTCTGGGTTCCATCAGAGTTGGCATGGAGAATAGGGGGAAGCCCACAGTGTGTCTTGCTCCTGGATACAGCAGCCCTACCAGTGCCCACTTGGGAAAGAACCAAATGGATAACGCTCCCTTCAGTAGACCTTAAAATAGTGAGTTTGCCTTTGTCATCAGCTGGAGAGCAGGAAGGGAGGCAGAGTTCAAGTCGGATGTCTGCATTGACCTTGCCCAAATATATTAACCGCTGAGGATATGCCCCCGGATTTTAAAGACTCCCCTTCTTGCCAAGTTCAAAGTTTCTCTCCGAGATCTTACCCCTCAACCCCACCAGAAGCCACACCAGTTAGTTAGTTTGACCTGTGGGTGGGGCTGTGGACACTGTCTTTTCAGTGCTGGAGAACCTCAGAGACCATTAGGGTGTCTCAGTTGTGTTCAGTCTCATTATTGCTTTCCAGATGCATTTACCCTGGGCCCTGCTGGTGAATGGATTTGGCAGCCTAAGGAAATTGACGAAGATAACTTATCAGATGTGCCTAGGACAAAATGATAGTTGAAGTTAGTGGTTTTCTGCAAAACCCATAACTTGTAACCTCTGTAGTGAAAGTTTGTATAAAGTGTTCCAAAGCAAATGTGTTCATTCTAGATAACTTTTTTTTAAAAAAAGGCACCACAGATACCATTTATTTTCATATATGTTGAGTCTTCCCAGTCTCAAGGGATCATAGAGTCACACTTTCTTATTCCTATTCTCATTCCTAGCACTGTGCTCATGCAGACCAGGGGGTGACAGACTGACTCTAAAGGGCCGGTAGCAAATATTTTAGACTCTGTGGGCCATATGGTCTCGTCCCAACTACTCCGTTCCACTGTTGTAACGCAAAAGCAGCCATGGCCAATATGTAAATGAATGAGGGTGGCCGTGTTCCGATAAAACTTTATTTGTAAAAAGAGGGAGTGGGCCAGATTTGACCTGTGGGCTGTAAGTTGCTATCTCCCATTGTAGACATTCCCAGTCTCCAACTTGAGTCTCAAAGTCATGATTTCATATAACTGTGGATATTTTTAGGGTCAGTCATAAACTGATTTGGAGGGCACACCGATACTCGTTGGGAAGAATGGCCTTTTTAACGTAGACATGTATCCGAAAGGTACATTGTGTGGTCTGCCGCCCCTTCCAACTAGAGAGAGTAGAGCACAAGGGGAACATTATGATGGACAGGTGAGGAGCGATCCTGGGGTCTTGCTTCTTCTTGCGTGACCGGATGCTGCTCTTTGTGGCTGTCCGAGCCACAAGCTGGAGGAGTCCACCCGAGAACTCGTGTGCAAAGGCGTGCGGCGTACTTGTTGTGCACCACTTGTCTGACCACATTCCTGAACTTGGAAGGCCAAAATGCAAACTTGTCTGCAGCTTCATGTAACAGATCCTTTACTCTGCCAAGTCACACCCATGAGTGAGAATTTAGTTAGAAGCATTTTTCTAAAAGAAGAAGAAAACCATATCCACATGGATTAATTTGCACTCCATAGGTCTGTAAAAGCCCAATGGCATTGACTTGTTCATGAAAATGTGGAAATTAACACTTGGAAATTTTTATATAAAACCTGCATTGAAATTTCAGCTAAACATTCACACACTAAAAAAAGCTATATATTTATACCTGAAAAAACTCGATTTGGTGCAAGCTGCTTATTTCTCCATTGTGGTCACGTGGGCTGAGGTTCTTAGTATGAAATGTAATTTACACAAATTAGTCCAAGGCAGGTAGAGTGTGAAATTAAATTGATGCCTTGATTTCTGTATTCTCTAGTAAGTGTTTCTCTGAAAATTTGTCATTTCTGTCCTAGGAACTTTGAAGTATGGGTTTTTCTTTTTTTTTTTTAACAGAGCAAAGAAGCTCTTATTGGCTAAGGACATGAAACAACCTTAATTACAGGCTAAAGAGGCATGTTTTATTTTGTTTTGTGGCTAAATATTAAAGTAAGCCCAAATTGGGCTGCTAGGAGATGTAGAAAACTTAAAATTTAACGTGTCTATTAAATTTTTCCACTCTCTGGACCAAGCCATCTCATTTGTTTGGCTGCGACTAGGACAGTGTTGGGCTCTTAGCCGTGTAGACCTGGAAGAGGTGTTGGATACCCTTTTACAGATTTGAAAACTGAAGCTCAAGAGTAGCATTGGACCTTGGTCACTTCTCCCAGGACACCCTGGGTCCTGGCTGGACCTGACTCTGCCACCGAGGCCCAGCTGCTGCCTCTCTCTGAGGGCGGTTGTCAGTATCTGGTGTTTTTCTCTCAGCAACTGTAGTAAGAATGAGTCAAGTATGGGGTGTCCTGGGTCAACGTTGATAAGCCAAGAGGGAGGAGAATCACCACGTGTTCAGAAATCTTCCCTGAGGCCAGCTGAGGGGCCCCATTAGAACAAGTCGACAAAGGGAGCACCATTTGACTTTACCTCATCAGCAGAGCGTCAACCCTCCGGGACCAACCCTATCAGTGGAATCCTTGGGTGACTTGGTTGACAACCCTTGGCCAAGAAGGAGTCAGGGTGCACTTCTAGGATCTAAGATGTCTTCGGTTGCATTTTATTGGTGTCTTTCTGCTGGACCACCCCTCAGCAAGGTAGACCTGGGTCAGCCCCGCTCACTTTGGAATGAATCATTTCCGCCCAAAAAGCTAGCGGCTGATGTTTGGGACGCTCTGAAAAATGAATTATGGGCTCTCATGAGTTTTATTTGTCCACAGTGGCATGGGTGGTGTTTATCTCTCTTGTCCTCGCTCTCCCCCCTTTCAGAGCGTTTGTGTCCATCTGAGTCAGCATGACATGATTTGAAAATTGCCTGTTTGCCTTTTAATGATGATTAATGTCCGTAGCCATGTTTCAAATTTAGGATCTCTTGAAGAGTCTTGGAGACCGTTACCAAGAGCAACCTGCTGAGGGAGTTGGTAGTGCAGAGCTCTGTCCTCCTCCTGCCTGAGTTAGATGCCTCCCTAATTTCTCCATCTTCCCTTCAGACCTTGTGGAGCCTTCTTGAGTCTTTGGCGCAAGGAGCTGAGTTGGAGCAGATGGGCGGGACCTTACCTGGCAAGTTTAACCTACCCTCTTTGGTCACTGCTGGTTAGTGCCTCACCATGGGGTGTCTGGAAGGGTCACTTCTTCTTGCCCCTCCCTCCCTGCCCCCAAATCAGGGAGGCCAACAAGGAGCTAAATTTCCTCCACAGCAGGTGCCTGTCATCTATCTGAAGATAGTTGCCAACATCTGGTACAATTGCCTCCGCAAACACAGTAACAAGGCGGCCTGCAGTTCAATCGCAGAGCGAGCATCGCCGCTTTAATGATAACAAGCTGTTGGCCTCCCCTCTGAGATGAATCCATCTCACAGATGTTTGTCTAGTTTTGGCAATCGTATCGCACTATAGCTTTGGTGATTATGCTCAACTGGAGACTATTACAATAAAAGAAGTTTGAACTTGTTCCATTTCTACATCCCACCCCCTTCTCCCCTGTTCTGAGGTATAATTTATATCAATGGCTGTAATATTGGTTCCATTACAGAGGTCTTATTACTTTTTATGATGTCGGTGGAGCCACAGCTTATAGCCTGGCTTGCTCTACAGGTTAATGTGTTTGAGCTACATCCACGCTTTTAATGTCCACACTTAATGGCCCCGTGGCGGTCCTTCCCACCCTCTGTCGAGGCTCGGGTGGACGGGGAGAGGTCGCATGATGCCTTTGACTTGCTGTCTCAGCTGTAGACAGTTAGGGCTTGTGCGTGTACGTAGGGAGGGAATATGGGTCGTGGTGGGGGGCTCGGTGCTTGTACAGGACAGTGAGTGGGTGGGGAGGGGGGCTTTCCCTGTACGTAGCAGTGAGAGACGGCCCGTACACATTGAACCTTCTCGACTGTTGTTGGCTTCTCTCTCCCGCCCATTCTTCTTCTGTTCCTCCTCCTGCTTCCTAAGAAGCACAATATACTTTTACTGAAACAAAATAAACAAATCACAAAATAAAGAAAAGAAAAGAAATAAAAATCCCAAGTGGGTGAAATGGTGTACAGAGGCTGGTCAGGCGGTTACTGCTGCAATGTGCAATATTTGGGGCTTTACTGTTCCACAGTGGCTTAATATTTAATATTGTGTAGTCTTAGAAACTTTTACTGTTATAGTTCTGTATATGAAAGTTGGAAGGAACTGTCAACCCATTGAAATCATATTTAGTGAGAGTAAATACTAAGTGTTTTTAGTAACGACTGTCATTAATTGGGTTTGCTGTGTCCTAGGTGCTACACTGATTGCTTCTATGAATATAGAAATGTATCATTCTCGCGGTGCCCTTGCCAGGTAGATATTCTTGCATCCATTGTCACCGATGAGGAAAATGAGGCTCAGGGACGTGAAGGTAACGTGCTTTATAGCAAAGAGTTGCCAAAGGACAGAGGAAGCTCTTAGCCCAGGGCCAGCGACCTCCAGTGCTGTGCTCATTCTCCCGTCGTCATTGTCATCGTTAAACCTGCTTGCTGCCTGGATTGATGTCATGGAAAAATCTACCCATCCGAGTTGCGGTGCATTATATAAATCAGTACAAGATAAATCACCATCATCACTTGACATTTAAGCCTTTTTTCATTTTAATTTGGATATTACTTTGTCGAAGATTAGGAAACGTACTTTTGGCAAGGTGTTATTTTTGGCTGCAGGCTTACGAATGGGTGAGTCATCCTGGCTGTGGATGTATCATTGGTGGCAGGACATCACGTGCTTCTTTCCTCGGCCAGAAATAGATATTGGTGTCTGTGCTGGTGACACCTTGGGAGGCCCTGGACAACTGCGCTGGGCACTTAGGTCGGAGCGTTCTACGAGGCACCAAAGGGGGCGGCTCATCGTGTCCTCTGGACAGGACACTATTCTGTAAGGAGTTCTGCAAATATTTGGGTTTGAGTCCGGTAGAGAGAAAACTTTCCTGGAAAATTAAAATAGAATGATCTTTTGTGATACATATCAAAATAAAAGCCATTGGGTGACTCATGAAAAATAATAGTTCTCAGAAATGGCTAAAAATGTGCAACTTGAAATCCAGCAGATTACTGAAGACTTGAGGACATTATCTTTGCCATCTTAAAAATGCTAGCTTTTAAGTATATGCTTTTAACCTGGGCCATACGAGGTAATGGAAGCAGCCCCATACAGAAATTTAAAGACCTAGCTACTAGTTCCTTTTGTGATCTGGGGAAGCGTTTACCTTCTCTGGACCTTGGCCAGTCCTTCTATCGAGTTGAACTAAATGACATTTGGTATCTGTTCCAGCCATAGAGTTGTATTCTTTTTTTTTTTTAAAGATTTTATTTTTTCCTTTTTTTCCCCAAAGCCTCCCACTGGGTACATAGTTGTATATTTTTAGTTGTGAGTCCTTCTACTTGTGGCATGTGGGATGCCGCCTCAGCATGGCCTCTTGAGCGGTGCCATGTCTGCGCCCAGGATCTGAACTGGCAAAACACTGAAGCGGAGAGCGCAAACTTAACCTGTCGGCCGCCGGGCCGGCCCCAAGAGTTGTATTCTATTGGCTGGGACCTCCTTGTGATTTTCCACGATTGAAGTGTCTGTTTTATGCGTGACCATTGCTAGCTTCCTTCTGTATCTGAACTAGAACCCAAAGTCAGGTCAAATCAAGGAGAACTGACCATTGAGGGTAGTGTGTTAATTTGGCATCTTCTCTTCCTCCACTTCCCTCCCTCCACAGCTCACCCATCCAGGAGTCAGCTGTAAAATTTTTTGTACCCACCCAATGTTCTCCATCCTCTGCTGCCTTCCTCAGGGCCCTTCCTCCTCTCCTGCCTGCCCCCCACACCAAATTAGTTCTTCCTTTGCAGCGCTACAGCCAAACCACCAAGATGCAGCAAAGACACGCCGTGTGGCTTTTTCCAGTTTTTCTCTTGCGGTAGTTACAATATTATTAAAAATCCATTAAATTTTAATGTACCCTATAAAATATGTGCTCTTGTGAAAGCAAGCACAGATAATTATTTCTGATGAATAAACCAAGAGGACAAGTATGTATGAAGTTCATGCTGTAGCATTCAATTTTTATTATATCCATCTCCTGCAGGGGCAGTCATTGTGATGTTCCAGCTGGTTGTGTCGAGGGCCGGTTCTTCTCGCAGGTCCTTCGGGGCAACGTGAACCCTGAACTCTTCGGAGTGTTCTCAGAGCTCATTTTCACTTGGATAGAAAGCCATGTGTGGTAGCTGTCTTCTGTTAAACTCTTCAGACCAAAGAATGAAGGACTAAATGATTCAGGAGGAGAAAAATACTGTCCCTCCAATACTGCAAGGTGGCCTTGCGGGACTGAAATTAGACCTGCATTTGAAGTTCTGCTCAGTGGCTCTTAGCTTCTCTGAGCATTTGTTTCCTAGATGAGGGATGATAGTTCTGTGTGCCCTGGGGCTTGGTAAGAGGACTAGGTTCTCTGACTTGTAGGTCCCCTTCTTTCATGCCCTGTCCTGCATCTGAGGATGCTCTGAAGACTTTTCTTAGAGCTGCAGAAGTTGGAAGACAGAGCTGCCTGCTGGTCTCCTGGAGGCCACGTGGTGTGAGGCTTGGGACCCGTCAACATGTCGCTTTGTGGAGAGTCACAGCCTGTGGGGTCTGGGTCTCCTGGTATGCTCCGGGGGTGGAGGCTTCCGTGTTGTTTTCCAAGGGCTGCACCTGCCGCATGGATGGAAGTACTTCTAATGGGGGACAGTGGGAGACAGCCAACCCTGCCTACCCCCTCAGGCTACCTCTGGCCTCCGAGTGTGATGACTCAGTGTCCCGCAGCAGCATCCCCATGCTTGGAGGTGAGGGGGCTTAGAACCCAGGGGGCGGGGGACCCTCTGGGATGTGTTTGAAGCTGCGCTTAGGTACTGACACCTGATTTTGCAATTGAATGAGGTTTGACTCCTGACCTTCAGCTAGGTCCCGGTTCCTTCCTGGGGCAAGGCAAGGTTAGTCATCCAGCAGGATCCGGCCCTGCAAGATTCTGGAAGCACTTGCCGTGGTTCGAAGATCACAGCTGCTGGGGCAAGTACTTCTTCCCAGGGCGGCAGTCGCCTTCTCCTCCCATCCAGTCCCACTCGGTCTCCTGAAGAGGGGAAGGCAGAGTTGGAGTTGGGTCACAAGGAGGCGTTCAGGGATGTTCCGAAACTAGAGTTGGCAGTCAGCCGCTGGGCTGAGTTGGGAGGCACATCCAACACTGTGCACAGAATTGGGTGATCTGTAAATGAGGGAAGTTTATTTTTCATAGTGTTAGGATTTTGTTTAAAAACAAAAGGCATACTAGAAAAAATTAAATAGAGAAGTAAACAGAGGACCCAAAACTCCTCTCATATTTCCTCGCCCTGAGATCACCCATAGTAACATTTTGCTGCAGCTTTCCAGAGGTCTGTCTGCACATCCATAAACACGTGGTTGGTACGTGTTTATATAAGTGGGATCCTATGTGTTGTTTGCCAGACTGCTTTTTCCATCCAGTGATGTCAAAGACATCCTTGCATGTCAGTGCACTCTCTGTGATCATACTTGATGCCCACATCGTTTGTGTGGTACTGATGCAGCCTTACTGGCTTATGCAAACCCTCAGGTAGGAACGTTTGGGTTATCTTCAGTATCCTTGTCATTATTTGGTCTTATAACCAATGATGTCAGCACTGCCCTTGTGAACGCCTTGCTCTCCCGCTTGTGCTCTGCTTTTGACCCAGCGATTCCACTTCTAGGAATTTACCATAAGGAGATAATAATTTGCCATTTGTTGCCAAACCGCCTCACAGGGAGATGGTACTAATTTACGTTTCTACCAGGGAAAGGCAGCATAAATGTGAGCCTGAGCTTTGGTGTTCTGAATCCCGTACTCAGTTTGTCTAAAATTTACATGCCTCTGAAATTTGTCGTTTGAAACATTTAGAAAAAGTCTCGACGAGTGTGGAGTCTGTCTCACCGTGACTTTTCAATGCTTTGCACTGCCTGTCTGTTCCCTCGAGGTCCGTGAAGTCTGGAGTTATTTTGACCAAGTGCAATGCATCAGGAGGGTTTCAGGATGGATCCCGAGCTGAGTTTACGTTTCAGGTCGTCATCTTGAAACAAAAATGGCGGCAGATAAAATGTTTTCGAGTGGGTATGCGGAGTTGTGATTCTTAGCGGGTTTTTGATCACTGTTCCTAGCCGCCTACCAGTTTTGTCCTAGAAAGGATATAACTGAAGACGAACAGTGACTTTTTTTCCTTCGTATAACACATTTGGCAATTACATCCTGCCTCGTTGAAAGCATAACCATTGTTATTTAAATTTTGCAGTGCTCTTTTAAGAGAAAAGTTCAGCTTGTTACCTGTTTATCTTTTCCTTCCAGCTCCCCGGGGGACTGTGGACTGCTGCTTTTGTGTGTGTCCCTGTGGCCCTGGGTACAGTGCCTTGCCCTCAGTAGACACCCAGTGTGCGTCTTGTGACTTTTCTCAAATCACAAAGTTTTAGCATTGGAAGGTGTCTGAGAGTCCAGTTTTCCCCCGGTGTAGACAGGCTTGTGATCTTTTGCCCATTTTAATTTATTTCTTTCATTCAATGAATAGTTGTTGAGTGCTTTTGGTATACCAGGTGCTGGGGTGACTGTGATGTGCCAGTTAGCAGAAGGGGGTTCAGGAGGGCGTTGGGCGCCCTGAGGGCTGCAGCCCACTGCCTTTCTCATTGCTCCTTTGCCTTTCACATCTGCTTTTGATAGAAACCTTCTCTAGAGACAGGCGAGGCTCAGAGTACACAGAACCTGTATCTCATCAGAGAGCTGTGCTCTTAACTCTCCCAGTGAAGGTTTAGTTGAGCTGGCCTGGTGGATGGAGAAGTGTTTGGGGAAGGAATTAACAGGAAGCTGACTCTTTTCATCCAAAGGGAAAGCCAGCAGTGCTGGATGCCCCCAGGGCCCAGGACTCCTGAATTCTGACATCAGTGCTTCCACAGCTCAGCCACAGAGGTGGGGATCCAGGAAAGGTCACGTGATTGTTTTGCCGGATTCTGCATGAGAGAAGCTCCAAATTTCTCTTAGGTGGGACTGACATGGGGAAAAGCAGGAATGTGCTTGGGGACCTCACCAGATGTGAGGAAACCAGCCTGGCTGGAGTAGAGGGTGTGATGGGGATCCAGCTTCTCTCCAGCTGATGAGTGAAAGATGTCCCGCCACCTTGCCCATCGTGTGGCTGTAAGGTGCCAGACACCAAGTGGGAGTGATAAATGTTATGGTGTCATGAATTATTAATACATTGAATTAAAAAGTTATTTAGTCCAACCTGTCCATCTAATCCATATGGGAATCTCTTCTGCAATGTTTCTGACAAGTTTGATTTGTTAGGTATCTCTTTCAACCTTCCAAGGCATCTCTTTGCATATTTGACTGGCTTTTAATGGTTTGAGGAAGAACTTGCCAGGAGTAAAATTCTGCTTTCCTACTTGATCAGCACATAGTTCCTTATTTTGGCTTTTTGAGCTCTGCAGTGGAACAACTCTGCCCCTAATGTATTTTGAACAATTTTTAAAATATATATATAGATATGGCTATAAATATAGCTGATATGATATATCGGTGGTTTAATATGTATATGTCAGTGGTTCTCAAATTTGGCTGTGTATCAGAATTACCTAAAGAGCTTTTAAAAAAATACAAATTCATGGACTCATCTCTGGGGATTAGGTGGTAGGACCAGAGTGGAGCCCGGGCATCTATTTTTTAAAGTCTTAATGTGCAGCTATGGTTGGGAACCAGTATCCATATTACCTGTATCCACATTTAAAATAAGGGCAGTCACTCCTCTAGGGGCACACAAAATTAACTGAGTGGCAAAAAGCTAGGTCTCAAACCAAGGTCTTCTAAGTTCTTTTTTTTTTTTTTTCCTGAGGAAGATTAGCCCTGAGCTAACATCTGCTGCCAATCCTCCTCTTTTTACTGAGGAAGACTGGCCCTGAGCTAACATTTGTGCCCATCTGCCTCTACTCTGTATGCCACAGTATGGCTTGACAAGCAGTGTGTAAGTCTGCACCTGGGATCCGAACCCTGGGCTGCCAAAGAGGAGCATGCAAACTTAACCGCTGTGCCACTAGGCCAGCCTCTGGGTCTTCTAATTTCGAATCTCATGTTTTACTCACTTTATCATGAAGCTGGATTGTGTAAGCACAGTTATGAGGTCGTATTACCTGTTTTCCAAGGTAATATCCCCAGTTACCTTGGTTCTTCCTACTCCATGATTTTGAAGGCCTCCACTCTCCTAGGTGAGAACATATTTGCCACTCAGTATTTGTTTGTGAGTGAGTCGTGCTGCATTCTGCGAGCCAGGCACAGAGCTAGGCATGGGACATCAAGAGTGTCCAGGAGAGAAAACTCCCAACCTAATCACAGTGCCTTAGACATAGCCCTTATCTGTGGTGCCATCAAGATCTTTGCCAGCATATCTGACTCTTCCTAAAGTGAGGAGTAGTCCTTCCTAGATCCAGTAAGGGTCTTCCGTCTTCCCAGGGCAGACCCCTGCAGATGGCACCTTCTAGATGACACCTGAGCTGTTGGAGTTAGCCCTGCGTTTCAGCCTGAGCCCACACGGCCACCAAAGACACAGCATTGCTCACAACAAGATCCCTGGGGAAAGAGGCTGGCCCCACTTTTGGAAGCTTTGTGTTTTGTGTCTGAGAGATTAACTTCAGTAGTTTTGCTCTCCTAATAAGAGGGAGAAAAGCTGAGAATGTGCTGTCAGACTCCGGGAACGGCGTTTCCGTAGGGCGGTCTTTGTGCTGATCATCCAGTGGCTGCTGCCGCCGCTGTCCTTCCTGGCTGGATGCTTTTGGAGCTTCCGTCCACTCATCTGGCATCCGGGGAGGCTGCGATGCAGTGAGGACCATCTGTTAGGGCCAGATAGCAAGGACGTCTGCAGCTCATTGAAGGTTGGTCCAGATGACCGTGCAAGGGTTTGTCATGCCCTGCGTGCCTGGACTGCCACCTCCCACCACTGGTTTGGCTTCTGGATAGGGAGAGTCGTAGCTGGTGGAGCTATCGTCCTTAATAAATGAACCAACATGACAGTAACCACTCCCCTCCCTGGGTAATTCATATTCATTATAGAATTTTTAAAAATTACGTAAATAGAGCTAAGCAAAAGGAAGAATTTATAGTCTCATCGCTGAGAGCTAGACACGATTAGCATTTTGGCGTGTGCCCTTCCAGACTTGTTTTCTGCACATTTGCTCTGTGGTTGTCATGTTGGTGATGAACGTGGACACTGGAGGCAGGCCGTCCTGGCTGCCAGTTCTTAGCCCCATCACTTCCCAACTGTGTGACCTTGGGCATGTTAATTTATCTGTAAAATGGTGATATAATAGAACATAGCTTATAGGATTGGGAGTTTTAAAGGAGACAGCTGCGAGTGCATCTTCAGCAGGGGACCTCACACACACTGAGGGCTCGGGACGATGGTAATTTAAATCACACATGCGTTATTATTTATAAGACTGGGACTCCCTCCAATGTCTTGAGGTTGTTAGCAGATGACAATGAATAAAAGTATCTACACATTTCCCATTCATTGGAAATTCTGTTGCCACCAAAGAAACTCACCCCAAAGTTAACATGATGTATTTTTTTTTCCGAGGAAGATTAGCCCTGAGCTAACATCTGCTGCCAATCCTCCTCCTTTTGCTGAGGAAGACTGGCCCTGAACTAACATCGTGCCCATCTTCCTCTACTTTATATGTGGGATGTCTACCACAGCATGGCTTGCCAAACGGTGCCATGTCCGCACCCGGGATCCGAACCGGCAAACCCTGGGCCGCCGAAGCAGAACGTGCAAACTTAACTGCTGCGCCACCAGGTTGGCCCCCAACGTGACGTACTTTTAATGGTAAACACCCTCCTTTTGCCACACAGTAATTAGGCATGAATGGCAAACAGTTCACATTAGTGATTATAATTAATTAGTATTGCTTTTAAATGTTTTTTCAGCCAGATCTAAGCTTGCTTTGTTCCTCTTCTCGCGTGGTTCTCCACAGTGTCAGTAATGACAGTGTTGACGCTGCCCCTGTGGGCATGCGCCTCGAGGGCGGCAATGGCGGTTTCCTCTTGTTACTCCAACTGTCTGGCACGTTGGTGCTCAAGATACGTTAGTGATCCGGGACGACTGTCCGTTCATTCATTCGCTCAGAAGTCTTCACCTAACACATATACCCCTGAAGGCAGTGGTCTCATTTCCCTTGGATTTATTTTTCTTATTCCATCTCTTTATCCCTCATCTTCCCATGTGAGGGATTTGGGGGCTGCACTCAACAGAGTCCATCTGTCCGTCTGCTCCTCAAGGTGAGCGCCCACTCACTGCCTTTCCTTGGCCTGTGTGCTGGCAGCCCTGAGGGGCAAGACTGAGGCACATGCCTCTCCAGTTGGGGCAAGTGGCGGACATGGGCCAAGGCCACCCAAGGTGGTGGTTGGCTGGAGGGGTCAGAGTAGAGAGCAGGAGGTGGCTCTGGTTCTCTGGCCGTGAAGGTGAAGGGGCCTTAGCTGTTAGAGTTTCTGGGTCGGCTCTCCTGCCTACTTCTTCTTCCTGGCTTTGGCCCTGGTTATCATTTGAGGAGTGTGGAGAAGGCTCCTCCGAGAACCACAGACAAACAGCTCCGTTTGCTCTGCCCTTGTCTGTAAAGCCTTTAACTGGGAACTATGCTCTTTATTCCACTGTTAGAGATAAAAGGCCCCCCAGTTGCTGGACCCGTTCAACATCAAATGACAATGGACAGGAGCCTGTTAGTTAACTGGAGGATGGTTAGCTGGAAGGCACAGTAGTAGAGGTCTCCCACCAAACGAGTGGGGGGAGATGACAACCCTAGCATGTCACTTTTGGCTCTCATGGGCTTTCATATTTTCATTCTACACCTCACCCCTGTTGGAACTCATGCTCTGAGGTCCACAGACATAGGTTTGGAGCCAGCACTTGTGGCATGTGGGACCTTGGGCAAGGTGCTTGATTTCTCTGAGCTCAGTTGCCTTCCTTTGAAAAGTAAGGATAAAAACCCATCTACCTCCCAGGCTTAGAAGGGAGAATTTATACAAAGTCCCCGTCACAGCTCTTGGTACCTAGTAGATGGCAATTTCTCCTCAAGCCCTCGTGGGGGTGTTTTAATCCTGATACCTTCATGGAAAGTTCCAGCTAACCTTGGCTCAACTGGAGAGTTGCCTTTCTCTGATGCTACAGTGTTAACTGACCACTCTTAGTTAACAGAAGGGCAAAAGATTGAAGGCCGTGAGCATATAAGCTCCAGGTGACATTTAAACTTGCTGACCCTGTTCCTGCTGGACCGCACCCCTGACTCTGGGCATCTGGCAGCTGCCGAGCTTCAGTTTCTGATCAGCAGGTTGTCCTGAGTGGGCTCAAGGTGGGTGCACCAAAGAGCGGTGTGGCCTTCTGCAGTCAGATCAGAAGGGGAGGCGTTTGCATGCTAATGCTCCGTGACAACTCGCTGTTTCCTCCTGGGTGGTTTGGGTGTCTCTGCCCTGTTCCTTCGTGTGAGCCTCCTGCCTTGAAGAGGGGATCCCTGCAGGGCCTGGCTCCCTATACCTGCTATACACTCAGCCTGGGAGCCTGGGCTGCATGTCAGAGACCAGCCCTTTCTGCTCTCGTGATGCTCAGAGCCAGGCCTCCTGAGCATGGAAATCAGAGCCCTGTGGTTGGAAATGGCCACCTGTAGGATGTGGCATGGCACCAACTACGTAGGGCCGAGCTGGCGGCCGAGCTGGCAGCCAGGCTGGGGTGGCTCCTTAGATGCGAAGTGGGTCACAGATGGAAACAGCCCCTGAATACTGCGTTGTGGGTGTCACATCCTCCTTTGCATTGACAGGTGGAGACAGCGGAGGGGGCAGGGGGCCAGGCTTGGGGGCCGTGAGGCCAGGTGTGTTGTAGCAAGATCAGTGTGGCCCGTCCTTTCACACACCCTTCGCCTGCATTACTGGAGGCCCGAGGCGCCTGTGGTCTAGGAGTGAGGTCTAGGACTTGAGAGGCAGAGATACTGGCACAGCCCCCTGCTGCCCCCAGAGCAGTTTGTCAGAGCTCAGCTGTCCCTTCTCCCTGGCTGACTAGTTGCATCCCTTCTCTGACCTTTCTGCCTTTGGAAGACTTGATTGTAGTGGAAAGAAGATGGGACCACAGGTCAGAGTGGGCCTTGTTCCGGCTCTGCAGCAAGCAAGCTCTGATTTGTTGGGGAGGCTGGGAGGGACCTCACTTGGTGCTCTGCCCCCAGTAGTGTCCAGCTGCACCTGGGCAAATTTGCCAGGTAATTCTGTACGTAAGGCCCTTCCTTGGAGCACAGACTCTGCTGGACACTAGCCTGGGGTGTGGAATATGGAGAGAAAGCTCCCCCCAGTCCATGGGAATGAGTTGCCATGTCCCCTGCAGCACAGATGTGTTTCCACTAAGCCGTGCCTTTCTCCCCTCAACACGTTCAGCCTTTAATTGTAACTATTAATCACCCCGAGTTGTGTCGCACTTCATAACCCTTCCATTAAATATTAAGCTTTTTTTAAAAAAATTGAACTTTCTTAATTGAATTATTGAATTACGAGGCACTTAATGTGGCTCTGGTGGATGAGACTCACAGGGTGTCAGCGTCGGAAGAGATCTTAGTTTCCTCATCTGTGACACAGAGGGTGTGTGGGTCCCAGGGGGGTGGCAGGCTTGCTCCAGGTCAGTGCCCGGCCCCTGCCTCGGTCCCCCGCCTCATCCTGCTGTCTTCTCTCTCGGAGGCTCTGTTCCCCAGGGCATAGTCCTTCTCAGGTTTCTGCCAGATGCTGTTTTCTAGTTGTTCCCAGCTTAGAGTGGGGTTTAGATGGAGGCGGTCACATCCAGTCATTTGAGGGGCTGCTTCTGTCTGGAAGCAGGCAGTGTGTCCTTGGGGCCTCGTCCTTGCCCTTGGCCCCTTCTCTGGAAATGCTCATCCCTCAGCCCCTGTGTGCGCAGGGCCTCAGCTGCCCCCCTCTCCCTCCACAGTTCCACCTGCCGCTGTGCCTCTCCCCACCTGACCCCCCCACACCCCCTCCTGCCAGACGTTTCCGTTTGAATGTTCCAGTCCCATCTCACTCCACCCTCCTCAGACTGACCTCACCCGCTCCAATCTGGTCTCCCTCTCTGCATTCCTGTCTGGGAGAACAGTGGTGTTACTGACGGCTCTTCCTGACTCATTCCTTGAGACTGATGTTTATCTGCTAAGTGGCTCCACGTTCACCCCTTGTCTCTCCTGCCCGCTGTCCCCATCCAAGCCAGGCTGAATCACTTCTGCTTTCTGATGCCACCTTCCTTCCTGCTCTCATCTGTCACGTACTCATTTTCCTTAAACTCTTTGTTCACTGGAAAATCTCTGTTCCCCACCTTGTCGTGGCCCCCGCTTCCTGCCACTAGAAGTCTACAGTCCTCTCAACACCGCTCACGCAGACGGGCCCCTCCAACATGACAGGCGTCGTGATGCCCTCTCCCTCCGGGGGAAGGATTTGAGACCAGTGGAATGAGGGGGACCGCGAGGCTCATGTACTTTAGGTGGCTTCTCTGAGCTTGCACACTGAGTTGGTAGGTATCCCCCCAAAATTCCTGTCCACCTGGAATCTCAGAATGCAGCCTTATTTGGAAATAGGGTCTTTGCAAATATAATTAGTTAATGTGAGGTCATCCTGGATTAGGGTGGGTCCTAATGCAATGACTGGTGGTGGCCTTACAGGAAGAGGAAATTTAGATAGAAAAGGCTACACACACAGGGAAAACACCATGAGAAGATGAAGGTAGACATTGAAGTGGTGTGTCTACAACCCAGGGAACACCAAGGATTGCCGAGAGCCACCAGAGCTGAGAGAGGCAGGGGTCAGATTCTCCTCAGAGCCTTCAGAAGGAACCGACCCTGCTGACACCTTGGTTTCAGACTTCTGACCTCCAGAACTGGAGGAGGATAGATTTCTTGTGTTTTAAGCCACTCAGTTTGCAGTTCTTTGTTAGGGCAGCCCCAGAAAACTAATACAGTGGGGAGACTGTGTTTTGAAACCAGGCGCCCCAATTCTCAGTTCAGGGGTGTTTTTCAGTATCCGGCCACCCACCCCTAGCTGGCTTGGTGGTTTCCCCTAGCACGAATCCTCCCTGAAAAGTCTTAACTGCCATGATTTCCCAGCTTCTGCCTTTGGCATGGATCAGCCCCGAAGGAGCGCGTGTTCTTGACGTGTCATGCTTATTCGGACCTCCGGTCCTTTGCCTGTACTGTTGTTCACACCTGTGGTCCCCTCCTCCTCCTCTCCCAACAGATTTTTATTGAGTGTCTGCGATATGCCAGGTGCCATCTTAGGCACTGGAGGATATGAGATGACCAAGCTTCTTGCTTTCTTGGAACATACATTTCATTGGAGGGTTGAGGGGAAGACACTCAGATGGCAAGCACATAAACAAAATCATCATAGTGCCCTTTGCTCTGAAGAAAATACTATCAGATAATGTAAGAGAGAGTGCTTGGGGCTGCTTTTGATTGGCAGGGGCTGAGGGGAGGGTCAGGGAAGGCTTCTTTCAGAAACTGGCTTTGAAGCTAAGACCTGAATGAAAGGAGGGGCCAGGTGTATGCAGATCTGGGGGATGATCGTCCTGGCAGAGGGAACCAACTGGCCGTGCAAAGGCCCTGGGACGGGGCTAAACTTGGTGATTCAAGAATCAGAAGGAAGGCAAGTGTGATAGAGCCTGGAGAGTGGGAGAAGAGGCAGGTAGGTGACACAGAGCTGTTGTGGGAGCCATGGGAAGAAGTTTGAATTTTGTTCTAAGTGCCACGGAAAGCCTTGGAAAGGTTTTAAGCAGATGAACGACATGAGCAGTGCTTTTAAACTTCACCCTGACTGTTCTGTAGAGGCTAGATCGTGGGGGGCTGCGGGCACCACAGGAGATCTAGCCTTGATGCCCCAGCGCGATTCTTTCTCCATGGATCTCTAATCCACTGTCTTCCTCCTCTGGGCTGCTCTTGCACTTCAAGTCAATACGGCACGCTCACCACTTAATTAGAAAATCGTTTCCACTTGTTACAGGGGCCTCCCCAGCCAGGGAGGGCCTCAGGGCTCTGCTGTTCATGTATGGCTTCCTTGGAATGTCCCATGGCATTGGTGATGGGTTCATGGCTTTTCAGATGGGACTGAGCGATGGATTGATGTTTTCTGTGGATTTGTCTGAAGTGTAGGAGGTACCTTCATCCCTCCTAGAAACAGGTTTTTCAGTCCAGGAATTGCCACACTTGCGTGGTAACCAGGTTGTGACTTGAGACCTGGGGGATTGTTAGCTGTCCTGTACATGGGGAAACAAACTCTGAGAGGTTGTGGGACCTTGAATAAGGGTTAGAGCCCAGGTCTGCTGGACCACAAAAGCCGCCTCTGCTTCCCTGTACCACGGTGCTGCAAGCGGGGACTTAGCTCTTGGGATGAAGGTGTGTCTGAAAAATCTCTAACTGAGTAACAAAGCAATTAAAATTGGGAAGCTTCCTAATGGATTGTGGAAGCAGGCACCACTATACAATGTGGTGCTTTGAGAATCCTGGCGTGGCCTTGAGCAAGTGACTTGACCTCGTTGCATCTCAGAATGCTGATCTGTAAGGTGGGAAGGATAATAGTTAAGCTCACTACCTTATTGGGATGCGGTCAGGGTTAAATGAGAGAATTCCTGACAGGGGCTCAGTACAGTGTGTAGCACAGAATAGGCACTCAGCAAATATTTCCAGTTATGAAAAAGACTGGGAGCGGTTTGTAGAAGGCGGAATGTACACGCACAGATTTTTCTGGGAAAAACTGTTGTACCTGTCTTCTGGCTATTGGATTCCCTGAAAAGTGTGGACAAAAGAAATTGGATGCCCCAAGGCGGGGATGCAGGGAGAGAGATCCAGCCCGGGCCTTGCTCTGTTGAGACGAGTGTTGTGGGCATGTGAATGGAAGTCGAGAGACTCAAGAGACCGGGACTGAGGAACTCCTGGGTCCAGGCACCCATCCTAACTGGGAGGCAGGAGGGGAGAGCATGCAGAATTGGAAAGCTGAGTCCAAGCTTGTAGGTGGAAGTGAGAGATTACGGATTGCCATGGATGTTCCCGGAAAACCACACCTCTGAATATGACAACCGTGAATCATAAAATCATAAAAGTTTTAGAATTGGAAGGAGAGTGTCGAGTTCTGCCCAAGGTCAGACAGGGTTATTTTAGAAGCAGAGATGAGGGCTGACAGGCCCAGGTTTTAGAAGAAAACATCCCCCCACTGTTTCTGTCCCTTCTTCTGGGTTGTCTCCCTGTCTGAGAGTGTCTGACATGGATTCGAGGACATCAGAGACGCTTCCAGCCTGGAGCCTGGTGCATGCGTTGTTGATGGATCCCCAAGACTGAGCCAAGACGCTCGGAGGGTGGAGAGAGAGTTGAATATCAGCAGAAATATTTCCCATTTGCTGTTGACGATGGAATTTGGGAACGGAGGCTTTCGGGTCTCACGTCTCGGGAATGCTTTATCAGTTATGATGTATACTTTTGGGCAGTAACCTTGCTTTTGGATTTATTTTATTTCCCATCCTCACTCATTTCTTTATGTATTTTGATCATGCTGTAGGTATTTTTATAAGGTACCTCCAATCCCTGTTGGAGCAAAGTGAGGTAAAAATAAATAAATGACGTTTCTTGGCTCTTGCTCCTGGGTCATCAGAAAGATGACTTGATGAGCCAAACTTGTGAGCTGCCGATAACAGACTTGGGTCAGGTCCAAACTGGAATTCCAACTCAGGGAGGGGCTCCACAGTGGGACTGCTGCTCCTGGTGATCGTGGCACGGCAGTGGGATGGATTGGGAATTGAAATGGGGGCCGGGGGGACGTGCACAAGGGCTGGGGCGGGGAGAGGAAGGAAGGGATGTTTTCACGGGTTGCAAGGTAGAAGTCCCCTGCAATGAAGCCTTGAAACTTCTGTCCTGGGCTTTGTCTTCCCTTCGGTATGGGGCGGGGACACATTTTTCTGGTGTGTTACCTAGTCAAAAATAAGGAGAGGTATGAGGAAAGGAAAAAACGAGAACCCTGTAAGTTTGTATAGTCTATTCTCTGCATTGTGTGTAGATCAAGCAATTCCCAAAGAGGCCCAACCAAAAATAAGTTAGTATCCTATTTCTAGTAGACTGTGGTGGTGAAGTGTTTCTTTTTTTTCTCTTTTCAACTTATTTATTCAATAAATATTTATCGAGTGCTTGATACTGTGGGGAAGAAGGCAGTCATGGTCTGGCCCTCAGGGGGGCCTAATCTAGTCGGGCAGACTGACATTAAACAGATATACACACATATGCAATTACAAATCATCAGAGGGGCTTTGCAGGGAAATGCAGTGTGTTCTCTGAGAGGGAGAGGGGCCTAGTCTGTACTGGGTGGTCGTGGAAGGACCCCTGAGGATGTTTAGGCTTCATTTCTTCACCACAAACTCTGCCTCCCCTGCGTGTTCCCTAGAAGAGGCCGTTTGAGCTGGGACGCCTGGGTGGCCACACGCCGAGGAGAGGAGGATCGGCCAGGGGCAGGATGGGGTCTCACAGCAATCTTTCCGCTCCCCGGCTGGGCCACCTGTCCCAAACGGCTGGATCCTGGGGGTTCAGTAACGGGCGCCATTTCTCAGAAGGGGCTGGCCGCAGAGATAAGACCACAGTGACAAGGGGGCCATAAATTGTTACCTGTGCCCCTCGGTCACCCCCTCTTCTTCCATCACCTCCTTCCTGAGCCTGTGGGGCTCGATTTAGCAACAGGGTTCCTGTTCATGGGATGGAGCAGGACGCTGACTTTTCTGGTGGCTGGGCGTAATCACTGAGATGCAGAGCGCTGATAGGGGGAATCAATTTAATTTCTGTTGCTCTGTGACAAGGGGGTGGAGAGCAGGAAGGTCAGGACCATTTTGAAAGCCACAGTTCAGTTAAGAAAACAGAACACTCCCCTAAGGAATTAAAAATTACGCTATCTTAGGGGAAAAAGTGGAAGTGGGTCGAGGTGAGGGGTTTGATCAGAGGATCAAGAGAGATGGAGTAAGCCGCCACCATGGAAAGCCAAGTCCTTCTGGAACCTGGGGCCTGAGAAGTTGAGTTTTTCTATTAGAGAGAATTGGGTTGTAGGTCCGTGTAGTTGAGTCACTCAAGACTTGTTGAGTGTAGACAGTAGGTGTCTCTTACTTGTGAATGTCAGTTAGCTGACTTTAGGTACCAATTTCCTGACACAAGATTTGAGTCCTCCGTCCTGCTGGTGATGCTGTGGACGTCCCTGCTTTTCTGGCAGCTTATGGTGGTTCTGATCAAGCCTGTGTGGTTTATGGCATTTTACAGAATGGACACTGGGAGGGGTTTGTAGATCTGGATAAGGATTTGCACTCAATGTGGACTGTGGAATTTTCTAGTCAAACTGTGGCCCAGCCTAACTCAGAGGACATGGGAGCAGAAGTGTGCCTCTTTGGCTGCTGAGAGAGGTTGGATATTTTGGGGGAGAGAGTTGGGTCAACGTAAGCCTTCCTCATCAGGACCACAAAGACCTACCCGGAGGTGACTTTCATTCATAGATTGAGGGTGGCTATTGCAGGTCTTGCGCTAGGCGCTGGGAAGATGGTCTTTGTCATGAAGGAGCTCACAGCCTAGGAGGAGGCCAGACTTTGGGCAGATCCTGAGAATCCAATGAGTGAATAAATTTCCAGGATTCTTAGGGGATAGTCCAAAGTCTGGGTTAGTGTTTGAGGGCCCGAGAGAGGAGTTGAAACAGTGAAGAGAAATTGGAGGTTTATAACTGTCTGAGTCAGCTCGGGCCACCATAGCAAAACACCGTAGACCAGGGGCTCAAACAACAGAAATTTATTTCCCACAGTTCTGAAGGCTGGAAGCGAAGATCAGGGTGCATAGTTGGGTTCTGGTGAGGAACCTCTTCCTGGCTTGCAGACAGCCAGCTTTCTCGATGTGTCCTCACGAGGTGGAGAGAAAGCTCCAGGTCCAGTGTCTTCCTATTCTTATAAGGACACTAGTCCCATCATGGGAGCGCCACCCTCATGACCTCATCTACGCCTGATTACCTCCCGAAGGCCCCGCCTCCGAATACCATCACATTGGGGGTTAGGGCTTCAGCATATGAATTGGGGGGGAACCCGTACCTTCAGTCCATGATAATAACTCAGAAGGTAAAGGGATCCCAGCATGCCTGGCTCCCTGGAATATAAATGTTGATCATGTGTTATTGATACTGTAAATGTGCTTGAATGAAGGGTGTATGCCTGTCTCCTGTAATTAAAGCCACAATGTAAACTTGTGCCTGTGCTGCTTGGAGTGGGGAGCGGAGGGAGTCTATTCTGGCTAAGATTCAATAGCAGTAGGGTCTCCTTGGTTATGGCTGGTGGCGAGCGTGAGCTGTCTGCACTGTCTGGTCTCCCCAGAGTTAGGCGGTTCTTTCAACCTCCCATCACCTCTGGGCATTCTCAACCTAGAAGTCGTGCAAGGCAGTGTGGACTGTGCTAGGAAGGGTGGGGCGGCCGGGCTTGTTCTGAACTGTGAGCTGAGGAGGTGGTGATGAGTAGCGGTGTGCTGATGGAGGTCTGAGAAGTGAGCCAGTTGGCCAGCTGGGTCCCGCTGCCCAGCGCTTGCTGGGGCACAAGAAGCCGTGCCCGTCATCCCTTTTAAACAGCTATGTGTTTGTCATTCCTGCGACTTGGAGACCTCTTTGGACCCTGTATCTCTGGGCTTAGCATCAATCAGATCCTGTTTATCAGTCTTCCTGGGATGGTTATGCATGTGTGTGCGTCCGGACGCGCGCGTGGGACGCTGTGCTTGGCTGGGTCAGAACTGGGCGAGATCTCTGTCGAGCATTTAGCTAAAAGAGGTTAAGAGGAGGCAGGACTCACACCACTGCTAAAGGCCAGGGAACTTTGCTGAAGAGCTGGTCATCTTAAAAATGAGCTGGTCTATTTATAATTTGGCCAGCTGCCACAGGCCTTTAATGAATGGCAGTCTGTGCAGGCTCACACACTTTGTGTACTGAGTCTCAGTGTGTGTTTGTTCATTTATGTGCCTCTGTGCCGTGGGTGTGGACGTGATTTCCCAGCCGCCCATGCTGAGGAGCGAGGGACGAGGGGGCGCATGCTTTGTAGGGCGGAGGCTGCAACTGGTGCCCGGAGGGTTGGCATCTCTGGTGTTGGGGAGCTGGAGGATCCTTTGTGGGCGTGGACCTGGATGATCTCTCTCTACTGCTGAGGACACAGGAGCCCGGAGAGGTGCCCAAGGCTCAGATCAGGCCCAGGTCAGGGGCCACCTAGGGCGTGGGGGGAGGGTGGCTGTGGCTTTGCCAGCTTGCTCCTGACGACACTGCCCCCTGCTGTTCTGCCAGGGCTGCGGGGACCTCACAGCCCTGAAGACAGTGTGTGCAGGCTCCATCTTCAGGCGTCTGTGCCCTTTGTAGGAGGCAATGACGCTGGTAGGCCACTAATGGGAGGCTGGAGTCTTTGTATTTTGTTTCCACTGACGGGGATGGGTTTGCAGAACCACCCACACCCTTGCCTGGTCCTGGTGATTCATGTGCATAAGATGGCTGACCAGGGAGAGGGAGGGGGTCCCATGGCCCCGCGAGGCCTCTTGCCACTCAGAGAGGATGGGCGCTCATGCATGAGCTTCTCCCCCAGTGGGTCTGCATTAAAAGAGAGCTGTCCGCCCCTCCAAGACCCAAGGCTGACACTTCTTAAGACATTTGGCACTAATTTTCTGCCCTGAGGCTCTTGAGTGTTGGTGAAGTCTGCCCTTCCTGTCTGCCTCTCCTAGACCCCAAATGCCCCTTGGGAAGTGTCTCCCCACCCTGCGTAAGCCTGTGTCCCTTGCCACTCGCCCTGCAGCCTGCACTGGCCTGGCTGGTTGTAACTGCCGGGAAGAAGGTTTTTTTTAGAGAAGAACAGAGGTGTCCTCAGCATGTGGACAGACCCCTGCAGTCGGATAGAACTGGGCTTGAATCTCAGCTTCAGGGTTGGATGCTGCATGTCTGTGAACTTCTCGGAGCCTGTTTCATCTCCAGTAAGGGGATCCTGTAAGACGAAGTCCGCATGTGATGCACAGAAGGCGCAGCCAATCAGGGTTGCCCTCTTTTTCCTTTCCTCAACCTGATTCTCTTCTCTCTTTCTTCCCTTTTGTTGTTGTTCTTTAAACTTATTCATGTAATTTCCACTTCATCAGGGGCAGTATGTTGGTTAATTGGGATATGAGAAGTACTTAGTTTGCCCGGCACGCAGTAGGTCCACCGGAGACACCAGTCATTGTTTCCATAGTTGTCTGTTTGGGGTAAAGGGGGTGCCTGCAGGGTCTCTGTTATGACTGTTTCACTGTTGCCCACGGCTGAGCAGCTTCAGGGGGAGGATGCCAGGGGAGAGGGATCTGAGTGAGGCCTCCCCTCCCTCCACCCCAGTGCGCCCCCTTGAAGTCTCCGCTTTTAAACTGGGCTCCGTGGCACATTGATGCTCTTGTACATCGGCACTGCCAATCTTGATGAACCTTCTGGAGACGTTTACCTTCTTGGTTTTCATGCATGAATGACTTTACTTCCCTAACGGGGAGTTGCTGTAAGATTCAGAACTTGGAGAGCTTTTTGTTTGGGGGTTTATTTTCCTTCAACAGCATGGGGCTCCTTGGTTTCTGTAGGGTTTTACGCAGCCTGTCCAGTTAGCCACCTTCCTTCTTCTCCCCAGAAGAATCGGGTGTTTTGTTCTCCACTGGCATCTCTGCAGTGTGTTCCTTCTTGTGGGAAGCAACCCCCAGGCCAGGTTCTGTTGCTCAAATAAGAGTGGATGAAAACCGAGAGAGGATGTTGAAAAGACCCTGGAAGGCCCAGAGCACGGGTGGGTGGGGGCGGGGAAGCGGCGCTGGCCTGGGGCCATAGTCCTCTTCCTTTCTTCCGGACAGGTACATAGAATGGCATCTCCTGTCGGCATTCAGGGAGCCTGGGATATCTCTGGCAGACGGTGCCGGAAATTTGATGCTCAGACTCTTCCCGAGGACAGGACAGCACCAGATGCTTAAAAAGTGCCCTTGTCAAAATTTGAGGGGGTGAGGCAAGGCGGAAATGGGGGAGACTCATGTTCTTTCAAACCAGCCTCGGAGAGGTAGGCGTCACCTCCTGTTTGACTGGCTCCTTCTCAGCCCTGGGAACAGAACATGGTGGCTGCGGTTTCACGGCCCCTGGAGACAGTTTGCTCCCTCCAGCAGCCTCTCTGTCCACCTGGCTGACGATGCCAGGGGCCCACCCCTGATTAGAAAATCCCATCATGCTCCTAGCTGGGGCTGAGGGACGTGCACGCTCGGGGAGCTGTGTGGCTTGAGCCGTGGATGAGGGGAGAGCCCACGCAGAGCCCTGTGGAGGTTCTGGAATCCTGCATTTCCTTGGCTGCTCCTGCTCTCCAGCCACCCCCAGGTTTAGCAGAGTCTTGGGTGCATCCCCCCTGGTGCCACGTGTTTCTGTGGCAGCAGCTGTTGGTGCTGACTAATGAGACTTCCTGGCAGCTGCGTTGGGCACACTCGGCTCCAGCAGGGACCGCCTCTCCTCACCGCCCACCCCACCCCAACCAGCCGAGGAAGGCCCGAGAAAGGTGCCTGCAGGCTGAGTGGGAGGTGGGGAAGCCCTGGAAGTCGGTGACTCATGGATCCACAGAACATCGTTGGAAGGGCCACCCTCCATTGTGCAGAGGAGAGAACTGGGTGCTAGGAGGGTGTCTAAGGTCAAAGGGCAAGTTAGGGGCTGAGCTGACACTTCAAACCACCTCTCTTCTCTGCCCTCTGAATTAAGTGGCTCCTTTGTAAGGCAGGTCTATCCCAGGGTTTGTTTTGCTCCACGTCCCGGGCTAGACACTGTCGCTCACTCACTGTGTGACCTTGGGCAAATCATTTCACCTCTATGAGCCTCAGTTTCCTCAGAGGCCCAATGAGATGATGGTTGTCCCTACCTCCTATGCTTGTTGTGAGAGCAGAAGGAGAGCCCAGGCTTAGCTGCCCAGCGCTGCCACTTTCCTTTCTTCCTCACTGAAAAACTGGGCTGATGCACGTCTTCCCCAGAAATCCAGCCGTGCCCTAGTGGACACTCCGGGAACTGCAGCTGCCCTCTGTTTAGCACTGGGGGGAGGATGGGCAAGGTGCAGAGCCAGAGAAGGAGACAGGAATAGAAACGGGAGCACCTAAGTGCTTGCGGATTCCTGCCCCTGTCCCCTCTCCCCACACCGCTCTATTTTCAAGCCACAGGAGGGACTCGAGGGCCCGAGTGACCCTACAGAATTCCTGGCAAATGGCTGGGCACCTTTGCCTGATGGTCACAACTACCACTCGTGGACCTTCTCCAGGACACCGTGGCAGCCTTAGGAGGCAGATTCTGCTCTCACCTCCAGTTTCTAGACAAGAACGCAGAGGCTCAGGGTGGACAAGTGCACCCTGCCCAGTGGCCGCTGCTACAGAGCCATGAGATGACCCAGATCTTTCTGTCAGGCCATCCTGCCTCTGTCCTGGGAACTTTGTTCCTCGGAAGAGCAGGAAGATGATTCTGGTTGTGCGAAGACCTGGAAGCCTGGCTTGCCCTCCCGATACTACGTCTGAGTAACTGGCATTGAATGTGGCGCAGGCAGAAGAGGCTTTTCAGGGCGCCTCCAGAGTGATGAGAAAGCCCCGTGGGGGTGGGTCCCCTCCGTGGCTGTAATTAAACTTCCCGCCTGATCTCCTCTTCAAGCACCTGCTTTTCGGGGGTTTAGATAACACGGCTCTGTGCTCAGGCCTTTTCAGTGCTTGAAACAGGAGGACCCGTGTCAGCTCTGGTGTGCCCCTTTTTCTCCCCACGATGCTGAATTTTAAAAAATGAGGGGTGTGAGCATCAGACGAGTAGCTTTTTTCATAGAAATTCCATGATGGATTTTTTTCCCCCAGGATGCACAGCCAGTGTCCCTGAGAGAGATTTATCATTTAAACCTCCCTGACTCCAGAGGAGTCACCACCGACTTCCTGGTAAATACCCCGGGGCCAGGAATGCGTTTGTGAAATTTTTCAGAGATGATCCCAGAAAAGCCTCTGCTGGTCAAGTCACCAAACCGTGTGTTTGTGTCTGGAGATGATTTGTGCAAGGGAAGAGGTTTGCTTCTGAAATAAGACATTTTGTGCAATACACATAAGCCTTTAATTGGACATCGCAGTCAGCTGCCGAGCTGTCAGGCGCTGGGTTTGAAGTTGAAAGTTGACTTTCCCCCCTGTAGCTACAGAGTTCTGTGTCAGCCCGAATTTCAATTTCCTGGGATTTTTGTCTGTCTTCCACTCAACCTGGTGATCTCAGCACCCTTGTGTGTTGTTGTTGTTGTGTTGTTTGTCTTCTGTTTGTGTTTTGGTGGTGGTGGTTAGAGGAGGGATGGGTTTGCAACAGGGCAAGGGGGGCATTTAATCATTTATTCTTTTAAGTAGGTTTAATTGTATAAAGATTATAATGCATACAAACGTCTGTAATTAGGGGAGTCGGTTCTGTTAGACAGTGTTTTAGTGAAGAAAATTATAGTGTTCATAAGCTGGTTAAGGAGGAGATGGCATATATTAACATGCAACTAGTTTTTGTTAATTCACGCTGAGTGTTTACCAGGGCTCCCCGGAGGTGTGTCCCCAAATTCCAAAGTATTCCTAGTCGGACCTCCATGCTTCCTGACTTCCTCAGTGGAACCAGGGCATTTTCCAGAATTTGGAGCCTTTCTCTAGGGGCTTAGGAGACGAAACTTGGTTCTACAACCAGATGAGTTTCGAACGAGACAAATGGTTGGGGGGTGCATGCTGTGTGCCAGGCACTGTCCTGGGCATTGGGGATTTAGGTGTAAATAAGACAGCAAGCTCTTTGCGCTCATGGAATTTGTCATCTAATGGGGAGTCAGACTGTAGATGAGAATAAATGACATGATGAAATGAAATAAGTAAACCCGCTACTTATAGATGCTGATCAGTGTGAAGAGGAGATGGGACAGAGCGTTAGGTTGGAGAAGGCCTGGGGAGTTGGGTGGGGGTGTGAGGACGTTCATTTAGGCAGAGTGGGCAGAGAGACCTCTCTGAAGCCAAGGGACCGAAGAAAGAAAGGGGTTTCCAGGCAGATGGCTTGGCCCGTGTAGAGTCCAAGGTAAGAATGAGCCTTGTGAGTTCAGGCACCAGAAGGAAGGATGTTGGAGCTGGAGGACAGTGAGTGAGGGAGCGAGTGATGGGAGACGAGGGTGGACAGGTGGGCGGGGGCTCTGGGGTGTTTGGATCTGTTCTCCGTGCACTGGGAAGCCAGAAGTGAAGGGACCTGCTGCAAGGAGAGTGGAATGTTCTGTTCCTGCCCAGGTGGCCCCCTTTGGGGCTCTTTGCCACATGGTCTCAACGTCACAGTTGCCAAGTACATAAAATAGGGCTTTTCCCTGGAGGTGAGCCTTTTAGGCCCCAGCAGAGGTGCTCTCAGTTGGGGCTCCTCCTTCAAGATCCAATCAGTTAGTCGAGAGTCAACACCAGGAGGAAGCAGAATTAGAGAAGAGGTTGACCATCCGTTCAACTCAGGGAATATTCTTATAGGGTCCCCTAGGCTGTAAAAGAGATGCATCTACATGCTGTAGGATCACTGATTCTGAATGGCTCCATCTGGGGACAAAAAACATGGTCTCTGAAGGATGAGTAGGAGTTTGATAGGACAGATGAAAATGGGAGGAACTTTTCTGGCGAAGAGAACCCACTTGGGCAAACGTATGTTAGGGGAACACGAAACAGTCTGGTGTGGGGAGAAATGAGCCGTCTGGGAAGAAGAGCTGGGGTCAGGTTGCGGCAGACCTTGCAGCTTTGGACTTTATTATATAGCTGCAGTCACATATGCTTTGATGCCATGTTGACCCATAAATGCTGAATGCAAAAAATCCATTTGCTCTGAGGATACTGACCATGATCATTGATAACTCTGAAGCCAGCTGCAGCCATTTGTTTTAATTTTTAAAATCCCCTGCTCGGGAAGGGGGTCCCCTGGATGGATGGACCAGTTGTGGCGGGCCTGGACCGTGTTTTGTCTGAACCCGGGGCTCCTGCTGTCACATGAGTAAGGCCCAGCTGATCCAGCTGCCTGGTCAAGCTCTCGGTCAGATGGCGGATATGTGGAGCGACGTAGGCCATCTCAGGTTTTATAGCCATGCTCCCAGCAGCTCCTTTACCCTTTTCCTCCAGCTCCTGGGAGGCCAGACAACCAGTCCTCTGATTGCCCGACCCCCGTGCCTGCATTCTCTGCTCTTTGTACCTCTGGAACCACACGCTTGGCTTCCAGAACATCACTTTTGGCCACCGTTGTGCTCTTCCTCGCCCCACTGATAATTTCCTTCTGGTCAAAAGCCTCAAATACCGAGAAGCCGGTCATTTGAAATATCCCTGACGTGTCTCTCCTAGTTGGTGCGGGGCAAGTTGTGAGCACTGAAGACTCTCAGTTTAGATGTCTGCCCCAAGAGAGTGGAGATAAAGTTACAAGTTACCCAATACGAGGCAGGCATGTGTGTGCCGGATCAGCAGCGGCTGGTTCCAGGGCTCTCTGGTGGGCATGCTCTTTCTGGCCTCGCTGAAAGACGATTTGCTAGGATGAAATAAATACGTCCCTAATTGTTTGTGCTGCGGGAAAGCAATCCCATAAGCATTAATTTGCCCCAGCCCAGAGTGTGTGGGAAAGAGCCCGCCTGACATGTTTCTCTTTTCCATTAACACTTCTGTGATAAACAGCTTAGGTGCACCGAGAAAAATTAATGAAACTATTGTAACAATTGTGCACATGTAGGTAATTTATTAAGGACAATTAAAAAGCTTTAAAAATCATCCATGGGGCAAAATGAACAGGAAGACGGTGTGTGGCGGCTTTTGGCAGGGAGCCTGCCTGTGGGTGTGTGGCGCAGGCTTCTCCTCCCGTCTCCCTCACCCCCGTTAGAGTGACACAGCAGCGAGGAGCTTGGGTTTCTGCGGTTGAAATTGTTAACAACACAAATTCCATGCTGATTCCCCGTTTCAGAAAGCTGGGGGGACGCGTGGTGTGAGGGATGTATCTGTGAGGTCCAGGACAGCCGTCTGAGACCTGTTCGGCTTTATCGCCTTTGGGACAGAGATGTGCTTGTCCCTGGACCTCACCTCTGAGGGCTTGTGCTCCAGAAAAGGATGTTCCCGCCCTCCTGTGTACCACTTGGCTGTTTTTATAAGGACTTCAGTTTGTGTTGACTCTGGGAGCCCCCAAAGCAGGTGAGGAGCAGAAAAGGAAGCCTAGAGAGGTTCGGTGGCACTGTCATGGTGTCATTAGCCACTTACTAGCTTGGACCTTGGGCTGGCCTCTGCATACCTCCTCTGAACCTCAGTTTCCTCATCCGCAAAATGGGAATAATGGCTGGGAGTGAATGGAGAATTGGAATGTGGATCACTCAAGATCACATAAGCAAAGTGCTTTGCACAGTGTCTGGCACCTAGAGAAGATGTGCTTAGTAGATATGAAATAGTCATTGTCATCATCAAGGGCCTCATTGGGTTGCTGATGGAAGGCCAAGCCAAGGCCGACACCCCGATGTCTTAACTCCCAGCCCAATGCCCTTTTCATAATGCGTGGATACCTACCCACCCACCCTGCACCTCCCCCCATCGTAGTTCTTGATTTACAGGCATGTGTACACAATGCCCTGTGTGAGCGCTGAAATGCACTCAGCCCACTCAAGATCTGGGTGAGGCCCCTCTTAGGGGGCTGGGGCTGCCATGCTGTCCCCTGGTCTCATCCCACCCCGACTCCTTCTTCACCCACATCCTGGCTTGTAGCCCCAGGGTAACAGACCTTCCGCATCTTGGCATTGTCTCCACGGATATGAAGGACAACGTTTGCTGGGATCTTTCTTTCAGTTGGTTGATGACCCAAGAAATCTTTGACCTTGTAGACCAGCAGTTTCAGATACATTTAATAAAGTAAACCTCTGTTACTGGATGGTGTTGACCACTCGGCGTAACTGCCTTCGTTTTACTCTGTTTTGCCCCAGGCTCGATCAGGGACGCATCCGATGTGTGTCCATTATAGACATATGCATCTATTTGCAAGGAGTAATTTTTAGTTCACTTACTGACTAGAAAGGAAAATGAAGTGTTTTAGCACAGACACGTCAGACACGACAGATTTTTTCCCTTCCCGTGCTGCAAACGAGCAATGAAAAATTACTCGCTTTTGCTATTAAAAGCTCTAGAGCCTGTAAAAAATAGTAAATTATGGAGACATTATCAAAGTTTATAGGCACTAGAATTTGACCTTCAGCAAATTTAACATGGGAGGGGAACAGGGTTTTCTTTTCCTTCTTCAAAACGAAAAATGAGAGGGAGGAAAAAGATTTATTTTCTTCTGTCTAGAGCAGCAGCTAGAAACAGCATTCCCCAGTTTAAAAAAGGAAAAAAAGCTTTGTCAAGTCACATACAGTAATACAGGAAGACAGTCTCCTTGGAAGAAAGTAAAACCTTTAGAAAAGACGAAGCCCCTTTGGACAAGTCACTCCCCCCTCCTCCCCCCGCCCCGTATTTGCTCTTACATTTTGGTGAATAGTCATTCAGAGCTTTTTCTGCACCCGTATATACTTCTCTATGTACTCAGAGGAGATAATACGGTGTTGTTTTGTCTTTGCAGACTTTCCACTTTCCCAAAACTTTCCCCCGTTTCCTGTATCCTTCCCTGAGACGCAGCTGGAGAAGAGGGAGACGGGACGGATCAGTGTAGGGGTTGGAGGCCTGGCGGCTGGCCGTGGTGTTTCCACCCTCTTAGTTCTCTTTGGGCTCCGTGAAGCTTCCTCACTTGTTCCTAGTCTGGGTTGAGGTTGAGAAGGTGGATGGTTGGAGGATACAGGTAAGCGTCCAGAAGGAGCAAAGTGGTGCTGGGGGTTAACTGAGTGCCGGTATTTAGACTTGAGCTTCCTTAGCCTTTGTTTAGATCCTGATGCTCTTCTAAACCAGGAATGCCTGACACTCTCTGCCAGACACTAGTGTCCATCGCGTAGGTTTGAGCGTGTGAGCCTGTGGGCATGTACGTGCGTGTGGGTGCACCTGTGGGGTAGGGATTTTGCAGAGAAGCATCCCCCTCTTTGGCAGATAATCTTGTTCTGGAATGCACAAATGAGATCCTTCACTAAACCAGTCCCCAGACCTGAGTGATGGTGTTTGAAGAAGATACCAGCAAAGAACGGGTTATTATTTCTGACTCAGTGAGCTGATCTGCCCATAGTGGCTTCACAAGACCTTCTGAAAGTAGTTACCTCTGTCCTGCTCGTCCTGTGACATTTCTGTGGCAGAGGCACCAGCTTGGGGCCTCGCGTCTCTGGACGGTGAGACACTTCGCCCTTTTTCCAAGAGCAGAGGCCTCATAGCTGTTGCTGGATCTTCACAGAGAACAGGTCTCTAATCTCATTCTCACCTGCGTGTGCCTCTGCTCTGAGGCTGGCAGAGAAAATTGCTTTGGTGCTTTGCTGCTCTCTGAGATTTAAGGCGGGAAGGTGAAGCTGCAGAGCCGTAGGAGGCGGATGTGTGATTCTGGAATTACGGTGAAATTGGCACAGCTGTCTGGCCTGGTCCACTTTCTTCCTCGCCTCCTTGTAAGGCTGCGGTCTTTAAAACTCTTCACAACTGCTGCCCAGCAGGGGCATGTTGGGTGTTTCAGAAAGAGGGAAGGGACGGGCTACGATCTGTCCCCTCCATCAGCTGGCTCTCTCATTCCTAAAGTGAAACCTGAGGGATCAGGGAGTTGTGGAAACAAGAAGCTGTGACTGCTCTATGCTTTGCTGACCATGACCATGAGTGATGTCCCCAAAGAATAGCTCTCCCATGTGCTCACATCCATCTGACCTAAAGATGGGCCCTTCTGACCACACTCTCGTTCATCAGGCTCCAGTTAGATGCCATGGCAAGGACTTCAACGTCAGGACCTTGTAAACCAGTTTAGCGACTTCCCCAGATGCTCAGTGAGGTTTTTCCAGCTGGTGTCCAGGACAGATGTGGCTGGAAGGTTCCAGCCATCCTCACGTTGGCTCTGGGCAATGCATCTTCCTCTTCACCAGGCGGGTAGGACCCTCTCCTCCAGAGGGGGTGCAGGTGGCACACTGTCAGCCAGCAGGGCCCCAGGGACCCGTGTCCATTCTCACAGAGGGGAAGCGACGTGCCCAGGACTGCCTCGCCTGCCAGCAGCAGAACCCAGACTAGAAGCCAGACCTCTGCCTCCTGGTTGTGTGTGCCCCACCCTAGAGCAGAGCCCCCTGACCTGTGCGGCCCGGACTCAAGGTTGCAGACAAGTTATGGTGGATTACGGTGGTCTGTCCAATCCATCTGCGTTTGTTGTACGTATATTAGGATCATTAAACATGGACTGTCTCTTCTGGACTTAGATTAAAAGAGGGAGAGGGGATGTTGTAGTTGAAGAGGCTGGTCTCCAAGAGGGTTCCAGTCTGCAGACAGAAGGCCTGATTTCCCTCATTTGTGCGGTTAGAATAGCTACTGTTTACTCCACAACATGCCAGGCACTGAGCAAACCACTACTCGGGCACCATCCTGCCTGTTTCTCCTGCTCACCCCGTGAGGGTGGTACTATCATCACCCTTGTTTTACAGATGAGGACCTGGAGAGAGGTGCACGGCCTCAGGTGACACAGCTTAGAGGTGGGGAAATGGAATTTGGATGCAGGGTGTAACCTCAGGTAGGAGGGGGCATCCCCATGGCAGATGCGGACCAGGATGGCCTGGTCAGACCTGGCCGAAGGGACGTGCACATAATCACTGAGATGCTACCCTCCTGATTTTCAGGACATCTCATGACCATCCATGAGGCTTGCTGTCTCTTCTCTTGCCATCCAGGTGGTGGGCACCACAGGCCCCATTTGTAACCGGATAATTTGGAGTTGAGCCACATCCCTGAAACTTGCTGTGTGGTGAGGAGTCAGTGGTATCGTGGGATACGTGATTTCCTTTGCTCATCTCAGCATTGTGGAGGGGCAAAGCAAAAAGCTTAATTTCCACATTGCAGAATGTGCAGAATTGCAGCAAAGCAAACATAAGCCTTCACGCTGGTGGATCACGCCCTGTGCCAGGCACTCTTCTGTATTCACTCACTTAATCCTAACTACAATCTTCGTTGTACTACTATTATTATCCCCACGTTACTCATGAGGAAATGGAGGCACAGAGAAGTTAAGTGACTTGTTCAAGGTCACCCAGCTGGGAATTGGCAGAGCCAGGATCCAAACTGTCTGACCCCAGGGCCCGTGCCTTTATTTTCTTTGTCAAACGTTACTGGTTGGGTGAGTTTCTGTGCCAGGCAGAAAGGGCTGTGGGGCCTTGTGTTCTGTTATCTAGTTGGCTGCCTGGGCCAACACCTGGAGGAGAGCCCTCATTCATAGGGCATGACTCTCATTGAAATAAACAGCCACCCAAGGGCTGAGTGGCGAGGACTGCCTTTCCCTAGGAGTTCTGTACCGATCTTGAGCACGTTCCCTAAGTGTGTCGTTGAACTGAAGGGGCCTTGGGCTGAGCAGTGATTGATATGTGTGTCTGCGGCCCCTGGCACAACTGGGAACCACGGAGAGCCAAGACACCGTCCTTGTTGTGTTGAGATGATGTTGATGGTGTGTGGTGGCCACGGGCATCCGTTTGCTGTTCTCAAGGACAGTCCTGAGTGGTTCTAGCCTGCCTCTCCCTCTCCTTAGAGCTGTCAGTGGCCAGTTTTTCGAGATCTACTTCCACCTGTGTCTGGGGCTTTGGATCACGGTCATGGAATGGAATAATTCTTCATCGCCAAGAAGTCCATGTGGCGCTTGAACTCTTTCCCGGGTTCAAGTCAGCAGAGTTAACAGTCCAGCCGCAGGGCCCGGGAAGCAGGGGTGCTAGCGTGGCTCCCTCTGGAGCTTCCATCCTCCATGCTGGCCCTGCCTGCTGATGCTCCAGCAGTGGAATCAGAAGACCTGCCTGGAACCCTGCTCCTGCCATTGTTAGTTTCCTGACCTTGAAACTGTTAGGTAGCTTCTGAGAGCCTGAGTTTCCCCGCCCCCCTTATGCAGTCCCGTGCAGCGCCTAGCACGTGCAGGTGCGTGAGGGCCGCGCGGTAACTGAGCTCCCTCCTCACACCTCTTTGTGTGGCTCTGGGGCCTGTGTTAGAACTTCCTTTTCTTTTAGAGTACGGCCAGCTGTCTGTTGCCTCTCGTATAGGAAACTGTCTCTCTATGGCACCTTTGCACAAAAGACGGTTTTGTGGTCACCCCTGAATGATGCCGCAAAGCCCCTGCCCCCCACCTCATATGCAGGGAGCTGTGGTCACGGTCGGACCACTTGGCAACAATAACAAGACTTGAAATGGGGGCTTGAAGCTCTTGCTTGTAAATTAGCATGTTTTTCTCTCTTTTGCTTTTATGAAAACCAACTTCCTGTACAGCCGCTTGTGTTTAAGAACCCTAAGGAAGGGGGGTGGCCCTCAGCCCTCGTCCACTGCTTGCCCGGTTCATGGGACCGTCATGAATTAAAGATTACAGCCCTTAAAAAGAGATCATCTTTAAACCAGCACAGTTCCCTCTCCCCACGTCCCCTGAGTGTTTAAGTTTTTGTGTAGAGTGAGTCCAAAACAAACAGAGATGTTCTTGAGAGATGTGGTGAGCTGGGACCCGAGACAGCAGGGCAGCACGGGGGAGTGATGGGGAACCCAGGTGGCCGTTTTGCATGTTGGTGTCCTGTTTGTTTTCTGAGAAACAGGGCAGCATGGGGCGTGCAGCAAAACCTGCTGCCTGCTGATGTGCTGTTTGACCTTGGGAAAACTTCAGCTTTGCCCCCTCCCCCACACACCCAGGCATAAACACACACTTACTCGTTCACGTGGACATGCACACATATACCCCATCCCAGCCGATGCCCACGTGCGGGTGTTATGCACAAGCTGACGTCTGCAAAGGCTTTGGGCTCTTTGGACAAAGCTCTAACGATGAATTGGGGAGAGATGAGGAAGAAATATCACCAGGCAGCTTTTTATTCCGTGCCTTGTCATCACATGTGAAGATGGACCAACTGCCCTACAGAGATGACCCTCATGGACCCCTCACCCAAAGCAGACGCTAAGAAGTGAGAGATTTCTGGGCAGCAGAATAAAACCGTCAAACCACCCCCACCATTTAACAGTAGCAGTAATCGACATGTCCGAGCTCGTCCCTGGGGATACAAGGTTGTGAAAGAACAGTCCTGCCTTTGGCAGGGAGCTCGTGGAACATGGGAAAGACAGACAGGAAGAGATGAGTCCAGAGCACTGTTACATCTGCACCTTCTCCCAGCCTCTGATGTCCTGAGGGGGATGCAGAGCACCAGAGCTGGCTCCCCCGTTTCAGAGATGGATGTGCAGTTACACTCCTGGTCAAGGGCCGTGATCAGGAGCAGAACTGGGGCTGAACCCCAGGCCTGCTGCCAAGGGGTCAGCAAATCTTTACTGCAAAAATGTTGATGTAGTTCCCAGGGCTGCATCATCTTAGAGTTTATTTTAGGCAGATGATTACCTTCTAGGTCATTCTCAAGCATTTAAGTAACCTTGGCAGGAGACTTACCTGAACCTTCCAGGGCTCTCTGAGATGGGAACAGGCATGATGTTTCCCCACCCAATCTCCCTGCACCCTGGGCCCTGTGTTTTCCTTGGCATCTCATTTGGAAAGTTCCTGGCTTTGGAGAGGGGAGGGGAACAAGAAGTTTGGCAGCATCACGTTCCAAGGCCTCGAGTTTTAGTGTGTGGTCAGATTGACCGTTCCTGCCAAGTTCCCCACTTCTCCGGGCAGAATTGGACTCTAGGGGGAAGACTGGATATTTTCTCCTAGGACCACATTTCCCCCAAGGCCTTGTGAAATGTTAGGAGACATAAGGACTCTGTGGCCAGATAGCAACTGCTGAATAAATGTACCCTAAATGCAGGACTTCTCAGAGCCTTTATTCTGCTAACAAATGTTCTGATTTTCTGAGATCACGTTAAGGTAGACAGGGTTTCCTGAAATTGTTTGGCCATTGGACTTATTTTAAGGAGAATTTCACAGGACTAATGCCTCTTGGAGCATTCCTTGAGAAACTGTCTAAAGTCACTTCCCTCTTTAGGGCTTCAGATTCCCCAGCTGTGAAATGGTAGGAGTTATTAGAATGTTCTCTGACATCTTCACTTCTTTTAAAATTCTTAAAATTCTCTTAAAATTCTTTTTCTCTTATAGTCCTAAATCCTGAAAGAATATTTTTCTCTCTTAAAAATTAATTAATAAATATTGGGAAGTCAGATGAATTTTGACTATCTAGCTTCAAGTTAGATATATGTCAAATTGATATAGATATATCTATCAGATATATTGTATATATATAAATACATATTTAAATAAAAATATTTCAGCCTGACATTTTATATATACATACATGTTTATGAGCCTAGCTGCTCAGCCCATAACTCAGAGGGGCCACTGTGTAACTCCAGAAAGTAATGGGGCCCTTAATTAGCTTATAATCCCATGTCTCAAAGCAGGCTTGGTGTGTGGGGAGGGCACCCTTAAACAGGCCATGGAGGATAATTTGAGAATTCCCTTGCCCATCCCTGCTTGACGGTTGCTGGGCACCTGGCGAGTGTGTTGGTTGTTTACTTTGAGTAGCTATGGCAGCTCCTTTTAATTGCCACCGAATAATTTTAGCCCAGTCTCGGCACTGGTTGTTTTGCTGCATCTCTCGGGAGAATGCCTCCCTCTTTGTAAGAGCTGAGTAGAAGCTTAGCAGAGACAGGCCTAGACTATTAAAGGTTTTTCCTCCTGTTTAATGAGCATTGAGTAAAACTTGAGTTTCAGGGTCTGTATATGGTACAGAAGCTTAAGTGTTTGCAGTGTTTTGGGACTTGGGCTAAATGTTTCTCACAAACATCCTCTTGACATTTTAAAGACTGCCTTTGTGTTGAACTTGTCACTGTAACTTTCTTTTGAAGTGCTCCCTGCTTTATTTTGAGGGCGCAGAGGTGGGAAAGGGGTGAGGTAAGAGAAGGCCAGGCAGGACATGGGGCCACACGGCAGGGCCATTGCCTCGTGGTCAGATTTTCCTAGAAAAGGGCATCAAGCGGCCTAGTGATGGAAAGGGAGAGATTTGAATCATCTGCTGTGACTTTTGCTCCTCTGACGTCAGAATGATATGAGGCCCTGAACCTTTGACCCCTGGCTCCAGGCTCGTAAATCTCCCGTGGTTCCCAGGGAAAGAAGGGCTTGTTAGGCTGGAATGCTAGGACTTGATTAGAATGGTTTTTAGTAAATGCTGGCGGGTGTGTGTGTGTGTGTGTGTGTGTTCATGCGTCCGGTCAGGTCTGACCAGGGTCAGACACAGTGCTGGGTACCGGAGATGGGAGACACAGGCCGTAGCCCTGGGGACCTCTGGTCAGTTAGAGGTGTGCAGAACAAGTAATTAAAGTACAATCTGACGTGTGCCGTGATAAAAGCATGTGCAAGGCCGAGAAATCTGGCACAGGAGGGAGGGCTTCATCCAGGGAGAGCAGGGGTTGGAAAGACAAATCAGCTTGACCAGGTAGAGAGGGGGTGGCCAGGCTTTCAGACGGAAGGAGCCGCTCACACGGAGGGCGTGTGTCCTCAAGGAAGGACACCAGGTAGGAGTGTGGAGAACTACCAGCAGTTTGACACTGGGGCTGGAGGGGGCGGGCCGGGTCTCAAAGTGCACTTGGAGGCTCAAAGCTGTCTTCCATCCCCTAGGGGAGGCGAGCTGCGGAAGGAAGAGGAGGGCATCTCCATTGAGCTTGAAGAGAGGGCATTTGGGGCTGAGGGTGGGGTTGGCAGGGTGTATTCCAGGGAGGGTGACTGTCGCTGGCCAGTGCAAGGCATGTGCTTGGCCGGATGGCAGAGGGGAGGCTATAGGCCGCGTGGCTCCTGTCCCGTGCTCACTCACTGTGCTCAGTGCTGGGGCTCATTGCAGAGGCTGCACCCCTCTCTTTGGGTGCTTCGGTGAAAGTTAGATTTGAACGTCCTGTGGGCCAGGGGCAGGGCTGAAGTCTCCACTCCTCTTCGTGCCCCGTTTCCTCTGATGTGTTGGGATTGGTGGCACTCCCGAGATGCCTGAGCACGTGCCTCCAGGGCCCGCTGACGGCTCCCCGCCCTTGACCCGGCCGCGTCGTGACCTGGGTACATCCCACGGATGCACGGATGCAGAGCCATCACCCAGCCCTCTCTCAGAGCCGCACGCGGACAGCATGCCGCCCGCTCCCCGAGGGCCGCACGGTCATCCCAGGCAGCTGTTCAGCAGTAATTAGTCAACCCAAGCCTTGCAAGTTCCATGACTCATTGTCTTAAATTTTAATAAGTACAGAAAACCAGAGTGCTGATTTATTAAAAATTAATCCTCCTAAGAGGTGGCTCCGGCCAAGGGAAAGCAGAGGGGGCCGGTGCACTTGGAGGGCTTGGAAGGTAGGCAGGCGGGGGGAGGGGCAGGGAAGCAGGAGCCTTCTCCTTCTGCTGCTGGAAACGGGGTGCGGCGCCCGCCGCGCAGTCAAGATCAGATTTGAAGCAGGAGGTGGCCGAGCTGCACAGATTTCTCCTTTTATTCTTCCTTCTCCTTCTCCTCTGTGCTAGTTTCCTAGGGCTGCTGTAACTAAGTCCACAAACTGCGTGGCTTCAACAACTGACATTTATAAGGTCCCACATCACGGTGTCAGCAGGGTCGCTTCCTTCTGAGGACAGTGAAGGAGACCATTCCGCCCTCTCCCCTAGCTGCTGGTCGTTTGCTGGCGATCCTTGGCTTGTGGACACATCATCCAGCCTCCGTCTTCCTGTTCACATGGCCTTCTCCCTGTGTTCAGGTCTGAGTCCAAATCCCCCCTTTTTATAAGGACACGAGCCCTATTGGATTAGGGGCCCACCCTACTGGCATGACTTGACCTCAATGGATTATATCTGCAGTGACTCTTTTTCCAAATAAGGTCATATTCTGAGGTGCTGGGGGTTAGGACTTCAACAGAGCAATTTTAGGGGGACACAATTCAACCTATAGCACCCTTTTCCCCCTCCCCTCTCTTCCTCTTCTTCTTCGTGCCCCGATACCCTCTTGTTCTCTAGATCTCTCTGTTCTTTTGACCTCTGTCTCTTGCTCCACATCTCCCTGTTGCCGCCTCCCGTGTCTAGACCTTCATGATTCACTTTACTATTCAGGCCACACACATCTACCGGAGATGGATGGATGCTTCTGGTGTGCCTGCCCCTACCAGGACTCCGGCCCCTGCCATCTGCACGGGAGCCCAGAACATCTCACCACGCAGCCGCCAGGTTCCCCTACCGTTCTCAGACACAGCTTTTCTTCCTGAAGGTTGAAAAGTCCCCTGTCCAGGGTTCAGTTCCAAGCAGGGGATATGTGGGTGGGGGCAGGAAAAAAAAGTGTACATGTGAGCCTGCATACTGAGAGAGAATTTCCTTCTCTTGATCAAAAAATATTCCAGTGCTGGCCAGGGACATCCCCTGAATGAGCCTTATCATTTAAAGCATTTCCTCCTCTAAGGCAATCAATTTAGGTGAAGTGCAGAGCTAGCCGTGTTGAAATTCAACAAGAGGGGCGTGTTGGCCCCCAAAGCATTATGGGCCATTAAGTCTGTAATGTAGCAGAGGCCTCTGGGTAGCTGACGTTCCTTCCTGTTAATTGCACGAATGCCTCACTCTGGTCCTGGTGTACTCGGGGACGTACCCACCAGCACATGACACGTTCCCCGGCATTGCTCCCTTCCAGTGTACCTGTGTTGATAACAGAGGTGGGAGAGTAGCCAGGTGACAGCCCCTTGGGTCTTTCTCTCCCTGCATTTCTGTGGAGGCCGTTGGGTCCCTCCCACCCTGGGTCTCGGGATTAAGGAGCTGCAGTGTCACAGCAGTGGGCACCCCTTTCCCTACGTGCACTTTGGGCTCTGAGAGGTACACGGACAGACACCTGGATCACCTGCTCCCTTGCTTCTGCTGGAACCCTGGCCTGCTCAGTTCCCCAGGATGGGTTTGTTTTCTCTCTGGAGCGTCAGGCCCACATTGAGAGTGGGTGGGACGGAGCTGGATCCCCTGACGTTGTGTATGTAGGGGTGGGGTTAGCGGGCGGAGTGGGGAGACCTTTGTCTGAGTAGTGCTTGTAGTTTTGAAATGACTTGAAAAAATTTGATCTTGGGGAATTTCCAATGTGAGTAAAACCTAGAGGATTCTTAAGGTTTTGAGAAACCCTCCCGCTGTCAAGCCTGTCAACAGTTCTGTCACCAGTCTGTGACATCTCCCTCCCCTCAGCCCAGGACTCCTCCTTCCCACTGAGGCTGTCTCTGGTCCAGACCCTGATCACCCACCACCCCAGGGCTTCTGCCTCAGCCTTTCAGCTGATTTGGTCTCCTCCCCCTATAGCAATTTCTTCTCCACAAACATTGCCTTCACAGAACTTCCAGCGTATTCTCTCACCTGGCCTTCCAACCCTTTCCCAATCCAGTGCAAATACTTTTCCAGCCTCTTCTCCATCGGTTTCACAGTGTGAACTCGCTGCTTCAGCCCCCCTGGTCCACCCCGGACCCCAGATAACACATGTGATGTACCCAGCCTGGAGTGGTCCCCTCTTCCATCTAGTCAAACTTGACCCATCCCTCAATGCCAGTTCTGTTCACTCATCCGCCATATTATCCAAACAGGATGCCCTTTCTCTTTGTCATTTGTTTGAAACTTACTGGATTCTTAGAATGGAATACTCCCTATAGAATAGATTACGTCCTGAATATATTCAATTTTTGTCACCCCTAAGATATATCCACCTTGTCTCCTGGCATGTTTAGTGTGGTTCAGTTCAACAAACAGTGTTCAATAAATATTTTCTGGACTCAAAATGATTAGAACTCCTTGGTTGATATTTTGGGGGTTGGGATGGGGAGTTGAGGAAGGAAAGAAAGAAATGATCTTGAGGTAGCAAGGCAGAGTTGTCTTAGAAGTAGAAGTGGAATGGACAAACAGGCCATCTTTCTGGAAGTGGTCAGATCTGGAGCCTTTGGTCAGATAGGCGTGGAACATGGTTAAATCCATTTCCTTGAGGAAGGAAGCAAGAAAGAGCACAGCTGATTCATCCACTGGGTATGGGCCAGCCTGCTTACCTGGAAGGAGGAGATGGGGGTGGGTGGGCCACCCTCCCATACTGGTGCCCATTGGTACAACTTTTGGAGCCCTGAGAGATCCTGGTAGGGCATCCTGCTCCCATCCCTTACTCTTTTCCTGAGATTGGTCCAGCAGGCAGCCCGCAGAGCCTCCTGGCCTTGCTGAAAGGTACTGGTTCTGAGTTGAAAACAGTCCCTCTCTGTCATCGGATATGACAGAGCCCATGAACAGTGCGCACCTGGCATGAGGGACTGTATGTGAAAGCGTGATGCAGCCTCCCTGCTAAGTGTGTGGCTTCCTTGCTTGCTGCTGGTGGTATCCATCCATCACCTACCCTGGGACATGTCCCCATCTTGGACCATGGGAATGTTTCCCATAGACAGGAAAAAAAATATATTTTGATGGAACCACTTAGAATAGTTTTAAGCATGTGATATTACAAGTATCCTTTTCATTACTGTCATGTTTCTGTTTAACACGATTTGGTGACTTGTTCTGAAAACCTAAATTAGAGCACGGAGGAGCCATTTTGTTTAGACAATAGGCAGCCCTGAGCCACTTTACACACACCGCTGTCCACAGCAGCGATCTTCCTGGGCTCCTCTCCCCAAGCAGGGAAGATCTGGTGGATCCCTGCCTGGGTTTCAGCGGGAGCTGCTTTGTGTCTTTCCCATGAAATAAGTTGCTCTTGATCCAAATGACCACTGGACGTAGGGTCCTGGGGTGGGGTGGAGGTTGGGGGAAGGGAAGAAGGAGCCACTGTTTCCTGAGGGTCTGCTCTGTGCCAGGCGGTGGGCTAAGAGCTCCACACGTGTCATTTCAGCCTTATCCAAAGCCCATGGGTGGTGGGTATTGTCTGCTCCCTTTACTGGGGCCACCAGACTAGGAGACAGGAATGTCCTGTAGCAGGTGATGATGGGGCTGCACCCTGCTCTTCTTAGCCTGAGTGGCCATCCTTTCCTGCGTTCCAGCCTGTTCTCTCCCTCCGCTCTCTCTTCTCCTTGCTCTACGTTTGTGGGGTTGGAGCAGCCCAGAAACCCAGGCTGGACTTAGCAGCTCATCTTTTAAGCCCCGAGAATGTTGAAGAACGTGAGGCTCTTTGGCGATGCTTTTGGAGAGCGTTGCTCACCTCCGAATCCCAAGGTAGGTTCCAAAGTCTATTAGGCGGCAAACACTTTCATGGCTTTGGAATCATAAGGTTGATTTGAAAAATTGGCACCTAATGGCTTACAACTGGAGTAAATTTCCTGGTACTGGATCTCGGAGGAGATTTTGTTGGGGGCACGGCAGCCTCTCCCTGGCTCTGCACGCACCTGCTAAGGCCCTGCTCACCATGGCCTTCAAGAACGAGAGTCTCCCCTAATTAGGGGACAGGCCCTGTCACTCCTCATTTTTCAATTTGGACCCAACATTTAGCGGCAGCGACTATGGGGAGACTTCTTACTGGAATTTCTCCCCACTGGCCTTTAAAAGGCCAGGGCCTGAGAATTCCTGAAAAATTAATGGGGTCTCTGTGGGTTCTTTACACTTGCTGGTAACCTCCCCTCTCCCAGGCCCGCTGTGGCTTCCCAGCATAATAGCGGCTCAGCAGCTGGTCTTTTGTATGCAAATATGACCTAAAGAAATACGGGAGGCAGCGCTCCATTGTTGCCAGAGACCGTGTGATTTCAAACAGACACGCGCTTTTAAAATATTCCAGACAGATATTGAAAATGTCAGCAGCCGGTTTCTCCTACTTACTTCTTGCCCGTCTCTTTTTTCCCTCTGTTCCTCCCCTGCCACCCACCCCACCATAAAATATAATCAAAAAGCTAGTAAATAATTTAAAGAATTGCCTCAAAGGATTTTCAGACTAGAAAGAGACTCCCGTCTCTGGTTTAAGTTGGGAGAAACTGTTTTCATTTTTTTTCCCAAGATATTTAAAATATTCAGGAGTGTCCCACAGGGTCTTGAACTCATAAGTGTCTGCATTTTTTCCTCTATACTCTCATCTCCTCTTTTCTTTATTGAATCTTTTTAAGGTAGCTGTTGGCAACATTTAGGTCCAACATTCAAATGAAAATCGTATTTGAGATACTGGTCCTAAGTCAGAGCAGCCTAAGGTTCGTTTTGTTCATCTAAGTTCTATGCCCTCTGCTCTTTAGTTTAACGAGAGGGTGGAGTGAATCTTGGCTGTTGTGATTTTTCATCCTATTAACTCTTCAAAGGGGTCTCTTATCTTGTGAGCAGAACGGAGTGATGGCTTACGTGTGGAGTCACTGCATATCTTCTTCCAGAAACTTAATCAGCCAGGACTGGACCTTCAGCCCCTACCTGCTCACCATGAGAAGGGAGAGAAGTGGTCAGGCCCCAGGCTGGCCAGAAGCTTAGACTGGGGTGAGGGTGCACAGGTTGGAAGAACTTTCAAGTAGGTAGGCGTTTCTGGGTCTCCCAGAATCCAACAGCCAGGAGTCTGGCTGGCCAGGTGGAGATTATTGTACCTGGGACATGGTGGGCTCTTGATAATCAGTTTTGGATGGATAGAAAGAAGAAAGAAGAGTGGATGGATGGATGGATGGAAGGAAGGAAAACAAGGAAGGATAGAAAGAAGGACACATGCGTGGATAGAAAGATAGTTGAAAGATGGATGGACGGATGAATAGAGAGATGGACAATTGATTGATAGATGCATGGATAGAGAGACGAATGGATGGAAGCGCAGATGAAAGATGGGTAGATGGAAGGACAGAGGAAGGATGGATTGGTGGGTGAAAGGACAGATAAAGGATGGATGAGTAGGTGGAAGGACAGAGGAAGGATGGATTGGTGGGTGAAAGGACAGATAAAGGATGGATGAGTAGGTGGATGGATGAAAGGAAGGAAGGACAGATGATGGATAGATGAGTGGATGGATGGACTGATGGATGGATGAAAGGAAGAATAGAGGCCTGGTAGGTACTTGGTTTCCCTGTTAGTATTTGTTCCCTCATGCTGTACTCACTAGCGCGCATTCCTTGGACCTCCTAGAAGCTGCAAGAGGTGATTGAGAACACTGGTGCCAGGGGATCCTTAGAATATCCTGTCCTCGTTTAATACTCACAGATGCCTCTGTTTACTGATCCTCCAAGAAGGCCATTCGCATAGAGTTTCTTTCCCTTTAAAAGGGTTGTGTTGTATTAACACTCCCCCCAACCTTGTCCAGCATTAGCCCCTCCCTGCAGGACCTGCACACTGACGCTCTCATGGCTAGGGTATCTGGGAGTCCCCTGCTGAAGAACCAGATGTGTCCTCTCTGGGTCCAGGCAACATATGTCACCTCCTTGGCGTTGTGATCTGTCAACTAAAGCGGTTGCTTCCATCCCAGGAGTGTAAGGCACGGTGGAGGAGAGCTCAGGCTCTAGAGCACGTGGAGCCGAGTTTGAATCCGTGGTGCCACCACCTGCTACCTGTGTGGACTTAGATGAGTAGTGTAAGCTCGTGGAGCCTCAGTTTCCTCATCTGTAAAGTGGGGGAAATCATCTCTATCTGAGCGCGTTATGAGGACGGGGTAGTGAGGTGATGCCGACACAGTCCTTAAGCGAGCGGTGCCGGGCGTGTGGTACCTGCACCAGGCAGTACATGTAGCAGGTATTGTTATTACAGAGGGTGGGGGCTCCGGAGGAGGAGAGGTGAGGGATAATCCTGGATGGCTGAGATGACAGTGCCCACAGTCAGCCCCTTGCGTCCTTTCAGGCACACAACTTACCAAGGTGCCTTGGGGTGTCCTCAAGTGCCAGGGATGCAGTTTAGCACAGGGACTGCCCAGAACACCACCTCTCAGGCCTCCTCTGGGAGTCTTCTTTGGCTCTGTTGCTGTTTCTGTAAACAGCTGGGGCTCGAGAGCTTCAGGAAGACACAGCAAGGTGGCCAGAGAGAAGTCCTCCGCTAACCTCTCTCTCCTTGAGGCCAGAGTCTTTTCCCTTCTCCTTTTGTTCTTTTAAATGACCCTCTGACAGTTTCTCCTCCCTTGAAAGCAGAAGCCCTCGTCTCTCCCCCAGCAGTCAGTCTGCTTGTCCCACTGGGGATAGACCCCAGACATGGGACCACTCTCGCCTCCATTTCTGCTTTAGAGAGAGGCTGCTTTCGGGTTGGCAGTGGCCTCAGGAGACGGTGGCCGGCTCCCATCAGAGCCCCTTGGTGCTCCAAAATCTTGAGCAACCCTGGCCTTGTCTGCTATGAGGAGCCTTCTAGAAAAACAGAAGTTCTGGACTTCCTGCCATGTCCCCTCGCTTCTGTTCTTTTCTATTTTAAAGCTCCTAAGAAGGGAGGTGCGAAGTCCGTGATCTGTAGGCATAAAGGATTTTTAAACTAAACAAGAAAACCAATTATTTTTCTAACTGCTTTACTCCTTCAGATCTTTCACTGTAATGGAGATTTAGAATCCATCACAGTTGGGCTATTATTTCTGTGTAAACAGTGTCATGCCCTATTGCACCAAGCAAACAGTCAATTTTTTCCATTGCATTTAGACACAGATGATGAGGGTGCCCAGTCAGTGGTCTCCCCGAGCGGGATTTAGTTGATGGGGAGCTCATGACCATGGTCAGAGGGGAGGAAAGGGTTAAGTCTTGCAGGGGATTTGGGCTCTCACCCAGGGGTCACCTCTTTGGCTTCAGAGCTGTATTAATCTGCAGGCCCTGGCTTGTGGCCCTCCTGTATCCAGAGCCTGGAGGCCGGCGAATAGGGAAGAGCTGATGAGATACTAGGGCTGAAGTGAGAGGGGCGAGAGCTCAAAGTTAGCTTTAAACTGGTGGGACATGGCACATTTCCAGTCTCCCTGTCTCCACCCTCTGCCTTCTTCCAGGCGGTTCTGCTCACAGATCTAAGGTCTATCTGATTTTACATCCAGCCCCTTGTAGCCCCGGGCTAAAATCTAGACACCATGGCCCATGGGCTCCTGTCCTGCAGTGCCCACCTGGATCTCTGCTCCTCCAACACCAACCCTCTTGCTGTTCTCTGACCATGCTGTGCTGCATCATGCCCTCTCCCCAGAACATTCTTCCCACCCCCCCCCCCCTTCCTCCGGCCTCATGCCTTTTCATCCTCCATGACCCAGCTCAAATGCTGCCTCCCCCAGGAAGCGCACCTTCACCTCAAGGCTGGCTGTATACTTGTCCTGTGCTGCCCTGGGTTTCCTCTCTTCTCACACCTGCTACTCTGTATTGAACCCCTGGCCTGTCTTTTCCAATAAAGTATAAGCTCCTTGAGGACAGCCAATGTCTCCTTTCTATACCAGTGCCCAGCACAGCTCTTGACAGGTGGTACCTTCTCAGTGAGTATTTGTAGAATGAAGGAATGAATGAGTCCGCAAACCTGTGGAGGAGCAGGAGGAGAGGCCACCTGACTGCACGCACCATGGCGGCGTCAGTCCTGCTGGCCACAGCAAGGGTGAGGATGGCAGTGCGCCTGGCAGTCTGCAGCTCCCATGGGTGCAAGATGATAGACCAACATGGTGAAGAACATGGACATTGGAGCCAGACTGCCTGGGTTCAAATCCCAACCCCACCACTGTGACTTGGGCAAGTCATTTCAACTCTCTGTGCCTCCTTCCCTTACCTGCAAATGGGGCATCATGGTGCCCAGGTCCTAGGGCCATTATGAAGATGAAACATGTTACCACAGTCCGTGTGTGCACCCAGCACAGCGCCTGCTGCAGAGTGACCACCTCGGAGTGATGGCTGTGGTTCCTCTTCATGGGGTTTCTGCCTTGTTGGCTCTGCCCCTGCTGGCTTCAGGCCTCTCTGAGGGTCTTGCTTGGAGCAGAGGTGGGGGACTTCACATGGGATGTGTTTGCACACAGCATTGGCCGCACAGTTGACCCTCTGGGTGGTGGCTGCTCCTTTGGGCAGGTCACCCCAGGCCCCAACACCCTGCTGTCTCATTTATGCCACCTGCCTGGCCGCTGAGGAGCTGGAGCGTGTGACCTCCGTATTGACCTTTAACTCAGTGAAGGCTTCTCTAGTCAAGCTGGTTCTGCTAACAGACTCAGCCTGTGCATCGGAAGCATTTATGGAGCACCTTCTGTGTATGAGCACTGTACTCCTAGATGACCTGTTTGTCATAAATGCTTTAAAGAGTACATTTGATCTGCTCCCTAATCCCGCGAGGTAGGCCAGGCTGGTATTCTTGTTTTTTCCAGATGAAGAGCTTGAGCAACAGGCCTGCAGCTGCAGGAGGCGGTGCAGCTGTGGACTCCCGCCCCCGCCCAGGTCTGCTGGGGGGTGTTTTTGCTTCCCGAGTCCAGATGAACAGATACCCTCTCAGCCCTGGACTCTGCAGCTGTCCTCAAGGCCTGCTCATACCCAGGAGCACCGGCTTCCTGGAAAGCATCCCAAGGAGAGGAGAAGGGAGGAGAAATGGCTTGAGCCACAACATGCCTGCTACCTGGTCCCTTTCTCACGATTCCCCAGTGGCTTGTACCCTGGAGAAGCAGAGGGAGTGGGAACAGGAGAGCTGACACAGCTCCTCTCATTGTGGGTGGGCCTACCCTCACTGAAAGAAGGCTGCCTTGTGCCCCTGGGAGAGCCTGGGATGGGTGGGTAGCTCATGGCAGGGTCTCAGAATTGCTTCTTGCTCCTGCCTGTGAGTGGACCTTGCTTTAATCAAGGTTGAGAACTGAAATGATGGAGTCCCACAAGAGACAGATTAGCTGGGGATTATCATCTCACCAAAGAAGTCTTTTAAAATAAACCCACGAGTATCCACAGTCAGAACCAGTTCCCACGCAGCTTGTCGGGAGCACCCATGTTCCTTCAGGGGATGGGCTCCCTGGTGGTGGAGGTGGAGAGGGCACAGCAAGTGTGACTCCGCTGGCTTTCCCTAATAGCTGCTCTAGGGAGAAGCCCTGCAGATCCCGTTAGTGAGGGGCTGGTGACTGGGGGGGTCTCAAAAGACAGTGACTGAGCTGCAACAGGCCGGGGGAGGGGGAGGCCTTCTGACCTCTCGTTGAAGGTGATGGGAAGGAGATGGTTATGTCTTCGAGGCTAGGAACTAGCTTTGGGGCCAGCCGCATCTGGGTTGGAATCCCAGCTTGCCACCTACTAGCCTTGTGACCTTGATTTTTCAGCAAGTCCCTTAATTTTCCCCAGCCTTGTTTTACTCATCTGTAAAATGGAAATAATAATAGTAATAATAATAATAATATCTGTTCTCCTTGGGTTGTTGTGAGGTTGAAAGGAGGCAATGAGTGTGACATGCTCGGCGTGGTTCTTGGCACACAGCGGACACTATATGCCCATGGTTCTTATTGTGTACCCCGTTACAAGGTACTGCCTTGTACCTTATGGGACTCTGCTTTCATGAACCTTTTCCCCCCTCACAGGGCACAGTCCCTCATTGAGTTTTCCCATCAAGCCACTTCTGTCTGTCCTTTGAAGGTAACCAGTGTGTCGCCTTCTCTTCCCAGAGGCTCAGGGCTGCCTGGCTGGGGGTTCACCCATGTATTTTGTCGGTAATGCATACTGTTTGTGTGTGTGAGTGCGTGTGCGTAGGTCCCCCTACACAGATGTATATATAACTCATTCCCCAAAGAGAGATTTATTTCAGGGAACAAATGCTTCTGGTTAGCTTCTGTGTGGATTCAATCCAGCCCCAGGCCGTTGCCATGAGTAGAATTCATTGACGGCAAAAGGAAATGAAAACAAACCTTCCCCAACAGGGGGCATTTCCGTTGGGCGCCTCTGGGAATTTGCTCCTCTATTAAAATATTCACCAAATTGGACGGAGGAACTTGGCAGCCACGGCCTGAGCTCTTTAATTATTTCTGTGGGGAGGGTATGGGCAGAAGCTGTGCACTGGCCTCTTTTCCAGAACCTTCCTCTTGCCATTGATGCACGGGAGGACGGGGCTGTTGGAGAATGGAGCATAGCTGGGTGCTCCTGGACTCCAGCTACTACCGTCACGGCTGGGCAGGCGCCCCAGGGTGGTGAGGGAGACAGCGCCTTTTCCCTGGCCCTCTGGAAGCAGCTCTTTGTAAAGGTTTAGAGGGGGTGGTGCTGGGAGCTCACATTCCTGAGCCGATCTGAAGCCTTCTGTTTAGCCCCAGCAGACAGAATGTGAATGTGGTTTTGATCACAACCAGCTGATGGGAGCTGACCCAGACTTACTACAATGTGACCGTTTTTTGCTTTTGTTTTTTCCTTCTCTCTCCTCTTCCTTATGGAGAAGATGTTTCTCTTATGAATGAATTGGCTTCAGGGGACAGAGTTCAGGACGGAGGCAGATGATGAGGGACAGAGGCTCTCACGCAAAGCTGGAGGTTTGCTGGCAGGTAGCTTCCAGGGCAAGGCTCTTTCTTCCCTCCTGCTCCTTACAAATGGGCCAACAGGAGTGTTTCCCGAGGCCTCCAGACGTGTATTAGCAATAATAGCAGTGGGCTTATTGGTGCTAGACACGGTGCTTATTCAGCATCTTGCTTAATCCTGCTGCAGGGTAGTTGTCACTCTCGCCCTTATACGTGTCTGAACGCCAAGTCCCAGTGAGGTCGAAGTGCCAAAGCTTCTAAGTGGCAGGTCAGCTCAGGCAGGTCAGGCTGTAAGCCAGGGTTTCTTCATCTTGGCACTTCTGACATTTGGGTCATATGGTTCTTTGTTGTGGGTGCCGTTCTCTGCATTGTAGCATGTTTGGTGGCATCCCTGGCTTTTACCCAGTAGATGCCACTGGCACTCCCTCCCCCCCCAAGTCATGACAATCAAAAATGTTTCCAGACATTGCAGAGTCCTTTGGGAGGCAAAATTGCCACTGGTCGAGAACCACCACTTGAAACCCATGTTCGTTCTTCTACCCAGTGCCCGGCCCACGCCCCGTTGCTCTGTGTGGGAATGAGGACTTTGTGTACTTTTGAACTCTAAGGTGACCAGTGGGCATCTGAGGTGCCTGATCCAAATTTGCCTACATGTGCCAACAAACATACAATAACTTTTATTGAGCATCTGCTGTGTGCGAGACATGGTAAGGTACTGGGGCCAAGAGTGAAGCCATAGGCAGGAGCTTCTGACTGTCCAGAAGCTGAAGGATTTACCGGAACACTAGGAGAGGTTCCCTGTCCTCACAGTGGGTCCAGCTGAGTGGACACTCACAGGCTCGTTGGGTAACAGATGCTCACTTCCAGCCCTCGGATGGACAGATGGTGAGGAGCAGGGGTGGGTGTTGGGGGTGCCCTAAAGACACATGCACACACAGGCATGGAAAGAATGAACCTCGTGGCATCTGTGGGGCTTCCGGTCATTCCTCAACAGGACCTGATAGGCAGTATACTGTCCCCTAAAACAAGCTTCCTCCTTTGCTTTATCTGAGGACCTGCATCCGTTTTTCATTTCTGAAAACCCAAAGGCTTTTTTTTTTCTTTTTAAGTCTCTCACTGTTTGGAAATTTGCCTTTAAAACAAACACATGAGGAAAAGCTCCTGGGCCTTTGCCCTTGTAGTTTCAATTAATTGGTGCCAAAAATATCTGCTAGTGCCGCTCATAACCCCATATCTCAGGCTTTATCAGACCCCTAGAGAGACCAGGATTCCTTGGGAGTCCTTTCTGAGGACCCCCAGAGATGAGCTAGCAAGAAGGAGCATGTGTATGTCTTTGTGTGTGTGCGTGTGTGTGTAGGCGTGTACAAGGTTGTGTACACACACCCTCAAGAAAAGAACATCAAGTTGGTCATTTTTCTCCTTTAAAAACTCCAAGAATGCATTTCAAACTCTTCCTGTCTGCCAGTCTCCACTGCTCCCCCAAATATCCTTGGTTAAGTCTTAAGACTCAACGACGACAAAGAACAAAGCCACAGCCGGTCTCCCCCACCCGACAATGTCAGCTGTGAACTGAAGATCTGAATAGCCTTTAAAATTGTTTTATTGTTGTCAGCGCTGCAGAATGGTGTGTAATCTTTGTGTTCTGGAGAATCTTTAATTGGCACAAAAGGGCAGTTTAGCCGGCATCTTGTAGGAGGTTTGTCATGCAAGCCGTTAGTGCCTGCCACTCAAAACGTATAGGGCTCTCCAAGCTGGTTTGCATCAGCAGCTCCCTCTGGTTAATAGCCTTGTATGTTTCCTGGGGACCCTGAGCAGCAGCCATGGGAAGATGAGACTCCCCTCGTCTGTATCCATGCTGCATCCCAAGCCTTCAGAACCTCCCGGCACCTTCCTCTGAGCCCAGCAGGGCTGGGAGGAGGATGCAGAATGGTGGAAGCCTTCAACTCTTCAGGTATTTTGTAGGAGTTAAGTGCAGGGGATCTGGAGTCACCTACTGAGTTCAAATTCCAAAAGAGAAGCTGTCCTTCTTGCTACCTGTATTAGTCAGGGAGCCACCAGCTGCTGAGACAGCTAAACCCTCAAATTTCAGTGCGTAACACAATGAAGTGTATTTCTTACTCACTTAACAGTTAAGTAAGGAGATTCCCTGGTGGCTTTCCTTCCACGCAGTGATTCGAGGATCCAGCTTCCTTCCAACTTATGGCTTTGCCATCCCTGAGGGCCTCAGAGTTGCTGCGACAAGGAACTGAGTACTTAGGCTGTGTTATCTCACTTAATCCTCACACCAGCTCCTAGAAGATGACAGTGTTCTCGTTTTACAGGTGGGAAAACTGAAGTTCAGAGAGGTTAAGTCATTTTTCCGGGATCACATGGGAGTGGCATGGGTGCTCTGGAGCCAAGTTAAGAAAACCTTGGTTCTCCTTCCCCACTCACCCCCCACCTCCCCACAAGGCACTTTGGTAGATTTATCTGTTCTCACTCTCTTCTCCGTTTAAAGCTTGAAAAACAAGTTCTTCCTTTCCTGCAGCCTCATCCCCATGTGGCCAGCTGTCTCTTGACTGGTGTCGCAGGTCTTTGGTATGGGGGCTTTGCTAGAGGGGAGGGGCAGCGGAATGCCACCAAACTGAGGCCGGCCCTACCTTTGGAGAGGCAGGGCGGGGTTGGGAGAAGACTACCAGGCCGTCCCCATGTCCAGGCGCAGAGGTCTGCCTCCCAGCCTCAGGTGTGTGTGTGTTGGGGGTCGGGGAGCTGTCTACTTGAACTCTGGAGAGTTAAACACAGCGCGTGGGCTCCGTGGAAGGAGTTTCTGTTGACAAGCTGGGCTTTCTCCTGACACAACTGCCCGTTATTGGATTCAGAGTTTGGCAGTTCCGAGGAAAGCCGACTGCCAATGAGCTGAGCCGCTCCAAACGCTTGACGCTGCTGATCAGAAATGGGTTTCCTTTTGAGCCCTGCCCCGCTGCGGAGATGGCCTTGATGAAACAGAGAAGTGGTTAACCGCAGCCCATCCCTGGGCATCTCCTAGGATTCCCCACCCCTGCGGGGCTGTACACATTCCTGCAAAGCCACCCAAATGTCTCTGAGTGTGGCTTTTGCTCGTGCACGGATATAAACCCACCCAAGGGGAGTAGCCTTAGCCAGCGAGGGCCCCAAGAGGAGGCTCCAGTTTGTGAGCTGGGCAGCTGGAGGGTGGAGCTGGTGAAGGAACAGCCCCTGAAGACTGTAGGGCTCTGGGAGAAAACCCTCTTTCCTAAGATGTGGGGGACTTGGTGTTCCTAGCTCTCCTGGGCAATTCCTGGTCAGGAGCATATGGTGATCATAGGTGGTAGGCATTCGAAAGGCTTGAAAGTGAGAGACTATCATGGTCCTGATTTAGTCCGTCTGACGAACCCTTCTGAGAGCAGCCTGGAGCATAGAGAGAGGCACAGCGCCACTCCCTTCTCTCTGCAGGGATGCTGCTGCAGCTCAGGAGGGAGGTTTAGTGCAGAGAGAGCAGGGGCTGCAGACCCTCTGCCCAGCCTGGTCCTGTGAGGACCCACCCCCCAGACACGCTTTCACTGGAGTCTCCTCTCTGGCTCTGCAGCCGCCGTGCTGGGGCGTGTTCATCATGGGCCTGTTGGCTGCAGGCCATAAGCCAGCAAAGGGCCCATCCAGATGGCCCCCTCTTGAGCTCTGGGGAGGCTGGCCTCTGCTAAAGAGAAGGTGCCATTTATCTGAATTGGCAAGTCAGCACCGACACTGCCTAGTGGGCCTCAGATTCTAGAACCCTCAGTATTCTGTTGGCACCTACTGATGTCATTGACGATGTTTTCCCAGTACAAAAGCACAGGTTCAATCTGATGGAGAAGACTTTTGTTACTTAAGTCTTGTGTTTTGTTTCAAATTACAGGATTTGAAGCTTTTAGGATGTACTGCCAAATATTTTAGCTTCTTTTCTCAAGAAAGAAAAGGCCACAGGCCTCTGAAGCATGTATTACGATACTGTCTGCCCCCCGGGACCGAGTGAGAGAGAGATGTTTCTCCTGACGTCTCTCTGTTACGTTCAAGGCCGGCGCTTATGTCACTGGCTTTCTGAATTCTCGTGAGGTCGAACCAGAGATGTGAGGAAGGCCACCGCGAGGCCGCAGACGGCCCCGGGAGAAGCAGAGGGTGCCTCTCAGAGTCGGAAGGAATTCAGGGATCTTGTATTCGGTTCTGGTGTGAGCCAGTCCTGTGTTTGACCTTGGGCAAGGGGCCAAGCCATTTGTTGCTTTCTTCCCTCTTCCCATCGCTGAAATACAGATTTCTTCTCTTTAGAAGACAATCAAGGCCTCAACTGTTTAATCCTTTCAGAGAGGGGCTACTTGGTCTTGTCGCTCCTGCTTTTGTTCGTGCATTCATCCAAATGGTCCTTGAGTGCCTGCTGTGTGCCAGTGTCCTCGGCCCTGGGGATGCTTCTCTAAACAAGAGAGACAAACCCTCACCATTCTGATGAAGGGCTGCCGGCCGAACAAGGGGAAGACCACGTGCACCTGATGGGGGTGAGGGATGTGGAGAAAAGCCCCGCAGAGGAGGAGTAGGGGGCCCACCTCCCGGCCCGGGGAGCCCTGTGAAGTGACCTGGGAGTCCTGGGCTCCCCGGGGCTGACGGCAACAGGGATAAAGGGCGCTCTGAGATTGGTCCTACAGGCTCAAGCCATTGTGTGGGGAGGGGGCTGAGGGCGAGGCCATGCCACTCCACTCGTGCCCTAGGGATCCAGAGATCGGGAAAGGGTGGCTCTGCCTGGAGCACAGGCTCCTCCCAGGCCCCAGACCCTGGCCTTTTGGTCTCAGTCCTTCTTCTCTGGACTCAGTGATCCTGATTGCGTTGTCTTTTCCAGGATGGGTTTTTTCTCATCCCTGCTTTGTGTAAAAAACTCACAGATGCTCCATTTTTACATTTAAGGTTTAATCCCTATCAGTGTTATCTTTTAATAATGGGTAGTTGAACATTTCCTCCAAGAAAGAGCAGGAAGGACAAATGAAAGAATCAGGATCAGAGGCTTTGGTTGTCCGCTGAGGGCAGAGCAGTGGTGAGACTCAGGCCCGGCTGCACTGACCGGAGCCGGTGAACTGGGCATATTTGTTCGTTCTTTGTGTGGGGTGTCGCGGGGACAGCAGTGTCCTCTGTGGCCACATCCCAGTTGCCATTCCTGAGCTCCACTGTGTGCTGCGCAGGCACCTTCAGGCCTTTTGCACACAGCGCCTATTTGACTGTTGATAGGTCTGAGGAGTAGGAATCTATTTTTTATAAACATGGGGAAACTGAGGCTTATAGCGTCAAGTCCGACCAGCATTCAAACCCAGGCCAGACGACTGAAATGCCAGTAATCCTTCCACTTCACGTTACCAATTCACTACAGTCCAGCCTCCAGGAGAAAGAGCTGTTTGAAATACTAGCCTGGTTAAGGTCAGATAGAAAGTTAATGTTAGCATCTGTCAATGTAACCAGTGAAAGCAAAAAACAAAATAACACCAAAAAAGACGTTATAACTTCCTCAGTATTTCTAAACCCGGTGAACAGGACCCATACTGACGTCAGCCGAGGTTCAGCCTCCGACCAGCAGTTTGAGGGTTTTGAAGCTGGGGAAGAGATTTCTTGTCACCTTCATCAGAGTGTCTGCCTTACCCTAGGCCCTTGAGTAATATATTCAGAATTTCGAGATTGAATCATGTGAGCAGGACTTAACAGCCTACCTCTGCCTGTGCTTGGCTGGGTTTCAGACCTCAGCTGTAGAGGTGATGCGCTATAAATAGACGAGGAGAAGAGATTTAGCACAAAAATCCTGTGTTCTCAGAACTGCCACATTCTACCTTTGGGGCCAAGCTGTCGTAGTCTTGGGGCCGTCAAGTTTACGAAAGTCACTTGCCTGAGTTCATTTTCATGCCAGCCTGCACCCCGGTCACAGAGTCATGTGGTCTCTTAATATTAGGTGAGTGTGGACCAGGACATCACTTCAGCCTCGGCTGTCAATGTCCTGAAGACCGTTACAGAATTTCTTCCTAAGCAGCGTGCTCAGAGAAAGGGAGGGTTTTATTGCCAGAGACCCTTGGGATTTGAAGGCTGGAGATGACATTGGTAGGGAAACTGAGAGCGTTTCAGGATTTCAGTGGCTCACGGTGAAGGATGGCAAAGTGCTCAGGGCCCTGGAGAATGAGAGACCTTTTTCCTCTGGGTTCATGTTAATAATACACTTTTGCAAGGATCTCCCCAGGGCTGCTCACCATTCTGGACGAAAGGAAGCTGGGTCCTCAGTGACAGGGTGTTAAGTCTGTGTCTCCCTATAGTTGGGTTGCTGCTTCTCCCACTGATTTTCCAAGGAGACTGCAGAGAAGCAGGAGGCAGGTAATGCGTTACAAAAGCATATATCCGTTCTGCTGAAAAGCACAGAACCAAAATAATCTGTAACCTATTCCACCCAAATAAATAAGTCAGCAAATAAGTCTGCTTTCATTGTATTGTCTTCTTCATAAATATCCTTTAAATTGAGGCTGAGTGACAAGATGCGCTTCTGCCACTGAAATGGTATCACTGATGATATTGAAAGAGCTTTTAAAATACCACAATTGCCACTGAAACTATACTTTGCTTTTTTTTTTTTCTCTCCTTTGCCAGTAACTAGGTCTCTTTGGGGAATTTTTAAAGTGACAATTGGTAGATTGTAGCTGGTGATATTTCTTCCACATAATACGTCTGAATGCCACTCAACTCTGCCTCGATTGGCTCCAAATATCCCAAGGAAGAAAAACGTTTCATCTGAAAATGTAAAGTTTATTGGAGGTCATTTGCTCCCTAACTTTGACCCCTTTGCAGAAGGGCGAGGAAAAGGCAAGTCGGAGGCCTTGGCTCAGAGGAACATAACTGCCGTCAGAATCAGTCTATATCTGGTGGCTTGAGTACGGGGTTGTGTATGCTTATTAGATTCTCAAATGTTATTCAGGCTGATTGCGGCTTTTTTACGAAGGAGTTAAGACACGGGTAGGAAAGATAATAGAACTATAAATTGCAAGACAGGTTCTTATGAAATCAGTAAATTATTCATTTAACGCTCCTTGTTGATTTCATGTTGCTATGACACCTCAAGATGGAGGCGAATCAGTCGTCCGGCCCAACCAGGGGCCTTACGCAGATGCACAAATCCTGGCGGAAGGCAGATAATGCATTACGTACAACCTTCGGCCACATGATAAATTGCCTCTTTATCTGGCAAATTCCAAGGAGATCTACTGGAGAGAACTGAAAGAGATATCTCACAGCGGCTAACATTTCTTGGAAGAGGCCCAACTGTCTCAGGGTTTGAGTCAGAATCTGTTTAAGAACACATTAAGAATGCATTGTCTTGGAGTGACTTGCCCGTCTCCTGAGATGTTGAAAACACCATGGGCTCACAGTTGCTTTGGCGTCCACGCTACAGTAAATGCCTGACTTCATTTATTATTTTGATGGGCAAAGAAAACTGCCTGCCAACAGTCGTGCTCGCTCCTCAGCTCTTCCCAGCCTTACTTTTGTAGCTCTCCTCTCCCCATTTACAGTTTGGTTTCTTGCTGCTTGTTAAATTCTTGTACTTAGGAGATAGAATGCTGTGGCCAAGCCTGTCACTTGTGTTTGATGGAGTGGAAGGGAGTTTGGGTGTGAGAGAAGCTGGGGAACTTGGTGGTGGTGTTGACTGGGACATCGGTAGCCATTTGACCTTGGACAAGTCCCTTCCTCTCTGGGGTCTCAGCATCCTCATCTGAAGCATGAGGGGTTTGGGCTGGACAATTTGGGTGGTCCCTTCCTTCTCTAACATCCTGAGACTCAGTGCCTCTCACTTGTATTGGCTCCAGTTTGTGAACAGCAGTGCTGTTCTGAGAACTTCTGAAGGCCATCTGAATGTGTCTGCATTTAGAAGTTAGGGCCAGACCCCCCAGACGCATTGGCTTGTGTGGACGTTTTGTGTGAGAGAGACTGTTAAGAATTTTGCAGTTCCGTCTGACAGCTTGGTAGATGGAGTGGTTTTACATGGCGTCCGTGTAGGAATTGACGAAGAGGAAATATTTTCTGAGAGAGTCTGGCTGTGTGTGTATGTCAGAGTGTTCTTTTTTTTCCCAATCAAATTTTAAAATTTTGCTCTGAAAGGGCAATAATAATAACCTAATCCTATATCCTTTTATATTTGATTCCCTTGACCATAACGTTTCTTAATTCTGCTTTTGGCTTCTGTGACCTAATACGCTAATGACAGTAAGTATTAGTATTATTATTATGACGTAGACACTGTTATCCCTCGTGCATAAGTTAGGGTCTAGTCAGGGGACAGAAACCACACCAGTTATTTGTGCAGAGAATTGTTGACGAGATAGGAAGTTAACTAAGTATTGAAAAGGTAAAAAAATTCTGAGGCATTGGTTCTCAAACGTTAGGGTGCGTCAGACACTTGCAGGGCTTATTAAAACACAGATTACTGGGCCCCACCCCCGAGTTTTGGAATCAGTAGGTCTGGAGTAAGGCCCCCAGATTCACATCTCTAACAAGTGTTCACGTGATGCTGGTGTTGCTTTGGGGGCCACACTTTGAGAACCAATGCTCTGAGGTACCATGCAGGTAGCAACTAGGAAGCCACCACTCCTAGTACTGACGAGGTTGGAATTATTAAACCTTGGGTGTCTGGAGGAGGAGGACCCAAGACCTCTGAGGAGGGGGTCTCGGCCACTGGTGCTGGTGTCTCCGAGGGAGGTGGAGGGTGGGCGCTGTGTTTCTAGTTCTGCAGGTGTTGGGAGAAACTGCAAACTGGATTCATCTGCTAGTACGGGATGGCATTTCTGCTCCCAGCATGAAGAAACAGTGCTGGGGTGATGCCCACAGGAACTGCATGCTGACAGGAAGCCCCCAAGAAGCCATCTGGAAGGGGCAAGTCCCTTCTTCCTTGGCCAACCTTAGTGTCTCTCTCTAGCGCCCCCTATTGGCAGAGCTTAACATGGACCCAGTGGCAAAGCAGAAATGAGCATAACGTCTATGTGTGGTTTGCAGGGTCCCAGCTCTAGCCACAAAACTGAGTATAACAAATAGGTGGGTTTGGACCTGAGAGCCAGTGTTACGGATGGGGAAAGCAAGGCACCAAGACATTCACAAACTTTCCCAAAGTCTCCCAGTTAGTAGGTGGCAGAGCTGCTAGCTCCAGAGCCTGCACTTATCCCTTCCACCAGTCTGTCTGTCAGGATGCTGGTCTCTCTGGCTCTCCTCCTTCCTCTCTCTGACTGTGCTTGGTCTCCAGCGGTGCTTGCTTCTCTTTTCCAGCCTGGAAGGTAGATGTCTTTGGGGCTCCATGCCCTGCACCCTCTCTCTGCAGCTCGACCTCCAGCATCGCTGTTCTGTGAATGGGTCCACATCTGTACCTCTGCCCTGGACTATGTTTTGGGATGCCAAACTCGGAAGTCCAGTGATCTGCTGGACATTTCCTCTGGGATGTCTTGTAGAAACCTCAAATATTTCTTCTCCTTTTTCCATCACCCTCTTCCCCAAATTAATAAAAACTGTGGTCACCTCCCCCTCTGCAATTCAGTTCTCTGTCTGACTTTGGTGCCATCCACTTCAAAAACCCCCCTCTCCTGATTCTTTCCATTTCTAAGGATGTCTTTACTTAGGCTAGCTCAGGAGCCTACTTACTGCCTTCTTTCTCTGCTTCTCCACCCGGTTCATTCAGTCAACTGTGACTGGAGAAACGTGCCTTAAAAACAACTTTGTTCATGTCACTCCTCTGCTTCAAAATGCCTGCTGTTTCCCCAGGGCCTCCTGGAGCAGGGTGTCTTTACTGTCTGGTGATTGGACCCCCAGCTCCTCTCCCTATTATAGTTCAACTTCACCAGCCCCCGTGGGCTACTAGTGGATTTTCTGACTTGTTCCAGTCTCTCCCAGGTCATCCGTGATTGTTTTTGCCACTCCCGTGTCAGAAACAGCAGCGTTTCTGCCCCATCAGAGTTCTCACCCTTACTTGAAGCCCCAGTTCTAATGCCGCCTGCTCCATGCAGCCTTCCCTGGTTTTCCCTCAGGCAGGCGTCATCTCTCCTTTCTGTGCACTCCCCTGGCATGCAGTTTGTGCCTCCCCTGCACAGGTGCCCTCTCTCTCTCACACCAGCCCACTGGAGGGGGAGCCTTTAGCTGACAGACTCACGTCTTCTCTATTTCTCGATCTCCCTGGGGCCTCATACAGGGCCTGTCCCAAAGTGGTTCCAGCTCAAGGGTGTATTTTCAATTCAAGAGCAGCCTTCCTTCCCCCCCTGAATGGGCAGGCCTGGACTATTGTAGTTTCAGGAGATGTGAAGCCACGTGCCACACCGTTGATTTCAGCACATATTCCGCCAGCAGGGGATGGGGACAGTTACCCTCAGTGGTCTCTGTTGAGCTACTTCAATAGTGACCAAATTGAGATTTTGAAATCCTTTCACTTCTGAAGATGGTCTGGTTGATACGTGAAGCTTTCTTGTGTCTGTGTTGGTCCATCATTTAGTTTCTCCCACTTTCCTGTGTATCTAGAAAAAAGCAGATTCATTTGTACAAATAGAAACAAAGGGTTTTGTATATGGGAGCCATTCATGGAAGGGGAGAAATACCGATAGCCTTCATGTGTGTGCCGAGTGAAACATGGAGCTGCTGTGGGGAGAAACGGCCTGTGGTCTAGCCAGTCTGCGAAACGTGGATTAAACGGGCTCCCTTCCTGCAGGCCTTCTCAGTGCCTTTAATATGTAATGATGAGCTTCATGAATCTCCAGCTGAGTTCTCCGAGTGAATTTGACCACAGGAGTGTAGTTTTATGGGACTAGTATTTCTTGGAACATGCGTTGAAACAAGTTGCCATAATGACTTAGTGGGTCAAAGGGATGAGGAAGCAGGAGCCCAGGCCGAGGATGGGCCAGCAGCCTTCCTCTGGCCGCAGAAGGGAGGGCATATCACAAAGTGCAGGAGGCCATCAGGGGCCATGGTGCCACAGCATGCACCCATGTTCTAGGCTCACTCCATCCTTGCAGGCTGAGAGTGCCTGGGCCACGCAAACAAAGCAGACTTGGCTACCCTCAGTCCTGGAAGGCCTTTGGGGGTCTGTTTCTTGGACGAGACTCCTTTGCTCCATCCCCTCCTGAGGATTCGGTGCCAGAAAAACAGCTTCTGCTGTCTCTGAAATAAATTTTCTCACTCACGCAGGTTATTCTCTAATGTAAACACCCATGTGGCTGGGGACCGTTCTGACTGTCCAGTTGGTGAAAGGAAGAACACTGCAATGGTGTTTTTTCTCCCAGCAAATGCAGATAATACCCTTCCTCTAATCAACAGGCTCACAAGCGTTTGAGAACCAGAAATGAGTGTATAAGTGGCTCCCCCAGCCTCCTGGAATTAGAGCAAAGATGCTGCTGTCTTTTTCCTTAACTTGATCTAAATAAGCCGGGTCTCCTTTCTTTAGCGAAGGGTAAAGCAAAGCAAAAACCCAACCCAGCGAAAAGGAGGCTTTCTTACTGCCAAAGTAGAGCTCTGAAAATAGTTTGGGTCATTGGAATCAAGAAGGAAATGGTGTTTATATAACCTTTCATTGAGAACTTGAAAGTGATCCTTATGTTATATGCAAACGATATATGGGATTTATATCACCTGCTTTCGTCGATCTTCTGTGTATGTGTGTTGGGAACGCTTATTCGCTGGTGAGCAGGCTTCCTGGTTTTCCTCTGGGTAAGTTGTCTCTTGGGCAATACATTCCAAGCTCTGTGGTTCATTCAGAATTGGGAGGATGTGAGTGGTAGCCCATCCTGAGTGTGGAAATGTGAATCAGTGTGAAGAGGCTCCTTTATCCCCACTACCTAAACTTTTTATTGTCTGCTAACATTTCAGTGTCTTGCCAGACTTAGTGAGGGCTAAGTGTGTCCACACTCCGGAGGGCTGCAAACATAAACCAAGCTCTGTCCTTGCCTGCAGGAACTTAGAGTGTTGTGGGTGAGACAGTGACAGACACTATGCTACAAGGAGAGTCCTGGGTGCATGCTTTGGGATTGTAAAAGAGGGGGATAAAGCCAACTGGGTGGGGCGGCGGGGAGCTGACCCTCGCGAGCCAGACTTGTAGGAAGCCTTGCATTTCAGCGGCAGAGGGGGCGATATGGCCCCAGGTACAGAAGGGGAAGTGCAGGAGGACTGTCGGGGCTGCTCACCGGGGATGTGAGGAGGGTGTGGTGAGAGAGAGAGAAGAGCAGGGCTCTGCTCTGTGAGCCAGCTCCTGAGACTGCAAAGCCAGATAGTTGCAGGCTTTGACACCGAGTTGGGGAGCTCTGATTGCACGACTGGGGGCCATCAGGGCTTTCTAAGCGGAGGAGGGGCGTGGTCAGATTCTATTCCTGTGTGTTCCATCTGTGTGGTACTAGGAACCTGGGAGTTGTCTGCACGCCTCCCTTTGCCCCGTCCTCCACATCTATGGTCATCAGTCTTTCCATTCCTAAAAATATTGCTTGAATATTGCCTCTCTCTTCAACCACTCTGCCATGTACTGCTGTTCCCTCATCACTCATGTATGCAATTCCTCAAGCGCTGGACCTCTTCTCTTGACCTTCAGCTCGGTCCTCTGGTCCATCCTTCACATGCTGGCGGAGGGTGGTTCTCAAAGGCTGGTCTGGCCACGTCATTCTCCTGCTCAGCACCCTTCAGTGGCCCCGTCATGCCCCAGCACCCTTCAAGACTCTTCAAGGCGTGCTTTCCCTGCCTCTGCCTTCTCACACGCTCGGCTTTAGCCACATCAAACTGGATGTCCTCTACACTTCCTCTCTCCTGTCTCTTTACGTGGGCTGTGTCCTCTGCTTGGAGCTCTCTTCCTTCTGTACACCCGCCTTGGTCCATCCTTCAGCCAGCAGACCGCTGCAGATGTGCCAGCCTCCTCCTTCCCTCCCCGGCCCCATGCATTTGGTCACATCTCTCTCCCTCCATTCCCACAGCACTTTGTGTACCTTCTGTGCACATGGCCTGGTGTTTTAGTGTTATTTTGTTGTTTGGCCATCGTTTCACTAGACTGTGAGTTCCTCCTGGCGCCTAGCTCTGTGCCTGGCCCATCTCGGCCCCCATGAAATGGGTGTGTCAGGGGCTAGAAGGAGAGAGCTGGAGAGAGGAAGACCATGTGAAGCCCGGGGCAGTAGCCCAAGCCACTTTCGTTTGTCCTGTCAATCTTGCTGGTCCCAGTTTGCCTCATTTCTTCTGAGGGTGGTACTAAGATTACCGGAGAAAACAACCAGGGGAAATCTCATTCATATAGAATGACACCACCCCCTCCTCCTTGTCCCAGGGGGAAATGATATTTCCATACATCCTAAACATCCGCCTCCTTTCAGCATCTGCGGAAGCTCAGTTGAATAATGAAAGATAATCAGCAATGGGTTGAAATTTCCTCTCCTTGGGCAGATCCATTTTTCCTACTATCATATTTAACTCTCTCCACCTACCCCTTGGGGCTCTTGGAGCTTATGTTTGTGGGCTAGGGGCTTGTTTGTTCTTCTCTTTAGTTTTTGGGGTGCAGTGATATGTACCTTGCACATTTCAGAGCCAGAAACACAGCTTAGAAATGTGCTCAGATCCTGCAAAATGACGGCACATTAGAGCTGGCGGTGTGCAAACATGGCAAGAGAGAAAATTAGATGTGCTGGCAGAGAGCTCCAGAGTGCCCTGCCCACGCGTGCCACTCTGTCTGAGAAGGAACACGCTGCCAGGAGCCAGGCAGTGGCCCGAGGCCTTCACTCTCAGTTCTTGCCCAGAGAGGCAGCCCCTTCGTGCTCATTTATGCATCATCAGAGTCATTAAGGGTCATTAAGAGCCTTGGGTCCGCATCCCAGCTCTGCTGCCAACTGGCTGAGTGGGCTTGGGCAAGCCATGTGGCTTCTGGGGCCCAGGTAGCCCTCGTCTGTCAAAGGGGAGGGAGTTGGACGAGAACTCTGAAGGCCTTTCCAGCTTCTCAATTCCACAAGTCTATGAAAAACCCAGGGTGCGGGCTTGGCAGTGGGGCCTGATGGAACTTCTCAAGGGAGAATGTGTCACCGGGAGAGGTGAACAGCAGCAAGGGGAAAGATGGGAGGTGACTGCAGGGCTCCAGGAATAGATGCGCTCAGGTGCGTGTGGAAGGGGAGGAAGGGAGAGGTGTGGAAGGGAAGAGTAGGTCTGCCAGGCAGGGAAGAAGCAGCCGCTGAGCTGGAGCCAGATGGCTCTGGGGTTCTGAGCACAAGCTTTGGAATTCCAAACAGTCTGGGGAGGCTCCTGTACCGCCAGTCGCTCAGAGCCCCTGTACGTGCCTGTCCTGTGTGGCCAGCTGGTACCACCCAGCGGCTTTCCTAGAACCGCTGTGGTTTGAGGGCCTGGCAGGACTCAGTTAGCTGTGGTCCCTCCTGTTCCATCCTCTGAACCTTCTCTCCCGTAACTCTTCCCTCATGCATGCAGCTCTCTCTCAATTATTTATCTGCAGCAGCATCAATAAAGAGCCCACTGTGTGCTAGGTGCAGTACTGGTCACTGGTGATTCTAGCCATCACGTGGTTCTTATCCTGGTTACCGCCCACACCTTGCATTCTAATTGTGTGTTTACTTTTGGGCGCCCACGGAAGGGGAGGCTGTTAACCCAGCTGGAGTGGGTACCCAGGAGCTGTTGACTTCTGCCGTGTGGCGGCTCCATTCTGCAGATCGTAAAACCTTTGCTAAGAAACAGGACTTGGGAAGGAAGGACAAAGGCAACAAATGGATCTGCTTGTAAGTTCAAGTATCTCTGGGTGTGGCAGCCCAGTGGACCCCGCAGACTTTAACACTTGATATTATTGAAGGACTGGGAGTTGGGTGAGCACGAGGGTAAAGAGAGAGGGTGGTTGGAATGTCCAGATGATGGCACGTTAGGAACAAATTGTTTCTGCTTTAAATTCCCCTGAGTTTATGTAATGGGAGACTCCAAGACATAAGAACTTTGGAAAAGCCCTCATAGCTTCCACTTCTGGCAAAAAGAATGGACCTCATGATAGCAAGTTATGGCAGAAGAATCGTGGACCTTGAAGCTCTCCCAGGACAAGGTGTTTAATCTGCCTGAGCCTTAGTTTCCTCATCTGCAAAATGGGGATCCTCAACCTTCCCTGGAATGGTTGTGGTAGAGAGGGGATGAAATAATGGATGTAAAATGCGTGGCACTCAATAAACTCTAGTTCTTTCTTTGACTTGCTTAGAATGTTTAGCAACGGCCTTTCTTTTTAGGCACCATAGGGACCCTCCTTTGTTCTCTTAAGCCTGATGTGTTTAGATCTGTTGTTGAAACCTGATGAAGTTTGCCAAGTGTCTTGGGGTGGCCACCATGCCAAGATACTTGTCCTTGGCATGTACCATATTTTCATTTCCTCAGATCTCCTCCGGCAAGAGTTCTCCAGACACCCTCTAATTAGAGCCTGGAGAATTTAGGCCGTTTAAAATCTTTCTCACACTGATGGTAGCCCTTTACCTTTGAAAGCCACCCCGAGTCATCCAGGAAGGGCTCGTGGTTGCTTTAGGACAGGCCTGTGAGCGCAGAGGGGCACGGGTTGGGTTGGATGCACACGTGTGTCCTGGTTCCAAAGTAAATGGATTCTCCTGCCAAAGGGGATGAAATGCCCTGGCTCTCGTTTCAAGATCTCATAGGCCCAGACCTGACCGTGGTCTTGGTGAACTGCCCTGATATTTTGTTTCTGTAGAGCAAAAGTGGGACACATCATGAAAGAACTTTGGGTAAGCATTTTGGTGTGTTCCATTTCTCAACTCCAGGCTTCCAGATTGTTCTAAGTGGCTGAAATGCCTTCTGGGAGGAATTTTCTAGTCCTGTTCTCTGTTGTTCTCTCCCCTCCCTCCTTTATCCCCTCTGTTTTTTTCTCCTTAGCCGGCAGCAGCAGCTTAGCCCTTGGAACCAGCGATTTAGAATGGCTCAGACTCCTTGGAGCCAAGGTGCATGCCGGCAGCATCTGCCAAGCACCTGGCCAGGGTCCGGGGGAGGGAGGGTGGGTGGATGGGAGGTGCCACATGGCGCCACAAAGTACCTTGTGGGCCTTTGCACTCTCGGCTCATGGCCCTGGCACCAGGACAAGGGACTTACCCTCAGAACCTGGGGAGTGTTCTTGCCAAGCACCCACATTGGTCACTTTATTCTGATTCCATCATGGAGTGGGTTACCCTGCTTCTTCCTCTTTCCTTTCTCTAGTGCAAGACCTGACTAGTGGCCTCTCTCAGAGCACGCCCAGGCACAGAGCCGGGCAGGGGAGTCGGAAAGACAGGTCATAGAGTGAACAGGTGAAGGAACCCTAAGGTTCTATGGAGTTAGTTTTTAGAATGCCACATGGTATGTAGCTGCAATTCAGTGGAAGTTAAACGTTTGTGGCTGATCACAGACCCTGCATGAAGGAATGGAGGTATGACACATCTCTTGATGCAGAACTCCGGCAGCCAGAAGGTCTTGGTCATCTAGGGGGCTCTTTGAGAGAGCGTGGGGGTCAGGTGGGGATGTACTTAGACGTGAGTCCATCAGAGAAAGTGTGTGTTTTGGGGGAGGGAGGAATTGAGATTACAGTTCTTGTTCTGGCAAGGGGGAAAGGGAGACCCGTGCCTGCCAACCCTCGATTCCCATTCAGGAATGTCTGAGCATCCGGCAGAGGAAGGCCGTCACCGTAATAATGACGATTTTTTCAAAGGACTGATCTAATGATGAGAATAGGAAGCCTTCTAGCCATTCACTCAGCCTTTCTAGCTTGGCAGCTTTGCCTCAGTTTTTCTCCCTGGATGATGAATTCATAACGTCAGCCAGAAGGATGATGAACATTGCTCTGAAAATCATCATTTTGCTCTTCTAAAACTTACTTTTGTTTCTCCGAGGACTGTATTAGTGTTGTAATTTGCTCCTGATACCACCTAAACCAGTTGTGATTAAAGCTTTTTCTTTTTCTTTTTTTTTAAACTAGGTTTGCTGCCTGGAGTTCACATATTAACAGAGATGAAAAAGATAGTTTCTGATTTATAATGTTCTGAATTGCTTAAGTCCTTCATTTGTATCTCTCGGCAGTATTTCTCTAGTAACATGAGACATCCGTTCTGTTGTCAGAGCCTCAGTAATCCCCTTAAAGGATGGGGGAAGGATTTGTGAGATGTTCTCTGTGAGCACTGGAGGTGATGGACAAGGAAAATCAGGACAATGAAAATTACTGGGTATCTTTCCTGCCCATGGTTGTTATCACTGTGGCATTACTATTTTAGGTAAGCCCTCTGGGACTCTTTAAGGTCAGAAATCAGGAAATAAGAACCTTGTAGCATTTGACCTAATCAATACTGAGGGTTCACAAATAGATATCTCTTTGGCAGCCCGTGCTAGATGGGCAAGGCAAAACATATTTTTTGATCGGTCTTGAAGACATCCCAGCGGCAGCCGCAGCCGAGGACACAGGGCCTCGTTCCCTTGTGTTTGACACTCCCCAGGCTGATCCCTGGATGGGAGGGGGAGTCCATGTGGATTCTTAGTCTTTTTTTGGAATATCTTTGTTCTTCCATTTTCCATCGGTCTTGCACTTTGGGGAGATGAAAATTAGTTAGAATGGGATGAGTAAGCGTTGAATGGGTTGAGAGACGAAGCCGGCTGGAGACTCTTGGTGCTGAGGAGCCTCAGGTTCCGTTTCAAAGGAGGAAATCTCAGTTGGATTTCTGGACTCTTGTCCCAACCACGCCACCAGAATGCCGAGCACCAGCCAGCGGGCCAAAGGCCACGCAGGCGCTGTGGAGACACAAGGAACCACCTTTTTCCTCCATCCTCTGCCTGTCTGTTGTTTTTCAGGAGTTTGGGGAGTAGGAGTTTTGGGGCAGTTATGTCGTTTGCTTCTCTCAGAAGAAAGGGGAGAGGAATGATCGCTGTTCTACTGGGGGTTTCTGATTTGTCTCCTGATAAAATCTGGTTGCATAGTTGATCTACAGCAGAAAAGAAGAAAGAGATGAATGAAATCGCTGTCCTCCCTTGCCACCTCCCGATTCTTTTATTCTTTGGTTGTTAAGTGCAGCAAAAATATCAGTAAAGAGGCTGGCCATTCAGATCTCAGTCAAAGTACGCCTGCTGGGGACAGTAATCTCCCAGGGGAGCTCCGACCCAGAGGGGCACCATCGCTTCACCTGCATTGCGAGTCATAACATGTTGGACAAGATTTCTGTTCCTCTGCCGTCTCAGTTCCTTCTACCCAGTGAAAGCATTCAAGATCCCAGGTTGGGCAGGAAAGTCTGGTACTGACTGAAGATCTGTCTGCCCCCGGGGAAGAAGTGTTAGCCCTGGGATCTTCCAATCTGCCTGCCGTTATTAGTTAACCCTTCCTCAGCTGCCCAAACCGCAGTGCGGACGGAGGCCCTGCTGTTCCCACCCCTGGGGGCACTTTCATGCCCTGTACTTGTGGGTGTGAAAGTGATTGGCAGGCTCAGAAGGATGTGTCCCTGCGTCACCCAGCACCATGAGGCAAGTGGAGCAGGGAAGTTGAATGCCCCCTTACACAGATGCAGAAACTGGCCCTTTGGAGAAGATAAGTGGTTTTCATGCACCTGGGAGCTGGCATGCCAGGCCAAGTCTCCCGCCGCAAATCGCATGCTCTTGGCCCCTTGCTGTCTGCCTCTGGTCTGTCTCTAAATGGCATGGTCCTCCACTAGCACAGTTGTTTTTCACCACCACCCTATGCGATACAGCGGTGAGGGTTATTGTCATCCCCCTTTTTACAGATAAGGAGACCAGGGCTGAGAGAGGTTAAGTAACAGAGAGTCATAATTTTTCTTATCAGAGTGTGTTCATTTTGTTATGTTCCATCCTCACCATCTGCAGTGAGGGAGACCCATTCACACAGTATCGTGATTTTCTAGAGATGGTAACTCTAAGGCCAAGGGGTTTATGATTCGCCCAGATTCTTTTTGGCCTTCTGGACTCCCATGCCCACAAGTCTCCACGAAGCAGCAATGCCCTGCAAGAGAATGATGCTGTTTGGTCCTTTTCTGGTGCCAGAACAGGTGCCAGACCGTGGACCTGGAGTGGGTTGGGGGCTGGAGAAGTAAAGAAGGTGGAGGTTCTAGAAGGAGGGGACGTTGTGACAGTAATGAGACCAGGGACTGAGTAAGGACCTGCCTTTGGTCTGAGCAGTGAAAATTGCATCTTTAGTCTTAGAGGGAATTTTGTTTTTCTCCAAAAAATAACATGCTTTGAGCGCCTCTGCTCTGCCAGTCGCCATGCCAGGTGCTGGTGCATCTGCTCTTCACTTGAATCTCTCAGCAGCGCTAGGAAGTAGATACCTGCCTCTTTTTGCAGTCGAGGAAACTGAGTCTCAGTGAATTGGAGGAACCTGTCCCAGGCCACATACCTGCTCTGCGGTAGTGTCACCCAGTCGTCCCACAAACGTTTATCAAGCACGTGCTATGTGCAGGGACCATCTTGGGTACCGGGGATACATTAGTGAACAGAACAGACACAAATCTCGGTCCTTCTAGACCGGAAACCGAGTGGAGAAAGACATACGATAAACGACAAGCATAGTAAATAAGTAAATCACCTCGCGTGTTAGAATATGTAAGAACGGTTGAAAAGGAGCAAGAGTAGAGCAGGGTAACCAAGGCTGGGAACACCTGGGCGGGTTGCAGTTTTATGTCAGTTGGTCCCAGTGAGCCTCAGGGAGAGGGCTTGAAGGAGGCGAGGGAGGGAGCCAGCCCAGATCCACACCTGGGTCTGACCTGATGCCCTCTTTGCAGAAAGGGAGGCCCAGGGAGTGGGAATGAGTTGGCTGGGGTCACCCACTGGCTCAGTGTCCAAACCAGGTCCAGAACCCAGGGATTCTCCTGGCTGCCTTGGAGAGCCCCACTCAGGTTCTTTGTTTCCCCTGAACATCTCTGGCTTTGTTCTCATGACAAGTCTCCAGTCTCCACGCCGAGGTCACCATGACCGCTTTCCACCGTCTTCCATAGCCTGGCCTTCAGCCTTCTGTGGCATTGGTTTCTGGTGGCCCCACACTTACCCCAAAGTCTTCCTCATCCGCAGAAGCCCCATATCGTTTCTTTCCCCATATGAACACCATCCCTTCACCCCCAGCATCTCAGCACCCTGAGTGGGGAATTAATGCTTTTTCATTGGAAGAGATGTGGTGCTGTCATTTTTGATATCGTCTGTTTTTGTATGCGGGAACGCAGAGCACAATTAGACTACAGTTATATATCCTCATCGTTATTAAAGCTTGGATTAACATGACATAAAGTTTTGTCTGGGGAGTCTTTTGCTATGGCTCAGGGAGCATTTTTTGTGACAGTAATAGGCTACAGTTAATATACTTGAATGATACTAGAATCTGTGTTATAAGGCAGAACAAAAGGGGTTTATCTGAAGCTGAATTACAAAGGTGGAATTATCACTGCGAACGATCCACAGAGATCTGGGCTTAATTATTGTCGCTTGTGTCATTTCAGCATAATATGGGTAGTTACTAGAGCAGAGTAGAAGTGCGGGAGGGCCAGCCTGTCAATCACTCAGCGGATGCCCCGACTCCCATCCTTCCCTGAGCACGGCGAGCCCACTTGTCCTCCAGATCCACAGAAAGTGAGACCTTTCATCATCCGTGGCTGTATGGTGCTTCCAGGTTTTATAATGTTTCTGCAAGATGGTTTTAATGACTCCCCTCTCCCAAGGTGGACAGCCCAGTCCCTTGTCCCCCCATTTAGGTCCCCTGCCCTCCTGGCCCTGTCGAACCATCTGTGAGGCTGATGAACGGGCTGGTACACTGATTGCATTTTCTCGGCAGCAGTGCCACTGCCGCCTTCCAGAGCCTAATTGTTTTGACAAGCAGAGGAGCTGAGCTAATGTGCTCTGTCGGCCATTTGGTGGCAAAGTCTGGCTGTGGCTAGCCCAGATGTCTGGCTGCACGTGGGCGTGCTCAGGTAAACCACGCCCCGTCTGCTCCCGGAGGACAAAGCCTGGAGGCAGGAGCGTCTCAGGCAGCCCTTCTTCCCCATTTCCCCCCACCCCCCGTCGGCTCCAGTGCCCAGTCAGGGCATTCCTCTTCCTTGGGAGGTTGAGTCAGGCCTGAGGGGCGAGGGATGGGAACAGGACAGCTCAGCACTGAACAGGGCACGGCACCGAAAGGCTATTTATGAGGACCATAAGCCTCTTTTTTTTTTCCTTCCTCCAGCTGCCAGGTGTAGGATTACAACTCATTCTGTTGATGGCTAAATTCAGCTCTCACCCCGACCTTTACTATTACCTGAGAGCCATGTGGCTATTTCAGATGGTCAGAGAGCTGCCACTGGCCCTTTGCAGTGTAACTTTTCCTGCCCAACCTGCCTTCTGAAAGGTGACTGCGCGAGTGCTTTCTGAAAAGCCGCTCTGCAGTGCCCCACTTTTAGAGCGAGAAGGGAGCAGGTCGGTGGTAGGCAGCTGTGCATGGCAGGAAGTGGACAGGGACTTCGTGTCATTTTCTCAGCAGTGCTGGGAGGCTGTGCTTCCTCGGAACAGGGAGGTTCAAGGAGGTGGAGCACCGTGCTCAAGGCTGCGTGGCTGGGATATCAAGAGGATAGCATTTGAGACTTAGTCTTTCTGAGTCCGAAGGCCATGTTTTTCAGCTAGACTTGTATTTATCCAAAATGCAGCTTCCTGGGCCCCGTCCTAGAATTCCTGAATCACGCTCTCTGGAGGAGTGGCCTGGGACTGTGTATTTAACAGAGTCACCCAGGGATCCACGTGCACGCCAATGGTTGGGAACCATTCCACTGTCGGATGAGCTGCTTATAGCTCCAGCCCTGGTGTCCCGTGGGGGCCAGTGATGAGTTTGGACACCGTGTGCTGTGACATACTCTTCAAACCAGGAGAGCTGCTCCATGTACGTTGTACCCCACTGGGCTGGGGTGACAGGAAATGGGAGTGATCACCTCACGTTACCTTAGAGCCAAAGGGAACACGTGGAACTTTCTTCACGGCTCCCATTTTATAAACGAGAGAACAGAGACTCGAGGAGTGTTCCTGCCCAAGGATACTCATTCATGGCAAAGCCCGCCCTGATAAGTGCTACCTCAACTGCCCAGTAAAAAATAAATGTCCCTCACCCTATGCCTTTCCATTGCTAGGATGCTTTAAAAGAAAGGTTGGTTTTAATTAGAATAAACACAGTATTTTTCTTGCTGCAGCAAGGCCTTCAAAGAGGAAAAAAATCTCAATACCCCAATTATGCCAAAGCATTCCCAGTCCTATCCAGGAGTAATTAAAAAATACAGCTGATGCTTGTTCTCGCACTTGTTTTTAAATGAATAGCTAAGTATCTGTCAAGCTGATGAGCGTCTAGGCTGCCGCCGGCCTTACAATCTCAATTTGCTCCAGGAACTGCCATGAAGAAAACTCGAAAGCTGTGGTTTTGGACCGGGAGGCACCTGGCCGCCCCAGCACCCTCGTTCTGTGGTTGGTGGAGAACGTCTCCCCCACCCCAGTACCAAGGAGTGGGGTGGAAGGCCAGACTCGGCCCCCACATTCCCACTTGCAAAGATTCTCCTCTCTGCCGGTGGCGGAGGAGCTGTGTTCTTCCTGCACCGCACAGAGAACCCAGCTCCTCTCCAGAACATAGGGCCGTGGGGTTTTGGGGATCTTTGTGTAGAATTAGCTTGGCTTTGTTGGAGGAAAGCCTCCTGTTGCAAGTCACTTTTTAATGAGTTCATAGAACCTTTATTTCCAAACGATGGCACCAGGTGAATTGAGATGTCATTTTGCGTATTGACACCATTCGTTTGGTGACAACTGGGTTTTTTTCTCAGCAGTTAAAGGCCAATGTGTATACATTCTCCTCACCCCATCCCCAACACATGTATTTTTCCAAAGACAAAATCAAGAGCAGACTTGAAGAGGAGATAATCATAAAACTTATTAGAGCATCAGCAGTCCTTAATATTTACCCATCAGTTTACAGCGTGGTGTTCCAGTTATCTGTTGACGCATAACAAATCATCCCAAAGCTTACTGGCTTAAAACAGTCGTTGCATTCTCTCTCATGGTTTCTGTGGATCAGGAATTTGGGAGAGGCTCGGCGGGGTGGTTCTGGCTTGGGGGTGTCTCATGAGGTTTCAGTCAGACAGTGGCCAGCCCAGCAGAGGGCTGACCAAACATCTGTCTCTCTCCATGTGGTCTCAGGACTTTTCCATGTGGTCTCTCAGCGTGAGCTGGTTTGAGCTTCCTAACGTCATGGCGGCCTCAGGGCAGTCAAACTCCATATCCAGCAGCTCAGGGCTTCAGCACGAGTGTTCTAGCAAACAAGGCAGAAGTGGCTTCACTTTTCCTAGCCTTGGAAGTCATGGAACACAAGTGAGTCGAACTCACCTAGAATAAAGGGAAGGGGATACAGACTTCACCTCTTGAATGGAGGCAGATCAAGGTCACGTTGTAGATAGCATGTGGGATGGGGGACATATTGTGGCTGTCTGTGGAAGATACAATCTGCCACACGTGGTCACCGTCCAACACACTTAGGAGGTAGAGGAGGTGTGGCTGTCACCATTTTAAAAGTTGGACAAGCAAAGCCAGAGAGGTAATTTGTCTGAGGTCTCTGAGTTACTAATTAGTCATTTGAACCGAGATCTTTAGCTGGTAAACCCTGAGTTCCTCCGACTCTCTAGGTTGCCTGAAAATGTGGGGGAGGGGAAAGAAGGCGGTACCAGTTAATTCATCCAGGTGACACTGGGAGAGGGTGGGACTAATCGGCTCCCCACCTCAGATCTCTCTTCAGCACTCTATGAGGTGCTGATGCAGTGCCTTTTTCCCCTTCCTTAGGCTCCTGTGTGCAGAGAGAGGAGCACGTGGGTGGGCTGGGAAGAGGGGTGTGCTCTGGAGGAGGAGGGTGGGCAGGTGCCCTCTTGGTAGAGCAGCCAGTGTTTGACAACCACTGTTAGGTGAGGAAGGGCTACCTGGGTATATACAGTGTGTGTGATGACCGTTGATAATAATAATAACAACGATCGTAGCAGTGTCAGAAGCTAACACCTGTGTGTGTAAATGCACTATCTCATTTAATCTCATTCCGTTCCCTGTTTAAGAACATTCTATTAACCGGAGCTCAGAGAGTTAAGTAGCTTGTTCTGTTGCTTGCCCAAGGTCACTCTTTGGCTCCTGAGCGTCAGATGTGAAGACAAGACTCTGTGACTGTGGGGCCCGAGCTCTTGACCGCTCTGCTAGTGTCCAAGTTGGCTACTGCTGGGCCTTAGTCTAGAGGACCTGCTGGACTGAGGTCATTCACAGGAGTGTTTGCTGTGCTGAGCTGAGCTCTTTTGCCAGACTTGTCAAAAACAAGCATGCGTTTATGTGTTTACTGCCACATGCGCTCTGCCAGAAGCTCTTGCTTTATCATCCAGTTTAGAGTGAGCAGAGGAAGCGGCATCAAGAAGGACCTGACTCATTCTCCATCTGCCTCCTTCCCTCCCACTGCCCTAGGTCAGGCCTTCCTCAGCTCTTAGGGAGGCGGCTGCATTGGCCCTGATGGTGGCCCTGCCTCCAGGCCCCCCGCCCCCCACCGCTCCGCTCAGCCTCACGGTGCTATTACAGTGCTCTTGCAGAATCGCCCCTGTCTCTCGGTGCCTAGAACAGATTCTGGCATGCTCGGGAAATTTCTCTGGCATGACCGAATGAACAGTGTGTGCATTTGCTGATCCTCTCCCCTCACTACAGTACTGTTAGGGCGAGCCCAAGTTCAGCTTCTGACATTGAGATGGACCCCGAACGGCCACGACTCCTGGACATTTTATTGCACAGACCCTTCGAGAAAGCCTGCCGTTATAGGCACAGCCATCGCATGGCGTGGGGTTCCCAGGGAGGTTCATTGCAGACTGCAATACAGACAGGGGCCTCCATGGACTTGGAGCTGTCCAGGGGCCTCTAGGGGGACACCCCGGGAGAGAGGGTGGGCGGGGCAGCAAAGAGGATAGGACTGTAAGACTCACAGTTAACGTTTATCGAATATTCTGTGTACACCAGGCTTTGCACACTGGACACCTCGTTTCTTACCACCGTTTGGCGAAATGGGTATGACTTTTCCCATTTTACAGGCGACATGATGCTGAGTTGATGAGCATGGCCCCGAAGTCCAGCGTGGGGTTTAAATCAAGGCTCTGCTCCTCATCAGTGGGGTGAATTTCGCCAAATTGCTCAATCCTGTAGAACTCGGTTTCCTCATTTATAAATGAAGATGATGATAATACTACCTCCCGGAAAGGGTTCACGTGAGAATTAAACCAGATCACTCTGTGAAACGCCTAGCATGGTGTTGGGTGTCCAGTAACTGTGTAATAAGGATTAACTGTTATTGTTATTGTCGTTGTTGTTATGAGCAACCTGAGGGATGGGGACAGAGAATGAAGAAGGTGGCCCTGTCGTATATTGTCACCAGTCGTTACTCTGCCATCCGGGAAGTCTGGGCTCCTGGCTTAGGCCTTCTGGCACCCAAGGATGAGTCACTGCTGTGGTCAGAGGTTCCGATGAGGCTGTGTGTGTGGCGTGTGCAGGTGTGTATGGATGGGGAGCCTGCCGCCTGTCCTCCCCGCCTCTGACCTTCGAGCCCACCCTCCGCCCTGAGGTGGCCTTGGGAGCAGATGTGCAGCTGGTGGCTTGGCTCCGCTGGCTCACCAAACCCTGAGCTCCTGTTTATGACTAATTGCTTTGTTTGTTCTCTATGAGACACTTAATTTTTCTTTCAGTGATTTACTCCTCTTTGTAATTAGGTGTAGTGATTAGAATCTTGTTCCTATTACAATGGAGTTTTCCTTTTAATTTGTGCACATTCGCCAGGCCTGTCTCTGTCTGTTCCATTGATTGTCCCCAGTTGGCTTTTCCCAAGTTGTCATGTAAATCACAGTTCAGGGGTGCCCGAGAGACTGATGTGAGTCTCAGGAACCGGAGAGAACTAACTGGGAGTTGTGCTATGTTCCACTACCAAATAGTGATACATACTTAGGGATGAAATCTCCATAATTCGGGACAGGAGGAGTTGGCAAACTGATAAGTATTCTTTACTCTATTTCCCCATTGATGCTTTTTTTTTTTTAAGTTAAAAATGTTGTTACAGGGGCCAGCCCCGTGGCCCAGTGGTTAGGTTTGCGTGCTCTGCTTCGGCCGCCCAGGGTTTTGCTAGTTCGAATCCTGGGTGCAGACATGGCACCAGTCATCAAGCCACGCTGAGGCGGCATCCTACATGTCACAACTAGAAGGACCCACAACTAAAAATACACAACTATGTACTGGGGGGGCTTTGGGAGAAAAAGGAAAAATAAAATCTTTAAAAAAAAAATGTTGTTACACACAGACATATAGACATTTTGCTAGGAAAAAGTCTGAAAGGATAAACACCAAAATGTTAACAATGGTGATGGGCATTTTCTCCTTTTTGCTCATTGGCAGTTTCTGCCATGTATATGTAATGCCTGTATTTAAAAAATCAGTTTTTTGCAAGCCCTCCTTTGTAACAGATTAGGCACGGTACATTTGTCAACTAGCCCAAGGTCACTTCACACATCAGCAAGAGTCCAGGTCTTGAAAGTCCTAGAGCAATTGCTCAGTCCCCAGAGCTGCCCTTCATCTGTCAGTCAGTCAAAAAGTAGTCATGAGCCTGTGCCCTGGGGTGAGGGGCAGAGAAGGCGTAAGGTGCAGCTTGTGTTCACAAGGTGCCAGTGGTTTGGGGAGAGGTTTCTATTGAAAGTTTCTCTTCCCTTGACCATGACTTTGACCTCTGTAATCCCGCAGGGTTTGGTTTCTCCTTCACGATGCTGTAAAGGTAGCTAGTGCCAGAGTTGTCACTCTCTTGGTCCTGCTGCTCTCAGCACAATTCCCCCCCCCCGCCCCATCCCCTGGTCTCACATCCACCTCCTGGTCGAAGGCCCCTAAGCCTGTGTGTCCAGTCGTCATGGCCTCAGAACACAGCTCCCCAGAATCTCCTCGTGGATTTCCTCATGGTCTTTGTTTTGTGGTCCCCTCTACGGATGCTGAACAAAGGCATGTTCCCCATAAGCAAAAGGGCTTGAGGGAAGTCAGGAGAGAGTGATTAGCCAGTAGACTGGACCAAGGGGCGTGTGTTTGTGGGGGACAGAGAGATAGCTATGAGGCTGGAAGGCAGGGTCAAGGCCAGCTGGTATCGGCTGTGAGTTCTTGGACATCTCCCTGTGGGCACTCAGACACATAGACGGCTTACAGTGGTCATTCAGGAGAAGTAACCAGGGCACACTGTGTGGAACCAATGGGGAACAAGAGTGGTCAGTGATCCCAGGAAGGAGGTCATCATGGGCAGGTGCAGACTTACGGTGACCAGGTCCTGAGACTAAGAGGGATGTTGAAAAAGTAAGAAAGGGTGGGATGGAGGTCACATCAAAGGAAGAAATGACAGCATGGGGCAGGGTCGCTTGGAAGGGGAGCGGTCAACGAGGGCATAAAGCCTTCAGCCCGCGGGAGGGGTAGTCCACTGGTGGAAATGGAGTTTGGGGGGGAAGGTGTGTGCGTCCGTGTTAAAACATGTTGAGTTTTGAGGTCCCAGAATATCCACGTGGCAGGAAACCAATGCCAGGCAGAGAAGGGAGGCTGGCACTGTGGGGACAGGCCTGGGAAGAGACCCCAGAGAGGCGGGTGACTGTGGAAGCCACATTCTTGCATGGAGAAGAGCTCAGATGGAGAGAGTACAGGGTGGATGACAACCTAGAGATTGATTGGTGGGCTGGGAGAAGAAAGGGGAGCCACAGAAGGTTCTAGAGAGAGGAATAGAACATGTGCTGTCTAGAAACCCTGGAAGGAAGAGCGTGCAGGTGAGCATAATGGAAGGATGGGATTTGGCGTAAATTCTGAGTTTTCGTATTTAAAAAAAAAGGGGCTGGGGCCTTCCAGATTTATCTGAATAAATGAACAGTGTTGACCATCATTCCCTGATATATGCAGACATTCCTTGCTTTCCAAGAGAATGCCTCCTCGAGTTCCTGAAACAGGAATTGGTGCAACTTGGCAGTGTGTAGTTTCGCATGGGGAGGTAAAGCCCAGAGAGAATGTCGGGGAAAGGCTAGTTCACACCTACTTGGTATGGTTGGGTGGTGTCTTGGTTTGGGGTGAGGGTGTTGTATATTTATTCAAGAGTTAGTATGTAAGTCGGGGTCGGGTGGGGGAACAAGGTGAAAATAAGGAAATAAAAGCACTTTCTCTCGGATTCTGTGGCTGTCGGCTTCTTTCTCTGGAACCAAAGAGAAACCTTAATGAGTTTCCCTTTGCGGGGAAAGCACAGTTTTATTCTGTAGCTGAGACTTTTCTAAATAAGGCAGCTTTCCTTTTAACCTCCTCAGGCCTCGGCCCCCTCCTGCCTGGCCCCCTCCCCTCCTCCAGACTCTCTTTAAAATAGACTTTCATGCATGAGGAAACATCATAATGTAATATGCGTCTTATCTGCACGCGGACCCAGCAGGCGTTTCCAGGAGGACAGTGGGCGAGCCTCAGATATCTCTGTGGCGAGGGGAGGTTGCATGTTTTCTTTTGAGGCTTCCTCACCTGGATCTGTCCAGGGTGAGACCCTGACAGGGCAGTTAGCCGCGTTCAGAGCCCCAGCGCTCTGGTTCCTTCCCTTTGAAGGGCGTTTCGCAGGTGCTCAACTTGTCTTCCTCATATGAACAGCACGAGGCGGCCTGTCTTAAGGACTTGGGGAAAACCTGTGGGCTTGTTATGGGTCATTTGGTAGATGAGAGGAATCTGTAATTTTCCGTGGTGTATTCGTACGCACAGAGATGTGATAAAGATGCTCGTGGCGTCTCTCATTTTCCAGATGTCTCACATGCAGATCAACGTCGCTTCTTTTGCTGGCTGCGGGTCCTCTCTCTTTGGGTTGCATGTTAACGCCATGTTCCCTGGGAGTGGGAGTGGTCCTTGTCCCTGAGGAGCAGCCATTCCGCATGAGGGGGTCCCGCCTGGCCTTGGGGGGAGGGCCAGGAGGCTGCCCGCAGGAGGAGGCCGTGTGGTCGGAGGGGCTCTGCCACGCTCTCCCGAGCTGTTTGAACATCTGGATGTGTTCAGCCTGTTTGATTAGAATTGAGCAGAACTGGAGCTTGTTTTTGAGGCCTGTGCAGGGAGGACCCTCCTGCCTTGCTCCATGCGCAGGTTACGGGACTGAGGCTGGAAGGCTAGCCTGGGCGCTGGGCGGGGCAGTCAGATTTCTGAAGCTAAGAAACACAAGGAAATGGTGTTTTCGGGGGTGAGGCGGGCTCTGCAGAGTGATCTTCACGCAAGTGTGGGCCCAGCCCAGACTCACAGAGTTCCTGGTTCTTGGCAGGCGCATCCTGAGGATGCGAATGTTGTCAGACGTTGAGATGGGGAATGTTTTCTTGCAGTCAAATCCATAATTCATCTGGTAGGAGGCGATGGAAAATTCTCTCATTTCCCTTCCTTTAATTTCACCTCCAAGGTACTTTTATGATGAATCAGTCTTTCTCGGTCTGTCTACCTGTCTATCTATCTTGTCTGTCTGTATTTCTCTGTGTGTTTCTGTCTTCCTCTGTCTGTATTTCTTTCTCTCTCTACCCCGCTCCGCCTGCCTTTCTTCCCCCCTCCCCCAACAATGACTAGAAGTATTAAGACCAGGGATTTTTCCTACAAATGCAGTGTGTCCTCTTCAAAGTGGGTGTCTGTGTGCTTACTCCAAAGGTCTCCCCTTTGCTCTGAGCGTTTTCAAAGCTTTCACTGTGAACTCATATTCAGACTCTGTGGCAATTTCTTTTGAATATGCTCACTGGTGATAAATCTTTGGCCTTTGAAAGTGGATGTGATTTTTGGAAACCGTCACCAGCCTCAGCTCCAAATGACTTGTGGCCAAGATAGATTATGCTGTTTTTGGACCAAAATGCAGCAGGACTATAAAATAATAAGACTAGTTCTCTTGCATGACTTAGGAACTGACTGGAAGGGAATTCCTCCCCACGCCCCCCCCTAAAAAAAATTCTCAAAAAAGTATTCAACGTCTTGTGAATAAAAACAGGGCTTTTCATGGTGAGTTCTTTGAAGGGGACAATAACCATTTGGTGTCCATCCTGGTGTGTTCATTTCTCAAGCAACAAGGTGGAGGTTGTATTTTCCTTAATCCTTGCTGTGCCTTAGACATTGGACCAAGCCAGCCAGTGCTAGATAAAGGGCAGGGGCGTGAGTTAGTGAGGGCCCAGCGCAGGAGCAAGTAGGCAACAGAAATTGTCCTTTTGGAACTCCTGCTGCAGGTTAGCAATGGCTGTATTTGGGAGCACCAGGGGCCAGGACGGAGGAAAAGCCGCTCTGAGGACCTCCTCACCCACTCCCTCCCCCATGGGCAATCATCAGCTGGAAGCTCTGGGAAGGCCACCCTGGTGGGCTGGGCACAGCAGTTCTGCGTTGACCAGAATCCACCACCACCTGGGCCACATGCTGTGCCCCCACTTCCCCTTCATCCGCTGCCCTCAGCCACATGGACTTCTCAGACTTCTGGCCCCCAAGGTGCACACAAGTTGAGGGATCTCCACTGGCAGCCCCTTCTTGCCCATGCCGCCCCCAGGAAAATCAGCCCATTTGCTACATAAGTGACTAATAAAGTGAAGACTCAAACGACAGGAACCTTTAATGTTGTTTTGAAGTAATGAATACAGAGTCCATTGAGCGTGGAAGTTCGGGGTCCTCGATGGGGCTACAAGTCCCAGGGTTTCCTTTAGGGAGAGGAAAAAAGCCACACCACATGACATGAGTCCCCTTTCAGAAGGCCTCTTCCGAAGCCTGTGTTTTGTCCTAGAAGGTGATGTTTTAGTTCTAAACAGTATCCGATATGTGGGATTGACATGACGAGGGGAAAAAGAATGTAGCTCACACAGATATGCTAATGAGCCCTGCGGGACTGGTTGAGGAAAGTTTGGACCCAGGAGAGGAGCCGCAGGGCACCTGCTGATGGCACCAAATGTCCTGTGGGAGGAGGCCTGTACCTGGCTGGCTCAAGTGCTGGAGGAGCCGTGTTTTTGGTGTTCTCATGGATGTAACAGTGGTCAGAGGCCACAGGGCTGTCCCCTGGCCTTTAGAACAGAGCCCTAAGTCCTTGGCATAATATCTTCAACGGAACATGGTGCCCGGAGTCCAGGTGAGAGTATACCTGGGTCAGATTGCCGTGAAGTCTTTGCAGAAATCGACAGGGATCCTGGGCCATGTATGTCTCTCCTCCCCATCTGAGAGATGGGGTAAAGCATGGCTTCTCCAGGACATTGGGGAGTAAGGAGCTCCCATTTGAAATCTGCCTGGGAGGTGAACTGGGAGGGCTACATATTACCATTTCATGTAGAAGTCTGAAAATAACCTCACTGAAGCATTCTGATAAATAACTAAATCGGGCTAGCGAGGGGGAAATTTCAGCTGTCTAGAGAGAGTTTCTCTTAAATGTATTTCTCTCCAGTGGAAAGGAAGAGTGAGGGAGAGAGCTCGGCAGGAGTGTTCACCCCCGACGTTCTCCCGCCCACGGAGGGAGGGGTACTGAGTCATGGACGTGACGCCAGGAAGCCTCGACGCGCCGGGATGCCCTGTTTTCTTTAACTCCAGACCCAAGGCATCGCTGACCAATGAAATTGCACCAACACTAACTTGGTTGTGTGTGTCGTGTCCCCCCCAACATGTGAACACTTTCCCAAGGTCTTTGGTTTTTCAAAACTTTCCCATCCTTCAAGACCTGGCTTCATTCCATCTTCTGCTGGGAAGCTGTGCCTGAAGGTTTGGCCAAATGGGGATGTCTCCATTCCTCTTCTTCTCACCTCATTTGCCACGATAAGCCACTGTTTCTGTCCTTTGGTTTCAGATGTCTGTTTCGGTTTGAGTCTCCAGCCAGGGCATAGAGGGCAGAAACGGTGCCTTGGTGACATGGGCTAAGCCGGCCTCGTGTCTGCGGATCAGTCGTTCATTCTTAAATTGGGTGCTTACACCGCTGCTCTGTCCCGTGAGGCTTCTCTCTCTTCTCCCTCCTCTGTCTCAGCCCCGTGGCACTTGCGGCCTCTTGGGTGGTGGGGTTTTCTGCAGGCCTTTTTGGGGGCTGGTATGGATAGCCCTGGATGGGGAGGGTGCCTGGGCTCCTAGGGCCTCCCATATGAGATGGTGTTGGGGAACATTGGGAATGGCGGCCCCATCCCCAGACGACCCTCCCGTTTCTTCCTACCCTGCAAGCTCTGACGGCAGTTAAAGCTGACGCAGGCAGATAACTGCATCCGGAAATACCTTTTAAAAAAGTAGGTTTATGGCACATTGTGTTTTTCTCTGGCTTTAGCCCTCAGCACATAAACTGGGATTAGGAGCAGGCAGTTTAAATCCCCAGGGTCATCTCTGGTCCAGCTTCTGCCTGTCTCCATCTTGCTCTCCCAGTGCTGGGGTAGAGGTGTGTCTGCCACTGCATCCAGCAAACGGATGCTTTTGTCCCTGGAATTCCATTTTTGTTTGGTGACCGGAGACTGGCATATTGCTCAGCCTTGACCCTTTGGAGGACATCACCACCACAAACAGGGAGAGTCCCGGGAATGATCCAGAAGGTGGAGAAGACATGGGTCCTGCTCCAACAGGAGCACACCCTGGGCACGCAGACATAAGGGTACTGATCCGTGGAGCCAGGAATGCAAGTTAACAAACTCAGAACAAGAGGTGAAGATAATTAAAGGTAGAACAGTGATCCACTCACTCAGATATCTCAAGTAGGTTCCCCCCCACCCACACACACGCCCAGAGACAGGGAGACAGTCCTCTCTCCTTCCTGTGTGCCTTGAGATGGGGGCTCCTCAGTATTCCAGGCCATGGGGCTTGAGTCCTGTCCACTCTGAACGCTGTCATTTAGCCCACAAGGGATGCTCCTGGGGTCTGGTGTTGCCTTGAGGAGGCAGGTTTCTTTCTGCCATGTTGTCTTGTCCATAGTGATGCTGTGTCCTGGGGTTAATGTAAGTCCGCCCACCCTGGCTGTGCCTCTGACTCACTGTGTCACAGCAGGGGATTAGGCCCCTGACCCCTCAGCCTCAACTAACACCATCGGATCTCCCCCTAGGCCAGCTGGGGAGGTTGATTTCAGCAAAGACTGAGCGTGGCTCTCTGATTTCATTCTCTGCCTTCCAATTCCTTACTAAAAAGCCAGGGCTGCACCTTGAGGATGGAGGCCCAGCCCCTCTGTGGCTTACGTGGGCCAGGCCCTTGCTGATGGTGGCCTGGGCTTTTCACTGATTTCCCTGCTCTGTTCCTGGGCTTACACGGCGCTCTGGACCTGCTGCCCCTGCTCCAGGCCCACAATGCCCCTTCGCCTTGAATGCCTTCCTGCCGTTTCCATCACAAACTTTCTCTCCTGGCCGAGTCCGTGTCATTTGCTCTGTGAGTTTTTGGAGCCCTAGAGGGCGTGAATGACTGATTAAAGACCGCAGACTGTCTGGATGTGCCCTGCAGGGGCCTGCACTTTGCTTGGAGCACCTGTCACCTATCGTGCAGTGATGGTCCCCAACCCCTGGACCTCAAGAGCAGGAATCACGTCTTCCTCATTTTAAAATCTTTGTGCCTAATATGGTGGACATTTAGGAAATATGAGCTGATTGCATGATTTTAAAAAATGAACGGATGAATTCTAGAGGGAGTGCCACTGCCCCTGACGAACTTCTTTCTTTCTAAGTTAGAGGCCGAAGGAAAGGAGCTCATCCACCCAGTTGTTAGGGTGGTCAGTGGCCCACGGTGGAAGATTGGGCCCTGAGGCTCGTGTCACCTGTTGACATCTGGCTAACGCAACCTCTTCAGGCACAGACTGAATGCCCTTTCTGTGCAGGATGGCAGAGAAGGGTCATCACCAGCCTTGGGCTCCAGATTCAAGTCCAGAGGGTGACCTCCGAGAGTTAATTTCCCCACCACAGAACTTAGAAGCTGAAAAGTACTAGTTAGAACTTGCTCGCAAGTAGTGGAAGCCATCTCCTGCTAGCCCAGGCCTATCTGTTTCTCTCTCGGCTGATTTTCCATGCTGCCGAGCCCTCCTGGCAGAGCATGGGCACCCCATGTGTGGGCAGGGCAGGCTGGACAGATGTTGGAGAAAGTGGCTAACTCAAGCACGTCATTCCATCCTTGGTACTGCTTGCCCAGGGAAAGCCAGCCTGTCCACTATCTTTAATTTCACTTAGCGTCAACATCCTAAGGGTTGAAATAGGAAGGGCCTCAGGTACAATGAACAATATTAGACATTTCACCTGACCAGCTCACTGAGACAGTGATAATGATGGATGACAGCTAGTTAGCTCTTCATATGTGCCAGAATGTTGCACGTGAATTAACGTCTCTTAATACGCTTAATAGCACTAGGAGGTAGGTACCAACTTAGAGATGAGGTCACACAGCTAGTGAGTGGTAGAGCCCGAATCTGAGCCCAGGGAGTCTGCCTCCGAGCTTCTGGCTTTTCCCACTCCTCAGTACTGCTGAAGTGTGTCTCGTCCAGCAGTGCTGGGACCCAGGTCCGGTGCTCCAGTAAACACTGCTTGTGGACACGTGTGTCATTGGCAGAACAGTGATGCTTTTTATAAACCCTGAGTCCAGCAGTATCCACCAGCAGATGAGATTCTGCAAAAACAGTACCCCATTTACCATTCAATTTCAAATGGTTGTGGTTGGTGGTTAGGGCGTTCCATTAGTGTCTCCAAGGAGCCTGATCCCCTGGGCTCTCACAGCCTCTGGCCCACTCCTTGTGGGTCACCTGTGATGGTCAAGGGCACGTTCCTGAGTGCACACAGCACCTGCAGAGTGCAGAGGCATCTTGGCCCTGGAAATTCCTGTCATTCTCTCAGAAATCCCCAGCCCTGGAGCAAAAGAGGGAAAATTACAGATCTGAGCAGTTGAAGAGCAATTTAATTAAAAACAAAAAGAAATGTAAATGAATTAGCCAAAAATCTTCATAGGGTATCATCATTGGCGGAGGAGGACCCGAGAGGAGGAGATTAAGGCTTCCTTTTATTTATTAAGTTCTGTTGTAATGGAACCCTTAGGCTCGGTGGGCTAAGGATCTCTTCCAGTCTGGCGCGTGGCAAGCATTCGTCTTTGTTAATTTATACGGGGAAGGGTAGTAAATCTATGGGAATGTGCTGCCAGCTTCTGTGCTATTTCACAGGGGTATTTAAAGTAACAGCACCTGACAGTTTACCAGCAGCTAAGAGGTTTTTCTGCTTCAGAAAGCAAAATATTGTATGAGTTGTGCAACATGTATAAATGATTTGAAGAATTAGGGTGCAGCCAATAGTACAGATTTTAGGGAAGGACTGAAGACTTCATCAAATCATGAAGTTAGCCGGCGGAGGGGGAGCAGGGGTGGGCCCGTGGGGTGTGACACAGGTGTGCCGTGTGGCCTGTCATCCTTGTTTAATTTCCTTTTTCCCTGGTCCCAGTTTGAATTGCCAAAATATGTTAGATTGCGGTGCGTTATTTCATTTGCCTGCTTTGTAATTCCTCTTCACCTCAAACAGATGAAAACATGGCCTTAAAGCAAATTGACAGCTCTTGGAATGAGAAAGATCTTTAGCCTTCAGAGTGTTGATGTAGAAATAAATGAAAGAAAAATATGCTTGTTGGGTCTTGAAGCAGCTTGAATTGGTACTTTTTTATTTTTTTAGGGTAGATGTGGGCTTTTCCCCATCCCTTCTTTTTCCCGTTAGGGAGTTGTGGAGCTTGGGGATTAAGGAGGAGGGTTGGTTATTCTGTCGAAACTCATTTGCAAAGATCTGAGTCATGATTTGGACCTCAGGAGTCCGGCCAGAGGTTTCCCACCCAGGGGTCAGCAGAAGGAATGTGGGGTCTTCGGGTTCACCTCTTTACTTCAAAAAAATCTATCAGGCATCCTGGTCACCCCACCCCAAACAGCATGAGGGCCCCCTAAAGTGTCAGGTGTGCTTGCTTGAGACGGAGCACCCCAACTCACTCTGCCCCTGGTCACCCCGTGCTGCCAAAAGCCCCCATTTAAATGATGACGAGCGTTGATAAATACATCTCTGCATCTCAGAAGTGGGAATAAGTGCAATTTAGTGTATGAAAGATCTCAAAACCTGTACGATCTGTGTTTCAAAAATTAAACGAAAGACAGGGCCTTGATGGGTTAAAAATGGAAACCACTGGACTGGGGGCTCTTTTCTGTCTGAATTTTTTTCTTTATCCTGCCAAATCTTTCTGAAACTTGATCCGCGAGCACTTATTGTGCACTTGTTTTGGGATTAGCTCCTCCAGCGGGTGCTATGGGTTTGCAGAGCTCTCTGTGAAACATCCTGAGGACCAGGGGAGGTGATGGGATGAGGCACTGGGGACTTCCAACACAGATATTCGTGTGACAACGTAATATTTCAGAGCACGATACGCTGTGCCAAATCTGAGACACAGGCAAGGGCTGTATCTTTCCTATATCAGGCGTACTTTATTTAGGCCCACTTTATCCAAATCAAGAGAAATTAGGGCAAAATTATTTGCATTGTAAACTGATATGCCACTGAGTTTCTTGAAATCATGAGCCTCTTGTGGGTTCTAAAAGTTATTAGTATAAATTTTTATTTTTAAATAGTTTAGGACTCACAAAGAGTTGTAAAAAGAGTACAGAGAGCTCTGATGTACCCTTCACTCAGCTTCCCACGATGGCAGCATTTCCCATAACCATAGCACACTGTTAAAACCAGGAATATGATGTTGGTCTATCATCAGGTTTTTTGGTTTGGTTTGGTTTGGTTTTGGTGAGGAAGATTGGCCCTGAGCTAACATCTGTTGCCAATCTTCCTCTTCTTCCTTGAGGGAGATTGTGACTGAGCTAACATCTGTGCCAGGCTTCTTCTACTTTGTATGTGGGATGCTGCCACAGCATGGCTTGGTGAGAGGTGTGTAGGTCCATGCCTGGGATCTAAACCCGAGAACCCCAGGCCACCAATGCTGAGTGCACAAACTTAACCACTATGCCACGTGACCGACCCCTATATATATCATCAGTTTTAACAGGCACTTGTGTGTGTGTGTGTGTGTGCACACTTGTGCATTTACTCACCTGCACTTCTTTGAAACTTCGTGGCTTTTGTAGATTGGAGTGACTATCACCACGATCAGGCAGGATGCAGACGTGTTCCATCACCACAAATAAACTCCTCGTGTAATAATCACCCTTCCCCTCTCCCAACCCCTGGCAACCGCTAATCTATTCTCCATCACTATAATTTTGTCGTTTCCAGAATATTATAGAAATGGAAACATACAGCCTAGAGCAAGCCTTGGAGACTGACGTTTTTCAGTCTGCCTAATTCCCTCGAGATCCGTCTAGGTGGTGTCCTAGTGGTTTCTTTTTATTGCCAGGAATATTCCACTGAAGGATGCACCGCGGTTTGTTCTTCGATTCCCTTGCTCTCTAAAATATGGTTTATTTGCATACGACTCATTACAGCCCAGTGCATAAAGCAGGGCACCCTTATGAGGGCAGACCTCACTCATCCATGCTGATTTCACGAAATCTGAATTTGTGGGAATCGATACAAAGTCTGTTAGGGTATTACCCAGCCCTCGTCTAACATATTTGTCGAGCGCCTGTGTGTGCTGTATACTGGCGATAGCAAAGGGCGGTCATTTACCACTGACCAAGTGCTTTCCTGAATTGTATGTCAGTCATTCCTGCTTCTCAAAGCTGGAGTGAAGGTGAACAGCGATCGTCACCCCCTTTGACACTCAAGGAAACTGAGCCACCTTGGAAAGCCTGAGATGTCCATAGGTGGAAACGGTGGGGCAAGATTTGAACCCAGGACTTCTGACGGCACACCAGGCTCTTTTTACCCCACCACTCTGGCTTTGCCTGGAGCCATGGAATTGCCCAGAGCCGGTTTGCTCCTCTGCAAAATGAGTCAGCTGGACCCGTATCTTTTTGGGCCTTTGCGGCTCAAAGATTTGATGATCCTCTCTGAACAAGAAGTAACTGCCAAGTGGCTGAATCCTTTCGCCTGTTGCTGCACTTGAACTTGGTGTTCTCAGTGGCATTTTGTTAGCCATTATTTGAAGATACTTTGGGAATTTAAAAGTAACAAAGTAGAATTCCTTTAAAAATACTCTATAGTTCAGACCTTCCTTCATTTTGCTGACATTTGATAAGGTCTTTGGGTGGAGGCTAGACCTGGCACCCCATAGGCTCCTTGACCCAGGGCTCTGGGTGTGACTTTAGCGACGAGGGGCTGAGGAGATTGGCTCTCAGGCGGTTCAGACGGGGAGGAGCAGGAACTTCTTCAGATGCCATTAAAGCTCCATTAAGCAGCTTTGGGGGGTGAGGCGTGCTTGGTGCTCTGATTCAGGTGCCCGATGCCATGCGGTTCACAGGATTCTGCCGTGTGCCAAAACTGAGCTTCAGATCAGAGGAAGCTGCCACTTCGGGCATCCGAGTACCACTGCTGCTGAATTCAGGCCTGAGCAGCTCGAGCGAGGGCGTGGGGCAGAGATGCTCCGAGCCTTTGAAGCTCCAGAAGGGGTTCAAAGCAGCCTTGGAGAAGGGATTCCTGCTCTGGGTGGGAAGTGGAGCAGTGACTCTGGGTCACTTCTCACTCCCAAGTCTGTGATTGTGAGACCAATGGAACCTCCTCTCCACTGATTTCGGACTTTCACTCCCAGACCTGGCCGAACTCCTCAGAATCACAGGCTGGTGGAGCTGGAAGGTGTTAGGGCTCAAGAGGCTGCAGGGACCCTGCCTGTCACCTCTGGCATGTCACCAGCCACCCCCACCCCCACCAGGTGCAGTCTAGGAGAGAGGTGGGCCTCTGGAATCTGATAGACCAGACTACCTCCCATCCCAGTGGCAGGGGACAGTCGGGGAGAGGGAGTCACTGTGGCATGGGGGTGTCAGAAGGCCCAAGGGTCATTCTAAACCCAGATCCTTTTTATCTGTGCTCTGCAACCAACTCTCTGTGTTGCGCAGACCGTAGAGCCTTAATAAATATTGGCTTAATGAATAAATGTGTCCCCGTAGCAGAACTCATTCTCCATCCTCACCAACCAGTCTCTTAAAGGGGGCACGGAAGAGGGATCTGAAGCCCTGTCCCAGAGGTTCATGCACCACAAGTTCCCTGGCCCAGGCCCCAGGCCCCAGGCTTTCCGAGGTGCAGACAAGCCCTCCATCCTATCAAACCGGGCCGTTTACCCTCCCTATTTTCCAGGCAGAAAGAAGCAGCAAATGGCCTAGTGGATTGAAGTCAGTATTAGAACCTAGACTTTCCAAGCCTACAAAACTCCTTTCTCCCCTCTCCCCTCCCCGAGCGTATGGCTGCAGCTACGCTTGTCACCATTCGAGATTGCATTGGCCACAGGAGATGTGGATGATTTTTCCATTTGGTCCTGATGTTTATTTCATGCCCATCAATATCAGCCCGTATTAGGACAGATGAGGTGGTTATTTACAGGCTGTGCATTTTCACACTTGGTAATTATAAACCCTTCCCCTGTTCGGTCAGAGTTGTGGAGATCTATTTTGGCAATTAGCAGTTTAGTATTTGTTTAATGGGAATGCAAGAGAGTGTTACGGCACATCAGTGCGCCACTAATGATTTGCCTGTCTCCTCCGGAGCTGGCAGGTTTGGGCCTTTTTCACGGTAGGTGAGGCCTGATGGGGAGAGGCTGGATGGGGGGGAGACAGGAGCATTAGGCAGCCTGCCTGCCTCTCCCCCCGCCCCCAGCGCACACTTGCATGCATGCATGCACGCACGCACTTACAACCAAAGCTGTAAACGGCTGTGGATTTCCAGAGCGCAGCAGCCACCACTCGAAGGCACCTCGCACAAGAGGCCGTTAGGCCAGATGCCATTTCCGTGTGACAGCTGTCAAGTCTGCCGGAACCAACTGCTTTTCCTCCAACAGCTCCTGCCTGGCCTCTCTTGGTGTCCCTCTCACCTCCCTTCCCTCGCTGCCTCGGTCTAAGCCCCGGCTCAGATATCCCCAGAGCGAACCTCCTCTTCCACCCCCCGAGGTGGTGCCGGGGCCCCAGGCTTTGCCTGCACAGCTGGAATGGAGCCCCCACCCCGACCATATGTTGCACAGGCCGACTCTTGCTTCCCTTGCTCAGTTTTGATATGGGGCCTCCTGCAATTGTTCCCCCAATGACATGCTGATTCTTTTAGTGGCTGTCCCTAGGTGTGACCCATTTGCAGTGGGAAGACAAACAGCATTGGGTGTTAGCTCCCTGCTTATCTTTGTGGGTTGTGCATGTGTGTGCATGCATACATGTATGTTCACATGCATGTATATGCCCACCAAGCCGGCTCCTGGAGGGGCTTGCCAGGGACTGTGCAGTGACTTGAGACAGTGTCTGTGTTCCATACGTTAGGCACCTTAGTCACCATTTAAGCCTCTCTAGCAACTCTAGGAAGGGGGACACACTCAGCATTCTTAGCACCCACACACAGCAGGGACTCACGTGGGCCGAGCCCTGGACTGGGTTCAGGAGCCCTCTGCAGTTTCAGCTCTGTGACCTCAGGGCAGCCAAGTGATCTCTGGGCTTTCCCAGTTCGCCCATCTGAAAGGAAGAGACCCTCCATCTTCCTCTGTCCTTTGCCTATCCAGTCATGCCCTCCTCTCCTGAGCCTACCAGAGGCTGTGTATCGCTGTGTTCTTGGGGACATCATCACCTCTCTTCACTTGTTGGTAGAGTTTTACACAGTGTTTGTTGGATCATTCAGGAGACCATGGCCCTACGCTAAGCCCTAGGGATTCAGAATAGAACACAAGGAAGAGAGAGGAGTAGAAAGACGCAGGGATGCTTCTGGTTTAAATTCTGCTCCACCACTTGCATGCAGGATCCTAGGCAAGTCACTTGATTGCACCGAGCCACAGTTCTCTCACCTGTATAATGGGTATGATAATATCTACCTCAGAGCTATTGTGATCATTAAACGAGCTTTGCAAATTGCCCATTAAGCTCAGTAAGTGGTGGCTATTACGATAATCATCATTTCGAGGGGAATAGGCATTTCGTAACTTACAGTCTGTATTTACTTGTGGAATCGGAACCTCCCAGCAGGAGGCTTTGCCTTAGGGTGAGTAACGTGTCTGAACCTCCAGGATGGAGTCTTATGGACAGCCCCACCCTTCAGCTCCCATGGACAAGTGTCCATTTGTTGAATGCATAACTGCTATCTGAGGAATGCTGGTGGTGTTTAAGTTAAACGCGAAGATGGAATGACCCCACGAGAGTGAAAAGTAGGAGAAAACAGGGCCAGTGAAGAAGAGTCTTGCCAATGGGGATAGAACTTTCTGGCCATCATAGGACTCTTCTGTGAAAAGTTTAGGAAATGCACTTCATGCACTGAACTGTGTACCAAAACATGGTTAAAATGGTAAATTTTATGTTGTGTATATTTTGCTACAATAAAAAAAGGAGTTTAGGAGAAACGAAGCAGACTGTTTCTCTTATTATTCAGTTAGAGGCATGGGTGTGAAAACAGACGAGCTTTCAGGTGGGTGCAAACTAGAATTTTTTTAACTCTTGGAGTGAAGGAAAAAGTTTCTAGCAGCAGCAGCTAGGAGAGATGCTCTGAGAGCTGCCCCACTGCTGCAGTCTTCCGGGGCTAAATGCACAGAGATGGGGGGACTGGGGAGCTCGTGTGCCCGCAGCGAGGGGGTGACTGCACCTGAGATGGGGCAGGCAGGCAGGGCTGGGCTGGGCCAGACTTGGGCCTCTCAGACCAGTGGCCGAGTCCTGGGCCCAGCCCCTTGCCAGCCCCAGGGTGACCAACGGAAACTGAGCCTCAGAGAATTTGTAATAGTTCCTGTCTCTTGGGGTTCTTGTGAGGCCCAGAGCTATGATATATGTGAAAATATTGGTGATGGTGAGAGAAAAGCTACAGATTCGCTAGTTGAAGTCCTGTGTTCAGTTTTGGGCTCTTCTGAGCTGCTTCCAATAAATAACTTTGGCCCTCTTGTCCTAAGACCAAGACAAGGTGAGGACAGCCCCCAAAAGCAGCATATGACAAAGGGCCTGCCTGATCCTGACGTCTGGCAGGAGATGAACAGCCCATCTTTAGGCGGCCGAAGGCCCACGTAACGCCCCTTTTATTTAGGGCCCCTCTACACGCACATGTGCTGCAATCAAGGCTCAGCTCGTCTGTATTCAGCCGTTTAGCCGTTTAGTTGGTGGTTCTCAGCCTTGGCTGCCCCCTGGAATCAGCGGGGAGCTCTACACCCTACTCCGCGGGCGCCCCGCTCCGCAGGACTGATTGAACAGGTCGGGGTGTGGCCTCGGCAGCAGGGATTTTTAAAAGTTCTTCGAGGGATTCTGGTGAGCACTCGAGGTTGAAAACCACTGATGTAGATTTCAGCATGAACTACTGGGATTTTCCTGGTTGCTCCCTTTGCCCCTCTATTCTTACTTTTGGGCAGTGATTAAAGATAGACCAGCCTCCCTCTTTGCAAGGCCGCAGCACACTGGAAAGTCTCATTTCAAGGAACTAGACACCGTTACTGAGCTTCAGGGCGCGCACAGATTCTGTCTTTGTCCACGCTGGCTGGGGGAGAAGCTGAGAGCTGGTGCCATCCTGCGTTCTGAGATAATCCCGGGATAAGGCAACCCCTGTCTCCAGCACGGACTCCAGGCTCCCCTGTCCTGGGCAGTCCTGCCTCATATATGAGTCTCCACTCTCGTGACTTCAGTGCCTTGAGTTTTTAGAGCATAATAAGGCCCGTTAAGCCCTACGCACTGTACTATCACGGCATTGCGTTTATGGGAGTTTATTTAAACCAACGCTCGAGGCGTTTGAGTGGGAGCAGGAAGCGAAATCCAAGGGCATTTGTTCTGGGGGCGTATGAAGAGCTGCGTTTCTTTTTTCCTTCCCTCTGCCTCCTTGTGTCTGACTGGATAATTTAAGGCTCATTTGAAGTGCCATTTCCTGCTTTGTTCTTGATACGGGTGGCGTGTGGGTGTGTGTATTTGTATCCTCAAGAGGAGTAGGAAATTTCTCAGGGTGTGTTGACCACAGCAAAGCTCTGGAACAGCCTCACAGAACAGAGGGTTTGCAAAGGACCAGTGGTGAATTCGATGCTCCCAGATGTTGTCCCAGCAGGCTCTGCGGGCCATTTCAGCATTCTAGGCAGAGTCTTTGTGAACTGATCTTCCGTGAGCATCTTGTACAGTTCCATCCTTTCACAGATGAGAAACTGAGGACAGAGAAGGGAGGTGACTTGTCCTCAGTGAGATCCTGATGGAGCTGGGGTTAGAACCTGGATCCTGCCCACAGTGTGTGCCGCACCGCCTGCCGCCCTGAGCTGCCTCCCAGCACCCGCTGAGTTATCATCAGCAACTCTTCCCTTGAGCCGTCTCCTGGGAACGAGTTTTCTGCATCCCCAAATCATCTTCACTTACCCAGTCTGTGCTTAGGGAGCCAAAACTGCCAGCAGAAGAAGCAGTGATCTGGGGGCACGCTCTAGGATCACAACCTTGGCCAACCAACTTGACAAACAGAATTTTTTTATTTTTTTTGCTTAGGAAGATTAGCCCTGAGCTCACATCTGTGCCAATCTTCCTCTATTTTATGTGGGATGCCGCCACAACGTGGCTTGATGAGTGGTGCTAGGTCTTCACCCAGGATCCAAACCTACAAAGCCTGAGCCACCGAAGCAGAGCTTGCAAACTCAACTGCTACGCCACTGGGGCAGGCCCAACAAACAGAATTTTTGACCTCTCTTTCTAGGATCTTCTTGGCTTTGTGACTTGAAGGGTTTCCTCTTCAGCTAGCATGTGGGCCACACTGGCTAAAGTCTCACCTCTGGATATGGTCAACACCATCTGGCTACTTCTAAAATCGCCCAGCAAGAATGTCTGGCTCACAATAAATCTTTTGACTCATTATAAAGAGGGCTTGCTCATTCATTAAATGAATTAGGATTAGAGAGGCAGCACCCACTGACTGGAGTGCTAATTATTGCTGATTTTCATGGTGCTCATTTAGTGAGGAACACGTTGCCAATTTCTCTTGGCGCTTCCAGGACCTCTGTCTCCAACCTTGCGGCTTCGATGAGATTTAGAAGCAGTCCCTTTGCACCCTGATATCTGTATTCTATTTGCAGTTGGGAATTTGATAGTTTAATCGTCAGCCCACGTTCTGCGTTTTACCTCCTTCCACCCCTTTTCTTGCCTTTGTTCACCGTCTGGTATTATTTGAGACTGTCTGTATATCTTCTGATAAATTGAAAGGTTTTTCTTTTGAGAACAGGGACCATAGATGAGTTACCTCTTACCAGAATGCTGTGTAACAAACAACCACTAAACCTCAGTGGCAGACAATAGCTGTTTATTTCACGTGCCTAGAGCCACTAGGAGTGATTCTCCTGATCTTGGCTGGGCTCGCTTGCATGTTTTGGGATTGACTAGCTGTCAGCCCCTCTAGGGGGGCCTCAGCTGGAGCAACTGAGGGGGCTTGGCCCTGCTCACCGGGCCTCTCATCCTCCAGCAGGCTAGCCTGGCCATGCCTTTCTCATGGTGATGGCAGAGGCGTGAGAGAGGACAAGCAGAAACATGCAGACCCTCTCAAGGCCACGCCCAAAATTAGCATACCGTTCTCTCCACCCCCTTTTATTGACCATAACAGGTTACATCCAGATCCACAGGATGGGGAGATAGGCTCACCTCTTTTGGGAGAAGAACTGCAAAATTACAGGGTTAAGGGTGCAGGGCATTAGTGCAGTCAGTCTACCACAGACCTATATAATATGTCCCTTATTTGTACTTAGGCTGAGGCTTTGCAGATGGTGAGTGCCTAATAAATATATGTTGCATAAAAGTAGGTATAATGTTACCTCGATATTCTAATCAAGACTGAGTTGGCTGAATGATGTAGACATGGCTGGAGTTTATCTGTTCGAAGGAAAGTTTGTATCCTCCTGAGAGAATCCAAATTGTCCTGCATTAGGTGTGGGGGCAGCTCGCTTGCCACGAAGAAATCTCTCTTCTTGTTATCGTTTCCATCATGTGTTCTACTGTCATCATTTTCAGCATCTTAGACCATGAACATCCAAGGGACGGGGAACAAAGAAGTAGAACTGTTGCCACACTGGAGTGTATTTGTTGCCTCTGGAAGAGAATTTTGTTCCTGGGTTGAGGACTCAGTGTGTGTAAAGAGGAAGAAGCAGTCTGTCCACTGTCTATAACCTTTGTTCTCGTTTCTCATCCTTAGAGCCGCACGTGGGAGGTGGGGTCCACAGGCCAGCAGCTACATCAGCATCACCAGGAGCTTGTTAGAAATGCAAATGCTGAGGCCCCTCAGTGGTGTAGTGGTTAAGTTCAGAGCTCTCTGCTTTGGCGACCCAGGTTCACAGGTTCAGATCCTGGGCACGGACCGAGACCACTCATCAGCCACACTGTGGTGGTGACCCACATACAAAATAGAGGAGGATTGGGGTGGATGTTAGCTCAGGGCCAGTCTTCCTCAAGCAAAAAGAGGAGGATTGGCAGCAGATGTTAGCTCAGAGCCAATCTCCCTCACCAAAAAAAAAAAGAAAGAAAGAAATGCAAATGCTACTGAATCAGACACTGGCCCTGAGGCCCAGGAGATCTGTGTTTTAACGAGTCACACAGGTGATTCTGATGTGGATGAAGTTTGAAAAGCCCTGCCCCAACCCCGTGGGCAATAGAGACTAACAGTATAGCTCCCACTATTAACTCTCGGATGTGATGTGTCATGGTACACACCTCTGAGGCTGTTACAGCCTGGTCTGAACCTTATAATAGGCAGAAACACATGTTCAGGACCTTCTGGTGTCCAGACAGAGGGGCCTCCCCAACCGTCTCACTTAAAAGTTACTTTACCCTGCTTTTTTTCATTCACAAAGATACACCACCAAGGGTGCCAGGGCTGCATTTTAAACCTGCCTGAAGTTATTAAAAGGCACATCTCAAGGTTGGAACTAGCTCCTTCTCTCAGAGCTGACCAGGCATGCTGAGGTTCAGAAGGTCCTCTCCTTGCCACTCCCACTGGGGACCCCCAAGACCACTAGGCCATGGGGCCCACCTCTGGTACAAAGAAATCTGTAAGGCTGCTGAAGGCACTGTCAACACAAAATAAATATCAGCGCTGATCTTGAGGAGGAGAGTGGGGTCCATTGAGGAGGCGCTTAACAGGGGTTGATGGTGTTTCTGCCTGAGGTCAGAAAAACTCTGTGTCCAGCCCCATGCTTTTGCCTTCTTCTGACACCCTGAGTGAGGCCTGGCCTGCATGTTGATGACTCTGCACAGCCAGCTAACTCTTTGGGTTCCGTGAGTGGAAGTGAGACAGACAGACAGACAGAGACAGAGTTCTCAGTTTGCTCGCTCCGGGGTAGAATACGGTTACCTTGACTGTAGCCCTCCGCCCCCTGTGATGGAGACCCACACAGGCCGCTTCTGTTTGCTTCACACAGAACCGTGAGAAACAGCCCCGTATGTGAGGCCGTGTTTTTCATTCTATTCAGTCTTTGTATATTCAAATTCTTCCAGTTTCAGCTCTTGCTGTTCTGCCAGATTTCCATCGCATTGATGGCTTCTCTGAATTAATAAGTGTTTTGCAATCACTGAAAAGTTTTCTCCCCTTGAGCGCCGGGACTTAGCCAGATTGATTTTTTCTCGCTTTTTCTTGCCTCTCTAGCTACTTCTTAGATGTTTTATTTTGTAAAGCGTTAATAGAATTTTTCTTTCGCCCTGACACTTTATCTATTCAGGAGGGCTTTGCGAGTCCCATTGTACAGCTGGACTGTGGAGGAGAGAGCTCTCTTCTGTGTGACAATGGTCGCCCTAAAAACATACACGGATCCTCCCCCTTGCTCAGCGGGGTGGAGTGAATGTTAGAAGGGCAGCGTCAGAGAATGTCCAGACTCAGGAAGGAAAAGTGGGAGCCAGTTAGACACTGTTGAAAGAGGGGTTTGAAATACAGTTTTTAAATTCAAAATATTTCTTTCCTAAGGGGATCTGAGTTTCAGTACCAAAACACAGCCAACACAGAAGGGAGGCTGTTTTCCTTACTGTTAGGCATTTTCGGCTCAAAATAAGGACTTGGCAAACATCTTAGAAAATATGGAGATGGGTGCGAAACAGATGTCACATTTACCTGCGTGATATCCAGCAGGCTTTGCCCCCCCCTCACCCGCACCCCAGGCACTGGAATTCTTGTCGAGGCCCGGGGTCTGAGTCTGTGATACCATATGCTCAAGTGTGACTACTCTGTGTACAAACATACCAGTTGATCTTCTGGGGGTTTTGCTGAGTGGCGCATGAGAGGCAGATGGCTGTGGTGGGTATGGCCTCAGCAGGTGCCTGGGAGACTCTTCCAGCCTGCCTTGGAGAAGGTCCCCCATCTCCAAACTAGCATCACCTACTCCCCTCAGCCTGGTGCCCGGGAGAGAGAGGACAGCTTTCCTGCCAGAGGAGCAGTCACCACGCAAGGCCATTTTCCTCCCAGTAACTGACTTCAGAAATGGGGACCAGAAGGGGAAGGCCCCAGGAGTCTGTTTGTTCAGGCCCGGTTGCTTAGCAACAAGAGGGGGCCCTGACTCCAGGAGGGATTTTTAAGCTAGGCCAGTCCCTTCGAGGTTTGTGTCTGGCTTGCCTAGCCCCTCATCCGTTCTTCCCTGACTTTGCCTTTCTCCCTATTACATTTGGTAGCATCTAGAAAAATAGATTTGATTTGTCTGGAGGTCTGGTTTTATTGCTTCACCCAGTGTCCTCTTCTCCATTGGAGATTGTAGTCTGGGAGGAGTGAGGAATGAATAGCGTATGATTCCTTTTCTCAGCTGGCTCAGCTCAGGCCTCCAAGCTCATTTGTGAGCCTTTGAGCTCCAGTGAACAGTGCTCAGTTCTTCCCAACCACGCACACACTGAAATTACTCCAAGCACAGAGCCTTCTGGCTAACAGTTTTGTCCACCCACAACCCTGTGGGTTGGGTTGTATTTTTACTGCCAACCTTGGGCACAAAATGAAGGAAGAGACCAGGCTGCTCACCTGGCCAAACTGGTCCAGTCCCCAGGTGAGTAGCTCATTGGCTAGGACAACACTTGCCCTAAAGATGTGTATTTTGAGGAACAAATAGGGGATTGGATCATAAGTAAAAGGAGTGGAATTTAAAGTCGAATCTGGTTCGATAAGTGTGAGTTTCTTGAGCTCTGCGTGGGAATTGAGTGTGGATCCTGAAATCTTACTGCTAGAAATATTAAAAGGGCAGCAGGATGCCTGGGAGGACTGAGGAAGGACTAGGAAGAGAGGCAGAGGATGGATGCCCTTGCTATTTTCTTCTCTTTGGTGCTTTTGAAAAGGTCTTAGCATCAATGTATTAGTCTGCTGGGGCTGCCATAACAAAGTACCACAGACCGAGTGGCTTAAACAGCAGAAATCTATTTCCTCACTATTCTGGAGGCCAGAAGTCCGAGATCAAGGTGTTGGCAGTGTGGGTTTCTTCAAAGGCCTCTCTCCTTGGCTCGCAGGTGGACACCGTCTCTCTGTCTTCATGTGGTCTTCCCTCTGTACCTGTGTCCAGATTTCCTCTTCTTATAAGGACACCAGTCATACTGGATCAGGGCCCACTCTAATGACCTCATTTTAACTTAATTACCTCTTTAAAGACCCTATCTCCAAAAACAGTCACATTCTGAGATACTAGGGGTTGGGATTTCAACATAAGAATTTAGTGGAGGGGACACAATTCGGCCCATAACAATCAAGATGTTCAAGCTGCACTGTTTATAACTGGAAACTGTAAATATCCATGAGAAGGATGATTAAGTAAGCTATAGCTTCTCACTCCATGAAATGCTACGCGGCAGTCAAGACAGTATCCACGATGCCTCACCCCCATTAGGATGACAACTAGCAAAATTACCCCAGGAAAAAATATGTTGGCTGGAATGTGGAGAAATTGGAACTTTGAGCACTGTTAGTGGGAATGTAAAATGGTACAGCCACTGTGGGAAACAGTGTGACAGTTCCTCAAAAATTTGAAAATAGAATTACCATAGGATTTAGCAATTTCACTTCTGAATATACCCCCAAAAGAATTGAAAGCAGGGACTCAAAGAGATATTTGTGCACCCACGTTCATAGCAGCATTGTTCACACTAGCTCAAACCCAAGTGTCCATCAATGGGTGAATGGATAAGCAAGATGTGGTGTACACATACAATGGAGCATGGATGAACCTTGAGGACGTTATGCTGTGTGAAATAAGCCAGTCACCAAAAGACAAATATCGTGTGATTGTACTTATTTTAAGGTCTTAGAGTAGTCACAGTCATAGAGACAGAAAGTAGAAGGGTGGTTGCCAGGGGCTGGGGGACGCAGGGAATGGGGCCTTAGTGTTTAAGGGGTATAGAATTTCAATTTTGCAAGATGAAAGGAGTTCTGGAGATATTTGGTGGTGATGATAGTGCAATATTATGAATATATTTAATACCCCTGAACTCTACCCTTAAAAATGGTTAAGATGGCTTTTTTTGAAGAAGAAGAAGAAGATTAGCCTTGAGCGAACATCCACCGCCAGTCCTCCTCTTTTTACCGAGGAAGATTGTCCTCAGCGAACATCTGCTGCCAAGCCTCCTCTTTTTGCTGAGGAAGACTGGCCCTGAGCTAACATCCGTGCCCATCTTCCTCTGCTTTATATGTGGGATGCTGCCACAGCATGGCTAGATGAGTGGTGTGTAGGTCCACACCTGGGATCCAAACCAGCAAACCCTGGGCCACCGAAGTGGAGTGTGCAAACATAACCACTACGCCACCAGGCCAGCCCCAAGATGACAATTTTTATGTTATGTGTTTTTTACCATAATAAAAATATTGGGAAAAAAAGATAGGGTTCAGGTGTAGTAATCTGGAAATTGTTTGCAATATTGTAATGTTATATATAAAAAAAGAACAAGGGGAAAATTCCATACTCATACAATATGATTTAAACTATATTAAAAGAGACACAAATTATTTTTTTTAAAAAAAGCAAAAACTAAGAGAAATACATCAGATGTACCTGTGGTTATGCAAGGTGGAAAGACAGTGATTTTTTTTCTTTCTAATTTTTTATATTTTCAAATAGTTTTTAATGAGCAACTATGATTTCTATAATGGACCTCCCCTGCCACTGAAATATATAATGTTTTGTCTATTTTGTTAAAGTTCCTAAAGCAGACTCTATTCTCTATTTGTTTTGCAGGTGGAGGATGCAATGCTGATGTTTGATAAGACGACCAATAGGCACAGAGGTAAGAACCCCAGTGGAAGAAGGTTACCCCTTCGTCCTCTCCTGGCCTCCATCTCTTCTTAGCCCCAGTCCCACAGACAAAAGGAATATTCCAGAATCAGGCAGGTGGAGTTGACTATCTGTTGAAGATCTGTATTAATGGAGGGCCACAGTAGCACAAAGAATCCAGGTACTGGACAGTTAAAAAACCATTTCCTTTTGGCTTGGGAGCTGTCATTTAATTATGCAGCCCCGCCCAGCACCCATGCGGAGGCAGCTTTGTAATCCTCATGTTCTTAGTCCTTGCTAAACCTCAGCGTTAACTGATGGAAGTGGAAATTATTCATACACTTACACAATTGAGTTCTCAAGTTGCGTTGAAGGAGGGGGTTTAGCAGCACACTGTCAATCTAAACAACCAAAAAAAAAGCCTTGTCATTTATTCTGTGCGTACAGAGATGGCAGATTTGCAAAAGCCTTCTTGCGCCTCTGGAATGTTCAGTGGGCATCTGCGCTTTCTTGTAGTTTCTCCTGTGGTCCCATGCCCCATCTGTGTTTCAGAAAATGGGGCTCATCTTGGGGGCTGTGAAGCCCTGAAATGGCACACAGAATGTTTTATGTTTGTGCTGTTCTTGGGAGAGGATCCCTGACTTTGAACAGATTCTCAAAAGGGTCTCTGATCCCCGCCCTGGCCCCCTGGCCCCCAAAGAGAACGTGTTGAAATGGTGGCTTTAAATGGAAAATTGGGCGGATCTAGAAAGTCCTTCCCAGAGGAAGCAGTCAAAGGCTATGGTTTGGCCTTCCATTCTCCTGTTCTCCCAGAAGATCCTGGTTTCTGGGGTTCCTGTTAACGGGGCGTTAATGAGCAGAGCTTCCGAAGGTGGCAGGAAGGAGGCAGGAAGTGGTGTTTAGAGAGAAGGAGCCGAGTGAGCGGTGTTTCCTTGCCACTTGGATGGCGTTTAGTTGTTTCTCGTGTTGTTTACATTCTGGCTGTCACCTGTGATTAGAAGCAGTTATCCAGCGCTGACTGTTTGTCTCTCCGATTCGGAGCAGGCAGGCTGAGTGAAAGGGAGGACGGAGCGGAGGGGGAATCATTGGTGGGGGCAGGTGGAAGAAGGAGGGGGCCGTCCTGAGTGTGCCTGGTAATCCGGCTTCTCATGCGTCCATCTACAGCATCCTCAAAAGGGAAAATGGAAGATTGGGCAGAAAATTAGGATGTTGGTGGTGTATATTGGGAAGGGAGGGGGAAGGGTGGAGGGTGAAGAGGAGGGGGAGGCAAGGAGAGAAAAGCAGAGCTTACAGGTGTAGAATGATTGCCCTTGTCCTCTCCATGGCTCAGGAGTAGTGAGAGGGAGAGGAAGGTGGTGCTGGTGATGGGCAACTCATGGTTATCCTCCATCACCATCCACATTGTGTCCATCTGTGTGGTTTCCCAGGCAACTGCTTCCCCAGGCATCGTCTCATTTGATGTTCACAGCAGCCCCAGGAGGGTTGTTGTGACTTTGGGAAAAATCACTTAACTTCTCCTATGCTTCAGTTGATTGATCTGTAAAATGGGTGTAATATTAGTACCTGCCTATAGGATTGTTGGGAGCATGTGGTGCCAAGCACATCATCTATGCATGAATGTTACCTTTTATTGTTATCGTTATCATTATCGTCACCTTCTTTTTGTTGATGAGATAACCAAAGCTCAGAGAGGGTAACTGATACACCCAAAGTCAGAGTAGGGACCGAGGCTGCTGATTTCAAATTCTCCTCTTTCTCTCTTGTCTCCACATGGGGATGGGTTTGTTCAGAAGAGTGTTTCCGTCTATTTCGTTTCGGCGTAGGCGAGGCCCGTCTGAATGTGGCCCTAGTATTCAGTGTTAGAATTCAGAATCCTGCAAGATTCCTGAGCAGCTTCCAGGCAATATTGTTGTCATATTTTTTTTGAACGTCAATGAGTGAAGGTATTTTTGGTCTCCTGCTCTGTGTTGGGCCCTGGATTGGAGGACGTGATAAACCATCTCCTTCAACCCTCAGAGCTGCGCTAGGAAAGGGGGCTGTCATTTGAGGGACCTGAGAGGGCCGGTGACTCTCAGAGGTGGATTCACACTAAGGACCTTGGGATCCCGGGCATAGCCCCAGAGGAGGTGCCAGGAAGAGTTCTCTTTTATTTCTGATCCAGCTGCCTGCTGCTATGGGTGAAGCCTCTTGCCTTTTTCCAGAGGTGCTAGGTGCAGTGAGGGGGCCGCTGTCCCTCTGTAACTGGGTGAGGAAAGCGTTTCCTGTTGTGAGGTGGGGGAGATCCACTCTGACTGGCCAGTGCTCAGAGTGGCCTCAGGGACCTCACCGCTTAGTCTCCCAGGTCAGGAGCTCTGGTGGGCATCGGCAGGAAGAAGGGCGGGCGGAGACCCTGGTACGGGCACGGTCCTGCCCCCAGCCAAGGCAGGACCTTCTGCCCTGCCGGAGTTTAAGATTCCTGCGGTGGATGCAGGACCCGTGACATAATTCGTGGAGCCAAAACGAGATGAAAGGCAGGACTTCTTATTCAAGAATTATTAAGAATTTCAAGAGGACAGCAGAGCATTCAACCCAGAGTGAAGCCCTTCTGAGCATGGGGCTGTGTGCGACTGCGCTAGCCACCCACCCACGAAGGCAGCCTCAGTGGATGCAGCCTGCGGGGCCGCAGTCCGATGCTGGTGGGGTGGGGAAGAGACGGCGTGAGGGAAGGTGGGCCTGGAAGCTTCAGTGATGAGCTGACACCCTGCCTCCACCTTCCTCCTGCACAGAAATCTGTGCCCCACCCCGTGTTCTTTCTGTGCAGGTGGGGGCTTTGGCCAGGACATACTTCCCAAACCTTCCAAACAGCTGTGGAGGGGTTTCTTTTTGAAATGGGTGATAAAGCTGGGGTAAGAACTTCAGTGATTCAGAGCATTTAGGGGAGGAAAGAATTTAAAAAAAAAAAGAACACATCACAACAGAAGCACAAATCATATATATGGAGCAAGTGGGCCCCACATCCCTGGCCTGATGGAATGTGCATTTGGAATCAGGCGATAAGCACCGGAAAATAAAATCCTCTTGCAGCCACCTTGCCCCAACCTTCCCTTCACCTCCCCAGCTTCCTGTTTTCCATTATCTTATCAAGAGGAAAGTGCAGCAGTGGCAGAAGTCGGGGACACCTCTCTGGTTGGCCCTGCCTCCAGCTTTCCTCTTAAAGAGACCCAGACCATAAACCGCTCTGTGTCGTCACAGCACTTGCTAAGCTCTTCTCATCCAGCTTCTAACCTAGCCCCGCTGGGCAGCTTGGGGCGTTGACTGGTCCTCATCCCCAGGCCTTTTGAAACCCACTTGTGTGCGCTTGGAGCTATGACAGCTGCTGTTCAGGGACAACTACGTGGACTGAGCCTGGCCTTGTAGGAGTCAGGTGGGCCAGGCTCATGGGATCCACTCCGGCCACATTTGCTGTTATGAGCCAGAGGTCAGGGCAGATTTTCCAGACCTTGCCCCACAGTGGCCACCTCGTGCCCCTGTCCCCTGTTGGTCCCTAGGGACAAGGGTGGCCCTCAGTTACATCTGCATGGCAGTTTGCTCCTCCTGCTCACAGAAGTACCAGCCTGTGTTTCCACCTGTTATATCTGCACTTGGACCTCACTAGCACCGTGGGAAAGAATCCAGGCGACGGGAGACAATGAGCTCTCCCAGGATGTGTGTCCTCACATCACGGAAGCAGGAAGAAGGTCATTCAGCATCTGACTCACATAGAAGCCTGGAGCCTTCCCACCCTTCCCCTTAGAGAGATCTCCTTCCAGCTTCTGCTGCCCACTTGATGCCTAGCCGGGGGCCCATCCCCTAACCTCTCTGGACCCCTCAGGCCTCCTCTGAACAGTATGTGAACTGACACTGATGAACTTCAGGACCTGAAGTATGTTCCTGGCGTTTAGCTTTTTGTCCAAGATTAATTCCTTTTTCGTTTTTTTTTTTTAACCAGGGGAGGGAGGGGGCAGTTGTTGCTGGTTGGTGGGGTTCCCTGAGATGAGGATTAGGATGCAGGAGCTTCCTTAGGGAGTGCTCCTTTTTGTGTGTTTGTTTTTGGTGAGGAAGATTGGCCCTGAGCTAACATCTGTGCCAATCTTCCTCTGTTTTGTGTGTGGGATGTCTCCACAGCATGGCTTGATGAGTGGTCTAGGTCCATGCCTGTGATCCAACCCGTGCACCCTGGGCCACTGAAGCAGAGAATGCTGAACTTCAACCACTACACCACCAGGCCAGCCCCCCTTAGAGAGTGCTCTTGATGAGGAGTGGGCAGAGGGGGAAGCTGACCTGTGATGCCCTGGGGAATTCTGAAGATGAGGTGGTCCTTCAGCTGTCCCCAGTTGGCATGAGAGGACCAGCCTTTCTGCCTGTATGTTGTTCAGTCATTGGATGCAGCCCACGCTGGTAAGTGGATGTGATCTTGGGCTTGTACTGAGGAAATCCTGGAGGGGACCAACAGCTGGGGCCATCTTCCAGCAGCACTTCCAACAGCTGGGGAAGATGTCCTTCATTCCTGAAGGGGGATCTGGCATCCCATCCCAGCACACACCTTGGTGGTACGGTGGGTTCTGTGTTAACCAGGCCATGTTCATACTCTCCATAGAAACAGCCAACGCTTTCTGAGCGTTTCTATACCAAGTGCTTATGGAAGTGCCTGCACATACTGTTGAATCTTACGACAAACAGCCATTGATGAACAGAACCGCCCAGAGTCACGCACTAGTCACAGCAGAGCTTGGACGTAAACCCAGCCTGTCCGACCCGGAGCCCGTGCTCTTAGCCACTCTGCAAGCGCAGTGCTAGACAGTAGTTTAAAGCAAGGGCGTTGGTGACTTTAAGGGCTTCAGCACCTCTTCGTTATTTATCCTTCTCCACACCAGCCCTGCTTGCTGGACTACGCTACACCTCCATTACCAGATGGAGAAACTGAGGCACCTTGAGTTTCGAAATGCCGCATAGCAGGTTCCTGCAGCCAGGCAAGGAGCTGAGCTATTGGTAGAAGCTTCCTTGGCCCTGCCCATCGCTTCATTTTATGGCCTTCCATGAGATTATTTGTGCCCAAGTGGAGAGAGAGAAAGGGTGCCTTTCCAGTCTCCTGAGTCATTTCATTTGCTCTCTAAAAGTTGTTAGAGGTGGTCTGACAAATACTGGGCGGATCATCAAAGGATTTAATCATTGGGGAAAAGTGTGTTGCTTTATCCTTGCAAAACTCAGATAAGATCTTGAATTCAGCATTAGGTATTGATTAGGTGGGGCTGGAGGTGGGAAGGGAGGGAAGCAACAAGGTGCTGTCCTTTTAATTCGCTCTTTGGTTGGCGGGAGGCTGGTTGAGAGCCAGAGGGAGGAAGGGAGGGCGGAGCGGTTCAGCTCTCTCCAGTCTCCCCTCATCAGCTGTGTTTGAGAAAGTAGAAGGTGAGGATGTTGGTTGCTGAAATACACCTCACTCTGAGCCTCATTCCACAGGACGCTCAGCTTCCCCTCACCCCCGACCCCGACCCCAGAGCTCTAGGTTTGTGAACCCTGCACTGCTGGGTCCCTCCAGGCCTGGCTCATCAGGGCTGGGTGGTTGGGGGCCCAGTGGAAAATGAGCTGGGTGTCTTTGAAGCTGATCCGATCGCCTGGTGAGGGTCAGCTGGAAAGGGAATGGTTTCTGGCTGAGTACAGAGGAGAGACTTAGAGACCCGCCTTCTCACTCCCTGTGGCTTCCATTACCCAGCAGGCCTGTTTGCTCCGGAACATTGCCAGGGGCGAAGGAACAGGATACACTGAGAGAAAAATAAAGATCAGCGTGATAGATGACTCCTCTCCCAACTGCTAGCAGTCACTTATTAAGTGCAACGCTAATGGCTTTGGAGAGGAACAGCTCTGACACAGTCCCCATCCCGACCTCAGCCCAGGATGGCGTTGTGAACCTCAGAGAGCACCATCACCAGCAGCCCCCTGAACAAAGAGTCCTTTCTCAGGGTGAATCTGGAGCTATGGAGCTAGAAGGGTGCAGTGGTGGGCCCGTGCAGCCAGAGGGAGGAGCTTTCTGCGGGCTCACCTCAAGGGCGTGTGACTGAGCTTGGCTTCTCCCAGGAAGCTTGTGCAGCATCTCCATCCCAGAAAGCACTTGGCTGAAGTTGAAGGCCTCTGTAATTCGAGTAATCAGCTTATTTATTAAAATAGTGCCAGTAAGATGTAGCTGGAGCTGTGATAGAAGATAATGCTTTTCTAAGGAGAAAAAAACAGTTCTTCGTGGCCTGACTACCTGCCAGACACTCACTTTTGAAACTGACCTCTGAGGCCCAGACTGACTCTTTCATCTACACTAAAGGTGATTGAGAATCTCACTGTAATAATTATTTGGTTATTGGTGCCTATTTCCCAAAAAAGACGGTGGGAGCGTAAAAAGAGTTTCACAAAGGCATAAATTAAATTAAAAATAAAAAGGCATTGCTTCATTTGTACGTGTGGGATGTCAAAGATAATGTATGCATATTTTCCCAAATGAGATTGTAACATTCTGACTTTATTTACCTAGGGAAGGGGTTGGGACTCCACAACCTGTAATGTGACTGCGGCATGGAGGAAGGAGTATGTTTGACAAAGAGGATAAGTGCCTCTGGGTGGGAAGGGGTTGTTGGATGGGGTAACAGCATGCTAAGGGTTTGTGGAATTCCGGATGGTGATGATGAGGCTTTTGCTCTTGTGACACAGGAGCGTCTTGGAAATTACCAGTGCCCACGGTGGAGGTCTGGAGCAAGATTTGCTGCCCGGGTCAGCCTTACTGGGGTCGTGCCCTTTGTGTTTGCCCCGCCTTTCAAATCTGCTCTCTCATCTCTTGTGTTAGCTACTGGTCACACTCTACCCAAGTGTGAGATGTGTTAAGGGGTTTATTGGAAACCTGTAAACCAATAGCTGATAATTGTTGGTATTGATCTGCTCCTGAATTGGAGGCCAGTCGACGAGAAAGCTGCCAGTCTGTCATGGACCACTAACACCAACCATGGGTCTCAGCCGCACAGAGCTTTCAGTCTAGTCCCTGGTTCGATGTAGCCACCATGCATGCCAGCTGAGCTCTTGAATGCAAGCAGAGGTCTTAGATTGGGTGAGGTGATAATCGTGTTCCCACACTGGAGCGTTGTCAGTGTGGGCAACTGTTTAAGAAATACTGGTGAACCTCGTCTCTGGGATAGAATGTTCAGAAGCGGGTAGAAACTCAATATGATTGAGTCTCCTCCAGTCCACCCTGGATAGAAGAGACCTGGGGGTTGCTGAGGAGGGGCTGGCAGTGATGTGAACATTAATCTCTGCCTTTGAGCACTTGGAGAGCGTCTGCTGGAAAAGAGTTATGCACAGAGTTGAAGTTGGGCACACTTTGATGAGAACGGGGAAGAACTGCCAACAGTGGCATAAATGGATAGCCACTTGCCTCTCTGCTAGATTCTCAGAACCCAAGGTTCGGCGCTCCCAGCTGGGCTCATTCTAAAGCCGTGGCTTTATAAGGGGGTGGGTGTGCTTGTGTGCGCCCACCATGAGGGGTACACCCCGGACCTCTCCACTCCTTTGCAGAGCTTTGTCCAGAGGCAGTGCCACCTTGCCCCCCGACCCCAACCACGTCCCCAGCCCACTCCCCCAAGGCCTTGGGCCCTCCCCTGACCCATCTCAGGACCTCCTCCAGAGTCCCCTCGGCCTGTGCAGCAGTGGAGGGCGAGGGCGGGGAGTGGGGTAAAGAGCCGCAGCCCCCACCCTGAGCCATCTTTCAGAGACCAGCCCCTGGAGCTGTCTCCACATTTTATTTTCTCATTAAATAAACACCATTAGCCTTCCCGAGAAATTGGTGCAAACATGACCTCGCAAATAACCAATTAAAAGGGCAGGGTTGAAGGGGAATGTGAATTTGAAAACATGTAGAGGAGGCCATTAAAGATTCCCGGAGATCCCCCCGCCCTTGGCAACATCGATCTGAGCCCTTAATTTTATTTCTGACAGGAAAGCAAGGGCGCGCTTTAATTTTTCCCTGAGCTAACTGAATTCCGGGAGCGCCCCTTCCGCTGTCGCTGGAGATAGTAACCAGCCCGGGAGCGTGGTGTCCGCTCACCTGCTCTTCCTCCTCGATGTGGGGTCATACGAGGCCCCAAACACCCTGGCACCAGGGCTGGGCAACGGGGTGCCCAGCGTGGGAGGAGCCCTGTGAGCCAGGGGAGTTTGGCACCCTGGATGCGCTGTGGTTCCTTTAGCCCAAGTGTAAATCTTAAATGTCTTTCCTTTGGGATAAAAGCCCTGGCACCAGAAGGGTGGTGAGCTAATAGGTCTTCCTGCCGCCCTCCTGGCTATGGCCCGAGGAAGCAGAAAGGGAGTGGGCCCGGGGTCAGCCGCTTCATTGACCCAGAAATGGGTTTTGTAGAGAGGGACAATGGGGCCTTTGTGGTCCCTGTTCCCACAGAGGCTCAGGCTTTGCCTCTCACGACATGCTTGAAGATCTGGGTGAGGGCAGTGTGTGGAGGCCGCAAGAGAAAGGAGTCTTTGGCTTGGTGACTTGATTAAAGCACCCCCTTTTGTAGCTTCAGGGTGCTGCTAGGGGCGGCAGAGGGCTGGCCCAGGGGTCCCCCGAAGCCTGGGCGGCTGCCTCCTGCTGGACCCTGACTTTCCCGGAGGAGCCCCGCTGCTGTGTGGCTCTGGGCTGGAGCTTCTGTGTTGAGGCTTGCAGATCGGAGGACTGACACGTGCCGTCTGTGTGTCTCTGTTGCAGCGTAGGCTGGAAGGAGCCTGAGTTTGAGCGTTGGCCATCCTTGGTTTCAAATCTCAGCTTTCCCCTGGGTGTGATCTCGGGCAGGTTACTGAAGGACCTTGAGCCCCTTTTGGTTCCCTGGTGGAGGTAACACGCCTGCTGTGCAACAGGAAGTATGTCACCGGTAAAGTGCCCATGAGGAGTGGTCACTGCCCCGCGGCCTTCGTTCTTTCCTGTCCCCTTAAAGAAGACCATCAGTTTAACTCCTTTAGGCAAAGTAAATCTTTTTGAATTTTTAAGACCTTAATATTTAAAAATAGTTTTCCCCTCCCCTTGACACACAAAATAGATGCTTGCATGTGCGTGGAATATTTCTGAAAGGATTCCCGTAAAACTGGTAACAAAGAGTTGGAAAGAGTAATGGCTAAGAGCGCATGCTCTGGAGTCAGACAGCTGGTGTTTGAATCTAAGCTCTGTGACTTAATAGCTGTGTGACCTTCGGCAAGTTCCTTCGCCTCTCTGTGACTCAGATTCCTCATCTAGAAATAGGAATGATGACATCAGGTTAGCCTGAGGCTTCCATCCATTGATAAGCGTAAAGGACTTAACAGTCTCCAGCCACAGTGAGTACTCCACTATGTTTTATGCACAGGTACCTGTGCTCCTAGATGCAAATATGCATAAATAAAAAACGCCATTGGCTTCTGGGAAAGAGGGTTCACTGACCCAAGGTACAAAGATGTAGGAAAACTTTTTATTGTATACTCATTTACCTTTTGAATTTTTGTATCGTGTGCATTTATTACCTAGTCAAACATTTACTTTTTTAGTGTAAGCTTTTAAAATTCGTTCCTATTTGAATTGTAAATGTAGGGATATAACAACATGAGAGAATTTTCAAAAGAAAAAAATTCACCCCATCCCACACCCTAACACAATAACCGTTGTCACTTCTGCCTTGTTCCTGACAGATATGTAAATATTTTTAAACTTGGTTGTAATTACGGGGTTGGTACAGCGCGTGGGGTCTTAGCGTTTGTTGAGCGAGGTGTGGGCCCTGCCTCATCTGAGTTTCCCCCCTGCCGGGAAGAGGGCCCGAGGAGCTCAAGCAACAGACACGATCAGTGCAGCCGAGCATCCTTTGCCTCTGAGTCGCCCTCTGTTTTTTTCTTTCCGTAAACAGCTCGTTGCATAGATAGATGAGGATTTTCTGGGTACTTTCTGCTCTTCCCAGACAACTGCTATTAACAGAACAGCCAGACGGGCCCTGGTCTGTAGAGAAGTGCAGGGTGCTTGACTTTATCCCAGACCAGAGGGGAGAGAGGTCAGGATGGTGAAACTCTTCGTTTCAGGAGTTCAAAGTGCCTTTTTTTTTTTTTTTGGTGGAAGATTAGCCCTGAGCTAACATCTGCTGCCAATCCTCCTCTTTTTGCTGAGGAAGACTGGTCCTGAGCTAATATCCGTGCCCATCTTCCTCTACTTTATATGTGGGATGCCTACCACAGCATGGTGAGCCAAGTGGTGCCATGTTCGCATCTGGGATCTGAACAGGTGAACCCCGGGCCGCCGAGGCAGAACGTGTGCACTTAACTGCTGCGCCACCGGGCCGGCCCCTGAAGTGCTTTTTAATTAAATGGGGAAAAAAGCTAAGAGCATTTTCCTAAGTTATGATTAATAAACATGTGGGACCTTACACAGCATGGCAGACACAGAATCCTTTTCTGTGTCCCCATTGCTTACAGCTTACAGGCCAGGGCAAGCGCCCCAGTTAACGAAGCTCGTGAGGGATCTGGGCCATGTGACAGGGGTGAGAGCTTAGGTCTTAGAGTCACACTGCTGGGTTCAAATTCCAATGCCACCACTAATCAGCTGTGTGAGCTTGGGCAGTTGACTAAACTTCTTTCAACCCCAGTTTTCTCATCTGTTAAATGGAGCTAATGTTACTAACTCATGGATTCGTGAGGTTTAAGTGAGTTATGAGTGAAGCATCCGACGCTTAGGAGACTGTCTGTAAATGTTAACTGTATTGTCATCATAATAACTACTGTTATTTTTTTTTTAAAGATTGGCACCTGAGCTAACATCTGTTCCCAATCTTTTTTTTTTCCTTCTTCTTCTCCCCAAAGCGCCCCAGTACGTAGTTGTATATTCTAGTTGTAGGTTCTTCTGATTGTAGCATGTGGGACGCTGCCTCAGGACGGCCTGATGAGTGGTGCCATATCTGTGCCCCGGATCCGAACCCGGGAAACCCTGGGCCGCCAAAGCAGCGCGCACGAGCTTAACCACTCCGCCACTGGGCCGGCCTCATAGCTACTGCTATTTTACTAGTAATAAGCATAGTGTTACTACCATTGCTTAGAGAATAAGGCTAAGTTTTGCTGACTGGAGAAAATGTTAATGTTCTAGAGGGTTGTTGGCAGAAGCTGTACCTTTTCCAAGATGGGAGGGATTTGTAGGTTGAGTTATATCTTCCACAAAGACATATTGACATCCTGACCTTTGGTGTCTCAGAATGGGACTTTATGTGGAAATAGGGTCATTTAAATGTAATCCAGTTGAGATGAGGTCATACTGGAGCAGGTTAGTCCATTATGACTGTGTCCTCAGAAGAAGGAGGAATGTCACGTGACCACGGAGGCAGAGTGGAGTTATGCAGCCATAAGCCAAGGATTGCTGGCAACAACAGAAGCTAAGAGAAAGGCTTGGGACAGATTTTCTCATAGAATCTTCGAGAGAACATGGTCCTGCCAACACCTTGATTTTGGACTTGTAGCTTCCAGAACTGTGAGAGTATAAATTTCTGTTGTTTTAAGCCCCGCCCCAGTTTGTCGTACTTTGTTCCAGCCACCCCAGGAAACTGATACAGAGGGCAGAGCAGTGCCTTCTGGGGGACATGGCCCCTGTTGAGCGTTGTCTGCAGTCGCCTTTTCACCCTGCACGTTCCTGTCCACGTCACAGCTGCTCCCTCGGCAAAATTATGTGCAAGAGAAGTTAGAGAAGAGGCCTTTTACCTCACTGGGAACACAACCCCCAGATTCTGGCATAGTCCGTGCCTTGCCCAAATCTGATTTAGCCCAGACCCTGAAATTGACCTTAGGATGTTAAAGATGCTTTTTGGTAGCGAGAGACGCTTGAAGAACTCAGAGGTTTAATTTTTAAGTTCAGAGCTCACTCATTTCTAGGTAAGCCAAGGAATAAACTGATGTGCTTAGGAGTTCTCTGAACCCCCAACTCTAGGATTGCAAACTGGATGCATTAGATTCATGTTTCCAGCTGGTTCATTCAACTCAGCTATTTAGGAAATAAAAGGAAGGCTGAAAAAGAAGAAAGAAAGAAAGAGAAGGAAATCAGGAGAGCTCGTATGTATGACAACACAAACCTTGCCTTCCTTACATACCTGCCCCGAATTCCACCCTAGAAAAAGATGAGAAAGAAAACACCGCGAGACAGCGCTCAACTTCAAAACCTGCCAGACAGACTTCTTGATTTCTTTATGTTGTCCCAGAAACCCTTCCAGGCAGGAACATTTGCCAAATTCAACCCTAGAGTGAGATTCGGAGCTAAATTAATGCAGTGGAGGGTCAACCCCTGCAGATCTCCGGTCGCAGGAGGCCAGTGGCCCCAGCGGTAATGAACAGTTCAGCACGCACCTGACCGTGCTGCTCTCCATCCTCAGGTTTGGTCGGCCAACCAGGCAGGGCATAAAAGTATCTGCCGTGATTATACAGTGATCAAAGTTGTGCCCCTTTGAGCACTCCCTACAGATTTGAAATTTCTGCCTCAGTTTGCCACCCCCACCTTGATATCTGGAAATAATTGCAAGTGCCTCCTTCCTCCTGAACGTTTCCAGCCTTGGTTCCTGCGTCCCAGCACCCCAGGCAACGCCGGCGCCTCTGCACCAGAGCCACCGAGTGCGCAATGCTGACATCCGATTTATTATCTTGGAGCCTGGGCCGGTTCCTGGATGATTCATGACTCTGCTCTCCACTGCCGCTGGAGGTGACATCATCCATTCTGAGCCCAGAATAGACACAGAAGCAACAGTGGCCCCTGTCCTGTGTGTCTCTCGCCAGGCGGGGCTCCCTCCCATCTCACATGCGGCTGCTGAGTGGTGTGGAATGGTGGTGGACCAGAGAGCCCATCGGAGGTACCTCCTTAGCAGGAGGCCATCACTGTGTTTCGACTCTGTTATAGCTTCACAATAGGGCAGAGAAGGGAACTTTCCCACAGTTCACCTCTTCCCCTTCTGTTCCATTAGCTGGACTTTAGATTTCACTCATAACCCAAAGAGCTGCTGAACTCCTGTGGCCAACTTTGGTTTCCTTAGAGACAGAGTTGGTTGGGAAGCTCTGTGTGACATAAGTCATCCCACAGCCCAGCAGTAGACAGAGCATGAGAGGAATGATGGTTGTCGTGTCAGAGGTCTAGCCTGCATCCGTGGCTCTCCACCCTGGTTGCACATTAGAATCCCCTGGGGAGTTTTTAAAACATACCCACGTCTGGATTCCACCCCGGATCAATGAAGTGAGATTCAGAGATGGAGCCCCGGCATTGATAAGTTTCATCGTTCCCCCAGCTGAAGCTAGTGTGCATTCAGGGCTGGGAACTCCTGGGTCAGGTGATCTCCCAGGACCCTTCCAGCTTTCAGACCCACTGAGGCAGTGTGCTGACCAGATCTTGGACTCTGACCTGAGTCTGGGCAGTCTGGGCAGTGGGGTAGAGGGCCCTCCTTGGCCCGGTCCCTGGCTTATAAGCCCTGGGAGGATGAGAGTGGTTCTTTCAGGTGAGTGGCCTTTGGTGATCCATGTGGGGAGTGGGAAGTATGAATAACTACCATTCTCTTGTGCTGGTAGGAATTGGGTTCCCCCTACCAAAAATACCTTGCTGGCTTGCCGCCACAGTTACCATAAGGCCTAAAATGTTGATGCTGGTCTGCGGAGTCTTCGATGCCCGGCCCTTTTGTCCTCTCCAACCACGCTGCCTTCCTGGGCATTTCCTTAACAGGGCCACTCACACAGGCTGTTCCTTGGGCTGCCAGGAACAGTCTGTCTCTCGCTCCTGGCCAGCTCCTACTCAGCTTTCAGGCCTGGGCTTAAATGTCCTTTCCTTGGGGAAATCTTCCTGAGCCCCCAGACTAGGTCAGCTGCATTGATTATCTGTGCTACACAGCTCCTTGTAACTTTCCTTTATGGCACTTCTCAGTTCTTTCTTTCTTTTTTTCTGAGGAAGATTAGTCCTAAGCTAACATGTTGCCAATCTTTCTCTTTTTGTTTGAGGAAGATTAGCCCTGAGCTAACATCTATGCCAGTCTTCCTCTCTTTTATATGTGGGTCACCGCCACAGCATGGCTGATGAGTGGTGTAGGTCTGTGCCCGGGAACTGAACCCTGGGCTGCTGAAGTGGAGTGGGCCGAGCTTAACCACTAGCCTACCGGGCCAGCCGCATAGCACTTCTCAGTTGTTAATGATTGTGTTATTTGCTTTATTATTTGATTCTTACCTGTGTTCTCCCCTATTATGTCCCCAATGCTTGACAAGTAGTATGAAAATGACACGAGAGTGGGTGACAGATGGGCAGGCCCTCCTCACTTGGTCTCTGTTCTTATTTGGCTGAAAACTGAGCAAGGTGTCTGCTGGCTCTCCCCATCCAACTTCCTTGCTGTATGCTTCTCCCCCTGGCTGAGCCCTGCTCTAGCAGAGTGGAGGCGCATCAGCTGGTTTGGAGGATGGTGTGGGAGCTCTGGTGTTTTCTGGAGAGGGCTTCAGAGAACCGAAGAGATGCTTCAGGAAGGCTTCTGTTTTCCCAGCATCTAAGGAAGGAACAATTACCCAGCAAACTAGTGGGAGTTCCTTCTTAAGAGGAGGAAAAATGCCTTTGTTGTGATTGTAGCTGCCCTTTACAGCTGATTTGGAAGAAAGGCTGAAAATATTGGTTCCATTAAAAAAAAAAAGTCAGGGACTTGCCCAATGGTGCAGTGGTTAGGTTCACACGTTCTGCTTCAGCAGCCCGGGGTTCGCCGGTTCAGATCCCGGGTGTGGACTTAGGCACTGCTTGTCAAGCCATGCTGTGGTAGGCATCCCACATATAAAATAGAGGAAGATGGGCACGGATGTTAGCTCAGAGCCAATCTTCCTCAGCAAAAAGAGGAGGATTGGTGGCAGATGTTAGCTCAGGGCTAATCTTCCTCAGAAAACAAACGAACCAACCAAAAAATCAGTCCTGCTCTCCTCTGACCCACGATGCCTGGTTGCAGCCTGGTAGGCGGGGGGGAAGGTGCGCCTCAGCCGGAGGTCCGTACCAGGGTTTAAAACACTTAGGCGCTTTGCTCTCAGAGGCGGGTAGAAAGGCGTGTACTTACCAACAGATTTCTGAATTTCCTCCCCACTTGCAAAATCACTAGGCTTGGCATCTTAAGTCTTCTTTTAATTAAGTTGATTCACTTGCCCTGGGAAGATTTCCTGATTCAGCTAGTAGATTTATGTATAAACTTCTCTGGCAGCACCTGGCAATTTTTCTGAGTGACAATAAGGAAACGGAGCCTGAAAATTACGGTCTAATTTGCTCCCTCCCCGTGCTATGTTACCTTTTAAAAAATGGGTAAGATTTACAAAAGAAGCGTTCTATTTTGCCCATAGTACTTAATCCTGTTTCACAACAGAAATGTGTATCAACAATACCTAATAATTTCCCTTTATATATTTTTAGAACTCTGGCTTTTAATGGACAATTGAATCATTCCTTGGCGGATGGGAAATCATCTAATTGCATGTTTTTATTTATTGTGAATTTTCAGGTGTGTCCCCAGTAGAGATTGGTGAGCATATACAACATCATCAGAATAAACAACATCTTAATGAGTTTATGTTCAGGAGTTGCCACTCTTGGGTTGCATCACGACTCTGTGTGTGTGGTATGTGTTTGTGTGTGGGGGCGTACGGGGTGCACATTTGAACTGGATGTGGCTCTTGGTTAGTTTTTTAAAAAAATACACTGGAATCAAAGATGTTATAAAGGATCAAAATAGGAAAGTAGGTACCTGTATCTATTTTACTTTATTCTAGGTGTGTTGTTCCTTTATTATGGGACTAATTAAAATCCCCTAGTAAAATAAAGACTCGCGCCCTGGCCTGGTCAATTAGCAGTGTGAACGTTTCCTGGGTAGCATAAGCAGCTCCCACAAAGTGGTTTGAATCCTAAATGGCACCTCCTGGGTCCATTTCTTCTTTTCCCCTTTTAAAAGGTTCTTTAGCAAAACGTAGGGGGGTCAGACACGGCAGGTGGCCCAGCAAACCTTGCTGCTGCCAGGGCGGTAGCAGCTGGGGTGGGAAGGGGAGAGCAGCTGCGGCTGTGTTATTAGTCATTCCATGAAGAAATTGATTTGATAAATAATAAAGCAGCGAGGTTAGCAACACATGCTTGCAGGTCAGATGACTTCGATGAAAGCCCCCGCTTAAGTGTGTGTAATGGTTGGACAATATAGATGCCTTCTAAAAACATCCTGTTTTAAAATGGAAATTGGACTGTTCATGCAATTCTTAGCAAATACACCAAGACCATTACCAGAGTGAGCTTGGAAATCTAAAGGATGATCTTTCTATTTAATTTGTCCTCCACCCTCCCCCTTTCACATGATGCTTAAACTGACTTTGTTTCCCTGTTGTTCCCTTTTCATTTTGTTAACTGTTTTGGTTTGTAAAATGCTGTGCCTCGCACTGTCCTCCTTTATGATGATTTACTGCGTTGTTCTTATCTTTCACCTTAACTCCTTGATAAGAGCATTTTAAAAATGAAATTGCTACCTGACACTATTATAAAATCCTGGCTGGCAGCCAGGGGAGAAACAAGAGTTGGAGTGAGAAAAAGGAGAGACTGAGTTTAGGGAAAGGAAAGGTTTTTAAAGGAACCGTAGATGACGATGTTTTCCCCTGAATTCTGGAGGCATTTTGTGTGTGTGTGTGTTTGTGGTTTTAATGGAGCACTAATACAACTTTGCAGTGCCCCTTGCTGTTGCATAGTGGACCATGGGTGGGAAATGGGTGAATACCAGTGAGGGATTTGTTGGGCCAGGCTAACCTGCAGTGAAGGTGAAATTCACGCATATACGTTGCTGTGGATTGAAACTCGATGGGCGGACAGACAGATGGATGGATGGCATTTAACCACCTCCACATTTATATCGCACAACACATGTCCTTCCTAACTCCGGGCAACCCCATTCCTCTACCCTGCCCTACTCTGTTTAAGACAGTCACAGCAGCATCTCCTCTAGCTGCGGGCCTGTGGTGGCTGACCTGCCTACAGTAGGTGTGTGCTGCAATGGAAACTTTAGTGTTTGGCTGCATAATGTTTCTGAAGATCTCGATGTAGCCACAAAAGGCCCTGGTGATGGGGGCGCATCAGAAAATAGAGCTGTCTGAAGGAGCAGGTCGTTGAAATTCTAATACAGTGATTTAATGAACTCTCGTCTTTAATTCCTGTGACGTGGAGAAGGCAGCCTTTCTCTCCCCTAATGGAGCTTGTTAACCCATCTCTTTACTGACTGGTGCTTTTATTATTCTTATGACGACAGGAGAACTTATTATGTTAGAATAACAGGTTTCCCAAGTGCCTGGCAGAGAAGGGGAGCGTAATGATGCTGCTCTTTTCGTAAGAATCGCAGTGGCCTCTGGCTCGTCTGGCACAGGCATTATTAGATCTGAGTCTTCGGCAGTGCCATGTGTGCAGACCTGGCATTTATTGGGATCAGGGGCAGCGTGCAGCAGCGAGAGGGGCACAGATCCACCCCATCGGGGCTCAGACAGCCGAGGGGCAGCTGCTGGGTGCCGAGGCCACCGTGGGAGGCCCCTGTGTGTAGCTGGTGGTGCTGGAGCGACTATGCCCAATTTATCACACACCCCATGAGAATATAATCTGCCACCAAAATGACTGCTTTTGGAAACTGTCTTGTCTCTTTTGAGTCGAGACTGGAGACAACCAGACAAGGTTCGGTGGTAACGAATAAAGAAACATTACTTTCTGAACACAATCTTCTGTTACCAGTCACTTTTCAACAGACATTCAATCAAAATGCTAATAGCGGCGGCAACAGGGAACGCGGTTATTGTCATACTAATTGATTGGTTGGAGGGTGGGTTTTGATAAGTGCAGCTGAAGATTTCGGAAATATGATTCTCTTTAATTACAGCGACGCTAATAAAAATGAACAAATGATTTAATGATGATTTCCTGGGTAATGGCTTTAAAGATTTCGTTTGAGTTTAAAATGAGATATGGTGGAAATGCACCAGAAAAATAGGGCCCTGGTGGGTGGCCTTGCGTTTATCAAACCCAGGCATAGAGATTCAAATCTGGAATGCCTTTGGAAGGCTGTGTGGAGCCTGCCTAGACAAGAGCGATAGAGGCCTCTCCCAGTGGGCAGGGCTGGTCGGGCGATGGGTAGATTCCAGCTTGCAGTCATTGGCGTTTCCCGGGCTGGGTTGCACTGATGCAGCCGCAATGTTTGCTGTGGGTTTCCCTGGGCTGGCCAGGGCAGAGTGAACCCCACTGTACCAACAGGGGCACATCCATCCTGTGCTCTCGGGCTTCATGCTGCTGTCCCACCACCGCTCTGTGCTGGGCACCCTGTGTATTCCAGGAGCTGTTCTAGTTCCAGCCGTACTGCAGGGAACCAGACAGGCCAAATTCTAGCCCTCCTGAGCCCACCTTCTTTGGAGAGAAGGAACATAGATTGTGCCATGTCAGGCACTGCTGAGTGCTCTGAAGAAGATAAAACAGGCACATATTTGGGAGGGGGCCTAGGGCTCACTTTATTCAGGTAGGTAGGTGGCAGTGGCCTTCCTGAGGAGTAGCTGTTTGAAATGGAAGGCACCTTCAGGAAAGGCAGTCCAAGACAACAGTGAGCGCAAAGGCCCTGAGGTGGGAACGAATGTGGCCTGTCTAAAGGATGGGTGGACAGCTGTGGCTGAGAGGGAGAGCGGTAGGCGATGAATGAGAGAGGTGGGTAGACAGAGGCTGCATCATGAACGGTTTGTGAGCAGGGCCAGGGGTATGGGTGCCATTGGAAGCAGGTAAGAAGGGCAGAGGCTGTGATTTCTGCTCTAGAAAGATGCCATTGGCTCCTGAATTGAGGAAGGATGACAGGGCTGCACTTCTGGAAGCAGGAAGGCCAGTGGGAGTTCATTGCCCAGGTGCAGGTGAGAGCCAATGGCACCTTGGGCAGCGGCTGTAGCAGCGGGGGAGAGAGGCAGTGGCTCTGGGATGTTCTCATAGGTTGGATGTGGGTTATGAGGGGGAAAGAAGAGAAATCAGGGCTGGCTATAGGCTCTTGGGTTGAGCAGCTGGGCGGGTGGTGGTGCTGTCCAATAACATGTGGACTACTTTGGTGCAAGTACACATTTCAGGAGGAAAAATCAACACTTCTATTTGAAATTCCCACTGGAGTCTCTTTGGTAATGTGGTCTAGATGAAAATACAAAAAGTTCACCAAAGAACAGGTCTCTGGAGAATTAAAATAACCCACCCAATTGTTTTTGCATAAACCCCACTAAGGAAGGGATTGTGTCAGGGCATCCCCGAGTAGATGTTATTGTCAGTACAGCAGACAGTGAGACTTGGCGATGGGGTCAGTGGTCCCTCAACCCTTTAGTTTTTCAGCATTAAAATTCCCCCTGTGCAGCCATGTTGGCGATTCATCCAGAGAGTTTCTGGAAAGATGCTGCATCCAAGAATCAAAGCATCATTGCCTCTGCTGCCATGGGGACAGCAGATCCTGTAGATGCTCTTTGGTACCCAGTGTCATTCTCTGAGTGCGTGCCGGGGGGTCTGGGCTTCCTGTGAATGTCATAGGAAGACAGGCTCTGGGGCGCAGCCCTGACCACTTCCTACTTCCTCCAGCCCTCTGGATCTCTAAGATTTCAAAGACTTAGTCCATGAAGAGGGGCTCACCCTTTGTGTGCCTAACCCTGCAGATCATAGGTGCGGCTCCCTGGGGTGGGTACAGCTCTGACAAATTAATTGGTTAAAAAAAGGCAGAAATCAGATTTGCATTATTGGGGTGGGAGTGGGGGCTTAAATGGGGCGGAGAGGCCGGGCTAGCCTTCCTTTCAATTTGTCAAGCTTTCTTTCAAAAGATCTGCCAAAGAAGAAAGGGTAATTAATAGGCTTGAAGTCATTTCCGATGTGTCAGGATTTCTGCCTTGCTTCCAAGTGATAATGTTCGCCGGCTCCAGGCCTCTAGGGAGCCTTCCGTCTTATTAACTTGTCTGGGAGAAGCAGGGAGTGGGGACAGCTCGGGCCAGTGGGTGACAGGAAATAAAGATTTGTGGTGTGGTGAGCTGTAAACAGTAGGGCCAGAGAAGTTTGGTGTGGGGGGCTGGGCGGGAGAACGATGGCTCTCGCGCTCCGCTTCCACGTGAGCGAGGCCTGGAGCCTCCTGGGTCGGTGACCCCGGCTTCACCTGGAGGAGTCATCCAGAGAGACCCCAGGGAGGAAGTGCTTTTAACACGCAGATTTTGTGTGTGCCTCTTCACCCCTCTTCCTTCTCATTGTTCCTTTAAAAAAAAATACCTCTCACCAAAACAGTCTTTGGAATTCACAGTCATTATTCTCTTCAGCCCTGGAAGTTGCCTGCCCACGCATGGACCCCAAGCTCTTGACTCTTCCGAAGACAGAGTTGTTAGAGGGCATAGTTGTGAAAGGGCATGTATTAAGCACCTACTTGTGCCTGGCGCCGTCTGAGACTAGGCTGGTTATGTGGACCTGGTTCCTACCCTGGAGGGGTCTCTGCTCTGGGAAAACAAGCTCGTCTCCCTTTTTGCAGCAAATGGGTTTAGTTGCACAGTGCCCGCCATGGCCTTCCATCCGGCAAATAAAGTCTGGGTTGAGTGTGTGGGGAAGGAATCCTGTCTTCCCTTCATTTCTGGTGGGCTTCACCGCCGTGGCCCTCCTGCTGTGATAGCTCTTTGCCCTGTTTTCCACCTTGCCTTCACCCCTATCCTCAGCTGTAAAAGCATTCACCTTTCAAAATTAAGGGCTGGTAAATATTTTTTAATTGAGTAAAGGGATGAATGATGATGATAGTAACTATTAGGCACTGCTGAGGGCTCCTCATGTATTCTTGAATTTATTATTTACCACCTAGCCACTCCATTTACTTGATGAGTGGTTGATACTCAGAGAGGTTTAGTAATGTGACCAAGGTCACACAGCTGGTGTGAAGTGGAGAATGGGATTTGAACCCAGGAATCCTGTTTGACAGTAGCTCCTTGATCCCCTAGTTGTCTCCTGCGATTGTGCTTAGGAGCATGGCATCCGTAGTTGGCAAGGGTATTTTAGCTGTTGTTCAAGGCCCAGCTGAGTGGAGAAAGGAAGTTAGGCTTGGAGACTGTCCTTTGGTGGGTCAGCTAAGACCTGGGAGTGGCCTCAGAGTGGTTGGAGGCTGGCTGATGCTGGAGCAGGGGCTGCAATGTCAGTGGCCACGGTCACCCATGAGGGAGGGGGAAGCCGGCCTGCCTTCTCCCCTGCCCCACCCACAGCCGTCTGCAAACGCTGTCTTTTTGGAGCCAATTAGGAGAAATCTCAGCAGGATGGAGAATAAATGCCGAAGACAGATGCTGCTCCTAAGTGCAGCCAGCGCAGGGGAGGGGGCTTGCCTGGCTGAGTGTAGAGCTGGATTTGGTGACTCTGGGTGGCAGCTGGCAGCAGGAGCTGGCAAGGCCTGGAGGCCAGCGTGGGCAGGAGAGCGTCCGGGGACGGATGTGAGCACATATCTCCTTGATTCACACCCGTTTGGGCCTTTTCCTCTTTCTTATTTGTTGCAAAAGTGCTTAAGAAGTAAAAGTTGAGTTAGTGTAGGAACCTGGGGTAAATAATGCCGGCTTCAGCTGAATACAAGCTGTTCCTCACACTCTGTGCTTTTCATTGTTTAAAATAGCAAGGTTTGGATTTTTTGGGTCATAGGGAAAGAACACGATGTCTCTTTTTCTCTTCTTTAATTTTTTTTTCTTTTGCCTCTTTTTACCTTTTCTCTTCCAAAAGGGATTTTTGGGCCAGAAACGAAAGTTAAGCAGAAGTCCAAATGCATCCTCTGTCTTTTCTTCCTAATTCCCCCCCCTTGTTCTCATCTCTCCAGATGATGTGTTTGAAGCCTGGCTGGGAAATTTTGGAAATTTTCAGCCTGGGGAAGAGAGGAGATGCGGGACCTTTTCCCTTTTCCTGGGAAACCTTGGAGTGGGATTAGGAAGTTAGCACATCCTAGATCTACACACACGCGCCCCTCTGCCTCTCACTGATTAAACCCACACTACAGACGTCTTCCACCCCGGCCTCACCTCACGAAATTATTTAAGAGCCATTTTTTCTATTAAACCAAAGAGTGGGAACTGATGGGGAAAGGGGGGTGTTCTTGGAAGATAGAATTAAAATGTGTTTATTGCACTTATTAAAGAGAAAGAATGGTTATTATTCACATGAATGACCTCCTGGTGGTTTGGGTTTTGTTTTTTTTTTTTAATATTTTTCTGTTGTTTTATTTATTTATTTATTTATTTTCCTTTTTCTCCCCAAAGCCCCCCGATACATAGTTGTATATTCTTCGTTGTGGGTCCTTCTAGTTGTGGTATGTGGGATGGACCTCAGCGTGGTTTGATGAGCAGTGGCATGTCCGCGCCCAGGATTCGAACCAACGAAACACTGGGCCGCCTGCAGCAGAGCGTGCGAACTTAACTACTCGGCCACGGGGCCAGCCCTGGTTTGGGTTTTTTGAAGGATTTTTTTGTTGGTGTATTCACAGTGGTTTATAACTCACATAGTGGCTCACCTCCGTGGAGCACCGAGGGCTTCTGCAAGCCGTGGACTCAGAAGGAATCTTGTCTGCTTATTTTGGTGCCTGTAGGTAAACCAGGAGGGGCCAAGGGGGCAGTGGTATCTCTCAGACTAAAGAAAGCCTCCTGCTTTGAGGCTGAACCTGAGTCCCAGGGTTAGCCTTTCCTGTGCGACTCTCCATCCTGAATTCTCCCTGCTCACTTGTCTGCCTATTAGAGACAGGCCCTCATCGGACTCGCCTGGGCTGCAGAAGCCGATTGGCCACAGACTCCTGACTTGGTGTGTACCTCGCTGCTTGTTGCTGGTGGGTGGAGAAGGCACACTGGCTGCAGCCCGGGACGAGGTGGCAGGTGGATTGGAAATTAGTGTTCAGCCAAGGGTAGAAATCGGGTGCGTGAAGAAAACTGGTTGCTGTGTTAAGTCTGTCGATCCCAGGATGCACCCCTGGGTCACCCGTGTGCACACAGGCGCGTTCTCCGACCCTCCCCTCCCCCACTGCCATAGCCCATCTCCCTTCCCCCACCCGCTGCTGAAATCTTAGCTTTCAAGTGCAGGTGGTGAGGTTAATAACAAGACATTTCCCAGTTGGCCCTTTGCTAGAGAGGCTTCTCCCTGGGCTCTGAAGGAAAGGAAGGGATTTAAAGGGACCACAGACATCAAAGCTGGAATCAATGGTGTCCACTGCAGGGGGCAAGGGTTGGCTGGGAGGTGGTTTTATACACTGACCGCTCCTGTGAAAAGAGTGGCTCAGGCAGGAGTTGTGCCCTGTCCCCCACAACCTTCTCACTCCCTTTGGCTGGAGTGCCTATGCCAGGCCAGCCAGCCTGACTTTCCTTAGATCCTTCAACTTCCCGAGGGACTGACTTCTCCATCCACCTGCTGCACAGGAGCTGTGCTTTGATGGAGAGAGCCTGGGACCCAGGCCATGTGACGTTCACTGTTGCCCCACGACTGGCTACACACTGGGGCGCTGTCCCCCACCCCACCTCCTCACTGGACCCTCAGACCTTCATTCATGAGGATTTATTGCTAATGCCATGGAGTAACCGCATAACCCGTGGGGGAGTTTCAGCAGTTTAATTAAAGTTCAGATCATGTTCACTGGTCTGTAATTCCTAACTGCCTTTCGGAGAGGGTCCTGGGAAGCCCGGCTTGGCTTTCTGCCTGCTTTGTGTCTCTGAGCATGGAGGCCAGCCAGCGGCACTCCCCATGCCAGCCCCCTAACTCCACACCCTGGGTCTTCTGCCTCACGTGCTCTCTACCCTAAGCCTGAAGTAATCGGGCCAGATGCTAGGTGTCGCCAATCTGGTCCTGCCTCATCTTTGGAGGTCTTAGCAGGTGGGCTTTCCTGAGCCCTGCGTGTCTGTGTAAGCCCTATTGCCCAGTGACAACTCTCTAGGTTAGAGATAGTCTTGTGTGTTTCCTTGACTTCACAGAGAAGCTTGGTGTTTCCCATGTTTCCACAGTCAGAAGCAGTTACAGGCCTGGGGCCCCTCTGGCCTTGAGCCTTGCCCTGCCTGCTCTGCACCCTGACCTGGGAGACCCTTGTTCTCAGCTGTGATGGCTCATCTCTTACAGCTTCAGTTCATGTTCGTATCGTCTAGCATTGTACATGCTTGAGCATTAGAAGGCACCGTGTGCTTGGGTACTTTTAGAAAACGTGAGGGGGACGTGGATTATAAATAACTCGGTGATCACATGACTGCTGGTCCACCTAGCATCCGTAGACTCGGGGAGCCAGGCTGTCCCACGTTCTCAGTGCTTACGCAGCTTGACCTGAGAGTCTTCTCTTTTGAGGAGCTGCTACGGGTCTTTGAATGAACTCTTTATCCCACCAAAAAAAGAGAAAGGATTGGAATGACTTGTAAAAAATTTTTTTGTTGTTTTAAGAATTTTGAGCACCCCTGGGAATAATGGCAGACGCCTGGTAGATTGAAAAGAGGGATCAGAAATTGCTGGATTGGAAACGCGGCCTTTTGTTGTCTGTCCTCCAGCCAGCACACTCCCCCCAAGGCCACGCTCTTAGTGGCTCCTGTGTTTCAGTTGAGCAGCCCTGAGTGAACTGGACGGATGGGCAGACAGAATGCTGAACTGGGGGCCGCGGAGGAAGCCAAGGCTCCGCCGGCTCAAAATTACCCATTCGAAAGCTGTTTGGGAAGCCAGAACGAATGTTGGCATCATCTTTCACTTGTGCAGTTTTTCAAAATTCAGCCACAGGTCTTCCTGGAGCCCTAGCCGGGTTTTGATTTCTAGGCTGGGATGAAAGATGAAAGAGACGTTTATTTGGTAGGAGGGGGGATTGGGGCATTGAACTGCTTTTAAATGATGTAAAGAAACCCTTTCTTCTCGCTCCTTTCTCACTCCTGCTCTGGTGCTGACTTTGAAAAACCTTCCTAGAGAGGCTGAGAGATGGGGCGCTTTCTCAAGCCGCTTTCTGAGGTTGGATTTTTGAAATACACTGGAAATCTATCTCGGCTCAGAATCATCTGTTGGTTCTCATCACGGAGGGGCCGCGGGGAGGGTGCACAGGCAGCCCAGCCGGTGGGCCTTTGTGGCCGTCCCTCCTCCTGGCCAAGAGATAAGTGTTTGAAAGTCTGTTTATCGCGAGAGAGCAGCATGTGTGGTCAGAGAGGCGGCAAGGAAAGAGCTGGAGGCCCTTCTCTGATGGATGGGTAGCAAACTTTTCTTGTGAAGCACAGGAAGCCCACAAGTTTGTCTTTTTCAAGAGGTGAGAAAATGTAAAGTGAAGCTCCAGAGAGATAAGTTTTTTCAGTCTGGTGCTTCATGGAGCCTTAACGATTCTAGGAGGGCCCTGCAAATGGCACAGACCTCAAATCCACCCCCCCCCCCCCCGTCCCCCTTTATGGGCTCCCTAACTAGAGAGGTTTGCAAAGCTTAAGGGGATTAATGCTCTTTAAACCTCTGCACTGCTTCCTGCTCCTCATGGGATCCGGGTGCTAATAAAGATGTACCAGCTTGGAAAGGCTGGTAAACACTGCTTTGTTGCCATGGCAACAGGCGAAACAAGAACGAAGCCGAGTATTGCTAACAAGAGTCCTTATGATCAAGAGTTTAAGGAGAAAAAAAAAGGTTCTTAAAAATGCAGAGAGTCTTGGCGAGGTAATTAGACTTGGTGCTCTCAAAGTAAATTTATAGTTTTACAGAGCATTACTGGAGTGCCTTGTTGCTTGCAAAGTCACCCTCCATCGAGTACCAGGAACAGCATCACCTCTAAGAGCTGCCAGCATCTGCTGCCAGTTGCTCTGGTGAGGCTGGACCCATGTCCAGAGACACCCTTCCTCTCTCTCCTCCTTAGCAAGGAGTGGCTGTGGATGTTCTCTTGCTGGGGAATTGTTGACAAGCTCTGCTTCCTGTCTTCTTGAAAGGCAGCTCTGCACTTACCTTCTACCTGGGTCGTTATTGTTATTAACAGCGATGACAGATGAGAGCTAACGCTTACCGGAAAGTGCTCCCTGTGCCTGGGCGCTGGGCTCAGCACCTTCCTTCCTTCATCTCACTGCACCTTCCAGCCGACCCTGTGCCATGTGGGAGTTATTGTGCCCATTTTTAAGATGAGTAAACAGAGAGCTTAAGGCACTCACCCGTGGGGATGCAGCCAGCCAGGGCAGGGTTGGGGTTTGAACCCAGGAGTGGCTGTATAGTCTGGGCTCTCTGCCCTGGACCGTATCTTTATAGCCCTGCTTCCAGCCCTCCCCGCCTGCTGCCGTAATTTTCATTCCTGAGTCATGAGCAGCTCCTGCAGCCCCTGCTGAGATCTTCTGCCCAGACCTGCCAAGATTTCCCAGGGAACCTAGGACTTGCTCTCATGTTCCTTCCCTCTGTGATATTTGGGCACTGTGCTGAACTTCTTGGGGATGCTTATGATTCTCATGTGGATTTTAAAGTTCTGGGGACTGTGGGTGAGAAGTAGAGCAGTGTGGAGAGGTGAGGTCGCTAGCCTGAGATGCCCAGGCTGCCCCACTGACCACCAACCCCCCACCTCCCAGGTAATGGTGCCCAGCTGCTCAAGCCAAACCTGAGGCTTTGTCCCGGACCCTGCCTCCTGCACATGTGGCCTGTCTGTCCAGTCCACCTCTGGATTACCCTGTCCTGTGCATCCACCACCATGCCCATCACCTCTTTCCCTGGCACCTGCTCCAACTCTCAGGGAACTCCTGCCTCCAGGCCTGCCCCTCTCTGATCCATTCAGGGGGATTTTTCTGAGCTGTGATTCTGATCATTCCGAGTTTGGCTTCCCAGCCAAGCGCCTTAGCATGGCCTCCAAGGAACCATGCCTGCCTCTGCCCTCCATCGGCCTGGCTCCCTGCCTAGTCTGTCCTGAGCCCTTGCAGTTGCTTGACCACCAGGATCTCTCTCAGCTCTTGCACATGTTAATCCCAACCCGCCTTTCCTTTGGCAAACTCCTGAGGGTCTCCAGGACCCAGGCTGCAGCCCACCCCTCCTCCCAGGCTAGATCGGTGCCCCTTCCTCTCTGCTGACCCCTCTGAGCATTCCTTTGTCATCATTTGCTCATGCTGTCCCCCACCCCCGGCAAATCCCCCATGGTAGCTGTCAGGACCCTCAGGTAGGAGACCAGGTTCTGTTCCTCTTGGTGTCCCTCGTACCTGGGACATAACAGGGACTTTTGTATGCGTTTATTAACTAGAGGAACCAGAGTGTATATCCTCTCCAGGTTGCTATGGCAACAGATTCCACAGCCCTTGGGGGTCCCCAGGTGACACAACTACCCTCCTCTGACCACCTGGAGTCCCGCTCCCCCTGCAGCCAGGACAGGCTACCCAGCCTCAGAACCACCACTTCCTGTTGTGCGTGTTCCAGTGGGGCCTGGAGACCACGCCTCAGGCGCTTTACACCCTTGGCGGTAACGGTAACGCATTATCTGAGTTTTGTTGCTTGTAAATTTCTTTTATACTGATCAACTTGAAACTGGATTGGAATTGAATGTGGCTGCTGTCCAGTATCCATCAAGAACACGATGGTAAACATTTCATGTTTTTTTCCTCCTCCTTCCCCACAGTATCAGTTTTCTTATTGAATTTGGGAAGCAATAGCAATTGATGAAGTTGCAGCGGAGCTTGCCCTAAAAGGAAATGATTGATAATCCGTTTAGGTCTGCGTGGCTGGCTTCCCCCTCCTGATTTCCTTGGCCACTTTTTCAATTACCCACTGTATTTAGCTTGGTTTGCTCGCCGTAACTCATTTCCCCTTCCTCCAGGATCTGCGGGGAAGTTGTAATGTAATGTTGGAGTAGTGACATCTAATTATTTCCCTGAGAAACAGTTAGAAATGCAAGCATACATCTTCCTCGAGGTGGACAGACGAGAGCTGTGGGGCTGTGAACCAGAACACGTCTGTCCCAGCACATCAGTCCCTGGAGAATCAGGAGGGAGATCAGGGTGTCCTCCTGGTCCCTGGACCCAGAGCCCGTGTGGCCCTGTGGGGGCAAAGGTCATATGCTTGATCTCCCAAGTAGACTGATTGGCTCACCACTGGGAGTAAGGCTACTCCGAGGTGTGTGCCCTTATCTCCCAAGCTTCATTTTTGTTTCTTTAGCTCCTATCTTTCAGGTGTTTTACCATCTTCACAGTGCTTTCGCCTGTCCAGTCCTGATAGCTTGAGATCCTCCTGACAGTGCTGTGACAAAGAGGAGAAATTATTAGCTTCTACAGCTACCCTCCCAAATTAAGAGATGCACAGTGTCGTGGCCACGCTCTAGAGTGGGTGTATGGGGGCATGACTTACCTGTGTCACAGGGGAAGTGCTAAGGCTTGGAATGCTGGAGAGGCTTGTCCACGAGGGTTCGGTGGGTAGAGTATGGACGCCATTATTGGGACAGTAAGTGCCTCATAAATAAATAGCACCCTATAAATTGTCCCTGCCTTACTTACTAAGTTGAAGGGTGTGCCACTGGCCCCTAGTGGTGGGGAGACGTCCTCCCTCCGTTGTGGGCAAGGCTGGACAGACAGGGTGGCCTGCTCTGGTTTGGGGTGGGCTGACTTAAGGCGTGAGGAGCACAGGGAAGAGGCTCCCTTTGGAAAGGGAGAAAGAGTTGCTGCCCACTGTATTCATCCCTGTTTACTACGAACTGAGTCACACCGCTTCTTTCCAGACAGGATGAGGCCAGGAGTGGCCCTAAAAAAAGCAAGGAATCTCGCAGAAGCCAGAGACTGCCCAAGACGTCAGGATGGAATCTTAAGGCTCTGCCCTGGGCCCAAGCCCCATTTCCCCCCTGCTCCTGACTCTGATCATAATGTGTTTGGAATGGATTCAGTAAGGCCAGCACCACGCAGCTCACTTCTAAGTCACTTTCTGTCCCTGTGGACTCCATGAGGTCTGGTTTACCAAAGGAGAGCCCTGCCCAGGAGGGCATGGGGCCAAGGACAGGCTCAGTGGGGTGTTGGCTGGTCCCCCGCAGCCCTAAGCAGGGGTGTTCCTCTGCTGCCACTGACCACACGCCCAGCTGTCTGGGCATAAGTCTGTCTGCAGCCACTCCCTGAGTGGGGTGAGGAACAGAGGAGACCCAGAGTGTCTCATGGGAGTGCAGAGTCCCTGATTCTGAAATGCTGTCGATGAGGAAAAAGCGGCCCCAATTTTGGTCAGTTAATGGGGTGAAACAGCAGAGCTGTTTGCCTGAACGCTGAATATTTCTTCTAAATGTTCGGCTCCATAACCAAGGCAGCTAAGTCAGCGGATTGTCAGCGTTCCAGAAAGTACTGCGTCCCTGAGTTCTGTACTGCCTGCAGGACTGCAGCCGACTTGGCCCCCCTACACCCCCCTTGTCGGTTGTCATGACTTACTTTGCTGAGGAGAATGAGGGGAGAGGAGTGGTATTTCTCATAATAACCCCCTCCCATTTTCCCAGAGTGCTCGGGCTGGAGCGTGCCTGCTGCTGGGTGGGGAGCTGACAAAATATTTAAATAAAGGCTCTGGGGAAAAGGACATGCTCAGATTACGAAGAGAAACTCCTCGCAGTTCTGGTCTCGGCGTATTAGGCGCCTCTGTAATTACACCTATTCAGCACTGCCATTTCCAGTCACCACGCAGCCATCCGAGGGAAGACGGCTGCTCTAAAAATGGCCCCGAGAACAGCCTTTCTAAAAAGGCAGTTAACGATCCAGAGCTATAAATAGTGTCTTTCTAACAAATAGCAAAGATGGTCGGCTCCCCCTTTGGGCTCTGTTGTTGGGGCCCCGTGTCCTGAGTAAGTGGGTGGGGGCCGGAGTGTTGGCGCCTCCCCCAAAGACACTGAGTTCTTGGAGACCCCAGCGTCCGGGCGGGACCCAGCCTGTGGGGCGGCGGTGGGGGTGAGCCCCTTGCTGGCCTGAGCTGCCTCCTCGCTGTATGCTTTTGGAGACGCATCTTTCCTGGTGGCATAGTAGAAAGCCACCACTTTAAGCCACTTGTCCCGTCCCCAGACCGGCCCTCCTGCCAGCACCAAACCACCAGCCCCTGCCAAGAGCAAAGGCAAGCCCACTGGATTCCACTGTCTCTGTGGAGTTCCTGAGTCACAGAACCTTCCGGGTTCTCCTTGGTTTGGCTTACATATATCAAGAACGCAGAGGCTCTTTGACGCCGTTTTAATTCGTCCCCAGTCTACACGGGTACCACAGAAGGAACATCACTTACTGTCCAAAACAGGCGCGTACAGCAACAGACCTCCAAAATGGGATGACTTCTGCTCCACCTACCTTGGAGGGAAAGTTTGGGCTAAAAGACACCCACAGAGGACAGCGTTCGGAAAGTTAAAGCTAAGGAAACAGGAAAGATGGTAGGGAAAAGATGACCGCCCAGTGTACTTTTTATTGGCGCCCCTTCCCTCCTTTCCTGTCCCACCCGCTCCTCCCTTGACGATGAGGTGATTGCTCCCAACTCATCTGTCCACACCAGCAGTGGCCCCATTGGAAGGCCAGCTTCCCTGGTTGGGGATTGGCTGGAAGGAGGAGGGAGGGCCTTGGTGGAAGATGATGCATGCGTAGCAAGGCACTCTGGCTTGTGCATCCCAGGGCTTGCCTCAGCCCTGCCCATAGCCACATGGACCCTAGTGGTAAATATGCAAAATCCTAAGGGCCACTGATGAGGCAGGTCCTGGGCTGAGGGAAACCGAAGGACCTTGTGGAACCAACTGTGCTGCTGACAGCCTGCGGTTCAAAGGACGCCTGGCCTCGCTCCACTCCTCAGGCAGCACCCCTCCGGCTTCTGCTTGGTGCCAGCCTGTGTCTACCCAAGGGCCAAGACAGATGGGAGTCTGGAGAGAGTTTGGCTGCAGGGACCCAGTCGTCAGCACCTCCCCCGACTGTCCCACGTCCCTGCAGAGGCTTCATAAAGCAGGAGCAGGGTCTCAGATCTGGGCCGGGTCCCCCTTTTCAGTGTGACTCTGGAGCCACAATTGGTCGGTGGGAAGGCGAGAAGGCGGGGTCTTAAAATCAGTTCTGCAAAACGCCAAGTGGGTTTTCTGAGGGCCCCCGCGGCCATCTGGACTTGTGCTCTGAACATGTCATGTTAACGGGTTTTAAAGTAGAAACACGTGTGATTCTGGAAGACGCGAGATGGGGCATTGGAGAAGACAGTTTAAAATCGCTGTTTGGCATCTCCTGGTACAGTAGCAAACGTGAAAAGCTATTACGGTACACGGAAGCGGTTCATTGCGTAATGACATCTTCATAACTTGCCTTGCCAGCTGGCTTCTCTCAGTAGTCTTTGGGGGGGAAACTTTGCTCTTTTAAAATATTTTTAGGGATGGTGGCAGAGGGGTAGATTTCTTGTGTCCTGGGCCCCTCTGCTGAAACTCCAGGGGTGGGGGGACTTCAGTGTCCTATGCTTCTCTAGGGAGCCCCAGGGGGTGGGGCGAGGACCGCACCAGACTCTGCAGGGGTTACTGGGATTTGCACTGTCTGCTTTGTGGATGGTTTCCAGAACTCTTCTCTCTCTACTGCTTCCTCCCACCCACTTCAAACCACCATGTGTGGGGATAAGAGGGTTTGGGAAGCAGGGACTCGGCTATCAGATTGCCTGGCTTCAGAAATCCCGGCTTCTAACCAGGTGCCAGCTGAGTGACCTTAGGCAAGGTGCATAACCTCTCTGAGCCTCAGACTCTTCTCTGCAAAATGGGATAATGGTAACACCTATCTCCTAGGGTTTTGATAGGCATCGTTCAGACAACGCCTGTACAGTTCTCAGCAGGCCTAATCGCACTCAGTAAAGGAGGTGGTTGTCGCTGCTACAAGCGTGCCTTATGGTGTGTTTTCAGGGTTACCTGAATTCTGCCAAGGGACGGGTTGTGAGCACCCAGGGGGGTGTGGTGGGAGCAAAGATGTGGGAAGATGGAAAGCCCACCACTGCCCTCCCGGGCCATGCAGGGACTGCTGCTGCCCTGCTGCGAGGGGACAGGGACTGTCCGGGGCAAATGGTGGTGAGGTCCGTACCTCGGCCCCCAATGAGATCTGCACCGAGTCGAGTATGGAAACCACTTGTTCTTCCACTGTCTGTTCTTGAGCAACAATGCAGAGACCCCATGACCCAGAAGAAACCACAGCCCTAAGGTGGGGAGACGCCAGCAGGTGCGAGGCTGGGCGTTTTGGTGAGGGCTCTGCCGAGGCGGTGGCTGGAGTGTTGGATGTTCTTATCCATCTGCCTCAAACACAATATATCTGCGGCTGCTTTGCCCATGTCTCAGTTCCCTGAGGCTGCCAGCCCGGCCAGGCCCCAGAGAGCACACGTATCTCTGCTCTTGCTCCCCGGTCTTGCTGTTGTCCATCTCCGGCGTATCCATTTCTGTGCAGTTGATTCTGGGAAATCCTGCCTGGACTGTGTGTGAACCAGTGGGTGGGACACCCCCACCTGGCCCTTCCTCCAAGCTGCAGACAAGAAGCCATAGGAGCTGTTACCGCAGTTGCTGCTTCTCTCCTCTTGAGCCCTTCTCTGGGTAGGAGGCCCTGCTCTGGGGAGGCAGGAAAGCTTTGGGGAGGATGGAAAGGCAAGAAATGCACAGCTGGCACTCGGAAGGCGTGGCCTGTGTCTCAGAGCACAGTGTCCCATCATCTAGGCAGGGGTCAACTTGCATGTTGAATCAGAATTCTAGAGGCCTGGGTGGTGCCCTCCTCAGCACCAGCTGATGGCAGTACTCTTGTTTTATAGATGAGGAAACTGGCCAGAGAGGATTGGTTCGTTCGTTATTTGAGTTTGCAGCTTTGGAGTCCAACAGGCCTGAATTCAAATTCTGATGCTTTCCACTTATCTGTGTAAGCTGCTTAACCTCTCTGACTCAGTTTCCTCATCTGTAAAATGGAGATAAGAATACCTCTTCAGACAGATGGTGGATGCTATAGATTAAATGAGGAAGCATAAATAGCCTGATACATAGGCATATCCAACACATGGCAGCTGTTGTTCTCCATCCATCCATCCATCCATCCATCCATCCGGTAGACAGTGAAGGAGCCCCTACTGTCTGCCAAGTGCTGTTGCATCCCACGACATTCAGAATTGGATCGTCTCTGAGGTCACACCCCGCCCCCCAGGCCTGTAGATCGCTCTTCTCACGGGTCCTTTGTACACAGAGGGAACATTCTCCCATTGGCAGAAGGCACCACTTGCTGATCCCAAGCCAGCCCACCCTGGACACTGGCATAGGGGACGCCACACATCCATGCTGGCTTCGTGTGGCCTGGAATCAGAGACCTCTATCTCCTAGGTGAGTGGAGGTACAGGGGAGGTGATGCGACCTTCCTTGGATCTGTGCTGTCACAGCAGATGACAGTGACACCAGCTTTCCCATAGAATGTTCCCAGTGCTGCAGAGGTTGGCCAGCTTTCCGGAGGGTGGAGGAGATCCATCTTTTAAAAGTATTACATTGGGAAAAAAAAACCACTCCTGTTCTTAGTTCACCAACCTAAAGACATGCAGTCACTTCAGATGGCTGGCAGGCAAACCATGGCTAACAAGTGAGATCCTCAGGCTGCGCTAGTGGAGAGAGAAGTCTTGCCATGTGAATTGCACATTCAATATTTTCGTACCAATGGCTGCAGGCCTTAGAGGCTTGTGCTCTTTAGTAAGTTAATTGTTCTTCCTGCTGGTTCCCATGGAAAGTTCTCTTCTTTTCCAGCCCTCCCACCTTAGGGACCGTTTACACTGTGCTGGGCACGTGGCAGACACAAACCAGTCGGGCTTCCCCACAGCCCCGTGAGACAGGGACCCCTTTTACAGAGAGAAGACGCTGAGAGCAGTTAGGCTGCTTGCCCAAGATTTCAGGCCAGGAGGCAGTGGAGCTGAGAAGTGAGCTCAGGGCCTCCAAATCCCGAAGCCCATTTCCTTCCCACTGCTCGCCCCGCTTTCATAAGCAGTGTGACGTTGAATAAAGCTCAACCCATGCCAGGTAGTCTCCAGTCCTTCCTAATGCAGACGGTGTTCTTCCAGAATTTAACGTATTGAGAACAGCCTCATGTTAGTGGGACACACACCTCTGTGTGCAGATGGTCCCATCCGCAAAATCGAGGTTTTGCATTTTCCTTCCATGTCCCCCCAAGGATGCTGTGGTTAAGGAATTTGCAAAGAGCCCGTTGTCTGGCCTGGTACATGCTCCACTGAACAGCCCACCAGAGCCAGAACAGGCCTGGGCGCCTCCTTCCACCCATGTGACATTGCCCACCCACAGACCAATGAATAGGACGTCCTTTATGGCCAGGCCTCCTGTGCTTGCTTCTCGCTGTACAGCTGATACGTTGTGCTCAAGACACAAAGACTCCGTGTCCCTGGCTACCCATCCTCCCCGCCTGTGCGAGGGGCGTGCCATGTGTTGGTGGATCTCATGCTGGAACAGGGCATGGCTGCTTGGGTTTGAGTGAAGCAGTAATTAAGAATTTCCCAGGTGCTAACATATTTATGGGCATTAGCCCAGGACAGCCCGGAAAGTTGCCTGTGACAGGCATCGTGTGACTCCTCCGATCTTGTCATTGGTTGGCCATGGCCTTGGCTTGCATGCTTTGCCCCTGTGCCCTTGGTGCCTTTCTTTTGAATGTGGAATTTCTGGATGTATGGGTCCTTCCATTACTTAGAGGATGTTTCTGGGCCATAGTAGGTCCAAGCAGGGTGGCCTGGAAACCACCAGTTACCCCAGGAGGCTGTATTGATGGTGGTGACAGAGGCCTGCGGTTCGAGCCTCTCAGAGGCCGTCTTCACCCACCTCGTGGGCACTGACAGCCTGTGTTGCGCCCTGAGTCCTGGGAGGGATTCTGGAGATGATGCTGCCAGGGAGCTTGTAGCTTGTACCCAGCAAGACCTATGGGGTTATGAAGTGTGGTCCTCACCTCAAGAACTAGGAGTCTCATTAAGTATGTGCTTATTGCTAAATTGCATGCCATTCCAGAAGTGGTGCCAGCACCCAGTAGGTACCGAGTAATACCCTTACACACCCCTGCTGTGCCCTCCTGCCTGCTCCCCAGAACCTGTGTACAGCCTTCTGGTCGTTGAGCAGGTATCTCCTGGTGCCAGTCATGACCCTGTGGGTTAGTTACCGTTCCACGTGTGTGTCTTGTTTCACCACCTTCATTAACGACTGCTTATGGAGCGCCTTAGATGCTGTCCAGGAGTGCCTTACATATGTTGCCTTACTTAATCTTCACAGGGTTCCTCTTTGATAGATGAGGAAACTGAGACTTGTAGAGGTGGTTACTTGCCGAAGACCACAGTGTGCACCCAAGGGGGTCTGACTCAAGAGCCAGGGCGCCTGGCATTGGGCTCTGCCGCCTTGCCCAGCATCCTAGGATTTCTTTTAGGATCCACAGTGTCTGGCACTGTGCCCAGATAGCATTTCTGGAGAAGGAAGAGATCGTGATAGATTGCCCGTTTTCTGTAGAGTAAGGGCTGAATGTTTTAGCATGACATTCGAGGCTTCTCGTAGTTTCAGCCAGTCTTCTCAACTCACCTTGCACCACTCCCTGGTTCTTGAGCCACGTTATCCTGCCTGCTGTTTCCCAACACACCACGCTCCTGCGGACCTCCCCGACCTGTACTTACCCTTCTCTTCACCTGGAATGCTCCTCTCTGCCCCTTGGCTGCCTGGAAGCCTCATCTCCCCATGCAGGACTGCACTGGGCCGGTGGACGCATGGCATCTGCCTGGAAGCCTGCCTGTGTTCCTGCAGGCCTCCTTGCTTTTCCCACCTCCATCACGGCCCTGGCAGTTTGCGTTGGGATGTTTGCCTGTCCCTCTCCTGCTAAGGGCAGGGATCTCTCTGAAGACAGGGCCCTGGTTTATTTTATACCCCGGGGCTGGCAGTGTGCCGGCGCACAGTCCAGGCTCAGCACATGGTGACTGATTTAATGGGCTTAGTTCAAGCAGCTTCGTGGAGCAGGTGATGCTGTATCGCCTGGGCTTCGAAAGCGGAGGAGGAGAAGGCGTTTCAGCATGATGTCTCCTCCTCGCCACCTCCCCTGTCTCAGGCTCCTTGGGTCTGGTGAAAATTGGCTGTAGTCGTGAGACCCCTCTGTCCCCCTAAATCACATCTGTTTACTTTCCCGGGGAGAGTAGCAATTTAGGATGAGCAAATAGAAGTGCAAACCCCTTTCCTTCTTTCGGTTGTCTGCGCATTGCCGGGGCACGTGGGCAGACCCCCAAAGACATCCTCACAGACTGGAGAAATTGGGGGCTGCGTGAAGATGTCACACTGGCAGATAGGGTTCGAGCTAGACCGGCCTTTTGGGTTTTCTTCTCGTTTGGAGAAGTTGAGAAGTGGCCCAGACCCAGAGCTTGCAGACGGCTCAGTCTTTGAAGGATGCACTCCTGTTCCCAGGGAGCAAGACCCATCTTCAGTGTGGAAACTAAGACGGCAGAGGATACATACTTGAGGCTTCGTGTAAGTTAATTCCTTTTGGCACGGCCCCAGATATCTTGATTAAATGGCCTGTGAAGTGCTGAGATATCTTGATAATGTACGTTTTACATTTGATTATATAATCAATTATGTTGCTCCTAATAAAATTTAAAATGAACTAAAAAGCCATGAGAAGGCAATACCGTCTATCAAAAGACAGTCTCCAGATGGGTGTAAAAAAGCCCTGTACACCGCGAGCTGGATGTCCGTGTCTGGAGCGACCAGCAGGGCAGCTGCTGAGTTTACCTGTGCAGAGGTCAACGTCTTTTACTGCAGCTGTGTTTTCAGAGGGCAAGCGCACATTGAAAAGGCAGCACAGCCTTGCTTTCCGGAGGAAAATGGTTTTATTCACTCAGTAACTGAGGGAGAGGGGATCAGCCCAGCTCACCAAGCTGGGGGCAGATGTGAGAAAAGAACTCAGCGGCGCCAGGCTTGCCTGTGAGGCTGCAGCCGATCGGGTTGGGGCCAGCAGTCGGTTTATGAAACAATGAAAGGAAAAGCATTCAGAGGCACACCGAGGGCTCCGTACGGCCAATTAGGAGAGTCGCCGCGTGGCTTAGTCTGCCTGTCTCGGCAGCAGCCGCGCCCCGCTGGGAAGGTGGCAGGATTTAATAGAAGGGGCATGCTCGAACCCGTTCTTCCAGGGAGCCTTGGAGAAGGACCCGAGGGGCCTTCCTTTCCATGCCCCGGAGGGTGGTGTTTCTCCAAGGACTCTTACATGTAGCAGGAAGCTAGGGAGGTTTGGGGAACAAGCGCTCATTCGTACAAACCAATGGAAGGGTCTGTTCAAAACAATCCATTCTGTCCCACCGACAAGCTGCAGCAGCGTTTTTTGTTTCCGTTGGAAACATTGCTATCAACCGGTTGGAATATAGGCCCGGAGTATCGCGGGGTGTAATCTAATTAGTATGAAGTCAATTCAGTCGCTCCTTTTGTATCTCGTGATTAAATAAGTGGGGAAAATGGCTTGAAAATTAGGTGCTAGAACGACCCAATTACATTTCTGTAGCTTTTTGTATTCAATTTCATAAACAATTTTGCTCTTCGCTGGTTAATCAGTGAATGCCTTTTTCCAGTTTGAAAAGCACTTTTGAAATTATAATGCAATTAAATTGTGTGTGGATGTTCTGGCATAGCGAGTGTGAAAGCGGGGGGCTTGGCAGGCTGCCGTGTTGTACCTTGACTGCAATGAGTCCCCAGGCTGGCAGCTTGCGAGTGTCATTCATAATATTGTCCATGCTGGGTTACTGTAAAGTGTCACCGTCTTAACCGGCAGTTAACCAGCGACCGGCAGTCCCCTCTCTCGAGCGGGGCTCGTGTGCCTCATGCGACAGCGCTGTGCCACGGAGACGCCAGAGTGGCAGGGCTCCTCTGGGGACTTGCCGAGGCATTGGAAAGTCGAGCGTCTTCCTCATCGGCGAGGCTGGTGCCTCAGATGCTCTGCTCACCTGTGCCCAGGAAAGGCTGGATGAATTGGTCCCTCTTGCTCTGCGTGGCTCTCAGTGTTCTCTGTCAACAGTTATAACAGACCATGGGAGAGGAAGGGAGGACGTAGAAGAAGTTGTGGGCACTTTACTGTGTGTCCAGCGTTACGATAAATACCTTTGCTGAATCCTTACAATGACCCTGTAAGAGCACTGTTATTGTCCCGGTTTCATAGATGATGACGCTGAGGCATAACGAGATTTGACAGCTTCCTATAAGTGACGGCTCTGAGGGTGGGACCTGACTTTATCTGACTCCAAAACCTATGATCTTTCAATGTATTTTTCGCCTGGAAGACAAACTGAAATGCAGGCAGGGGACCTTTTTGGGGCTGGGTTCAGGGGTGTGGTGTGAGCTCCCTGCTCTCTGGGAGAGAGGAGAACGCGAGTCCTCCCCGTTCTGGAGGACGCCTGTGAGTTCACAGAGGGATTCTGTATGGGAAAAGAGTGTGCTTTAGATTTTTTTTCTCCCAAATCATTATTTAGTCATGTTCCTACTCCTTTGGACGTTTAGAATGAGTCTGGATGATCTATAATGTGAGTACAGGATACAAGACAGCGACCCAAGTTTGGGGTAAAGAGAAGACTCCAGGAGGAGTGCCGGCCATGGCGTAATCCAGTGGGTAAATTCAGGAAGACCTATCCCGGCCCCCAAATCTTACCCCTGTCCATAGCAAAGACACCCTTGCCTTTAGTGACTCAGGGGATGAAGCTGGTAGGAGGCAGGCTCCCAAGGCTCACAGAAGGAGGAGGTGCTTAAATCATTCTGATTCTAGAACTTTCTTAAGAGACCTTTAATGGCTCAGCTCCTAACAGTTAACACCTAGCTCCAGCCTCTAAGCTCCCTTTTTCCCTGTTCATTCTTCTTCCTGATTGGGGCCTTCTGACTAAACCTGCTTTGCTGGAAATGAGTGAGATTAAATCCTGGAGGGTCCTTTTCAGCACATTCCTTCCTATTAAACTTGACATAGACTCTCAGCCAAAAGGGAGTACCTGTGGCCTGGTGGTTGTAATGCCTGCTGAGTGGGAATGACAAGCTTTACACCAAGGCCGGCCTCCAGGAGGCTGGAGAGCCGTGATGGTGTTTATTGGTGAGAGAAAAGGTTGGGAGCTAGAAATGAGCACACCTGGGCCTGGCTGGTAATCGAGGCGGAAGAGGGGCCGAGGGTGGTATTTACTGAGCTACCGTGGACTTGGGAAGACTGTTTCATGTTGCGGCCTCTTTTTAAAAAAACACTGTTGGCCCCGTGCCTGGGAGATCTTGGGTCAGGTGCAACATCTGTTTTGCAGTAAAGCTCAGCAAAGCTGGGATGGGGAGGTGAATGAGGTGGGAGTTGGATTAGAGAGAGGAGAGGAGATAGGGCTCCTGGGACTAAGCTTAGAATTTGCTGGAAAGCATGTTAGTAACTGCTAGCATGTGCTTCTAATCGTCGACTTGCCAGATGTTCCCGGAGTGGGGAATGGAGGGGCCTTGCCTGAGCATTCCCTGATGGGGAACACGTTGCTCGGAATTGGAAATAGACCCCCATTGCTTGCCAGGTGTTTGCTCCTTCCTAGAACATCTGGAAGGAGGATGGTAAAGAGGCATCTCTGCCCCAGCCTGGAGTCTTGGGGTCAGCTGTCTTGCCGTGGATCCTCTAAAAGCTGGACATTCTGGCCGTGAAGGGACCCGTGAGAATCCTCTGAAATGACCCCTGCTTATCCAGGACCTGCTCCATCTCGAAGTTTGAACTTCCAGGACGGACCCCAAGGCTCCAAAACAAGGCATCTTGCATGCCTGAGCTGATAAGACACCTATTTCTGGGGAGATGAAGGATTTTCAAGATGCTCAGAGGAAGAAGAAGAAAGAGAAACAGGTGTAGGAAGATAAAGAATCAGCTCCTGACCAAATTTCTCTTCCAAAAGGAAAAGATTCAAAAGGCCTTTTAAGGTGGCGACTGTCATAAACCACTGAGGCTTGTGGAAACTCCATGAGGATCTCACAAGGGGTTAATGAACACACAACCCATCCTGCCACACAGACCTTCATTCAGGGCCTTCTGGGTGGATCCTCCTGGCAGACAGCCAAGTTACCCAGTTGGTAAAGAGTTTTGGGGTGCAGTACAGGATCCCAAGATTGCCACTTGGGACCAGGGAGAAGGCAGAAGGCCAGGCCCCAGGTCCCTGAGTGTCTATGCCATCGGCCAGGCTGACTGACCAGCTTCTGGGAGCCCAGTTCTATCTGAGGAGCCAGGCGGAGAGGGAGCATGAGAGGGGTCTGCCTGGAGAGTTAGGGGGAGGTCTTCAGTCTGGACCCAAACCACTTGCCGACGCACACTCAGGAGAACACTTCCAGAAGCCAACTGAAAGGAAATGATGGGACATTCACGTGCGAGATTATTACACATCCATTAAAGTGATGTTTACAGGGAGTTGTTCAACGACATGTGGAAATGCTGATGACATAACATTGCAGGAAAAAAGCTATCAAATGTATATACACTGCGAATCACGTTCAAATCAGAATCAGCTGAGGCGTTCATCGAGCACACCAATCCCCAGGCTCCACCTCTAACTAAGTCCGTCAGAGTTTCTGATCAGCGGGTGGGGCCTGCACACGGTGTCTTCCTCAGCTCCCAGTGACTGCCATGCGCGGCCTGGGCTGACAGTTACCACAGTAAAGCAGCATTCACGGAAGGAGAGAAATTCTCCAAACTGTTAGCAGTGGTTTTCTCTGGCTGGAGGAGTCACAGCTGGGTTCTATGTCTGGGCCCTAACCGTTTCTGAATTTCCAAGGTTTTGCAGGAAGCCTGGCAGCCTTGAATAGCACGGGGGCCCCCGGCCAGCTGGAAAAAATGGATAGCGCTGGAGACCCAAGTCAGGCCCCTTCCTGCAATCCCGTTCCCCTCCTTCTTCTCCCTGGTCCTTGAGATTCTGTTCATTCGAGCGTTTATTTTAGTGTTCTTAGCGATGAGGCCGTAATGCCTATTCAGAATATTTATCAGGGAAACAACCAACCAGAAACAACCTATGTGAGACAAAAGGGGAACCCAGTAGAGTCCCACTGCCTTTGCTCAGGTGGGCGTGTCCAGGTCACCAGAGTTGGCAGCTTGGGATGGGAGCCCCCCACAAGGTGGGGGTTCCCACAGCCTAGTCTGCTGGGCAAGGAGGTGAGCTTGTCTAGCTTAGCTTTCCTCCCGTGGACTTCTGGAAGAACGACTGGGCTGGGGCAGGCGGTCAGGGCAGCAATTACGGCCTCTCCCCTGCAGATTAGGGGGACACATGAGCCACAGGGTGGGTTCGGGGCGTTTTGCCTGCAGTGGCTGGTGGGTGTCTGCTGTCTGGCTGGTGGAGACCAGGGCAGGAGCGTGCAGCCAGCCGTAATTGGCTGCCTCGTTGATGTATTGGGTCCAGCTCGGAGCTTCTGAGCAGGAGGACGGGATGTTGAGCAGTGTTTCGTTTCTGGAGCTCTGGCGGCTCTAACTAGGAGTCGAGCTTCCGCCTGGTCCTGACATCATTTTATCATTTAGCTCCGAGGAACCAGCAGCAGGGAGCGTGCCGCTAACCTTTACTGCCTGTCACTGTTGAGGAGGAGGGGCCGGCGGCCCCCCGCAACAGGAGAATCAATCCAGCACTAGCTTTTGTCGCTTGTTAAATCTTCTCCCTTGCTTTACGGGCCAGTGGCCTGACCGAGGCACTGTGAGAGGGGAGGACACAGGGAGGGAAAGAGAGTGCCTGCTCTGAGGGGACGTGGCCCTGCCACGTGGGACCTGGCAGCCTGCCCCTGCGGCCTGCCTTGTCAGGGAGGCCTGTTTCTGACCAACCTAGTGTTATTTTACCTCAGATACCTCTGCATGCTGGCTATCTGGCCAGAGGCAAGACCCGGGATGCCTCCTCTTGTCATTTGATTCAGGGTGTGGCCAACGTCAAGGGTCACCCAGTCTATGCCTCGGTTTCCTCTTGGGTTCCACATGGGGATAATAATCCCTTATGAGATACCTGATTGGATGATTGTGAGGATGAAGTGAAATAACCTCCGGGAATGGTTTTGAAAAGATAGTGGTCAAATAATAACAGTAATTATAATAATGACACATCAGGAGCGAATCCAGACACTCGTCAGTTCTTTTTCTTTCTGCTTCCAGCTGGGCAGGTGAGCGGCTCACACTGAATGGGAAAGTCGATGCCTTCTACAGCTGACTGTGTTCCTCTAGCCCCCCAGAATCGGGAGCGGGTCCCAAGCCCTCTCTGCAAGCATCCGTTTTCCTCCGTATCATCTCAGTTTATCCACCATTGCCCTTGTTTTCCTGATCCCCAAAGAAGGGTGTGGTGTATAATCAGGGCAACGAATTGTTCCTCTCTGCTGTGTTGGGTGTGGTGGAGGAGCCGGAAAGCTGATCAGTAGTTCCAGAGAGTAAATCAGTGGGTTATAGCCAGTAAAGGGCAGGTGACCCTAACAGGTGTGTGCAGCACAATGAGACCCTCAGGCCCGAGCTTGCTGGGAAGCACGAAAGGATCTGGCATCACCAGGGAGGAATGGCACAGGTTCGGGTAAGGATTCAGAGGTTTAGTCAGCAAAGCTATTTAGGTCCCTGTGAGTCTAACTGTGAGAATTATTTTGAGCTTCACCCTGTTCCAGAAATGTTGGGTTTGCTAAGCAAGATGGTATTTGGCACCAGAAACCTGAGGAAGAGTCAGGACTTGCCCTGGAAGCCTCCAGGGTTAGAGGAATTTCATTTGCCGAGCTCCAGAGCCCAAGGCTGGCTACCAGCAGTTTTCAGGGGGTGCAGTCTGAGATCTCTAGCTTCTGAGGAGCTGCCTTTCAAAAGACCAATCTCTTTACCTTTTTCCTTAGGGAAATCTGTCCTGAGTTAGAGTTGTTCTGTGCTTGCTTATCTCTGTCCATTTTGTCACCTTGAATCATGGCTGGTTCAGCCTCAGGTCCCTCCTGGCACATACACAGGTGCTGAACCCGTATTGACTGAGGCAGAGGAGGCTAGCACTTCGGACGGAACGTGGTGCCTTCTTTGTAAAGGGCCCATCTTGCCCCAGAGCTGGTGTTTCTGCCATGGAGGCTGCCACCCTCTGCACGTCAGCATGGCGCCACATTTGGGTGGCACCTGCTCCCTGCCGCCCTGATTTAGAGGAGTCTGGATTTAGGTTTGTGTTGTAAACTCTATTTTTAACTAAGCTGAGCAGAGACCTGGCTGAGATGGCTGTAACTTATGGGTATTAGGTGATCTGCATAATGATAACAGGAGGCATTCTCACTGGAATGGCTGTGCAAGTGTGGACGTGCCCAGCAGCTCAGCCCGAGGATCCCAGATGGGCACGGTGAGCTGCGACCGAGCTTGGGGAGGAGCTCCCCCTACTAGGCCCCAGATGTGCACATCCTATGGAAAGACCAGGGCAGCCTCCTGGGATGCTCTCTGCTGCCTCTACTGTATTACCCGGTACCGCTTGTCAGTGTGTGCCCTTATGGTTTGATGTTGGTTACTTACTAGTTATTGCAAAGATATTGGCTTATGTTTATAGTTTGCAAATGCACTGATTCTTATAATAACCTTGTGAAGCAGTAATAGTATTATAATAAAAGTATATAATGGTAGTATTAATAATAACCAGGGATTTCTGCTTATTGATCCCTTGCAATGTCTTGCTCTGTGCAAAGCGTTCTGTGTTATCTCATTAATAAGATGGGGAGGAAGAATGTTACTGGGATTTTCACTTTTCAGATTCATTCGACAAATTTTTATGGAGCAAAAGTTCTAGGCACAGGGAATTTAGCAGGGAACAATGCAGACTGAAATCTCAGGCCTCTGAGGAAGCTGAGCCTAGAGAGGTCACGTGAGTCACTCAAGGTGATACAGCCCATGAGGATGGGGCTGGAGATCAACCCCCATGTCACTGCAGACCCTCTGAGCATCTCAGGTACCACACTTACTTACCGGCAGGGATAACTGCTCAGTCATTTGGCCTCTGTTGTGTATATCTGGGGCTGTGTTAGCACTAAACCCCCCATTTATTCTGATTGCCCTTCCACGGGCTGATGGAGAGGAAAGGCCAAGCTTTAGGGACAGGTGAACCTGGGCTTGATCCCAGCTCAGCTGCTCACTTGTGGAGAGGCCCTGGCAAGTGACTTCACTTAGCTGAGCATCAGATTCCACTTGTGTCAAATTGGGATAATATTACCTTCCTTGAAGGCAGGTTGGAAGGATTAGAGATAATGTATATGAAAGAGTTAAGACTTAGATGCTGAATAAATGACAGTGGTTGTGATAATGACGATGACCCAATAGAAAGGACAGCCAGATGGGAAAGGAACGTGGCTCATCCTGGAGCAGAGCAAGTCAGGAGTTGGCTCTGCTCCTGCCTCAGTGGGCTGGGATCTGTCGGTCCCAAGTTGGGAAGTGACTTCCCAGCCCTAGCACTCATATCATCCGTCCTGGCCCAGCAGTGTTGCTGGTCGTCGGGGAAAGCGAATGGCCAAGGCATTCCTTAACTCCTGGCATCTCCCCAGCTTTTGCTGAGGCCTACACCACTGGCAGCTTCTTTCCTCATCATGATTTTGTTATGTCCCTTTACAAGCCAATGAAATAAAATAAGTGGGTCCATTAGACCTTTGGCTGGCAGAAAACCAGGAACAAAGAACCAGAAGGCAAGACCCTGTCTGCAGTGCAGGTCGTGGATAGGAACATCCTCCTTCACAGGGGTGGGACATGGGAAGTGGGTGGCTCTGGGCTGGGGCAGGGGAGAGAGACCAGCCCTTGGACCAGTCCACAGATCCCAGGTGAAGAAGCCTCGCTGTTCTGGGTCCTTTCCCCCCGTGCCTGAGCCTCCAGCGGCCTCTCCTGGAAGGTTGCCTTCCTGGAAGGAAAGACGGGATGCATTGTGTAGGGTATAGTATTCTAGGTGCAGCAGTAACAGATGACACTGGGCGGGGTGAGGGTCTTTCTGGGTATGAGTTCTGTCCTGGCTCCTAGCTTCTGTCTTCTACCAAGTCCAGCAGAGCTTCTGGGTAATCAGTCTTAGGAGATGAGTAGGGCAGACTTCCTCCCCCAGCCTTCACAGAGAAGTGCTGCGTTTTATTTTTCCGTCCCCTCCACAGCAGCTCATTCATGGAAGACAGTGACTGGGGGATATGGTCCAGGGCTTTGTCTGGCTTGTGGTTTCTGCGGCATCGTTTACCCCAGATGCTGAAACATCCTGTCTTGGTGGTGGAAACGGCATAACCAAATTTGACTTGGCTCCGAGTGGTGGTTCGCTGGCAGCAAAGAGTATGCTACACGTCTCCAGTTTCATCTTTCAATCACTGCACGGCTCTTCCCAGCTGCTGCTGCCTGGAGAAACGTGAACTTCTACCTAAGTCTTTGCAAATTGGCTTTCCCAGAGGAGGAAGATGGCTTTGTTCCTCCAGGCCCAGGGATCCCGGAACTGACTTTCTTCTTCCTCTTCCTTCTGACTGTTCTCTTACTCCTGTGTGCCTCAGACCTTCAGCTAAGTAGGTTCTGTCCTCTGGGACCAGGCTCTGAGTGGTAACTGGAGAAGGAGGCCCTGTGGACTGAGGAAGGGGTCCAGGGTTCCTTTTCTTTACTTAAAATTTGGTCTGGTATTGACTGCATCTGCTTGTAACTGATTTCGTCTTTGGAAAAAAAACAACTTGTATGTACAGAGAGACAGGCTGATCTGCTGGAAGGCCCTCCCCCAAAGCCATTCCTTCCTGTCACAATTATTTGCTGAGCACCTGCCCTGTGCTGGGCACAAATCAAGGGGCTGGGGATATAGTGGCAAAGAAGGCCGACAGCAGTCCTGAACTCACACTCAGGAACTCAGTTCTTTGCACGCTAGCTGTGGGGATGGTGGATTGTGTGTTTCCCCCCTTGAGGGCAGAGACTGGGTCTTATTCTCCACTGTGTCCTAAAGGCTTGGCCAAGTTCCCTCCATATAGTAGGTGTGCAATTAATGTTTATTGTAAGGATAAATGTTTGCTGTATTGTCTAAGCCTCTAAAGTGAGTACTACTTTTATAATCAGAAGGTGACAATCAAAGTTTATGGTCCAAAGGAAGGAGAACAGATGAGGTTGGGTGGGGAGAGATTTTGATAATGGTTTGCAGGCGGCCCTGGGTTTTAGCTGACCATAAACTAACTTTGAGGCGATGGGGTGGACGGAGAGCGCTCAAAGGGAAGTGTGCGGTCTCGTGTCTGGGACTCTGCGTTGCTCAGACCCTATTCTAGACTTCCCATTTTAGGAGGGAGGTTGGCAAAGTAGGCTACGTCAGAGGAGGTCAGGTGGGGCCTGGAAACAGTTTTTTTGTTTTTTTAAAAAAATTTTATTTTTCCTTTTTTTCTCCCAAAGCCCCCCAGCACAAGGTTGTGTATTTTTAGTTGTGGGTCCTATTAGTTGTGGCATGTGGGACGCCGCCCCAACGTGGCTTGATGAGCGGTGCCATGTCCACGCCCGGGATTCGAACTGGCGAAACCCTGGGCCGCCGAAGCAGAGTGCACCAACCTAACCACTCGGCCATGGGGCTGGCCCCTGGAAACAGTTTGATGGGGGAAATTTAGGAGGAACTAGAGGAAACCAAATAAGGAGAAACCAGGTGGGGATGTTAGGTCTTGAAGGACCGCCCCCTGGAGGTGGGGGCAGGGCTGGTTCGCTGTCTATAGGCGGCCCTGTGTGAAGTTACTAAGAGAAAGATTGATCCTTAAGATGAAAGAGAACCTAGCAACACCTCAAGATGCCAGTCTGAAAACAAGCCATCTTTATGAAGTGGTTAGGGGCAGTGTCCCTTTCCCCAGAAGTATTCAGAGAATAGAATTGATGGAGCGAGACGGGACCATGGACCAGTGTGTTCAGTGGTCACTTTGCAAACCACAGGTGGGTCTTACTTTACGAAATGACCAAAAAAATCCTCTCATCTCCAGACCCATAGAGAGCAGCCAATAATATTGCAGAAGGATTCCTTATGAAGTTCTGTGTTGAAGCTCTGGTCTCTCTCGTGGGTATGGGTTTAGTGACCGGTTGTTTACTTCCATGCTTGCTGTGTGCCAGACAAGCAAGAGAAAAGGACAAAACTCAAACAAACAAAAACCAGCCCAAATCCTCTGAGACAGGAGGAGGAGCCCGTGCCTGCTAAAGGTAATGAAGAAATAAAGAAAAGGCCCTTCTTGGAGTCTTGATGTAAGCCCAAAGGGAAAGTAGGTTTTTATGAAAAGATTTAAGAATTTAAGCTGTTCAGGAGCACAGCAATCACATGGAGTAAGATGCCTCTTCATTCGCTTGGCCTCTTCCGTGGGTGGCTAAGTAAGTGTTCCTACATCTCGACTCCAGCCCCTTGCTTGGTGGTACCGTTGCTCTGTGCACAGCAGGTCACTGGGTACCCCTGAGACACTGCGGATGATAACATCTCTTTCCTGCCTCCTCCTCCACCCCCGTCACCCCCAACAAAGCTTTGAAAACATAGCCGGTGTTGAGCAAAGTAAAGCCCTGGACTTCCTCCCCCCAACTCCAACCCCCCCGCCCGTTGTTGAGAAATCCCATTATCCAGGAGAATGATTGTGAAACTCCAATCTGCCTGCAGCCGAGCTGTGGGCTGTTCCCTCCTCCACCGCTCCCCTAGTCCCCTGGTCTGTCCACAGGGGCAAGACGAATATCTATATATTAAAGCTTTAAGGATCTATAAATCGGAGTTGCTTCTCTGCTGGTGACAGCGCGAGCTCTTTCCCGCAACGTGTGACATGATCTGATGGGTTTACAGTTGTTTGAGTGCCTCTCTGAAGCAAAGGAAAGTGCTTAGTTAGGGGAGGCGTGAAATGGCATTGTTTGTTCTGGGCACCACCTCGAAGCCAGAGGATCCTCCTAGCGTCATCCACCTTTTGCTTCGCTCTAGGACGTGGGGCTCTGCCGAAGGAGCCCTGAAGACGGTCCCTGCCACGCCGCCTTTCTGCTCGAGAGGTGCCAGGATGCTGGGGGGCTAGGAATCATGCCCAGCTGTGTGCATTTTGCCAGGAAGCTTGGGGCTAATTGGGAACAGAAGGGATGCCCAGGGGATGAGGAGAGGGGACAAGAGAGAGGGAGGGTCTCACCAAAGTAGAGGAGTGACAAATATTTGCTTGTAGCAAAACAAGAGTGAAAACAAGAGAGACTCCTAATAAGAGCTTTGGGGCATTTTGTGCTTCCACTTCTCAGGGGCCAGCAGTGTGGGTTGGTGTGATTACTTTCCTTGCTACTTGGCACAGGACCAATCCCTCTTTTCAATATCCAGTTTCAGAAGCGTGAAACAATAACAAATCATTATAAACCCTCTGGGAACGGTGGGTGGGTGGTGGCAGAGTTTTCTCCCTTCTCTTCGATAAATCCATCTTTTCAGCTCAGGTACATTTTTCCCATTGTAAATAGAGAATGGCAAGGGACGGACTGTGTCTCGGAAACTTGCTGTATTGTTAATCTGTTATTAGGCAAAAGTCTTAACACCAGGCTGGGGCTCAGAGGCCTCATTGTGAGCTCAGGATGGAATTATGCATCATGAATAAAAACCGCTGTCAACATGCATTGGTTTCAAAACATTCGAGCATATGGTATGTGATTATCTGTATTGTCAAGTGCAATAAAGTGAATTTGGATATAATAAAGAATGTAATATTTTAGAAATTTGGTAATAAACTGAGGGAGGGATGACAGCTGAGGTTCTTTAAGGCCCCAGACACAAATAAATTGAAGTTGCTGGTCTCTGCAGCCAAGCGGCAGAATGGCCTCAGCATGGGTCTCTGCGCACTGAGATTTTCAATCTGAGGAGACCGGAGAGGCTCTGCTGCCTTCTCTGGAGAACAGAGATGCGCTGGGGCTCATGTTTGACAGCGGGAGGAGGTGGTGGCTCCTGGTGGAGATCCCAGCCTTGCCTTCTTACCTGGCCTGGAGGTGTGCCTTGTGCACGCTCCAGGCAGTGGGAGGACCCATCTCCCATCGAGGGCAGCATTGTGCCACGGGTCAGGCCACGCCATCCTGAGGACCCGTCTCCCTCGGGGGAGTCACTTCTCTGCCAGTCTCCAGCTCTCTCTGCCCCTGTTTGGTCAGTGGGAGGGGAGATGCTCAAAACTCAAGAATCCTGTGCAGCCTCCTATCGGAGGCAGCCATTCTCTGGAACCCACATCCCACAGGGTCAGATTATTAAGTCAATATGGCAGGTCTGTGTAAGTAAGAGAGTCACTTCTCCAGAGGGACGCCAATGCTTCAGCATCCGATTAGGGCCAGGAATGGGCTAAGCTTTATGCGCAGTCTCGTTTAAACTCTCAATAACCCTGAAATAGTATCTCCATTTATAGATGAGAAAACTGAGGCACAGAGAGACGTCACACAGCTGCTCAGTTGTGGAACTGGGATTGTAGCCTGTGTCTGAACCCAAAGCCCAGACTCTTCCCACTAACAACCCACAAATAGGGAGGCTGTTTCCACTCGTAGCCTTTTCCACGAATAAGGGGACTCTTTCCATTCCCAACCCACAAATAATAGCCCATGTCAGAAGGCCTCACCACAGGGAAGTTTCATTTACTAAGTTCTTAGGACCTTGAAAGAATGTTCCAGAAAAAAAAAAAATGCAACCAGTTAATTTCTCTCTATTCTTATTTGAGCCTGGCAGAGGCTGGTCTGCATTTATAATTTTTTTAATTTTCCCTGAGCTTTGAGTTTTTTGTGTGCTGGCTCCAGCCACGTGAACTAGTGACCATCACCCTGGCGGTGACCTTATCTTGGCCCTGACCTTCTCTGCCTCTGGGAAGGACCCTGCCCCAGCTCAAGTTTACTGGCGAGGCTGAGGCAGAACCTCAGCCTGTTTGCTTTTCCTGACTGCTTTCATATTTCTGACCTGGGCCTTCACCTTGACCCCTGGCTTGTGACTTCAGGACTTGCTCAGACCCCTCCGGCTTCCAGGAAACCCTGGGTGTGGCCTCCCCGCCCAGGCCTGACCTCTTCTTTCACCCCAGTCTGCTGGGGCTCTTCCAGTCCTGGCCTCACGTGCTGCCGAGCCAGGCAGACTGTTTCATTATTCTGTGTGAAGAATTGAGAGTACCACCATTGGGCCAGGCTAAAGCAGTTTGGATGGCTGGGAAAAGAGGACGTTCAGGCCATCTCACGCCTGGATACCTCTGTAATTCCCAGGACAGAGTGGGCAGAGGTTCGAATAAACCCCTCTGGCCAGGTTCCAGTGGAAATGACAGGAAGGTGAGTCCAAATTCTCTTCCAGATCACTTGGCTTTGGCGCCTCAAGGCAGACCCCACTGGAGCCCATCCCACTGCAGTCAACATTTATGATAGCTCAGTTATTTTCAAGTCTCAGCTGGTGGCCCACTTACTGTAAGCAATATTGGGTACAAAGTCTTTATATAAAAACTGCAGGGACTGGCTCCGTGGCCGAGTGGTTAAGTTCGTGCACTCTGCTTCCACAGCCCAGGGTTTCGCTGGTTCAGATCCTGGGCACAGACATGGCAACGCTTATCAGGCCACGCTGAGGCAGCACCCCACGTGCCACAACTAGAAGGACCCACAACTAAAATATACAACTATGTACTGGGGGGATTTGGGGAGAAAAAGCAGAAAAAAAAAAAAAAGATTGGCAACAGTTGTTAGCTCAGGTGCCAATCTTTAAAAAAACTGCAAACTTGGAGGGCTGGTCCCGTGGCATAGTGGTTAAGTTTGTGTGCTCTGCTTCGGCAGCCTGGGGTTCACAGGTTTGGATCCCAGGTGCAGACCTAGTGCCACTCATCAAGCCATGCTGTGGTGGCATCACACATAGAAAATAGAGGAAGATTGGCACAGATGTTAGCTCAGGGCCAATCTTCCTCACCAAAAAAAAAAAACAAAACAAAAGCAAAACCAAAAAAAACACTACACACTTGGGCAGGAATGATAAAGGGAGGGGGCATTATCTCAATCCTCATGCTAGCCCTGTGAGGTCAGCATCTTGATTCCTCTTTTATAGGTGAAGACACAGAGTCAGGGAGGTTAATAGCTTGCCCCACATCACACAGCCAGTAATGCAACACAACCAGGATTTCAACCACATTCTCCTGTTCAAGACTCAAACCTTCCCAGTGGTCCAGAAGCCTCACTAATCCAACTCAAAAGAATGTGTTGCTTTTCCACTTCATCCCACTCAAACCGTTCCACGTCGGCCCTTTTGAGTAGGCTGCACTGAGTGACATCGATCTTAGAATAATTTCCTTTGCACACAATAGACCTTGAGCCCCTGTCTCTTGAGTTTCTCCCAAACACCTGCAGGGGGGCTGAGGATGAACCACAAAGACCACTTCTGCCCTGGCTGTAAATTCCCAGGGTTGCCCACCGACAACCACCCCACCCGCTGAAGAGCTGGTGAAATTGAACTGAATGCTCCTAATGATCTGTGAATGTATTAATCCTACTTTCTGTTAATTAACAATATGATAAAACCAGCATTTTGTAAGTCATCGCTTAACACATGTTTTAGCAATTATGTACTTAGTGGTTCGGATTCAGAATGCTAATAGAATAAAATTTTAATGAAGATAAGATGCTATGAAAAATTTGAGAGGCGTTCAGGTATTGCTGCCATTAACATATAGGGGGCAGGGGTCTCCGTTTGAAGGGTGGACACCCCCCACCTAAATGCCTCTGTGCACTGAGCCAAGAGGACCTAGGAGATCCTGAAATCAGCTGGTTCTGGACTCCCATGAATTTCCCACCCGAAGGACCCTCCTTGGGGGTCCAGAAGGGTCCACACAGCTGGCAGTCCCTGAAGGTACCTACTCTCACCCTATCCTCTGGCTTTTAATAGTCTCTGTAACTAAGGAATGACTTCAGGACCAGAGTTCAAGACATACTCCCACCTTCTCCTTCTGGAGCAGGAGTCTCAAATTCTTTCATTGTGCAGAAAAAAAAAAATAACGTATCTCCAATATATCTTAATTTTCAATTTCTGTACATGTTCTACTCTGTTAATATAATATGTGTATTATAAAACCTATATGAATAAGAATATGATAGGATACATTTGAAATAAGCCATATTTAGAATTTTATTAATAATTAAAATAATTTGGGGGGAGAGCAATATGATTAAATATGCTTCTTTTTAAAGAATTCTTGATTTAACAGTTTGTGATCCAGCTCTAAAGAGGGGATTCTGAGTTTAGCTTATTTCAGTACTTGATTTTAATGCTCGTCATAACTGGCAAATACACCTCCTAGGATATACAGGTCCCACTGGAAGAAGCGCGTTCACTGTGCTGACTAAATCATGATACTAATTTTTCAATCCCATCCTCCAATTATGCAAAGGATTTTGTTGAAATTCAGCCTGTAAATTTCCATCTTCCCTGATGTCAATCAGTTTTTCATGCAGACTAATCAAGTGTTGCATTTTTATATTTTTAACAAATGGGTTCAGAATCCACTGAAACACTCATTTTTTAAAAATGAGTTTTACAGTTCTGTTTCCAAGTCTTTAAAGTATGCAGATATGAGAGCTTTTGCAGATGACCCAGTCATATCGTTTTTAGCCACAAAGTTGCAGAATAACAGAAATACCTTCCAAACATTCGTTTTCCAAGTGCTTTCTCTATAGCACAAGTTTCTGTTGAAAAGTGATTCTTTCTCACTTGGCTGCCACTTGTCCTATCTGATGAGAACACTTTGGGGGCGTGATGTGGCTGGTGAGGAGTCTTGCCAAGAGTCAGAGGAGGGTCAGCTCGCCATTTTCTGATCGTGGGCGCTGCTTATGTCATCAGTATTATCTCCAATCCAGGTTTTCTCCGCTGTGCGCATTTTGTGAGCCAGATCACGTAATCTCTGCATCCGTTCACTGGTTCCACCTAAACAGCACTAGGTTTCTACTGTCTTTGCAGCAGTAAAGGTTGAGTAAATGAGGTGCCGCTCTGACCCAACCCTCATTGTAGCATTTTCTTTCTGTCCTTCAGGGGTCTGTAAATTACCATCTAAGACACGTGTCCATCTGACATGGATGTGTGAGGGCACTAGGGACCGTTCAGTCCACATGTTAAGTATTAGTGAAACAAATTATTTTTAGATGAAAAAAATTTTAGACAAAAATGATACTTGTTTCCTTTTCCCAATGCTTCTTAACCCTAACTGCATCTGAATCAGCTGGAGAAATTTTAACACATAGAGATGCGGGGGTGGCACCCCAGACTTAACTCAATTCTGAGGGTGGAGCCTGGGCAGTGGTATTTTTAAAATTTTTCCTAAATGGTTCTGATGTGAGACTCACTGTTGAGAATCACTGTTCCAGACCAGTGCTTCTTAAAGTATAATTTGCATGAAAATCACCTGGGGAAATAAAATGCAGGTTCAGGTTCAGGAGGTCCAGGGTGGGGCCTGAGACTCTGCATTTCCCGCAAGTTCCCAGGTGGTGGCGATGCTGCTTGTTGGTGGAACAGCCTCCAGACTGTGCTGCCCCACCCCTGCTTCTCCCCCACTTTCCTGCCTCTCCCACCCCAGGCCATGGTCTTGGAAGCTGAGGAGGGGTCCTCCGCTCACTCCCGGCAGAGCTGCTGCCCCATCCGGGCTGCCTGGGCTGCTGGCCTCAGCTTCTTGGAGAGATTTGGCTTCCAGATGTTAAGAACAGTTCCTTTAACCACCAGAAGAATAAAATAAAATAGGTCAGCCCTTACCCTATGTTGAGTAAGCGTGTGTCTCCCGCAGAGGCACCGATGGGCAGCCACCTATGCCCCCCCCCCCCCCCCCCCCCCACCTCCCGTCTCCAGGCAGGCCTGCTGGCAGCCCGGGCAGCAGAGTCATGGAGATGCCCACAGAAGTGGACCCTCTGCAGGGGACACGGTAGCGGGGGGAGAGTGGCGGGCGCAGTGGGCATCCAGCCAGGGCTCTGTCAGTTGGGACTATTCTGAAACCATACCTCATAATGAGAGTCATATAATTTGTGGTGGTGCTGAAAATCTGCTTCCAAGTAGTGGTTTTTTGATGGAGTTTTGGAACCTTATCTGAGGCTAGTAGCTGTTCCCCAAGAACTTGTCGGAGAGGAGGCAGGTGAGCATCTTGAGATGGCTCCTGGGGCGGCCATGGCTTTTCCGAGGGGTCCTCTCTCCATACTGGGGTGAGTGGGGTGCAGGGCTGCTGCGACTTTTCCTTGTAGAGCAGGTTTTGTCATCTGTGTCCGCCCCACCTTCCCGTCTTTGTTTCTCCATCTCCTTCATGCTCCCTCTTCAGAGGATACCAGGGCATCCCCCCACACCCCAAGAATGGAGGCCTTTTGGCTTTTTCGTCAGCAGCCAGACTGCAGGCTCCAGCCCTGGGGCGAACACAGGGGCCACTGGCGGTGCGTCAGTGGTCAGGGCGCGGGTGATGTGGCCACACCCTGCTCAGCCAGCACAGGGCCTGGCGCTCAAGGATCAGCACAGGATTTTTGTTCTTACCCAAAAGGATGCACAGTAGGGTCTTTTTAAGTAACCAGACTGCCTGGGAATTTACCATGTAACTTCTGGCTCTCCCTGTCCTGGATCTTGTTCCCGCCGTGGTAGTTGGTAAAGCACCGTGGACGTCTCTGACACACATGTCAAATGAATTTTAATAAGTGAGACTCAAGGCAGAGGGCAAAGGTAAGCGTGTCTGGAGATAGAGGTTGGGATGGAGGAGAAGCCATAAAGTCTCATTTGATGGGGAGGAGAGGGTAGCTAACCCCTCACAGGTGCTTTCAAGCAATCCTCCTGGCTGGTAAGGTAGATTTTATTATTTCTGTCTCACAGAGGAGGACACTGAGGGTCAGAGTGATTGACTAACCCGCTCAGAGTCACACAGCCAGTCGTTGCTGGAGGCAGGATTTGAGCCCAAGTCTCTCTGGCTCTAGTCTAGGCCCAGATCTTCCCACCTCAGGAGGGTCGTTAAGATAGGTCATAACCCGCTCTGACTTTCCAGGTTGCTCCCCACATGGGTGGGGCTGGAGGGTGAGTGTCAGAAAAGGTGACAGATTTGAGACCCACCCTTTGGAGGAGATCCGGAGGGTACCAACCAAAATACCCATCTTTGTAGGGAAGAGCTTCTAGTCGGTGTCCCATCCCCCCTGAGCTCAGAAAGCCCCTGGATTTAGAAGCCTTGAAGGACACGCTCGTGCCGGCGGAGCCCGCCAAAGCCGCCCCAGGCTCTGTGGTTTCCAGAGCAGCCGCGCAGGCAGCGCCTCCTCATGCCCTTGCTCCAGCTGTGTGCACGACCTCAGCCTCCTCCGCCCCGCTGGGCGCGCGCTGCAGCCCTGGCACCTTCTGCCGGGGTCCTGATCCGAGCCAGTTGTCTAGCGATTTAATTTGGTGAATTTACCACTGCGTCCCAGAGTTTATATTGGCACTTAACAGCAGTAATATGTGTCTCTCTCGCCAAGAACTGACTATTTTCCCGACCAAGATGGAACACCACGCACAAAAAATAGGTTTGTGAACTAATCTGCTGCCCTGACAAGTGTCATTCACAGAATCACTGCGATGGAGCGCACTCGGAATGAAATGAGGCTGGGGTTTTCTGGCCTGGATCACAGGTGCTTTTTCCCCCTCGGTTAACGAGAGTCTGGAATGAGACATCCTTTGCCTGCAGCCACAGGCGCTTTCAAATCACGTTCTCAGTATTCATGGCAGATTTCTCTCTTAGAAAAATGGTTTGGGGGTGGTCGGAGGTCTCTCTCTCTCCCTCCTCCTCACCCCCGCTCTGAATCTCTTTTCTCCCTCCCTTTCTCTCTCCCCCCTCTCCCTCTCTCTCCCTTTCTAACCTCCCTCTCTTCCTTCCTGGGTGTTTTTTTTTTGGACCCCTCCCTCCTTTATAATGCTCTCTGGACACTCATATAAATTTCACAGACTCAATCAGTAAAAAAATATCTACCACTCCCATCAGTAAAAAATATCTCCCACTGCCTGAATACCTGTTTGGAATTCTAAAGTACAACTTAATTGCTTTCTCATAAGGATTTGGTTTGGATGAACCACCAATACCTCTGGGGTGGAAGCAACATCGGTCATTTACACTTTAGTAAGAATGGGTTTCCAGTTCTTTCCTGAGACTGGGAGAGAGAAGCTTCATTTTTGCCCCTGATCTCCACGTGCCTTGGATGAGGGCTGCCTGTGGGGCTGAGAGGTCCAGCTCTCCATAAAAGGGATAGCAGAGGCTTCTAAAAACAGCTTTAGTCTCCACCTTCATGTGAGAGGGGAGCCTAGAGACCCTCTTTTCTGTGGAAAGTTCTGGAATCTTTTTTTACCACATGGTCTCTACTCGGCTCATCCTGAATTGGGAAACATAGAGCAGTCAGACTTGAGTGGACATCAGGATCACCGCCGAGCTGGTAAAAATGCATATTTCTGGGCCACAGCAGAGCCTGGGGATCTATATCTTTAACACGCTCCTCCCCCATCAGAAGGCTGCTGAAGGACCACACCAAGAAGCACTGGTTTAGGAGCACACTTGACTTTCACCCCTAGCTTGGTTTATGGTCTGGGGGCCTCCGTAAATGGTCCTGAGGTTACAGTGGCCCTGTGAAAAAATCACTTGTAATGAAAGCCTTAATGAAGTGCTTGCTGGTTTACGGTTGGCGTCTGACTTTTAGAAGGTCGATGCTCACATTTCAAGGTCAGGCGTTGGCTAGAGCATCCTTGGGCTGAAAAGGAAAGAAAAGCACCTTTCCATTTGAGGAACTGGGTCCTCTCTGGCAAATGCCACCAATGTAGCTTAATTTAAGGAATTAAGTCTTGTGCGGGTCCTCTGCACTCGATTGGAAATCTGATGGTGCCATTTCTGTTATCTGATTCCCCACACACCTGAGATTGCTCCCCTTCCCACCCCCAACTCTCCCCAGCCCCCTCGGGTGGCTGGAGGGCGCAGGTGCGAGCTGGCTCACTGAGTCCCTCTCCCCCTCCTGATGAAGCGGTGTGTGGGAATAAAGGAGACCCATGTCGATTCGCACCGATCTATGCCTTGCTTGCGCGCAAGCCACTTGTAATTCCCCACAGCCTCAGCCAGCTCTGCAAGGCAGAAAGAAATATGACCAGGCAAGTTGAGAAAATAAATTAAACTAAGTGTCAACTTTTCTTGTTTCTCTCCTCATTATTAAGAGATGGAATGGGGCTCGTTTATCAAGCAGGGGGAGAAATTAATTGACACGGCTTTAATATCATGATGTCTGGCGTGTCTGGTCACATTCCTTCATTTTTTGGAAAGGCATTTTATTATAGTTTACAGCAACCAGCTGCCAAACTACTGGTGTAAATGAGGAAGCAGGTGTGTGAGTGATGTCACAGTGGAAGGGCTGCAGTGCCACCCGGAAGGGTACGTGGCAGGAGGAAAGGCCAGGTCAGGAAGGGCCCCCAAAAGAGGCAGCTTTTGTTGGCTCAGGGTCAAGGAGGAAGAGGGGATATGGGGAAGAGAGAGGGATACCACAGGGGGCTGTCTGCAGCCCCCTTGAATCTATCACAAGCTTGTTGGCCAGCCGCGGGGGAGGGTGGTGGCAAGCGTGTACCTCTGATGGCCTCCTGGCCCACAAGTCTTTATTCTGACCTGCCTGAGGCTGAGTCCTGTGTCCATCACGGGTCAGCGTGCCTGCCCTTGTTCTTTGTCATGAATAAGGCCAGGGAGGCCACTGCTTCTCTGCTTGTCCCTCCAGGGCGGCTGACTCATCAGTGAGCCCGATTGCTGCCAGAAGTCTGTAGCCTCATGCTTGATAACCCAGCTCATTTCAGGCAGGTCTGTGGTTGGGATCTGGAAGTGTTCAGAGAAGTCACTCACCCGTGCCCATTCTAGGTTAGACTGGCGTAGGAGATACTCTGGTTGTTTTTCTCTATCAAAGTCGTCTTTGTCGTGTACCCTTGAAAAACCTTGGGACCCCTTAGCTGCCTTTGTGTTGAAGGACTCAGATACTTGGGCACCAGGGGGGTGAGCATCCCACTGACGTGGTGAACACGTCTTTCCCCCCTCCCCTTCCCCTTCTGCTGCTGGGTCGCTGGGATGAGGGGCTGTTGCCCATCTTGTAGAGGTGCTTGCAGGGCAGTGTGTTGCGGTGTGGGGGCAGGGTTCTAGAACCAGGTTGTGGGACGAGTTTAGAATCCGGGAGAGAGCAGGTTTAGAAAAACCCACCTTCCTATGAAGAAAGTGGGCTCCTGCCTAGGCCTCAGTTCTTCATCTGTCAAGTGGGAGCAGTCATTCCTACTCCACAGGAGGAGATGTGAAGGCTGAGTTAGAGTGGCTGCCTGATAAGTGTGGATAAGCTCTCTCTTTTTGAAGTTACTATTAGAATATGGACTGATACTAAATAACCACTTTGGGATAGAGACATCAGAGATAACTGAGGGAATCCCATCCCTGGCTTGGTGGGAGGTGACATTCCTGTCTTACCAAGGTCCACGTTATCGTTTGGGTACGAAAGCAGACACAGCCGAGACTATCGCCCCACCTCTTGCTCAGTGTCTGAAAATGCTCAGGAATCTCAAATGGCAACTCAGACTGGGTTTCACTGATGGCCGGGGAATGTGCAGTGAGTATCCCAAGTGGCAGTCAATAGTCGGAAACATTCTGGAAAGGCAGCTTCATTTTTTTCTTGGAACAGATCAATCTCCTGAGTTATGTTTGTGTAGGGAAGACCCAGGGCATGTGAAGTCCTCCGTCTCACTGTGCGTCTGTGCAGATGGCTCATCTCTGCTCTTCTTACTGGATGGGGGCCGGGGATGGGGGCCTCAGACCTTCTCCATCCAGGGTTCCAGAAAAACCCTTCCAGGCAGATGAGACCAATTTGCCAAACCTGCTGAAGTCCACAGAGGTGGCCCAGAAATGTTCTGAGTTGGGGATGGGAGGCAAACCAAGTGAAATGTCGCTAACCAATGCACAGCTAAGTGAGGGTTGACTCTGAGGGAGCACGCAGACCATCAGCCTCATGGCCCAGGCTCTCAGCCTCTCTGAGCCACAGAGCCACCAGATCCATCCTTGAACACTTACTGATCCAAGGAAGTCCCCTGATGTCCTTCACTGGCTTAGTGGCCACACGTCACCGTGGGTGGGTCATTTAACTGAACCATTGAGCAAGATGATGATGGTGGATCCTGCCCTGCCTTCACGGGATTGCCTTGGGGGCCAGGGAGGATGATGGATGAGAAGCGTCTGGAAACCAGAAAGTGCTCCCCACACCCAAACCCAAAGGATTCGTCTTTAGACTAGAATCAGCCCACGGCTACTGCCACTTCCCCCAACGCTGGGTTATATAGCAAGAGAGGGAGGTTGCGTGAGTTATAAATATCCTTGCAAACACGTATCTTAAGTTCCTCATGGGATGCTCAGAATAAATTTGACAATCTGGGTTTTTTTCTTCCTCATTTTTTTCCCCATTAACCAAGTGTGTTAGCTCACGACTTGCATTGATTTTCGCTGAAGATGCATTAGGCCCTATGCAGTCACCTATTAGTGTTCATTGACCTATATGATAAGAGAAGAAAACCATTTTGAGGCTAGGAGGAGGCCATGCCCATCTTTCTCTCTGTGACCTAAAAAAGAATTCTTTCTAAGTTAGCTGTTAGATGCTCCTCAGCGACTGTGTTTGGAGCAGGTCATTTTAATTTTGAAGTATCTTGTTTTCAGATTTCTTTTCTCCTCTTCTCTCTCTGTGTGTTTTTTTATAACTTTGTATTCAGATGAATATTCAGTTTTGTTCATTTGAATAAAAGAGGGGAAAAAAGATTTGTTAAATGCTTATCTCTTAAATAGAGCTTACTTGTTAGTTTCCAATAATAGCTTTATTCAGGAGAATGCTGGCGAATTTCATTTTTAAATGCTCCCTGTCACCTGCTACCCTGTTTGTGTCCGTTTTTAAATCCCTTTTTTGTTTGGGGTTAACCTTCCCACCACCTCTTTGGTCCCAGTTTTGCTGACTCCTGGAACCCCTTAGAGGCGTGGGGTACAGTTAAGGTGGGGGCTCCGTGAGAGGCCGGGCAGGCGTCATTTTGCTGATGACAGGTGAGAGGGACTGTTCCGTGAACTGGCCTGCTGTCCCCCAGGTTTTGGCCCTTTGACACCTCTGCCCCCCGAGTTGTCAGTGCCTAGGGCTCCTCTCCATTCTGAGTGGCACCTTGAGTGACTTTAAATACTTAGGGAGAAATTCTCTGATTCTGGGGAGGCGCCTCCTTAGGACCAAGGGAGCTGAGGTGAGCAGGGGGTGTTCACAGGAGCACCCCGAAGGGCCCTGATGACGTGTGAGCCCTCATAGACGCACTGTGGATCCAAGTCCTTGCTGGCAGGGACCAGAGCAGGACATACCCCCTTCCATTTGTCCTCCCCCACCATCCCCCACACCCAGTCTGCCCACTTCTTTTAGAGGCCCAGAGAGGGGAAGGGACTCCCCAGGGGCACCCAGTGCATTATTTGGTCCCTGCTTTTGAGCGAAGATAATCTTGTGTTCCTCTTACCCGACTGCACGCCTCAGTTTAATGGACCTTCATGAGGCTCTGTTTCTGATTCCCTGCGGGGCTCTCTTTTGGAAAAATGGGAGGGAAATAATCCGTCCTTCATGCCCCTTCCCAGAAAGACTCAGCCTTCCTGAGTCTCATGCAGAATCTGTACAACTAGCAGATCGTTCAAAGACTATGATGCCTTGAAAACACTGTGCTAAGTGAGATAAACCAGACACGAAAGGATAAATACTGCATGACTCCGCTTACATGAGGTCCGTAGAATAGGCAAATTCATGGAGACAGAAAGTAAAATAAAGGTTACTGGGGGCCGAGGGGGGAGGAACGGGGAATTATTGTTTAATAGGCACGGAGTTTCCGTTTGGGATGGTGGAAAAGTTCTGGAAACAGATAGTGGTGATGGCGGCACAACACTCTGAATGGATTTAACACCACTGAATTGTACACTTAAAAATGGTTAAAGTGGTAACATTTATGTTCTGTGTGTTTTACCCAATAAAAAAATTTATTTCAAAAAAGAAAAAGACTTTGATACCAAAAAGGATTTTTCCCACCCACCACACTACCTGTCCCAAATTTCTGACCCAGTTGTTTCGTCCTTCACTCTAATTTATTTTGGGGTTGTTTGCCACTGAGTTACTAATTCATTGTAAATGATAATGCACCTGTGAGATAAAAATGATTATATGTTAAGGAATAGCGTTTATGCATAATTGTGTTTCATTGCTTCTTTGCTTTCTCCAAATGGAATAAATAAATATTTTAGACATCATCAAGTTTGTTTTCTCTGTTTGGGCCAAACAGATAGGAATGTTGAAACGATATAGGTCTTTAAAATACTGCAAAGGAGTCTTGATGTCTCCGAATTGTTATGCATCCAAGGTACATAGACTTGAAGTGCAGGTGCTCTCCTTTGATCAGGAAAATCATTTTTGTAATACTTGAATTTTGAGTCCTGTGGGGTTAGAGCAGGGACCAGCAGGGAGAATGTCAGAGTCAGAATTTGAAAGGATGCAGTGAGCCCTGCCTACATCCTTCCCAATGCTACAGTCGCATCTTAATTGCTGTCTCCTAGTGGTGGCAGAGAGGGAGATGGGGCAACAGTGAGCCCTGAGTGGCACTGGGCCTGGAGTTCAGGCAGTGGTTTGCACAGCGGGCCAGGAAGGAGTGGGTTGCAGCAGAAAGTCAGCTTCTGTGGTGGTGAACTCAACCTGTGGCCCCCGTGGTGACTTGACTTACCCTAGTGGCTATTCCAGGATCGAGTACCTGTGCTCAGCAACAAGATGGCTTTAATCCAGCTGCCCTTTTGGCTCATGGAGCGGGGCCCTTGACTGGCACTGACTTGATGCTCTTTCCCGATGGCTCGCATGGGTTTGACTTACTTGTCCACGCTCTCCTGCCTTCTGTCCGAAGCTCGGCCTGGCTGGAGGAGACCGAGTGTGACACCCAAGGTGGGGGCGGCTGAAACCTGTAACCTTGCTTTATCCACTTCCAGTGGCTGCCATGACAAATTACCACAAATTAGGTGGCTTTTAAGCGGAAATTTATTCTCTCACTGCTCTGGAGGTCAGAAGTCTGAAATCAAATTGTTGGCAGGGCCACACTCCCTCCCAAGGCTCTAGGGGACAATCTTTCCTCACCCCCTCCAGCTTCTGGTGGCTCCAGGCATCCCTCGTCTTGTGGCTGCATCACTGCAGTCTCTGCCACCGGCTTCACATGAACTTCTCTCCCTCTCTGCCTTCTGTGTGTCAAATCTCCCTCTCCTTTCTAAGAAAATGAGGCCCACCCTAATTCTTGAGATGCTTAACTTAGTTATATTTGCAAAAATGCTTTTTCCAAATAAGGTCATATTCATAGGTTCCAGGGGTTAGGACGGGGACTTACGTCTTCAACCCGTTACAATCGTGCTATTTAGCAGTGAGGTTCCTTCTAAGAACCAGCCTGTCCTGGCTTGTTTAGGGATTTACATCTTGCCTGGGTTTGGGTTCAGGCCTGAGGGGCCACCTTCAGAGAAGAATGAGATCCAGAGTGACCCACAGGCTGGAAGGGAGGGTCGTGAGGGAGGGGTGAGGTCTGTACAGGGAGGGGAGATGCTCTCCTTGGGTGGGAGTTTCTCATGCCTTTTAGGGAGCAAATTGCTTAAGAAGAGGGACATTGATCTCTGCATCCTCCACCATGCCCAGCACTGGGTGGGAGCCAGTAAATGCAGAAGGAAGGGCTGAATCAGTCTTGAGGGGAGGCAGTGACACAGACAGATTAGCAAGATGCTCAGACCCTCAAAGAGGAGAAATGGCTCGTTCAGTCATTCAGTCAGCCACCGGCCACTCAGCACTTTTCTGTGTGTTAGGGGCCCTGTGCATCCCAGGGACCCAGAGTGAATGAGGCCCAGCCCCGCCCTTGTCCTTGAAGCCAGTGCTAGCGGATGACTGTGTCCTCTGCTGTGCCAAGCGCCCCTCCCCTGAGGACCTTTGGAAGGGCCCTGCATCTTAATCCCTTCTCCAAAGGCCCACTAGGATCTGGGCTCTAGGAGGTGAGCGGGAAGGAGGGAATCACCCAAAACGATACAGGCCCTCCTCTTTGTGCCGTAGGGGTCCCTGCCTGGGTGAGAGGTTTAGCTGATGGTGTTCAGGCCCCTTTGGAGGGAGTATGAGGAGCCAACACACCAAAGCCCACAGGGAAATCATTTAGAGACTGCGTCTGGGTGTGGCTGTCATCCAGTTCTGCACATAATAGATGGAACCAAGAGCCAAAGAGAAGGAGACGCTCAAACAGAGGGACCCCGGGGCCAGGGTTGTAGCGCTCTCTTCAGGGACCTGGCTTTGAGGGCAGTGAATAAACCTGGTGAAAGATGTGTTGTTGGGCCTCATTTCAAACAAAATGTCCTTGTGTCCAGCCTCTCCAAGATGATGCTGGGAGAAACTTGCCAACTTGGAGCCCCTGCAGCAAATGCTTGTGTCCCCCTGATGGTGTGTCTGAGCTTCAGCCTTGCGTGTCTGTGGTGGGCTGGGCTGTGTAGACTGGGAACATTGGCCTGGTATTTAGTGCGTGGCAATAAATTACATGTCATAATAAGGAACATGATTGCCATTTCTACCCTCTGTTGTACTAGGAGTTGTGTGAGAGCAGGGAGTGGCCTTTTTCATTCTTTTCTGGAGGAATCTTCTAGACCCTGTGGGAGCTGTGATGTGGGAGCTCAGCGTATCAGCCTCCTGTTCTCTGTGTTCCTTAGAAGACGGTGGTGTTGGGGTTGGAGTTGGAGAAACAGAAGGGACTTAGATTCCCTTTCCACCTTGGGTTGCTGGGACCCAAAGTAGACACAGAAGCTTGAAAAGGGAGCATCTGTATTTTTTCTCATTGACAGGAAACACTAATAATCATAATACGAAAACAGCCGTTGTGATTTTCGTGTTCCTGGTTGGTGTGTCCATGTTTGTGTTGAGCCAGGGTCATATCCTTGGCAAGGAGAGTGTCTTGGTCAGTTCAAGCTGCTGTTACAAAGTACCGTCGGCTGTGTGGCTTTTTGATGAAGGCCCTTTTCCTGGTATGACAGCCGTGGCATTGTAGCCTCACATAGCAGAGAGAGAAAAAGCAAGCGCTCTTATGTCTTTTCCTAAGGGCATTAATCCCATTCCTGAGGCCTCCACCCTCCTGACCTAAAAGCCTGCCTAAGGCCCCACCTCCCAACACCATCACAGTAGGGGTTAGGATTCAACACATGAATCTGGGGGGACACAGACGTTCCGTCCGTAGCAGAGAGCCTTGCAAATCCAGATTTGGGTTGTGACCCAAGGTGTGAAACCTGGCGTCCAGTTTCACCACCTTAATTTGCAGGTGTAAAGTGTGAGCCTCAGAGAGCGGAGGGGGCTTCCCAGGATGACGCATAAGCTCGATGCAGAGTCAGAACTGGAACCCAGGTCTGCTGCCTCCCCGTCAGGGTGTCTGCACCCGCGGCATCTGTTCCCTCGTGGTGTTAGTACTGGCATCGCAGCCACGTTTCATCCGAGGTGGACTGCCGCCCTGTGAGTGGGTCCATGTGTTAAGGCAGTGCTTACCTAGTGGGGTCACAGATGGGACAGTATGCTGGAAACCCTGTCGGGGGCCGAGGAGAAGAAAGAGAGGCAGGAGGGTAACAAGAGGAACTCAGGATGCTGAGCAGCGGTTGCCTGCCAGAATTCTTCAGGGCGGCTTGTCTAGCAAAGCCAGTCTCCAGCCGAGTAAATACAGTGGATAGCTGACGGGCTGACAGCAGGCATCAAACGGTCTTAAACTGCCCCAAATCCACAGCGCTTTTGAAGCGGCAGTAGAGAAAGGATGCCTGCTCAGAACAGAGGCCCGAAACTTTTAATAGTTTCTTCCAGGCCTCAGGATGTCCTGATGAGGTATTAGAGGAAGTAATTCAGGAAGAAAAGGACAAATAACCGCCTCCATCTGGAGGCCGACCTGAGGGCTGGCCATTCTAGCGCGGAAAGGGCAAGCCAGCCCCGCTGCGGTCCCCACCGCTCTGGGGAGCCCACCCACCTGCCTCGCACTGGGGGCCTGGGGCTCTGACCCTCGTAAATAACAGAGGAGTAAATTTCTTGTTTGCTTCAGGGCAGATGAAAACCACACAGCGCCGCAGCATGTGGGTGAAATCATTGACTTTTCCTCACTGTTGGAAGGGTTCTCTGGACAAATTAGAAACCATTTCCTCAACCTAGAGGCCCTTCCTGGGCATCCGTCCCCCATCCTCAGACCAGGAGCCAGAGAAAAACACGTGGGCCGGCCAGAACCAAACTCACCCTGCTCTCTGTTTTTTTCCCCCCTTTTCCCTTAGGGTTTGGCTTTGTCACATTTGAGAATGAAGACGTTGTGGAGAAAGTCTGTGAGATTCATTTCCATGAAATCAATAATAAAATGGTAAGTCTGGAGGGGTTGCACTGAAAGGCGATGCCCCCCCTTGCTCCATATACACGCCTTTGTCTTGCAGGCCCAGCCATCATGCTGGAAGGGTGGGCATGGGGAGTAGACTTGAGGGTTCAGCCCTGTGGAACACAGGAGCTGACAGACTTTGTCAGGAAAGGGCCAAATGGTAAATACTTTCAGCTGTGCAGGCCATGCAACGGACTGTAGCAAGTCCTCCACTTTGCTGTTGTAAAGCAAAAGCATCCACAGACGATACATACGTGAATGAGTGGGGCTGTGCTTCAATAAAGCTCTGTTTACAGACACTGAAATTGAAATCTCATGTGATTTTCACGTGTCGCAAAATATTTTATGTCTAACATTTAAAAGTGTAAAAACCCTGCTTAACTCTTGGGCCATACAGAAGCCAGCAGGGGGACCAGATCTGGCCTGTGGGTTGCAGTTTGCTGACCTCTGGCTTCGGATGTGTGTTTGCTGTTTGGCTTGGCTTTTTGAGGGGGTAGAAAGTTGCCCGCCCAAACTGTTTCTCTCTTTGGGCCCTGCTGGCCCTTCTAATCAGCTAGACGGTTTTACCCTCATGATCAGCTGCTTCCGTCTCCCTTTGGCTCTTGAAAGCTCCTTTTCCTAGCAGGGCACCCTCAACAGAGAGGGAGGTTGGGTCATTGGAAGTTTGGGGAGCCAGGCAGGCCTCCCAGAGAGATGGCCACCAGAGGGCACCACACCATGTGCAGAAGGTGCCCACTGGCTGGCCTGAAGTCTCAAACTCCTTTCTCAAATTGAGTAGGTGGGTGAGAAACCCCTTCCTTCTTGGTTCCAGAAATGTGGGAGCTCAGCAGGTGTTTCTGGAGCCAAAACATTTTACTTGGCCGCAAAGCCTCTGGCCCTGAGAAGAGAGGGAGGGCAAATTGGGGTTTCAAGCACAGCTGTAACTTTGATATTTTCTTCCTTTAGTCAAAACATTCCTTGCTTCTGAAACATGCATTCAGATGCGCACTGTATATTGGCCTGATACGTGTTCACCGACTTTAAATTCAATAATAGAGCTTTTAGTGTGGATAAGATCAAAGCAGTCTGCTTAGCATGTGGTGCTACGGGCCTGATTCAATATTTGACTTGCTAATTTTTTCCCAGGGCACTAAAATAATATTGTTCGTATTGTTCCTAGCCATCATATGCATCTGAAATGAAAATCTGTTTCTTTGCAGACTGCGGGTTGCAGGCGTCAGCTCAGGCGTTAAAATGGTGCAGGGGAGATGCGTGTAGGAATAGCGCAGGTCCCCTCATAGGCTTTGTCCACCCCCCAAAGTCGGTGCCTTCCAAGTGGTACTTCTCTCTTTCGGTAGGTTACTACTTGCTATTTTTAAAACTAGAGAGACAGGAGGCTTAAAAGGAAACCTGCATCCAGTGGGACGCCTTGTGTATCCTACCTGGCACGCTATTGACGCACTCGGCTGAGGGCTGCCTGGGCAGCGGGGAGTGGAAGAGGCAGCTGAGAGTGCTGGCAGACACTGTTTCTGTCCTACCAGGAATTAATGGTTCATCGGGAAGGTCCCATGGGGACTGGCAAGAGACCACGCCGTGTGCTGCCTCGAATGCATGTGTGGGACCCTCCGCTATTGACTGGCTTTGAAATGAACCTGAGACACAAGGGGGAAGGGGCTTTATTCTCCTCGCTGTTCCAGTGCGTAAACTGAGGCCCCGGGGATATGCCCTAGGGCTACACAGATAGTGAAGGAGCACAGGTCTTGAGCTTATTGGCTGCCAGATTATTTATACAGACGTTTATTGAATTTAGGGATGGGAGGGTGTAATCAGAAGGTAGAGTTTCGGCCCCAGAAAGATAACCCGTGGGCTGGCCTGAAGCCAGAGAGGTTTGTAGCCCTTGTCCCCAGTCACTTCACATTTGTCACCTTCTTTTCCACCCAGTGGAGGCTGACTATGGCAAGTGCGGGTAACTGTGATCATGGTGTGAGGGCTTCTGCTTTCTTTTGAATCTGAGGATGGTACTTGTTCTTTAAGAGAATAAGCAAAAACAGAAGTAGACAAGAGGAAGGGGTGGGGGCCGAGTGGGTAGGATCACAGGCTTTGGTGGCGTCACTGCAGGTGCCCAGCCCAGCCCCACCAGTTAGGAGCCCTAAGGGGGAATTGAGAGGTATTGGGAGAGGGCGTTGGCAGGTCACCGGGCCTCACAGAGCTCCAGTGTAACTGGCCTGTGATGACCGCCTCATGGGGTCGCTGGGCCTGGGGAGATGCCATGAGCAGAGGCTGCGCGTGGAGTCGTGCAGGGCCGGGCTTGATAAACATGAGCTCCATTTCATCATCATCGAAAGGACTTCTCCAGCGAGCACCCCTCCTCAGCAGAAGGGCATTGGTAGAGGAGCCTGAATCCTGAATTGCTGTGGATTCTGTGATGCTGGTTTCTACTTCTGAGGCCCCAAGAAAAGGAAATGAATTTAAGCTGTGCTATGGACAGAATTCAGATGACAGATCGGGAGGGCTCTGAGAACTCAAGAGACGGCCAAGCAGGAGCACGGACGGTTGTGAGGATGTTCTTAGGAGTGTTTTGTAAGCTGGGCTGTGCTGTGAAGCTGTAAGGACCCGTCTCCTGGAACCCTCGCAATCTCTCTGTGAGGTCAGCAGGAGCAGAGAGCTGCTCCCCCGGAATGTGCCCGGAGCTGCCGTGAACTCACATTCACAGATAAGAAAGTTCTGAGCGCTGAGTAGTCAGAAAGACAGGACTTGAATCCAGGTCTTCTGATTCTTAATCCAGTCGTCCTGTGCGTGCACTCAGTGGGCCCTGTGTGAATAACTGTGGAGTGAATAAAGGATTAGATGAGGGACCACGTGACAGTGAGGCGCCTCATAATTCCCAAAGCCACTTCTCATCTAATTTGGTTGGTGAATCTCCTGGGCATTTAAAAAAGGACGGCCCTTCTCTGCTGTCCTGGAGAGCCAGCCGCAGACTCAAGTGCTCTGCTGCCCTCGGGAGGCTGGGATCCCAGGAACTCTGCCCCCCTCCCCCATATAGACTCTGCCTTAAGGAGGTCGCCTCCATGGTGGTGGTGGCAGGGGGGTGGCCAAGAAGACCCCACTTGTGCTCCCACACAGAGACCACGCAGATAATGTTTTTGAGTGCTAGCTACCTACTATGCCAAGCACTTCCTTTATGCATCTCTTCTCATTTGATTATCACACACACTCTGGGGTAGGTACTCATTATCCCCATTTTACAGATAAGCAGGGTAAGGCAGAGAGAGAAGTTAAGCAGCATGCCCAGGGCCACATGGTCAGCAAGTGGCAGCACCAGATTTGAGCCCAGAAAGCTAACATCCAGAGCTCACATTGTCCTCAGTAGGCTATGCCTCCTCTCCAGGCTGAAAGGGACTTTAAAGCCTTTCTGGCTGGGCTACAGCCTTCTAAGGCCCCTGACTGCCCCCTCCCAGGTGGCCATTGTGGCCCATGTGGTTCTGTGTTCCCCTCAGAGAAGGGCGGAGGAGATAGGCAGCTTCCCAGCTGGGGGAGGGGCCAGCTTGGGCCTGAGGGGTCCCTGTCACCACAACAAATCTCCAGGCCTCTTCCTCCACTGCCCCAGAGGCAGGTGAGTGAGGGACGTGGCAGGCAGCTGGCCGCTACCCAAGCTCAGAGCCCACCCTACGAGAGCCAAGACTCAGCCCCTTCTTCCGTCCTGGCCCGGGTCAGAGTAAAGCGGCAGACGGGGCTCCTTATCAGTAAACACACACATGCAGAGCAGAGCCGCCTGGGGACCCTCCCAAGAGGGCTCCTCTCTGGCCACGCTGTGAGCCCCGGCGTGGGTGCAGCTAATAGGGCCTCCCGCCGTGGGCCCCTGATTGAAGCGGCTGGAGCAGCAGGGACACTCGCTTGCTTAGTCGCCAGTGTGGCCTCCCGGCGAGCAAGGCAGCCACAGGGAGGGAGGGCAGGACCTGACAAAGACCTGCTCTGGGCTTCCTCGGAGGCCTAGCTCAGCCCCCACCCCAAATGGAGCCTCACCGGGGCAGAGCTCGGGGTGCGGCTGGAAAGGTACCTGGGCGAGGGCTCCTCGGGTGGGACACCTTTGCCCTCACCTGATTCAATGGAGGGATATTGGCGTTCACCGGGCACCGTGACAGCGCTTTACATGCATGCAGTCGTTGTCCTGTTTTACAGAGGGGACATTAGAGCTCAGAGCAGTGAAGGGACTTCCACAGTCCACGGTTCTAAGTGACAGAGCTGGGATTTGAACCCGTGTCCTTCTGGGTCCAACCCTGCTGCCAACTTAGGCAGACCTCCTAATCGAAAACCTGGGTTGACTTGACTGGTGAACATGGGGAAGAGTTTTGATTTGCTTCATACAAGGATTACTACAGGATTCCTTTACATAGTCCTTTTCCTTGCTCCTTTAAGGTGATCTGATTTATGAAAATTGCTAACCAGCTTGCAAGCTTGTTAGGAATGCAGAGTCTTGGGCCCCAACCCAGACCCACCAAATGAGAATCTGCATTTTGACAAATCCCCCAATGATGTGTGTGCTCAGTAAAGTCTGAGACGCGGGAATCGCTGCTGATGAGAGAGAATACGGGAGTCGTGGGTCATAAATCGTCCATCCGCTGTCCTCCCAGAAGGGAGGGACCCAGGAGCGAGGGAACTGAGGTCCATTCTAGGAGCTTGGAGCCGGATGAGCCGGCCTGGCACAAGATCTCCAGGCCTGTCTGGGGCTCCAGGCACCTCCCCACACTCCCTTGGTGGTCAGAGACCTGATCTCCTCCTGGAGGAAGCTCTTAGTGCCAGGGCCTCTCCCCGCTCCTGCACTGGTGCACCCTTCCCCTCTGAGCCGTGTCTCGGAGTGTCCACTGTAGATGTGTGAGGCGCATCCACTGGGGTGAAGGGCTGGATCTTTCCATCCAGTGACGTGCATGTGTTCTTGTCCCCAAGTCGGGACCTGCTGGGTCATTTAGAGGCATCCAGGGCTTTGGGACACATGGACCCAAGCCTGAATCCCAGATCCACCGCTGGGTATACTGTGACCGGGCGAGTACCCCATCCGTCTGCACCTGTTTCTTCCTCTGTGCGATGGGAAGGATGGTGACCACAGCCCTTTGCGGCTTATAGAAAGCCCTGATTCGGTTCTTGGCCCTGGCATCTCTGCCTGCTCTGTTGTAGGGTCTGTCATTGGTAGCCTTGGAGGAGTCAGCCCTCCCAAAAGCCCCCTTGTAACTGCAAGTTTCCTCCATTTGCCCTAAGCTGGGGACCAATGAACTTTTTGTAAAGGGCCAGATAGTAAATATTTTAGGCTTTGAGGGCCCTGTGGTCTCTGTCACAACCACTCAACTCTGCCGTGGTATCGGGTGCAGAGAGCAGCCACTGACGGTATGTAAATGAGTGGGCCCGGCTGTGTTCAAGTAAAACCTAATTTACACAAATAAGCAGCAGCTAGATTTGGCCTGCGGGCCATAGTTTCTGACTCCTGGCCCAAACGAGTGTAGCTCAGAACAGGAGCTGTCTGCTTATCTCAAGGGGCCCTAGGAAAGGCTTTTAGCCGAGTGGTCACCCAGGGTCACTGCTGAGTCAGCATTCTATGAGTCAGAGGTGGGGTGTGTGTGAAGGGGTGCCCCAAAGAGATGCTGGGGTTTGGGATAGCAGCCTGCCGAAAGTGTCAGTGCCTTCATTCTCAGGGGGCCCCCAACACTGAGCAGGTGGGGAGTGAAGGAATGGTCAGAGCAAGGTGCTGTCAACTCCAGAGGTCTTCCTGGCAGAGGGTGCCCAGACCCCTTGCTGCTGAATGTCCCACAGTGTAGCCTCTCACTGCTACACCTTGTGACCCTGGGCAAGGTACTTAGCTTCTGTGCTTCGGCTCCCCACTCTTAAGACAGGTAAGGTGGCACCTACCTCAGAGGCTGCTAGGAGTTAGGACTGGGAAAGGGTTTTTGTCAGGCCAGAGCAAGCTCTATCAAAGCGATGGGTCTTTCTACTATTATTGTCATCGTCACTATCGTTATTCTCAGAATCATTTTATTCAACAAATATGTAATCGTAAAGTAAGGCAGTCCTGGATGGATGACAAGTCAGTCCAGTGCAGGCGTGCAGACCTGGGCATGACGGGGCCCCGAGTCTCCCAGGCAGGGAGTAGGTGTGTGAGGTAGGCGTTCCCGATGCTCTGGCCAGGAGGTGGTCCTGAAGGGGAGGAGATGGCGCACATCCTGCAGAGCAGACGGGCCCACAGATGTGATTTTCTAGGTCCCAGGGGAGCTGACTCAGGCCCTTCAGCTGAATCATCCTTTGGAGAGGTTCTGAAAACTCCACTCCCAGGAGCGAAGCCTGATGAGACCTCAGCCTGCCACATTCAGCCCAGGGCACACTTGGGGGATTAACTCCCAGAATGGGAGCTTCTGGGTGGGAGCAGGCAGGAGAACCAGAGAGCACGAGAGTCCCAGCTTGGCTTCTCAGACATGGGGCTGCAGTACTGGGCCAGGCGGTCCACGGAGGCCCCAGGCTTAGGGTCGGCATGGCGCTCTGCCACCTGGCAGGGTGCCTCAGTAACTGGGCTCACATCCCCTCCCTCAAGCTGCTCTTCCTCAGCCCAAAGACTAAGAGCTCGGCCAGGAACCAGCCCAAGAGTTGGGGGCGGGTAATGCGGGCGGAATTAACGAGGCTTCTGTGTTCACCGTCCTATTTGGAGCATCATTCTCACTCGTAAGCTAATTTTAGCCATCCATTCTGCTTCTGTTACCATTTATAAAATGAGAATGTCAAATGCAATATTAAACAAGCGGGATGAAGGCAAAAAGGAAATGCCGGAGAGGCACTTAATAAATGAATCTCGTGTTTACGTGGGAGAGGGAGGGGGCCTACGTGTGTCCCTGTCACACACGCACCCGTGTTGTCTGTGCATGACTCCAGTGTTAGAGTGAGCGGTGCTGGGTGAGGTGGGGGCGCGGTGGGGAGGGCAGGTTGGGTGGTTGGGTGGTGAAGGTTTGCCACTCTTCAGGCAAAAGTGATTTGGCCTGCACGGAGGTGGGCTCCCAGTTGCCCGAGTTCTGGCTCTTTCACCCTTCATCTGTCCTCTGGTGAGGTCATTGCAGGGGTCCCGGGAAGAGCAGGGCGTCCTTCTCAGTCTCTAGGTGACCAGCCCCTCTAGGCTTTCCCATGAGTGCTGCCCTGTACCCCCTACACACCACCCACGAGGTGCCGGGTCGGGAGGCAGCATGGAGACCACTGGAACAGGCTGCTCCCCTCTCTGCACCCCTTCTCTGGGGCCTGTTCTTCCATTGACTGCACTCAGCTGCTCTGCCCAGCCTCCCAGGGAGGTGCAAGCTACACCTTTATTTTCTTCCAAGTAGACACGTTGAGTTAGGCCCTGTGCAGGGTCTCTGGTAAAGCCCCCCCAGGCTGGGATAAGCACCCAGCCTTGTGGCAGAATTCCGGCACCTGCTGGAGGCTGAGGTTTCTTTTCACTTTGAAATGCCCTTGCAGGTTCCCAGAAATACAAAGAACAGCTGCTGCTGCCACCATCAGCTTTTTCCCAAATAGAGCGGCCTGTGAGGCTGCCTTTGCGCACCTAGCTGATGGAAGCAGGAAGGTGGGGCCCTACCTGGCTGGCAGGTGGGGGAGCTCAGGGAGAAAGTCACAGCATGAGGAGAGTCTGCCTGGCTAGGGGTGGCGACCATGTTCTCTCTTCCTCTCTGCTCCCTTGTCTTTGGGATTTATGTAAACGCAGATGTCAACTGGCTTTATCACCTTCCAAGGTGCTCACCTAGGGTTCATGGAAGAGAGTGAAGTGTGACCCAACCAGCTTCATCCAGCACGAGCACTTTTAGGGTTCACTAGCTCACTGCAGCTCTACGGCGTAGGCACTGCTGTTACTCTGTTTTACAGATGAGAAAACTGAGGCACAGAGAATTCAGGCAGCTGGTCCCAGAGCAGAGCTGGCGAGTGGAGCAGAGATTTAAAACTAGGAGCCTTAGCCTCTAGGCTAGACTGCGGTGGACCCGACAAGGCCCCGCCCTCGGATCGGGGTCCGGTGGGAGGCACAGTCACTGGGGGATGATGTCTCAGTGTTGGGGACCGCTCCTCTCCATTCCTTGCCCAGACGCTGAGCACCTCCAAGGGAGAGCCTCATCGTGTTGAATTCATCTCTGTCCACACCCAGCCCCTGCCTGCTAAATAGGAGACGCTAATAGCTTTAGTTTATGACCTCCTTTACTTTGCCCATCACTGCTTTTAATAAAACACTGAGCAGAGGAAACAGTGGATGAAATTAATTCCGGAAGTGCTAAGGAAATTAATTCTGGAACTAGGATTGGGGCTGGCCTTGTGGAAGGAATAGCATCCCAATGGGCCTTGAAGCCTGGATAGAGAGTGGTAGGGAAGGGCTGTGAGGGCAGGATCTGGGGGGCCAGAGGCCCAGAGATGGGGACAAGGGTTTTGAAATGGGGGACCTATTGTTGAATCCTGGCTGTGTCGTTACCTGGCTTTGTGACCTTGGACACATCATTCTTCAGAGCCTCAGTTTCCTTTTCTACTGTAACTATGGGATGAATCAGGCCAACTCACAGAGGAAGTGAAGAGTCAATTAATGAGGGTGTTGAGAACAGTAGGTGTTCTCTGAGGACTCCTGTGTGCCCGGCCCCGTGCTCTGCATGCATTACGTGTACATGTCATGTTTATTATTACACATTATATAGCATATATAAGTACACACACGTGGACATGCACAAGGATGTCATGACCCCACCTAGCACAGGGAGTGCTTGATAAGCATGACGTCCCTTCCTCCCGGAGTAATTCTGCTGACCTGGGAGACGGAGTCAAGACTCAGCATCTTGCGAGACTCTCAGTGCTTCTCACAAATGGATCTGGGCCGTTTATAGCAAGCACGTGTCCTCTGAAAGTAGATGTTTCTGCTGGCTGCGGTCACCTGCCTAAGCTGGCATCTCTGTTTCAGTTTGCACAGTAAACTTCTTACGTAGGTTCCAGGGGGGGCTCCTGTATCTGTGAGAACCCTTTTGCGATAGAACAAGGCGAGTTATGCTTTACAAGTGGGGTCTTCTGGTACTTGGCCACACCTGGTCTCCCTGTCTTCAAGGACATGCCTGATTGAGATGTCTGGGGAAGGGAGGAGGGCAGGACAGAACGTGGAACTCCATTCCACTCACTTCCTGGTATCGACAGTTGTTTGCAGAGGGTGGAAGGGCTGGTGCTGGCGAGGGGCAGGTGTGGCAGGATGGCCAGGCACCCTTCCCTGCTCGAGTCATGTACCAGGTCCTCCCAGTGCAGCTGCCAGGATTTCTGGAGTGTGACTGCTGTCCCTGCCCCTGATGGTGTCTCAGGCCGTGCCCTCACCCAGCCACGCAGTCATGCTGGTTATGAATCCATCCTCCCTCTGGCCCTGGACAAATGGAGCAACTTAATGGAATGGGAACCCTGGAACTGACGTCTGAACAGAGGAGAGGTGACCTGACTCTCTGAAGGTCACTCAGAGAGGGGTGCCCAGCGGGTCCATCTCGGGTGTGAGCTCCATGTAGAGGAGAACCACGGGTCCTGCCTCCCACCGCTGGCCCTCTCCACCTCTCCTGGGTGGGATGTTTACTGTTTGTCACCCCGCCCCTTGTTACTCCATCAGCCTCTTTCTTCAGCTCTCATTCAGCAGCTGTCTCAAGCAGGGCCAGCTGCCTGGGTGTGAGCCCTGTGCAGCTGCACAGGCCCTGAGCTCAGAAGGGCCCTCGCTGGTTTAATGCTTTGCTGCTGCCATCTTGAAACTCTCAGTGATGGTTGAACAAAGGGCCCCTGTCTTCATTTTGCAGTGGCCTGCACGTTCTCTAGCATATTCTGTAGCCGCTGGGCTCTTGAGGCCGACTCCAGGCACTGTGCGTGGGGCAGGATAGGAGAGCTTCCTCCCCCGGGGAGCTCGCCGTGTGTCTGCCTTCCTTGCTCTGCAGGCTCCTTGAAGGCGGGTCCCCTCTGACTCTTGGTTATGAACCCGCAAGAGCCCCATGAAGGGCCCTGCCCTCCTGGGGTCTCCAGAAAGGCTTGTGACTGGCAGAGAGGGCAGTGGGCAGGGGGAGGAAAGGCTGTGGTCGTGAGACTGCACAGGCCGTGTGGGGAGCCCTGCGTGGTTTCCAGGTTGCGGCTCACCCCTCCTGTCTTACTTGGAGAGGTCTGAGTAGCTGCTGGGATCTAGCAGGGCCCCTGAATCTTTGCACTTGAGTGTCATCTCCCCTGCCCTTCGTCTCCTGGAAGGCCCTCGGGGCCTGACGGCCAGAGGAGATGGTCAACCTGGGGCTTCAGAGAAGCAGTGTTGACCTGGCATCCACCGCAAGCTGGCTGGGGAGGAGCTGCCATTTGAGTCAGAGAAGGAGCTGGTCTCAGGAGAGACCAGGTCAGGCCTGTGTGTCTTTCAGGAAACTCCGAGGAAGGACGGTGTCCACCATAGAAGCTGCAGGTCATCCCCTGCTGAGCACTTGCCTGCCCGGAGAGGCCTGCCCCTGCGTTCCTTGCCTTTCCTTCCAGCCAGGCAGCAGACAGTCCAGGTTGACCTCTCTGAGCAGCAGTGGGTTTATCCTCTGAAATAGGCCCCTCTCTCCCTGGGGGAGTGAGTCATTTCTAAGATGCCTCTTGGGGGTGAGAAGTGAAGCCACAAACACTGGCCTCTTGAGGCCATACAGAGTTTCCTTGTCCTGGGCGGTACATCAAGGCCACAGGCACAGGGCTTGGGTGTCCCCAGACCGAGGCCGCCCAGCTTCCCTCCCAGCCCAGGGCACGTGCTGACAAGGGCCATCTGTGTAGAGACCAGGGGAAAACAAAAGCCTTTTCACTCCCCAGACCTTGGCATCTTCCTCAGACTGCCAGCCTCTTCCAGAAGGTGCCCAGCAGAGAGCTCCCGTCAGCAAGAGCTGCGGGCCAGCTGGGCGAGGGTGGCCACTCAGAGTGGCTGCAGGGAAGCCGTCCCCACAGAAGTCCCAGCGCCTTCTCCGCAGTGCCTTCTCTGAAAGCCAATGCCAAGCGTTCCCGCTTTGGGAGAGGGTGTGGCATGGGACCCGCTCCCCTCTTCTGGGCCACAGCATCAGACAGACCCCACTTCAAACCCAGCCCTGCCACGCATACACTATCTGCAGCCACAGGTGGCATGTCTCACATCCCTGGGCCTCAGCTTCCTGTTCTATAAGACGGGTGTGTGGCTGTAAAGGACCTCACTGGGTCCACTGACAAAATAGGAATATGGAAGGTAGGTTAGGTAAAAGCATTTTATAAGTGTTAGATGTCCTGAGGTTGCTGATTGTACTGTGGTTATGTAAGAAAATGTCTTTCTCTTTAGGAAATGCGTACCATAAGGTATGCAACTTACTCTCAAACAGTTCAGGAAGAAAACACGTAGATAGGGAGTGTGCAAATGATAAATCAGAGTGACACAACGTTAGCAGTAGGTGAATCTGGGTGAGGGGTGCACAGGTGTTCTTCGTGCTATCCTTGGACTTCTCTGTAACTTTGTAATTATTTGGTATGAAGAGTTAGAAAGAACAGACCTCTTTGCCAAGTTGCTTTGGACCCTATTGGGCAGAGGCACCCCACCCCACATGCAGCCAGCATGGTGTTAGCCCACGCACGAGGGCTCCTGATTCATCCTCTGAAGGGACATGCTGCGTCCTTAACTGGCCTACCGTTAAAGAGAGTTCAGCTAGGTCATTCTTCTGAACCCACAACTGCGGGGACTCCAGGGAAGCCATACGCTCGCCTGCAGGGCTGGTTTGCTAAGCACGGCAGCGTATTTGGAGGCTGACGTTTTAAAGCAAATCCCATCTACCTTTGGGGGGTTGGCGCGTCCTCGGCGTTCAGCCTCTGGGGTGGGGTTGCTTCTTGGCTTTGCCAGCTACGAAGCTTGAAAATGGAGACCTCATCTTCCTGGTGTGAGCAGTTGATCACAAGTGACCTCTGAGGCTTCTCACAAGCACAAGCCCTCGTGGAATTTCCTGCTGAGTCTCTTGTTCCTCCAGCCACACTGCTTCTTCCAGTTGTGTTTGGAACCATAGCAGTGGCAGCTGTTGTGAGCCACTGCTAAGGTGGGGTCTGAGATGTTGATCAAGGAGACTCAAGGACCGAGACTCGCAGATGGTCCTTCCTCAGAGTCTGCCGCCTCCCAGGGCTGCCCCAGAGAGAATGCTTTGGGAACGCGCTTCTACTCTGGGTGTGGGTGGTGTGGAGCATTTACCATAAATGGGGGTCTAAGGAGGCAGTGCTGAAACAGCTGAGCAAGAGGCCTGGCCGCTGGAAAACCACTGCCATTTTGCTTCTCTTGACCATGGGGAGCCAGACAAGCTTCTCCGGGGCTGCCCCGGGAGGGGAACTCCCATGCCCAGCTTGTGCCTCATGGTGAAGGCAGCCCTCAGTGCCCACTGTCCCAAGAACCCAGCCAGCTGAGCGCCAAGGGTGGGAGGAAGGCTTCCCACTGTCCTGTGTGCCCACTGCTCTTCGCTGATGTCATGTGGTGGTCAGTCCCCAAAGATGAACTTCATGACCTCCGCTTCCCAGTATGCACACCCTTGTGTGTGCCCAGTGGAAAGTGATGGAAGTAACAGTACTAGTCCCAATGCTGGGTTGTAAGAAGGCTTGCAGCTTCTGCCTTGGTGTTTTGGAATGCTGTTTAGGACAGGACTCAGCCACCTTGCTAGGAGAAGATTAAGTGCCACAGAGGAGTCACGAGGAGGTGCCCCCTGTGGAGGATCCCAGCTGAAGCAGCATGGACACTGCCTGCTGTGTGAGTGGAGAAGCCATGCTGGGCCTCCAGGCAGGTCCAGGCTTTCCCTGGCTCCAGCCCCAGCCACCATCTGACCACAGCTACATGAGAGACCGCAAGCAAGAACCCCGCTGAGCCTGGTCAACTCACAGAACCACAAGAGGGAATGATAAATTGTTGTTCAAAGCCACTAAGTTTGGGGATAGTTTGTTGCACAGCAGTAGACAACTGGGACATAGTGTGTGGCCATATGACCTAAGTACATGACTGGAGCTGCGAGAGACACTGGTTTCCACTGATTGGGTTCTGACTGTAACTCTGGTTGCTCATGCCGGGTTCTCTGGTTTGCAGAGCGCCCAGTGGGAGGATGGAGGGGTGGGGGTAGGGGCGAGGGGTGGCCCAAATGTGGTCTGACTCAAGAGGCTCCAGACGCTGACAGGCCGAGAAGTGACAAGGGGCAGGTGACATATGAGTACTTGCCTTAATAATGTTGCCAGAACAAGAGAATCAGAACCTGTTCTTTCCAATAGAATGGGAGCTCCCGGAGATGGAGGCTGGCCTTGTTTATCTTTGCATCCTTGAATTAAGTAGACTGGATGTCCTTGACCCTCAGGAAGCATATAGGTCAATCTCTGCTCTGTATGGAACGTCACGGAGGAACCACGGAAGTAGGGGCAGACCCTGATCCCTGCACTGAGAGCTGCAGTCTAATGAGGGAGACGAGGCTCCTGCCAGTCTGATCGGGGAAGGCTGTGGTTTTCATCCTCTCAAGCCCCTGACCCACTGCAGAGACTCAGGATACAGGCAGGGAATAGCTATGCCTCCCTCTCCTTTTGTATGTTTTCTTCGGACAAGATCATCAAAGGAGCTGGGGACAGAGTGAGCAGGCCTCCTAGTCCTGAGAAATCTTGTGAGAAGCCTTGCCTGCAGGTCAGGCTGGGCCAGGCTCCCTAGTGTGACTGCTGCCTTTCCCTGTCACTCAAGTGCCCAGGACGTACCAGGGTCCCCCAGAGAGCACATATGCCGTGGCCTCTGGCCTCAGGGAGCACGCACGGTTGACACAGCCGGTGGTTGACAGAACCCACGAAGTCGGCGTTGTCCAGAACAGCACCAGCAAAGACAGAGCAGAATTAAACAGAGCTGCCAGCCCTGTTCAGTGAGAGCAAGAGTAGGTGGGTTTGTTTAAAATACTCCCATTACAGTCAGTTAACCTTTATGTTCCCTAAATGAAAATTGTATAAACCTGAAATTTTCGTTGATCAGGTTGCCTAGGAACAGGCAGCAGGTTTTCATAAGACAATGCAATAGATTGTCACTGATAGGGCTATTAGGAAGTGAGCTGGTTAGCGGCATTATTCTGGATCCTGGTGTTGGCATTAGGTAATTACGTGTATGCCTCTACAGTGCACACCCCTCCTCCCAGGCTCGGGCAGGCTCCTGCAAATGAGGTTTCTTGTCTGCTGCTCTCCAAGTCTGGGGGATGGGGTCTGGGCTCCAGGAGCACATTTCCTCCCCTGGGCTTAGGAGAAAAATCTAAAAGACCCAATTCTGATGTATTTCTTTCTTCTTAATCACCTTTCCCCCCTCCCCCCACTTCTTGCAACACTCAAACTCAAAGCAGAAAACTTGGGAAATGACAATAAAAAGTGCACAATGGAAATTAAGGAACAAAGTCACTCTACGACAACTTTAGTGTGTCTTTCTAGTATTTCTTTCCTGTATGATGTATACACTTGTTTATTTCCCACAACACCGCTGTAATTTGCTTTTCCCCCTCCTGCAGTAAGGGGGACCAGCGTCCTGGTGTGCCTGAGACTGAGGGCTTTCCCAACACCAGTGCGTGTTATTATCACGCGTTTCCGTAGCTTTTCAATCTGATTGGGTAAACCAAACTCGGCCCAATCAACTCCCCATTCTTGGACATTTAGGCGCTTTTTTTTTCTAATTATAATTAATGCTTGCGGTGAATAGCCTCAACCACACGTCCTTGCAGGAAAAATTCCTCTAAGTGGGATTATTAGGTCCAAGGATGTGTACATTTATGGCTTTTGATGTATTGTCAAGTTAGCCTCCAGAAAAATAGGTGCCAGTTTCTCCCCTGTCCCCCATCCTCTGAGGAACTCTGACATCAGATAATCCTTTCATCATGGCCAGTGGGACAGACGACAGCCATGTCTCATGTCGGGGATGTGGGCTTCTTTATTAGCCATTTGTGTTTGTGTCCTTTACCCACGTCTCTTTCGGGATGCTTGTCTCTGTCCTTTTAATCTATAAAAACTCTTTGCATAAAGTACGTCAGTCAGGAATGTTGAACCATTTTGTCCATTTTTTAAAAGCATTTGTGGTTATCATTCTTTAAGGAGCAAGAGTAATAATACCTGTTACCTGGTATCTTTGAAGAAAGAGGAATTAACATTTGGGGTCATTAAAGCTTGCCCCTAGGCTTAAGCACTGAAATATTTTATAAATGAAGGATTTGGGATGAGAGTCTCTCCAAAATGAGTAGGCTGCATAGGTCCTTTTTCTTTCCCCCGGAGATCCCTTTTTAAACAATGTATACTGCGCGCGATTTAACTTTTCTCCATATCTCAGACATGCCGTGAACAACAGTAATTTTCTGTGTCACCCTGAGACCCTCAGCAGCTGCTGATGGACATGGCGTTTGGGCTCCTGTACCATCTGGCCCAGACTGCTTTCTAAGTAAGATACTTGATTGTTGTCTTTCCCCATCACCATCAGCCTGTCCTGCTGTTACTTTTCGCTGCTCTGAGCAGCCCTCCCATGCCCTCCAACCTCCCGTCTTCATCAGCAGTGGCACTGATCACTGGCTAACAGTGCTTGTTTTTTTGTTTGTTTGTTTTGAGGAAGATTAGCCCTGAGCTAACTACTGCCAATCCTCCTCTTTTTGCTGAGGAAGACTGGCTCTGAGCTAAGATCCATGCCCATCTTCCTCTACTTTATACGTGGGACATGTACCACAGCATGGCTTTTGCCAAGCTGTGCCATGTCCGCACCCGGGATCTGAACCGGCAGACCCCGGGCCACCAAGAAGCTGATGCTGCGCCACAGGGCTGGCCCCTACCAGTGCATATAAAGTAACTGCGAGTAAGTGCCGAGCAAGGGCCTAAGGAACCCTGGGAAAAGAGGGCAATTTTCCTTATTTCCTGGGTTCCATGTTATATGTAGTTCAGGTAGTAAAAGAAGTGACTTCTGGATGTGTGAGCGGAATAGGATTAAGTAGTTTTGGAGACAGAAGGGAAGCAGAAAGGAAAGATTAGGAAACGCTTGAAGACGTAACTGCAAAACGAGAAACCAATAATCCAGATGAGCAGAATCGGGGGTTAATCTTATTACTTCCCTCAGGAGTGTGCTGGGCCAGGTTTTATGGAGATAGTGGCATCGCTGACCTAGAAATTTAGTTTGAAAGTCTGGCTTCCGGGCCTGCACCTACTGGGATATGGCCACGCCCCGTTACACTGCCTTCACCACGTTACACAGCCTGCCTGCCGATGCTCAGTTTCCTCATCTGTGAAATGGAGCTAAGACTAACTGGCTTGTCTATTAATAAGAGGTAGAATCGGAGGACCCCGTGTGCAGAGTCACTGACCTGAAGGAACCTGGGAGGTGTTTTAAACATGTAAAGGGCCAGACAACCGTGAGGGACTATTGCTGTTGCTAATGTTGTTCACACACACATTAAGCAGCTATCATCTGCCTCCTTACCTCTCATGCCTTCTGCACAAGTTTCAGCCCGAGCTCCCGACCCACGCGTGTATATCCCCAGCTTCCTTCCTCGCCGCCCTTCCAAACCCAGTTGCCTCCTTGTAGGTTTTTCCCAAGTGGGATTTGCACAAGTGGCGCCTTTTCTTCAATATTTGTTTTGCAGGCCATTTACTTGGCACGGCTATTTTTACAGTGAGTAAGGAGCAAGCCTAAAAATAACTTGGCTCTCGTAACCAGACCAGTTCTGCGTTTGACATTTACGTGGAATTCATTTGCATCTCATCTGTTCGCCTTTCTGTTTAACAGGTAGAATGTAAGAAAGCTCAGCCGAAAGAAGTCATGTTCCCACCTGGGACAAGAGGCCGGGCCCGGGGACTGCCTTACACCATGGACGCGTTCATGCTTGGCATGGGGATGCTGGGTGAGTCTGGGTGGGACCGAGGGGACACAGCAGAGTCACCGTGGACTGGGGGCCTATACAACCAACGGGACCACCTACCAGTTGGGCAAACTGCTTAAGCTGTCTGAGCCTCAGTTTCCTCGTCTGTCAATTAGTTGATAATCCCCCTTGCAAGACAGTTGTAACATTAAATGAATAGGTATATGTATAGATTTATACAGATATATCATATCTCATGCCTGGCTCCTAGGAGGTACTTGATTATTATTTTCTCTCCTTTTCACTCCCTTCTCTGAAAAAAGGAAGTCACTCCCTCTGCCTCAGCCCTCTCCACCCGGTGGGAGTTCTTAAAGACCTAAGTAATCCCGGCTGCCTTAACTTGTGTGGGCCAAGGCTACATTTTCTAAAACTTGGGAGAAGAGGGAAATGGGGCGGGTGGGCGATAATCCTGTCTATTTAAATGATTAACATTTTTCTCTTGGGATATCAAAATTTGCATTTAAATGGATGTTTTAAATAGCCTGTTTTACTCTTTATTTGCAAAAAAAAAAATGATGAAAGACAAAGTGTGTTTGTTCTGACAAAAAATGATCTCTCCTGGCTTTTAGAGAAATTGAGTTGCATATTATGCCCCTTCCTTAAAGGTATCTCTGTCCGTCCTGCGTAGATAATTGAAAATCTTGCCGCTTAAATGGCATGAAAGATGGAGAAAGCAGTGGAGAAGCGTAATGGTGTGGGTCGCAACAATAATTAGAAATTTCAAGGCGAGAGAACGGTATTTTACTGCAAGTTATTGTGTGTCGGGAAAATACTAATTAAATGGGATAAATGGTAGTTAATAGTAAAATTCCATTCAGGCACATGATCTGTCTAGTTTTAATGGGTTTTCATTTGGTTTGGCTAAGAGTCCCTCTTCTATATTGTTTGATAAGCTCTTTATGTGTTTTCAGATTTGCTGCTGTTTAAATCATTCCTGCTCAGTTTTAAATTGATAAAACTTTTCTTGGTTTTGTAAATTCTTAAAAAGAATTCTATCTATTTGTCTGAGGAAATAACCAGGGCAGGTAAAGTTATTTTGAGGAACTGAAAACATGGAAAGAGATGCCTTGAGAACACTAAACATGGCGAGATGTTCGTTCTTCTCAAGTTAATTTTTTAGGTTTCACAGAATTTCAAAGAACATTCCTATTGTAATTCTTTAAAAATTGGCCAAATGATTCTAAAACTTATCTGGAAGAAGAAACACCTGAGAATAAATAAGAAAATGTTTTGAAATGAGAAAAAACTAGTTTGACCAAATGTCAGAACATAGCACAAAGCTACAGTAATTAAAGTAGTGTGGTGTATATAAGAAGGCACCTGTTGATAGAAAAAGCCAAATAGCCTAAACTAAATATTTTTCTATGTAAGAGTGTAATTATTGTTTGTCACATACATACGTTTGTTGTATCCCAAAAGAAACTCCGACTGGATTAATAGTTTTAAATTTTAAAAATCAAACCTTAAAGAAAAAAAGGTGAGCCCGTTGCCACCTGCAGGCTTTTGGGGTCTTGACTTTTAAATGATGAGTTTAAAGGCCCCAGGGCATAAAATGGGAGACTTTTTAGGATCCACATCTTCAGGAAGTGCCCCCACCTTTCTGAGTCTAACTTGGTACCCGTTACATGCTGGGAAGAATGAACTGGTTTTTCTTCAAGGAAGCAGAGGTGTGGAGCAAAGCCAGCTCACTTGTGACAGTTGCCAAAGAGCAAAGATGTGGCAGCTCTGTTCACCCCAGACCCAGGCGAGGGCTCGGGGCCCATGTCTCCACAGACAGTCAAGATGAGGTGCCTGAACAGAGGGCACCCTGTGGCTTTGTAATGGAGCCCAAGCAGGAAGGCCTTGTTGAGTGCAGGAGGCATTCAATAACCATTAGCCTTTGAGCACCTACTGTGTGCCAGGCCCTGGGCTAGCACTGAGAGGTAGTGCTTAAACGTGGTCCCTGCCCTCATGAAGCTTGTGGTCTAGTGAGGGAGACAACACTTAACAGCTAAGCACACAGATACGTAATTAGTCATAATAGAGTTCTGGGGTGCTTTACGAGCACATAATGAGGAATAGAAATTAGTCTGAGGAATCAGGGAATACCTCCCTGTGGAGGTGACATTTCAGCTGCAGTGAGAAGGGTGAGTAAGCCAAGGGCGATCCAGACAGGAGGAATAGCCTTAAAATGCAAAGGTCCTAGTGTGGAACCCCAGGAGCCCCCCTGCCTGGCTGGGTGGGGCACGTCCAGGCAGGGCCTGTGTGAGGAGGAGGAGTGGCGGGCCAGCAGGCCACGTGGCCCTGAGATTGGCTTTGACCGCAGCTGGTGGTGGGCCAACCCGCGTGGTCCCTGTGCTTCTCCAGATGCCGTCTGATTGGCTCCTCTCGCTGAGGGATGGGTGTGTGATGAATGCCAGGGGCTTCTTCATCTGCCCCGACTTTTCCCTGTCCTCTCGCATCTCAAGTTCTGGCTTCCCTGAGCCTCAGTAAAGAAGTAATGATTAGTTGAAAATCTTGTCCTGGTTGAGTCTGTTTGTTCTTGAGTTTTAACCTCCCCTGGCCCACCCAACCCGCCGCACCCCTGCTGCTTAAGGCTTTTGCCTTTTTCCTGCATAGCTCTGCCTGTGGCTGTCACCAGGCAGAACCCCCAGACCTCAGCCAAACCCCGTCAGGGCACAGAGGCTCTCCCCTTCCCCTAACCAAGCAGAGAGCCCTTGGGATGGAATGGATGGTGTCGGCCCAGCCTCCACCCAGGGGGGCTGTGTGGACGAGCGGGAAGAGCTGCTGACATCGGGATCAGGAGATCTGGACTCCTCGCCTGGTCAGCTGTGTGACTTGGGGCAAGGGACAGCCTCTCTCCCCTTCAGTTACCCCATCCATAGGTAAGGATATAGGAGCGCTCACTTCATGGGGTTGTTGAGGATAAATGAAACCATATCGTGCCCAGCCAGTGCTTGTATTTCGTCAAATCTGAGCTGCCACGGGTGGTAAAATGCACCTTTGTGTACCATTCAGAAAGAAGAAAATATATGCCGTCAATTAAACTGCACTGATGTTTTCTTAATCACATTGACTGTGAGATAGATCCCACTTTCAGAGATGTTAAAATGTGAAAAAAAATGTGTGTCTTCCGATCAACAAAGTACAGTAGTATGTGCTCAACCTGAGAGCTGTTACTAACAAGGTACTGGGAGCCTTGGGCAAACTGTCGCCCAAGTAGGCGCCCGACACCCTTCCCCTCGGGGCCTCTTCCTACCAGTGGCCAAGAACATAGCTAGACCTGCAGGTGTGCCGTGGCACCTGCGGCCGCCTCCTCAGTTCCAACCCCCAGCCCAAGGAGTTGGATTATCTTTGAGTTTCTCCCTCTCAATAAAGATCCACGTACTGGACTCCAGACCTCATCAGCCCCCGGCCCTCCTGAATTCCCCAGCCACTATGGTGAGGCCATCTAGACACCTGCTGAGACACTGCCTCCCGGGATGTCCCAAAATGTGCCTCTAGCCTGGAACCAGCTCAGCCTGAGGTCCAGGCAGAAGAGGTGAATCAGACTCCGCTCCCAGAGAACAAACTCGCAGTCTCACAGTCTGGCTGGCCTGTTGCCTCCCCAGCCAGGCGGAGTCTCCGCCAAGCTTTCTCCGATAGACTCCCAGGCTGCCCTCCGTTTTGCCCGTTGGCACAGTTGGCGCCCTGGGCCTCTGGACTCTCTGGGCGAGCAGAGTAGCATCTACTGTGCTGTGACTGAAGCCGTTTCTTCTTGCTTCTTCCCTCTAAAGTGGTGACATTGGGCGGAGTCTAATCCTTTGGTAAGACGGCCTGACGTGTCCCTGTCAGTCACCCAGGGCACTACCTCTGTGCACTAGGCCTGCATATCAGTCCCGGAATCACTACCATCACCACAAACGACAATCTGGCTGATGAACTCGACTCACAGAGAAAAGCATTTCTTGAAAGTTCAATAATAAGAGAAAGTTTCAGTGATTTAATCTGTTGTTGAAGGAGCGGAAAAATATATAACACTTATAGGGATTTTTACAAGTGAGACTAAAACCCATTCAAGCTTTTAAATCCATTCATTCAGCAAGTATTTATTGAGTACCTGCTAACTGCCAGCCGCTGTGCTAGATGGCCGCCGATGCCGCAGAGAATGGAGTCTCTGATCTCGGGGAGCTGATATTCTAATGAGACAACAGACACACTGGTCTATAAATGACCTGGAAACTGTGGAACTAATTTTTAAATAGCCTTTAAGATTTTCTCCATACTTCGGCAGGCCTCATCAAAGGGAGGCTGATGAGCATGAAGAAGCACACTTCTTTCTTGATCTCTCCTGATAGGGCTGCGAAGTCCTTGGGAGGAAACTGAACAGCTGGTTTGGTTTGGCCCTTCATAGCCTTTGACAGAATCAGAGACTAATCGGCCCCATGGGAATTCTGTAAAAAGAATGTAGGAAAGAAGAGGGGGAGTCAGCCTTAGGCCAGGTCTCCCTGTTTTTGTGCCAGACAAAACCAAAATCAACTGAGACCCTTAGGAAGGGCCTTTTTGCAGCCCTGAGACTTTGTCCCACTGCCTGCAGCAGCCAAGAGGTGCCCACGGTTATCCAGCTCAATGCACGAGAATCTCTTTGCTTTTTATTAATGAAAGTGGTTTAATAAAAGCAAACATGATTATTGTAGGTATATTTGATTCCTCTTGGCCTTCTCTGCCTTCAGCCTCATAATCCTACTGCCTCTCACTCTCTTGACCTCGTTGGGCATGCGCTGTTTAACATGTTTGATACCAGTGGTGGAAAAACACTCATTTCTGAGGCCTCAAGGAGAAGGTTCACCCTGGCAAGCCCAGAAATGGAGAGACGCTGTTGGCCAGCTGAAGAAAGCCAGAGACATTCTTACCAACGCTCATACTGAGAAGCCCCTGTGAAATCCTGACCCGATGATCCCCGACATTAAGCCCTTCTGAAATGAAAAAAAAAAACCCATCATCTGGAGGGGATGAGGAGCTGTAATCTGTGGGCATTCACCAACAGATCAGAGGAGATTGGCTGGAACTTAGAGCCGCGTGTCTAGACTCATTTGTAATTTCAGTTGGGATTTGTCTTTCCCAAAAATATCTGTTGAGGTCATTCGTAAGGTCTCCATTTGTTCGCCTGTTTCCTGGTAGACAGAGAAGACTCAAATTCCAGCTCTTCATTTCCCTTCCAGAGCAGCACAGTCCACTAGAACTTTCTGTAGTGGTGGAAGGGTCCTTTATCTGCACTGCCCAAGATGGTAGCCACTAGCTAGGTGTATCTGTTGAGCACTCAAGACGTGGAAGTGGAGTTTTCCTTATAATTTAAATTAAATTTAGTTTAAATTGGACAGCACAGGCCGAGAGGAGCTGCTGTGACGCAGGGTGATTCTGGGGTCCGAGCATCTTGGTAGACCTTGGCCTTTCCATCCTTGCCTGGGAAGGGCTCATGGCATTTGGTGTTGTATCTGTATGCAGACCTCATGGAGCCAGCGTGGTGCCCCAGGCAATGCTCTGCACGCTATGCGTCAGATGTGTCACACTCTGGCAGTTCCCTCGTCTCTGTCTCTTTCAAGTCAGGGGACCTGGTGGGAGCAGTTTTCTGTGACTCTGAGTAGCTGAGTAACAGAGCGTGGGAGAGGATGAGTCATATACCCATCCTGAATGCCAACATCTTCCAGGGCTGGTGCAAAGATCTAGAACCACAGTTCTGAGAACTCTGCCGGCATCCCCAAAACGAGACCCTGAAATGAGCTAACTGACTGGCAAATTCAAATTCTGTTGTTGATTTCTGAATTTTTTTTTTCCACCGTGGAAAGCCCATCTGTAAAAAAGGTGGTCATCCAGGCAGAAGGCTTGGTTTTTTCTTTAGTGACAAGAGATAATTACTGTGGGATTGATCAGGCGTCCAGAGTACTGGAGCAGATAAATTGTGCAGTGGCCAGTGCAGGAGGGGCCCAGCTGCTAATGGAAGTGGTGGCTGGGTCATCTCTCGGTAATGTGGCTTGATGGAGCGTCCGCACGGGTCTGCTGTAATGTGCTATTGATATGCAGCCAGCCAATTTCCCCTGTGTGACTGGGGCTGCGAGGCGTTGGAGCAGAGCTGGGCTGCACAGCAGTAAATGAAGAGGAAAATTGAAGTAATGTTGTATTATAAATTTATGATTTCGTCTGCCTGACCCAGAGGATGTTCGGTGATCGGGGTTGGAGATGAGATCCCCCACTCTGGCAGATGCCAAATTCTCATCTTCATGTTCCGGAGACAATATTGACATGTCCGGGAAGATTGGGGTGAGGCCAAAAATTGGGGTGAACTTGACCACACTTTTCCTCGTTCTTGTTGAAGACTTTGGAGTATGCCAGGAAGAAAGCAGATATAATCAAATGGTCCTGGTGGTCCCCAAGTCAGGGAGGGACTGGGCCTTCCACCATTGTCATCCACCCTGAGTCTTAAAGGTAACGAATGAGCTTAAGCTTCTGCTGTCGGGTTAACATTAAAATATTTAAGACCCCGGCGCTCAAGTTAAAAGCAAAGAAGTCATTTCTCATCAGGAAAGCCCCTAGGCAGGAGTGATTTGCTTATTTGCGTATAATCTGTTTATCAATGTTGAAATAATGGTATAAGAAATGTAGTGCTAAAAGATCTGATTTGCTAGCAGGTGAGTAATTTGGAGGAGAATTGAGCTGGCCGGCCGTGCAAGGAGGGGGCCAGTGTGTGTGTGTGTCCTCTTAAGTCATCCGAATCTTGGTTTCTGTCCCTCTTCCTCCCCGTCTTTCCCTCTCGGGTGCCAGTGTTCTGTGTCTCTCTTGGGTCCTGCTCCTCAGCAGTCAGTGCAGAGCTGCCAGGTCATCTTGTCTTGTCTGGGCAGCCGTCTACCAATGAGACACCAAGTGCTGGGAAACATTCACACAGGGAAGGAGCAGGAGGCCAGATCCTTTTGAGGTAGAAATGGTTCAACGGGCCCGTGAGTTGTGTCTGCAGATTTAGAAAGGCTCTGGTTGAAGCGGGGGAAAGGAGCCACGGCTCGGTTGGGAATTTGGGCACATCAGTGCTGCAAGGAACCTGCAAGGCTTTCTATGGGTCGCAAGACTCAAGCCCCCAGAGGAAAGGGAAGACCCCAAGGGCATGGCCCTGGGCCAGAGGCAGGTCTGGAACCCAAGTCTCCTGACCTCCGGTCCAGCAAGCTTCTGTTCTGGGACTGATGATAGATCCACTGGTCAAGGCAGAAGCTACACCACAGGCCAGTGAGGGAGGGTAGGACCTGTCTCTGGACCTCTGAGGCACAAAAGCCCTGTGAACAGGCAGCAGGAAGACCAGCCTCTCTCCAAGACGCAAACACACAAAAGGGGGTCAGGTGCTGGGCAGCCGGAAAACAACCACAGACGTCCACCTCTGGTCAAAGCAAAAGGCAGGCTGGTGGTAAAGGTATGGGTAGAGGTGGAGGTGGTGGTGGAGGCGGTGGTGGAGGTGGTCAGACGGCAGAGGGAGTGGTAGGGTAGGTGGCAGCATGGCCAGGGAGTATTTTAAGGGCATGAATATACTGAGATTCCCATACACTGAGTGGAGCAAGGCAGAGTGAGGCTGACGGGATGGGACCAGGGGTAGTCATGGGTCCCCTCTGGCCGGTGGAATTTCAGGTCAAGACGTCTACACCAGCCTTCCATGTCTCCTGAATCGAGAGGCACAGACACAAAGAGTGAAGTGGCCTGCCTGGACATGATGAAGGGTAGAAGTGACTTTTACTGGGGCTTTTGTAACAGATTGGAGAAGGCCCCACTAGCACCAGAACTTGCCAGTGGTTTCCACTGCACCCCAAGCACAGCCCAGCAGCAGTTTCCACGAACACCCCTCAGTTAACTGATTGCCCCCTTGGTTCCCTGCTGAGACCGGTGTCTGGAAAACATGTTTGCTGTGAAATGCCCATCAAAACAGAGGGCACGCTGGGGCTGGCCAGTGGTGTAGTTGTTGAGTTTGCACACTCTGCTTTGGCAGCCCAGGGTTCATGGGTTTGGATCCTGGGCATGGACCTACACACCACTCATCAAGCCGTGCTGTGGCAGCATCCTACATACACACACAAAAAAAACAGGGAAAATTGGCATAGATGTTGGCTCAGGGCCAATCTTCCTCACCAAAAAATAAAAATAAATAAACACAGGGCGTGAGTCTTCCGGGTTTGCTTCGTGGTGCAGGTTTCGACATAGCAGTCCCCCACTGTTCTCCAAGGGCCTTGGGAAGGTACTGGCACCCTGTGGAGTATCTGTGCTTGGACATGGGACCCCAGGACCCCGCCTCCCCTGGGATTCTTGAAGGCCAGGCTCTTGAAGCCCAGCATTTCTCCAGAGGCAGGGATCAGCCTGAGTTTCACTCTAAACCGTGACCCCCTTGTCCTCATGCTCAGTCTGGTGCTGGCGCTGCTGTCCGCTGCCTTGGGAGGAGGCCTTACAAGGACTTTAATCTCCTCCTGTCAATAGCTTTAAGGTCCTAAGTACATTCAGGGTAAGCTCTCCAAATGTCAGAGCCAGGCGCGGGCCCTGTGTTTGGTGCTAATGCGTGGCATTTACTCTGCAGGTTCAGGAAAGCGCTTGGGTTTGGGGGTCTCTCTGCCCAAATACGAGTTAATTACCAGCAGGCTGACGGCAGCACCCCCAGCCACGGGGGAGAGGTGACTAGGCCCTGGGTAGAGACCCTCCCGGGAGACAGATCATTCTGTGGAGGAAAATGACCCGGGCTCTTTCGTTCCCACCCTCCCTGAGGTTTCACCCCAGAGCCGAGGCAGCTGTACTAACAGAACTGTGGTCTTTCTCTCTGTGTTCAAGGCTACCCCAACTTTGTGGCAACCTATGGCCGCGGCTACCCCGGATTTGCTCCTAGCTATGGCTATCAGTTCCCAGGTGAGTGTCTTTGCTCCCGGGGCTTTGGAAGCGTGGGAGGTGGGCTGCATTTGGGTCAGGGGTACCCCTAAGGACAACACAGCTCATACATACGTCCATTCAAGAAATGGTTCAAGTCCACCTAACTCCAGGTCAGGATGCAGCTCCGTTTCTGATTAACTGGAGTACATCACTGGTGCCGCGTGTTTGAGGGCGGCAGCCTTTAGGGGGAAAGAGAAAGAACTGTGGCGGGAGCCCTCCCTCTGCTCACCCTCCTTCGTATGAAGCCCATTACCGGTTCCTTCTCTCCGGGGGCTGAGCTGTCAGCCCAGGGTTTTCCTCCACCCTCTGCCTCCCCGCCGTCCGAGTGCCTGCTGTCTCAGTCTCCCACCTTCCTGCCCTGCGCCCTCCTCCGGCTCGGCCTGACGGCTCTGGCTTCGGCGCCCTTCTGCTGTATGTTGGGTGTGCCGTTGGGGTTTAGGTTTGCTCTCTGTCCTGGTGAGACGTTTAGATTCTCCCTCCCCTCTGTGGGTGTCAGAGACGTGAGGCAGAACCCTGGGGGATGGCTGCTCCAGCTCCCGTGTAGCGGAGGCCTGGGACCCGCACCTGCGGGGGAGGCAGCAAGGGTAGGCATGGTCTTGAAGGAAGCAATGTATTATGGGGCTTTGCTTTTCCCCTGAAGGAGTCAGCCAGCCTTTCCCAGACCTGGAGTACAGATGAGAATATATTGGGGTGCTTGGGGGTATCTATGTGCAGAGGACAGCTGGGGTTTCTAGAGAAGGCATTAGGAATGGAGTTTTGTCCTCTTGGATTCCCTACAGGGGGAGGAGGCTCGGTAGGGAGCTGGGGTTTCACTCCCTGTTGGCTAGGTTGCTTATCTGCCTAGACCCGGCAGCCTGGGCAGCAGAGGGAGCGAAGATGTGGCCCTGGGCGGGTGGCGTTCTGAAACCAATGAGGAGGGCAGCGTCAGGGTGCGTGTGGGGTTCGAGCTGGCCTTTGCCTTAGACTGAGTTTTGGGGTGGGGAAAGTCGTGTGGGGGCAGGTTAGGAGGCATTTGGGGTACTTCAAGCCATGCCCTGGGTGGGACAGATCCTGGGCCAGCGATAGAAGCCCTGACTCTTATCCAGTTTGCCCGTGGCCACAGGCAGGTCACCCCATGTCTCCCATAAACCAAGGGTTTGGGCGAGATGGTCCCTGAGGTCTGTGCACCTCCCTGATTGTACAGGTGAGGGAAGAGGGGGGAGGCAGGTACAGTAGCGGAACTTCCAGATGGACCAGTGTGAGTGTGGGGACCACCCCAAATGTGTCCCCTGGGGCTGGGCAGTTTCCCCCTCAGGGTGGGGCCCTCAGCAAGCATCCTCGGCTGCCCTAAGGGAGCCCCCCCCCCCCACCGCTTCTCTACAGCTGATGGCGGCTTTGGGGGCCATGGACCTCTCAGTGCAGGACAGCAGGCCCCTGGACCAGATCAGCCAGCACTGGGCCAGGCATGGTCCAGAGTTCACTCCATCTGCTCCTCCAGTATATTCCCTCCCTTTACTGATGGGGACCCCGAGGCCCAGAGAGGGAGAAATCCCTGTTTGAGGGGTCATAACCAGCAAGGGGCAGGGCCAGGATTTGGACCCAGGTGGTCTGGGTCTTAATTGCCACACTCCACCATCTCTCTAGCATCCATCTGTCCAGTACCATCACACTAGCCATGTATAGCCACTGCACTTTAGATTTAAATTAATTAAAATTAAGTAAAATGAAGAATTCAGTCCCTCAGTCCCAGTAGCCTGAGGTTGCAGTTACTCAGAAGCTACGTGTGGTTAGTGGCGACAGTCAGTGCAGAGCACAGAACATTTCCATCACCACAGAAAGTTCTGTTGGATGGCGCTGCTCTGGAACATAAAGGAAAGGATGTGTTACGGTGGGGGTTGCGTGGTCCACACACATACATGCATGCGTGCACTGCCACTCCTGGGGAGCCCTGGTGTGTCACTGTCCCTGTTCCCCGTTCCTTGCCTGTCCTGTTCAGCACAGAAACTGGTGGCAATTTGGGGGAAGCCTTTCCTCTCCCTCCCTCCCCTGGCTTCCTCCCCAGGGGAAGAGAAGATACACAGGCTCACACTTCTCAGCTCGTTGAGAGCATGGCGCTGCTCTGTGTGCTTGGGCCAACCTGCTTCCCTTCATAATCAGGTTGCCATTGCCCCCTCAGTGCAGCACTAGTCCCAGGTGGGGAGGGTTGGGGGATCGTAACGTGGGATAATTTGGGGGTGACAAAGTGGACTCCATGCCCTGTCTCATCTGAGAGCCTGTCCTCGGGGCCCCGTGACCTCACTCGGGAAACATCTAGTAGAACGCTGTCTCAGGGACCTGCATCCTTGGGTCTGCCCTGGGCAGACAGAGATGCAAGAATGACCAAGCGAGGCTAGGTGGAATGAGATGGGGTCTCGGCTACCCAGCCCTTCACCATAAGCCAGGCCTTTGGGAATGGAGCAGGGGGGCAAAGGGACGTGGGAGGGGCTTGGAGTGACCGTGCCCAGGGCCCAGCTGTTTACCACTGTCACCAGCTCCCACAGCTCGGCGCAATCAGCTGGGTTGGAATGGGACAGAAATCAGGCATGAAAATGTGCAGACCGAGGCTCCCTGACCTTTGGGACTAAGCTGTTCTGTTCTCTCAACCGTCAAACTCCCATTTCCCCATCCTTCCCACTCACCCCTGGAAGCCTCCTGTTAGTCCTCGCTGATGGCCAGAAAGAGGCCATCAGTGGCCACAAGAATAAGGCCGCCTGCTCTCAGGGAGGGTCAGGGTGTAGAGTGGCCCTGGGCCGGGAAGGGGTGCTCTAATGGTTGGACCTAGCCACCGCCGCCCCTGGATGAGGAGCCAGGCTACTTTCAGAGCCCATCGCTGACCCAGCCCCTGGAGGAGCTGCCTCCTGTGGAGGACAGCCACGTCTGCTGTCCAGGCACCTCCTCGAGCAGCCCAGTTGTTCTAGACCAGAAAGCCTGGGTCGCCCCTGTGGTTTTCCAGACAAGAGCTCATGGAGTGGTGGCTCAAGAACCACACTTGACCCCTCCTGGAGCCTGGGCCTCAGGAGCAGGACCCCTGGGTCAGGGAAGCTCTAGAATGTTCTGAGATCCATCTCTTGCTTCCTGCCTGTAAAGATGTTTCTAGTGGATCTGGCCGAGGGGGCCGGGGTGCAGAGGGGCAACCCAGAGGAGGAGCAGGCCAACTCTCTGCCCTCTCCTCATCCCTGTCAGCCTGATTCTGTTGACCCCTCCCCAGGCATCCTGTGAGTCAGTGACATCAGCACAGCTGTCAACATCACCACCAAACTGTCCTAATATTTTTTCTTTGTGGTCTTTCTTTTCTGTGTCCTCACTGTGTGCCCGCTTCACCCACCTCCCGTCCCTCTTATGATGTGTGTGGATCCCGTACCCCTCCCCACCCCTTTCTGAATCCGTCCTATTGGGGCAACACGAGGTAGCCAGCTAAGAGAAATGAAAGGACACCTGGGCCCTCGAGAGCTGCTAAGGTCCTTCATCCTGTGTGTTGTCACTCACATACGCGTGCATCCTGGGTCGCCTGTCAGGACAGCGCAACCTGACCCTTTACGAAGGGTTCTCCTTTCACCTGAATCGGCCCTTTCTATGAATACCCATCTCATTGGGTTGGGTGTCCAGGGTCCCTCTCAGTGGGGCCTCATTTAACCTGTGTGACCTGGGGTTGCCACAGACGTTCCTGGGCCACACAGGTGTTAAGCAATGCCTGCCCCTGCCCACCGTTAGGATTCTATAGAATAAATGAGGTGCTCCAAGAAAGGGGGCCGGACTCCTCTGGATAATTATTAGAGTGGGGAGTAGTTCTTTTCTAGAAAGGTTGAGTGGGGACCAACCACTGTGGAAATGGCTCCTCCTTCCCACATCCCAGACCACTAGGGTTCGATTTATTACCATGCTGATCAGTGGTCTCCCGTTTCCTCTCTTTTTCCCCCTCTGGACTCTCATTTCAGTTTCATGTGTTAATTTCTGTTCTTATTTCACTTTGCAGACTATTTGCCGATTTCACAAGACATAATTTTTATCAACTAGCTCTTAAGAGAGGCATAACAAATTGGGGTTTGCTACCATTACTAGAGAGAGGACACAGTCCCGACCGGGGCCACCCCAGCTGCTGTCAGTGCCCACTGACACTGTCCTAGGCTGCCTGTTTGAACGAATGTTCTTTTTCTCATTTGTAATTCTTGGAAAAGACTCATGTCCTCATTGCTTCACTCAGTTTTTTGTTTTTTTTTCTTAATGTCATTCTCCAGTCCCTTCCCATTTTGCTCTGTGTGCACCCTGTGAACATCCCCCGCCCACCCCACCTGCCACCCCCCCTGAATGTAACAGGGCCGGAGGGGAACTTCTCACAAACTTTGTAGAGCCTCCTCGAGGGAACCCAGGAAGAAGCGTCAAATTACTTGAAATAATGACCAGACGGGGTTGTTGGGACATTTCAAGGGGTGAGCCTTTAAGTTCTGGTGGCCCATAGGGGTTGGGGATATGTGACTTGGAGCACCTTTGTCCTGTTCTGGACAGTACCAAAAGTGAACGCATACACAGAGACTGTGCTATAAATACTAACGTGAAAAACTTAATCTGGAAGAAAAACTATGTAAATATTACCTGGTTGTCTTTGTTTTGCGGGGGCTAGTCCCTCAGTGGCGGTTGCCAAAATAATAAGCACAGCTGTCTTTGAGAAGGGACAGTGGAGTCACCGGGCACTGCCACATCTCTGGCACTGTGGACACTGATCCACACCCTGCCCCCTCCTTCTGTCCCCAGCACCCACACCCCCACCTCCCTGCCCACGCTGGCCTTGCATTCCCTGCTGGCATCAGGGAGCTCTTGGCCCGCTGGGGTAGGAGGGGATGGAACACAGAGGGTCCATCCTGCTCCGGTTGGCACCCCTTCTGGTCACCCCCTGAGAGCTCTCTTCTCCTGCAATCTTGACCCCCATACTCTCCATCTGAGATACCCCACTCCCCTGGATTGCTGAAGTACCGCTCAGTTGGAGTCTGCTTTGTTGACGCTCCTAGTTTGTGAGAAGTGACCCGCGTGCTCCATCGGATGCCTTTGATGTGAGCGGGTCCATCCATTGGACTGTCAGTGTCCTTGAGACCCAGCCTGTGCAGTTTTGCTCATCTCATTAAAGATGCTTGATGTAATAATTGGTTAGTTTCCTTTTATTTTCCCGCAGGCTTTTTCATGAGTGCTATTTTTTTAAATCTGTATGGCTTTTTTTCCCCCGCCTTGATTCTGTTCTGCTCCGAATTGCTTTGCTTTGGTGAACTTGTCCTGGTATGCTTGCCTCACAGACGTTTCAGCCATTGTGAATTTTCTTCATCTCTGTAAATAGTTCATCTGTGCTTCTCCCTAATGACGTTTTATTTTTTCCCCCTGTAAGCAACTGAGGTAGAAAAATAAATTGTTTACCACGGACATGCTGTGTGCTGCCGTCTCTTAGCCTGACAGTGTCCTGATCTCGCTCCAGGGGAGGTGAATGCTCTAAATAGCTGGTACCAGTGACAGCCTAGTGCGGCTTCTGAAAGCATGCGAACTCCCCCTGGCTGCTGCCTGTCCCCAGCCCTCCCTGCTTCATCGTGCCCCCTGCACTTGCTCGAGGTGGTCCTGTCCTTGAGCAGAGTGGCAGGGCATCTGCATGCAGCAGCTGCACCGGTCGCGCCCTTGCCCCTCCTCTGCCATCACTGCTGCCCTCAAGTGAAAATGCCACCGAACATCTGGACCCCTCACATCTGAGCACCAGGTGTGTGAGAGCCCGTGCACGTGCTTCTGCACACCAGCCTCCACGTGGTTTGCACGACGTGGCTTGCTTTCCTAACTCCTCTAAACAGGGCAGGATGGAGGAGCTGCCTGCGTTGCTGGACTTGGTGAAGGTAGAAGACCTCATTTCCAGCTCCCATTTGGCCACACAGTAGCCATGTGACCTTGAGCAAGTGACTTAGGCCTCTAAGCCCTGTGGATAATAGTAGTGCCTAGTCAGTTAGGTTGTTAGGATTAAGTAGGATGATGTGTACATGTGAATGTGCCTTGAAAATTGGTAAATGCTGTACAACTGGAAGTTGTAGAAATAGCGGGATTTGATGTTCCTGTTACATCATTCTCCAGAGTTGTTTTCTCCTCCTTGTCACCCGCACTGAAGCTGCCTGCTGGTGCATCTGCTTATCAGTGAAAAGAATGATCTAGGATCCCCAAATGAAGCCAGAGAGTTGATGGGACTCCTTGCCCACCCTCACACCCCATCCTTCCTCTTCCCTCCCTCCCTGTTTACTGATCACCAGGCACTGGATTAGGTACCAGTTATCTGGATATGAATAAGACTCGCTCCCTCAAGATGCTCATAGTCCAGCTGAGGGTGACAGAACCAACAGTCAGACCCACCACTCATCATGGGACAGGTGCTTAGCGAGAGAGAGGGAATCGCTCTCAGCTGTGAGGGGACAAAGGCGGGCTGCTTGTCTTACCTGGGGGCCAGTCAAGAATGGCTCCCTAAAGAAGACGACACCAGAACTGAGTCTCGCAAAGTTAAATAGAATTAGCTAGGTAAAGAAGAGAAGGAAGTATTTCCCAGGCAGAGAAATGCACACTTAGACACTGAATCAGGTAGTTTTAAGAAAGAAAGAAAATACAACAGTAAGTAAGAAAACACAAAATAATAATGGCCTAAACAAAATAAGAATTTGTTTCTCTCACCCATGTAAAAGAAGCCTGGATATGACTCTGTAGTATTAGGGGTCTGGGTTTCTTCTGTCTTCTTGTTCTATCCTCTTCAACATGAGACTCCACTTCCTAGTCTAAGAAGGCTGCTCAAGCTCCAGCCATTAGATACTCATCCCGGAAGAGCACATCTCTTCCATTTAATAACACTTCTTAGAAGTCACGCTTAACACCCTGCTTAGATCACCCTAAGGTCAGACCTTAGTCACATTTCCTGTTTTAGCTGCAAAGGAACCTCAGAAATGTCTTTATTCCAGGTAATGCTGTGCCCAGCTAAAAACGGGGGATTATTGTACTAAGGAAGAAGAGTGGAATAGATACTGGGGGACACTTAGCAACCTCTGCCACAAACCTGAGAGGAAGCATTGCAGGTCCCAGGATTATGAGCAGTTCAGTGTTTGGGGAGCTTGCCAGCAGCATCTTGGGTGGGAGAGACAAGGCTAAAGAGGGAGGCCCGGCTGAGTCAGGTTTGGGAAGTCAGATTTGATCCCCAAAGCACATGAAAAGCCCTTAGAGGATTTTGGGTAGAGGAGTGATGTGGCCGGATTTCCAAAGTGAGTCAGAAGGGGTGCTTGGAGAGGTGGGGGCCAGTGAAGAAACTAGAGGGATGGGTTGAGAAGGATGTTCCCTTCGGTCTGCACCCCCACCTCCTCTCCTCTCCTCCTCACCCTCTCTTGGCTCCATTCCTCTCCCCCTGCCTCCGGCTGACTGGTGGCCCTTTGGGGGTCTTTCGGCACTGCCCATACACAGGGTTCATACGGCCCCAACTGCCAGAAAGTTTCTGGGCTGAAGTCTTGGCTACTGAGTTGTCCTCAGATCCGAGCGCTTGGGGCAGCCCGGAGAGCCAGGGGTCCCAGGGCTCAGTGCTTACACCTCCCTGTTAGGACACCGTTTGGGTGCGAACAGGTGGGCAGCACAGGTCCCAGGCCAGGAGACCCTGGGACTCTCATTCTGGAAATGCCAGTTTGTGCTCCTGCCTCTTCAGTGACCAAAAGCAGGTTTCATCTCAGGTGCTGACGTTGACTGATGGGTCCTGGCTTCCTGGACCACTGACTTAAGACTGGTTTTGAGGCCAGGCTATAGCTCAGCAGAAAGGGGACTGTGGTTGACTAGCGATGACTATCAAGGCCGGTACTGCTGCTGGATCGAGGACTCCCGCCGGCTCCCCCCACGTTTTGCCTTCCGTATTCCAGTCTAACGGTGGTGCTTGGGTACCAGGTGATTTTCCCTCCATCTAAGAGATGACCATCCTTTTTTACAAGGAGGGACGGGGCGTGGTCTGAGGAGAGGCCCCATAGGGCAGGGATAGCCTGCTCCCTCTGCAGGAGAAGCCATAGGGACTGCTGCAGGGTAAGCTTGGTCAAATCTCTCTGGTCTTGGAGCAAAGATGAAAGCTTGGTGGTCTGTCTCTCCTGAGGGCCGGCTTGACTGTGGAAAGCAGAGTGAAAGGAACCTGAGTTCTCGAGAGGGGAAGGAGTTTGCCTTATAGGGTGACTAGGAAAAGCAACCTTGGCCTGGGGAAGCTTCCTGAACCAGCTCACGCCCATCTGTCAGCTCTGTGCAGTTTACGACATTTTGTAAAGTGTTCGGAAATGCTGATAGCTGCCACGCCAAAGGCCCAGGATCCTGCCTGGATGGGTAACCTGGGCCACCGTGGGGAGCGACTCCAGGGCCCTGTGGCCACCTGCTCCTCCAGCCCACCCAAGTAGCAGAGACCCCTGTGGTCGGCCTCCACTCAGGAGAGGCGAGACTTGGACTTGCACCCCTGCGTTCTGGTCTCTCTGGAGTTCTGCTTTTTCTGGCCTGGTTCTCGGAGGGAGAGGAGCCTCGCTCCCCAGCCCCTGCACCCTTGTCAAGGGCGGCAATCCAGGGCCGCTGCAATAGTCCTGGAACCAGTGGCTTAGGATGACCCCTCCTTTGGGTGTAAATTTAAATGCCAGGACTGTTTCCTCCTGCTGAAGTTGGTCAGGGCTCTTTCCTCATTCCTCTGCCCTAGAAATGCCCTCACGGGGAACCCTGGTGGACCCCCAACATGGTAGACCCTTAGGCTCTGCCAGCGCTGCCTGTCTCTTTCCTTCCAGTTGGGTTCCAGAATGGAGCCCACCCAGTGAGCGACGGCTGGTTCCTCACTAGTAGGGGAGCTGATCTTGAAATGCCACGTTAGGGTGGTTGGCTTCCCAGGTACATTGACATAACCACGGGCCCATCCCCCCAGGCACCCATAGCTGGGTGTTTCAGCACTTTAAACAGAATCACCCCCTTGCAAAGGAAAGCCGCTCCCGACACAGCAGCCCTGCACATCTGCTTCATCCCCAGCCCTCTAGGCTGCACCTCCCTTCAGCCCTGAGCTTCTCTCTAGGGATTACTCCTTCCCAGATGGGGTCCACAGCTGGATTTCAGATCACAAGCTAGCTCCTCCTGCAGTCAGCCCACTCTGTGCCACCGGGCCCAGTGTGCGCTGGGGGCTTATCCTCTCATTTGAATATGAAAGGCAAGCTAGTTAGGAAGGTATATCTGCTGCTTTAAAAGGGAACGGGAAAGCACGGTTGAGCAGCACACCCCAGATCCCGGGTGAGGATGGTCAGGGCTGTGGATGGGCCGTGCTGCCGTGCTCCTGCCTCCGCCTGGAAAATCAGGAGCTGACGCTATTCCCAGATGAAAGGAGAGCACGGTGCCTAATAGGCACTTAATAAATGTTCACGGAAATGAGTTGGAGGAATCTGAATTGACAGGAATTGCGGGTTTCACTTTCGATCAGTTTTCCGTGCCTCTTGACACTCCTCTGCATAAATAAAGGGAAATATGACTAAAATGAGTGCTCAGCTCTGCCCTCCTTACTGCCCCTCTTCCCTGTGCTAAAGCCCAGAGCTCTGGGTTCTCAGGCAGGAAGTCACGAGACTGAATTCCTGCCCCCGGCTTGCTGGGAGAGTAAGGCTACCTCTGGGCCTCAGTTTCCCCATCTGTCAAATGGGGCTGTTGATCCTTGTCCAGTCCCCCTTCCTCACAGGTTGTTGAGAGGGTCCCTGGGGCCAAGCATGATTCAGTGCTTTGGAAGGGGGTGGTGTCTTGTCCAAGGAGGAGGCCCTTTGGGGAGCAGAGGGCCCAGCCAGCTCCGTCAGGGGTGCAGTGAGGGAGGTGTGGGCGCGGCTTCACTCCTCGTTCTCCGTGGGCTGAGTACGGTTCCCGCCAGCTCCGATCTCCACCAGCAGTGCTGTCCTTGCTCTCCCATTGCGCATTCTAGGTCCCTGTGCCACCAGCTTCATGAAGTCCCCGGTAAGCCTGCCAGCAGGAACGTGATCACCTTTCTTCAGGCCCTTTGGTTTTAATTTCCATCAGCAAAAGCATGTGAAAGGCCACAGCTTAAAAAACAAAACAACAATAATAAAAACATAAATTACTTACAGGGTATGAAATTATAGGCAGACGGCAGTGCCAGGCCTGAGGGATGGGCACTCGTGTCCTCCAACACAGCCAAGGACAAACGAGAAGGCAAAAGTGTGGCCCCACTCCCTCCTCCTCCCTGGGCTGAGGAGCTGGAGCCGAGTCCCACCCCAAGACGCTTTCCCTGAGTCCAGGGCATCTTGGATCCCGTGCCCGCAAGAGACCTCAACCAATGGGGTCACCGCCTCCGCTTCCTGTCCCCTCAGTCAAGGGGGCAAGAGTGCATTCTCTGCAGAGTGCTGGAAAGGGTCATCAGGACCTGCCTCAGGCTGGGTCCTCCCAGGGCACAGGATGCTGAGCAAGTGAGCAAGGAGGTCAGCGCCTGCACGGGCATCCCACGTATAGCCAGGTGTGTTTTTATAAGGTCTGACTGGTGTGCAAAGTGAGTGCAGGGGATGGAGTCGCTGACTCTGCCTGGAAAGCTTTGTGGAAGGAGTGACATCTGAATTGGGTTTTGAAATAGAAGTTCACCAGGTAGCTGATGAAGAAAGTGTATTCCACGTCAAGGGACCGGCAGGTGTAAAGGCACTAAAATTTACAAGTCTTCTCTCCCTTGCATTCCTGCCTCCACTGATTCTCTGGCCCTCATCTGGGCAGATGCTGTCCCATTACTTGGGCCAGGTCAGCTGGACAGTAGACTTTGGCATTGGGAAACCAACGCTTCTTCTCAGACCCAGGGAATCCCAGGCAGACACTTTGTGGACCAGGGATGCTGACTCACCCTTGCCGTAGGAGGCCATCCCCTGTTGGGGCCTTTCTGGATACTGCTGAGCTGGCCCAGTGGGCTCTGGGTCTCTGCTCCTTCATGGTGGCGAGGCTGGCACAGACACACTCACTCATAGAGGGAGATGAATGCACAGCCTGCTTTTCCCCTGGTATAGGCCCTGCTGCTCTGTTGTGAGTCTGGGGGTGTTTTGCTGGCCCCTGGACACCTCTGGTTTGCAGGGGAGTGTCCGGGGCCAGCCCTGCAGCTTTCTTAGTGGTACCTGCTTCGGACCTCTCCAGGCCTTCTTCATCTGACCTCTGGTACCAGCCTTGAACTTGCTAGGATTCAGGTAAGGCTGGGAGCAAGAAGAGGCACCTGCTCCCCCTTCCCCTCGCGTCTGTCCATCCCCCCTCCGCCCATCCATTCTTTACACATGGAGCACGTAGTTATTAAGCACCTGCTGTGTCATAGGCCCTGCCCTAGATGCTGGGAACACAGTGGTGAGCCAGAGAAACATGCCCCTGCCTTTATAGGGCACCTGTTGGAGGCAGAGGAACAAACAGGATTCCACTTGGATGGAGGGACCCAGAAAGACTCCACTAGCTGGACCCTTTCTGGAGGAGCTGGGAGGAACTGGATGAGCCTGAGGGCAAGAGGGCAGCAGACACCAGCCCGGCACAATCACCCAGGCTTGGGATCCACGTCCACACCTGTAGTCACCACTTCATGGGGCCGTGGCCACCCCAGCCAGGCCCTCCCTGAGCCCCCGTGAGCCCCTTGCCCCCTGTTGTCACATTACCCACCAAAGTTAGACCTTGCACTTCAGATAAAATGTACCCTTATCACTCACAAGCAAATTATAAATGTTATCTACTAAAGCCCTTTGGATGTGAAATGTCATGTAAATTAATAGGATTTTAGAATAGGAAGGCACCAAAGGGAGTTCTCAGCTCCATTTCTGTTATTACCTTGGGCAATAATAATAAAAATAGAAATAAAAGTTATTATTCTACTTACTGAGCGCTTACTGAGCGCCAGATACCGTGCAGAGCGCCTGGTGCTGTCATCTCATTGAATTCACAGCAGTCCTACAAGGAGGCGGCTTTAACACGCTCACAGAGGGGCAGAGTGAGGCCCAGAGGGAAGTTATGTCACTAGTCTTGGGTCACACAACCAGTAAGTGTGGGAGATGGGATTTTTACCACCTTGCTTTAACCACGTCGTGTGCTGGTTCCTTTGACCTCTCTGCACCCAGAGTCCGTCATCCCTTACATGGGACTGGCAGTGTCTTCCTTATGGGTTGAGGTGAGGGTGCATTGAGATGACGCAGGAAAGCTTCTTGGCCATGGAAAGCGCTCCAGAGCCAGCTGCTGCTATCATCATCAGTGTGGTGATGATTTCCTCCTCACCTAGGCCAACCTCCTTTATTTATAGGCGAGGAAGCAAAAGCACACAGAAGGTTCTACCACTCACCCCGTCAACTAGGGCTGGTATGCAGTGGTACGGTCCACTGGCTGTTAAAAATTTTAAATATTTTGCTACTATCTGGTAAATAGCCAATGGTCCAGATCCCTCAGAGCACCTCCCCAGCCACCCTGGGATCTCCCCTGAGACTCCCTGACCATCCCATGGTCCACCGCTCGAGGATGCCCGGTACAGCAGTGGTCCTTCATTCAGCGCTGAAACATCTTATCTCAGGAGACAGAAAGCGGTGGAGTCTACATTTTACATTTAGGGGAGGGCGCTTGAGATCACTGATGTTAGTTTACTCACTGAGCTAGCGATGGGGCCGAGATCGGGCTTTGAGTCTTTCAGCAAAGTCTTGGGTGCTCCAGACTTGAGCATTTCCTGTCCTGGTCCCCAGAGGTGGATGCCATAGGGCTGGTGTTTGGAATCATGCTGGGCAGAGCCATTGTAAAGGCCCATCCAGAATGAAGCTGGGAGGAAAGCCGGCATGTGAGGAGACCCAAGGAGCATTTAGGCTGTTTAGATTTAAATGGTTCAGCAAGAGACCCTATGGGGTGGAAGCAAAATGTTGACTCTTTCTCTGGCCATTCAGCATCTGAAATTTTGGGGACAGGAAGAAGTGTAAAAAGCCTCCTGAACAGAGCTCTGGAAGTTATCCATGGTTAGACCAGTGGTTTTTCCTGACACCTGTGTCACCCTGGCGGTAGGTAGGACAGTGTCTCAAAAGCAGAAATGGCAGTTTTGGCGGGGGGGGGGGGTGTGGGAGGGTGCAGAAGGAGAAACTCTCGAAATAGTTTGCTGATGTCTCTTTAGAAACTGCGGTCTGGAAGCCCTTCACCCTGAATATCTTGGTCTTGGTCTCAGAGACACAGGTAGATATTCGTCCCGTGGGCGAGCGGGCATGCCTGAGCCATGCAGGGCTGCAAACTGCTGGCACGGGGCCGCGAGGGCCGGCAGCGAGGGCTGGTTTTGGAATGAACCCCCTGTGGCCGTTCTCACCCTGGAGGTCTTGATGGGAGAGAGAATGGTCCTGGCCAGAGCGTCCTCGTAGGGCCAGGAGCCAGTGCCAGGGCACTGTGATGTGTCAGCCAGGCCTGATGCTGGCCCTCTGGCTAGCACTGCAGAGAAACCTTGCCTCATCCCCAGGTTCCTATGGTCCAGCCAAGGAAGAAAGAAGCTGGAACTCTCTAGGGTCCCTGCCCCCAACTTGGTGGGTAGTAAGTGAAAAGAATGTTGAGGGAACCTGTGTCTTGGTTGTGTGTCCCAGGACCCAGCTGGGTAATTTTTCACTGAAGTGAATTGTAGTGGTGAGAGCTTTGGGGGCTAAGTCAAGATCATAGCCACAGGAACACCTCCGTTCCCTTTCCTTTTGTTTCCTTGATCTTGGAGAAAATAATTAGTTGGAATGGCCACCCCATCCATCCCACTGTGCCTGCGGACTAATCTTCTGATTGCTGTCTGCATCTTCAAGCCGGATTTGAAGTAGCCACACCCAGGTGTTGAGCTCAGCCTTGAGAAGAGTTGAAAGCAGAGATGAGCCAGGGGCCTGGCTCCCAGCTAGGTGGGTCCAAGGCAGATCTCCCTTCACCCTGACAGTGAACCCCAGCTCCCTTTTAGTCCAAGGCCCAGCGTATCACTAGCCAGTTTTCTCTCCTTCCCAGGCGTTTGGTTTGTGTGCAGACTGGTCCTGCAGTCACGCAGATGGAACCCCTGTTCCCTTCAGGAGCTAGTGACTGTACGCTCCCTGAGGGCAGGCTCTGTGTGTGGAGTTCACGGCTATGATCCCAGCGCCGGGCATGTGGTAGGAGCTCAGCAAATATTTATTGGGAAGGCAGGACTGAGGAAGGGTCTGGAATTAGAGAGTTCCCTGCAGAGGTTTGAGGTCAGTGAGGGTAGCGTGGGCTCCAGCTCTCTGTCGGAAGGGATTAAATGGTTCAGAGGTAGAAGAACCCAGGGAGAAGGCAGACAGAGCGTTCTGCCTCCTGCCTCCTGGAAGAGCCCCAGGACCTGAGCAAGCAGAGCAGAGCCTAAAGCTGTGTTCTCAACTTTGGCATCCCCTGGGGAGCTTTGAAAGTTTCCATTGTCTGGGCTGTACCTAGACAGAACAGTCATGTGTGTCACTTAATGACAGGGATACGTTCTGAGAAACGCGTCATTAGGCAGTTTCGTCATTGAGTGAACATTATAGAGTGTACTTACACGCTGGATGGTATAGCCTACTACACAGCTAGGCTGTATGGTACTAATCTTAGGGGACGAGCATCCATCATTGACCAAAATGTCGTTACTTGGCACTTGATTGTATTTCAGAACCTCTGGGGGTAGGGCCCAGGCATCAGTATTTTTCTAAGCTCCCCAGGGGACTCCAGTGTGCAGCCTGCATTGAGAATGATGCCTCCGGAAGAGGGAGGCTGGGGGAATTGCTGTGGAATGCCAGCTGTGAGCCTAGAGCTGCTACAGGTAGATGAAAGTCCCCACTCCAGAGGGCCCATGGGCACATCTGAGCACCTGCTGCTCTCGTTCCTCAGCCCTCGACTCCATGCTCTGAGCTGGAGCCCGGTCGGGCTTGAGACCAGGGGCAACTCCCTAGCTGCAGAATCATTCCCAAAGGAGAAGGGCAGAAGCTGCAAAGTGTCAAGGGGGTGAGTGGGGGGTGGCAGACCTCCTCCTGGTCTTTGGGGCACGGTGGCGGCAGGCACTCTGTTTTGCTCCCTGAGCACCTCCAAGTTAGAAGGAATTGGCAGGCAAATGCACATCCACTCCCCTCGGGGCACCCTGGGTCTGCGCTTGTCTCTCCTGGGAATTTTCTCGTTGTTTCCAAAGGATGCTCCCTGACTTCCTGTTTTATGCTTCCCCTGTCCCTTTCCCCGGAGCAGAGACTCTCTGGCAACAGAGCCTTATAGAAGCTCACCAAGGGTCAGTATGGCAACACACCTTCCCTCGTCTCCATTGAAACGTCTGATGAGTTACATAGATTTTAAAAATTAAGCTAAACAGCAATTGCATTAAAAGTTATTTGGGGCAGTTTTTGTGCCTTCCCTCTGCTGTGAGTACCAACACCCTTGGGGCTCATGACCCCAGAGCCTGTCACCTCCCTTTGGCAACGAGGATAATCCAGGCCCAGGCGCAGGCTGTGGCCCCCTCACCAGGCAGGCCTGGCCTTCTCATTTGGCCCCTTTGCCTTCCTCTCCGGAGGGACATTAGCCAGGTTCCAAGTGACTGTCGTTTTCCTGGCAGAGGGCAAGGGGTTTCCAGCCCATACTCTCTCTAGCACCCCTGCCCCCAGCAGAAGCTCCCAGCCCTGTCCTTTGTCCAGGGGCCTCTGTGGGAATGATGCTATTGGTATCCTCGGGGAATGTCAGCCTTGCTCCTAAAAAGGCTTGTGTAAATCAGATTCCTATTTTGAATGCCAGAGACTTGGGGTTTTTCAAACAGACGTGGATCAGCTTCCTTCAAAGCACTGTTTTACTGTGTCTCTTTGGTTATCAACTGTCCCTCCCCTTCAGGCCCTCTGTTTTGAACCCCTGGGTCCTCCCACTCCAAAAATGCATCAGCCTCATTTTTTCCCCCTCACTCCCTTGTAAGCCGCCACTCTCTCCCTGTCCAGAAGACATAGATGCCCAGAAGAAAAAGCTATGGATTTTCTGTAAAAGCACTAGCCCTGTCACACCAGGCAGGCCTGCCAGGAGGTGGAGAGAGTCCTGGGCCAGCCAGATGACAGATGGTGGCATTTCTAAACTCTTTTAGGACACGTTTCCTACATTCTGGGTGACAGTTTCTCCTTTTGGATGCTTATTTTTTAGTGTTTGATTCAGTAAAGCAATGTTGGGTTTAGCCAAGAATGTTGGACCATCATGGAAATTGCTGGTGGGGGCGATGCAGGCGTGCTGGGCAAGGAGTGGAGAGTGCTTTAAACAAGCACAACAGAGGGAAAACGGTCTTTCCTAATGGACCATTCGGGATGGTAATGCACATTACAAAGAGTGTTTTGTAAAGATTCCCCTCAAAATCACAGCCTGTTGGAGCCATAAGGAACCGCAGAATTCTCTCATCTCTTCTTTTTGTGAGAGGCACAGAGGGGCCCACTGACTCATCCAAGGTCACAGAAATAAGTGGTGACTGAGCCAGCACCGTGTCCCAGACAGTGCACTCCCGGGCCAGCATCTGCTCATCCTGGGAAGGAGAAAGGACGCAGAGAAGGAGGCGCGGGACATAATACCCTGCAGCAGACAAGACTGCAGTGCCCTTCAGTGTCTGCTAAAAGCTAAGGACACCCCAAGGTTTCCTCTAAATCAGGGGTTCTCTGCCTCCAGCATGCATCGGAATCATCTGCAAGGCCTTTCAAAGATAGAGACGTGGGCCCCCACCTGACTCTGTAGTGTGTTGTTGCTTAAACTCCCCCAAGCCAGGATCGAGACCCACTGGTCTGGATGGAGACCCTGCAGTGGATCTCACAGGAGGTGATCCCAAGAATGAGATCCACCACCATGTTCTCAGGAGGGCCTTTCTTTCCTCAAGGTATTGGGTGACAGGCTGTACAGATGTGCGCTGCAATTTCACTTTTTAAAAATTCTGAAAGCCTTTAAACCGAAGGTTCGAGCCCTGGGCTGCACACTGGGCCCACCTGGGAAGCGTTTAAGGGCCCCACTGTCCAGACTGCACCCCAGACTGGATAAATCAGAATCTCCAGGGGGGGGACCCAGGCCTCAGCATTTGTTGAAGCTCCCCCGGTGGTTCCAGTGGGCAACCAGCGGTGAGGGTCAGTGCGTTAGGGCAGGGCGCTCCCATTGGCCATAGCCTGGCGCCCTCTGCTGGGTCGACTGTGCTCCTGGCCCACTCCTCTGGGCATTTGAGTGTGCTGCCCCCGGGGGTGGAGGATCGTGGGTGTGGAGAGACAGCGAAAGTGCAGGCGGCACTGCCTCCCAGCTGCAGGGTGCCAGAGCGGTGGCTCCAGCACTGGCTCTCACGCCACATCAGAGCATCCTGACCATCGCCAGCTGATGCTCCACAACAATCTTCTGTGGGGCAGACTCTGGGCTGGGTCCTAAGTGGAACATGTGACTTAGTCCTGCCCTAGAAAAATTTGTCATCCAGCAAGAAAAATAAGACGTGCATGTAAAAATAATTGCTTAGATAAGGCAGAAACTAGTCAATGCCACAAAAGCAGTAAAAAGTAGGTGTGGTGTCATATAATTCTCAAAAAGGAAAAGTGCCATTGACTTCTAATTTGCAATAAAGTCTCACAGCCCCGAAAAGTCCAAAAAAGCATCTCATTCACTGTCAGTGGGATGGCGACAGCTTTTGTTTAGATGAGTTACTAACCCCAGAAAGTGTTAGTGCCAACCCCAGTGGCACTGCTTTCCAGGGACGGAAGGCCTGGGGTGTGTTGTCCTCTTACTCAGGAAGACAGGCTTAGGTCAGGTCAGAGGTGACGGACTTCCGAGATCATCTGGTCTGACATGGAGAGGAGCTGTTTACCCCTGGCCCAGAAAAGGGAAGCACTGTGCCCAAGTTACACAGCAAGGCAGGGGCGGCCAGGGCTGGAGGCCGGGCTTTGACACCAAGCCCAGTGGGCTGAGGAGCTCCGGACGAGCGAGATTGGGTCTTTGGGTCTGGTGGCTATTAAACTGTGGCAGTTCCTACCTGCCCATGCCTGGAATTCCACCATTAGTGCTTCATTCTTCTGTGCCCCGGCGTCCTCGCTCTGAATGCAGAGGTCTCTAACAGGAAGAGCACACCACATCCTTAATACAATTCCCAGGTAGGTCACCTGTCGCTCTCAGGCCCAGAGATTTTATCTCAAAATGGTTTTCTCCTTTCTGCTGGATTTACTACCAAGAAGTGGGAAGTATTAGAAGGCTGGGGTCGTGTCTGCCCGCGAGGCCAAGTAGTTGTTAGAGCTGAACAGAATGCATGTTCTAATTTGAGCTATGGAAATTTAGCTCACTAAAATGACACCGTGAAGTGGGGGCGTTAGGAAGGATTACAAACCACTGTTATCAGGAATTCAGACTCCCTGTGTGCTGACGACCATCTAACCGTGTAGCCCACCATGGAGAAAGTGGCACAGCCCTGTGCGGGGGAGAGTCAAAAGGCAGGGCTACTGGCTGGACGGAGACCTGATAGGCCTCATCAGCATGACAGCTAACACCCATTTAAGCTTACTCCCTGGCAGGCATTCGTCTAAGCACTTTGCATATATTAATCCCACACGAATACCGTCCGTCCGTGGTTGTCTTTACAGATGGAGACATTAAGGCACAGACAGATTAAGTAACTTTTCCAAAGTCACAGAGCTAGTAAGTGCCTCAGGTAGGATTTAAACCCACACAGACTCCAGGTCTGTATGCTTAGCTATTGTGCTAACCTTCTCACAAGGAGAAGCCTGGTTGCCCCCTGCATGCGTTGGCCAGGCAGGCTGTGTCAAGGAGGGACCCCTTCTCCACATTCCCAGCAGCACGGGGAGGGTGTCCTCTCCCACTCTGGGCAGTGGGTGCTAGGGCAGCCATGGGCGCTCATGACCCAGGGGGCTCTGCCACAGCTGTGTTTGAGCCTCAGCCCCAGCGAGAAGCCCTGAGCCCTCCCAGAGCTTCTGCCTAATCCCCCTCGGTCTTCCCGTGAACACCCCCTGCCTGGGCAGTTCTCTCCTTGGCATCCCAGACCTCCTGTCCCTTCCAAAATAAGATAAGAGAGGTTCCCCAAGGAGGCAGCCTGCCACAGGTGACCCCTGGCTCCTCAGGGCCTGGAGAGAAGTGCTGAAAACAGGACCAGGAGCCTGCAAGGCTTCTCCTCCCTGCACTTGCAGCTCCTCCAGTTCCTGCCCCAAGAAGGCTCCTTGTCACCATGGTCTGCATACTGGAGCCTCTTGGTCTTCAGGTCTCTCCTGCTGTCCTGAAGACAGGCTGCTCTCCATCAGGACAGCTTTAGGCCAGGGTCATGATGCTTCTCTGGCCTCTGACAGCCTCACCCAGGCCACCCCCAACAAACACACAGACATGCACACGCACGTGCGCTTTTCCTGGATCTGTGCGTGCCCATCCCCCACAAGCCCAGACACCAACGAGAGCCTGTTGTCCCTGGAAATAGCATCGGGGGTTTATCCACCAGGTCATCTGGAGAACGTATTTGGGGTGACTCGTGAGGCTGGACAGCCTAACAGGACAGGAGCGGGTGGCAGGGAACTGGGGAAGTGGGCCAAGAGGGTAGGCCTGTGCAGGATGCTAGTGCGGCGCAGCCTCCTCCCCTCCTGGAGATTCCCAAGGAGGCGAGGGTGGGTTGTGGGGGCCGTGGCCCTGGTGTCTCGGATGCAGTGTGGGGGTGGCAACCATGGAGCTATGCCGTGAGGGCTGTCAGCTGGCCCATGCCTTGTGAGGGGCAGACTGGGTGGCTCTCCTCCCCCGGCCCCTCTTCTCACACCTGTCACTCTGCTTGGCCCCGTTTTGATGGTTGAGATTAAATTCCAGTCCTTAGCAGTGTTTGATGCTCAGTCTCCAGCAGGAGCCTTTATCTAAGATTAAGGATAATGGATTTCCTTTCTTGGATAAGTTTTTTTTCTTTCTCTTTCTCTTGGACTTTTTGTCCAAAATGTGCTCAACTCCAGAAAATAGACCTTTTGTTAAAAATCTTTTTATTGACTAAACTTCCCTCCCCCAGTTCTATCTCCCTACCTTTCCCACCATGCACCTTTTTGTGCTTCCAAGGAAACCTTCTGTTTCAAGTACAGGGTGAGAGAGTACAAAAGAATAACTTGACCTCGCTTTCCTCCTCGCCCACTTGCAGCTCCTTCAGGTGCCCTGAGCCCTGCTCTGGGCCTGCAGCCGGAGGCTAGTGTACTGAGCCTGGGACAGGGAGAAATAACTTGACTTCTTCCTTATTTTCCTTCAGCACTTTGCGCCAGCACCACATCTTCAGAAATCTAGATCCTGCCTGGAAGAAATGGGGAGAGGACTTGGTGGGGAAGTCCCTTCCTTGGTCTCCGGCAGGGTCCATTGCCCCCTCCGGGGGGGAGGGAACAGCCTCCAGGCGTGCGCTGGGAGACCCATCCCAGCAGCCAGGGAAGACCGTGTACATTTATTTCACCTGGATCTTTCTTTTTCCCCCTTCAACAGCCCTATTACCATATTTAAATGCAAGTATGTCTCTTTTCATTGGCATTTTAAGTAGCTTAGCCTGACCTTTTTAGAATAGCTTGTTCCCTTTTGAACTTCTCCTCGCCACCTCCTCCCCAGTAGTTCCGTGTAGCTAGGACAATAGTCTTAGAGTTTAGTGAGCTTCTAGTTCGCTGTGTTTGGGGATGGCTCTCTCTGTCCTTTCTTTCCTCCTCCGCTCCCTGCCCACCACGGTGCCTGAGTCCCCCCTCTGTCCTGTAGCATTTCCTTATTTGGAAGGCTCGATGGCTAAAGCTGAGCAGCTCTGTTGGGCTGTTTGTTGTTTGCTGCTGGCTTCTGGCACATCATTTAAAACCACAGTCATTGGAAATGGGTCTTGGGATCAGGTCTCCCAGTGTCTGGCCGAATGGCAGAGGGAGGTCGTTTCACGTGCGTGGGAGAGTGTCTGTGTGTGTGTGTGTCCCAGTGCGTGGCTGTGTGTGCACATGCTAGTGGCCAAGAAAAGTCCAGAGGAGGGGACTCGCCTACCTCTTCCTTCACCTGGACATTCTGCAGCCACCTTGGGTCACCTTGTCCTTCTGACTTTTAGTCCCATAGCTGGGACAGCCTTGCTGCCATGTGCCTTATTGGACAGCACAAGCCTTGATCAGGAAGTTTTTAGATAGCACAAGGGCTGGATCAAGACCCTTAGGAGACCTTCACTGCCGGCTTGAGCGGGACAATGGAGCTCAGGCAGAGGAGGCAGAGCTGAATGCCCCTGATTGTGCCTCAGGAAGTTGAAACGCTGAGAGAGATCAAAGCAAGCCACAGGGCTCCCCCACGTAGGTCCCACATGCCCTCCCACAGCTGGCTTCACGCGGATGCAGTCAGCGGGCCCTGCAGAATGCTTCGCCCTTAGGCCTGGGGCTATGACACTGCTGACGTGAAGTTTGGACAAAGTCTGGGGTTAGGGTGGTCAAGCAAACCTGCAGAGCCTTCGGGGAATGGCAGGAGTTAAGCCGTCACCTGGCCAAGGTGCCTGTTCTGTTAAGAGGCCGTCCCAAGGGCCTCCTGCCTGTGGCGCAGGGCTGCCCACTCCGCCAGGATCCCTGCAGGCGAGCCAGCCGTTCTTGGTCCTGCTCTGGACAGGCGCTGGGGAATCACGGGGTGTCAGTGCAGGGTGCAGGTGCATCAGGGAGCTCGCCCTGGTTCTCCAGGGACGTTCCTCCTAATCCTCTGGAATTATCTTGATGTGCCTTCTAGAAGTAGTTTCCGGGGTGACAAATGTGTGAGAATCAAACACACCTAAAGATGCTGTGCCTTCCAGGAGTCTGAGAGCCACTGACCTGTGTCCCTCCCAAAGCTGCCCGGTGGGGATGCCTTTCCACTCCTGTCTTTTTGTGGAGGGGTAGGGGGAGTGAGGCTGGTGAGACAGGTCTGTCCGTGGCCCTTTCCAGGGTCCCTCCTTGACTCCAGCTTCTCTCTCTCTCTGCCAGGCTTCCCAGCAGCGGCATACGGACCAGTGGCGGCAGCAGCGGTGGCGGCAGCAAGAGGATCAGGTAGGAAGGTGTACGGGACAGGCGGCTCCCAGGCATGCCCCAGTGTGCAGGGGAAGGTAAAGGCCCTGTTGGATCTGTGTGGCTGCGTCTGTCCACTCCTCTCACCACAGCCCGGAGAGGGGGGCAGGAAGGCACGGGCGATGCCCTGCCACCCAGGGCAGCTCCCAGGGGGGTCAGTCCCAGGACCACAAACCAAACAGATTGTTATTCCCTCATTGAAAAAAGAAACATGAATTTCTTTTTGACTTTGGTTGGCCCCTTCACCTGATGGCCGGCTTCAGGGCGCCTGTGGTCATTTCCCTCCTTGGCTTGGGCTGGTTAACCGGCCTCCCTCCCTCGGGTCTCTGAGCCAGCCAGAGAAGGTCTCGACTGTGAGAGGGAAGCTCAGAACCCATCCACGCACTACCGCCCTCGGAGCATCCAGCCCTCTCGGTTCCTGCTGCACCTGGCAGGTCGGCTTGCCGATCGGCTAAACCCCCAGAGCTTGTGAAGGCCAGAAGTGGGGCCAACCCTGACCTCAGTGGAGGGAGCTGCTGCCTCCCAAAACCCCTATTGCATCCCAGACACTCTCTTCTTAGCAAAGAGCAGAGCATTCCTGGGCTCCAGCCACCAAGGGAATCGGGATGTTCTGTCCCATGAGGTGGCCCCTGTCGTTTGGTTTCCAAATCCAACCTTTTAGGAGGTCTGGAACCCCTCCAGGGAGGTGGGAACACTTTCCCAGCAGCACTATGGGGTCAGGCTGGCACTGGGGCCTTCTGTCCCTCTCCTGCAGATGCTCACAGGCTTCCTAACAAGGAGGGCTTCTGCTGTGTGCTGGGCTCCCCTCACCCCCTGGCCAGGAGAGGCCCCTGCTCTTCCTAAACTGAGTGACCATGGTTTGCGGCTCTCCTGCCACACCCTGTGCACAGGGTGCTGGTGCACCCAGAAAAGAGATTAGTTTAATGTACCGGGACTCGGGCGGGGGGGAGGGAGGTGTCTACGAGGCACCAGGAAATGGGGCATTAAAAGCCCAGAGGGTGATTGCCAAAAACCCAAACCCTCGGTGATAAGAAACTGGCACTGTGAGGCCCATTAGAAACGTCAGTAAAAATCCGTTCCATGCAAACTGGCACTGCCTCGAGCTACAAAGGATCCTCTCCTCGGAATCACCCCTGAGAATTGGTTTGGAGGGGCCCAGGGAGTTCTCCGGGGGCTGCTGAGGGGCAGTTTGCCAGAGAGCTGGGCGGACCGGCAGGCAGGTCTGGAGAGCTGGGCGCCCATCCTCAGTGGGATTCTGCCTGTCCTGGCCGGCCTCCAAGGCCTCATCTGCCCTCTGGCCAGTGTCCCTTGGTCCCCCCTGCCCAGGGCGGGGTGCACAACTGCCTCGTGTCTCCCCGTTCCATTTGGTTTTTTAACTTGAGCACTGTTTGGTATCATTATAAACGAGCCTCTGCCCTACCTGTGCCTGGTGCGGGGACGACAGAAAGGAAACTCTTGAGATTTTTGAGTGTTATTGGTTGTTGTTTTCTCCGTTCAGTTTTTTTCCTATGATAACTTGGATTATGAAACTAAACTTTAACCCAAAATTAACCCTGCCTCTCTCCCCACCCCACTCTCCTTGACTCCATGGCAAGTTTAAAGGGCAGCATGGGGTTCTTTGCGAGTCTGAGAGTGGTCTCCCCATGGTCTGTGCCCCCTTCCACCACCCCCACTCTCTCACAGATCCCCAGAGCCAGGCGGGAGCCCCACCCATCCCCTCTAACTCCTAACCCCAAAGATCAGAGCCATCTCCAACCACGCTTTTTGTTTCAGGCTCAGTGGTGTTTTATTTGTAGCCATTTCCATCGGGAGCCAAGTCTCCCACAGGCCGTTCTGGGTCAGCCATGTTCATCGCTGCACTGTTAGTGAATTCTATTCAGGAGTGTGCTCCCTGACCACCTGCCCCACACCAGCCTGGGTTAGTGCAAGGAGTAAATCCTCACCTCCGAGGTGCCCGTCCCCTGGGGTGCAAGCTTGGTCAGGAAGCTAGAGGGCAACCCGCAGTGCTGCCTGGGGACAGGGCTGGGGTGTGCCCAAGGGCGATGGCTAGACTGGGCTGCTGCAGTCTGAACTCCGCTGGGGCTGGCAGACACCTGCCCGCCTGTAGACAGGGTAACCCGGCCCACACCCCCTAAGCCCACTTTGGACCTGCAGCAGGGTACAAGGCTGGGGAAAGAGGATCTCTGCCTGTCTTCCTTTTAGTGCGTTTTGGCCTGTAAAGACTATCCCCTCCCTTCCTCTAGAAAATGACCTGGATTCTGAGCCTGGCAGGATGGCTAATTATTTGCCTGTTGCAGTGGCCCCTCGGTGGCATCTGGCATGTATGTGAGAGGGCCACACAGATATGTTTGGGTTTGTACATCCGCCCAGGCCAGCAGTAGCTCATTGGAGGGCTCATTGCCCTGTTCTACCTTCACCCACTCCTGCAACCCTGCGCCCCCATCCCAGCTCCTCCCAGGGGACGAGGATACTCCTTCAGCCTCCCGAACAAGAGCAAGCAGCCTCGGCTATTGGAGGGCATCACTAGTTCAAATCGCATTCCCTTATAGGGAGAAGCTGGTTCAGGGAGATGCTGTGGTGTACCAGCCTTGAGCTTGGTACCGTGCTGAGCCTGGCAGGGAGTCAGAACAATGGGAAAGGAAGCCTCTGCTCTCAGGGCTCTCAGGCTTGGTTTAGGCAGTAGGCATCCTATGGAAGGCCCTTTTTTGGTCTTTCATTTTTGTCTAGCTCCACAGTTTTGTTTGGTTTTTTCCTTCCATTATGATGCACTGGGGGAGCTTCCGGAGGCAGAAGCACCTGCTGAGGGCCGTGGGGTCGGAAGCAGCTTCGATTTTGCTCAGGTTGGCAAGTTGTATCATCAGGGCTATGGTGTCAGGTAGGAGGTCCGGGGGGCCTTGAGCTCTGCGCCCACCTCAGCCGACTCCTCTGGGCCAGCCTGCCCACCTTTTCCTAATTCGCCCAGGTCCTGAGGGGAGCAGGGCTCAGGGGACCCGCCAGGGGAGGTCCCTGCCGACTCCTAGATAACTTCACTATCAGTGGTCACTTTTCTTTCACCTCCACCCGGTAGTTTGAAATGTCATCTTTTCTTGTGCTCAGTCAAGACTCTGTTTGTTTATTTTGATCGTATTCATTGAGTTCCAGTGGCCCCATCATGTCCCACCCAAACCTAAGTCCAGTTTGGCAAATGACTCCCCCAACAAGTGAGGGGAATGGTTCGAATTTTCAGGCTACTTTATTTCCAGGTGACATTACGGGGGGGTCCGTGTATCACTCTTAGAGCTTCTGAGCCCCCTGCCCCCCCTCACCCCCGCCCATCTCCGGCCCCAGCCAGGACCCCTTACTGAACTTTATACTTGCCAGCTTTATTCCAATCTAGTAACGTGAGCTCCTGACATGGTGGTGAGTGTGAGAGTTATGTTTCTGTTGTCTTTTCTCTTGCTTGGTTGGGGCTGCGGTGAGAGAGTGTCTCTGAGGCATCCTTTCCCGCCTCTCTTACACTAGGATCTGCACACCTCCTCTCAAACACTCTTCTGAGCACGCTCAGCGGGAAGGTTTGTCCACACCTATTAATCCTCTCTCAGTGTCCAGCTTCCTGTTAGTACCAGCTGGTTTGCATGTTTTTGCTTGTTCAGATCAAACAGTTCAAGAAACAAACTCATATCCAACTCTCGAGAAATGTCTTTTTTTTGTACACTTTCGTTTTCAATTTTTTTTTTTATTAGTTACGACTCCAAAACACCTGTTGTCCAGTAAAACATTTCACACCTCCCCTGCCTGTTCTTAGATTGTATGTATCTGTGGGACTGAACTAAATGCATGCACTGTGGTAGATGTCCTGGTAGCTGTAGCTGTAGTTGTGGAACATGCATTGTTGAGTTGATATTACAGGGCCTCCGACAGCTCGGCACAGCGCGGCTGTCTGAAGGATAGCCTGGGGCACCAGGAAGAGAGGGGGCTCCATGTTTTCAATGTTGCAGAGGGGCTTGGATCCATGTTCTCGCCATCAGCCACCACCACCTCCCCTCACACTCCCTGCTCCCCCGGTCCAGAACTGGGTCACCACCCTCAGCTCTAGCCTTCTTCCCAGCTGAGATCTCTGTCCATAGTGTCCAGCGATAGCGAAAGAGAACAGAACCAGGACGGGAGGGAGTCTTAAAGTTCTTCTCTGTTTTTGTCGTCCTCATGTGATTCTTGAACAGAGCAGTTCATTCCTTATTTCTTGAGGCCTGCCAGCAAGGCCCCTCCGAGGCTCCTCTGCTCCTTGAGCCCTTTGCCAGCTCACATCCAGCCCTTCAAGGATACAGCCCTGGCAGCCCTGTCTGCGTGGTCTCCTCCTTGGGGCGGAGGGGAAATGAGATCCGGTAGGGAAGGGGATTAAGATCTTAAGACCTCAGTCTGCAGGCTGGGGACGCAGTTGGTCCTAGTGCAGGTCAGCATTTGTTCTCACAGTTGGTGGAGGTGGGAGATGCCTTTAGATGAGCTCTCCACGGAGTGGGGGGCAGTCGGGTGAGAGTGGTGACATTCCCAGTAAGGAGATTATTGGCGTAGCTTTCCCATGGGAGGGGCATGAAAGGATGTGGGGAGGGTTGAAACATTCAGAGAGGAGGCCACAGTGTTCCTCCCTCTCCCCAGGAAGACTCCCCAGTCCTGCTGCCTTTGCCCTCTGCTCAGGGGCATGTGCAGTCAGTCGTCTCTCGACGCACTGTCTGCCCTGCAATTAGGATGACAAGCCATAAGGGAGTCCAAGAGGTCTCAGATCTTTACAAGTTGATGGCAAGTGAAGTAGCACTTGTCCCTGGGACCTGCTCCTTAAGTCAGGCTGGTTGGTGGCTCTGGCCCACTGCTGCTGGAGGACACAGGCAGGATCTGAACCTTGAGGGTGCAAGTTACCTATTATGGGAGACAGAAGCCCAGGAAGTCACAGAGTCCATGAAGCCCCCAAAAGAGTGTGAAGTAACAGAGCGAAATGGTAGCTCCATGGAGAGAAGCGGTGCTGTGGAAGTCAGTGGCACAGTTGGGGTGCAAGGATTGAATGTGAGCAGGCTAGTCAGCCACCAGACAGAATGAGGGCCCCAAGGCCCAGGAAGGGAAGTCTGGGAGGAGCTGTCATTCAGACTTGGCCTTCTTGGGGAGCGTGGGGGAGTGGCAGAGGGAAGTGGCTGGAACTCTCAGGCTTTGGGGCTCTTGAAGCTGCAGATTGACCCAGGCCAGGGAGCAGGAGAGGAGGGTGGGACAGAAGGCAGAGAGAACAGAAGATCCTAAATCCTACATGTGGCTCTGCTGGGGAAATGGCTTTGCGCCCTGTGGCTGGATGTCCTATGAGTTTCTTCAGTTCTAGTAGGTAAAACGAGCAAAAGTAAAATTCAGGTCGCGGGATAGAATAAATAGTTTAACTTGAACCATAAAAGAAAATGCTTTGCAGAGGAGAGTAGATCTCATGAAGCAGCCGTGTCCACCCCACCCAGGTTGGGATATTTTCCCTGGACCCAGTGACATTCTTTGCCTCACATGTGTTCGGGGCTGAGGGGCATTAACGATAGTGTCCCCCACACTGTCTTCCAGCTGCTGGAGGGATCTGGCAATTGCTTGCCTCAGTTGTGGCTCAAGCTTTAGGGTTCCCGGTATTGCTTTCAACAAGACGTACTGAAGGTTTGCTCTGTGCCAGGCACCAAGGGATGGAAAGGCACTAACACTTCTTGCCTTCAGTGGCCTGAGAATCTGGATTCCTGCCCCCTGTTTCCTACGAAGCATTGTTTCTGGTGCCGTCAGCTTCATTAAAGAAGGAAAATAGATCAGTGTGGTGCCTTCATTTCTGAAGACGGCTTTTCCTGCGCCTCCATCAGCAGCATCCGATGTGGAGAAAGGGCAGCTGCCGTGTGGTCGTCTCTGCTTTCCCACCCAGCCTCCCTGTGCTAGCCGCAAGCGTCCTCTGGGGGCTGTGACCCCAAGATGGCCCCTCTGTGGGTAGGGTCATGGGGACACCCCCTCGCTGGGATAGAGCCAGGGCAGCAGCCCAGAAGGAGAGCAAATCTGTGACCCGTTAGGACCAGCCAGATTTACCCAAAAGACCTTCCCCAAACACATATATCCCAGTCCACAGCACTGTGTTCTGGGGATGGGCACCTCGTTTCTCAGTTTGTCATTAAAATCTTCATTTCTGGGAGAGCCCAGACTCTCACCGTAAACAGTCCAGCATCGGATTTCAATAACCCCAGTGAATTTATAATAATGTGCAGAGCCGCCTGCCGCTGACCTCAGCTTCATTCATTTTCCAAGGGCTTTTGGACCAACCCTGTTGAGGATAAAATGCATCAACTCTGATCAATAATTTTGTAATAGAAATACCATGCACTTGATAAATCAACTCTAGTGCAATTAGTGACTAGCCTTGAAGCCCAGACCTAAGTAGAAGTTAATCCTGAAGTGAAAGGCGTGGGGGAATGTTAATGGTCTTTTAAATCAGTGGAATTCTTTTCAGCGGGTGGCACCTTGGGCCCCCTGAGCTGGTTGGCCCACGCTCTGCGCTGGCCCAGGAGCCCAGGCCCTGCGGTCTGGAGGAGCGACGGAAAGTGTGCTGACACCCTTGGGAGTTCCATAAGAGCATGTAGGGCACAGCAGAGAGGGGCAGAGGGACTCCCCCTTGCACCCTGGGCTGGGTGGGGGCACTTCAGGGTCTGGGGGGCCCCGAATGCTGGTGAACTCACATGTTGGTGAGGCTCATCAAAGGAGCACACGCCTAGGTGCATTGTGGTTCCTTGTGTCCTGTCTACCCCATGAGACAGGCAGGAAGACAGACGTTTTGGCCTTGTTTTACATGTTTGTTTGTTTTTATGGGAAAGCTGGGCTGCAGAATGGTTATGTGACTTATCTGAAGTCACACAGCTGGTTATCTGGGGAGCAAGGCTTTGGTCAAGGAGACTTGACCTTAGACTTGAACCCTAGTCTTTGGCCACCTTAAAATAGCTCTGTAGAAGAGCTGTGTTTGTTCATGAAGGACTCACCTGCCGCCCAAATGCCCTGCACGTGCAGGATGCTCTGTGAGAGCCCAGCAGCCTCAGCTGCCAGCTCTATGTCAAACAAGAACTCAGGCTCCAAGACCTCACAGTCTGACCTTTCAGATGTAGATTTCAGAACTGGGCCCAGGGCACATCTGCCATGGAGTTTAATTCAGCAGATATTTATTAAGTGTATAACAAGACTAATAATCATTTTATATGGCAGGCACTGTCCTAAGCCTTGAATCAGGATGCTTTGGACTGTATCTGAAAACCCAACTCAGCATGGTTAAATAGCAAAGGAGATTTATTGCCTGACTTCCTGGAACCTCTGTAGAAGAGTGGGCTTCAGGTGTGGACTGTTCAGGGCTCTCTTCCTGCTGTTCTCTGAGCTTTGCCCTCCTCGTTTCCATATTGCCTTTATGTTGGTTTTCCTATGGTGGCAAAATGGCTGTAGCAGTTCCCTGCTTCGCACCACCCTGTGTGGAAGAAGAGGGGATCAGATGGTCCAGAATTCTAGCGAGAGTCCAGAGCTTTGTGCTGCTTGGCTAAGGCTTAGGTTAGAGAGCCAATCACTGAGGGTAGGATCCATCCCCCTCTAAACTGGTGGGAGAAGGATGGATTTCCAAAGGAAAATCTGGGTGCTGCTAAGAGGGGGAATGGGAGACTGATGCTGGATAGACAAGCAGTGAATGCCACCACAGCCCTGGATGTTCATAGTGAAAACAGAGCACCGTCCCTGCCCTCGAGGACCTCCCAGCCTAGCATGGAGGCTCACAGGTACTTACAATATGATGCCATAAGCCCACTACCAGAAGGAGCACAGGAGGATGTGATTAGCTTTGTCTGGGAAGTCAGGGAAGGTTTCCACTTTTCAAGGACAAAAAGGAGCTCCCCAGGAAGCCAAAGGGAACAGCATGTGCAAAGCTACTGGAGCCCAGTTCAGTAGACTGAATCTGAAACCCTGCCAATGGGTCACTCCGGCTGGAGAATAAAATGCAGTGGCAGGGCAGCAGCAGATAAAGGTGGAGAGCGGGGCAGAGCCAGAGCAGGGGCCCTTGGTGCCAAGCTGAAGAGGCTGGATTCACACAAGCAACTGGGAGCCTCGGAGAGGCCTGACACCAGGACCTGACACCAGAGTTGTATGTTAGACAAGACAGGACTGAAGGCAGGGGGACAAGTGACAACTCGTGTACACTGTAAACACTCCATAGCCCAGTAAGAAGTGCTGCGGACTTGTTGCTCTTCCCCATTAGCTGATTAACTCTGGGCTCAAGGTCACGCTGGGGCCTGGGGTAGGAGGCAGAAGTTCAGGCGTGGTCTCTGCCTTCTGTGAGCTCCCAGTCTTTGCAGGAGGATGCAGCACACAATCAGCGAAAGAGGGGGTCTTCAGTAAGACTAGATTCCTGCATGGTCAGAGCACTCAGCAGGCAGGAAGCTTGGACAGGAGGCAAGACCTGAAGTGGGCCTTGAAGGATTTGATTGGGAGGGGAGAGGACATTTCAGGTGAGAGAATTTGGATAAAAGGTTGGCAGTGAGATGAGCAGTGGTTGGGGAACAGCAGGAGGCTCTCTAATGGGCAGTGCGGGTATGAAGAGGTAGAGAGGCTTAAAGAGGTAGAGACAGGCTAGATTCCGGAGGCCTGAGAAGCCGCGTTGATAGAGTCATATTGGTGGGAGAAAGGTTCATATTCTTTTTGGCAGTGGAGCTCAGTAAGGACAGAACCAACTAAGGAAGATGGACCTGGCAGCCACCAGGTCACGGAGCACAGCCTGACCCCTAATCTCCAGGTCCAGGGCTCAGTTTGTGACCTGGAGCAAGGCAGCCAAAAGGCAGACACCGGAGGGCAGGGCGCTCCTTCACGGGGACTCCGCCTTAGTTTCCTGTGACTCACCTTTGCTTCTGCCAACAAATTGTTATTCATTCCCTGCTTGGGGCTATTGGTTGCCATTCCTGTGCCCTTGTGGCAGCCACTACCTCCATCCTTTCTGCCAGCCCATTTCCCTTGGTCCTTGTCTTCTCTCCCTCCATCAAAATCCAGCTCAGACTACCGGGAAGCCACATCTGATTAACCCGACCTGGGCTGCCCCTTCCTTTGCTCTAGCTCCTCAGCAAGATCTTGTGTCCTCAGTCTCCTTCCTGATTGGTGAGTTCTGCTGAATGAAAGGCGGGGTTTTGAGTCCTTGGAAGATGTTTTGCATGTATCTGAGTGGTGCCTGCCTGCCTTCCCCAACAATGTAAACCATCAGTCCTCCTGGAGGCAAAGTCAGCCTCATTCTTAGTATAGTTGAGTAATTACTATGCAATTAAAGCAGAAAATAAAGGGGTCCTTTGTTCCCGGATGCTTATTAATATTAATAAAAAGGTCTCCCCTTTCCAGCTTGGGATCCTGCAGAACAGGAGGTGAGCAAATAATGCTTTTGAACAGCTCTGATGGGCTGTTGGAATTGGATCTGCCAGGATGAGAGCCACGATGACGTCCCCTCTCTGGCATGAATAGGAGGGTTCCATCCAGCATCACAAAATTCACACCCACCTGGGAGGCCCCTTAAGGGAAGGATATCTTGCAAGTGGTGGATAGAATGCTAGAGACGCTTCCCAGCCAATTTTAATAAAATAATGATAATAGTAATATGTTAATAATGATTCACGTGTGTTATGAGTGAGCCAGCTACAGTGCCAATAGGCCCACCTGCCTTATCCCGTTTAATTCTCATAACCCTATAAAGTAAACACTGTCGTTCCCATTCCCATTTTAAAGATTTAAAAACTGTGGCTTCGATGGCTTGTCTCAGGTGGCAGAGACAGGATTTGTGCCCAGTTCTGTCCTGTCGGATCTCTGCTCTCAGCCACGGTCAGGGGATGCTCCATCGTACCAGCCCTCCGTGCCCCAGGAAAGCTCTGTACCTTTAAAACATACAGTCAACCAAAACCCACAGCTGCTGTCAGCTCCGTTCTCCATGTCCTTCGGGAAGGAAAGAACCCAAAATCATTTACAAGAGGCCTCAGGAGGCATTCTATGTATTTTTTGCTTCTGCTGTTGCAGACTTAACGTCATGGTTCTGTCTGGCTTTGGCTGACATTTCTGATCTGGTTTCTGGTCCCTGAATCCTTTCAGACCAAAGGCAGACAAAGGAGGCCCCAAGGAGGTGGGGTTGGGTAAAAGAGAGCCATTCTGAAGGTAATTATTTGAAAGCAGCCTTCAGCTAAAACAAGACTGAAAGAAGTTAGCCACTGCCCTAAAGAAACTAGGCGTTGGAGCAAGGGAGGGCCTCTTCAGGCAAGACAGACGTTCTCCATAGGGATGAGTAAACATCCCTTCCGGGGAGGTGTGAGGACTGAATCTGGAAGGTTGCTGGGCCACGCAGCCGGGCCACGCAGCCAGGCCGTAGGGCTGGGACGGGATTGGCCGCCCAGTTGCTGGGGCTTTGCTTTGGGCCAATAGCTGTGGTGGGGCGGGGCCGGAGGCGGGAGCAGCAGGCTCCTCGGCCAATCGTCCTGCAAGGAGGCTGGGCTCCTGGTACCATGGCAACCGCGAGCAGGGTCTCATTTGTTTTGTAGATGAGTAATTACTACGCAATTAGAGAAAGCTAAAAATAAAGGGGCCCTTTGTTCCTGGTTACTTATTAATATTAATAAAATGGTCTGTCCAGGTCTGTGGTAAACAATTAGTGCAAACCTGTGTGCCTGTGGTCGAGCCTACTGTAGGAGGCAAAGGCTGCCCAGTCCGGCTTTCCCCTCTTTGTGGAAGTTGTTTCTATCTATGACCTGCAAAGGGTTGGCTTTCCTGGCTGGGGAAGATGAGGCTCAGCCTCAGACACACCGGACCCAGGATGCCCTGGAGTGGGGGTCACTTAGGCACTGAGCCAGGTGGAAGGGTCTGGCAGCATCATCCCAGTCTCCAGAGAAAAGACCAGACAGAAACACAGCAAAACCCAGAAGCACGGACCAGTGTTGGAGGAAACCCCGCATCCAGTTTTGCTGTGTGTCCTTGGCCACGTTGTTTGAGTTTTCTGGGTCTAGATTGTTCAGCTCCGGGTGCATAAATCTTTTAAATCCACTGAGGCAGCCCCCAAGATTTCAGTGTCTCCCTCCTACCTGGGCTTGAAGAGAAATAAATCAGGCTTGGAAATGACTTGCTGGAAGGTTATGCAGTGTTCAGGGATTGGCCCGCCCCCCACCCCGCTTCCTGTGCCCTGGCCTTGGGGCCAGAAACAGCTCAGAAGCTTCCCTTAAATCCCTTCCCCTTCATAAGGGGAGGAGTTGCCTTATGGATTAATCAGATAAGGATGATAAGCAGTTTTAAAAAAAACAAAAAGGGGCATGAGAGCATAGAAGGAAGAGTAGGGAATCGGAAGACCTGGTTCCAGTCTGGCTTCTGCCACAGACAGGCTGAGTGATATTGGGCAAAAGATTTCAGACTGCAGGGTTCTTGGGGACCACTCAGCTCTGTAGCTCTGTATTGCTGCTGTTTCCAGAGTTCTCCATCCCTGTTCATTGGGGACGAAAGGGGTGACAGTGACAGTACCTTAAGATCAGAGAGGAGTTGACTGGAGAGAAAGCCAGGGGCTTCCGAGGCAACTTGGTGGGGATGCATTTGAGAACAGTCCTGCATTTTTTTAATGCATGAGGGCCATGAGAGGGACAGAAATATTTCCAGAATTGTGTATCATTAAAGGAGCCTATAGTCAAATTTGCATCCTTGGGTGGGGTTGACTAAACTAGGGTTTGGTTCTCTGGATGGTATTTATTAATAAAGCCGGACCTGTTGGTAGCTGCTGCCCATGAGCAAATCAGCTGTGAGACTGGGGCCAACACAGTGGTTCTTGAACTTTGCTGAGTGTTAGAATCACCGGGGGAGTTTTAAAAACTGCTAACATCCAGGCCATATCGCAGACCCATCAAATCAGAATATACGAGGGTGCGCCCCAGGCCTCAGTAGTAGTTAAAGTTCCCAGGCAAGTCCAATGTGTAACCGTGGACTCAAGTTCCACCAGGTTCTTGACAGATGTAGAGCCGCACACCATCTCTGTGACTGTCCTAGCACCCCTACTTCAGAAACAGATAAATAGAGCCAAGCCAGGCAGCTGGCCTCAGCCTCCTCCAAGGAGCAGGAGAGCTGGTCCGGGAGCCCAGGGCTCTCCTGCCCGCCATTGTTCCTCCCAGGAGGGCCAGGAAGTCCACCCCTCCAGGGCGGGCTGAAGGGGTCTTTGTCCTCAAGGACAGGCCTGTCCTGGCTGAGATTAAGAGCGTGTACACATAGAACCAGCAGCCCGGAGCAACCATAAACAGGGAAGCAGCCGCCTTCCTGACTGTCTGACGAATGGGGGCCTTTTGGTAAGGTGGGAGTTTGTTATTAAAGACCTAATTAGAAACATGAGAGGGAGCTGAATGGCTCCGTGCTTGGCTAATTAGTGACATGGATGCGCCAGCTTTGAACTTCAAGGACACAGAGCTATTAGCACTTACATCGAAAATGGATTAAACTCCTGTGCCTTTATAATCATTAAAGACAGGCTGCTCAAGTGGAAAGCCTTTTGTACAGGTCCTCAAGGGGCTGCCCCTTGGGCGTCCTCCCCATCCCACCCCGCCCCCTGGCTGCCAGAGCCGCAGGCAGTGTTTCCATTAAATGTGATTGGGCAGTAAATACTGATGGTCCTCGGGCATTCCAGCTCCCGAAGGAGGGCCTCGCAGAATGGAGTGGTCTTTCCAGACGGAGCCCAGCCCTCTGGTTGCATTTTCTGGAGGGGTCCCTGTGAGGGCCCAGGCATGGGAAGGGTTCCTTTCTCTCTGGCAATGCCCCCTCCACCCCACCCTGACTCCAGCAGTACTGCATTCCTGCTTTGTGCCCAGCCTTGTTCTGGGGTGTGGCACAGAGGAGCGTGGTCCAGTCCTTTGGAGAGAGGCAGTGCCCGACCTCAGGGAGTCCCCACTCTGATGGGGAAGACACCTCTACCACCAAAGAGCTCCCAATGTGGAGAGGCCAACAGGGCCCACGCCCAGCTGGCACTCTAGCACTGGAGGTTTGATTGCTTCTCCTTGAATTTGCAACCTCTCTGAGGCAAAGAAAGATCCAAGTAAACAGAAGAAACCTCATCAAACTATGATGCAGGGAAGGACGACTGAGCAGCATGACTCAGTTTAAAAAGCAGCCTGGGGGCTGGCCCAGGGGCCGAGTGGTTAAAGTTCTGCTTCCGCTTTGACGGCCTGGGTTCACGAGTTCTGATCCTGGGCACAGACCTACTCCACTCATCAGGCAGGCTGTGGAGGTATCCCACATGCAAAATGGAGGAAGATTGACATGGATGTTAGCTCAGGGCAAATCTTTCTCACCAAAAAAAAAAAAGCAGGGGCTGGCCCCGTGGCCAAGTGGTTAAGTTCACGCGCTCTGCTGCAGGCGGCCCAGTGTTTCGTTAGTTCGAATCCTGGGCGCGGACATGGTACTGCTCATCAGACCACGCTGAGGCAGCGTCCCACATGCCACAACTAGAAGAACCCACAACGAAGAATACACAACTATGTATCCGGGGGCTTTGGGGAGAAAAAGGAAAAAATAAAATCTTTAAAAAAAAAAAAAAAGCAGCGGGGGCTGTCCTGGTGGCACAGCGGTTAAGTGTGCACATTCTGCTTTGGCGGCCCGGGATTCGCTGGTTCGGATCCCAGGTACAGACATGGCACCACTTGGCAAGCCATGCTGTGGTAGGTGTCTCATATATAAAGTGGAGGAATGGCAGCAGATGTTAGCTCAGGGCTAATCTTCCAAAAAAAAAGCAACCGGAGTTGCCATCATGTCCCAGTTAGAGCCGGGTTCAATCCTGTCTGAGACGCTTCTGAGATCCTGGGATGGTGGACAGGTCTCCTCATCTGTAACCCAGGGGTAATAAAGCCCATCTTATGAGTTGTTAGCATGAAAAAAGATGGTGTGAAACACCTACCAGTGCGCCCGGCACACAGTAGGTGCTCAGTAGATATTAGTTCTGTTTCCAGCTTGGCACCTCAGAAGCCACAGCTTCTAGAACTTTGTGTCTCTTGCCTCCAGACCCTGTTGTGCCCCTACTCGAATGAGGCTTTCCACGGCCCCCTTTCCTAACCGGACAGTTGGAGTGTGATCCAGTTATTACCAAAGCTTTCGTCCTGACCGAGCTCCTACACGTCTATAGTTCTGGCCTTGAATTTCCAAGTCGTGGCTAGTGACACAAGGGAAAAAGCCACACTGGTTTCTTTTTTAAGAAGATAGAAAGATGGATGTGCCTCAAGGACATAGACAGTCACGGGATCAGAACAAAGCAACAGGCATTCTCAGGATTAAACTGGGAGACACTTGGAGCAATCACCCTGTTTGGGGGGAGGTGTGGAGTCATCCCAGGCACCACCCTCCCTGTCTTTATTCCCTTTGGATTCTCCGGTTGAGAGAGAGCTGGAACAGAAGCAAAGCCCCTGGCATTGCCCCATGGCGGCCACCTCCCCGCCTTTGCCCAGCCGAGTGACGATGGAGGCAGCAGCCTGCCTCCCCCGGGGCTGCTGATCAGCTCAGCACAGCGTGTCATGGGTGCTGGTGGTTTCTGCTGGGTCTGCCGTCTGCGGCTCCTTGCAAGTTCCAACCTATGTGGGCCTGGAGTCTGAAACCAGTTAATTTAGGGAAGAGGCAGCAGGATGTGAGACTGAAAACACCGTCTGCTTAAGCCAAACCATAAACATTTGTCTCCTGGGTTGATTTCCCCTGTCTTCCAAAGCACTTTAGAGGCTCAGGGCGGAGGTGCTGTTGAAACGCCCGTTGGCGACTGAGAGGGATCAGGAACCCCGTGGCCGGATCTGGGGCAGCCTGCTGAGGTCCCTTCATGGGTGAAGCCGTGGCAGCCTGGCAGGCAGTTCACACAGGCAGAGCCAGCGCCAGTGACTCACGCCATGGCCCTGCCTTTCCTGGGGCCCCTCTCCTCTTCGTTCCTTAGACACGTGCAAACGAGGTCTGTCCCTCAGGACCCTGGGGTCTGGGAGAAACAGGAACCTGACCATGGCTCCGGAAGTTCCTTCTTCGCCCTCATGACAAAAGCCTGGTTTCTTTGGCCACCAGGCCCAGGCCCACTCAAGGCTGCTCCATCCCCAGAATTGACACCATAAGCAGATGGCAGTCAACCACTAACGTCCCCCCTCCCATCACCCCCGTTCCCAACCAGCCTGACTCGGTCCTTTGTGAGGGGGAGACACACGCACACACCCAAATCAGGACCCACAATAAAAGAACATCAAGATGGAAAGAGGATGAGCTGTTTCCTGTTGAGATTGTGTTTCTACGTAAAGTATATCACCCCAGCTGCAGAGCCCGCCTCGGATGGGTCTGTGTGCGGGGTATGTGTGGCTCTCTCCCTCACACTGAGCTGAGTGCGAGTGTGGGTCTCCAGGTTCACCACTAACACGTGGTGTGAGGGCTTTAGAAGCGGCCAGAAGGGAAGTGATCGCTTTAGGGGAATGTGATTTGACCAGAAGCTTAGACCATTCTACAAAATAATTAGTCCCAAGTCTTAGATTCTGCTGCCCATCAGCTCCCTACTTGAGACATGTCAGCATTAACTGGCAGACACAGCCCCAACCCCAGCGGTCAGGTTGTGAGAGAACCAGCAGAAACTACTATCTTAAAAGACTGGCGCCACTGTAACCGACATTTGGAGTGCTTGTCACCCTGACGTCCCTGGCAGCCCAGTGAATGAGCCAAGGCTCTCCACGTGTCCTGTGCAGTATTTCAGATGGGCCAGCCATCCCTGGATACGTCAAAACTTGTCAATACCAGGCTAAGTTTGTACATCTCAGTTGTGTATTTGTTTGTATGTGGAGGCAGTGAAAAAGAAATACCATCATGTTACTCTCTTAATCCTCCCCTAGTTTTAAAGTATTTCTTCTCCTTTCCTTCTGAGATAGCCTGAGTTTCAGCAGAGCTTAAAAAATATATATTATATATGAAAATGGTGTCCCTGCATCTGAGTCCCTGGACTGATTGGATTTTGACTTAGTGTGTCATACAGTTATCCCAGGTTGGATGTAATTACTGGCCCTCTCTAACTCTCTCTCACACCTTCAGGCCAAGCTCTAGGAGGACGGTTTGAGCCAAGGATCCGTGGGACATAGCTGGCTGGGCAGACTTCAGGAGTGTCATCCCTGCTTGCTCAGCTCAAGACATGCCATGATAATTCACAACTGGGCATTTCTTCCTCCTTTATCAGAAACAGGCCTATCTTTTCATGCTGACCTCTCCCATTTGACTGTTTGCATTAATTTATAGTGGGCACTGCCTTCAGAGGGCACAGAGAGGCGACTGAAAGGTGGGATCCCTAACTTGGTTCCCTGGAGGCCGTTGGCTGCCCAGCTGCCTTTCCTCAGAGTCTCTGAGCAAGGAGTGGCTGGCTGTTGAGAGGGACCCATGCAGGTTGGGAATGGGGGCCGTGCCACCAGTCAGCCCAAACTCCCTGACCCTGAAGCGTGCGGTGTAGTGAACTCTGTCCTATCAGCATACCACCTTCCGAATCGGACCTGGTGAGGATGGCCCGCCGTTGTGCTTACCTCACCCTGAGCAGCACACGCTGCTGGGCAGGGAAGAGGCCCTGTCCTGGAAATGTGCCAGGGGCCACTAGGGCCTCCTGGCAACAGCAGCTAGTTTGCAAAGTGGGTGATTGAAATTGTCTTGAGGGGCGGCCCTGCCCTTGGGGGAAACTCGAGACCCACCAAACCAGGACCCAGGTCTAAGGCTGGGACTTGACCCAGCCCTGGCTTGTCCCAGATATGTGGGCTGAGCTCATCTGGAAAGGATCTTGTAAACAGTTCCTTTCTCTGGGTCCATATAATCTGATTTTCATGCCTTAGAGCCAGCAGTGCCCTCCAAGGGGGTCCCCCTCCCAGTCCTGGGCTCTAGCATTTTGCCTCAGGTCCAGTAGCATCACGTAGGGATCATTGAGAAATATCTGGACTTCCATACCTTTCCTAGCCCTCCAGTGAGGCTGTTCTGGTTCTCACTGTCCTCTCCCACCACTTCCGTACCTCCAGTTCTGATTCCACTCTCAGCCCACCCTCTTCTGACCACAGCTGGGCAGAGCCACAGGTGGACAGTGTGCCAGCCGGAAGGCAGTCATCCCCCTAGGCTGGCTTTAGGACCCCAAGGACAAAGGTGCCCACAAAGCGTCTGGTCCAGCTTCCCCAGGTGAGGGTCTAAGCCTGCCGGACAGAACTCTGTTAAGGTCTCCATTCCCTGGCTTTGCTGGGTCAGCCATCGAGGTGTTTTATTCCCTTGATGGGCAGGAATTCTTCCTTTTATCCAGTGCAGAATGCCTCCAACTTTAGTTCAAGTGTGTTTCCTCTTGCTGGCCTCAGTGAGGTAGAACATCCAGGCTTTCCTCCCCTTCATTCCCACAGTCCTTTCTTCAGGTCCCTGATGATTAAAGGCACTAGGTGGATGAATTGGATCCTTTTGTAAATCACCTCCTGATTTGTACGGCAAGTGAATAGTATTTCCCTCTATCAGATTTTCCTAAGTCTGCATATGCTACCTGCCTTGTTGGGCTCTGCATACACAGCTATTTCAAAAATCGGTGTATTTGTTTGAAACTTGACAAGTGACAGAGCGCTTTCTCTTTTTCATTCTTGCCGCAGCCCACGGAAAGTCAGACTAAAGCAGACAGCACTCACATGTCACAGATGAGGACTCCGGCGGCTGAGGGGCTGAGGGCTGAGGCACACAGCTGAGGTCAGGGCTGGGGTCACACTCAGGTCTTCTGACTCCAAGTCCAGTGCTCCCTTTCTCTGCACCATAGCTGCCTCCCTGAACATCCCCACTGCCTGGACCCAGAAAGCCTAGAGGATGCTGGGGGAACTGCCCAGGATTAACCCGTTGCTGTGGACGCTGCCCAGAGCAGCTGATGGAAAAGTGGCCCTGCTCCCCGCAATGAGCTCCCAGGCCACTTAACGCTCACAGCTTCTGCTGCAAAAATGCCAAGTGTTTGCAGGACATTGTCCTCTTCTGGGACAGGAATCCTAATGTTCAATTTATAAATCATCTCAGCAGATCCCTCCCTACACACACACACACACACACACACACACACACACCCCTCCTCTGGCTGAGCAGTAGATGGGGGTACCCATGTCCATTAAGAGTGGTGTCCCATCTCCTCTTCCTGACCTGATGCTGGCACGTAGGACCATTTCAGTCCCCTCAAAATGAGCCTTAGAGCCTGGGGAAAGGTGACCTCCCTCAAGACAGATCATGGGGAACTGACTGGAGGGTGACTTGCACAGAAGGCACCCTCAGGTCAGGAAGGTGGTGTCACACTTTCTCCCCCGGCCTCTCCTCTCGATGTCACAGCGTGGAGGGTGCGGGGGTCCTCAGATGACTTGGTTTACCTGTAGCCAGCCAGTATTCAGTATGAACTTCCCAAAAGATGAAAGTTACTTTGTTCATAGTGGCCTCCCAGCGCCAGTCCGCAGGAACAGCTACCGACAAGGGTGCACGTGCAGAGAGGCATTCCCCACTCTTTCCCAAGCAGCCAGCACCCTGTGTTATGAGCCTTCCCAAAGATGCTGGTTTTGCATGAGGTTTGCTCGGGGACTTTAACATACGTTCTAGAGCCTCGGTCCTCTGCCTACAGAAAGACAAAGAGGCAATGGTTGACTGTGGAGTACGGAGGCCGTCTCCTGCATGCTCCTAGCCCTTGAGGGTGCAGGTTTTACTGCCCAGAAGCCTAGAGAAAGGGGACCAGCCCAGAGCTGGGTGCTCATTGCCTGCCGACTGCCCCCTGGCAGGGACTCCCAGCCCTCTCTTTTGCCCCTTCCTGGGGGAATAGCTGCAAGGCGACTTTGTGTTGGGCGCACGCATTGTGAGGGCAAGTGTATAATAGTACGGGGCTTCGGGTTTTAGAGCTGCAGTCTTTTTTGGGGGTGCAGAGGGAGCAGGGGGAAGATTAGCCCTGAGCTAACATCTGCTGCCAATCCTCCTCTTTTTGCTGAGGAAGACTGGCCCTGAGCTAACATCCATGCCCATCTTCCTCTACTTATATGTGGGACACCTAGCACAGCGTGGCTTGCCAAGCAGTGTCGTGTCCGCACCCAGGATCCGAACCGGCAAAGTCAGGTCCACCGAAGCAGAATGTTCACACTTAACCACTGTGCCACCAGGCCAGCCCCATAGAGCTGCGTTCTAATAGGGTGCCATCTTGATGGAAGATGACTGAGCCAGGAGGGGCGATATAGGCCTAAGAAGAGCTGCTTATTGTGAAACTCCCTTCAGGCCAACTCCTAAGCTACAGGTTTTTTGGACACAAGACTGGGAGAGGCAACCAGGGATGGGCAGGATACCACCAGCCCTCTTGTCTTCTGAGCCTATGGAGGGGGTTGTTTCTGGACAGCATCCTTCCATGGGCCTGCTACATCCTGTCTCCAAGGCTGCTGCTGCTGGCTGGATTAGTCTCTGGGTGGCTCTCCGTGCTGGAAGGAGCCAAGACCAAAACTTCCCTTCTCCCCAGCCCCTAAATAGGTGGGCCTGCCTACCGTCTTCCTGGATCTTTGTCTGACCAGAGGAGAAAGAAGCCAAAAAAGATTTCTATCTTTCCCTGCAGCGCCCCCACTACCACCCCTACTCTTTACCCTCCGACAGAACAGGCTAGTTACTTGTTAGTTGCTTTGCATGGGAGGGGTCAGCTGCCTGGGTAAACCAGGAGGCTCCTGTCTGAGCGCTCTCCCTTTTCCCTACTCCAGAGGAAAAGAGTGTGTTCGACCAAGATAGTGCTGCCTTCTGAATATCTCAGCTTGATATTTGGCTCCATGAGTGAACAGGGCCAAATGTTATCTGCAGGTTTAATCTTCTGTTTTCAAATCCCATCCCCTTTGTCTGCCAGTACATTCCCCAATCAGCCGCTCACTTCCTCTGAGCCTCTGGTTTTTTTCTCTTTAGCCTATTCTTTCCATTGGCTGGTTTATTCATTTCTCAGGTACAGCTTCCGAGGGGTCTCACCTTAGGGCCTCCTGCCCTGAAGGGCATCCTCAGGGAGGGGTTTCCCTCTTCACTGCTGAGTCAGGAGCCAGGCCCAGCTTGGACTGGTCTCCTTGGCATCTTCCTGTCCTCATCTCATTCTCCTGTCAGCCTGGCTTGGGTGCGTCATCATTCTCTTCCCATCCCTGTGACAGGCGGGTAAAAATCAATCTCTATCTGGTTCTTCAAGCCCCACCATAAGTGGGGGGCTCCAGCCATAGGCCCCCAGGGCAAGGCCGTGGCCAAGAGTGGAGTTGTAGATTTTCTTTCCTTCTGCCATTGAAGGCAGCTGGTCACCGAGCAGAGAGGGAAACGCCAAAGGAAGCAGAGAGATTGTTCTGAGGAGCAGCCCCTTGGAGCCTAAGTCATGGAAACGTGTGGAGCCCAGACTGTCTGGTTCTTTGACGTGGGTTAGCTGCAGCCCAGAAGCGGCTGGCCCCAGACTCACCTTGAGCTTTCAAAATCAATGAGAAGTTACTTTTGCAATTAAAAAAAATTTTTTTCCGTTTTGGAAAACAAAAAGTTTAATCGACTGAGGGGAAATGGAAATGAAACAAAATTAACCTGGTTGACAGGCTGTGGCGTCACTGGGGAGAGAATAATGGCATTTGGGGGAGGCTAAGGGAGGGAGCCCGAGGCCGTGTCTCCTCCCACTGCCCCCTCCCCCCACCAGTCTCGGGACCTGTGGGTGTGAAGTCTCATCCCTGTAGCAAAGGTGCGTTCCTAGCTCTTTTTCTCAGTCTGGAGTTTATATCCGAGGATGACTAACAGAAAGAAGGCATTTCCATCAGATATGCTTTAGCTGTAAATTGGTTCAGTCCGTATGCTCTGCATTCATACTTCTTTGTCTTTTTTTTTTAAAACGAAAGGAAAAAAAAGTTTAAATTCCCCCTTTCCTTCTACTGCAGGAGGTGAGTGTGTGGGTGTCCTGTAGAATCATTGGCATTCACCAGCTTCGGCCCCAGCTTCCAGATTCGCCATCCCCCCACCCCATCCCCGCCCTCCATCCCCTGCGCTCCACCCCAAAGGGGAACCTCTGCCACCATCATTACGGTTCTGTTAAGATGCCCAGATTTTCCATGACATATCCCATCCTCCGACCACGTTCAGTATTGACGACTTTCATGCAGGGATATGAATGGGAGGGTTGGGGGGGGAGGGCGTAGCCAGTGGGGAGGGGGTAAGTGGCTTGAGGGGTGGGGCTGGAGAAGGGAGATATTTTTTGTCTTTCTTTTTTTTTTTCAAAAACAAGTTTGTCATTGAATGGATCCAAAAACAAAAAAAAGAAAAAGTGAAACAAACAAAAAATCAAAAATCCCCTCCCCAAAGATTTTTTATTTTTCCTGGACACAAATTGCTTTGTTTCCTGTCACGTTTTAATATCAATATTAACACAATGTGTAGTCTAAAACTAGTTCCTTTGTAGTTTGCATGGGATGTGAATGCTGTCTCGACGTGCCCAGATCTAGACAAGACTGCATGAGCATCAATTCAGATGTGAAAAAAAATCTCTCTCTCTTTCTCTCTCTTCCATATATATCTCTATTTCTATTGTGATAATTTGGTCGGCAGTGAAGCACCTCCGGTTGGTTGCCGTAGTGTGTTGAATGATTGTTTTTTTATTCTCTATATTTTGGAGCTCCAAGCTTCTTGGTAGTAGCCTGGGCTGAGTATCTTGAGTCCCTGCTGATGTTTTCGCATGGCCTTGGTTGAGTGTTAGAAGTTGGGCCTCAGCTGTTTCTCTCGAGTGTTTGGCTTGTGATGACCGGTGCATGCCTGGCTTCTGGCCTCATACCCAGCTCTATTCTCTGCACACCAGTCCTGAATAGCTACAGTGCTCAACCGAATTTTGGCGCGCCCGCTTCCCCGGCAGGCTCCAACCCGGCGCGGCCCGGAGGCTTCCCGGGGGCCAACAGCCCAGGACCTGTCGCCGATCTCTACGGCCCTGCCAGCCAGGACTCCGGAGTGGGGAATTACATAAGTGCGGCCAGCCCACAGCCGGGCTCCGGCTTCGGCCACGGCATAGCTGTAAGTACCTGCCTCCCACTGTCTCCTCCTTCCTGCCCATCTCCTGTGGCCCATGGGGCGGGTGTACCAGGGAGCTCAGAGTTGGGAGGCGAGGAGAGGGTCCCCATCCACATCATGTCAGCCACCTAGGGCTGAAGCTCCTCCGTTTAGGCGTTTCCTGAGCCCCCACAGGCCAGGCACAGTGTGCGGCCGTGTGATAGTGGAAGGAGCATGGGCAGGGCAGATCAGATCACCACTCCATCACTTTCAGTCCATGCAACCACATATATGACCCATTGCTTCCCTGGCTGCAAAATGAAAATAAGTATGCCTCCCTCAAAAGATTGTCTGAAAATTAGTAGGATATGTCACCTGCTGGCACATCGTAGGTCCTCAGTATCAGACCCTTGATCCTTGATCCCTGCCCTCTGGAGACTGTCATATGGGCTGGGACCTCAGAGCTGCAGCTCTCCCACCTCAGGGTAGCAGCCTGTAGTCAGTAGTCTCCCAGGCTAAGGTCCAGTGGTGGTGCTGGTACCTGGGACGTAGTGTGGGGTGTCCCCTCCCAGGAGGTTTCCTATGCTAATGTTTCTTAGTTTCCAGGTTCCCAGTAAGTTCCCAATTGCATTCTTTAGCTGCGCCCCCTCCCCGAAGGCCAGATGCATTTGGTATTTGTAATGCTCTGTGGTTCTATAATCTGACTAATCCAGGCAATGGAAATTTGCTTCACAGATTTGCATGCTGTTTTCAGATCGTATCGTTCTTCCCCTCCCAGTGTGTGTGAGCATGAATGTGCCTGAGCCCACTTGCTCGCTGTCCCTTCCATTTGGAAACAGAAAATTGGCCACCCTCTGCCCTAGCCAACCTCAGCATTTCGAAGACAGTTTGGTTTTGAGCTAAGATGGCAGTGTCTGCTGTCCCAGGTCACGTCCCTGTCAAGAGAGCCCTGCCTCAGGGGCTGCCCTGGGGAGAACAAAGCAAGTGCAGTCCAGGGTACCAGGGCAGCCTGAGCCCTGCCTGTGGAGTTGGAACACACACACACACACAAGCATGCACACTTTCTCAGACAGGCATAGTCTCTCACACATTCACACACACATTTTCTCATACACAAATGCATGCACATGCTCACACATTCACACACACGCTTTCTCTCTGACACAAACACGAATGCACACTTTCTCACACATTCTTAGGCATTTTCGCACTCTCTTAAGCATTTACACATGTGCACACACACATTTACACACACTTTCTCTAACACACCAATGTGCACTTTCTTACACAGGCACATTCTTACACATTTACACACACTTTCTCTCACAGGCATGCACACACATTCACACGTTCACCCACACTTTCTCTCTGACACACACAAATGCACACTTTCTCACACAGGCATACTCTCTTACACATTCACACACACAGTCTCTCTCTGACACACACGAACACATACTTTCTCACACAGGCACATTCTCACACACACACACACACTTGTGCCAGCCCTGGCCTCTGCAGTCGAGGTCCTTGTTTAGTTTCACTCCCAAGCCAATATCACTTAAGTCACTAGTTTGCCGAGTCAACTCCCCTCGGATCAGCTGTAGTACCAAGTTCAGAGTATCATTATTCAGCTTAGAGCTGCATCACTTTGGGAGACCATCTGACCACGTAGAACACCACTTATTTCCATTTTCAGCACCCAGAAACACAGACCTTATTTGTTCTTGAAAACCTGGGTCTTTTGACCTGTGTGCCGCCGTGGTTTTCTGAAATAACCACATGGCGTCACGTTTCATCTGCACGGGGCTGGCTTTCTCCCCAGCTGGAGCTGTTGGGACTGTGGACAGAGACACTGGTCTCTTTGCCCTCCAGCATTCAGGACAACGGCGCCCATCATTTTGGGTGTGAACCTCCTTTCCCATCACCTCCCACCCCGTGAATCTGGCTCTCGATTTTCCCCTGGGTAAGCTGACAGGCATGGGGTGGGGAGTGGGGGCTGGAGGACTGGGGGAAGTCATCCTGGCCCCTCACGGCACAGTGTCTCAGAGTTACATATTCATGCTGGCAACCACAGTCTAGTCCTAGAGATAACTTCCTTTCCTAGAATATGACAATCTGTTCCCATGTATAGCGTGCTGATGACCTTAACAATTGTGCAATTTTAGGGACCTTTGATTGCAACGGCCTTTACAAATGGATACCATTGAGCAGGTGCTTTCGTTGCCATCTCACTCTGAGGTATTACCTTCTCTGCCACGTGTCTCCGCCCTGCCGGGCGTGTCCGTACATGTATGTGCACTGGGCATGCAAGTACGCACGGGCCCTGGGCTCATCGCGTCCACATCTCTCTCTCCTCTTTTCTGGACCCCTTTTCGGAGGGTGGGGGCGAAAAGAATCCAGTCTTTTAATCTCTCATCACTTTCTCCAGCTTTAATCATGACCCCCACTTCTTTTTTTTTCCCCCTGATTTGGTTCTTTTGACTCCTTTTCTTTATATTCCCCACCCTTCATCTTTCTCTGTCTTGAAATACAATCAAGAGTGTGGGAAACTGGAAGGAGATCTGATGCTGTGCCCGTCCCAGGGGGATGGAGGCAGGAAATCACTGGGCTTCTGCCAGGCCCCGGGGGCGGGGGCCAGCACAGCCCCTGGGTCCTGCAAGCTGGCCTTGTAGGTTGCTGAGCCCGTTCAGCTCCCAGAGCTCGCTGGGCTCAGGCAATGGGCTTCGTGCACTCAAACAGCCAGACTCCATCTTTTAGTGAAAAGAAAACATTTTTGCCAGTAACTACTGAGTAATTATCCAGATTACCGCACGAAAAGCAAATTAAATTAATGACGTCACCTGCGTACCGTGGGATTTGGATCCCTGCCAGTTTCCTAACCTTTTAAACTGAGCTCAAGTTAATTAAACATTTTTAAAATCACTCTTGATGGGGATATGGAAGGGGTGGAGGAGAGGGGAGGTTGGGGCAGTTGGTGAGGGAACCTCTTGCCACATTCTTGTTTGAAGATGAGTATCTTTCATTCTGGGGAGGAACACCAAGAAGGGAGAGGAGTTCTCTTGTGAAGCTGAATGCGTCCATTAGTTTGGGGGGGGGGGGGAGGTTGAAACATGGGTCTGTCTCTTTGGAAGAGGGAGAGTGACAGCTCAGGCCTGAGAATGAGACCCCCTCGGAAAATCCCAGCTGGGGCATGAGCGCCTTTCACTCTGGGAGCTGGCACATAGAAGAAGCAAGGCTGGGGGTGGATTTGCCTCGTTGGGTCGTAGTCAGTAGGATGCCTCTCTTGGAGAGGGAGTTGCTCCAGGCCCCCGAGCCAGCCAGGACTCTGTAGGGTGGGCCCAGCTGGGAGACCAGGTTGAGTTGAGCTCCATCAATCTCTTTTGGATTTCTCTAATGTTGCTGCTAAGGAATCACATGAACTAACGCAATTGCCTCTCTTAACCAAATAAACCCCGTGTGTGAATTCTCCCCACCCCTCGCCTCCACTACTCCTTGAGCACTGACCCAGCCATCGCTGGCCAGAGCCAGAGGCCACTAACAGTTTGAAGGAGAGCTACTCACTACTAATGAAGCTGGGTTTGGGGGCCCGGGGGAAGGAAGGTTCCTCTGAGAGCAAGGCGGGTTGGTACATCCAAGAACTTCGGGGGTGGAAGGTGACTCCGGCCCTATGTGGAGTCCCTTGATGAGGGCATTAATCAACTACCAGGACGGCAGGTCCCTGGAGGGCCAGACACTGGGACTGCCAGTGTTTCCTCCCTCCCTTCCCTGGAAAATGAGGGTAGTCTAGGGCTTCTGCTCCCAGCCCATCCTCCCCCATCCAACTCTGGGACTCAATTTCCAGAGAAGGATGAAATAACCAAGAGAGTAGAGGTAACAACCCACCCCTCTCCAAAATGGATTAAGGGAGCCAACTGAGTCACATGGCTGCACCAAAACACACTTTGTCCCCAGCAGAGGTGACCCTCAGACATTTAGTGCCATGCACAAAGGAGGGGCCCAGACTCCTAGTCAACTCAGGGAGCCTCAGTTAGCAAGTCTGTGAATCCTGGGCCTGTCTTTATGTCCTTAACCAAAGCTGGTTGTTTCTGTGTATTTTTATAAATGTCCTGAGCTTGAGTCTCTGATATGTAATATGATTTTTTTTAGTTAGAAATTTGCACTTTCAGTTATTGACTGTCATTGATGGGTATCTAAAAAAGGCAGAAGTTTTTGAAACATTTAGCTTTGAAAACAGAAGTTTAACCAGAGAAAGAGTTGCTGGTCAATGCGCAATTCACCAGGCTAGCTGAAAACCCAGCGTGACCACATTTCCTGCCCTCACCTCAAGAATTCTACAGAACTGTGTCAGATCAGCAAAATAGCAAACCAGCAAAATGAGGTGTAGAGCCGCCCTCTCCCCAGCATCTAGCGTGGTCAGACTTCCCAAGCTGTGATCCAGCGAGCTGCTAGCCAGGGCGCTTTCAAACATACTCAGTAGCCATCCTTTGAAAGCAGTAGTTAAAAAGTTGGAATAAATCCTATACTTGCCTGACACTTCTTCTTTCTCCTCCCACCCCGACTTTGTGTTCTTTTCCGGGCATCTTTGACCTTCTGGACGCTGCAGAGCATACCTGGATGTCCAGGCAAGACTGGGCGAAGTTTCTGAGTGGCCCCTTGTTCAGGTGATGTCATCAGACCTGGACCCCCCACCAGCCTCACTCCCCATCCCAACCAGAGATGGCTCACTTCGGACAGAGGGTTGACTACATCTCATCATCTCACAAATCTGCTGTAATATAAGACAACAGCTTTTAAATGTGTATATAACCCATGGTTTTGGTTTTGTTTTGTTTTGTTTTTCTTGATGGTTTCCCTTCCACCTCCTCTCTTCTCCCTCCTCCTTTTAAATCTCTTTGAATCACATTTGGTAGTGATTTTGACTTAGTCCAGTAGTCATATAGCTTTAATATCTAGTTAAAAGCTAACCATAGTATAATTGTTATATTAAGGTATTATTTTTTTCGTAAAAAAATTTTTTTTTGCTTGTTTTGATTCTGTTCTCACTTTGAAAGGATGCTGAGATGGTAATATTACTCTCAATATTTTGGTACCGATTCTGAGACTGTATGAAATTTCAGGTGGAGCTTGAGCACACACAGAAGGGACGTTGTGAGTGTGGAGCAGGAGGTGGGCGTAAACTTTCTACTTTGCGTTGTATACCAAGTGAGATGTAGTAGGCTAATTAACAGACTTGATAGCAGTTCTTTTTGTGACGTCTCTTTGTTAACCTAAGTATATCTATTTTCGGCAATAAGGTAAGGACGACAATGTTTTCAGTGTCCTCCTTTTCTATAAGTGCTTTTTTTCTGTTGAAAGAGGTGATATTATAAGGTTTTTTGAAATTGTGAATTCTAAAAAAGAAATGTTGTAAATACAATTCCATTAACTACATAGAAACTATTAAGAAAGAGAGAATCAAAAATATTTTTGTGAGGGAGTCGGTCCCAGGCAGTTTGATGCTCTGTGGAAGGAGGGAAAGGAACAATAAACCAAGTCAGTTACTGAGACGGAAGAGCACCCAGCTGCCGGGACGACCCCGGGAAAAGTTCGAACACTGTTCAGCTCCTTTTGTCTGTGTGATAGACCTAAGAACTGTATTCGTGTCATACCAGCATATTAACCTCTCGTCTGTGCACAGCTTCAAATGTTACCGTCTAGTTAGATTTTTATTTAAAATATGAAAAACTGCTTTTCCCAAGACGTTTTTTAAAAACAAAGCTACAATTTTAATATTTAACATATTTAAAGTTTCAAAGCACACCTGTTTGGCTTGGGTGGGGAGGGGTGGGGGACATACTTTTTCAGTCTTAATTTTTAAATATATGATCATTTTCTATCGTCCAATCATTTCAGCACCTCCAAAGGTCCCTAGGACACTTTGCCTCTCTTCTCGCCCTGTCCCCCATCCACCCCCAGCTCGGGGGGCCCACGGGCCAGGAGTGGAAAAGCCTGCATTCATGAAACTTTTTCTCCATTCACTTTCTATTTCCAAATTAGGAAAGCAACCTTTTGGGTTATATATTTTTTTTTAATACCTCAGTGCTGCAAGTATCACCAGAGAGGCTATGGAAGAATTTTTTTTTTAATTTATTATAGATGTAAACAGAATTTTAAAAATAAAAAGTATAAACATCGCTGCACTGTGACTGGTGGGAAAAACTGACAGTTTCCTCTTTGCACATGTTTAACATTTGGCTGTTATAATATATGGTCCTCGGTTGGGGAAAGATACTTATGATGAAGGATATTTTTTAATTTAACTTTTTTTTAATATTGGTAATAGGTCGGCAACAGCGATTATAGAAATACAGCTCAATAGATGGCATTAAAACATATTGTAGTGTGGAGATATATTTTTTCTTTTTTAAAATGTGATATTGACGTTTTATTAATATTTTTTAAATTGTTACGTTTATAAATTTGGTACTTAAGGCACAGCCAGTATGAGACACTGAATGCGACATTTATTATAAAGAGCTGCTGCACTCCTATTTTTATAAATTTTACTAACAAAGTAGACTAATGTAGACATTCACAGACATGGTAGGGCAAAAATATGTTCAATCAAAAGGCTCCAAAATGCTAACTCAGAAAGAAAGAAAAAAAGCCTTTTTCAATTCTAATTAAACAGCAACACATTAAAAAAAAAAAAATCATGTTCTTTGTTTTTCCAATAAAATGTTAGGTTGTTTGGTGAGGGTTTTTTTGGTTTTTCTTTCTTTCTCTTTTAATTTCCAAACAACCAGGTTAAAAGTAAAATGCTGGGCGCTTTTAAAGTATCAAAACTTGTTCAAGTAAATAAAATAACAAAATAGAAGTTTTATTTAAAAAAAAAAACAAAGAAAAAAAAAGAGACAATAAATTCCCAGAAATTCAGTGTCTAGCCTAGGGAATTTAATTACTATTTTGTCCATGTTGGTGATGTACTGTACGACCCTTCCTTTCTCTGCATCCCCCATCACCTCATTGACTCCTTATTGATCACTGTCTGTTAATAATGTATAAAATGGCTATCTTGTAAGCGTGCTGTCCTGGTACTAGTGTAGTGACTTTTTTTCTCCTCTTTCTTCTAGTACATATTGATAGGTATAACGTAATTAAGGTTTAAAAAAACTAGACATAGTTATTCAGATTTAGGACCAGTAAGGATAGAACTTTCTCTTATTTATGAAAAAAAATGTTAATAATTTTGGGGCAGTTTTTTCCTTTCAATTTTTTTTTTTTCCAATTTCAAGTTTTCATTTTACTTTTGCTGATCTGATGTGGTTTCAACTAACCCAAGGTCTCACGATGTTCAAATGCCGGCAGACTCTACGGCGTTTTGTAGATTCCCACCCCCCCCCCAACTGTGAAGGGGTGTGCCATACTACCTTAAATGCTAATGCTAGATATGCAAAACTGGATTTTTTTAATTTATTTTTTAAAAGAGGGAGGCATGGTATATTAAAATGATTTTACTAAGAGAAAAAAAATATTTTTTTAAGAATGCTCAGAAGAAATTGATAATCTGTGTGAATATGTTTTAGATGTTTATAATACCTTTTGAAGAGACCCAGTAGCCCATAGCACAAATCTCGTGGAAATCTGATATGTTTTAATGTGGCTACCTAGGTTAAGGTTCACGTTAGTCCCCCCACTCATCTAGAAGTCCATTTTGAAAGATTTTTGTAAATTATTTTAGCACTGATGTTCAGCCTTGTCTTTGTTTCGGTTAAGCTCAGTGGCGAATTTGGGAACCACCTTCCGCCTTCCCTGGGGGAGAAACCCTCTTGGCTGATGGCTTTTCCCGGAATCATAAAATAGCCACCGGGTGACTTTCTGGTTTCCAGATCCATCTGCCTGGGACCCCCAAACTCCTCTCCTCCCCAGCAGAGGAGAGAGAGTGGCATTAGCTCCTGGCCCCCTCCCTGGTTCTTCCCGGACGTGGCGCTGATGGGGACGACCAGGCTTTTGGTCCCTCCTCTCCAGGAGCTTTCAGACCTACTTTGTGGCCTTCCTTACACCCACTGGGAAAAGCAAACAGCCTCATGTTCCATCCCAGTCGCTCACGGGCTTGATGCCAACAAAGCCCCAACAGGCCTTTGCGTTTCTATCCTTCATCACCTTCATCTTAATTTGAACTCGTAGCTTGGACTTTAAGGTAGCATGGCTCTATTGCTGTCAATTTAATGTTTCACTGCACAGCAATTCACAGCCAGTGAATGTTACACACATCTTGCTAGACTAGTATAAAAATCATTGGGTAATTGTTGGTTCTAATGACCTGAAAGGTGTTCAGTTTTTGTTTTGGTTTTTTTGGGGTTTTCTTTTTTTTTTTTTTTTTTTTTGGTTCTTTTTCATTTGGGGATTTTGGAAAAAAAAAAATGATTTTGATTTCAAATAGAAAAACAAAACTTATTTTGATCTTTAGTGCAAACGAGGGCTAGGGACTTAGCCACCACCACAACACTGCTTCATTCTGCCATTCACTCACTGCAGCATAATCAAGAATAAAGCAATATAGTTTACTACATTTTTTATTGAAGGTCAGCCATGCTTTCTGTATTATATTGCATATGAAATTGTTTACAAAAGAAACACTAACTCATACTTCTCTTTATCGGTTGGGAGTGGCACGCAGGGACAGAGGGAGACTGGGGGTGGGTGGGGGAGGGGAGAATTTTTTTTTTCTTGAATGTGCTTCACAAGCCAGGCTATCTTCCAAGGAAGGCATAAGCAAGAGGGGGCCGCGGGGGGAGCAGAGGGACAGGTGCAAGCGAGCACCTTGAAGAGAGACACTGGTGGGCTCCCCCGCCTTCACCCTCAGCGAAAAAGAAGCAGAAGTGAGCTCAGCCCAGTCTTGGGCACAGACACTACACAAGGAGACGCTATACGTTAAGCAATACTTTAATAATGTAATGTGTTTGTTTTCTTTTTCTTTCTCTTTTTTTTTTTACCAAAAAAATAAATAAACTAAAACACAAAAAAAATAGAACTGAAACCCACCCCTCTGGGGAAGCAAACTTAATCCAAATACTTGGCTATCAAATAATCAGAATGTATTGTCTCGGACAGGATTTCATTTCCGGGAGGCAGGGGCGTCCAGAGGGGGATGGGGACTGAGAGGAAGAAGTCGCAGAGCCCCCAGAAGGCTCTCTGCTACTGTATTCTGTACATACTGTACCATCCTGTGTGGAATCTGTGAGTGTCCTTGAGTAGCGTGGGCTAGCCAATCTGCCGTTCATGGTGTCTTGTAAACTCGGAATTCCATATGTAATAGGATGCAAGTCTAAACGTTTCACGTGGACATAAATGTATCTAAATGAAACTTTCCCTAGCACTGTGGCTGACCTCACCCTTACTTTTATACTTTAGTATGAAACTGATGACAACTTTGGTAGTGAGTATTTTTTTTATATATATACATATATATGTATCTATATATATATATATCTCAAGCATCTTTCAGGTCTTTGTGTGTGGCTTTCTTAAAGCCCTGTTGTAAAAAATTACTATGTGGATGGCAGTCTCTCACATCACAGATGTGGAAAGTATAATTTTATATTTGTATTTTCAGATAAATAAGTTTGTGAAAGGTTTCCATCCTCTACTGTGGTCCAGAAATCAATGTGTTTGTCTGACAAAAAAAAATAAAATAAAATAAACTGTTTTGAACAGAGTTGTTTGGTGTTCTTTCCCCCGCAGAGGAGGGCTGGCGTGGGGAAGGGCTGTTTGGTTTTGGGGGGGGGTATCACCAGTCACACCTGCCTCCCCTCACCCCTCAGCGTGACCTCAGCAGGTCACAGGACCTCCAGCAGAGAAGAGGCCCTTTCCCTGTCCCCAGGGAGCTTGTGGAACTATTCTTATGAAGTCACAAGAGAGTATCGTGTTGGAAGAGCAGGCTGAAGAGCAGCCTCAGAGCCCATGGGTGGGCAGGGAACAAACCCCAAAGGTCCCGTGAGATCGTAGGACCCAGACAGTAGAAATGTGCCGGAGGAGCTAAGTGGCTCAGCTAGTTAGGAGCAGCCTGCAGAAGAAGGCATGGAACTGACTTCCATGACCCTTGAGTAGGAGGAAGCCCGGCCTTGGCCCTCAAGGAGTTTAAAGTTTTGCCTAATGGGAAGAATTTTATAGAATCACAAAATTAAAGGTGTAGAAGTAGATCATCTATGATACTTCCACTTTCTGTTGATCAGGTAATTGAGAGAAAAGAAAAGAACTGAGACAGAGTTCATTGAGGGTGAGTCCCGAGTCCTGGTGGTAGCAGGCAAGGCAGGATGTGAACCAGAAGGATTCCTAAGCTTTTAAGCCCTGGAGATGAAGAGCCAGGCTGAGAGGTTGGTCAGGGCTGAAGCTGGGCCAGAGAGTGTCCTGTACCTTCTGCCTCCAGGCCTCAGGTAAAGCCCCCGTCCCCAGGGCATGCCCTTCTTGGGTCCCTCCTCCAATTTCCTGTCTCCTGCTTATTCCAGCTTGATCTTACGGGTATTTCTGCTACACGAAAGGCCAAGAGGAGAAGGTGGAAGATGCCCCTCTTTATCTGAGCCTGGGGACAGGAGAAGTGGGTTCCAGGCCCACCTCGTGTGTGTCCACAGGTGAAGCATCCGTGCTCTGCACTGTCTTGTTGTGTTGTTTGAGGACAAGGAAGTGTAATCCTGGCTGGCCCGTGAAGTGAAAGACCAATTAGAGCCAAGGTGAGAAATTCCTTCCAGGAATTCTGAGAGGAGTAGGCCATAGACGTGACACAGGTCATTTCTCCATCCTCCTCATCCTGATTGCTCAGCTCCGAGGAAGGCGAAACCCAAATCCATCCCAGAAGCCTAAGGAGCGAGTGGGAACAGGAGGGCTAGATGCTAGATGAGTCACACACACGGTCTGTTAGTCCTAGATGTGCCATGTGACTCTACATTTTAACATTCAAGGAGGATAGATAATTTGCCTATGGTCATACAACTGCTGAATGGCAGAATTGAGATCTCATCTCCAGGACATCCTGTCCTTGGGTTCAAGCCCAGTTACAAATGTCAGCATCACTGTTGAGTATGCCTGGTTGAGGGGAAGGACTCTAATCTAAGTGTCCAGCTGAGCAACAAAATGTTCCCAAAAAGAGGCAGAAAAGTGTTATCAAGGGAAACCTAACTTTCAGAGAGAAACACTAAAAAAAAAAAATCAAAAACTGGGAAAAGGAAAAGAAGAAACAATGTTAAGATAAACATAAGTGTAATAGACAAAGCAGGATGGATGAAATGCTATCAGGGGACCCCATCATTATCTAGCTAGGAATGGATTGAATTTTCTACCATTACAAAACAGATGTGTTTAGAAAACAGCAAAACCCAGTTGTGTGTTGTTATAGAGACACACTTAAATGATAAAGAAGGATGAAAATAAAGGGGCGGCAAAGAGAAACAGGCAAACGCAAACAAAAAAGGGCAGGAATTGAAATGTCAGTATCAGACAGGGTGGGATTTAACATTAAAAGCTCTCAGTAGGATATTCTGTAATGACAAAAGACAATCTATTGTGATACAGATCAATAGAGGTGATAAACTTTATGCCTCACTTACCAGAAGGACTAAATACTTTAATCAGAAACTATTAGAATTGCAAAGAGAACTTGATAAAAATTAAAGTACAATTATAGAGACTTTAATACCGCTCTCTCAGAACTAGACATGTTTAATGGACGAAAATAATGACATAGAGGATTTGAATAATGCAATTAGTAAATGATCATCAGACTACATATAGAATCTTTAAATAGAGAATGTACATTTTTTTACTGTTTATCCATGGAACATATACAAAAATCAATCTAATACTTGGCAGAAATAATATTATTTATTACTTAAATATTAATTATTTAATTATTAATGAGTATTATTAGTATTAATATTAATTAATTTAAACAAGTAGCGATTTTGTGATCCACACTTCATATAATCCAATAAAATCAGAAGCAATTAGAACGTGGCTATAACCATTATAACTGCACAGGAATTAAGAAATACAATTCTATACGTCTTTGGATCAAAGAGGAAAGTCAAAGAAAATGCAAGCTATCTAGAAAGGAACAAAAAGCACACGTTATACTCAAAACCTGTAACATACAGCAAAACCTGTACTCAGAGGAAAATGCATAGCTTTAAGTGCGTTCATTGGAAAAAATATATATTTTTCAGTGAAGGAGCTTGTCATCTTAAGGTAGCAAACAGCACCTAAAAAACTACAAAGGAGAAATTGATAGAAGCTGAAAGCAATAAATTAGAAAACAATAAAGTCATAGAAGGGATAAATATAAATCCAAAAGCTGGATTTTTGTAAAGACTAATAAAATAGGCAAATCACCCTGAATAAGGAGGAAAAGAGCAGAAATATACCATATAAGAAACAAAAAAGAAGACATAACCACAGATAACAGAGAGAAAAGAATTAATACTCAATGGCAACAAATCTAAAAATTTAGAAGAATCAGAATAATTTCCTAGCAAATATAAATTACCAAAACTGGTAAGAAATGGAAAACCAGAGTAAGCTTATTACCACAAAAGATATTGAAAGGGTTATTAAAGGTCTAATATTGAAAAATTGGGTACAAATGGGTTTACAAATGAGTTTTATCTAATTGATAATTCCAATGCTATTTAAACTATTCCAGATGATAGAAAAATATGGAGAACTCTATCTGTTTTATAAAATTAATATAGCTTTGATGTCAAAACCTAATACAGAAAAAGACAAAAAATACATCTATATGACTTATGGGCTCAGATGCAAAAATTCTGAATACAATTTTAGCGAAAAGAATCCAGCAATGTATTAAGAGTATAGTATAGTATGACCAAGATTTATTCCAAAAATTCCAGATATTTCAATATCAGGAAATCTATCAACATGATCTGTTATATTAGCAAACTAAAGAAGAACAAAACCATATGATCGTAATAGTAGGTGCTCACAAAGTATTTGAAAATACAGCAGCTATTCCTAATGAAACCATGGAAAGTTGAAACAGAAAGCAATTACATATAACATAATAAAGACTATTTACCAAACCCAATGACACTTATCCTAAATGGTGAAACAAAACCTATTGCAATTAAAATAAGGAACTTGTAGAGATGCTGCTATCACTATTAATAGTTAATATTGTCTTAGAGGTTCTCAAGAAAGCAATAAGATAGTAAAATAAATCACATAACATTGGGAGGAAAAAACCGAGATATGATTTTATTTCTAGAAATTTCAAGACACTCCAGTAGAAAAAAACACACAAAAAACCATAAAACTTACTGCTGAAATTGATGCAAAACTTTGGTAATGTGGCTAGATACAAGCTAAATATACAAAAATAAGTAGAACTCCTCCTATCTAGTGATAAGCACCTAGTAATGGAAATAGGAAAAAAAAATATTCAGGGATAAATTTTATGAGAAAGGTGTATGATCTACAATAAAATTATGAAATATTATTAAAACCCATGAAACAAGATCTGAAAAAATGAAAAGATCACATTTTTTAATGGAAAGATCTAATCACAAAATGCCAGTGCTCCCAAATTTTATATATACTGTATAACAACACAATTCCAATAAAAATCCTCACAGGGTTTTTTTAATTGTTTAAATAAATATTCAAGTTATAGAAAAGAATAAATGCTCCCAAAATAGCAAGAAAAGTATTTAAAAGGATAATGAGGGTTATCTGTATTACTAGATATCAAGATTCACCGAGTCACTTTGTTCTCATCAGTGTGGCACAGGTATAGAAAGAGTCAAATAGATCAGTGGAACAGAATAAATAATCTAGAAATAGATCTTGGTATATATAAGAATTTAATACTATATGATAAATGTAATGAGTAGTTTCATTCTGTTGAAAAAGGATGAATCACTTAATATATGATATAAGCACAACTGGCTTTCCAACTAGAGAAAAATAAAAGTTGACTTCCAATTTACATTATTCATAAAAATAAATTCCAGATGGATTAAGGATTTAGACGTAAAACTTAACAAACTCTTGCAAGAAAATCTACACCATTCATGTATAGTCTAGGGGCTTTTCAGCTAAAATCAGAAATCCAGAAGCCATAAAAGAAAATATCTAACGTTATAAAAACATTTTCACACTAAAAAAATAAACTTTGCCTATAGAAAAGAAATCTACAATAGACCAATGATAGTTTTAGTGAAAAAATATTTGTAATGCAGAGGACAAAGGTCCTATTATATACAGAGCTCTTATGAATTGACAAGAGAACCCAATAGATAAATGGGTAAAGGATAGGAATAGGTAATTTATGGAAGAGCCAAACCAAAGGGCTCAACATAAGAAACATTTAAAAATATGCTCCAAATCACAAAGTGGGGAATAAAAATTAAAGAAGAGCTGTATTACCTGTTGCTGTGAGGAAAAGGGTGCTCATATGTGGCTGCTAAAAATGTGGCATTTCGGTCTCTTTAGAAAGCTTGTTCAGCCGTCACTGGGATCTTGGCAGCCATTCCCCACCTCTTGCTCATCAGGATCATTGGAGATGGCCCATTCAGAAATGCATTTGTAAGAGCTTTCCCACCTTCCCACATCACCCTCCATTTCAGTGTCTTGTAATATGAAGAAATGACCATATATTATTTTCTAAATGTTTTGTACTCTGCCTTCTCAAGTCTGAGGGATACTTCCATGTGCTAATCCTTCTCCGCCTCTGCTCTTCCGGCCTACAATATTATAAAGACCCTTTCTCCAAGATTCTTACCACTTCCAGTTTGACAGTCAATTTTTCTTTGATGGTCAGAATTAATTTCAGAGTGCCTGGACCACTGGACATTTCCTCTGCCCACTGGGAGATTAAATTGTTGGGCGAGTAAAAAGCAATGGCTGGAATAGATGCTTCCTTGAGGGCATCTCTTGTCTGCAGATGCAACTGTCTAAAGGTGGACAGGGGCCAGGGAGTCCACCGTCTGGAGCAGGGGAAGGGGTTCGTGGCTGCACAAGGCAGCCTGACTCTTCTGCTGCCCTCGCCACCCCTCCCACGGGTCTCTCTGGTTAATTGCTGTGACATATCAGTGGGCACTCACCGAGGAGAGAGCAGGCGAGCCAGCCCGCAGCATCCCAGCTCAGCAATCATTGCTGATTAAAAACTAGTTACAAAGCAATGAAGATGGAATCCTGCATTAACCAAATGACCCTGTCCACGGCCAAGCCCGGATAGATGGTCGTGGTTATGAGAGCATCACTTACAACGTCGGCAAACGTTAATGGCTGTTTGAATTTCCGGGAGATTTATGGGGTAGTGACAGCATTTGGCTGGCTGGGACTTCGGCTCTGCTTCTTGCCCAGATGTGCCTGTGTGTCTGTGGGTTCCTGTGGATGCACAGCCTAGTCGGAGTGGCCTAGCTCAGCTGAGCTTTTGGGTGGGTCTAATCTGAATACTCTAGCAATTTATTATATTGCCAGTTTGCAGAGAATCTGAATTAGCTCAGCTACACTTAATGCTGAAACTATCCTGAACATAATTTAATCTTTCTTTAATGATTCAAAAGGCACTTTGAAATCTTGCACTAATCAGAGTCATGGCTATGAATATCAGAATTGGATACTGAAGAAGAGTAAAAGTGCCCATAAAAGAATTAGGTGAAGGAGATTATGGCAAACAGCTCATGAGAGTGTTTCTGTGAGAGCTGTGTGTTGGGAGGCACATGCAAGGGTGGTGTGACAGGAAGTCTAACCAGACTGATGTTAACATCGCCACGTTCGATGAACGACCCTATGAAAAAGTCAGCCTTTCTCCCTAGCTCCCACCTGCTCCTGCACTCCCCACACCCCCCAAGGAAAAGTTGCTCTTTGCTGGTTTGATCTCACTTGTGCAGATTTGGAGTGAGGGGGAGAATTGTCCTGGCCAGTGAACGATCCCAAGACAGGATCCCCTTTAATAGGTAAACGAGATGTGAACAGATGTGTAAGGGGAGCAGGGAAGGGAGAGACAAGAGCCCCAAGAGCTGGGTCTGGAAGGAGAAAGTGGAGAATGTTAGGATGCAGCCGCCGTGATTGTAAAGCGTGCGTATATGTCCGTGCTTATGCCTACATGTGTCTGTGTGTGTGCATGTGTGTGCACACGTGCGTGTGTGTGTGTGTATGAAATAGAGGTAGCAGCACCTCCCTCATTAGGTTGTTATAAGACTGAGAAGACCGCCATGCTCTCTCTCTTTCTGGTGAAAGAAAATTCAAATAGAATCACCATTTGGAATTTTTTGAAACACTTCAGGAAAGATTTAAATTGCCTTTCAATCGTTTTTGCCTGTAGGTATGTCTTTGAATACACCCCCGCGTGGAAACGGGCAACCAGTCAGGAGCAAGAAGGACTGGCTTTTCAGGAGTTTTATAACAGTGCCATTTAGGGCCATAGACCCTCCTCTGAGTGCCCCCAGAAATGATACCCAGCAGCAGAGTCAAGCTGATGGTGCTAGGCCCGCCTGGGAAGTCAGCTGGAGAACCGCTGGAGGCCATCACCTCTCCCGTACCCCTCGCTAACCAGGACACAGGAGGAAATGGAGGTGCCCACTGGTTGGGGCAGGAATAGGACAATGTGGGGCTCCTGCAGCCCTACAGAATGAAAAACAAATTGCTCTCAGTCAATCAGAGGTGCAGCTGCATTTACGTCCCCAGGATCCAGGCCTGGGAAGTGAGGCTGTGCCTCCGAGCTGGGGTGGAGGGCAGCTGGGGGCAGGAGATGACTAAAGTTTCCATTAGCAAAGGACCCAGCTCTGTGGAATTGTGGGCCCCAGCAGTTTGCCAGATCTTTGCCAAAGCCCAAATCCTACCCCTGCTCCACCCCTGCCTGCCCCACCCTCACAGTACCTGTCAATGGTCCATGTGTCTGAGGATTTGAGGAGCCCACTGCGTATACTAGATTCTGCTGCAGATTGGGGACCCACCCCCAATTAACCTCTCACCTAGATTACTGCAATGGCCACCAATGTCCTCCCCTGCCCCATGCATCCCCCAACAGCTGCCAGAGTGGGCGTGCTGCACTACAAGCCTGACCGTGTCACTGCCCCTTAAACCTTAATTGGCCCCCTCATACCCACAAAGAGGTTCTTAACGTGGGTATTTAGCAGACAGGGCCAGAGCTGTGGACGCTGCAATGTGTGGGGCAGTCCCTCACGAGGATGACTTGTCTTGGGTCCCACAAGGCCTTCAAGTTCTCACATGACGATCAAGTAGACGAGAAACCAATCTATAATTATCTGGGCCTTTTGTCTCCTTTTATTCGACAGTCAACTCAAAGTGTTTGTTGCTCAATTTCATTATACGATAACTTTTGCAGGAGGGTAACTATCATGTAAATGAAGAAAAGAGCACACTTTGTCTCATTCAGAACTTTACCGTGTTATTCACCAATTCAGAAATCAAGTCATCAATGGCAATGGCCCTCGGTCAGTCTGCATCTACAGAGTCACATTCACGGTGACTGCACACATAGGAGCATTTGACTACTTTGTTATGCCGGTTAGCATGGTCATTCCCAAATATTTACATATTAAAATACATACTATTTTATTTTAAATTACTTACCTTACATTCTCCTTTGTGTTATAGATTGAGCATTTTATTGAAGTTTTTTGAAAGTATATGTGTACATAAGTTATATTATTTGTAGATTTTCTTTCAGGTTAGGAAAGGGGGCATTACAATGTGTTTTTATATAGAGCGGGGTTGTGTCTGATAGAGGTGAGAAACACAGACTCATAGACTACTGCTCAAACCTCCTACGAAGGCTTCCAGATCCTTCTAACATGGCCCTTGTCTGCAGCTCCAGTTCATCATCTACCAACCCTCCAGCCTGGAATCCTGGACTGCAGTTACTACAATACAAATGGTGCCGTGGAAACACAGAGCAGGTCCCACCTTCCCCGCAATTGACCGCCACCCCACCCCACGCTGCCCAGAGTCACCATACTCACCCTTTCTTATGCCTCACGACAGAACAGGCTGGCATCTACCTGCCCGACTCACTCGTCCTTGGGAGCTGTAACTCCACTGCCAGGAGAGCCTATGGAGAAGCATGTTCCGGGAAGGTCTTGAATGCATGATATGTATAGTGTATAATAATACGTTGGTAGCCGAACCCTTCTTGGTAACAAATTGCCTTACAACTGGAGTCACCCCCAAGAGTCACGCTCTGCGTTTGAGTCCGGTGGGCTGGAGATAGAGGTGCCCCTCCTCCTTCAGCTCTGGGCTGCCTCTATGCCCTGTGTCCATCCAGGGCTTGTCAGCTTGGTGTGGAAGCAGTCCAATACGCCAAATGACCAACTGGCCAAGTGTCCGATCTGCTGAGTTTAACAAGTTAACTAGACACTTGCTTCTCTTAACTATTTAGAAAGTTTTCAGTGATCTGTGTGGAATGAAACCATTTTAACAGCTTTTGAAGATCTCTGTGGAGCTGTAATCACCCGCTGTTTGTTTATTTTACCCTCATCACAACAATAGATGGAGGTTGCTGGGACAGAGAGTGGGGACTTTTCTGGGGAACGACAGCTTCAAGTCAGCACACAGCTCAGCCTGGCGGTCAAGCCTGGATGGAGACTAAAAGGCAAACCTATGGGAGATTAGGGGGTGAGCGGGGAGACTCAGGGCAGAAAGTGGGGAGAATGACGACTAGAGGAGCATCTGAAGGCCCCAGAGCCACGGAGCCCGGCTCCCCCAGCCCTGCTGAGCCTGCTAATCCACCCAGCAGATGAGAAAGCAACGTCTCAGATGAGTTGGTTGCAGCCAGTTTCAGTTTTATTTCAAACTTGCAACAAAGAAGCTACTTCTGTGAAAGCCAGTTCTGCGATTTCGTCTGTAGTGGGGACATTTGTAGCAGAGGAAGGGCACCTCAGCCCCTGTTAGAGGAGGTACGATGAAGGACCGGGGCGGAGGGGGTCACAGGGCTGAGGGAAAGCTGAGTGGGTCCGTCTAAATTCTCCAAGGGGCTGGAGAGCATGTCATGCAAAATCGTTCTCAGCTGTCGAAGACTAGGTGTGGAACAATTTTCTTTCATGAAGACTCTCAGTCAAGACCATATCTAAAAGAAACAAGGGATGTGTGTGAATGGGTAAATCTGGTAAATTTGATGAAGTCAGTCATTTGATGAATTGGTTATAGGGCATGTTGATATGATGATGAATTACTGTAAGGCTTTCCTGAAGTGCTTGCAAATGAGGGAATCCGGATCTCTCTAGAGGGGGTAACCTAGAAGATGGGAGGTGGGCAAAGAGATGCATTGTTTAGCCATGGAATCATAGAACAAAGGAGAGTCCTGGGGCCACCGTTCACCTCATGGGGAGAGGAAGTCCTAAACGATAAACTTCAGGGTTTTTATTGCAGCCACGGTGGGCATCAGCAAAGTGGTAGCGGATGCAGGGCTCGAGCCACTGGATTTCTAGTGTTCTCGTCCTACGCTCACACCCTCCCTGCTGAGAGACAAGTGCGTCGACCTCTCTTAGTTGACGCAGTGAAACATTTGCTGCATCCAGCCCCACCTTGTTCTGATTGAAAACGTGCCAAGCAACCTTCTGGTTAGAATCTGGCCTCCCAGGTAGTCCTGGATGATGTCAATGAGCTGGCGCGCTGGAGCTGTCCTTCCATTTTGTGCTCAGTGTGCGAGCAGAAAAAGGTCCACTCTCAGGGTGCTGAGGAAACCAAGTGTGTGACCGTGCAAGTGGATGGGAGTAAACTCCACAAGGTGATGCATGCTTGCCTGAGAGGCCTGCCCGCATCCCTTTGAGGAGCCCCCTCTCTCATGTCAGTGCAGTGCTCACTTCTATCCCTGCATTTGGGGGTTACACGTCCATTTCCCACCCAGCCTCAAGGCAAGTACCACAACGTACTCGAGTTTGTGTCCCCAGCATCTGGAACCCTGCAAGTGTGCAAACCAGCTGGGAACAGTTCCTGACACCTGGTAGGCCCTAAATAAAAATGTGCAGAGTGAACGGATGGATGGACCATCTGGCCTTGTAGCCCCCTCCTGGAGGCGGAGCTCAAACGCACCCTCTCTGCAGCATCTCCTGATGCCATCAGGGCCCAGTGATGGCTTTCAGGATTCTGGGGCCCCTTCTCTTGGTTCTACTCAGTTGGGGGAATCTTCGAGTCTGTCCTGTCATATATCCTGCACCATGCGGGCTTCAAAACCAGCCTCTCCTATGTCTAAAGCCAGCTGTGTGACCTTAGGCAAGTTACTTAACCTCTCTGTACTGCCTCAGCAGCTCCTTCTGAGACATGAGAATCGTGCCACCAACTACACAGGAGATGGGGTAGGTTTTTCTGTAGCCCCAGAGGCTTTCGTGTGAGTAAGAAGGGGCATAGGAAGATAAATATTTTTCAGAACCTCCCACTGAGTGGTCCCGAGATACAAATTCCTGCCCCACGGCACCCTCCCTCTCCTGACTCCTGACCTGGACACTTTCAGCCCGCTCCTGCAAAGAATCCACGGGGCCTTTAATTGCCTCCCTTCTCCAGCCCCCACCCTCCCAGGATCCTCCAAGGTGAGCCCCCATGGACTGACAGCTTGGGAGCCCATCTTTGGTCCAGGGAGGGGGCTGGCGCCTCCATCTGGAGCAGGGAGAGGGACGCGAGCTCCACGGTGAAGAGCTGTCCCTGCAGCCCTGCTCTCCCCCCGCCTTCCGCCCGCACAGCAGCTGGCTTCCAGGGGAATCAAGTGACAGCCAGACTCCAGGGAACCGAGCTGGCGAGACCAATTCTGCATAGTGATCCATAGTGACAGAGAAGCGTTAAGGTCTGGGAGGCCAGCAGGGGGCCAGTTAACCCATAGAGGGATAGACAGTCTAGGGGGCTGTGGCCTGCTCCTTTGCTCCAATGGGCACCATCAATTGTCTTCTAATTCCCTGCTCCCACTAGCATTCTGGAAGCTGCAAATGACCTTCTCTGGTTGTCTTCCTGCGCACAAGGTGGATTCTGCCCACTGAGGGCCTGCCTTTACCTTGGCACACATGGCCTCCATTCTGGGCGCCTGCCCACGCCTCCCACCAAACGCACCATGCCATGCCTGGCCTCTGTCTTCTGGCTCGCCTGGCTTCCTCTGCCTGCAGTCTCCTTTCCCTGCAATATCCTCTTGCACCTGACTCACCCCTCCTCAGCCCTCGCCACTCAGCTCTAAGTCACGGCTTCCAGGGAACCCTTCTAGGAGGCCTGGAAGGAGTCCCCTCTCCTGGGCTCGCATAGCCACAGTGCTCCCTTCTGCGACAGCGTGATCCAACAGTGCTGCAACCGCTCACCTGTCAGGTCTCCTGGAGGGCGGGGATGGCGTGTGTCTCCTATTTCTGCATCTCACGCTCCTAGCACAGAGCCTGGCTACCTTTTACCTTTTTTAAACTCTACTTTTTACTAGGCGCTCAATAAATGTGTGTTGAATTTAACTGAATTTGGTAAAAGGTTCATTTTTTTCCCAAACAAACCTCACCAGATTGGGATTACACTGGAATTTATATATTGGTGAATCATGCACACGCAGTTTTCTTTTTTCTTGGTAACAGTTTTATTGAGATATAATTCATATACCATACAATTCACCCATTTAATTTAAAGTGTAGAATTCAATGGCTTTTAATATCTTCACATAGTTGTGCAACTGTTACCACAATCAATTTTAGAACATTTTCATCATTCCGGAAAGAAAGCCAATACCCACTAGCAGCCACTCCCCGTTTAACCCCTCTGTCTCTGGCAACGAGTAATTTGTTTTCTGTCTCAATAGATTTGCCTATTCTGGACTTTTCATATAAATGGTATCATGAAATATAAGGTCTTTTGTGACTGGCTTCTTTCACTTGGCATAATGTTTTCAAGGTTCCTTCAAGTAACATGTCTCAGTACTTCATTCCTTTTTATCACCAAATGATATTCCATTGTATGGACACACCACATTTTATTTATTCATGCATCTGTTGATGGCCATCTGGGTTGCTTCCACTTTTGGGCTATTATGAACAGCCTGCCTTTTTTGAATGCTAAAGATTTTTGTTTTTTACTGCATTCTCTGAAATTCTGTTAATAGTAATTTTGGGTGAAAGCAGAAAAGGATATTTGTACTATTAAATTTTTTTTTAGTTTATTTTTTATTGAGGCAACTTTAGTTTATAGCATTATATCAATTTCAGGTGTACCTCATTATATTTTTACTTCTTTTACATTATATTTTACAACTGTATCGTGTTCGCTGCCAATAGTCTGGTTTTTATGTGTCACCATACACATGTGCTCCCTTACTCCTTTTGCCCTCCCCTCTGGCCCTTCCCCGCTGGTAACCACAATCTGTTCTCTCTATCTATGTGTTTGTTTGTTTACCTTTCACATATGAGTGAAATCATGTGGTATTTGGCTCTCTCCATCTGACCTATTTCACTTAGCATGATACCCTCAAGTTTCATCCATGTTGTCACAAATGGGAAGACTTCATCTTTTTTCATGGCTGAGTAGTATTCCATTGTGTATCTATACCACATCTTCTTGATCCATTCGTCTGTTGATGGGCACTTACATTGTTTCCAAGTCTTAGCTATTGTGAATAATGCTGCCATGAGTATAGGGGTGCATCTGTCTCTTTGAATCAGTGTTTTTGTGTTCTTTGGATATACCCAGAAGTGGAATAGCTGGATCATACAGTAGTTCTATTTTTAGTTTTTTGAGGAATCTCCATATTGTTTAGTGGCTGCGCCAGTTTGTGTTCCCATCAGCAGTGTACAAGGGTTCCCTTTTCTCCACATGCTCTCCAACATTTGTTATTTCTTGTCTTGTTAATAATAGCCATTCTGATGAGCATGAGGTGATATCTCATTGTGGTTTTGATTTGCATTTTCCTAGTAATTAGTGATGTTGAACATATTTTCATGTGCCTATTGGCCATCTGTATACCTTCTTTGGAAAGTCTGTTCAGATCCTTTGCCCCCCCCCCCCCTTTTTTTTGCTGAGGAAGATTCTCCCTGAGCTAACATCTGTGCCAATCTTCCTCTATTTTTTAGTATGTGGGCCTCCAGCACAGCATGGCTGCTAACAGAGCCATGTAGGTCCACACCCAGGAACCAAACCTGGACTGCCAAAGCGGAGCACACTGAACTTAACCACTAGGCTGCTAGGACTGGCCCTCTCTGCCCATTTTTAATCAGATTGTTTGGTTTTTTTGTTGTTGAGTTGTATGAGTTTTTTATATATTTTGGATATTAACCCCTTACTGGATATGTAATTTGCAAATATCCTCTCCCAATTGGTAAGTCATCCTTTTGTTTTGTTGATGGTTTCCTTTGCCATGTAGAAGCTTTTTAGCTTGATGCAGTCCCATCTGTTTATTTTTCTTTTGTCTGCCTTGCCTGAGAAGACATGATATTTAAAAAGATACTGTTAAGACCAACGTCAAAAAGCATACTTCCTATGTTTTCTTCTAGGAGTTTTATGGTTTCAGGTCTTACATTCAATTCTTTAATCCATTTGAATTAATTTTTTGTGTATGTTGAAAGATAATGGTCTACCTTCATTCTTTTACATGTGGCTGTCCAGTTTTCCCAACACTATTTATTGAACAGGCTTTCCTTTCTCCGTTGTATGTTCTTGGCTCCTTTGTCGAAAATTAGCTGTCCAAAGATATTTTTTAATTATTAATTTTTTTGGTGAGGAAGATTGATCCTGAGCTAAAATCTGTTGCCAATCTTCCTCTTTTTCCTTGAGGAAGATTGTTGCTGAGCTAACATCTGTGGCAATCTTCCTCTGTTTTGTGTTTGGGATGCCGCCACAGCATGGCTTGATGAACGGTGTGTAGGTCCACACCCAAGATCCGAACCCATGAACCCCAGGCTGCCAAAGTGGAATACGTGAACTTAACCACTACGCCACTGGGCCAGCCCTGATATTTTTTATTTTGAAATAATTTCAAACGTACAAAGACATTTTGCAAGTGTAATACAAAGAGGTTTTTTTCTTTAGCCATTTGAGAATGAATGGCTGACATGATGTCCCATCACCACTGGTAACCCCCCTGTGCACACACACATACATATAATTCTTTAGGGTATATTTCCTACAACAATGACACTCTCCTACATATCACAATATATTCATCAAAATTAGGAAAAATTCAGAAATTAACAATGATTCATTCTGACTGGACAATCCAAGTTTCACCAGTTGTCCCAATAATGTCCTTTATTGCAAAAGATGCAATCTAGGATCACGCATTGAATTTAATTTCCATGTCTCATTAGTCTCCCTCGTTCTGGAACGGTTCCTCAATCTCTCACTGACTCTCATGACCTTGACACTTCAGAAGATTATGAGCAAGTTATTTTGCAGTGTCCCTCAATCTGGGTTTTCCAACGTTTCTTTGTGATTAGTTTCAGGCAATGCCTTTTAACTAGAATATCACGTTAGTGGCACTGTGTCCTTCTCAGGTGGCACACAATTTCTGTTTGTCCTGTTACCAGTGATATTAGCTTCGATCACTTGATTAGGTTGGATCTGCCAGGTTATTCCACAGTAAATTTACTCTTTTTTCTTTGTAAATAGTAAATATTTTAGATGGGAGATGCTTTGAGACTATGTACACATCCATTCCTCATCAAACTTTCACTCACTAAGTTAGGCATCAACTAATGCTTCTTGGCTGAAATAATTATTACTATGAAGGTAGCCAAATGATGATTTTCTAATCCCCATCTTTCCTTCTGTATCTATTAGTTGGTATTTTACTCTAAAGGAAATTTGTTTGTTTATCAATATGGATATAGGGATTCTTTTTTTTTCTTTTTTTCTTTTTTTTTTTGTTGCAGTAACACCAGTTTATAACATTATATTGGGACTCTTATTTAAAGGATTATAATTGGTTATCATTATTCGTTTTTATGCTCAAATTTTCCCTGATTTGGGCTCCAGTGGGAGCCCCTCAAGTTGGCGTCTGTGCCCTTTTGGCATGTCCTCATCAGTCTTTAAGCGCTTTCTTGTTTTCCGGTACAAGATATTCTAATGTCATCTTATACTGTCTCTGCCCCAGCCTGAGACTCATCCATGTCTCCAGAGCTCTGGCTCCTTTTTAGTGAAGGATGGTATTTAGAAATCAAGATACGGTCACTAGGTGTGCTCATTGGTATCAGGGTATCACTTCTCTTAGGCCCTCTCAATGGACAGAGCTAAAGAGTACACACGCACACACTCACAAATACGCCCACATGTATATGTATTTATATACATTCATACCCACATTTACATCTGTATTTATATCCGTATTTATCTAGATATATATTGAAAAACATGAACTCACCCTAACACCTCTAATTCTAATCCAGTACCAGAGTTCATTCTCGTTTTCTCCTTTTCAGTATTTGTAACTCCCTTCTCTGACAGTGAGATACCTGACTTTCGTTTTCCTCACCGCATTTACTTACTGAAGGAACCCACGTGTGTGACCAATCTCCCATCACTCTTGTGGCTCCGTGAATGGATATCTTCCTTACCCTGGTTTAGCTTTAAAATCCCACATGAGGCCACTGCTGTCCCTTCCCCCACCGTGTAGATGCCCTCGTCAGCCCTCTCAGGCTCCAACACTCCATACCCCACATGCCCCCATCCCTGCTACCAGGATGTCCCTGCCACGGGGACACTCTCCTCCTCCTGATTAGGCTCTGACATCCCATCCTGGGCCACCACTGTTGCCACCTCCCACCCTCACCCAAGTTCTGAAAACCCACCACTCACCAATGAACACACCCCCCTCACTTAGACTGCCCCCCTCTGCCGTGCCACATAGACGCTCTCTTCACCCTGCTTGGGCTCCGACACCCCCTACAGGGACACCATTCTTACCCACTCAGTCTCTGACACCGTGGGCTGGACTGATGCCACCAGCACCACCCCGCCCACCCCACCCCAACGCAGACACCTACTTTGCTTATTGAAAAGATTGAGTTCTTGGTTCTGCAGACTTTTCACAGCTCGGATTTCGCTGAGTGCATCCCCATAGTGTCCTTAATATGTTTTCCCTTCTCCTTCACAAGAAATTGATAGTTAGATCTAGAGGTTTGATGAAATTCAGGCCCAGTTTTCCGGCAATAACACTTCATAGGTAGTGCTGTGTTATTCCATCAGATAATACATGATATCTGGTTGTCCGTAATTTCATTAAGTTGCAAAATGATATTATTCTAATTCTATTTCTCACTTTCCATATGAAAAGATACTTCTCACCAACCATTTGCTTACCCTGTGATTTATATAGGAAGGGCGGGTAAATGCTTGATTCTTTCTCTTCATTTGCCAGTTTTCAAAAAAATTAGTAGGTTCCCTAACATCCTCCAAGAGTGATTTCTTTCCTCCAATGTTTGGTTTCTCTTTTTCTTTTTTTTGAGGAAGATTAGCCCTGAGCTAACTTCTGCCACCAATCCTTCTCTTTTTGCTGAGGAAGACTGGCCCTGAGCTCACATCTGTGCCCATCTTCCTCTACTTCATATGTGGGATGCCTGCCACAGCATGGCTTGATAAGCGATACATAGGTCTGCACCCAGGATCCGAACCGGCAAACCCCAGGCCACCGAAGAGGAGCATGCAAACTTAACCACTGTGCCACTGGGCTGAACCCTCTTTTTCTTTTCTTTTTAGACTTTATTATAAACTCATGGATTGAAATATATCATGTATGTTTATTATGAACTCACGGATTGAAACATATCTTAAATTTTTTTCCAACTTGCCAATCAGTAGGGTCAGAGGTGGGACAGATGGCATTGCACAGAGTGCCCATATGACCAAATATGATATGTTTCTACCCATTGCAGTTATTATTCTTATTGATGATCAAATTGTCCCATCTTGGCCTGTGGGAGCCTCTCCAAGTTGTTACTACCTTTGATGTGTAATCTTTGATGTGACAAGACATTCCAGGGTCACTTTGTACATTTTGTGCCCCAGAACTGGAATCCATCATTTCTCCAAAAGGCCTAGTTCCCCATTTGGGGGCTAATACTATTTAGAGGCCATAATCTGGTCTTGTAGGGGTGTTCACTGTTACTGGGTTGGCTGTTGTTCCCAGGGCTTTGTGATGGATGGAAAATGGACAGAGCTGGGAAATAATGATGTACCTCCTTAACTCCTATTGATATTTCCAATCCAGACTCAGGATTACAGGGCTTTTACTTAGCCTTATTAGTCTTAGATCCATATAATCCTTTCTTTCACATTGAACATCCCAATTCCCAATAAGACCAACATAATTACTCACTTCGTTATCTCACAATATATACCCAACAGTTTCAGATGAAGAATACCAAACTCTCACCAATATATGCATACTGATACACCGTTTAAGAATTTTTTGCAGTTATTTTGTTAGGGTATACCCCACCCCCACCTTGGGATGATAATCAAACTAATTTGTCTTTAAGGCACTTGAAATAGTTCCCCTTTGCGTAATTATGCTACCATACCAATCAATACACAGGTTCTTTCTTTCATTTTGTTTTCACAATTTAGATTTTTTTTCAATTTTTATAGATGAGCTTTTTTAAAAATTATTTTTTTATAATTGTATAAACTATTTACAAAGTTCGAAAGTCACATCTCCAAAACAAGTTATCCTAAAAGGAGTCCTCAAATTCCCATCTATTAAAATTTGAGCAGCTCCTAGAGGTGCTCAGGATAGCGTTGGCACCAGAATCTTGAGGTTCTTTGATATCAACACTCTGGCCAATTCTCAGTTATTCACACCAGTGTTGTATAATCAGAATACAGGCTTGATGCTGTAACAAAGACCCTAAAAAATCACTATTCTAGACTTCTCATTTAGTGGTTCCTGTAAGCTCTCTAGGGCTGATGTGATGGCTCCATGGTGCTCCTTTCACACTCTTACTCCACTACTCTCGACATAGGGCTTTCATCTGGTAGTCTAGACGGCTGCCCCAGCTCCTGTCTCACGTCAGCCAGCAAGAAGGGGAAAGGGCCGAGGAGGCCAATTCTCATTAAGGGCAGGACCCAGAAGTTGCACACACAACCAGTTAGCTGCATGGAAAACTGGGAAGTGTAGTATTTTGCTAGAAAGCAGATGCGCAGCTAAAATTTTGGGGTTCCACTACTAAGGGAAGAAAGAGAGAGTAAAATATTGAGGGACCTGCCTGTGCTACATCCTCCAGATGATAAGCCAAAGCATCATGTGATCCAAGCATTTCTGCCAGTAAATTTTTCACCCTGATGATATTTTTTTAAGTTTGGGATGAAATCAAGTGGTTGACCAGGAATACATGCAGACACGATATGGGAAAGGAACCTACACTTAGCCTATGGGAAAAATCTGCATTTTCACATGGTCAAATCTATGTTTTATGAATTCTGCCTTTGTTTCTACAGTTGAGATACACGGTCACCTTTTTTTCTGTGGTTCTTTTCTATATTAATATTTTCTTTTACATCTACAATTTTTGTTGGCTAGTATCAGGAAACTACGGCTATTTTTTCCAAATTGTCAATCAGTAGGGTCCAGACATGGGACAGACGGCAGAGCATAAAGTGCCCATATGACCAAGATTATCCAGAACAATTTCAAGTCTTTGTCGATGTTGGTTGAGTACTTAGCACAGACCAGGCTGTCTGCCAGGGTCGCAGGACATGAAGATAAAGAGACTTAGTTCTTGCTTTGAAGGGGCAATCAAATAACAGGGGCAAATCATGGGCAAATCAGCAGCGTAGAGTGAAATCAGTGCTGGAGACAGTGCGGAGGGAGGAGTGTGACAGAAGCTTCACAAAGGAGGCAACACGTGAGTTCAATCAGGAAAGACCAGGGATATTTTCCAGGTAGACAACGGGGGCGGGGTGGGGGGGGGGGCGCATTTCAGGGCAAGTTGCTTACATTCTCTGAGACCTGGTTTCTTTATCAAGAAAACACAGGAGGTAGGGCCTCCTTCCTGGGCCGTTGTTGGAATTCAGGGATAGGACCCTGTGCTGGGTTTGTTGTGCAGCAGGAGATCAATATAAGGGGCAATCTTTGCCTCCCCCGGCAGGAGATGCCAGCAGCCCTGCTTAAATATGCCTCTACCCTCCATTCTTTGATCCTGGGGAGGTGGGATTCCAAGTGGCATAAGGCTTCCTGGGAAGAGTGCTAAGATGGAGCCCCACATACCAGGCTAGCAGTGAGGGGTCAGAGTGTCCCTGGAGTTGCACTTGGTCACCTTCGCAGTTTCCACCAGAGGCAGATCCAGCCTCTTGCTGCAAAACTGATTTTGAAGTGGAAGATCCAGGTGGCAGAGCTGTAGAGGCCGTGTGGCTAATTCACTGCATGACTTTGGGCAGGTCATTTCCCCCAATTTGAGAAATGATGCTTCCGGCTCCGGGACATCTAGAACATTCCCTGTGGAATGGTTGAAGACAGGGAAATGGGGATTATACCTTTAAGGCTGTCATGCCACCCTCAGTGGAGTCTACACACCAGCTGTCCCATTGCCAGGTCCTCACCCAGCAGTTGGAAGGCATCTCGTTACAATAAGATGTGTTTATTTGAATACGAAGGTCAGGGAGTTAAGTAGTTGGTATTCCAGTCGTATAGAGTCGTTTGCACAGTGTCACTAATAATTAAAGGGGGTTTTGACTAATCTAGTTGCTCTTCCTAAATATACTCTGCTCAAGAAACTCATCAAAGCAGCAAAGTAATCTTTGAGGTTATTAATCTCCTCTGCTTCACAGCTGGGGCAAATTTATTTGCTTGAATTAGCATGTAATAAACTTATAATAAAGCTGCCAGAGCCCCAGCTTGGTAGAGAGCGGCTCCGTGTAATGGGTAGTCATATCTAGGAAAGGAGGCGCTGGTCCCGAGGCAGCCACTGCAGGCCTGGTGAGCCAGGGGGCTGCCCCCGGAGGCCATGCAGAGAGGCACAGAAGACCCCAAGATGGAGCTGAAGGCAGCTTTGCAGATGGGCAGGTCCACCCTCATCTCTGCCCCTCTCCAATGCAAAGGGGAGGGAACCGAGGCTCAGAGAAAGGAAGGGTGTGCCGAAGTCATGTACAGGGCAACTGGCAGAGCCCAGGTGAGACTCCAGGAGGAGCTGCGGGTTCCCATCCACCCCTCCGTGTTGGCAGCCCCCATGGTCAGAAGTTTTCCACCCTCGTTCTACTACAGACCTCTGTCTGTGTCCCCTCCTTCCCTTTCCTCTGCCCCTTCTCCCCGCTTCTTCCCTACATCACGGCCCCACCAAGACCTATTGGCCTGCCATACTTCTCCATTGTCCAAGAAAATGCTGCCTTCCCATCCTATCTGGGAGCCATCTGGACAGCCCCAGGCACCACCAGGAAGAACACTGTCTCCTTGGTAACTGATCTGTGAACACACTGAGAGTCTGCAGGAGGGTGCAAAGTGGCTCCTTCCTGAGCCCCAGGGCCTGCGGGACCCTCAAGTGGGGGTCTGAGAGGCTCTGCTACTTCTGCCTTCCCTCTCCTTTCTTCCCTCTGCCTTCCCCTAGGGAACTAGCTCCATCTGGTCTTTGTTTCTTGAAACTGAAGCTGGGGAGATATTCCCCTGTGTCCCATGGGAGTGGGGGGATGCTGGGGAACCCTCATATTCTTAAAGGGAAACAGCTACAAGGCAACCACCTTTCTGGTGCCAACACTGACCACCTCACATAGCATTACTTTGATGAATTATACCAAAAATAATCTACCCTGTGCATGAAGGTGGGAAAACAGGAGGAGAGTAAAGAGGACAGCGACACCATTCTACCACATACATAGCTGAACTCCTCATCCCCAACCCTCATCCCTCATCCCCCAACCATTCCCCCAATCCTCTCATTCCCATCCCCCATCCCCCTCATCCCATCCCCTCATCCCCATCCCCCAGTCCCTCATCCCATCCCCTCACCCCATCCCCCATTCTCTCATCCCCATTCCCTCATCCCTATTCCCTCAACCTCAGCCCCTCAGCCCATATCCCCTCATCCTCATCCCCCCTCCCCCCTTCCCCATTCCCTGTGCTCTCATTGCCCAACCCTCATCCCCATTCTCCATGCCCTCATCCTCCAACTCCATTCCTTATCCCCTATTCCCCTGCTCTTACCCCCTTCTATCCCCTCATCTCCCTATCCTCTTATCCCTTTTTCTTACAGTCTTTGGGGGAGAATAGAAGGGGAAGCAGGAGAGGAGAGGCTTTCTAGAGTTCCCCCAGACCCGGGAACCTGAATCTTTCCATCAGATACTTCCAGGGGGTTGACATGAGTGATAGCCTTCCAGCAAAGCTCACACCTGCCCATTCCCAAAGTCACAGTCATTCTTTCTCAAGCAATGAATAATAGAAATACAATGAGCAATCACTGGGAGTCTTGAAACTCTAAAAGATTGAGAGTCACATATCTAGGCCAAGTCCCTTTTTTTGAAGGCCAGAGAGAAGAAGTGACTTGCCTCATGTCACATAGCTATTGAGCTCAGGGCCAACACTATACCCCAGATGTTCTGGTCCCCTCTCCGGAAGCTCCTTCCACTATGCCAAGCTGCCCTAGACAGGGACATGTGGTGAGAGTCCCCTCTTTGCTAACTAACAGATTAACCTCTGTCCTGGGACCTGGATGACTCCCTAGTTTTCCAGATTACTTACTCAAGGCTCCCCAAAACCCTACTTTCCACCCAATCCCCCTACCTCTCCTCATAAGCGACAGTCTAGGAGGTGCCTTTTCTTAGAACTTTTGAGCCTGGCACAGCCAACAGAAGCTGAGCTTAGACTCTTGGGTGAGAGAACTAGACCTGCCCTCTGGAGGCATCTGGTGCTGGAAGGACAAACCCAACTGTAGGTGCTGTTGGAGGAAGAACAGTCTGGGAGGCAGAACCCCAAACCTGGCAGAGGTTAGCACAGACAACATCCCAACAGCGGTCAGCACTGCGGAGCCCGATGCATCTGGGACAAGGCTGTCCCAGCTCACAGACAGACTCTCGCTCCATACCTGCCACACAGAGCCCAGCTGAGCTACATCTTCTCCATTGTCACGGTGGTCTGGATCAGCTCTGCCAGGAGGGTTCCCCCCACTGCTCTTCACAATTCTATGATTCTACCCTGAAGCTGAGGAGCAAATAACTTCAGCCCTTTCATTTTTTTTCCTCTGGCTTTATTGAGATATAGTTGACATATAACATTGCATAAGTTTAAGGTGTATAATGTGTTGATTTGACACACTTATGTGTTGCAATACGATTACCACCACGGTGTTCGCTAACACCTCCATCACATCATGTAATTACCATTTCTCTTTGGTGGTGAGAACATTTAAGATTTGCTCTCTGAGCAACTTTCAAGTGTATAGTACAGTACTGTGAATCATAGTCCCCCTGCTGCACGGTAGATCCCCAGAACTTATTCACCTTTTAACTCGAAGTTGGTACTCTTTGACCAACTTCTCTCACATTTCCCTCACCCTCCAATAAAGAAGACGTGAGATAGGTAGATAGATAGATAGATAGATAGATAGATAGATAGATAGATGATAGATAGAAAGAAAATGGAATATTATTCAGCTATAAGAAAGAAGGAAATCTTGTCGTTTACAACAACATGGATGGACTTTGAGGCCATTATGCCAAGTGAAATAAGTCAGAGAGAGAAAGACAAATACTGTATGATATCACATATGTGGAATCTAAAAACGCCAAACTCACAGAAAAAGAGAGTAGAACTTCAGCCCTTTCTTGGTGGAGCCGGAGGGGGTGCCTAGCCGAGACTGTCAGAGGTGTCAGCTGTGAGGGAGCTGGAATTACGGAAAGGCAGCAATCTACCCTCAGGGGAGAAAGTCATGAGAGAAGGTGGAGCTAGAGAGGCCTCCCATTACTTTTCATCTCTCCAAGCTTGCTCTGGAAACCTTCAGTGAGATTTTTGTTTTCCTTTGAAAATTTCCTTAGAAATTCCTTTGGCAAAGGAATTTTGGGAACGAACAGGAAAGGGATGGAGTCTGCCTGCGTAAGACCTATTTAAACAGGTCTTCCTGGAGGATGAAATCAGCAGGATGAGGGGGGACCTAGACTTGAATTGAGAATGCTTGAAAACACGCAAAACCATGGTGTCCACCACCCAAAGGACTTCTGAGCTCCATCGGGAGCAAGAAGAATCCACTGCTCGGAGCAGAGCTGTAATGGGACTGGTTGGTAGGGAGAAAGCAGAACACCTTGACTCTTTATTTTGCTCCAAATGTCTCTGTCATAGAGGACGATTTTCAGACCCAAAAGGGTAAAACAAACACCGTTAAGAGAGAACTGATCCATTCCTGGAATTCTGTACAACGAAAGTAACCAAAAATAGAGAAAAGGGGTATGCCCAGAGATGCTCATTTCAGCATTGTTTAATGAAAAACTAGAAACGAGTTACAGGAGGCCCCGAACAGGAGACTATGTAAGCAGATAGGGAGCATCTAACATACGGACTCTATCAAAGTCACTGAAACCCCTCCAGAGTTTGTAAGAGCCTGGAAAATGCATGCTGACAAGTTAATTAAAAAACAAAATAACAGTACTCAAACTTGCTCACTCAGTTCACACTTTTTCTACTAGGGGTACATACTACTTTTTCATGTATTACCTTTACATTAGAAAGTCTGTGGCATATGATATTTTAAAACACTTGTAAGATACATTTGAATTCTATTATCGTATTTTTATAGCTATCTAAAACAGACAGACTATGCCTAGACAATGGGAAGAGAGAACCCTAAATGGTAAATTGGGTGATGTCTCAGAGGTGGATATTTTCCAAATTTCCTACAAAGAATATTATTTATTATGTTATAATGGAAAAAATCCAAACATTTTTATTTCAAGAAATAAAGAGAGCGAGAAGGAAGGAGGGAGGGAAGAGGAAAAGGGAAGGGAAAGAAAAGAAAGAAAATTGGACTCAACATTCGAAAAGCCAGAGTGACTCTGGCCTCAGGGAGCTTAGCTCTCCGGACACGTGGTCCCAAGGCAAGAACCTCAGAGGTAAGTACAGAACCTCTGGCAGGCATCCTTGACGGATCACACAGAGTGAAGAAATGCTGGTCTATTGACAGCCCATGTCCTAATTCTTAGAACAAAACAAAGCACTAAATCCCAGTAACAGGCTGGCAAGTTTGATAACAATCTCTGGCAAATTTCTGTGTGGAAGGTCTTACAGAAGAGAAAGCAACAATCCCTAGGAGCCGGCTTGAGTTCACCCAGGACGAGCCAGACCCGACTGAATTCCTGTCCCGAAGGCACCACAAGGACAGGAGGGATGAGGGCTGGCTTTGACAAAGGGCATGATATGGCGATTTGGGTAAGACATTCATCCAAGCCTCTGAGGCCCTGGATGAGAAGCCAGTGCAGCCTTTCTGATGGCACAGGCGCTGGAAGCAGTGCTGGGCCGGTGTCAGCCTGGCAGCATCTCCAACAATACCCCAAGGCTCAGCCCTTGACCTTGTCTGCCTCAATCCTTTCTCAGCAACGTGGATGAAGCAGAACAGAAGAGGTGCTTATCAAATTTGCAGTTGACACAAAGCCGGAGGGATTGTTAATAGAAAGGATGGCAGAATCGAGATTCAAAAATACCTTGACAGGTTGAAATAATGGGTTGAAAACACGTAAAAGGGATAAATGTAAATTCCTGCATTCAGGTTTAAAAAAAAAAGTTTCCATCAACATCAGACGTGAGAAACATTGCTTAAAGGCAGAAAAGACAGCAAGGTAGGAACCAGCGTGGCATGGTTAGTGGTCAGATCAAGGGAAGGAAGAAAGAAAAGACAGTAACATTTATTAGTGTACCAGGAACCGTCCCAGATTCTTTAAATGATCGCACGTCATTTCTATGGGGCAGGCATTGCCACTGAGCCCATTGTACAGATGAGAGAGCTGAGGATCAGTAATGTTGCTAAGTGATTAAATGATTCCTATCAAGCTGCTAAGTGATTCCTATTAAGCCACCGGAGTTAAGCTACTAGGGGATGAAGACACAACTTGAATTCATGTCTTCCTAGGTCCTTGTTAATGCTTTATCCGTCCCCTGCCCCGGAGGGTAAATCTTGATTAATCTAATTAAGTTAACCACAGTGATTCCTTTCTCCTGGCCAGTAATGGTTTTGAAGATGGCACATCATCCAACTTTGGCCAAGGAGACATGGAGGCAAGGACGCTGGCGGAGTTTTTGGTAAAGTTTTCCTCTTTCATAAAAAGAAGTCCTAGAAACAGCTGCCCCTGCCCCTCTTCCACCTCTCAGCCTTGTCAGCATGTGAGGTCTGGAACTGAAGCCGCCATCTGGGCACCTTGAGGAATCTTGAATTAGACCAGCCAAATGCGGAGGACATGGGGTGGAGAAATGGAAATGCTCGGGTCGCTGCTGGCTGTATGAGGCACTGAAGCAACCCGAACCACCCCACCTTGGGACTTCTCCTTGGGAGAGAATCTATTTGCCTAACTATTCGAGTCCCTTCTGCTTGGGTTTTCTGTCACAGTCTAACTGTAAGCATCCCAACTAATGCACGAGTCCGAGTCAGTCCCCTCTACCAGCCCTGGCAAGAGCACATCTGGAGTGCCATGCTTACAAACTAGATGTTACCTGACCAGGATGATGAGTCTGTCACCCATGTCCCCTTCCATTCCTTACCCACCGGCCGCCACTAAGTGACAGTGACTCGGGGAGTTTGCCTGGAGAGAAGATATGGGAGGAAAATAACATGATAACGTTCTTCAAATATTTCAAAGCCTGTAATTTAGAAGAGCAGCTGGATTTTTTGTGAGATCCTCCAGGATCCAGAGCTAGAACCAGTGAGGAGAGATTACCAGGAGGCACATATTGGTTTGGCGGAATCAGAATTGTCCTCCATGGGACACGCATCTGCTAAAGGAGAGAATCTGCCATTGTTGGTGGTGCCCAAATAGCGTCAAAGCAACCACCAGACAGTGAAGTCAGAGAGACGTCCTCATTGGATGGCTGGTCAAACTAGTTGACAAGGGTTGCTTCCAAATCCAAAATTCTGGGATTCTGTGTTATGTACGTGGGTAGTGCTAGAGCCTTCCAGGAAAACGAACACGTAGAAGATCGAGCGTCTGCTGTCTTCTCTCTCCAGCCAGACTGAAACCCTGACACAGAAAGCCTGGCAGGAATGGTAAGTACCGAATGGGGAAAAAGAGCCAGTGAGCCATGGGAGGTCAGAGGTGGAGGACAGCCCTTCCAGGAGGGAATGTCAGAGAGGACGGGCTGGAGGGAGGAGGTGTGAGCGGGGCTTGATAAATGGGCAGGATCCGCCTGTTCCTGGGCCTGGCCTGGCTCCCTACCACACCAACCCGCACACACCCCTACACACACATTCAGCTGGGCCCACTGGTTCTTTCCGCCTTGTGGGCTCAGACGTCTCTGTTCCCAGGGCCAATCCTAACTGGATTGATTTAAACAACTCCAAAGCTAGATTCTAGGACTCAGCAACATCATATGAAGCTCATCTTGTGCCCTGGTTTGCTGGCAGGGCTTCCGGTTGCTTCTGCAACCCTCCCTCCCTCCCTTGGTGCCCCAGCTCTGCAGGCAGGTCTCTGCATCATTTGCTGGGTGCTGCTCCCGGCTGATGGACGTCCGTTCTGCTCTCCCCTTGCTTGCACCAGCCCCCGTCCTTAGGGTAATAGACCCCACCCACAGGTCAAGGGTGACCAGGTGACCCAAGTCTGGCCAATCAGAGTACTCAAGCCCCCTTGCTACAGAGATTGGCCCAGGGATGGGCACACTGGTAGCAGTCTGACCCATCAGAGTCCTTCCCCAAGACTGTCCCAACTGGAGTTTACGGGGGAGGCCCCTGGGCCTTGGGTTACAAAGCAGAAAAGCTGGAATCTGGGCCTGGTGATGGCGCCACATGGAGCAAACCGATCTGCCAAAGGAGGGAAGGAGGCAGGTAGAGTCCAGAGCAGAGATGAAGGAGAGACGGGTGAGGGAAAGGGAGCCACCTTCGCTCCTGGATTTGCCCGGCTTCCTCAGAGCTGGAAACTGCCCTCTCTTCCCCATGGACAAACCCCCCTGTTTGATGGGGCTTCTGTCAGTTGTAACTCAGAGTCCTGACGATACCCCCGCCTTTCCCATCACCACACAGCTGCCCTGGCCCCGGAACCTGCCATTAGCAACCACATCTGAGTGAAGTCCCTGGATCTATCTGTCCTGGCCCCATGAATGGGGGTGGGTGTGTTGGGGGGTGGGGCCTGCCCTTCTGCTGTGTGACAGCAGCACACAGGGCAGGGCGTCAGCCCAAAGGCAGGGGGAACATGTGAGGGTGAGTGCGCTCCTGAAACTAGTCCTTCACTCATTTATTCATTCATTGAGCAACCAGGTATTGAGCATCTATATTCAAGGTGCTAGGTCCAAAGGTGTTTGCACACTTTTTCTGTAAAGGGTCAAATAGTAAATATTTTCAGCTTTGCAGGCCCTAAGGTCTCTGTTGCAGCTGCTCAGCTCTGCCTCAGAAGGAAAGCAGCCACAGACAATACATAAACCAATGGTGGGGGAGAGACTGTGTTCCAATAAAAATTATTCGCGGAAACAGGTGGTGGGCCAGGTTTGGCCGGCTGTCCACAGTTTGCCCACTCCTGACTTAGAACCTTGGAGAAGGAGAAGATAGATTAAGTAAAGCCTTGAGTCCCAGCTGGAGAGAGATGAATTTTATTGGAGGGCTGATGGGAGTCTTGGAAGATGTTTACGCTGGAGAATAGCGAGATCCAGGCGGGGTGGCAGAGGGGTTGATTTGGCATCAGCCTCCTGGCCACTCACGATTCCTTCATTTGTTCAGTGAATATTTGCTGAAGGTCTCCATGTGCAGGCATGTTCCAGGCGCAGAGGATACAGTGCGGAACAAGGCAGGTGAGCTGCTGCCTTCACGAAGCTTCTAGTCTACCAGGTTTATGAGGCTCTTCAGGATGGAGCCCTAGCCTACCTCCCCAGCCTTATCGCCTCCCACTCCCCGCCTATTCAACCACTCCGAATCCGACTGTTCCTTCCCACTGCTGAAACTCTGCTGTTAGCTCTTCCTGGAATGTCCCCATCCTCCTGCGGAAGTCCTTGGAGCCCAAGGAGCTGTTCCTCCTCGTGAAGCCTTGCTCTCCCCCGCCCCCCCCCCCCCCCCCCGGGGAGAGTTGCCCACTCCTCCTGGGTTTCCGCAGCCTTATCTCTACCTCAGCTCAAGTGCTTCTCACGTGGATTTGGAATTCTTCACTTAGAAGCCTCTCTCCTCTATAGGACAGTCCCCAGCACCGGCAGAGGCCTGGTGCATGGCAGGGCTCAGTGAATGTTTGTTGATTGAATGAATGAAACTGGCTTTGGGGAAGACGAGGAGAGTTATGCCGGAAGAGAAACGGGAGAGGCACAAACCTGCGAGAAAGGCGGTCCGCTGCCTCAGGGATCTAAATGCATGAAAGATACAAGGAATCTTATTTGCAGGCTTAAAACTCCTGTCCAAGATTATTTGTTGAGTGCGCACACTAATACAGCCTCCCTCTCTGAAACAGCGTGGCGAGGGCTCCTTTGTCTGATTAAGGGCTGTCTGAAGAGATTGATGGGCTCCACCGGACAGCTGAAACCTCGCTCCTCCTGACAGCGCGAGTGATAGCCGAGTGGAAACTGACCCCAGCTGACACACTCATCTTAAAATATCTCTGTTTCCCTGCGGCCTAGATAAAATAGCTGTCGCACTAAAAGTAAGGGCTCCACTCGGGGGGATGCTGGCTCCTCCAAGGACTGTGATGGAGGAGCCTGTGATGTCAGGGTTCAGCTGAAGTCCAAATCGAAGCGCCCGGAGAAACTGGCCATGGACGGCTTGTATTCTGGGAGCAGCTCGGTGTTCAGCCTCTCAAGGCTGGGCCGGGATGAAGGAGAGACGTTGTCAACAACATCAAGAAGCATTTATTCAGTATGTCTTTGCCGGTGGCTCTAGGTTCAGTTTGGATCAAAGAGAACAGTCTAGACACAGCCCTTTCCCAACTGTACTTGGCAACACACAAAGGATGATAATGATCCCAGTCAGGGCTGTGGCCTTTTTGGTTTACAGAGAGCTCTCAGCAACACGGTGAAGTAGGTAGAGCAGGTATGAAAATTAGTTCTACTTTAGAGGTGAAGAAACCAAGGCTCCAAGAGGTTAAGTGTCTTGCCCAAGGTCACATGGCTGGTAAGGGTCAGAGCAGAGAGCCATTTCAAAGCAGGAAACAAACAGCAAACTCAAAGGGGCAATTGGAGAGGGTTCAATGAAAGGATTCTTTAACGAGCGAGGGGTGGGGCTAAGGGAACCCACAGTGGACTAGGAAGCACCAAGAGTTTTACAGGTTGAACTGTGTCTGCCAAAGATGATATGTCGAAGTCCTAACCCCCAATCCTCCGAATGTGACCTTATTTGGAAATAGAGTCATTGCAGGTGTAATTAATTAGTAAAGATGAGGTTATACAGGAGAAGGGTGACCTTTAGTCCAATATGAATGGTGTCCTTATGAAAAGGAAAGAGACACAGAGACACGAGGGGAGAACGCCATGTGACGACAGAGTCAGAGACTGAAGTGCTTCACCGCGAGCCAAGGGACATGCGGATTGCCACCAGGCCACCAGAACAAGGAAGAGGGAAGGGTGCGTTCTCCTCTCCAGGTTTCAGAGGGAACTCGAGCCTGTTGTCACTTTGATTTCGGACTTCTAGCCTCCAGAACTGGGAGAGATTAAATTTCTACTGTTTTAAGCCACCTGCTTGTGGTATTTTGTTACAGTAGCCCTAGGAAACTGATACGCTGGGGCGGGGGACAGTGGGCACCCCGGGTCTCTGGGGCCCATGTTACAGGAGTCGAGGGAGAATAGGGTCCTGCCTGAGAGGAGCGGCGCCCCAGCCACTGACCCTCACTGTCTCTCAAGGAGGGAGCCAGGCAAATAAGTGCCCTGACCCTGTCTCCTTCCCTCCCTCAAGGCTCTCCGGTGTCTCCCCGCAGTGAAGCCACGGAGGAGCCGCTGGGCAGGAGAGCGAGGTGATGCCACTGCAGAGGTCAGCTCCCGGGCGGGGAGGAGGACGAGGGGGCGCCGTGAGGACCTAGAAGAGCTGGGGACCGCCAGCACAGACCCGACCCAGGCTCGTCTCCTGCCCACGTGCTGGCTCAGGAAGGGACCCTAAAGAAGTAGAAGGAACAGTTTCTGCTCCTTGGGAACCCTCTGGTTTCATGAGGTGACCACAAATGCGTGAAAAAGGACAAGAGTATTAACACATGCAACAATCACTAAGTGTGCAGGAAAGGAATATGCTTGTGATTAGCCAAAGGCACTGTGGCCAGGGACACCTGCCCACCCATTCCTCACGTGACACCCCATTGTCCCCAGTGTAAAATAAGACCATTGCTTCCTTGCCAAGGAATAGCTAGAGAGATATGGCTGGCAGAAACAGGCCAGCGGTCAAGAAGGCCTGGGCAGGAGGACGTGGATGGGATGGTGACCCATTGTCCTCAGGCAGTCTGGCTGTCGCTGGAGAGAGAGAAGACGCTTCTGTCTCCATGGTGGGAGGTGGGGGTTTCCGTAGGTGGGACCTGGAGCAGACGAGTGCCTGCAGAGCAGGACACCTGAGTTGGGAGGAGGCAGTTCCCTGCTCCCTCGACAAGCAGGCTCAGGGGGCCTGGGTTTGTGTGGGGCTTCTGTGTGGCCCTGAGCTGCCCTTCTCTATCCACTAACAGCTGCCTCCCCTCTGGAAGCTGGGGGAAACGTCTGTCTTGTTCACACTATATTTCTGGGGCATAGCACGGGTCCCTAATAAATATTTGTTGAATGAATGAAAGAGTGAGACCCCAGAGAGAGAGAGAGAAACGCTACCAAGGGGGAGAGACTTGGGAAAAAGAAATCTCGGGCCAGGCGTGCACCTGGGGGCAGACAGGGCCAGGTGGGCAGGAGGCCCCAATTTGCAGGGGTTTGTGGGTAGAGCAAGGGACCCTCTGTCTAGTGGCACCTCTACCCCCTACAGGCATGCCCCTGAGCTACAGGCAGTCTGGAACAGAGACAGCAACCCTGTGCCAGATCCAGGCCTCACCGCCCCCCTGCAGGTTGCCTGAGCTCCCGCGGGTGCAATCTGCCGCTGTACCCTTTCCCCAGGCAGGGGGCCTCCCGGAACCTCGACACAAAGGCCCCCACAGGGTCCAGAGCAGGTCCACACAGCTCCACAGGCTTCTCAGGGAACCGGGCAGATGGGTTGAAGCCTGAGAATGTGGGGGACTCCTGCCAGGTCAGGAAAGGTCACTAGGCCAGGGGCAGCCTGCTCCAGCAGACAGACAGCAACCGGAGAGAGGGCCCCCAAAGACATGCAGATGGAAAGATCTGTCCTCGCCAGCCTGCTTGCCTGAAAGACTGCCCTTCTCTGACTTGGACTTACGCGGAGGCTTTAATTATAGCTTGTCACTCACGCGCCTTCCCCAGGAGATGGCCGAGCAGGACGGCCGCGGAAATGAAACTCTTGCTTCAGATGGCTCATTCTGTCTGTCAGGAAATTTCAAAGTGGCAAACAATAAAATCTAGAATTGTGGCAGCGCAGTGCCTCCCGAGGGCTCAGCTGGCTCGCCTGCCCCCTCCAGGCCTCGCCAATATGCTCGTTCTGTGACGGGTGGGACAGCCACCACAAGAGGCCATCCCCGACTCAACAGATGGAGAAAATTGATCCCAGCAAGATGAAGTGACTGGCTCAAGGTCACCCTGCAGGGGCAACAGGAAGATCCGTGAGCATGGCTTTATTGTGGACTCTTTTCTGTCTACTTGAAGATGCCCCCAGAAAGAAGGCTCCCCGCCGTAATAATAGTAACAGTTGTTTATCACCTCCTGGTGCCGGGAGCTAAGGCCCTGGATAAACCATCCCACTCAATCCTCACAGCAGCCGCTGTGGGTTGGCTATCATTACTAGCCTCACTTTTCATAAGGAAAAACCAAGACCAGAGAGCTTGGAGTTGAAGGTCACACAGCTGCAATGGGGACTTGAACCCTGATCACCCAGTGGCAGAGCCTGTGCTCTGAACTCCCTGCTCTCTCCTTATGCTCATCCCTGGATAAGGAGATGCAGGACCTGGAGTCCTCTCCCTTCACATCTGCCAGGAAACACAAATTGTTTCTGGAAGCGTTCAACAAAGGGCATCCCCCACATCACAGAGACAGGCTGTCCTTGAGCCCCGGCAGGGCCAGCTGTGAGCCTTGCGGTCTCGGGGAGGGGTGTCCTTGCATCTGCCCCTCCACGTCGGCCTGATGGGGTGCCGACAGCAGGGAGGGGGGACTGTGGGCTCAGACCTGGCTCCAGGGGGCTCAGCCATGAGACCTGGTGTTCTCTTTGGGCGTCTTCATGTCCCTCAGCCCCTGGATCTAGGGCTGGATGTCCAGACTGGAGTAGGGTTAGGCTCTTAAGGCACTTGGAACAGGACACCAGCTCCCTGGGATAGATGTGACCCAGAGGAGCTTAGGGTGAGACATGCCACACAGACCCCTTCCCAACAGTAGTGCCCAAAGCCCACTAGAAGCTCCACTGGTGGCTTCTCAGAGCCCCGCAGGAACAACCTGCTTTGGATTGCCTGGTGGCCAAGGTGTCCACCTGGTTTGGAGAGGGAGCAGAGTTTCAGCCTCAAGACGCTCCAGGGCAGGAGGAATCAAGTACAGCGCTGAAGGGGAAGGGCAGGCGCATCCTTGTCACCTGTGGTCTGGGAGTAAGAAGACCTGATCCAACTCCTGCCTCCCATTTTGCTAGTTACAGGCCCTTGGCAGGTCCTTAACACCTGTGAGCCTCAGCATCCTCATCTGTGCACGGAGATGACAGCCCCTGCTTCAGGATGCTGAAGAGGACTGAGCCAATCCATGCAGCTCGACCATTAGTGGTGTGGATGGCGGTAGGGGGCGTGTTCCACAGCCCTAGGATCAGGTCTCTGTCTCAGTGAGCCTGGGCCCCTGGGCTGTGACCCTCACAAGTGCTTCTCAGTTTTTCACCCCGTTAGGTGGGACGGAGAGTCTAGAGGGGGCTGGAGTTGGGTATTTCCCTTCCCCAAGGTCAGTCAGCTCTGATAAAACCCCAGCAGTTTAGGCTCTGGTTAACTAGTTTCTCTTGAGGGCAGGACTTGTTAAGAAGAACAAGCTCCCCCAGAGTATTTCTAAATGGTTCCTTTTCCCCTTCCCTGCAGGAGCCAGAGGGGAAGATGTCTTTACTAGAAGAACCGGTAAGCTCCTAGAGGCGGAACTCACAGGCGGGCCCTGTAACTGAGTCCCTCCGGAGTTTTTATCTCTCAAGCTTGTCCACACCGATCCTCCAACTGTCCGTCAATTGACAGCTCACGTTGGCCTGCCCACACGGGTTCCTGCAGTGGTTTCTGCTCTGTCTCTGCAGTTCAGGGACAGCAGTTTGCCCAGCTACCTCAATTCTGTGACAGATTTAAGAAGAGTTGTTGATTTTCAGTTTGTTCAGCTTCTTTCTTGTTCTGAGGGACAGTTTCCAACCTCCTTCTCAGTCCGTGTTTACAGAAAGGCCTTGTATGGTGTGCTGGCTCCAGTTCACTCAGCTCTTTCTTGGCCTCCCTCTCTGTGCCAGACGTTGGCTCAAGGTTTCATGTTCTTCACTGGCTTATTACTCACCTCCCGGAAAGAAAGGTGTTACAAACTCCATGTTACAGACAGGGAAACCGAGGACCAGAGCAGTTAGGTCACACAACTGCTGGAGACCAAGGTTTGCCAAAGCCCATGTGTTCCCATGGTGACCGTGTGCTGCCACCCACTCCTGATTCTCGCCCCACCCCCAAATGCCCTCTGAGACGCGGAGCACAGAGACACTCCATCTGCATTGGGGGTGAAGGGTTAAGCCAGAGCCCCTAATGGGAAGGAAGGCCCTGGAAGCCCTCTTTCTGCAGGGTCGAGTTACTGGGAAATATGCTCAAATGGTGCATTGTAGTTTTATGAATCCAGCTCCTTCTGTTGTCCCAATTGAAGTGCAGAATGCCCGGGGCAGGCTGCCCTCCTTAGCAGACCCACTTGTCATGGGAATTGATTAAGAAAAAAAAAAGACAGACTGATGGCTTGATTGCGTCTGTTTGAGGCAGGAGGGGGGCTGCCACCTGTCTCAGTCGTCCTCAGCTGGGCCAGACCAAAGGAACTGCTGGCTCTTTGTCCCAAAAGCAGAAGCTCTCCAGGGAGCACGGGGGGATGCTAGGAGGAGCTGGGTGGGGTCAGGATGGTAGGAAATCTGAGTCTCCCCAGCCTGGGGTCTTAGGGCAGTGATGTGGCCTGTCGTGTGCAACCATCAGCCTTGGGGGAGGAGGTGGAGACCCTGTGAGACATTCCACTCTGATTCAACTCACCAGGGGCTGCAGACCAGGGCTGCTCTGCCTTCAGGGTCAGAGGCAAAAAAAGAGTATAGCTTTGTCCATTTCTGAGCAGAACCCTCCCACCCCAAGTGGCAATGGAGCAAACCACAGGAAACAGAGAGTGGTGTGGGAGAGGGGTTCACCTGACCCCCATCAAGATTGTCCCATTGTGGGAACAGAGCTTGGCCACCCTGCTCCTCTGCCACATGAGTCACTGCAGAGGTGTAACTTAGACCCTGAGCAAGGCAGCTGTGGTGCCATCTGCGGAGAGAGGGGGTCATGCTTACCCCAGTACCCAGGAGAGTCACAGAGTCTCAAACCATTGTTTGACAGAGAAGGGACTTGCCCAAGGGCACACAATGACAGTGGTAGAGCCAAGATGCAACCTGCCTCTTGACCCCCAGGAGAGGCGGTAAGAGACAGTGGTAAGTATCAGTCACTGTCCTTGGCCATCAAACAGTGAGAAAATGGACACCATCCCCCTGCCAGGGCGAGCAGCTGGATCAACCTGTCCTTCAGCAGGGAGAGCGAGGCCTCTGACAGTCCATCCTCTCAGCCACCTGACATCCAGCCCGGGTTTCAGGTTCTCATATGTCCAGACCCCGACCACTGCTGCTTTTGGGTTGAGGGATGCCGGAAGGAAGGAAGGAGGAGGGGAGGACAGGAGGAGGGCAGCTGGGATGGAAGAGCAGGCTTGTTCACACAGTGCACCTGGGATGGATTACCATATTCAGCATGTAGCTGGGAGACTCACTGAGATGCCACATTGCTTTCCAGGCATCCCAAGGGGCACAGAGCTGGAGGCCTAAACAAAGCCCGGGCTGTTACTCTGTCCTGGGCAGAGGCAAGAGGCCCCACAGCGCCCAGCAGCCCCAGACACACACAGTCCCCACAGCTGTCCCCAAGGCCCATTAGAGATGCCTCTGGAGCCAAGCCCCTCTCTCACGTGCAGAGAGTGTGCAAGCACAGGATGGAGAGAGGGAAGCAGTGGGAAAAACGAACAGCATCTTCCATCCCAAGGTGTGCGGCTTGTGTGCCTCGTCACAAATTTAACCGAGTGCCTACAGGTACCAGGTCCAGGGATACCAGGATATAAGCACAACCCAGAAACTTCTTCCAAAGGGCTTATAGACTGATGATTGCAACACCAATCAACTTAGAAGGCTGAGAGGCAGGGAAGCAGAGGTGCTGTGGAAGCACACGGGCTCTGAGCCAGGAAGGAGAGGTGGTGCAGGAGGGCTTCCTGCAAGAATGAGTCTGAGAGGATAAGAGGTGTTAGCAGGCCTGAGGGCTGCGACCTGAGGGAAGGGACAAGGGCAGGGGAAGCAGTGCAGAGGTGGGAAACAGCACAGTGTGCTGGGAGGACTGAGGGAGTGCAGTGTCGCTAAGCTTAGAAGGTGACGCCAGGAATGGCGGGAAGTGAGGCGGGGAGGTAGGTGGGGCCACAGCTGAGGAGCTGGTGCGAACTTCCAGGAAGACAGGCAGCGTGGTGAGCAGGGCCCCCTGCTGGCTCCACCCTCTGTGGTTCTTTCCAGCCATGTGCTGCCCAAGGGACCCCAGGGCTTGAGCTCTATGTGGCCCTGCTCAAGGTCACCCTCAGGCCCAGGAAGCCATCCATGCCACTCATCTGCTCCCACCTACCGCATCTCAGCCAATCAGGTTGCAAAGTCCCCCTCACTTAAGGACACAGGACTCCCAGGGGTGGGGTGAGTCTGTAGCTGGCGTCTGCTCTGTGGATCCCTTGGATCCAGGGGAGGGTTACATGGACAAGACACTGTCAAAAGTTAGACCAAAAAATAACAGGGCCTTGATGGAGTTGACTACCGTAAGCCAATATTTGTCTACACTGGGAGCTCTAGACCCTGACTACACATTACAATTACCAGGGTTGCTCTCCCAAATATAACGCCTGGGCCCTCCTCAGACCAGTTATGGGTTCTCAGGGTGGAGCCTGGAAATGGGCATTTTGAAAGGTTCCCTGGGTGATTCCAGCAGGCAGCCAAAGCTGAGAACCACCAGGCTATTCCAGCCAACTCAGGCTCCATTTCTCTCGTGCCATCTCCCTCTCCTCCACCTCATAACTTCTCTGCTTCCTTGCTCTCTCCTTCCCACCTGTTCCTCTGCTCCCTCTCCAAGGCTGAACCCTCCAGTGAGCTTTGGGTCTCATCCTCTCCCATCACATGGGTAACCAGACTCCAAAGAAAATGATAATGATACTCATAATAATAAGGGCAGCTAATATTCATGGAGTGCTTAATGTCTACCAGGCCTATGGGTCGTCTCACTTAGAACAACCCTTTACTGTAAGTCCTATTATTGTCTCTCTTATCAGATGAGAAAACCGTGGTCCAGGGAGGTTAAGTAAAGCACAAGGCCCCAGCACTACTCAGTGGCAGGGCCAGGACTCACACTCAGGTCCCTCTGCTGCCACAGCCAAGTCCTTGGCTGTCATGGGGCCCACCTCTCTGTCTTCAGCTCCCATGAGCTTGCACTTCCCTAGCAGGTTGGTGCGCCTGTGCTCTCAGTCTTTACATCCTGGCTCCTGAGCTAGTCTGCAAGTCCCAGGAGAGACGCAGGTCACTCTGTGTCTCCACGAGGTCTGCCCAGGAAGATGCTCATGGCTGGCAAGCCCTGGGCCCCAGAGCTCTGGAAAGGCTTTGTCATAACCCATTTACCTGTCAGTCACCTCGATTGTACAATGACCCTTTCTAGGAAGCACCTACGGCCTTACTTTTCAGGGCGGAGAAAAGGATCATCCTGACCTAAATAAACTAAAGTTTCAAAAAATCCACTTGTTCATAAAATGTTCCATTGTACCCAGATGACTGTTTGGTGCCAAAAGGTGTACAACTGCCTACATGCATTCACTCCACCCATTTCCTCCTCGCCTGCTGGGTCTTCCTGCCGTGGAGATAACCATAGACATGCCTTTAGGTTTCTGCCCTGGTTAGAATGAGAAGGAAAGCAGGTGGGTGGGTGTGGTGTGGGGTACAGTGGGCAGTGTGTGCTATGGGGCAAAGAGGGGAGAGAGACGTGAGTGTGGGTGTGGTGCATGGGGGGAGGGGTGTACAGTATGTGCATGGGGTGCAGTGTGTGTTTGGGGAGTGTGATGGGTGTGTCTCGTAGGCGGTACGTATATGGGAGTAATTTGAGTGCCGTGTGTGTGGTTTGTGGGTGATGTGATGTGTATTTGGTATATGCTGTGTGGTGTGTATGTGTAGCGTGTGCTCTGATGTGGTATATAATTTGTGGGGTGTGTGTGGTACATGGTATGTATGTGGCCTGTAATACAATATGTACCATGATATATGTATGCGATCTGGTGTGACGTATGGGTGAGTGATGTGTGTATGGTGTTGGGTACAAGGTGAGCAGTATGTGATGTGATAATGAGGAAACAGGAAGTCCTTTCTATTCCCACTTCTGACTTCTCTTCTCAGCCTGGGTTCTGCATCAACATTCCCCCATGCTGACAAGAGTCAGAGACTAAGACCAGGGGAGCACCATCCTGAAAGTGATGCAGCAGCCACCCCACGAAGGGAGACCTTGGGCTCAGTCTTCTCCGTCAGGGAGAACCAGATTCTCCCAGCTTCCTCAGCTGCTAAGAGCCCTGTGAGGTGGGATCTCAGCGTCAAGAGTGCCAGTGAGGAGAGGACGGAGGCCCGTGAATGGCAGAGCCCACTGACTATCAGGGGGCGGTGGGAAGATATTTTTTCTGTTTTTAAGTCTCTCTTCAAATCCAGTGGCCAGGATGATGGTGAAAATATGAATTGGAGATAGAATTCCCATTTATCATTCCCAGTTCATAGTAGACTCTGCCCCACGCCTGATGTGACCCTTATAAAGTGCGGGTTCATGTGGCTCAGTCTCAGAGGATTGTCATGACCGAGAGCACAGTCCAATGCCATTCCTTACTCATTAAAGGACACTCAGATCCACGGGCCCGAGAGCGCTTATCAAAATCCCATTCATTCTCCTATCTGCTTCCTTCTTACCCTGCAACTCAGTGTGACCCTCCTCACCCGCATGCAGTGAAACCCTCCCCTCTCTCCCCCGCCCAGCACTTGGTTATGTGGATCAGCTTGGCCTCTCCTCCTGCAAGAAAGAATCACTTTTTCTAGGGTTGGGGTAAACTGATAATTTCAGGATTCTTTGTATGAGAAGGATGTCAGGGAGTAGCACCGCACTAACCATCTTGGTCCTGGCACAGTAAACCGTGTGGCCTGTACGAGCTGCATGTTCTCCCTGGGACTCTGTTTCCAGGGCTCTTAAGGTAACTGTCATCCTAGCAACTCACTGCTTCCCAACATAACGTCCCCTAAAGGGCCATGGTAACGCTGGGCGACGCTTCAGGAGCGAAGAATAGCACAGACAAGTTAGCTTTCCTACTTTCCTGCCAGCAAGGAGGTGCCCGTGGTAGTGCAGGGCAGGACAGCAACCGTGCCAAAACTGACGGGAAGCTGCAGAGTTACCACTTGAAACACAAATTGACAACCAATGCCAGCATTTCAATATCCCCCCGTGATGTCAGGCTGGGGTTTGGGGGAGGCTGGGAGGGTTTGCAGGCAACATTCCGTTACCAAGGACAGGGAGAGATGACTCTCATCCCACCCCCACAGTGATGCTCCCGTTCCCACTCTCTCTGTATCTGCCCTCAACCTGTCTGAGTCTCAGTCTCTTCCCTTGTAAAATGAAGGTGACAATCGAGTAAACGGTGCCTTCAGAACAAGTCTTTGGAACGAGTTCTACCTTTTCTCACTAGCTGTGAAACCTCAGGCAAGTTTTGCAGCCTCTCTGTGTTGCTTAGCTATTACTGTAAAACAAGCCACTTCTAATGGCTTAAACCAACAATCCATTATTATTTCTCATGAATCTATGAGTCATCTGGGCAGTTCTGCTGATGTGAACCAGGCTTGGCTGATCTTGGCTGAGGTCGCCCGTGCATCTGCAGGCAGCTGGCAGGTCGGCTGGGGGCTGGCTGGTGTCGGATGGCCTTGGCTGGCACAACTTGGCTCTGCTCTGCGTGGTCTCTCATCCTCCAGAAGGCCGGTCCAGGCTTGTTCTCATGGCGGTGTTTACGTCCAAGAAAGTGAGTGGAAATACGTGTTGGCTTTTTCAGGCTTCTCCGTTAAGTTTGCTGCTGTCCCATTGGCCAAGGAGTCATCTGGCTGAGCCTAGAGTCAGAATGGAAGAAGCCTATAAAGTTACAGGGCAAATGATGGGGACACAGGACGGAGAGTAATTGGGGCTACCAGCGTAATTGAGCTACCATGCCCTCTAAGCTCAGCTTCCCTTTTTTTTTTTGAATTGAGGTGAAAGTCACATAACATAAAATTAACCATTTTAAAGTGAACAATTCAGTTGTATTTAGTACATTCACGGGCAACCGTCATCTCTTTCCCTTCTAAAACATTTTAATTACCCCCAAATAAACCCCATATCCATTAAGGAGTTACTGCCCACCCACCCCACCTCTAGCCCCTGGCAACCACTCATCTGTTTTCTGTCTCGATGGGCTTACCTTTTCTGGACATTTCATATAAATGCAATATGTGACCTCTCATATCTGGCTTCTTTGACTTGCAATGTTTTTGAGGTCCATCCCCGTTGTGGCCTGTATCGGCACTTCACTCCTTTTTACAGTTAAGATTCCGCGGTATGGATAAACCACACTTCGTCAGTCCATTCATCCGCTGCTGGCCGTGTGCCATGTGTCCCCCTTTCGGTTACGGTGAACAGTGCTGCTGTAACATTCACATACAAGTATTTATTTGAGGACCTGTTTTTAATTCCTTTGGGTATGTACCCAAAAAAGGAGTGGAATTGCTGGGTCATATGACAATTCTATGTTTAACTTTCATAGGAGCCCACTTTCCTTTATTTTTAAACTGGAGAAATGAAATTACTTTGCGGGGATGCTGGGAGGGTTAGAGAGTGCTTGTGAAGTGACTCGCACAGAGCACACCTCAATAAACGGTTTGTGTAACTATTCTTTTGTTCCTTAATTCAATAACCATTTATTGAGCCCGGGATCAGGAATTATGCAGGGTGCTGCATAGATAGATGGATATATAAGATATAAAATATCTATAAAACACATGTCTATATTTTTATAGACACATAAATATATCCCCAGGGTCCCTTCCAGCTCAGACTCACAATGGTTCCCTCCTTGCTTCTTGCCTGGTGTGTCCTTCACAAACAGAAGACAAAAGGCTCTCTCTCCCTCCCGCCCTGAACTGATTCCCCAGGAGGCTGCTGGCTTCATCGCTCCCCACCTGAATCAGTTCAGACCACCTATTTCAGATCTGTCGGCTCTTATAAATGTAGCCACACACCCACAAAGTGAGATAAAATGGCAATGTGATTAGTGTGTGTGTGAGTGCGAATGCTTATGTGTCCCTGTCTCATTCCCCTTGTAAAGATTAATACATCAGAGCGAGCACTTACGAAAGGAAGAATAAAAAAACAACAACCGGGTCCAATTCTCCAGCCATTCAATAACCAAATGTCACCCGCATGGTAAGCAATAAAATAAAAATATATGCTTAGCAGAAGGAATATAAATATGATGTATATTTTGAAGTTGGATAACAGAACAGTGGTATAAAAATAATACCCGGTGGCAAATTCAGGGAAGCGACCTTTTTCAAACGTGGCATTCCTCTGGGCTGCCATTCCTAAAATATCACGGCGTCTTACGCAGTAAAGCAGAGGTTGGTTGGAATCTGACAGGAACACCTAGGGTAATGAGGGCATGGAAATTCTTGCCAGCGTCTTGATGCCAAGGCAGCATCTTATCCTCCCCCACCACCCTCCCCAACACCCTACTCCTGAGAACCTCGTCTCAGGCCCCAGCTCCGACCCCTTCCCCTGTCGCAGTGAGCTCTTTTCAAAACTCCCTCCCAGATGTCATTCCATTTGACCTTTACGATCTGCCTCTGAAGCTGGGAGGGCAAGTGTCATCATCGCCATTTTATGGGTGAGGAAATGGAGGCCACAAAAGTCACGTTAAATCTAGGACGGGCCCTCCACCCTGGGGAGAACACTTCTCCCCTGTCTTAGACATTATCATTCCCTGCTCACACGTGTCTACCAAAAAACCATTGAAAAGATGTCCGCACAAAACGGACACCTGGCTATGGCCTGGCACAAATCTACGTTCCCAGTTACTATTTGTTTAGAGAATGCAAACCAATTTTTGCATCAGCCAACCAAAATATTATTAGAAGGGTGATGAGGATGCATATGTAAACATCAAAATACGTCAAAAATTGATGCTGTATATTTCCTAATGCACATGTTTTGCAACTCTTAAGCACCAAGATTCTAACCAAAAAATGGAAGTCCAAACATTTGAGTGATTTGTCCAAGGCCTCAAAATGAGAGCTCTGGGATTGGAATGCATATTATTGGTGTTGAGAAAAGAGCAACCAGCTATGCGTCTTTAGGCAAGTTACTTGGCCTCTCTGAGTTTGAATTTCCTCATGATGGAACGAGTAGAACCACATGGTCTCTAAGCTGCTTTCTAGCTCTGAAAGTCCATCATTTTATCTCTAGAATAAAGTATTCAATGTCACTCAAGGAAAGCCCCGTGTTGCTCACAAAGAGGTCAGTGAAAGGACTCCTGATGGAACCCAAGCTCGATCTCATTCATGTGGGGGAAAAAGTCTGTCTTAGGACCAAGAAGACTTGGGCCCTGGCCCTAGATTAGCCACTAACTCGCTGTGTAACCTTGAGCTTCTCCTCTGTTGAGTGGAGACTTTGGACTGGATGAGGCTGGGAAATATTTCACACCAGGCGCCCTCTGACTGACAGATGGTGGCTGCCTAGAATGCGATGTTGAGAAAAAAATGAGTCTGCGCCCGGCTCAAGAGGAAAGAGGCCTGGGATTGATTAGTGATGTCTGCCGCAGGTGAGGGTGGAGTTTGCCATCCTTGGAGTAGACGCTGTCACAGTAGACAGTCTCTTCCAACTTGACACGAACCCTCTGTGAGTAACACACAGAAAACTGGAGGATTCAGCATCTCCGATGCACAGGAAGCCGAACTAGGCTTGTTCAACTGTTTTTATATTATCCACTGCTTGGGTTTGAATAATCTGTCCCCTGATACCACTGTATTTCAGAAATTGCTACCTAAGGCAAATTCTCCACTTTTAAACTCATTTCCTGAGTCGGTCTTTTTAAACCCCACATTAAATATTGATCTGCCCTGGAGAGATCTAATTTATTTAGTAGAGACAGGTTTGACTCCACCAGAACTGTCAAACCCAGAAATGGGGCCATGCCCCTCCTGGAGCGATAACCATCCAGGATGGTGACAGACAAGCCAAGGACACCGGAACCTGCTTCTTTCCTCTCCCTGAGTCTCCGGGATGGGCCTGCCTTCCTGGTCTCCCTCTCACTGGATGTCAGAGCGTCTTTGAGAACCTTTCCCACAAGGATGGATGTCTGGAAGTCAAGGTGTCCGCTCTGCGCTAGCTGGACACCCCCACCCCCTGCTGCCTCAAGTGCCGCAGGCCCACAGGGGTGAGCCTCAGAAACCCTCCACTTGCTCCCAACATGCTCTGTTTCTGGGGCTATCACTACCAAGCCCTGACCTTTGGACTCTGCAACCTCTCCCTCAAGGCCTGATTCTATTCAGAAAGGTGGCATTTCCACTGGACCTTGGTGTTAAACCTCAGCCCTGGTGAGTTTTGACTTGATTTGCTTTTCTGGATGACAACACGCTGGCTGACTCCTGCAGGAAACTGCTGTTTGCACTTATTAGTGTGACTCTAATGGAGAGAGAGGGACTTGAGCTGCCCCAGCCTGAAGACAGGAGCCCCAAGTCCCCACACAGCCAGCCCAGCACACCAGGGTGGATCGGAGATCCAGGCTCCTGGTCTGGCCTCTCCCGTGGAGCTGGCCTCCTCCACCTTCCACACTCAGAAGCACGTGCTTCCATCACTTGCTCTCTGGGTCGATCCAGCATAGGTTCTCTCTATGACCTACACTTCCAAGCACAAATGCCAAGTTCCCTTCTGGGTTTCTGGCAACATCTGTTTGGGGCCCCACAAACATGAGCCCCTGCAGCAGAGAACACAGCCTATCTGTGGCTGAGGGAACCAAATTTTAATTAAAATCTCTGTCCATTATCCTGCCATACCTGCATTTCTTCTGTGAATTCACCCAACGATCGTATGAGGTAGGTAGCGTCATTATCCCATTAGGAGATACAGGGAAACTGAGGCTCTGAGGCTGTAGCCCCTGGTCATACATGACTAATTAAAAATTTTAAAACTTTCAGGACTGGCCTAGTGGTGTAGTGGTTAAGTTTGCACGCTCCACTTCGGCAGTCTGGGTATCGCAGGTTCTGATCCCGGGCACAGACCTACACTCTGCTCATCAGGCCATACTGTGGCGGCGTCACACGTACAAAAAGTAGAGGAAGATTGGCACAGATGTTAGCTCAGAGACAATCTTCCTCACCAAAAAAAGAAAATTTAAATTTCAAACTCAGTTCCTAAATCCCACTAGTCACATTTCAAGTGCTCGATAGCGAAAGGGGTAAGCGATGACAATATCGACAGCACAGAATTTTAGGACGTTTCCATCAGCACAGTAAGTTCTATTGGACAACGCTTCGAGGGGTGAAGTAACATCCCTACACCATACAGAAAGTGAGCGGTAGAGTTGGTAGTTAAAGCAGGCCCATTTGTCTGCAGAGCCTAAATGCCTGTCCACTACTCTCTCCTGCTGGTGGAAGGAATTCAAAAGGAAAGAGGAGAGATAAGCAAGAGGGCAACCAAGAGATCTCATCAGAGTGAAGCCTCTTGGAGTGTATGCCAGAGACAAGACATCTGAAAAGCAGAAGACCTCTTTACTGCCTCCTCGTCACATGACAGCACCTTGTGCAACATGGTCCTGATGCTGCCCTTCACCCCATCACAGATGTCTTCCAGGCTGGAAGGGAGGCGTGGGGCCTGATCTCGCTCTAGCAATTCCATCTTCTGTGCCCCGGGAGAGGGGAGGCAAGCACACAGCTGGAAACAAAAGAATGCCTTACATATGCCGCCACGCCCCTGAGACTTCTTGGAGATGGTGAAGGTCAACCAAGGTCATTGATCAAGACATATTGTGACTTACCTGCAGTTCTGATTCAGTTATCATTTTTGATATACCTATAATGTGTTAGTCTCTGAATCAGGCACTTTATATATGTATAACCCAAATAAATTCTGGAGCCCATGTTGCTTCAGAATGTCCATAAACCAAAAACAATTTAAGATAATCCCAATTTTGATTTGCATCCATCAATATTAAAGGGGATTTGAATTATAAATCATAGCATCATTTCTTTTTTTTCACTGTATATTTGAACTTACACCTTATTTTTTAAACAACTTTATTGAGATATAATTCATATTCCACACAATTCACCTATGTAAAGTACACGGTAATTTTCAAACACTTTTGTCACTTCAAAAAGAAACTTTGTACCCATTAGCAGCCACTCTCCCTGCTCCTCCAACCCCACAGCCCCAGGCTCCCACTGATCTGCTTTCTGTCTCTATAGATTTGTCTGTCCTGGACATTTCATATAATTGGTATCATACAATATGTGGCCTTCTGTGACTGGCTTCTTTCACTTAGCATAATATTATAGCATAATTAGTATTTCATTCTTTTTATTGCCAAATACCACTCTGTTGTATGGATATACCACAATTTATTTATCCCTTCATCAGGTGAAAGACATTTGAGTTGTTCCACTTTGGGGCTATTCTGAACAATACCATGAGTATTCATGTAAGAGTTTTGTGCAGACATATCTTTTCATTTCTCCTGGGTATATACTCAGGAGTGGAATTGCTGGGTCACATGGTAACTCTATGTTCAACATGTTGACACACTGCCAAACTGTTTTTCCAGGGGAAAACAAGGAAAGATCGACAACTGGCGAATGTCAGGAAAGATGCCCGAGGCTTGCTCTTAGCACTCCAGGAATTACTAAGTGGATTGGATCAGATCAGGAGGCAAAGCTCTGTGCCAGGAGCGAAGCCAACGCCCAGACCAAAACCCTTGCTTCCCACCCACGCTGGCCAACTCTGCCAGCTGTGCGTCCCCCAGGGCTCTCTTCCTCCTGGCCCTGGGTACCAGGTGAGTGGAGGAGATGAGAGTGAGGTGGGGGCAGCTGAGGTTAGTTACCTCCCCACGCTGAGCCCCGTGTGTCAGGCTTTCCTGCACCTCAGCCATCTTGCCGCTTACCCAAGTGTCCCAACTTGCAGCAGACACAGGCCTTGGGGTCCTGGGGAGGACCCCCTCGGCTGCCATGGGTTTTCCTAAGATGGAGCCGCGTGTCTAAGATCTCAGCAGCCCGCTGACTGCTGGGAGTGCTTAGGAAGAGCAAGCGGAGCACGGCAGCTTGTAGAAAACCTTTGAGAACTGTGGCTACTGGCAGGGAGAAAGCCATCTGTTATTGTCTTCTATTTGTTTGTTTTAGAATTTCAAAGAAAATGAGCAGTTGGGCTGCTCAACTTTATTGTTCACAGTCTGGAGGAGAAGAGTGGGAGGAACTCCATCTCCCAAAGGCGCAAAAAGCTGTCTCTCCCTGGGACGACTCACAGGTCCTGAGCTCCTTACTCTGCATGCAGTCCGCTCTCCTCCAGGACTAGGGTCTCAGCTGTGAGGTGTGACCTGATCAGGAGCCTCAACCGTCCACACAAGGATCTCAAAAGTTGCTCAGAAAACACCTCGCTCTCCAATCCCCTTGCCGACTTGAGGTGGTGGACAAGGACCTGAGGGTGGGGAGGAGACGTGAAGTCAAGGAGAAGCCCCTCCTGCCGCAGAATGGGCCGGCCAGCCACCTCTGCTTAAAATGAAAGCAAAGATGCACCAACCCAGCAGAGACGGCCACCACCATCCTTATTTCTTGTCCTGACCTCCTGTGACCCGCCCCACTCATGCAAGGTGACCAGCCATCCCAGTTTGCCCAGGACTGACAGGGTTCCTGGTATGTGGGACTTTTAGTTTTCAAACAGAGACAATCCCAGTTAAACCAGGACTAGTTGGTCCCCCTAGATGGTGACACATGGATTACATCTCTAAGAGTGGCTGCCTATTTTAAGGACTGAAGGGTCCGAAGTCTCCCTGGCACCCTTTGGGTCATCTTAAGCCTCTGACTTCAGGGGTGAAGGCTGGGTATGGGACAGGTGAGGGTGGAGCAAGCGAGGGTAATGGGTTTGCGCCCACAGCACTGAAGTGTCGCTCCACACCTCCATTTAGCCCATCTCCCCAATTCCCAGACCCAAATCTATGCTTCCCGCAGCCATGTGACAGCCACTCACACTGCCCTGCTCTGCCCAGCCACGCCATCCCTCAGAGTGCTCTTCTTCTCGGCCCTCGATATGAGTTAAGAAGAAAAGGTAAGACTGAGGTTGTGGCCGCTGGGGTTGGTTGCCTCCCAACAGCCAGCCTTCCTAATGGAACTTCGATTTTGTTCAGATCTTGGGTAAGTGGGGTGCCCAGTCCCAGGGCCTGAGTTGTGGCAATTGCTTTCTGCTTTGCTCATGATTGGGTTAGGTGGGCAAGCAACCCAGGAATGGCCGAAGAGATGTCAAAGAAAATCTGCTGGGGGATCCTGGAAAAGGGTTTCTTCTCTGATAAGACGGAGGCTTGCAAGGAAAGTTCTGCCACTTCTTTCTTGCTTTGGAAGTTGTCAAGCAATGACACAATTTTGGAACTCCTGCTGCCATCATCATGTGACCATGGGTGAGGAGGTGGCAGTGAGGGAAAGAGGAAAGGGGACCACAGACATTCCAACCCAGAGCCCTGTCATTGCTGAGTTAGTGAACCAACCATCAACTTCAGATGTCTTGTTATGTGAAAAAGTAGACTCTTCTTAAAGAAATCAGCATAATGGGCATCCTGTGGCTTGCAGCTGAAAGCTCTTGAGAGAGGAGAGGAAAGCTTGCAGCCATGCGGCAGAGAAGACTTTCATCCTGTCTCCACGATCCCAACCTGGACAGAGGTGCACCTGAGCTCTCCAAGACAGGAAATTCACGAGCTTCCTGCCTCTTCCTCCAGCACTTTGTCATCATCATCCCTCCAGGATGACTGACCGCCTTGAAGCTGGAGGGCCTTGGGGCCACTCCATGGGACCTTCTAGCAAAGGGGGCCAGCCTGTCACTCCAAGTCCCTTCCTTTGGTGATTGGGGGGGGGGGTGGTCAAGAGAGGGAGCTCTGAAGTCTTGCTGTGTACTCCCAGGCAAGTTACTTAACCTTTCTATCCCTCAGTTTCTTCATCAGTCATGGGAATAACAGTGCCTCGCTCACAAGGTTATTGTGAGGATAATAAGGACCAAATGTCAAGTGCATCTAACACTGCGTCATGGGTCCCTAAGACCACCGTGAGGTTCAATGATTCACTAGAACGACTCACAAAGAAAAGCTGTTATACACATGCTTACAGCTTGTTACACCTAAAGGACGCAGGTGAAGGCCAGCAAAAGTAAAAGGAACGCAGGGCGGGGTCCAGGAGGGACGAGGCACAAGCTTCCAGTTGCCTCTCCCAGTGGAGCTGCAGGGGCAATGCTTACTTTCCCCAGAGATGCTGTGTGACAACACATATGAAGTATTGTCAGCTGGGGAAGCTCACCTGAGTCTTGGTGTCCAGGGTTTTTATTGGTGGTTTATCACCAGGCGTGGAGCACCTCTGTGGCTGATCTGAGTTACTCAGCCTCTCCAGAGGTCAAGCTGGTCCAGGGCCCCCACCATAAATCATATTGTTAGAACCAACTCTCAGGTGTGACCCAAGGCCCCAGGCAGACAAAGACGCTCTTATCAGGAGCATATTACAAGGCCTCCTCCCAGGAGTTGGTCAAGGGCCAGACCTTTCTCTGAAATGTGTGCAATTTGACCATCCCACACCTGCTGAGTCAGCCCTTCACTGCACAGACACATAAGCAGCACCCAAAGTTTTGTTTCCTCTGTAGGGCTGAAATCTGCCTCCCACTGGCATCCCCACTTTGTCACTAGTACTACCCTGTAGAATTACATGGCTTCAGCCTACCCTTTTCCTAATTGTTATGGGGGACCCTTTTTTCCCATTCCTCTTTGAATATGGAGGGACCACCACTCAAGTAGCATTCCTGGCTCTCCTTCCCCTCACTCACTCCTCTCCCCAGGAAAGGAGAGTGACTTTTGGTGGGTGGGTTTGGGAGAGAGATCAACGCCTGCACCAAGGACCCCTTCCTCTCTCTTGAGCTGTCCCTCTGTAGAGACGTCACACTCTCCCGTTTACAGTGGCAGCTGTCCACCACCGCCAGCACCTGTGCTGGGGACCATGCGAGGTTCAGGGACGAGGTCTTAGCAAGCCCACCTGGCTCAGACCCTAACCCACCTTCTCAAGCAGCTTTATCGGCAATAAAGGTGATCTTTTTTTTTGTCTCCATTTTCCTGGCTTCTCTATCCGTCAACTGGTTCCTAAAGGAGGCAAGGAAAAGAGGGGTGACATTTATCAGCCCCCTCAAACTCCAAATATAGCCAGGCCTTCCAGTGTTTGGGAGGTCCGGATCTGGTCTCCCCTCCAAACATCTGCAGCCAAGGCCCCAGGTCCTCCAACCACGCCCCCTCCTCAGGATTCCTGGGTTTGCCCCCGTCCTCTGGGAGCACTCCAGGCTGTCTAGGACCCTCCAGAACGTTACACCAGAACTAAGCACTGGCTGCTCAAGGTATGTTCTGGTGAGCACCAATCCCAGGGCAGCATCTCTGGATCTCTTCTCAGAATGCCCGCGACACCATCATCTCCGAGCAGTCACATTCCATGCCGGACCTGCAGCAGACTCAAATCCTTTTCCGTATGAATTAGTGTTAGATCCAGTTTCCTCTGCATAGGGCAACTGATTTTTTAAACATCTTCTTATAGTTGGCCCATCAAGTTCTCCTGCTCAGCTACATTTGTAAACATACACAGAGGCATCTCCTACCAGGTTTAGGGCACAGGAATCCCCCCACAAAGCAATCTTTTCTCCCAGAGCTCACCTCACCAATTTCACTATGCTCATATTTTATCTCCTCAAGAAGTATTTAGCAGATATTCATAAGGCTTCCAAAAACACTGCATAGCGGTTAAGAGCACAGCCTCTGAAGTTAGACTTTACTAAGTTCAAACCTCAACTCCACCATTTATCAGCTGTGTGAACTTAGGTGAATTACTTAGCCTCTCTGAGCTTTGGTTTCCTCGGAATCCTAAAGTGAAGGTTATACTAGTACCTACCTCCAAAGAGCCAAGCCTGGCGCCTAGACTATATCATGTTCTTGATAACTGCAAGCTACTGGTAGTAGCAGTAATATTACCAGTATTAACATTATTATTACCACTTCAGCTAAACCTTCTAAAGTAGAATCTGCCTAAAGTTGGAATGGGATGCAGCCCTCCAGGGCAGATGGCTGATGGCTGGCTATTGCAATTAACAAGGGGTCACAGGATCCTTTTGTGAAGTTCAGCTTGGGGGGTCCAGGTGTTCCAATCTTGTTTGGAGGGATTCTGTGAGATGGGGAGGGGGGAGGGTGGGGCTGAGCTGAGCTATCAGAGGGCCTGGCAGAGGCTGCAAGTCCTGAGCTGGGACAGAGGCCCGACTCGGCTCAGGAGCTGACTCTGGCCTCCAGCACCTTGCTTCTGCTGTTTAGGGGAGAGTCTCTGCTGCATGGCAGCGTTTGGGGGACCAGAGGGAGGAGATGTGACTCGATGAAACAGAAAGGCTCATCGGAAATACAAGGCACAGTGACAGCCAAGGAACCGCCAAGTCACCTGTGGGACAAGCTCCACCCCCGAGAAGGATGGGTCCATGAACAGCCTGACGCGGTTCCAAAGGGACAGCAGGATGGCAAATGAGCACAGATGACCAGGACTTGAACCACAGTCCTACCACCTTCTGGCATGGGAACCTCCCTGAGGTCAGCTTCCCCCTGCGCGCCATGGGGAACGCGGCTCGCTTCCAGAGGCTTCTGGGGAAGTGAGTGGGATGGTGTGTGTACCTTGCCTGGTGAATGGCCAGGCACCGTAACAATTCCTGCTCCAGACGTGAAAGTTAGTGTCCCCACTTCACAGCCCCACCTTGTAGGTGTCGCATCCTCAGGGCACTAAGCTCATATGACTCTACCCATCAGAGCCCTGATAAGGTCTGTTGCTAGGATGGGCTGGTCTGCAGGTAAAGGGAGAGGAAGTAGAGGTGGGCAGAGGCAGCAAAGCAAAGTGAGATATGACAGTCCAGCAGCGACAGTCGGCAGCACAGCCAACGAGGGGAGGATGGGAATGCGAGAGCAGACCAAGGTGGGGCCATCAGCACCTGGGGGGACGGTCCACCCCTCTCGGTGGACCGTGCATTCAGCAACGAATCAGGAGAGCCTTGAGTCATTACAAGAAAGATAAATCTGTTGAACACAGTCAGTTTAAGAAGACAAAAAAAACCATGTTATACATTTGAGCACTATTACCACCACAAACAGGAAAACAGTTAAAGGTGGAAGTTACAGGCATCTGAAAGACTATTGGGGTGCCTCCTTCTTTGATGGTGCCACATAAGTGGAGCTTCACCCAAAGAACATACTGGGGTCTTTTCGCCTCTCAGCAAGCAAAGTGTTATTTAGGGACAAAGAAAGCAATGGAAATGGGGAAAGGGAAGCCAACGCGGAGGGACTTAGGGTTTGTCCTTCCATTAAAAACAATCTACTTGGCGGCTGGGCTAGAAGCTTGGCTTCTGCTCGAGGAGGCCTCAGTTGGCCTGGATCTTCCTGGGGATGCCCAGCGCCTCTCGGCCCCTGCCCAGCAGCATGCCCTCCAGCCGTTTGCAGTGCTCGCGGAGTTGCTTCTCCCGGGGCAGCAGGAAGGTGAGGACTTTATTTCGGACGACGCCGCGGTCTTCCTCCTCCCTCAGCCGCTGCTTCACGCGGGCCGCCTGCTCCTCCTGCTGTGCCAGAGCCCCATTCATCTCGCAGAAGGCACCTTCCAGGTGATGGATGGCCTTCAACGCCTCATTCTTAAAGTCCTCCAGCTCCCGTTGCATGCCGGCCACCTTCTGCTGCAGGATCTCCAGGTCAGCCAGCGGCAGGAGGCAGGACTGGGGGAGGGAAAAGTCTCCAGACTGGAGGCCGCTCTCCACCATCTTCTTCCCTTGTAAGGTATTCACCTTCATGAGAATGGACCCAGCCTGACAGAGGGGTTCCATGGTCTTTCTTCCCTTTTGGACAGAGAGAAGGCACTAAGAGACCAGCAGGGTGGGGAGTTTCCCTTGGCTAGAGACACGATTATTGGAGTGGAGAAACCCCACCCACTGTGACATCAGGGCCCTTCAGCCAATCAGGAGGAAGGCCACAATCCCTTCATTTGCATAATGTAGCCTCCTTGGTTGCTTTGTCTCTCCTCTACCCAAGCCGTCGCTCCTGAGATGTGGAGTCCCGTCAACTCATCTCCCTTCCAGAACCAGAGTTCGAGCTCTCCTCTAACCTGAGGGACAAACTGAGGCCCAGAGCAGGGAAGTAAACCAGCCAGAGCAAGGCAGGCCACGCCGGGCTCACGAGCTGCCAAGTCTGGGTGGTCTCGGAATGGTCTCCAGGCTTCAGCATCTCACCAGTGAAACAAGGACATCGTAAGAGATGATGCCTATTTGTAGCTCTAAAATGCTAAAAAAGAAAAAAAAAGGTAATTTCTGATTCCAAATCCATACTCCTGTAATGATGCGAGAATTCTAGATGATCGTGGAAGCTGTGAGAAATGTGCTGAGGTTTTGCTGGATGGTCCACAGCAGTGCCGATTCAGTATGTGCAGGGCAAAATCGGTCCCTCATTCACTTATTCACGTCCTTATGGAGCACTCACTATGCCCCAGGACCAGGGAACAAGCGTGAGCCGGATCTCGCCCTGCCGGATCATGCCTGCATGTTGACAGAGAGGAGAAAAACATACAGAAGGGTGAACCTCGCACCTCTGACCTGATCACTATAGGAAAGGTCAGTGTTTCCAGCTAAGCTCCATCTGGCTTAGTCAAGGACAAACCTCCCTCTCGCAGATCACCGTCTCTTGCCCAGACTTCTCTCCTGGCCTCCAGATCTAAATGCGTCTCTCCAACAACGGGCCTCATGTTCAATTCACCCAAAACGGGACTAGTTCTCATTTCGCCCAATGAACAATTCCTGTTCCAGTGTCGCTGGCAGGTTAATGACGCCACCACAGGGTAGCGCTCATGTCACTACCCACATGAGAAACCCAGGATCAACCTGGACCCTTCCACATCCAAGCGACTAAGTCCTACTGACTCTGGGCCCTCTAGCCCCAGACCCCCTGAGCTGGGGTCTCAGCTCCACCACCTAAAAGCTGTGTCTCTTTGGCAGATTAGCTCACCTCCCTGAGCCTCAGTCTGTGTATCTATAAAGTAGGGACACTAATTCAGTGGTGGGCAGCTCTCTGGGAGAAAAGAAAAAAAACCAAACCCTTGATTTACAGCTGTTGCTGATTTCCATGGTGTCAACACCCCCACTGTGGCTGATTTCAAGCTACCAATATGATGTCTCTGGGAAGAGATGCGCACAGTCAGCCCTCATGAGCCTGTGCGACTCCAGCTCCACAGGACCCGTGATGAGGGCGGCTGCCTGCTCCCAGATGCAGGTTGACTTATCTAGAGTCTCTTGCAGTAGGCATCAGAGAGGGCATTTTGCAGGGAGGTTCATTGCTAAACCAAGGTGGGACTTTGAATCTCAAGATGGGGCAGCAGTTCCAGTTATTGAAACAGAATATTTGGTGGGAAGAGCACTGCTCTAGGAGTCAGGAGATCTGGAGTCTGGAATTGCTGTGTGACTACAGGTTAATGACCTCCCCTCTCTGAGTCTAGTCCCTCTGCTGTAATATGAGAAGGTCGAAGAGAGCTTCTCTGAGGTCTCTGATGTTCCAGGATCCACACAGTCCTTCCTTTAACCGTCTCTCAAGGCATTTACCACCTTCTCCCCTTTTTGGTGACCTAGCACCTTGTTCTTCCAGGTCCCCGATGGCTCAGTAAATTCCATGAGGACAAGAACTGTGCATTTCCCATCCTATGTGCCCTCAAGTGTCCTGCCTGGTGCCCTGCACATAATGGCACTCTGAAAACTGATGAAATAGAATTTATATTCTCAGGTGGCTATCAACTCCCGCAGTTCCCCTTAGCTTTCCCTCTGAAACGATGACACCTACTGGTCTGAGCGGAAACAGCACCCTCTGAATCCCCCTGCCTAAGGCCCAGATGGGGTTGGGGGAGATGGTGCAAACAGCCTGCGGTCTTGCAGTGTATTAACGGGGAGGGTGTATGCAGGTCGGGCACACAGCAGTTCTCAACAAACATGTCTTGAATCAGCCAAAGGAAGAACGTGTCTCTGTCTTCTGGTTTCTGTTGTTCTTTGCGTGTTTTTGTGTCTCTCTGACTTGATTCTCTGCCTCTTTGTCTCTGTCTCCCACAGGGAATGGTGGCAGTCATAACCAGAACTATAGAAGAAAAGTAGCAAAAGTTAAGAAGGAATAGCAATTTCTCAATTTCCCTGGTGCCCTTTTAACGAGGTTTCAGTTCATTTCTCCTTAGAACCTACCGGGGGGCCCCTGTTTCCACATGAGCCCCCGCAGAGGCTGAGAGCAAATGAGCGCTCTGTCAGCGGAAGACCTCGGGCTTGGTGGCTTCCCGGACCTTCCGTGCATCCTCAGCCGGGGCAACTCCACGTGCACATGCTCTGAATGTTCCCCTCCTAGAAGTTTTATCGTCCAGGCCTGTGCTTTCCTCACAGATTTCCTTCCACATATCCTGAGAAAGTAAGAAGGCGCACACCCATTCGTCGCCTTGAAGGTGTCAAGAGAAAAGAATTCTAACATCTCCTGACACGGCATCTCCAGGCCGCGGTCAGGAGGGCGTCCCTGTCCCTGGTCTGTTTCAGCAGCTCAGAGGCTCTCCTGTGTCTCAGAATAATGGGTATCAGCCCCACAGAAATCCAAACTCTACGCCCTGAGGATCAGATTCGACCTTGATGACAAGGGGCTCAGGAGGGGGCGTGTTTTAGAAGGTCCCGGGTTGGGCTCTGCTGGGTGGGAACCGTTCCTGCTGGGTACGTGGATCCACCTCCCTCCCCAACCCTGTCCCGTACCCCCTACCCATGCGTCTGCCTCTGCATGCAAAATGAACCTCAATCCTTCTTAGGATCAGGAAAAGGGACATGACACGGATGCAGTCCATCATGTACCTCTTTAAAAGTGAGGGAAACCCTCCGAAGCTGCTCACATCTGTTAGTTAGAATCACATCCACAGCCGCATTTCTATCCCCAGCACTGGCTGGGGGTGGAGTTCCTATGGTTGGCTCGGACTAATCACGGGCCCCCCTGGATCTGGGGCTGGGCCAGGCCTCCTGAAAGCAGAGGCCTGCCAATACAAGCACCAAACTGGGCTTCTGTTCCCAAGCGAGAAAGGGGAAGATAGGCAACCAACTGTGGCTTCCACAAAGAATAGTTATAGTTGGAGAGAAAACAATAAAGGACCATGCTTACCCTCTAAATGCACTACTAACGTCAGCCTTCAGGCAGAGTAGGGAAGCAACCTTCTGGGAGTCCCTTACAACTGGGCCATCTCTCTCCATCCCCAAGAAAAAATTATGGGGAAAAAAACAATTGAGAAACATCAAAGAGCATGTGGGCGAACATTTCCAAAGCAGAGAGGGCAGTGGCTGGCTCCACCTAGCACACCCTTTTCCCAGAATCCCCTGGGTCTGGGCCTCCCATGGTGGCTGCTGGCCTGGGTAAGGATGTGGCTACACAGTGTCTCCCCAGATGTGCCTCTACCAACAACAGCAACCTTGACGCACTGCATCTTAACATCCAAGCCCATGGAGGGTCTTCCCTCCAGCCTTCCACCCATCCATTCACCTAGCCAGCTTTCCACCCATCCATCCATCCACCCATCCATCCACCCATCCATCCCATCCATCCCATCCATCCATCCACCCATCCACACATCCATCCACCCATCCACACATCCATCTACCCATCCATCCATCCACCCATCCATCCATCCATGTATCCAGTCACATATTCAGACACACTGAGTTCCTGCCCTGTGTACACTGAGTGAGGCTGCAGGGATTTAAGATAGCAAACACGATAGACAAGATCCCTGTTCTCAAGCCAGTGGCATTTCAATGGAAGGAGACAGACAATAAAGTGAAGCAAGCAACGAATAAGGTGATTTTGGCTGATGCTAAGTGCTCTGATGGAAACAAACAGAACCCAGTGGCAGAGAGCCTGTTGGGGGAGGGGAGCTCAGGGAGCGTGTCTGTGAGGCGAGGGTGTTTGGGATGAGACAGAGGGATGAGGATACCTGGGGGTAATGTTCAAAAGGCAATGGAGCAGGTGGGAAGGCTGTGAGGCAGGAATGGGCTTGAGGAACTTAAAAGAGGCCCAGGTGACTGGAGGTAAGGGGGGCGTGGGAATGGGATGGTTCCCCCAGGGCATCGCCAGTGCCCTGTGAAGCCTGTCACGGGCCACATTAGCTGTGCAGGACTTCCATCTCTGCAGCTAGTGTTCCAGTCTGGGGAATGGGGACACGGCTGGGGTGGGGGTGGGAACCAGGACCAGAAACCAAACTCGGTGCTGTTCACCATGATTAATTAAGCTGGAGCCAGAGCCCAAGGCCAGGGCTAAAAATACCTGCTTCCCTCTGAGATGCGGCAGCTGCCACCCAGCGACTTCTACCCATCGCCATTTGTCATCATTTGACACTGATAAGGAGTGTCCACGAGGCTGTGTGTCTGCAAGAATCGGATTCATCCACAGCAGACCAGCCAGCTGGTCCTCGGAAACCGTCCATGGCATGTTCCTAGCTGCACTCTTCTCCCATCCCTGAGCCCCGCCTTGGCCATCCCTGGATGTGCCGGCCCCCTGCTCACCGCCCGCCTGCCTGCCTGCCGGCTTGCCTCCCTTCCTGGAACCCGAGTGGACCCGCCTCCAGGGGTGGAAGCCAAAGCATCCTCGAGAGCAGGAGTGCGTCGTGGGATGCCATGTTTCACACCACCGCAACCCTGCAATTCGGAGCAGAGTCATCTATCAGAGTCCCTGCCAGCCCAGGGCGGCACTTTAATTAAAATATGTAAAACATCCTGGAGGGAGGGGATCTGAAGACACAGGAGCAGTCCTTGGACACAGGCAGTGCAGGCGGGCCCAGCCAGTGCAGCTGGCTCTCCTCCATCCCCATAGGGCCAGGACTGCACCAGGAGGGCCCTCGGAAGCAGCCTGGGCATGGTGACGTCTGCCTGGCACCATGCACCTGCTCCACCGGGCACAGAACTTAGCTGGGGCAGAACGTCTGCTGGAAAGATAGCCTCACAGAGTCCCCGGGCCAGCAGGGTGACCCCGACGGCGGGCCGGGAAGAGCCTGGCATCATCCCAGTTGGAATATTCTATCCCCGGTCTCAACACTAATTTTCTTAAACAATTCATCGTGAAGCGGGTACCCGGACATTTATATAAACTCTTCAGCAAAGCCATTTCCATTTGCCAGACTAATGAGCTCCCAAGTTTAATCTTCGTTCACACTGCTTTGTGTGTAGACAGGAAGCGTGATCTGAGCTGTCTAGGACAGGAGCGAGCAATCGTTTTTGCACAAAGGTCACATCGGAAAAAATCATAGGCCAAAATTTTTAATTCCAATCTTTTCTTAACATTGGAAAATGCAATTGTTTCAAACATCCTTTTCTCCCCCGCCATCATTGAAGGAATTTGTGATTCTTACTGAAATGTCGGAACCTGCACAAATATCATGGCTACAATCTGACTCTGGGCTTGGGCCTGTGACACATTTTCTGTGCAATGACGTAGACTGTGGGGAGTGCTGGAGGGTTTGGGGAGGCAGGTTGGACCCTGAGCCCAGTCAGAGACCAGGGACCAAAGACAGCCCCATGAGGAGCTCCTGTTCTGGAGAAGCAAGGGGCAGGGGCACAGTTTGGAGCGAGTCTCTGGGGAGAATAGACAGAGCTGCTGGAGGGGTGATGGTCTTCCCACTCACAACCCTCCCCAGGGGAGCGGGGCAGGGAGGGCCCCCCCCGACCCGGCTCTAAAATAAGCTTGGGCTGAGATGAGCTGCCCTCCCTGCAGCACCCACCCCCCAACACACTCTGTCTCACCGGGACAACGTCCTCATGCAGAGCCAGAGCCACTGCCTGCCTGTCGGGGTGTCAAGCTGAATTATGTGAGCTTAAAAACCAAATCTCCTCCTTCCTGGGTTACTTAACTGTCTGCCTGGCGAGGCCGGGGGATTACTGGTGACAGACACCAGGGCCTGCCTGGCTGCTCCAGACAGAGAAGCTTTGATCACCTGGAAAACTCCAGACACCAGGACTCCTAATGATGAGTAATGAGCTCAAGCCATCGGAAAGTTACCCGGGGCTGTGCAGTGGGGACACACGCCGCTCCCACGGAGGCCTGGGAAGCTGGGCCTGGGGAGACAAGGTGCAGTCATCTCAGGTCCTGGGGAAGAGCTTGACCCCACTCCCACCCCCACCCAGGGTCCTGCCTGCTCACTGACGAGGCAGGAGGTTTCCAGGCTCCAGGCACTTGGCTGTTACAAGAGATGGCTTGGGGTTGAGGGGCTAGAGTTTATCTTTTATTCAAGAGTGCAGCCTCCTCATTCATTCATTCATTCACTCATGTCTTCAATGCTCACTTATCAAATGACTAAGATGAGCTAGGCATGGTGCTGGAAGCTCAGAATAGAAGATGGCTAAGATGGGGTTTCTGTCCTAAGAGAACTTGGGATCTACTGTGGAGACAGCCCAGCAAGTCCAGCATCACAGGCTCTGTGATCAGGGGCCGACAGAGGTGGCCGAGGGCTCAAGACCACCCAGAGCAGGGGCTCTAAGTTAGACAGTCCCTTCTCATGATGGGGACAGGCAGCAGGCCGGGGATGGAATTCAAAGATTCCAGGCCCCTCTAGGTTTGAGGTTCAGTTTAATCCTTGAGAGTTCCCCGTCTCAAGTCACACCCACGTCAGGAATTTCCTCCTGCTCTGAGGTTAGCTGGGACTACGTCAACCTTGCGTCCCCTGATTTGGCTTCATGGAAACTTAAGCCCAGTGATCCTGAAACTGTGGCATGCATTATAATCACCTTGGAAGGTTAAAAGTCATTTTTAAGGCTTGGATTTCACCCTCAAGAGACTCTAATTCAGAAGGTCTTGAGAGTCTAGAGTTAGGTGACCAACCCTCCTGGTTTTCCCCAAACCAAGGGGATTCCTGGGACATGAGACTTTCAGTTTTAAAACCAGGACGGTCCAGGAAAACCCAGGACAAGTCACCCTAGCTGAGGCAGACACGGTTTGTCTCTGCCTAATAGCACTCCTTTCTTCCTTGGGTCACAGAGCCCTATTTTGATCAGGCAGTAACATGCTCAGGGAAGGTGAGCCTCACCCAGCCCCAGGTGGGGAACCCGGATGCGTTCAGTAATTCCATTCCCCGCTGCTATCTCTTTATTTAAGGTGGGCCTGTGACCCACTCCCACCAATGAGTTGTAAAAAGAAGACTTATGAAAAGGTATTATATCTGACGTAAAAGAGTGAGACAAACAGAGAGAAAGATGTCTGCCCCTTCTTCTGCCTTGGACATAGTTGCATGAGAACACCATGGTTGGAACTGTGGCAGCCATTCTGCAATCACGAGGCAACAAAACTAAGGATTAAAATTCAGCTGTGCTGAGGATGAACAATTAGATAAAAAGAGCCTCCATGTTTCATAACATCATGGAGTCACTATACCAAACCCCAGATTACCTACCTCCAGTCTGAGTGATATGTGGTTAAACGTCTTTCTTGCTCAAACAACTGTCATCTGGCATTCTGTTAATTGGGGCGAAAGACATCATGACTGTTAGAAAGGGCCTAGAAATTGGTATTTTTAAGAAGATTCCCAAATCATTCTGATGCTCCCACTCACCAGCCATCGCATTGCGCGGCAGCCGGCCTGGGAGAAGCGGGCAGGGGAGGCGCAGGCAGCTCCATCTTCTCCTCGCTCCCCAGGGAAGCTCTCCTTCGGCTGGCCTTTTATGGTCCAGGTCATCCCCTCCTCTCCACACAGGGAATTACTCAGACCCGGTGAGAACTCGACAGGCCAAAACTGGACAATAGACTTTGTGTTGCGAGGGGGATCCTTCTCAGTTAGCTAAAAAAGAAATGACAAAATCCCTGATTACACTTCCTCTCTGGGAGACTTTTTCAGCATTGCCCGTATGCTTCTGAATTTTATTATTTTTCTCAACTGAGTACACTGTTAAATAATTATCCGCTAAGCATCACATTACTAATAATTTACTAAAAATAAAAAATAATAACAATAATTCCTACCATTAATGTAGTGCTTTCCACATCCCAGGCCCAGGGACTTCGCATGCAGCTTTTAGGCTGAAGAGCCACTGGCCTCGTGATGTCTACCAAGGTTGGATTAGGTGTATGAGTCCTCTAGCAGGGGCTTCCCTTGTCCACACATGCAGGCAGGCACACTTCCATCTCACAGGGGGTCGTTGGCCTGACACTCCTCATTTGATCTCGTGGTTAACACTTTTCTTGGCTATAATCAGTTGGGCATTATTACAACTGAGGCAGACACCCCATGGTCCTTCCCAGTAGGACAACGATATGGGGGTGCTACTAAGGACATGAGAGGTGGGGAAGCAGCGAAGCCAGGAAAGGCCAATAATCAGAAAGAAACATTTCAGGCTGTCTTACAGCCATCCTATTAAAGGAAACAATTTGGAAAGTGAGCCAGGAGAACTGAGCAAAGACGACCCAACAACCGCAAGTTGGAGGTTGTGCTTGCAGCCAAGCCACTGAAGCCAAGCCAGCTGTCTCCTCCACGCCCCAAATGTCCACTGAGAGCCAGGTAGATGCCCACCTCACGCAGCGCCTCCTTTCCTTCTGGTTCCAGTCCTGGGGCATCCCAGCTGCTCCCTGCCAGCCACAGAAACACTTTCTTGCTGTAAGCCCGGTAGCCCAAGCCACTCTATGCCCAGGGATACAGTAGAAAGCCCCAGGAGGCTTCCAGGCCGGGCTTTTCCGGCCTCCTTGGTTTGATTCATAGCACTCGGGTTGGGGAAAGGTCCAAATGATCTTATGGGTTGGGGATGACAGGTCAGCAGAGGTTGGCCCAGGCTTCAGAGGGAAGTGCTTCTGAGACACAGCGTTCTGGGGGCAATTGAAAGGTTCATCTCCGGGAGAGGTGCTAATGGGAAACCCTGCCAGGCCAGTGCGCTGGCCAAAGCCCAGGAGCGGGCGGCGAGGGTGTCTGGGCCTCCCCCCAACCCCACACGCCTCCTCAGAAAACAAGGCCCTCAGGAATCAATCACCTTCTGCAGGACGCACCATCCTGTCTGAGCAGCTCCCTCTGCTCCCTCTGTTCTTGCCGGGGGAGGTCAGAGTTCACATCAAATGTCATTAATCATCTTCCTGGGGGCTGGGGGCTCATCGGACAGTCCTATTAATCAGAGGACTATCACACGCACAGCCTGGCTGGGTCGCCATTGTGCTGTTCCTCACCTATCATAGAAAGATTAGATTATCAGTGACAACTGAGACACCCTTTGAGTCACAGGGAAGCCAGAGAATAGGGTTGCTTCTATTTTTTTATTTATCCTCCTGATTTGAGGATGAGCTGTTTCTTGTCTTGTCACACGGCATCCTTTTCTTCAGAGAATCAGCTTTAAGAATCCAATTTGTCAAACCGGACAATCATTGGAAAATCCATAAAAAAAAAAAAACCCCAAACCTCAGCGACTTTATCAGAAAAGGTAAACTAAAGCAGAAGGTTTTAAATGGAGCCTGAAAGGATTAGAAAATAAGTTGCGTTTGACAACAATTAATCTCTGAAAAGCAGGGGCTTTGTAAAAAGGAACAGCCAGAGATGTGTCCAAAAGGGCTTCTGGCGATCCGAGCTGGAGTCAGTCCATGACACAGGCCTCCATCCCTCTCCCAGAGCAGGGCCCAGTTGAGACCTGGTGCTGAAACAGAAGGTCTTGCAAGCTTTCTCCTAACTTCCCACCTACCCACAGCAACCGCAGCAACAGCACAACACGCAACAACACAGCACACAGCTCCCCATCCTCCCAGCTCTGGGACAGTCTCGGTCACTCACCGTTACTAAGCCCCCATGTAGTGGGTCCCTGTAAGGGGTCATAAGGGAAGGGGGCGCTTCCCAGCCCTTTTGAAATGTAGAGACCAGGTGAGCACGTGAAACACCTAAATCAAGTTAGAGGACAGGGTCTTGGTGGTGTGGAGCCCACAGGCTACAAACCTACACAGCTTGAGGGGCCACGAAGAAATGCGAACCAGGGAAGCAGCTGAGTGCACGCCCGTGCAGAGGGACCACGGGCCTGCCCAAAGGGTAGCGAGGCCCCATCCCTTCTCGTTCTTGCCCCTAGGGAAGGGGAGCTCAAATACGTTAGAGCCTCCCGTATTTCATGAGATTCTGGAGACCTAGGTTTTTATGGGAACAGTTCCTATTTTAAGTGTTGGCAATTCATTCATATAAAAAGAAAACCAGGGCTCCTAATTAACAAAACTTATCACTGTGTCCAATTTGGCCCCCAGGCCTGGGGTTTGTGACACTGATGTAATCCAGCTTCCTTAGTGCAAATAAGCACCAAAAGGCCCAGAGAGGCTGGTAACTGCGGGGGTCACTTAGCTGGTTAGAGGTGGAGCCAGTTGCAGGGCCTGGTTCTTCAGACTTCCAGCCCAGTGCTCTCTGTTCCAGATCAGAGTACAGTCACGTCGCATAAGGACACGTCAGTCAACGACGGACCACATATATTACGGTGGTCCCGTAGGATTAGTACCATATAGCCTGGGTGTGTAGCAGGCTATACCATGTAGGTTTGGGTACATACCTTCTATGAGGTTCGCACAATGATGAAATCACCTAATGACGCATTTCTCAGAACATATCCTGTTGTCAAGTGACGCATTACTGTGTATGAACACGTGTGACCAATTAGCAGATACATTCATTCAAGGGCAATAAAGTGATTAGAATTAAGAGGAGAATCTAGAACCCACAACTTCACCTTGAAATCAGAGAGGGGACTGAATTAGACAAGTCCCAAGTGACTATGGTTGTACTTTTGATACTGTATTCATTTAATTTTTCTACCTGACAAACTCATTCTGAAGGATTCTCTGTGTGGGTGCTGTAGAGATCTGGGGCGGGGGGCCAGGAGGACCTGTGCGGTCTGAGCGGGTGTGTTACCCACTAGACCACAGCACAAAACTGGGCCTCGGGAGCCAAGCTACTCAGTTCAAATTCAAAACATTGACTGTGTGGCCTCGGGCAAGTTACTCAACTTCTCTGGGCCTCAGTTTCCTCATTTTAAAAATGGGAAATGATAATAATATCTACTTCAAGAGATTGTTGTGAGGACTAAAAGTGGCGTGGCACAGAGCCTTCCACATGGCAAGTAGTCAATAAATTATTGTGGTTGTTATCATGTGTAATCATATTTTATTTTCATCCTCAGTGGTGTCTGGCAGTGAGACACAACATTGTAGGACGATGAGTCTGGAAGGAACCTTAGAAACCGTTCTAGTGCGACTGTCTAATCTTAGAGAGAAAAACTTGAGGTCCTGAGAGGAAAAAGCGTTTATTTTCTGCAGCAGGCACATGTGAAAATCTGTGCACTCCTACAGACGCGATCCACTTCTGACCACTTCCGTAGGCCCGTGCCAACCATTTTGTTTTTCTACTGTGACCTCATTGGAAATAAGAACAGTCTCTGTTATGCATGGATTTAAAAGCAAAGCCATCCCAGGCTTCAAGCTCCCAGATGCTTCATCCACGTCAGCATCGTCACCACCGTATCTCGTCTCCACTCCTATGCTCATTCAAGAAAGATTTGTGAGGCGACTCGGGGCCATATTTGTCCACCGCGAGTTTGCAAGCAGCTTCATTTTTAAAAAGGATGGTTCCCCGAGGCCGTGTGTGATCGTCAGTGAGATGCTGGGCCTCAGGGTCAGTTTGGTGTTTGGGGAAAGACGCTGTCGCGTTGTGGTCAAGCCAGCGGATCGTTTGTGAAAATCAAACACGTGAAGGCGTTAACTGCCGACAAAATGTGACAGGTGCCATGTCCACCTTTATGAGGTGATTAATTAAAGGCTGCTGCAGGTACTGGTTGGCGTGGAAGGCCCGGACTTGGTACAAGATAGCTCTGGGGACAGATTTTGTCTCCTCGCTTGCCTCTAAAGCCATGGGCTCGTTTCGTAAACTCTTGGAGTCTCCAGCTATTCGAGTGTGAAACGTGGGAAATACATGTCCTTCATAGGACTTTGCGAGAATTAAAGAGAAAACGTATGAGATCAGGAGCTGTGAGCTCCCTTCCCGTCTCTCTGCCTTCCCTTGGGAAATGGAGCCTCTGCTTACGGGAAGGAGGGCCGGGTGTGACCCGGGGATGGGCAATCCCCGAGTGACTGGTGTAGAGACTCTGGTTAAGGGCTGGGGTGAGTCAGCCCAGAGCCACATTCAGGTTAATGTCAGAGGAGAGGCGAGAACAATGAACACATTCATGCTTTTGCTTCTATTTAGGCTTCTGATCTAAAGACCGATTGTTGACTTGTTCAAATAAGAGTTTATATCCTCCTCCTTGGAGCTGATATGGGATCTGAAGGATCCAGAGACCTAGCTGAGTTTCGGTTTAGGCAGGCTATTTTCGGTTTATTGACCTTCCTGCAACCTCCCGCCATTAAGAGCAATCTGCAGAGCGGAGGGAGTGTGAGGTGCCTCCCTAAGCGGCCAGCGTGGGGCGCGGCGCTGGCCCTGAGAGTACATTCCAGATGGCACAGACCCTGCAGCCCCTCGGGACCTCTGGCCCCTTCTTCCCGCTCTGGGAAAGAGTTCCCACAAGTGACCGTCTGCCTCAGGAGCACAAAGACAAACGATACCATCACCAAGTAGGAGTCAAGGGAGGATGGGCCTGGAGTCCGGAGCCTGAACCAGAGATCAATCGTGGCAGTCAGTCCTAGCTGAGCGTTGACTATGGGCCAAGCACAAGGACTCAAGCTTCACGCCAGCATCTCATTCAGTCTTCCCGTCAGTCCCATGAGGTATTAACGATTATTTTCATAGCTGACAACACTGAGAAGTTGGACCTGTTGCCCAAGGCCACGTGGCTCCCACGGGGCAGAGCCCACATGTGAAAGTGTGGTGCCCAACTCTTACCTACTGGCCACACGGCTGCCCCAAACACATCCAATGCCTTCGATGCTCTGAAAGGAGCATCCGCCTGGGTTCTAACCCTGTGATACCAACACACGCATCCTAAAGAGCAAATGGAGTTTCTGGTGCCCCGCCTCACCTGGGGGAGGGGCAGTGGTCTCTCATCTCACCGCCCCCACAACCACCCCCCTCCCCCTCCCCGGGGCCCCCCACGCAGATCTGCCCCCTGCTGGGCTGTTGAAGCCAAGGAGAGATGAGTTTATGCACCAACTGCTCCTGTGCTGTGTCCTTGGCCACCACATCCTTACAAAGCCTCTTGCCTAAAGTGCTATTTAGGTTTGGGGCCAAGAAGAAAGGAAAAGAGGAATAGCTGAGGCCTAAAATAAGTATATTAGCAACCAGGAGAGAAACTCTGGCTCATAGAAGCAAATGAAGAATCTGTAAGCTTTCAGCCTCCTGAATTTGTGGCGCTTTCCCCTGCGTGCTTAATACGAGCTGACAGCCCGCATTGTTCTGCCAAGACAAGGTAGCCGAATCCCGGTGATAGGGTGAGGGGAGCAGAGGGACAAAAGCACCAGAGCTGTGGAGGGGGTGGAGGCAGGGGGGGAAATAAAGAGAGAGGGCCAGTGGGGGGTGACTCTTAATCGGGGGCCTGGCAGGAGACCCTGGGAACAGCAGCCCACTGACAGTGGAGACCAGGAGCTCCAGATGGCTTTTTGTCTCGATGCAATAAAAAATGTAATCTGACAGGCCCTGGGATGGGACTCGGGGAACAAAAGTCTGCAGGGCGGGGGAGCAAGAGTGGGAGTGGGCTGGGTTAAAGGTATCGGAGTCTGAGGAAGACAAAAAGAAGCGACTGTCTCTTCAAGCAATTACGGGCTTTGCAAATGACATTTAATTCCAGAGGTGTGCGAGAGGGACAAAGCCAGTTGTTTTCTGGTCTTGGCAAGGGGAGAGGAATGGGAAAGGCACTGGACATTTGACCTCTGAAGAGAGGTCACTCTCTTTGCCCAATAACCGCGGATGTGGGCTCCACACACCCGCCCCCAGCCCCCGTCATTAGGGGATGATGGAAAGATGCAGGGCTTCCTGGGACAATTTAATTGCTCATAGATGGAGAAGTGATGAGCTCCGCCATCCTGTGCAGACGTCCTCTAGGAGCCCAGCTGCTGTATGAATGCGGCTTCTCAGAGGGGGACACACCCCCACCTGCTTCACCGGGAACACACAGACGCCCAGGGAGGCAGTGGCGCCTCTGAGGCCTCTGATGGGCCTGTCGCTTTTTATTAAGTAATCTCTGCCTTCCAAATCACTGCATGTTTTCCTCCCAAAGGTCTTGGTTGCTGTGTGGGCCCAGCACACAGCAGGCCCCGATAAATATTAAACAGTGGATGCTGGTGATGTCTCCAGATTTCATTGTAGGGGACAACTTGGCCCCAGGGGATGGACCCCACTCTAGGACTACGGCGTGGTCACCATGGCTAGACAACAGGATATTTAAGGGGTGAAGTTTTAAGGGTTCTAAGACAGGAAAATGGGGCAGGAGAGTTAGTGGCTATTAAAAAGAGCCTATTATAGAGACGAAAATGACAAAGATGGAAGCTGCACAGTGCTGGTGAAGATGTGGAGAAACCGGCACTGCCACATGATGGGAGGGAGGCTTTTTCAAAAACAGTGTGTCAACGTTGATCAAAATGTTAACATCCACACTCTGACCCAGCGATCCCACGACCCTACCCCAGGACAAGACAACAGATGTACACGAGGTGGGAGGCACAGGGTGTTCATGGCAACAGCGCTCATTACAAAATAGAAAGAACCCTAAATAGTGATCATCAGGGAAATCGATGGTACATCCATACAGGGGAATACTGTGCCGTTATTAAAAAATAGCGAAGGGAGTGTACATCTACTGATATGGAAAGACCTTTAAGACATAGTGTTGGGGCGAGCCAGGTGGCGCAGTGGTTCGCCGGTTTGGATCCTGGGTGCAGACATGGCACTGCTTGGCACACCATGCTGGGGCAGATGTCCTACATATAAAGTAGAGGAGGATGGGCACAGATGTTAGCTCAAGGCCAGTCTTCCTCAGCAAAAAGAGGAGGATTGGCAGCAGATGTTAGCTCAGGGCTAATCTTCCTCAAAAAAAAAAAAAAAAAAAGACATAGTGTTAAGAGGAAAAAAATACTGGTCAGAAAACAATACATACAGCATGATAGCATGTAGGTTAAAAAAAACCCAAACCTTAAATATCTAAATATGGGTGCGTGAGCAGATACATGTCCATAAGTGCACAGACGGTGGTTCCCTCTGGAGGCTTTAAGCAAAAGGTATGGTGGGGGAGGGTTGTGAACGAGCTCTAACATTTACTTTTTCTAAAGCAAATATCTGTGCATTACTCACATAATTTAAAAATTAAAATATACATTTGACAAACATCCATGTTGTTTAAGCATGTTTTAGAGTCTGTTCAGGACTTGAGTCCCAGCAATGCCCCTCTCTGGGTTTATGACTCCATTTCCCTGAGCTTCAGTTTCCTCCCCTGTGAACTAGGGGTGCAAATAGTACCTACCCCTCGGGGTTGTTGAAAGATTTAGATGAGATATGCACAGAAGAGCTCAGTCCTCAGTAAACAGTAGTGGTCAGTACCATTCCAACCAAGTGTCTTTCAGGAGTGCTGAAGGGCAGGAGAGCAACAGACGAGCCCAAATTACCCCGTGAACAAAAGTCTCGAAATCTCTGAGGTGCTGGGGACATCTGTCAGCTGAGACAACCAAGGACTCACTGACTTCCTCTTTGTCTCACGGCTGAATAGATCTGGGTGGCTTCTCCCTCGCTCCTTGTCTTCTGAGTTCAGGTGACGCAGCAGGAGTTGGAATGCTGGGCCCCAAGCCAGTGTTAGATGACGGGTGTCCCCACCCTTCAGCAAGGATGAAGTAGGTGACGGCCAGGATTCCTCTCTGCAGGGGACCCTACCTGGGCAAGGGCTTTTTAGGGCAACATAGGTCCTTGGTCATCAGGGGTTTCACTCTCATTTGGCGTGACTTCCTGTCCCCAGAAGAATATGTTGGAAAAGCCACCACCAGAGCTATCAACAGAGCAGACAGAGGGGTGGACTCGCATGGTTTGTGCTTATTAAATATATGTTGAAGGTTTGCATGAAAATTAGAAAGAGGGAGGGAAAAAACTCAGATTAACGCCTAAGAAAGCGAGGTGTGTCCTTGGCTCTCCTCACAGCACGGGCCCTCAGAGGGCACTGGGAGAGATGTGCACCATGGTACCTTGGATTTCTATCTTATTCTGATGAAATGGCCCAGAAAAGGCAACAGCTCTTCTAGAGATGCACAGCAAGTGAGCGGTCCAGGCAGAATAGGATTCTGGGTCTCTAGACCAGTGCTGTCCAACAGAAGTACAATGATTACCTGAGACGTAATTTAAAATCATTTAGCAGCAATATTAAAAAGGAAAAAGAGACAAGTGAAATTAATTTTAATAATGTATTTTGTTTAGCCCAATATATCTAAAATACTATTTCAGCATATAATTTATATATGGTGACTATAGTTAACAAAACTGTATTGTATATTCAAAAGTTGCTAAGAGAGTAGATCTGAAAAGGCCTCATCATGAGAAAAAAAGTTTGTAACCATGCGTGGTGATGGATGTTAACTAAACTTATTCCAGTAATCATTTCGTAGTATATACACATATCAAATCATTATGTTGTACACCTAAAACTAATACAACGTTATGTGTCAATTATATCTCAATTAAAAAATTTTAAAAACGATTGAGATAGTTTACATTCTTCTTTTTCATACTAAGCCTTCAAAAATCGGCTGCGTGCTTTACCTTACAGCACATCTCAACTAGGCCTAGGCACATTTTAAGTGCTCGATAGCTAATGGCTAGTGGCCACTATATTGGTCAGCGCAGCTCCAAGCTCATGGCCAGTTCAGTTTCCTTCAAGTGTCTGGCTGCAATCCCGGGGCGTGCATGTGTAGGAGTTGGGGTGGGTGTGTGTGGACCAAGGAGCTCAGAAAAAAATCCGTGATTTGGTGGGTGGAAGGCGCATTTGTGAAAGGGCAGCCAGCAGCAGCGGGCCAGGCCAGGCCCTGGGAGGGGCCACAGCTTTAGAAACCAATGTGAATGAGCCGCAAAGGGCTGCAGCCACACCACGGGACAGAGAGAACCCAGGGAAGAAGCAGAGAAACAACCCAGGGGGTTTCAGGCTGCTCGAGCCCTAGGAAGGCCTGGCCAGCTGGCTGGGCAAGAGCAGCTCTCAAACACCAGCAATGGGCCTCTTCCTTAACTCAGAGGACCCAGCTCTGTGGGTCCCATGAGCCTTGCCAGGAAGGACACCGCTGCGCTTGCTGCTTCTCCTGTGTCTAGGCCACCACCTACAGCATGAGCCTTTATTTTTCTTCCAGAGCCAAAGTGAACAATACGAGCTCGACACAGCGATGCAAGGTGACATGGCATTAGGAGATGCCACCTTATCATGGTCTGGGGTCAGGGAGCCTGGGTACAAATCCACTTACTAGCTCGTGACTTGGTGAAAGTCACTTCTGAGCCTCCATTTCCCAAGCTGCAAATTGGGGAGGCTAATTGTGCCAACCCCATTGCCGACCTCATAGGGCAGTTGGGAGCATAGCTGGAAACGGTGCCTGTCCAGCCCTTCACCACAGGCCTGGCCCACAGGACGTCCTCCCCAAATGGCTGCTAGCTGCCGGCAATCGGCAATTGCCCGCATCCTCTCCCTTGACCTTGGATTTGCAGGCTTTGCAGTCTTCTGGCTGAGAAATAGGAAGACAGGAGGCCCGGGGACTTGTCTGAGGTCCCACAGCTACACCCTGGCTTCCTGACTCCCACCCAGCGCTCTTTCCACGACTAGTTAGAGGACATTTCTGTCTAGTGAGTAAGGTAGGATTCTTTTTGTTTTCTCTTTAGTTTTTTACTTTTGGTTATTGTTGTTTGTTTTGGCTTCTAATGAAGAGGCAGGGCAGAGCTTTAAGAAGCTGACCTCTCCCTATCACTTCTGTTGGTCAAGGTCATCCTCTGAGGGACCCAGACTTCAGAGGGAAGCCTGAAGGGGCTCAGGGTGCTGGCTGAGCAGCTCAAAAGCCAAGACTGTATGAAGAGTACAGGGTGGGGAGGGTCAGGTGTGTGGAGAGTGAGTTCTCACCTGACGGAATGGGGACAGAGGAGCTGTGATAGGAATGTTTTCGGGACGCCGCACTGGGCTGAGCTGAGCCGCCCCGGGTCCAGAAGGCCTTGGGGACCGCTGCTTGTTCAGAGGACTCTGCATGAGAGTCCAGAAGCCTCACCTCTTCGTCCATCCTACCCAGATGAGGGCAGGGTACTTATTTCCAGGGGCAAGGCGCAGGAGGCCATAGAGAGTGAGGCCACTACAACAGACTCTTGTAGGGCTGGGACAAGTGTTATCTTACCTCTTAATCTGTGTCCTGGAAGCAACCTTGGAGGTCACCTTGTCCAAACATGTTGTTTTGCAGGAGGCAAAACCAAGGCAGAAGGAAGCTAAGAAATAGGCTCAAAGGCACACAGGGAGTGGCTGAGCCAGGTTTTTCATGCAACTGATTAAAGCAGGCGGTGGGTGGAGGTGAAGGAAGAAAGAGACTCTGCACAAGGGGAAGGGAGGAAGGGACTGGAAGAGAATGCTTCTGCAGGGAAAGGGCTGCGGCCGGCTCATGCCATCTGCAGAAAGTGGCCCGAGCCCTTGTCTGTCTCATTCAGAAAAGCGGAATTGTCCTCAAGATGAATGACCAAGTAGAGAGGATTGTGGAGCTGATCTGACACAGGCGAGACCCCCCCGGGAGGCCAGCTCACATGGGGCAGACTCCAAAGGTCCATCTTCAATAAACAACAATCTGATGATTGCTAATTATATAGCAGTGAACTATGGGGAAAGGACAGTGCAAAGTGTTAACACAACTCCCCTCCCTGGCTGGAGGACTTACAGCCCCAAGTCAGCTGGGGAGGAGGCACTAAGACGAAATAAGATTGCAGTGGGTGGGACTCAGATTGGAAGAGGGGAGGACAGTCTCAGATGTCACACTGAGAAGCCCAGGGGACCCAAAGAATCTGCAATCTGTTTCTCCAGGGCTTGAGGGACGGGGCAGGCAAGAGTCTTTGGAGAAAGTTTGACCTTGAGATAGATCTGATGGCCGCTTAGGGTTTCTCTAACCTGAAGAGTGTTTGTTGAATGGCTGAATGATGCAGTTACTGGAAGACTATCAGTGAGCTATTCTTCTCACCCAAGCATCACAGAACCAAGGCCATCGCATGCCACAAGGCTAGCAGGTCCTTTCCAGCTTGGAGCTTGCCTGGGCACAGGAGGCAGGGAAGTGAGGTGGGGAGTGGCATTCTGCACCCGCTTCCAAGCTCTGACATCCTTCTCTCCACCTGAGGGGTGAGGGGGTAATGGTTTTGAGCAACCCTCACAGCCGTACAGTGAGAGGAGTAATTAACATGGCTAACATGCTCAGAGATCCCTAAATGAGGGCGTTAGCCAGGGGCCAACAATATTAGAGTGATGATGGCTATTAGGATTACGCTATTGTTATTATGTTTGCTCTCTCAACCCTTAAATCACACTCCATCTAGCGATCGCTTGCATTTTATGTAATTATAGCTTATATAGGTAACAAATGGATATTTCTGCCAGCCTGGGAGAGAGCCTTCTGCATATATTAATTTGCTTGATTAGTTCTGTATTTGGTCTGCTTTGTTCCCCCAGATTCCCCTTTCCTGCCCAGCTTCCACGGAAAATTAATGAGTTTTAACACCTTGCAAAAGTGGGTTGCGCCATGGGAGTACCTCGAGTGTACTCTGGCCTCTAAATCCACACATTCAGAGGCTTCCTAAAGGTTATGCAAAGGTTAACAAACAATTAATATGTTGAATCAGTGTGCTAAATCTGTTTACCCAGTTTTTGCAATCTAAAGGCCATTAGCCATCAGCTTCAACATTTTAGATTGATCTCTCTTTTTCCCAACCCACCCCCACTCTGTCCCCTGGATAATTTGGGTAAAAAAGAGGAAGAAAAAAATCTGAATTAAGAGCACTAAATACCTCTGGAAAGTTGGGGTTTTGTTGCTACCTAAGGCTCAAAGCTTTGGGAGTCCTGATAGACTTGATCCAGTGGGTTGAAAATTTTGAGAAGACAGTGCAAAATGGGAGGCATTTCTGCCTTTCTAATGACCAGCAAAATGTAGCTAGTCTTAAGAGTGGATGCCATATTGAGTTCTCATGCTGGTTTTCTCTCTTGTGTACAGGGGGAAGGAATGGAGAAGAGGTGTGGGTAACTCCCACCTTTGGGGACTAACAGGAAAGAGGCCTTCTGCCACTCTGTCCTCCAAGGAGAAAACACCGCAGAGTACTTGGGGCCCAGAATGCTCCTTTCCTTAGGAGGCAGGAGGAAGAGATTAAGGAATAGCCAAATGTAATCCAGCTGCTCCCCCCAGGGGCCTTCTAATTCCACAAAGAATCTCATCATTCCCCACGTTTTATGATGCTGTTGATGAGGATAATGATAATGATAATGATAGTCATGACAACAGTGACGACAATGGCCTTGATGAGATGGGCAAGATTTATCCTTAGAGTCTAGGGTCCACGAGAAAAGCAACCCACTGTCCATCCCATTTGGCCCCTTTAAAAGAAGCTGTCCTGCCCACACCACCCACCTCTAGCCCGGGCTCAACAGAAACAGCCTCCCATGTTGACCTGGACCCTCTCTCCTTTACCTGTTTCCTGTTTCTCTTGCTTGCCAATGACCTTGTCTCGAGACCTAAGACCCCCTTTCTGGATGACCCTTCCTGCACACAGACTGCCAGCTTTGGCCCTTGGGGTGCCTTCTTAGACAAGATTTGACATTTGCTCTTGGACTCTGGTCTCTGGGGAGCTGGTGTCTCCAAAGGACCCAAAAGAGAAACACACCCAGAGGACACCAGATGACAACTGTCCCAGTCAGCCAAGACTGAGCTGGCCCTTCACCCTCTCCCCATCCTTCTCCCACACTGGCTGAGGCCCAGGCTGCCTATCAGTGGGGAAGGAGAAAAACGGAGGAGGAGCTGACCCTGCACCCACAGGCCAAGCTTATGGAGGGGAGAAGTCACACTTGCATGAGAGTTTGAGATGAGACTGGACTGACATTTTATTACCTAAAGAAATGAGACTCTTCATTAATACCTGGGAGCAACCAAAAAGCAAGAAAAAGGGAAGTGAACTCCCAGGACCAGTGTGCGGGGCCATGGGGAGGAGAAGAAAGCTGCTTTCTGCCTGCGCCCTACCAAGCCGGGCTCATCCAGTCATCTGGTTACCCCACAGTTTCCACTTCTATATTGAACTCGTGGGACTTACAGAGAGAGTGAAAATAAACTCTATGTTTTAAAAAGAAAGAAAAGAGCTTTGTCCTCTAAATTTCAGTGTTAAGATTGATGAGAAAGCATCCTAACGGGAGCCTGGACTGACCAGGTGAGGAAGGAGATGAGGCGTACTCTTGGGACTTGGGAAGTAGGCTTCTTCAAGGTTTTATGTCTAAATAAAACTACAGATTTCAGCAAAAACAAGTGATGTGGCAAGCTCTGAGTATACAGCAGCCACCGTGAGCTGTGGGACCCAGGTGCATAGTCGGGGTAGCCGGCATTTTTAGAATATTAAAGTATTCTTGTAGCATAAACACATTCTTTCTTGAAAATTCCTGAGAAATACCCACTCAGCCTCCCCCCAGCTTACGTAGGAGAGAGTCGAGGAGAGAACTGTTTGCAGCCAGGATGAGTTCTTCGTGGAGACCCCAAGAGAGCCAGGTCCTCTGACGGCAAGTCAAGGTCTCTGAGGCCATGTTTCACTTAAAAGAAAGAATATAGTTTCATTGTTTAAAGAAATGCCAAGCTGATGACATGAAGGAAAAAGTGGATAAGCTATATCATGCCCTCTGAATCATGTGAGTGTTTTATGCATTGATTTTATCCTTAAAAATAGAGGGGGGCATTAGGTTATGTTTGGGGTGGGCTGAAACTGTCGGCTCTGGCTTGCCCAGCGGCCAGCTCCTGATGAAGTGTGCATGTTGACTGCAGGGGTGGCAGCAGTGGGGAAATATGCTGTGCAAACCGATCCACTGGCTCTGCAGAGGTGGCCAATGGCGCACGATCAGCACACACGTGACCCATCGACAGGCCCATCTATGCAGCAACAGCCCTGGGGAAGAGCAGGCTGGTTCCGAGCCAACTGGGGCCCAGTGATGGAACCCAGGCACCCCCACTCCTGCCTGTGAGGGACATCTCCCTTGCTGCTGACTGCAAGTAGTGGTCTGTGCTCCGTGGACGGTTACTCCTTTCCTGAGCCTGGCAGCCCCGTTTAGGAGGTACATTCCCCCTGTATGATGTTTCCTTTTCATAATAAGTGTGAAAGAGCATTTCAGCCTCTTGCAGCCCACGTTGGTGCAAGGATGGGGGTGGATGGGGGCCATCACTTACAAGGAGGTGGGGAAAGATGCCACCACACTCTTGCTCAGAGTGCTTCTGCCGTCAGCCCCTTCTCGTGCTAAGAGAGGAATAGACTCAGCTCGTCCACTGTATCACACCGGCCAGAAAGTAGTCCAGGCCCCACACTCATGGTGCAGCTCTCAGCAGAGACTCCGTCCACCTGCACCCCAACCCCTCCTGAGGGGTGCCACATCGAAGCCTGAGCCTCAGGGCACGTGGGTGTGCCTTCTCTATGCTCCCTTTTCCTTTCCTGGGGCTGGAGCCATGGCAGCCCAGCCTCAACCCTGTAAGACAAAACCAAGGCCTAGTGGCAGGAACTCGGGTCCCTCTGACTCACCTCAAACTGTGACGAGTAAACACCTATCTCATGTAAGCTGCTCAATTACGACTGGGTCTCTTGGTTACAGCAGCCAAGCATTGCTTCCAAGCAATACACCCCTCATGCCTACCAACCAAGACGCTGCAGCTCTCGCCTCCCTCACAGATCCTGAGAGGAAGGGCAGGACAAAGGCCTCTTGGAGGCAGAAACCACAACACAAGGAAGCGTTCTCTCTGAGACATAACCTAAGCGAGACCAGAGGCGAGGAATCAAACCCAAAAGCCCTCTTATTTCTCCATCTCTCTTAATTATAATCTCATTTGTAAGCTAAACCTTGTCATTGCATCTCCCTCAATGGCTACGTTCTATTCTGGGACTTTCTCCACCCTATTATCTTTTGCAATATTCAGGAGCTCAGGCGATGAAGGGGTGAGGCTGCTCCCTTAAACTGCTCATCCTTCTCTCTCTTTTTAAATATTTCAGTTGCTCCCAATCCTTATTTCTGCATTTCGATTTCCTGCGGTACAGTCCATTTATCTTGGTCACTCAATCAAGTTTTCCCCGGCTCTCCTCCCTTATCTTCCCTGCTCCGGGCTGACTGAAAATACCTACATTAGCTTTGCAGCCAACATGTCGACTGGAGGGAAATCTACAGATTGTCTTGATAGGAGACGTCCGTGGGAGAAGGGGGAGGCGCTGCACTTGTCAGAGGACAAGGGTGAGTGTGCGACCTTGCTCAGTGACTTTCCTGCAAGGTCAACCACACCATGCAGGCCTCTCTCAAAGGCATCTGTAAGGCTTCTCTTCCTCTTTGTTTCAGTTCAGAACTCAGCCTTCCCCTGTGTCTCTGCCCCCTGTAGGACCGGTTTACTGATGGCCTCATGCCCTCCCCTGGCCTCAGATGGCCTGCACCACGGAGTCCCTGAGCCTCAGACTTCCCACTTAGGATGCCACCATTAGATTAATGGGAGATAAGTAGACATCTCCCAATGGAATCCTAAAACCACAATTTGAGAGAAAAGTCCTATCTTTACTGCCTGGAATCCTGAGGATCTTGAATTGGGGCATCTCTCCTTCAACTACGCTATTTCCCCTCACGAGACCAGAGCATGGAGATGATGGCTAGTCTTTTCAAGGTGACAGCTAGATCCTGCACGAAATCTCGGAGTGGCAGACCATACTGAATAACCCTAAGCGCCCGCAGGCTTGGTGACAGATGGACTTCACACTTTGCTCATGTAATGGGCAAGCACGTGGAGATGCCCCAATTGGGCCTCAGGCTGGGTCGACTTGGGCTTAATTTTCACCAAACTGTCACCTCACTATTAGTGCACTGGACAGAGGAATGGAGGGAGGGGGCAGGTCACTGATGGTCGGTCAACACACAAGGATCCGGAACACACAAACCACAGCCCTTGGTTTCAGTTCATGGTGTATCATGGAATCCGTTCAGGATCCACAGATAGTTTGGGGTCCAACTCCTCAAAGGACACAGGCCTTCAAGCTCAGCTCTTGGCCTTGTGTGGCCACCCTTCTCAAAGTCACTAAGAAAACCCTTCCCTCCTCCCGGGGTCCCTTTCTTCTCCTTTTAGCCCATTTCCTCCCCTCCCTCTGGATTCTACTTCTGTCAATTCCTGGCACATATTTCAATCATTTCTTTCCATTGCATCTGATGATTCTGGAATTGGGGGACGGAGTAAGAGAGGTGTGTTTGAGCCCGCTGGATGGACTCGTTTTAGCCAATCTCTTGTGTGTCATGAGATGTGCAAACTACAGACCTTCTCTGAGCCTTCAACACTTGGGAATTGCATTTATCTTTCTGTAAGAGGGACCTGATCAATGTGGCCTAAACAAGATAAAGATTCATATCTTTCTCACGTTATATTAAAAAAAAACAGAATAAGGCAGCTCAGAGATGATCTGGTAGCTTCCCGTCTCCTTCCATGCTTCTGTTCCACTAGCCTCAGCTTGTGCTTCCTCTGTGAGGTGGCTTCATTGTGGCTGCTGGAGCTCCAGTCATCATGTTTGTATTCCAAGCATCAGGAAAGAGAAATAGCCAAAGAGCTTCCACTTTCATCTCATGGACCACACACAGCTGCCAAGGGAGACTGGAAACTAGTTTGTCAGCTGAATGTCTAACCTCACCTGACTCTAAGGAAGAAGAGTAGAATGGATACCGAGTAGGCAAATAGGAGAGCCTGCCACAGAGGAGGTCAGAGCAGTGGTCAAGAGAGGGGGCGCTGGAATCAGATGCCATATGTTCAGATCCTTTGCTCCACTAATCACCAGCTGTGAGAGCCTCAGCAAGTTACCTAATCTCTCTGTCCTTCTCTGTTCTCATCTGTATAGGAGGAGTAGCCACTGCTGACCTCATCTTTGGCAATATTATTATTGTTTGATTACTGGGAATCTACAGTGCTCTGGGGCATGATAAGCGCTGGCCAAATGCTGGTTATTGTTATTCCTCTGCCGGTAGTTGCATTATTGACGCCCCAACTGTCACCCTGCCTGGTATGCACTTTGCCCGTCCATTATGGAGGGAGAATTAGGCTTGCGATCAGCTGAAGGAGAGGAGGGTAGAGAAAGAGTTCAGTGCATGTCTTTAATTTCCCACTCCCAGGGCCAAAGGAACTCAAGTCACTTTGGAATGTCTCTTCCTTTTCTTCTCCCTCGTCCTACAAGAAGGACCAAGGTGCAGAGAGTACAGAGGAGGTCATGCAGAATGAAGCCCCCCATCTTTTCTACCCCTCTCAAGACCCAGGTTCAGTATTGAAAATGTCAGCCCTCCCACCTAGTCATCCTAATGCCCTTAATTGTGCATAACCCTGTTCCGGGGCTCAGGGCATCCACTTGACCTTTGCTCCAAAGAATTTACAGTCTAGAACAGGGGTCAGCAAACTACAGCCTGCGGGCCAAATCCAGCCCATTGTCTGTTTTAGCAACTAAAGTTTTATCGACAGACAGCCACGATCATTGGCTTACACCTTGTCTGTGGCTGCTTTTGCACTACAGCAGAAGACACACGGTGGCCCACAAACCTAAAACACTTACTATCTGCTCCTTCAAAGAACAAGTTTGCCAACCTCTGCTCTAGAAGGAGAAAAGGAAGATATTTTTGAAGATACCAGCTGGTGTACATAATCAAATAGTACATTGAATTGGTGTATGTAAAGATACAGCAAAGGGCCTGGCAGAACTTAGAGCTGACAGCTAGCACTGGGTATCTACATAGACATGAGGAGAAGAACAGAATGAGGACGCAGTCAAACAGCATTAGCCTGCACTGTAACATTTTGTTTTACAAGGAGAAAAGACTTGGGTAGTTAAAAGCTAATTTTTAACAGAGTATATTGATTGCTGGAAAGAGTGTGACATGTTTAACATTTTTATAGACTCCTAATAAAGCATAAATTAATATAACCCTCTTGGAAAGCAATTTGGAAAAATATATCAAGAGCCTTAAACATGTTCGTATTCTTGGCCTCATAATTCCACTTCTGGGAATCCATCCTAAGGCTATAAACTAAAATGTCGAAAATCTTTATGCACAAATATGTCCTTTGTGACATGACTTGTAGTAGCGAAAAGCTAGAGCCATTTAGATAGTCAGTCCTATCAGAGTTAAATAAATTATGATACATCCATATGATAGAATATTATATAGTAATTAAAATGATGTTCACAAAAAGTTTATAAATAACTTGGGAAAAATCTAAGTGAATGAAGAGGATACCAAGTTGAGTTTCATCAAAGCTGTATGAAATAAATTTAACACCCTCAGCTGGGCACACCCAGATGTCACAGCAGCTATCCTTGAAGGAGTGGATGATTCATGCTTCTCTTTTCTGTGCTCGTGTATATGTCTTTTTTCTGGAACATGTTGGTTTTAGTTTCATAACAGAGAACATGTATATCGTCTTAAACTACACAGGCTTTTGAAAGGTTCATCGTGAGCCAAGAAGATGAGAGATTCCGTGGGAGCAGAGAGGAGGAGGCGGGAGTTAATCACCTCTTTTCTGTAGAGTCAGGAAAGCAAAGCAGAGGGAGGGGAGAGAGTTACACTCCACTCCAGCAGACTGACAGGTCAGAAGCAAGCTCTGTGTCTGCACCTCGACCAGGTGCTGCCTGCCCCCGCCTCATCTTCTGCTGCTGAGGACCTGGTGGGTGGGGGCTTCAAGCGCTGGTCTCTCCTCATTCCATGGGCTGGGGTTTCAGTTTCCTCAGAAGCTGGAGTTGAGCTCATCAGCATCACCTCGGGGAGTATCAACAGAGAGGGACGGAAGGGAGTGTCAGTGATGGACAGGAAGCCTGGGGGTGGGGGGTGTCCATTCATTTTCACTGAGAGGCCTCCAAGGCACAGACACCCCTGCCTTCTGAATGTTCTCCTCTGGCTCAGACCCTCTGCCTCGTTCTGAAACCTCCAGGCCCGCTCCTCCCTAGTGTTTTGATGTCTCTTAGCAGTAACAATATCTGTTTGGGTTTCTCTTCCCTTATCCTAAAAAAAGACAAGAAAATAATATCAAAGCTGAGTCTCCCATCTATGCAGGGTTTTAGGAGGGCTCCAAGAGGCCAGGTCTTCTTGAAGGCAGGAAATTAGGCACTCGTATGAGAAACTCCTCAGAAAAAAGCTACCGACTGGGTCCCTTATGCAAATCGAAGCCCCTAGGCTTTGGAATCAGATAGAACAGGCCTCAAATCCTGGCTTCTCTCTGACTTCGCTCCATGACCTTGGGCAAGAAATCTGCACTCTCTGAGCCCCATTTGCTTCATCTGTAGATTAGGGTAGGGATGATCTTCCAATGAGTGTTGTTGTAAATATCAGAAATAATTTTTCAGTGTGCCCCCTGCAATGATGGGTACTTGGTAGGTGCTCAAAAAAGGTCATTCTTATTTATCAAATTACATTTTCTGGGCACCCTGAAGATGTCAGGGGCAGTGGCCCAGAATCAGGCACTAATCTAGAAAGGAGGGTTAGTCCTGTATCTTTTCCAAAGCAAAAAAAATCTTGAATCCTTTTAATAATATCTGATGTACTTAGCCTTCAAATCCAGCCTCCCTCCCACCTCTCGCTGCCCATCTCCCACCATGGCCCCGTGTGGCCTTTCCTGACCACACGGATCTGAAGCACTCCCTCTCTGCTCCGACCAGGAGAGCAATTACTGTCGGAGCCATTCATTTGGTAATTAATCACGTAGGGACCTGTGACATCTCTCTCCTATGGCGGAGACTCTTCCTCTCACGCTCCCTCCCTCGTACTCCCCGCCCCTGCTTTGCATCTCATCCCTTCTACTAGATTACAAGCCCCTCCAGGGCGAGGCTGCTGCCTCTATTTCTTGCTCTATTTCTCTCTTCAGTAGGGATTGATACTTGTCACATACTGGATTTCTGTTTCTTTAGGTTTAGTTCACAGAAAACACAGCTATGCTTGGCTGGCTCAGGGTAGAATGTTTGTAGCTCTAAACACATCAGAACAGCTCCAGGATGGGCTACTTCCAAAGGGGAAGAGCAAAGACTCTGCAGCAGAAGGGTGCTTCCCATGGCCCTCAAAGTGCGGCTCCTCTGATTCTGAACAGATGGGGGTGGAGCAGGGTGCCAAGCCAGGGCTGCCAGATCAACGGCTAGATTTGTGTCTGGGGCGATGCCAGGACACTGGTTGCTTCCTGCCACCCACAGCTGCTTCTGGGAGTCCCAGAGTGGCCGCCTTGGGGAAGCTGGACTTAATCAGTAGGCAGGGGGGCGAAGGGGCCACGCAGCCATGCCAAATCTGGAATCATTTAGAAAGGGGGAGCATCGGTTCCCCTCCTCCCTCTCCTCTTTGCTCCCTGGTCTGGGCTTGTGGGTCCCAGACAGGGCTAAGGAGTGCACACTCCCAGTGGGAGCAGCTGTGTCCCCGCCATCCCTCTATGGTCTGGGGCGCCCCTGGTCAGGGCAGGAGCAGTCACATGCAGCTGACAGCTGTGGTGGCGCCAGGGCTCTGGCGCCCACCACATGGCTTCCTTTTTGATTCTGGCCCTCCCCTGGGCTGGCTGCTCCTCCCCTGCCACCAGAGCAGCAAATGGCCAGTGGGGTCCTTGGAGAAGGGACAGAGGAGGGTGAGGAAGGGTTATCAGCACCTGCTCCCTCTCCACCCTTCTTCCTGTGACATTCACTTCAAAGTCACAGGATGTGCTTCCCTGTCTTTGTTGCATCCCTGCAGATATGGGAATCTGCTTGTCCCAGCTAGGAATTCGTATTTCAGCAGTTCTGGCGGTTGGGATCTCAGAAAGGGACTTGGGAAAGACAGCCGATATTTGTTGAGCCCCTGACAAGCATGAGACGCACACGGCCCCAGGGGCTGGGCTAGACGCCTATTAGCTGGACTCCGGGGCAGAGCTGAGGCCTCGGCGTGTTGGCCCCCTCCACTCCGCCCCCACTATTTTAACATCCCGCTAGCCAGGGGCCAGCACCTCCCACCTCCGTCCCAACCCCTACCCCGGGGCCCTTCACCAGGGCAGAGGTTTTCCCCGAATCTCCACGGAGAGGCTCTTCCTGATCCTGTGAAATAGCTTTCCCAGCAGCAGCAGCAATAAGCTCTGATGGGGAAGGAGCAGCGGAGGGGGAAGCCCTGCTGGCTGGGGCGTTGTGTGAGGGAGCCCTGGCTTCCTCTCCGCGTCTCCAGTCTGGAGCTGTGGCCCGTGTTATCCGCCTCTCGTGACAGGAGAGCGCCCCCTGCTGTCCGAACGCAGCCGGTGTCTCCCAGCCGGACTCTAGGAGCGCATCTGCACCGAGGAGGCTGCGTCCGGCAGAGCCGGTCACCCGGGGAGCTGCACGCGGACCGGGCAGGACCCACTTGGCCGCTCAGCGTGGCAGAAGGAGGATGCAACCTCTTTGTACTGACATCTGCCTGTAACTCCCAAGGGCTTGAACCAGCTGCTCCTGGAGGTCAGTTCTCAAGGGTGGCGTGATTAAGAGCGTGGGGTCTGGTTCAGAACCTGGCTCCACCAGACCCTGGGCATATGGTTTAACCTCTGAAGCTTCATTTTCTTCATCATTAAACTGAGATAATCAATAGTACGTATATCACAAAGATGCTTTAAGGACATTGTTCATGTAAAGCACATAGTAAGTTTTCAACAAAAGTAACTATTATTATTGATTCCCCTGACAGCTCCACAACTAAGTGATAAGATGACTACCGATAAGATCTCGTGGACAAAAGTCAGGGGGGTTGTTTTTCAAAGCATTTTCATCATTAAATGGATCTGATCCAGTTCCATGGGCATATCCGAGGGAAGCAACTTTGCCTAAAGGGGAGATTTATGCCAGAGATGTTCACAGAAACATCAACCACAAACAATTACTAAACACATTGATCAACGCTCCAAGCTGTGCAATAAAGAAAAGGGAGAAAACTTATGTTTGGGGAGGCTCTGCCTGCATTATAAATTTTTCCCACTTTGCTGGATTATATCCATTTATTACAAAGATGCTGAAACATCTCCCATAAAAATAAAAAATAAAAATAAATTTAAAAAACCACTTGACTCCACATCCCCCTCCAGCTAGCCCTCCACCCCAAATTTCTTTCCTTCCCTATATGGCCAAACTTCTTGAAATATGCTCAGTGGTTCCATTTCCTCTCCTTCTGTGAGCTCTTGAACCCACTTAATCAGCTGTTTGTGCCCACCACTCACTCCACTTTACCTGCCCTTGTCATGGTCACCAGTGACCTCTGCATGGCTCTTCAGTGCTCGTTCTCAGGCCTCATCCCTCCACCGGTTAGCCACATTGACATAGCTGATGGACCACTCCCTCCCCCTGGGAACACTTTCCACTGTTTGCTCACCCCTGGCTCTCGTCCTACCTCTCTGGCCAGTCCTGCGCAGTCATACTTGGCTAGATGCTCTGTGTCCAGGCCTCTTTATTTCCACTCGCTCTCTAGATGGCTTCGCCAGTGCCATGCTCTAACTCCTATCCACAGACACCTGGCCACACTTATGTCTCTAGCTCCCCTTTCCCGAATTCCAGACTTGCGCAGCCAGCAGCCTCACCACCACCTCCACTTGGAGGTCCTATAGTCAGCTAACTCAGCACATCCAAATGGAACTCTTGTTCCTTCTTCTCCCGCTTTCCCATCTGAATAAATGGCAATGTCATACTTCCAGTTGCCCAGGTCAAACGCCGTGGTCGTCCTTACTGCCTCTCTTTCCTTCACACCCCACATCAATCATCAACAAATCCAGTTAGTGTTACCTTCAAGATGTAGCCAGAATCTGACTGCTTCTTGAATTCTCCACTGCTACCTCCAGTCCAAGCCATGATCTTCTCCCGGTTGATCTCCCAGTTTCTACTTATGTTCCCTGCAGAAATTTCCGGAGTGACTGATAGAGTCAAATTTTGTCACCCCTTTGCTGAAAATGCTCCAAAACAAACTTTCCCTTCTCCCTAAGAATACAATACAGTGGTCTACGGGGCCACACATGATCTTGCCCGGCTTCTCCTCCAACTTCATCTCCTACCCCCATGTTCACTTCACTTGGGACACACTGGCCTCCTTCCTATTGCTGGAATGAGCTGAGCATGATTCTGCCTCAGGGCCTTTGAACTTACTGTTCTCTCTTTCTGGAATGCTCTGACCCCAGGAAACCACAGAGCTCCTTCCCTCACTTCATTCAGTCCCTCTTCCTCTTAGCAAAGAGGCCTTCCCTGACCACTCTATATAGGACAGAAACTACACCTAACCCCTTCCTCCTTACCATAATGTGTGCATGGCATTTATCACCACTTGACATATAAATTTAATCGTTATTTTCTGTATAGTACCCAGCAATAGTAGCTGCTCAGTAAATATGTGTCGACTGCAGGAATGAATTCGTCCACACCAGCTATCCCTCCAGATGACAGAGGTAGAAGACCCCAAGCTCACTCAGCACTGATGTCAGAGATGTGTTCCCGGCTCCGGGCCTCGCCTGTCACCAGTAACCTATTGACAGGGCTCTATATAGAACAGGCGCCATAAAGCCTCAGTCTTCTGTCTCAAAAATATTGACTACGTAAGGCTTGAAGATTCTGAGTTAATATGGCCTCTTCCACTTCTGGGTTGGCCAATTAGATTTCTTTCTTTCTTTTTTTTTTTTTTTCCCATCATAAGAGCAGAGAAAAACTTGTGACCTAATCCATCGCAGATTTTCTCTCTGCTCTATCATGTCATCAGTCTCTAGCCTTCATTGTTCCAAGGATACATTCAAAGAAATGAATATCTAGGGTAGTGCCAGCTGGTTTACCCTCTCTGGCTTCCAATGTAAATTCCTCCCATTGGCTGTGACCCGCTTCTTTCATTCAACAAACATTTGGCCAGATAGACAACTACATAAGCTCACAATTACCATTAGTGTGTGATGCACTAAATACAGGTATTTACAAGGTGCAAGGAAGCCTAGAGGAGGATGACTCTGTCGGGGAGGTGATACAATAGACAGATCGGCTCAGGGGCTGAAGGTGGTTTATCAGTTGGGAAGTTAATGCAATAGTCCAGGCAAGACACGGGTAGAGCAGTGGTGGGTAGAGGGGCTTGTGCTGTGGGGAGGGCTGGATGGAAGAGAGGTGAGAGGAGTAACGGGAGGGAGGAAGGGAGAGGTGTGGGTCCAGGGAGACTCCCAGATTTGAGGCCTAGATGACCGGACACCCAGAAAAAAGGAATCGTTTGCTCTCCCTTCCTCCTTTCTCTCCCATACCTTCAGGCTCCACTTCATCTAACTGTCCCCAGTTTACTCACGAACCCAATCTCTCTGCTCATCACATACCCTCTCTGTGCCTCACTTTCCTCATCCATAAATGGGGGCAAAAATAGTCATTTCCATGTAAGTTTCCAGTGAGGAATAAACAGTTAATTCATGCAAAGTGTTTTGGACAGTATCTGGGACATAATAAGCACTCAAGAAATATTAGCTCTGGTCAGCATCATTGGCATCATCGTTGTCACCGTCACCGTCATTGTCGTCCTTACCATCATTTATTTCCCAACCTCCTACCCTGACCCGCTGTCCCCCTTTCCGTCTCAAGGAGCCATGGCTATGCTCTTGGCCCTTCTTCTCCCGGCCTATGCACTTGTAACAGCTTTTCCAGCTTCTCTCTTCTGGCATTTTCCAGACCCCCAAATTTCTGCTCTGGAGGAACTTTTTGCCACAAGACTTTAACTCACTCTCAAAGCAAATCAAATTAAATTGAGGATCGTTCCCTCAGTCCCACAGCATTCTCCTCCCTCTGCACCCACAGCCACGCTCCGTCTCCCGAGGGCAGAACAAAACAACACAATCAGGACAGAAACTCCATCCCAGGCCGGTGCTGCCAACCACCTGACAGGCTCCGGGTGAAATCTGTTTGGTTTTTCTTCCACTCTCTAACTGCTCACAGACGTTTGTCTGCTTTCCTCTATTGTGCGCCTTCCAAAAGAGGGGGAAGATCAAATACTTGTAAACATTTTAATCTCTCTTTTTCTTTCTGTCTTGTATCAAAAGAAACAGGGGGTGGATGAGGGGATGTTTTTCTCCTTCCGGGTGGAGTTGAAGTTGGCAAAACCTGAAAACAACTTCATTTCCTATCCTTAGGGGATAGGAATGGCAAATTAGCTGACCGGGGAACTAGAATGAGCTCTTAACCTCTTACTCAGTTCTAATCCCTCTCGCTCCATCAGACTCAGAAACGTTAGAAAAAACCCCAGCCAGGGAGTCGCCACTGTGGCCACAGACAGAAGGGAGGACCAGGCAAACCAGTGAGGGCAGTTGGTTTCTGAATGGCTGCAGGACCTCTGGATAAGATGACTGATTGCCCCCAGGAGAAAGGGCAGGAGTAACCGCTGGCAGCCTAAGACAAAACTGGGAGAAGAACAAGGACAGAATGCAAGCATAGACTGCAGCACGAGCCTGCTTCACAGCATCTTTCAGAAAGAACCAGAAGGCTTAAAATAGGAGGGGATATTGTCGCAGGTGTCAGAACCTTTAAAGTTTAAATCTGAGCAGGAAAATATTTACTCTAGAAGGTGTGGTGCGTGGGACAACATCACTCAAAATTTAGAGACTCAAATCAGGACTCCTCCGGGAACATAAATTCATGCCAAATCTTTGAAAAGCAAATTGGCTAAAAGAGTCAAGAGCCATAAAAATATTCATCATCTTTGACTCAGAAATCCCATTTCTGGGGTTGAATCCTAAGGAAATCGCTCCAAATACAGAAAAAGATGTTTGCTCTGGTGTCATTTATAATAGCAAAAATGTGAACATGCCATCTGCCCATTTCCAGGGGAAGAATGAGAGAAGTCAGGTGTGTCTCCTGAGGGAAGCACCTGGCACCATGAAGAGCACGCGAGAACACGGAGGCATTTTACAACCATGTGGGAAACGACAGATACGTAGAAATTTGTGTACACCAGACTTTCAACCATGGGCGTGACAAGATGGGGACAATGCATTTTAAAAACTAATGGAATAACATAGACAAAAATGTATTTATGTTTGTGTTTGGGTGATGAGATCATGGCTAGGTTTTGGGTTTTTTTCCTTTTTTAAATGTTTCCAAGAGTTTTTAAGTGGAGCGTTTCATTTTTAAAGTGGAAAATGATTATTGGTCTTCAAACTATAAAACCCATAAGAGTTTTTGCTTTAACATCTAAATGAAAAGTCTTACATAGAAGTCACTTTTCCAGAATTTTTTTCATTCCATTGTATAGTCGTTCAGTGTTCAAACTCTGCCACTCCAAGCATGTTGACGCATCTTTGTTCTCTCAAAATGCCCACGTCCCCTTCGCTTTCACCTCCAAGCAAGGAGGACATTGGGTGGGCAGGAGCAGTTATGGTGTCCAAGGCTAGATACAGAGCACCGTGTTCACTGGAACACCCAGAGGCAGTTAAGGTAACATCTTCCACTGGATGACCTAATTTGCCTAAAACACCCCCTTCTCCTGGTCAGATCCTACAGAAGTACCTGCCTTCTGTGTTCTGGGCCAGCAGCCTGCAGAATGTAGATGTGGGAGGACTGCAGAAATGGAGAAGGAGGACGGTATGAGTATGAGAAGTCATTCCCTTCAGCCCTGCAGAAACAGTCTGAGACCTGCGTGCTCACAACACCGCTCAGAAGTCCACCCGCATCGGCCCCTGCCAAAAGGAGAAACACCAGTCAGAAAGGCCTGGCGCTCACCACCTTGAGTCCTAAAGACCCCCAGCTGCTGTCAGAGAGTGACTGGATGCGTGTGAGGCAGGAAGCCCCAGCGGTGCCACCTGCGCCCCTGCTCCGAGCTCCTGTTTCAAAGGGCTGACGCCCTCTGTCAAGGAAGAATCAGCGAGTCGCCCCGGAGCCCAGGGCCAGTGAGCTCCTAGTGGGGGAATTGCTGCTTAAAGGGCACTGTTTTGCATCCTGCTTTAGATAGCTTGTAAGTCTCCCCTTATGACTGTTCTGTTTATGCAAATGAAAGGGACTGGTTGATAAATACATAAGGAAACAAACAAATAAAAAGGGGGCCGCCCTCAGAAGCCCCTCACTTTGTCAGAGACACCCCTGGTGTGGCAGCCTCCAGGTGGCTTGGAGGGTCCTGGGTCTTTGAACCCTCTGACTTGCTCCCCACCCACAGCCCTCCCATCCTGAACACTCACCCCACCTCTGCCCATGTACCTTTTTCCAGCCAATCAAAAAGCTGAAATTAAAAACAAAACTTTTATAAGAAACATTTCAGAGTATAATAAACCCTATACGCATTTTCCTAGATTCAATAATTGTCAACTCATGGCCAATCTTGTTTCATCTGTGCTCCCACTGTTTCCTCCTTCTCTGTTAATTATTTTGAAGCAAATGCCAAACATTACATCATTTCATCCATAAAGAGTTCAGCATAGATATCTAAAAGATAGAGTTTTTAAAAAATCAGTCACCATACCATGCTCAACCTAAAGATGTTAATAATAGTTCTTCAATATCATCAAATATCCAGGCAGTGTTTAGTTTTTCCTGATTATCTCATACATTTTTTTTGTTTATTTGAATCAGGATCCAAATAAGGTCCTTATATTTGTGATTGATTGTCATGTCTTAAGACAAAGAGCTGAATTCTGAATTCTGAAACGACAAAATCCAAATTTGGAGCACAGAGTAGAGTGGCAGTCTTAACAGGTGCTGATCATCAAAGTCAAGCATTCATTCATTCATTCAGTCATTCAACAAATATTTATCAAGGAGCTCTGGTGAAGCAGGCCTGTGCCCTGCACTGGGATGTAATGGTGGCAATGATCATTCCTGGAGCCTACACCACCGAGGCAGTCTGGAGGAGGGCAGACACGAGTCAAATGATGACACGAGGAATGTGGCACTTAAAAGGTTGAGAAGTGCTATGAAGGAGGGTGCTGCAGGCACCAATAACATGAGTTTACATAACTCTAAGGGACAGAATTAGGGTCAACAGGTGGAAGTGCTGGGGAATCAGATTTGGGGACAGGAGAGGGAAGAATTCAAAAATTACCAAGCATGAAAAGAAGCAGAAACATATGATCCATAATGAAGAGAAAAACCAAGCACCAGAAAGAGATCCAGAAATGACACAGATGAGAGGATTAGTAGACAGAGTGTTAAAATAGCTATTACCCCACGTGTTCAAGAAGGTAGAGGAGTACCAATCATGATAAGGATGGACACGGAACACAATAGCACAAAGGCCAGAAGGGGAGAAATGGAAGCTGAATATTGCAAGGTTCTCACACTGTATGTCAAGTGGTGTTCTATTTCTCGAAGGCAGACTGTGGTAAGTTAAAGGTGCACATTATAAATCCTAAAACAACCACTGAAAGAACAAAGCAAAGAGGCCCAGCTAACAAGCCAATAAAGGTGATAAAATGAAATCATAAAAAGAATACTCACTTAATACAAAAGAAAGCAGTAAAAGAGGGGAAAAGGAACACAAATTAGATGGCACAAATAGAAAACAAATAGCAAGATGGCATATTTAAATCCAACACATCAATAAACTCCCTCAATTAAAAGGCAGAGATTGTCAGATTGGATAAGAAAGCAAGACACAACAATATGCTCTCTACAAGGAACTCACTTTAAATATAAAGAACAAAAAGGTTAAAAGTAAAAGGATGGAAAAAGATATATCATGCTAACACTAAGCAAAAGAAAGCAGGAGTTGCCATAAAATATCAGACAAAGTAGATTTCAGAGCAGGAATATTACCAGGAATAAGAGAAGGGTCATTTCATAATAATAAAGGAGTCAATTCATCAAGAGGACATAATAATCATAAATATTTATACACCTAATAACAGAGCTTCAAAATATATGAAGCATAATGCCATTATTCACAGACAGCATAACTGGGTACATGGAAAATCCAAAAGAATATAGACAAGAACTATTAGAATTTGTAAGTAATTTACCAAAGTCTCTGGATACAGGGTCCGTGGACAATCTCTTCCATTTTAGCCATCCTGGAGGGTGAACGGTGGTATCACACTGTAGTGTTAATTTGCATTTCCAGGATGATATTTTAATGTATTTATTGACTATTTAGAAGTTTTCTTTTGTAATGTGCCTGTACAAGGCACATTTTTTCTATCGGGGTGTGTGTCTTTTTTCTCTGTTGATTTGTAGGAGTTCCCTATATATTCTGGATATGAGTCCTCTGACAGATACACACACAGCAGATGTTTTCTTCCACTCTCTGTGGTCAGCCTTCCCACTTGTTCTGCTTGTAAATTTACTACCTCTCTTTGCCTTGCTTCTGATTCTGGAACTGGACTTGGGAGATGCTATTTCTCCTTTGCCAGCTGGCCAGATGATATTATTTGTCAGTGGAACATACCGGAGCCTCATTGCAAGGCTGGAAGAGGAAGAGGGACTTCTGTTTCTGCTGTTTTCTATTTTTGCATGGAGCAGAGTACGGGAGCCCGGCTCTGTTTACCACAGCGGTGGGCTGCCCTTGCAGTCCAAGGCTGGTACTCTCCCCTATGTCCTTTGTGACTGCAGTGGCAGACAGGGTGTTCTTGTGGCAGCCATGTGCCCTCCTCAGGGATCTGCATCGCAGCCTGCAGCCCCGCAGGGTCCCGTTCTAAGTTTTTAAGCTCCTTTCTTGTTCACTTTCCCCTCAGCCCTGGGGCAGTAGCTGCTTCCTGCCCTTACTTCCTTTACTGTATCTTAGCATTCTCTTTTACCTTTGTAAACAATGAATCCCATTTTTCCTTTTCTTTGTATTAAATTTCCCTGTTCATATTATTGGTATAATTTCTGTCTCCTGACTGGATGCTGGCTTACACTCTCTTGATCGTGCTATTTGGTGAATAAAAGTTCTTAATCTTAACGTGCTTTGGCAGCTTCGTTGAGAATTAATTGGCCCAATATGTGTTACTCTAGCTCTGGGCTTTCTCTAAGTTCCATTGATCTATTTAGCTGTCTGGACACCAGTACCACACTGTCTTGATTACTGTGGCTGCACAATCAGGTCTTGAAACCAAAGTTTTCCAGCTTTGTTCTTTTTCAAAGTTGTTTTGGCTATTCTAGGTCCTTTGAATTTTCATACAAATTTTAGAAACACCTTGCCAATGTCTTCTGGGATTTTAATTGGAATTGTGTTGAAACTACAGATCAATCTGGGTTGAAGTGACGTCTTAGTCATATTGAGTCTTCTGATCCATGAACGTTGTATTCTGTCTGCTAGGGCTGCCATAACAAAATACCATAGACCAGGTGGCTTCAACAACAGAAATTTATTTCTCACAGGCTGGGAAGCCCAAGATAAGGTGCCAGCTAGGTAGGTTTCATTCAGTGACCTTTTCTCTTAGCTTGTAGACAGCGGCCGTCTCGCTGTGTGCTCACATGACTTCTTTGTACGCACACCAGAGAGAGAGAGAGAGATCTGGTGTCTCTTCTCAGATGGACACTACTTCTATTGCATCAGGGCTCCACCCTTATGACCTCATCTAATCTTACCTACCTCCTAGGAAGCCTCATCCTCAAATACAGTCACCCTGGGGGTTAGGACCCCAACGTCTGAACTCAGGAGGGGCACAGTTTAGTCCGCAGCAAACATCCTATATCCCCTATGTATTTAAGTCTTCTTTGATCTCTCTCAACAATTTTTTTAAATTTTTAGTTTCTTGCACACCTTTTGTCAAATAGATCCCTATGTATTTAATATTTTTGATGACATTTTTAAAGATTTCAGTTTCCAATTGTTTGTTGCTAGTGTATAGACCTACAATTTCTTTTTTGTAGATAATAGACCTTGTATCCAGAAACCTTTCCAAACTCACTTACTAGTTCTCATAGCTTTCCTTGGGATTTTCTGCATAAAAAATCATGTCATCTGTGAATAGAGATGGCTTTATTTCTACCTTTCCATCTGTATGAATGTTTTTCTTTTTGTTTATTTGTTTTGCCTTATTGCATCGGCAAGAACCTCCAGCACGATGCTGAATAGATAGGGTGAGAGCATTCATCCTTGCCTTTTTCCCAATCTTAGGGAGAAAGTACTCAATATTTCACCATTAAGTGTGATGTTAGCTATGGTTTTTCTTAGGTGCCTTTTACCAGGTTGAGGAAGTTTCATTCTATTCATAATCTCCTGAGATTATCTATCATAAATGAGGAAAGTTTGTCAAATACATTTTTCTATTGAGATAACCATGTAGTTTTTCTCCTTTACTCTGTTAATAAAGTTAATTACATTAATTGATTTTCAAATATTAAAGCAATCATGGATTCCTAGAATAAACCCCACTAAGTCATAATGTATTATCCTTTTTATATATTTCGGGATTTGATTTCTCAATATTTTGTTAAGAATTTTTGCATCTGTGTTCATGAGGGGCATTGTTCTATAGTTTTCTTTCATTATAGTGTCTGGTTTGGGTATCAGGCAACACTATCTTCATAAACCGAGTTGCAAAGTTGTAATAGCTAGATTTTTAGTTAACATGAGGGATGCCAACTTAGAGAAAGGAAGCAATATTGTAACCATGACCCTGACTCACTAGTTTCTGTGAATACATTCTAGCCTGAACATAGCCTAGATGATTAAGCACCTCTTGCTTTTACATAATACACGAGCTGCTAGTTCTATCACTCTTGCTTACGTACATCTCCCAGCTGTGATAAGACACCTCTGTTCTTTGAGTTCCCCAGGAACATGACGACCTCCAGAAAGAAAAATTCTGCATTGATACCCATCATGAATGACAGAAGAAAGAGATAATGTGGTGCCTTGAAGTTTGTCACACCGGATAGTCAAGATCCCTAACCCCGCTCCTTCCCTGCCCATTTCCCCTGTGAGCTCCCTCAAGATTCTGCATGATTTTAAGATGGTTCCTTAGGACACTAGTCCGCCAGCTTCTGATTATGCCAGTTAATAGTATAAATTTTCCTTTCTCAACCACCAGCTTGTTTGCAATTGATTGGCACCAGATTGTGGTGAGAAGAATGAACTCCTTTTCGCTGGGTTACAAAGTCTTTTCAATTTTTGGAAAAAAATTTGTATAAGATTGATGTTATTTCTTCCTTACTATTTGATATAATTCACCAACAAGGCTGTGTGAGCCTTGAGTTTTCTTTACAGGAAGGTTTTTCAAACTATAAATTTAACTCCTTTAATAGAAATAAGGTTATTCGGATTTCCTATTTCTTCTTAAGTCAGTTTTGGTAATTTGTGTCTTTGAAGAAATTTGTAAATCTCTCTTATGTTGTTGGATTTATTGACATAGAGTTGTTTGTGTTATTTCCTTATTATCCTTTTAACATCTGTCGGCTGTATAGTGATGACCCCTCTTTCATTCTTGGTTTTGGTAATTTGTGTCTTCTCAATTTTTTTCTTGATCATTCTAGCTAGAAGTTCATCGCTTTTATCCATTATTTTTTAAAATAACTTTTGTTTCCATTAATTTCACTTACCATTTGTTTTCTACTGCATTTACTTTTGCACTCATCTTTGTGTTTTTTCCTTCTACTTATTTTCACTTTATTTTGCTTTTCTTTTTCATCTTAAAGCAGAGGCTTAAGTCATTCATTTTAAACCTTTCTTATTTTCTCATATAAGCATTTAAAGCTCTAAATTTTTCTCTAAGCTTTATTTTAGCTGCATCCCAGATAGTCTGCATTGCTTTCATTATCAACCACGTCAAAATATTTGTGATTTCTTCTTTGATCCAAGTATTATCTAATTGTTGTTTAATTATCAAACGTTGGGGAGATATTTTAGATACCTCTTTATTATTGAAATCTATTTCAACTCCATGTGGTCAGAGAACATACTCTATATTATGTCAGTCCCTTTAAAGTAATTGATTCTTGTTTTATTTCTGTTGGTGAAGTATATAGTCTCTGTGGGTGAAGATCCCTGTGCACTTGAAAAGATGATCTACTCTGTCATTGCTCAAGATAATGTGCTACAAATATCAATTAGGTTGATTAGCTTGACAGTGTTGTTCAAGTCTCCAGAGCCTTACTGATTTTCTGTCTATTTTTTCTATCAACTACTGATCACTGCCAATTTCAGTTCTGTAAGTTTTTGGCTCATGTATTTTTGAAATTCTGTTACTGGATGCATTCGGATTTAGAATTGTTAATATCTTTTGTTTTTAAGCTATGTTTTCCCCATACAGTTGAAGCAAAAAACAAAAGACTATAACCAAAAATACCTGTTACTGCATTTTTTCATAAATTCCAATTTTTGAATAAATAATAGAGATGAGCAAAGACAGAGAAGAATAAAAATCAAGCACGATCCCACCTCTAGAGAGGGAAACAGCATCACCATTTTAGAACATCTTTCAAAAGGTCTTTCATGAATAGCGTAACGTCCTTTTCTAACCAAGTAATCATGAACATTTTTCTATGTTATTATTATTATTCAACACTATTTTTAGTGGCCATGTAGTATTCCATTGTACGGATAACCATGATGAAATTAACCTTACATTACATTTGCATTTATCTCTTTAACTTTAATCTTATAGACGTCCGTTCATTGGAATCTCCTTTTCAACTTTTTTCCCTTTGTTCTATTACCTTGCCTCTCAGTTTAGGGTAATCCACAGATTTACTTGGCTGAGTTCTCCATCTGCCCCTAAGATGTAGACACAAATGTTTCACAATCTGGGCCCCAGGTGGAGCCCTGTGGTCCACTCCTAGAGCCATTCCTCCATGCAACAGCCATTCATTCCATACTCTTCAGAAATGTTTGCTTAACCAACTCTGCATCCATTTTACTGATTTTGTGTTAAAGTTGAGCCCTTAAAGAGCTGTTTGTATACCATACTTGGTATCTGTAATGGACTCCCTTGAAACCCCTCCTGGATCCCCTCGGGTCCCTTTCACCAGCTCCGCATGCCCACTGCCCACTCTGTGGACTCTGCTGCCAATGGCTTACACTTATGACTTCCAGAGGATTGGCCTTGGGCACCAAAGCTGCTCCACTCTGGGAATCTTACATTTTCCCCTGGACAGCCAGCCTACAGCCGGTAACTGACTGATTTGGGAGCATAAAGCGCAGCTCTTTGAATTCAAGGTGGCAAGCTCTGAGGTGTAAGTTATGCTCCAGAGCTCCCCATGGGATCAGTCTGGGACCTGAAATCTGCCCTTCTCTTGGTTTCTTCCTCTTTCCTCTCCTGCCTCTCCCACTGCCCTGCAGCTTTCTTCTGAGAGCAGGTCCTTTATAAATCACTTGGCCCAGGCTCTTCTTTTGGTAGACCTTAACCTTAAGGCAGCATCCAAAACCACCCAAAGCAGTACTTAGAGTAGGTTCTTCCCAGGTCTCACCCACACTACTGTCCTCCACCTTGCAAACCCAAAACCACTGGTGTGCCCAACTTTAAAACAACTTGACATCTGAACATCTATGCTTGCACCAAAAGAAGAATAGGAGTTTTTATTCCCTCTATAAAAGAATTCACAACAGGGTTCTAAATGTAGGGAACTCCACTTGTGTGTTTAAAATCAAATTATAAAATTTTACCCCCAAAAATTGACCTATAGCAACTTTTCCAGAAATAACGTATCCTATATAAAGCAGTGCCCTGTATAGCAACCCAGTAATTGAGACTTTGAAATCCCTTTCCATGAAAGTGGCATTCTCCTGGGGCCCCCTGGTAAGTTTCTGACTCTTTTCCTCAGCCCCCTCAGTCATACCCTGAAGGGAGTTGCCATGGTGACCGTGGGACGGTGACCTCCGGAGCAGCTCAGGCTCAGGAGAAACGGTTTCCACCAGTGTGACTAAGAAGCAGGGAGCTGAGATGTAAATGGCATTCTCCTTGGTCAGTTGGGCAGATATTTAACTGGTTTAGCGTTGGCGACGTGCAGAAGTGCTCAAACAACTTCAGATGCACAGGGGCTGATGCTGGGCTCACCCTGCTTCTCAGGAGCAGAAGCGTTAACAATATGCCTCGCCCTGAGCCTGGCTCCGACAGAGGCGTGCATCCAGAGAAAGGCCATCCTCAGGGAGGCAGGTTGGGACCGCACAGATCTAATTAATTTATTATTGGAGTTCAGTGATAGAAAGAGAGGGTCACTACATATGTAAATGATGCTGTGTTTAATCCCAGGATCTAAATGCACTTAACCAAGGAAATGAAAGCTCTCTCACGCCTATTTAATTAGCTCATTTGAATAGAAGAGAAGCCAGGGGGAGACAAACAGGCCTGAACTCAGGCACCTGCCCACACGAATCACTCCTCACCCCCTTGACACCGAGACGCTGCTGAACTCTTTCCTCAGTACTTTTTTTTAAATGTTATTAATATTTGCAATTACAAAAATAGTTTGTGCTCATTGTAACAAGTCAAACAATATAAAATTTTGAAGTTACTGTATCCCAATTCCAGTCCATTGAGGTAATCAGTGTTAACACCCTGGAGTATATAGCCTTCTGGACCTTTCTTTGCGATCATTTAAACATGCACAGCCACTCCCCATTATGTCTCTCCTCCTCCTCCCACACTATAACCTTGCTCCTGCTACTTAACATGATATTGCGGTATCCTGGGGGTTCCTCCAGGTCAACACATATGTATCTAATTCGTTCTTTAATATCTCAATGGTATTCTATAATACCATTATATATTCTATAATATTCTTCTATAATATTCTATAAGTACTACGATTTATTCAACATTCCTATTGATGGACAATCCCAATTCTATCCAGCTTTTCCTACTATAAATAGGGTCAGTCTTGTATATAGATATATATTTTTATTGTATATATACAATATTGTATATGTTACATATATCATTTTTATATAGATACTGATGTTATTATTTCTATAGGATGCATTCTCAAAATTAGAATCAAAGAATGTGTTCATTTTCACTTCTAACAGTCACGTTGAAATTACTTTCCCAAAAGGGTTTAGCAATTCACATACCCATTAGCAATGGATGAGAGTCCCTGTTTACCCACATACTTGACAATACTGGATGTTATCTGTCTTTAATTTTTGCTAATCTGATGAGTGAAAATGGTATTAATTGTTGTTTTATTTTGCCACCCCTGACTGCAAATAGAGTTGAGTGTCTTTTCATCTGCTTATGGGCCATTTGTATTCTCTCATTGGTAAAATCTTGGTTCATATCCTTTGTCCATTTTTTTTTTAAGTTTATCTTTTCCTTATCAGGTTATATATTAAGGGTATTATTTATTGTCTGTCCTAGGCATTATCGTTAGTCTTTTGACTTAGTGGGACTTGATCATTTTTGCCCCTTCTCTGTCAGTTTCACTTGTGAATGTCAGCTTTCACCATTTTTTCCAAGTTAATAGGCAAAGGTGTGGGACTGGGAAGAGATGTTGCGACTGTAGAACAGAGAGGAGACTCAAGTGACCGGAGCAGCGAGTTTGCACTGGGAGGCTGGCAACACCAAGTGGGACAGCATCAGCATCTCTAATACTCATACCTGGTAGGGAGAGAGGTGAGCAGCTTTTCCAGAATTCACTCAGTCTGTGTTCTGCTTTGGAGGATCCTCCTCCTCTTGGCATAGAACCCTTCTCCCATATCCCTTTATCTAGCTCACTCTGACTCATCCTTCAAAACTCAGCTCAAGCATCACCTCCTCTGAAAAGCCTTCCTTGATCCACCCAGCAGCTGATCTAGATGACCCTCCTGTGTATAATTCTATTCTAGCTCTTGTCACATCATATCGTAACCCACTGGTTTGTTTGTCAGTAACCGCCCCCCCCCCCAGACTGATTGCTCCTTTAGAGGAGGGCTCCCTTTGGGGCACATGTCCATTCCCAGGGTCTAGCAACTTTGGGAGCAGTCCGTTTGTTCAAAGAATGGCTTGAACAAATTTAGCAAACTTTTCATCAGCACCACTGTGCCAGGTGCTATGGAGGTGACAGAAGAACTATAACACATGATGCCTGATATCAGAGTGATTGAAATCTAGCCGAGGGGCTGGCCCCGTGGCCAAGTGGTTAAGTTCACACACTCCGCTGCAGGCGGCCCAGTATTTCGTTGGTTCAAATCCCGGGCGCAGACATGGCACTGCTCATCAAACCACGCTGAGGCAGCGTCCCACATGCCACAACTAGAAGGACCCACGACGAAGAATATACAACCATGTACTGGGGGGCTTTGGAGAGAAAAAAGGAAGAAATAAAATCTTTAAAGAAAACAAATCTAGCCAAGACATAAGAGCGCACTGAAATGGAGACAATAGCACATGAGAGCAATTACACTTCAGTAGACTATCATGTAATTGAGAATATAAGTGTTATAGAAGCCCTGGGTGAGGGGGCACAGGGAAGAGCCACGGAGGTCATGCACTTGATCTAGATTTTGACGGGTGGGGGGCATTCGGGCAGGGAGTAAGAAGAAACAAGGGCAGCCAGGTAAGGACAGCAATGGAGAAAGGCGTGGGCCTGGGAAAGAGCACGTGGTGATCATGAAACAAGGGGGAGGCTAAGTGACCGGAGCAGAGAGTTTGTGCTGGGAGGAGGGGCAAAACCGAGTGGGACAGCATCTAACTTCCCAGCAAGGAATTTCTGGATTATTCTGAATCCACGTACTGCCTCCTCAGATCTTGCTGGCTAATTCTGGCATTCTGCCATGTACTCTAAAGATGTGTTCATGTGTCTCTTTCACTAAATTGTAAGCTTCTGGTCTGGAGAGTGGTGTGCAGAATAATGCCCACACGCACACAAAAAGATGTCCGCCTCCAATCCCCAGAACCTCTGACTATGTTGCATTACAGGGCAAAGGGGCATTAAGGCAGCAGATGGAATTAAGGTTGCTCATCATCCCTTAAAACAGGGAGAATAGGCTGCATTATCTTGGTGGGCCCAATGCAATCATGTGGAGCCTTGAAAGTGGAACAGGGAGGCAGAAGAGGGGAGTTAGAGGGAGCTGGGACTATGGAGGAAGGTCAGAGTGGGAAGGATTCGGCTCACTGTTGCTGGCTTTGAAGATGGAGGAAGCAGGCAATGAGCCAAGGAAGGTGGGCAGGCTCTAGAAGCTGGAAAAGGCAAGGAAACTGATTTTCCCCTGGAGCCTCCTGAAGGAGCCAAGCCTTGTCGACACCTTGATTCCAACCCAGCGAGACGTGTCCTAGATGCCTGACCCGGAGAACTGTAAGGTAATAAATATGTACTGGTAATAAATAAGTTGGAGGCAGTTTGATGCAGCAGCAATAAGAAACTCAGCAGGGACCATGTCTCACCCGTATTTACATACACACATAACCCAGCTCTGTTTATTGCGGTGCTCAATAAATGCTCACTTAATGTAATGGTGCGAAGAATTCCTCATGACCCAACATCCCTCCCAGGAAACACAGATTGAACTCTATCAGTATCCATGTGCTCTAAGTCAGTTTGCTCTCAGTCCAGATTTTGAGTTTGCGCTTATAAACAACACCGGAGCAAACATCTTTCTTCTGTTTTTGAAGCAATTTGCTTATCCTAAGCAGAACTCCCAGGTCAAAGACGATGGACATTTTTATGGCTGTTGACCCATTTAGCCAACTTACGTTCCAGAGACTTGGAGCTAATTTACACGCCCACTTACAGTCAAGCACCACCCTCTGCCACCACCAGCCAGCAGGGACCTCCTCCCTGCCCCTCCCTGCACATTAGACTTTTTCCTGCTGTGGTATCAACTGTAGAAGTTCTGGCCCCGGAGACTGAGTGGGGCTCCACAGCCATGAGGATCACTCCTTAGGGATAACACCGGTCCAGGAGGGAGGAACCTGACTCATCTCCAGTTTATTTTTAGTCAGTAATTACAATGAGAGATTCTTTTTTTTTTAAGAGTTGCAAGAAATGATCTGCCTGTGTTCAGGAAGCTGGTAGTTTTCCAGTGTCCCCAAATTGGTAGGCTGAGAATTGTAGCTGACTGACCCAGAGGGAAAAGCCTTGATTTAAAGGTCTGGTTCTTTTTTCCCCTTTGCAATATAGCGGTCATTGTGTTTGGGTTTTGTTTTCGTTTTTGACAAGCCTTTTGTTGACTAGGCTAATAAGAGCATCCTGGAGGCAAGAACAAGATTAGATATTTTTCCACCTGCTTCCAGCCCACAGAACAGAAACAGACCTGCAGGCTTCATCCTCCCTTAGGAATAACTATCTTCCCACTTCAGGGAAGGAAAAAATCATGGGAATCAGACTTTGCTTGTCTCTGCTTCCTCACTCGTGGAAGTCTTACTGGGCTCGGGTCTGCAGGAGGCAACTAGGTCTGGGTGGGGCTCACAGGGCCTCCTGGAGAGTCGGAATCAGAGGCTCCTGGGAAGGTGGGCAGTGCCCATCTCAGCCTCCTATTACGGGCAGGCGGCCCAGTGGCTCTTCCCTCCCCTTTTCCTCTCTTGGCCCTCTGCTCCTTCCCCGCCCCCATCACAGCCCCTATTACTGATGTGTCCATGTGAAATAAGGCCGATGAAGTTTAGCCCTTAGGAGGGCGGCAGACGACACAGTTTGGGACTCTCAGGCTCAAAGGTACCTTGGTTCTGCCTGCACGTGTTTGATCCAAAGAATGGAAAAAGCCCTTGGACTCGAGAGATCTTCATCGTCATCCTGGCTCTTCCCCAGGTTTCCTTCATGACTTTGGGCCTTCAGTTTCCAGGCCCTCAGGCTCCCTCTCTGTGAAATGGCTAAACAATCCTGCTTCCCAGGGAGCGAGCACACAGCACGCCTCGGGAGAAAAGAGCAACAAATATTTACAAATCCATCACTGAAGTGGCAGCTGAAACAGCTGACAGAGCAAAGCACGCCCTGTCAGGTCCCGGACCCTCCATGGGGCCTGCTCCCTCCCATGCCTCCCACCCACACCCTGACAGAGCAGGGCCGACCTCCAGCCTCCCCGGGGGGCGGGGGGGGAGGGGGGTGCCCAGGCGACTTCCCAGCTCTGAATTTCTTTTGGCACTTTGATGCTCCCCCAGGAGGATTCATGAGACCGCAGCAGGAAATGAGGAACATATTTTTAAATCAGAAGGGGAAGCAATGTCTTTGTGTCAGCTAAGTGGCCTGGATCCAGGGCTGAGAGACTGTGGCGCATTTCTCCTCGCAGACAGCAGGTGCTCTTCTAGATGTGGTTATGGCAACAAAATAAATGATGGATAATTGCTTTTGTGACAACTTGCCAATTAAATTAGACTCAGCAGAATAACATAATGACAATTTGTTATGCTCCGGTGGGCACTAACATACCAATCATAATTAAATGCTATGACTGAAATAGAATACCGCTCGACGCAGGAATATATAACCCCAATTCCCTCTCCCTGAAACATTATAGGTTGAGGCTTGATTTTAATTTCTGGAAGATAATGGCATTAGTGCATATCTGAGTGGGTCTGTGGAGAGGCCTGTGGTGAGGGGAGATGGGCCTGAGTGGGAAGGCTAGGCCTGTGAGGAAGGGCCCCGGGGGCTGAACTCCAAGGTCACTGGGAAGAGTACAGGAGCCCCTGGTGGTGAAGACAGTGCTGCATGGGCTGGGGACATGCGTGGTCCTGTCGGCCCACAGGAGGGGCAAAGGGGAGGCCTTCCAATGGCTCCTACTTTAACAAGGCCTGTGCTGCATCAGCTCCAAGGCCCCAATGCCAGGGTGTTCCAGGACACGTCCTTGAACGAGAAGCCCAAGCTCACACTTCATGATAAAGGGGCACTGAAGGCCTGCTTCGTGCCAGGCGTGTACTTGGTACTCTTCATCCGTAAAGCATTTTCTCCTCACCACTCTTAGCTAAAGTGAGGAGCCAGCCTCACAGATGAGGAACCCACTCAAGATCACAGTTAGTCAAGTCAAACCCAGACTGTCTGCTTTCAAAGCCCCTTCCTCTATGTTCCCACCATGCTCTTCTCTTCACACTCCTGCCAGCTGCACGAGGCAGTTACGTCAATAAACATGAGGGAAGGAAATACCAGGGAGAAGCACAGAAAAAGCCCTAGTGAAGGAGAAATGTGTGCCCAGTGCACAGCCACCCCGCCTTATACAACCCTCCCCTCCCCGGTCACAGCTGACTGGGCCACGAGTGAACAGCTGACCCAAGGTGGGCCAACCCAGTTCTCCTCTGGGAACTTTGCCTTGAGCTACCTCAATTGCATTGAAGGATCCTTAATGTACACAGCTGTCTCGGTCCATTTGAGCTGCTACAACAGAATCCCATAGACTGGGTGGCTTATAAACAACAGAAATTTATTTCTCACAGTTCTGGAGTCTGGGAAATCCAAGATCAAGGTGCCCATAGATCTGGTGTCTGGTAAGACCAGCTTCCTGGATCACAGATGGCCGTCTTCACTCTTCCCCTCACATGGCAGAAGAGGTAGGGGGGCACACTGGGGTCTCTTGTAAGAGCACTAATCCCATTCATGAGGGCTCCACCCTCATGACCTAATCACCTCCCAAAGGCCCCACCTCCAAATACAATCACATTGAGGAGCAAGATTTCAACACATGACTTTGGGGAGGACACAGGCCTTCGGTCCACAGCAACATCAATTTTATGAGAGCTTCTCTATATCCTAATATACTTGCAGTACACACAGCTCATAAAGGCTACAACTCAGCTTTCAAAACCTTGACCTAAACTGTATATTCTGATGATAAGACGTATTAATTGTGTATTCAAGTTTTACTATCTTTATTGATGTATTAATTCCAAACCATCCTATAAAAGATTGGAGCTGGCTTTTTTTTCTATATTTTTTTTTTTTTTGGTGAGGAAGATCTTCCTCTTTTTTTGCTTGAGGAAGATTATCACTTAGTTAACATCTGTGCCAATCTTCCTCTATGTGGGATGCTGCCACAGCATGGCCTGACCAGTGGTGCTAGGTCCATGCCGGGATCTGAACCTGTGAACCCTGGGCTGCCAAAGCAGAGCATGCAAACTTAAACACTATGCCACCGGGCTGGCCCCTGGAGGTGGCTTTTTAAAAAATCAAGTAACAATTATTTTGCTTGCTTTTTTAAAGTTTAGAAGGGGGTTCTGTAGAGATAAATAGGATGACTGAGGTTCTCTCTTTCTCTGTTAAAAATAATTACTGGGTTTTTTTAATGTAATAATGCAAAAACAAATCACATAGGGGCTGGCCCCGTGGCCGAGTGGTTAAGTTCGCGCGCTCCGCTGCAGGCGTCCCAGTGTTTCGTTGGTTCGAATCCTGGGCGCGGACATGGCACTGCTCGTCAGACCACGCTGAGGCAGCGTCCCACATACCACAACTAGAAGAACCCACAACGAGAAATATACAACTATGTACTGGGGGGCTTTGGGGAGAAAAAGGAAAAAATAAAATCTTTAAAAAAAAAAAAAAAAAAAAAAAAAAAAAAACAAATCACATAATACTGAAATGTTTAAAATAAAACCCACCCTCATGAATTCCACTCCCCAACGATGACCAGTGACATCAACATAGCATGTATTCTTTGAGCCCTTCTTTCCTGCCCACACCATCTTTTGAATGTGAATGTGGACCTGATGTATTTATGGATACGATGATAGGATATTTGGGATTTGCTTCAAATAATCCATGGTTGGGGGAAGCCAGTGAATGGGATGGAAAAACAATAGCCAAGAGTTGAAAAGTGTTGCAACAAGGTGATGGGACCAGAAGAGTTCATTACACTATACTCTGCTTTTTATGTGCTTGAAAATTTCTACAATAATAGCTTAAATTTTTAAATCCTATTTTATTTTTTAACTATTTAAAAAGTGGACTCACACTTTATGTAATATTCTTCAATTTGCTGTCTTCTTTAACTAACAGCTTATTGTGGACGTTGTTCCATGTCAGTGCAGCACGGAACAGCGCTACTCCTTCTGGTAGTTTTCCATGGTACAGATATTCTACCATCGCCCCACCTCTCTGACGCAGCTAGGTTATTTGTAGTGCTTTTCCATAACAAATAATGCTAGGTTAATAAAACTCTGCATATGTCTCTTCCTCTTGAAGGAGGGTTTCTGTATGATCAATTCCTTAAAGTACAATTTCTGGGTCAAAAGGCAATGGTATTTTAAATTTGACTGATATTGCCAAATGCTTCTTCAAAAATGTCCTAGCAAGTTTCAGTTTCATCAGCTATGTATGCCTTTTTATCTGCATCCTTCCACACACTGAGTACTAGCAATCTGGTTAACTTTTGCCAAATTTTGACAGAGAAGACACATCTCACTTTGTTTCATGTTGTTTTGGTTGTTGCTGAGGTTGCACATCTTTTCCTGCTTCGTCTGCTGCATGCATTTCTACCTCAGTGAATTCCAAGTTCATCACCCTTGCTCATTCGTCCACAGTATTTCTCTTTCTTATTGATTTGTAGCAGCTCTTTGTATATTATAGATGTTAACCTTTTGTCTGGTGTATATGTTTAAAACATTGTCTTCCGTTCTTTAACTTTTGTTTATGGTGTTTTTCACCATGCAGAAGTCGTTGTCATTGTTTGTTTGCTCTATGTAGTCAGACGGTCACTCTCCCTGCTGTCTTCTGGGCTTCATGTCACGCTCAAAAAGGCCCTACATTTTCTTCCACTACTTTCATAGTTCTAATTTTTATTTTTAGATCTTTAATCCATTTGGGATTTATTTTGGGCATGATACCAGATAAAGAATGAAATTTAAATTTTCCTTGAAATTCACAACCTATTCCCAACACTATTTGTTTAATAATCCATCCTTAACTCACCAATGTGAAATGCTATCTTTGTCACATATTTAATAGTTATACTTACACAGATTTTTCTAGATTTCCTGTTTTACTCCCCTGGTCTAATTGCCTATTCCTATACCTGAATGATGCTGTTTTAATTATTGTTGCTTTATAATACATTTAATAGCTAGTAGATAATATCACATTCTAATATTTCAGAATTGTATTGGCTGTTCTCATGCATTTATCCTTCCAGGTGAACTTTTGTTAAGCTAAAAATAAAAACTGCAGTGGGATCTGATTAAAATTGCTTTAACTATACATATTAAGTTGGGAAGCACGACCCAAGACTCTTTGGGTAGAACAGAAATATAAAAACTATCCATGGATGCCTGCACATGCCCATGGTGCCATGCCAGAAGCCAGTAGGCTCAGGATCAGTCCTGGAATGGTCCTACCCCATGCCCATGGCCCCCTCCTCTCAGCCTGCTCTGTATTCAACTCCTGATTTTTCCTCTTATTGGGCTGCAACTCTGATTCCTCCTTATGTGTTTCTCTGGCATTCCAACCACCTTCTGTTCTCCTACCGTGGCACAGCTGGTCTTCTCTCTTGACTATTCTGGAATCTTCTCCCTCTTGCAGGTGAGGCCTGGCACTTCCAGACTGGTCCAACCCACTGAAGCTGGTCAGTAGGGTCAGGATTGGACAACGTCTTCAATGCCATAATAACAGAAGGAAACAGGAACCTTCTAGCTTGAACTCCCTCTTTTGACTGCATTTCCATAATATGGAGATCATGGGGAAATGACCACGGGCTTAGACAAATAAAGTCATAGAATAACTGGCTGATTAGGAAAGTGTTTTGAGTTTCTTTTGGCAGTAGTAACAAGTAACACCTTTCCCTAGTGTCCGTCTTTCCCTGTCCCCTACAGAGAAGTGGAAAGGAAAGATTCTAGGACTATGCTGTCCAAGATTCCACCAGTTCCAGAAAGAGACTGACTTCATGGTGACTGGGAAGTTTATCCTGGTCAACCTGAAACTTCTATCATTTCCCGATACTAGATTCCCACAGGTGTTTGACAGGGCCAGGACTAGGGTGAGGCAAGTGTCAATGCACTTGTATGACCTTGAGAGTGACAGATTGACCTTGAGAGACTCCTTAAACTTGGGTCGTAGGTACTTCACTGGCCTCACCCTAGTCTCAGCCCAGGAGTTTGATCCCTTGTGGTGGATACAGTGGTCCTCGGCTCAGACCCCCTCTGCACCCATTCCAGCTGCTGGGACCATCAGCTGATGATGGCTCATAACTACATCTGTCACTGGGAATTACTCTGGCGACAGGGAATTGCCTTGACCAAAATTACACCCCTTCCAAGGGGCAGCCTATGGCCAAGGACTGGCTGAGGTGGGGATGCAAATGCTCAGCCTCCTTGTCTCCATCTGGAACAGCTCTGCAGAGCCATCCCAGCTTCGGAGCATCAGTTCCCAATACCAACCAAGAAGCACAATGCTTGGTAGGCCTCATTGGGCTCTGGACGTACCATAGTCCACACTTTGGAATACTACTCTAAGGAACCTTACAGGTATAGCTCCCGAGAACACTCCTAATTAAAGTTTTGCATTCAGCTCTTCATCCCAGAGTCTGCTTCCAGGGGACCCAACATAAGACATCCCCCAAGCTCGGGCAGAGATATGGGGAAACTCAAATGATGCTGACTTGGTTCCTTGACACGAGGAACCCAAACAATTGCACAATGACTTACCAATCAATAGTGAGGCCTTAGACTGATCTTCATGTTGGTTGTCTCCAACCTGTCCCCTCTGACCAGGGTTCAAAGAAATTACTCAAAGAAAGGATAATGCAACCTAAACCACAATTCATTGGTGACTTCCACTCATGTGTCCTTCTTCCTCACTTGAAATCACATGACTCGGGGAAAACTTTAAATAATAATAGGAAAGTCTTCAGCAAGACAAGGACAAATCTAGGGACATCTGCTAGGGAACACAACCAAGCTTGTCCTTCTGAAGGCAAGGGAAGGGAGATTAGCGTTTATGATGTCTACAGGGGGTTCAGTGTTATTCAGGAATATTTTCAGTAAATGACAGAGAAAAATGTAGAAAACAGGCTGATTGATTGACAGCCAACCCAATTTTTAATCTGGACATCTTTAATAAATTCTGTGATGCAGGATTATCAATCTTATCTCACCTGGATTTCTACCCTTCACAAGGAGATGGCCTTGATTTTAGAGGCCAGAATAAGCAGCTTTTTTATCAAAAGGTTCACTGTAAATGGCCAGGCCTGAGCAGCCCTGAGCCGGTCCCCGAAGGCCAAGTCTCATCAACTTTTCCTGGTGAGAGAGTTTTTCTGACGAGTCACGCAGAGGGAATCAGTCTCTTTTCATAAAGCCTTCCTGGATTTAAATGCAAGCAAAATGCAAATGCCGACTTCACCTGGATGCAGCAGTGCTGTTCCAAGAAGCTAAAGTTACACTGGCAAGTTTCACTTGTGGACAGAATGCAACGCTCTTTCCATCCAGGATCGCGTTAGACTCTTACACCCCCTCAAAGCAGGTGCAGTCCTAATATTATCCCCATTTTGCAGATGAGCAAATGGAGGCTCAGAGAAGTTAAGTAATTTGCCCAAGATCACAAAATCTAAGCATCAGAGCTGGACCCTCAACCCAGTGTGTCTGAGGGAGAGCCCGTGTTTTTAACTCTGATGTTCTACTCCAATATCCAGAGGATTTTTGGCAATGTCATCTACACATCATAGGCGCTTACATTTCAGATTTTAACACTTACGTATCAAATTTAATATTATATTTTCTGTGACGATTTAAAAATGTAAGGTTGTATACCCCCTTCTCTTGTGGGATACGTGTGTGGTATATTGTTTGTTGTCTGTTTTCGTGATTTTTCGGTCAATTTGTCTAAAGGTATTTCTGACTTCCATATTAATAATAAAATTCAAATTATATTTTTTTAAAGTCACAAATAAAAGCCAAAAGGAAGTTCTGTGTTTGACGTTCTTTGTAGAAAATGAACATATTGAAGATAGGACAATGTCTTTTCTAGTTTGCCTAATACCAAGCCAAGTGAATTTTTTTTTGTTGTTTTTTTTTAAAGCTTGGCACCTGAGCTAACATCTGTTGCCAATCTTTTTTTTTTCTTCTTTTCCCCAAATCCCCTTGGTACATAGTTGTATATTCTAGTTGTGAGTGCCTCCAGTTGTGCTATATGAGATGCCACCTCAGCATGGCCTGATGAGTGGTGCCATGTCCGTGCCCAGGATCTGAACCTGTGAAACCCTGGGCCGGCAAAGCAGAGCGCGTGAACTTAACCACTCAGCCATGGGGCCAGCCTCCAAGTGAGTTCTCCATACTGAATTCTGCCCAGAATCTCTTTCTTCTTTGGGTGGAGGGAGAGGGGAGAACTCCGGATAGATAGCTTCATATTTGTCCTATAACAACTTTTTTATTGTTTTCTGTTCTCTGAAGATATCTTCAAGCTTGCCTTTTATTTATTTAAACATAATAAGGAAGAAAAGTTACTTATTGTCTGTAGTCTGATGGTTTCCATAACTAAAGTCTCTCTAGATCTGCTTCTATTGGCTGTTTTTGCTGGTTCTCACTCATGGAGTCAGGTTTCCTTGTGCACCTGGTTATTATGGCCCATAGTCCAGTATTCTAAAAATTACTTATAGGAATAATGTGAGGCCTAATGTAAAGGTACCTATGCCCCGAGATCTGCTTCTCTAATGTGTTGGAGCCATACCAATCTGAGCTCACCTAACCAAGTCCAAGGCTGAGATTTCCTGGACCTGGACAATCTGGGTAATTGGAACCTGGGTTGTAATTCTGCATGCAGGCTGCTCCACTTCCAGGTCACCCTCACCCAAGGGTGTAGCCCTGGGGCTCCCAGCTTACTGTGGAGAGGGCCTCATCTCCTTGGGCTGCCTCCTGGCTTCCATCCTGCCCTCTCTGCCCAGTGCGCTGCAAGGCCATTCAGGATCGGTAACTCTCAGGACAAAAGCAGCCTCCATCCTCATTCACCTTTCTGGTTCCCATTCTTCCCGCTCTGTTGACCTAGTCATTTCTTGCTGTCTTGCCAGCAATTTAATACTATTTAAGAAGGTTTCAAAAAATATTTTATGCAGCTTTCATAGTTGTCTCCAGTGGGAATGTTGGTCCAAATAGTCTAGCCCACCATTGCTAGGAAGTCTCATCCTCAAAGCTTCTCAAGAAATAACCGACTCAGATCAAATTTGGGAAATTTGATGTATGTGTCTTAAAACAAAATCATCAATTTTTCAACACACACATCTTTAATTGTGCTCACTGAGTCTGCAGCTCACAGAAGCACTGCAGCTCAAAGAAGGAAGTCTGGAGGCAGGAAAGGAAGATGGTAAGAGGCACCTGCTGTACCAGGCTCGCTAGCTCTGCCACTGAGCCACTGTGCGACCTTGGCCAATAATGCCAGCTCTGGGCTGGTTTTCTCATCTGGAAAATGAGAAGAAGAAGAAGAAGAACGCCTGTCGCACAATGTTGTCACAATGTTGTCACATGGATTAAATGAGACGGAGTAATACACACAAAGCCTTTAGCACAATAAGTGACTGATAAACGTGATTATTGTTTTTATCCCTAAGATGCTGATGTCCTCAGACACACGTACACATACTCACTAGATTGCCTGTCTTCCCCACAGTGTACGCAGATCTGGTCAACCACTGCCTTAGTTAGCGATGATTTGAATAAATCACTCAATTCCAGTGGTCTGTTTGCTAAGGCTCTCATTCCGAAGGCCTTCGAGGCAGGCCTCTGGATTTTATCTCCCTAACTCATTCTGTGACCTACAAATTGAAAGGATGACAATAATTCAGATGTGGAAAGGGAAGGAGATCCCCCCTTGATAAAAGGTACCCCTGCAGCCACGTGGCAAGTTGTGCTGTTGTGATAAAGAGGAAGGCTGTTTGAAAATAATCAAAAATTCTCTCGGGAAGCCCAATTATATTTTTACATCAAGAATCAAAATGCTGGTGCTGCTGACTTCAGCCTATCATTCACAAACCTTTTATCCTGTAATTAAGCCAGATCTGCTGCTGGGCTAATTCTTCCCTGAATGACACCACCCTTTGAGCCAGCCCGTATGTCGGCAGAAGACTTCACTCTGATGATCTATTACACCAATACATCACCGCAGTGAGCTGCCTCCTTAATGATTTATCCATAACACATCATCAGAGCGAGGCACACTCATAATATATTGCTCAATAAGTCCGCGGTGGCCAAGGGGGAAAGCCACGGACTGCGGCCGAGTCCGTGCCCTTACATGGTTGGTGTCAGCGCCCAGGGTCCATGCTGGGCTCTTCCTTCCTAAACAAAGGTTTATATAGCTGGGAGGGCTCTCATGCCAATAGGCTTTTAAAACATGAAGAACCAGGACCTTAAGAAAGTCCTATAAATCCCAAGCAGAAAAGCCCCTCAGTGGGTAGTGGGGTCTACCCTTCTAAGCCTGTCAAAGAGGTAGGAAGCCTTTTCTTTAAGCCCTAACTTAGTAGAAGGCCGGGGCCACTGCACTGCTCAACTCCAAGGGGGTGCCATTCACATGTAGTCTGCACAGACAGTGCCCCCTAGAGTTGTGCAACGAGCAGCCCGAGTCACCTCAATGGCAGCCCTGTAAGAGACCCTGGTTAGGAGCGCAGACTCTGGTCTCAGGCAGCCTCGTTGAACTCCAGGTTCCAGGAATAATGGTCCTATTTCATGGGGCTGCTGTGAGACAAAACAAGAAAATGTATGGAGAGCACCTATCACATTGTAAACACTCTTCAGGTGTCAGCCACCCTGAGAGCAACCTTAGCAAACCCTGAGAGCCAGGAAATCCAGAGTCCAGGGCTGGGGGAGCAGGTGGCCCCTGTGTACTGTGTTCTTCGTTCTGTGGGGCCTAATTTTTATGTATTTGTACCCTGCTTCATTAAAAAAAAAGGGAGGACAGTGGATTAAAGAATGTTTACAGAAATATATACTAGGATAAAAATAAAGAGATGGGGCATTTGGCAAAAGGAAAGAAAGATTAAACAAGTTGAAACAAAAGTGGTGCATAAAACACCACCAAGAATGGGCCAGGGTGGGAGTGGTGGGCACACTCACCACCCAGGCGGGAGTGTGGATCTGCACACTCGTTCTGGAGGGCAACTTGGCATCACTGAGAAAGCTGAAGGTGGGCACATCCTACAGCCCAGCTATCCCACCTCTAGCTGCCTGCCGTGGCTCAGAGGAACTCTTGCACACATGCACAAAGAAACAGATATAACAATGTTGCCCCACAACATCCTGGAGGCAGCAAAAAACAAGAAACCACTGAAATGTCCACCAAGAGGAAAATAAATGTATAAGAGTGATAGCCAGCTCTTAAACAGTACACACTATGTAGCAGGCTTATTTTAAACGCTCCACATCTACAGTCATGCACCGCAGAACGATGCTTCAGTCAGTGACCGACTATATATACGATGGTGGCCCAATAAGATTAGTACCTTGTAGCCTAAGTGTGTAGTAGGCTACACCATCTAAGTCTGTGTAAGTACCCTGTATGATGTTCACACAATGACGAAGTCGCCTAACGATGCATTTCTCAGAACGTATCCCCGTCTTTAAGCAACACTTGACTGTATTACATTATTTAATCTTCACATCAAGTCTATGAAGTGGGTGCTATCATTAGCCCTATTTTACAGCTGAGGAAACTGACGCATTAAGAGGTTAATTTGCCCAAAGTCACAGAACCAGTAAGTGGCAGAGGTAGGATTTGAACCCTACCATTCTGGCCCCAGGGCCATGCTCTTAAAAACTACATAATCATTTGTCTAGTCTGATAGTGGTACACTATACAGCAGTGAAAAATGAATGAACTAGAGCTGCATGCATCAACACAGATAAGTTTCAAAACAAAATTCTCGAGCAAAAAGAAAAAAATTACAGAGGGTTACATATACTATGAAACCACTTACACAATGTTTTGAAACATGCTAAACAATACTATATTTTGTTACAGATGCATACATTTGTAGAAAAAGTATTATTTTTTAAATAGAAAGGATAAACACCCAGTCCACAAAGATATTCGCCCCAGGGATGGGGAAGAGGAGGGCTGGGGTCGGGACTGTGCACGCAGAGCCTTCATTTGTCTTTGTTATGCTTTACATCTGAAGCTGGGTGGTGGGTATGTGAATGTTTGTTATACATTCTCTATAATTTTTGTATGCCTGAAATATTTCAGAATAATCAGAGCGAATGCCATCATAAGCTCCTATATCAGAGCTGCACGTGATTGTCAAGTTAACTCTGAATTTCCTCACAGCCAAAGCTAAGAGGGAAACTAAGATACCAAATTGGACAAGATCACAAAAGTAAGCCATCCCAGTTGTGCAGAAGAAGCACAGGTTTCCTTTGAATCAAGGTGTGAAAGAAACTTTTCCCATGGGTCTTCAGAGTGGAAAAGACGGTTAATAACATTCCTACAGAAAAAAAACAAAGGGAGCATCAGACAACCATTTCCTAGTGTCCCCCAAGGCCTGCCAAAGGCTTACTGTCAAAGCAGGACTCAGAAGAAGCTGATCTAGGAGAGACCCATGTCTCCAGCCAACATCTGGCACATTTCCAGAGAAACAGGCCTGTGTGGACCAAGAGGGAAGCAGGCAGACCCTGGGGACTGGTGCCTGGAGAGGCCTGAGATCAACTTCACTTGGGGCAGGACTGTCCCTCAAATTCCTTCTCCTGGCCCTGGGACACAGCTGTGGACGCACTGTCAAGGTACCCCCACAGGCTTCGAAGATGGAGAAGTTGCGGCCCTGGGACCAGAAGGCATCCACCCTTTGTCTAGAGCTGCTCAGCATCAGTCTGACTTCTCGGATGCTGGGCCCATCCAGCCATCTACTTAAACCTAAAGGTTTAAAGGTTTAATCCTAAAGGCTCTTATCCTCATTTTACAAAGGAGGGAGTCAAGAGGTAGTCGATACAAAAAGAGAGAGAGGCATAACTTATGTAGTACTCCAAAGGCAGAGGAACAGTGTCAGTGCCCTAGGGCTGCCATAACAAATTGCCCCAAATTGAGGGGTTTAAAACAACAGTATTTATCCTCTCACAGTTCTGGAGCCAGAAGTCTGAAACCAAGGTGTTGGCAGGGTTGGTTCCTTCTGAAGGTTCTGAGGGACCATCTGTCCCCTGCCTCTCTCCTACCTTCTGGTGGCTCCCAGCAATCCTTGGTGTTCCTTGGCCTATAGATGTGGCACTTCAATCTCTGCCTCCATCTTCATATGGCTGTCTTCCCTCTGTGTGTGTCTGTTTCCAAATCCCTCTCTCCTTATAAGGACACCAGTCATTGGATTAGGGCCCACTCTACTCTAGTATGACCTCATCTTAACTTGATTATGTGGGCAAAGACCCTATTTCCAAATAAGGCTACATTCACAGGCAGCAGCAATTAAGATCTCAACATATCTTCTAGGAGGACACAACCCAACCCAATACAGAAGCGTAGTAAGTGTTACTACACAGAGGAACTAACGTGGAAATATGCCAGTGGAAAGAAGGGGGGATCTAAGTTAGCTGCCCCACATCTGTCACAGCGGAAAGCCAAGAGACAAAGACTGCAGTTGGTAAAGCGAGAAGCGATGGTAGAAACTCACTCTTGCATGAAGGTAATCCCTTGAAGGACGAAAACCAGAAATGGTCAACAGTGGTTGGCCCCAGGAACAGGCCCGGGGTAGGAGGTGGTGGAGAGCCTGTTCAGGGGACTTCGGGGAAATTTGAATATGGACTGGGGATTAGGTGATATTAAAGAATTACTGTTAATTACCATTTTTTTAGGCTTAATGACGGTATTGTGCCAATGCAGAAAAGGTCTTATTTTTCGGAGAAGTGGGCTGAAGCCTTGGGTGAGGGAGGTCATGTTGGGACTTGCTTTAAAATACTTCAGAAAAAATGTAGATGGGCAAATATGGCAAAACATTAACGGTGGTTAAGTCTACACGACAAATATATGGAGGATCATTATACTATTCTATCTACATGAGTGTTTCCATAATCAAAATTTAAAAAGCGAAAAGATTTTAAATAAATATTTAATAAGTCTTGGAACATGCTTGCTCTCCCCATCTTTGCACCTCTTCTTGGACCCGTAGCCCAAAGAATAGGTCTTTGAAGTTCTTGTAGTTCAACTCCCTTATTTTACGAATGGTTAAAAAGGCTTAATGACTTTCCAGAGTCACACAGCCCTTTAGAGGGTGAGCTGGGGCCAGGCCGGCGTCTCCAAGAGCCTCACCCAATGCGCCATCTACTGTCCCATGCCATCTTCTGCCCCATTTTTAGGCTAAAGGAGCTATTTCTAAATGTCAGTAAAGGATGGCAGTACACTCAGTTCTTTTTTTTTTAGGCAGACATTGCCTATGGATCATTGAGTTCTCATGTGTAAGAAATCTTGATTATACTCTGAAAGCTTTATCGTCTTCAACGTGACAGTAAAGTTCACTCAAGTCCTTTAGATCTTAAAGTAGCCCCTTTGGGCTTTGGCAATGCGTATGTCAGTTGAGCAATAAACATCTGTCATCTATCTTTCATTAATATTAATTATAAGTAGCCTGTGGCTCAAGGGACTTAAGTCTTACAGATGAGATTTCCCTAAATTTGACCTTCTTGACTTTATAGGTATTCGAAGTGGTTCTTTTATGAAGCCAGTCTAAGCACTTCAGTAATAAAAAGAGGAAGAACAAACAGTCCCAACCCTGCGAAGATGCTGTATGGAGGTCAGGCTGCCCAACAGGCTGGAAGAGGCACAGCACGAATGCTGCAGGTGGGGGACATTCTGGGGCCCTTTATTTGCCTGGAGCTTAGGTTCTCAGGCCCCTCCTCCTCACCTGGCCTGTCTCCCATGGCCCCTTTCTCTTCTCTCACATCCCAAAGTGCGGAAGTTAAGAATGGGTCAGGGTTGCCCAAGACAAGCTTTGTCCTCTTAGGATTTAAATTGGAATTTTTCTGGGATTAAGCCAGCTGCCTCTTGTTCTAACTTCAGAGGCCCCATGAGTGTGGCTGGACAGGGAAACGAGACGGGGTTCAGGCACACTCACTGAGGTGACCGGACACCGGAGCCCTGAGCCCTCCCTTCCTCAGTCTGAAAAGGGAGACCCTGCTCACGTTATGAGAGTTAGGCTGTGACTCTGGCAGTCGCGGTAACACAAGTCCATCGTCCCTGACATCATACCCTGAAGGGGCTGGAAGCTTTGAGGAACCAGAGTGACATATATCCAGGACAGGGGGCTGGTTCCCAGCGGGAAGCCAGGCCTGAGGAAGGGGATGAGCTCCAGGAGGGCTGAGAGCCTCGCCCTGAGCTGGAGATGGAGCAGGGCCATTTCACCTCACTTGGCAGGAGCCAGGGGAAGCTGGTGTTGCAGCTCAGGATCCTTCTGTCTCTGTGTTTAATATTCAAGAGACAATCCTGAGCATGCTTAGGGTTTAAACTGAGCACCCCAGGAGAGGGTTTGAAGAACAATCTGGCATTTCCTGCAGAATTCATCAGCAGGTAGGGACTAGACCAGTCACCCTCGCCTGTCGCTATGCCGTCTGAGTCCACAATCGCCTGGCTCTGCTCTGTTTCTGGGGGAAGCCCAGCCCCGGCAGCTCCACAGCCATTTTCTTCTTCCCCATATCTTTATTTCGTTTACAAATTGAGAGTTTACAAAGTTCTGCCACACCCAGCATCTTATTGGGCACTGCACCCCTAGACATACTTGGTGCAGATATTATTATCCCCATGTTATAGATGGGGAATCTATTCATTTATTCATTCATTCACTCAAACACACTTTCAAAGATCTATTAGGCTCCAGATCCTGTGCTAGAGCCGCATGTGGATCAGAAGGGTTAAGTGACTTGTCTAAAGCCACGGTCACGTGGGGAGTGGCAGCACCAGGATTTGAACCTGGTTCTTTTGACTGAGACCCAGAGAGGAGAGGCCCAGAGTACACACACACCTGGGTAGCATTTTAGCTCTTGCGCTCCTCGGGTTTAGCATCCCAGGTGACCAGAGGCAGAGGGGGCCCGTGGCCCACCCGCAGACCAGCCGGGGTCAAATGGAGTGAGAGAACCGTGGCACAGTGGGAAGAGATAGATCCTTCTGGCCTCCAGGCCTCACTCCCACCCCGCCCACCATTTCAGCCCTGGCAGCACCTTGCCCTTCACTGGGAGGAAGACCAGAGGGAGTTCCAGAAATTCCTGCCCCAATTGCCCAGCAGCCCGGGTCCCAGGAACAACATCTCTGAGGCTGGACCCTGGCCTCTAGGTAGCGACCCTCTGGCTTCCCTCCACAGTCTGGGGCGCAGCAGGGGAGAAGGAAAGGAGAAAAGTTTGCCACACAGAGGATCGGGGAGCAACAATGAGGAAGGAAAGAAGAGACAGAAGGAATGCCTGCCTTTAAGGCACTAGTTTCTACACACACAGCCTGCCTCAGATATAATGAAACAGCAGCAAGTTTTTCAGTGAAACTTACCAGTACTGGGTGAGTTCCAACAGTGGACCGTTCCCAGGATGTTCTTTGGTTTCCTCCTCTGTGTTTTTTTAATTGATTGATTGATTGATTTGGTGCTAGGAGGTTGGAAGAAGATAAAGGAGATAGTAACTATTGGGGGAAGATGGTTGAGAAAAGACAGGTGGTTAAACAAGTGGCTGGTGGAAAGGTACACAATACCATGTTTTGGTTTCTTCTCCGTTTTAACCTCATGCACATTTGCCTCCCCCCGCCCCCCGCCCCGTGGGAATCAACAGTTGCCCAGAGCCTTCCAGGTAGTGAGAGCAAAGACTCCCCACGAAGAACTCTGTTCATGCTCACATTTAATCCATAGAACAACTCGATGAGGTCGATGTATTGTTCCTGTTTTACAGATAAGGAAATTGAGGCTCAAGTTTTTCACTAACTCCCCCAATGTCACAAGACAAAGCAATCGATCAGGGTTTCAAAGGCGGGTCTGTCTCTCCGAGGTGTGGGTTTTTTCCACAGCTCCGCACTACCTCCCTGCCTGCATGTCCTCTCCCTCTGTCCTCCACAGCAAATTCGCAGATGTGTCACTGACTGGAGAAGGTTAGGAAACACGGCTCCGGACAGAGTCTCCAGGGGTTCTGGAGGTAGCTCCTTCCTCTCCTGCTCCTATTATGGGACGAGCACTGCTGGTTGCCCCGCAGGTCTCTGTCATTTGTCCGGTAGCCTATCCACTCCCATCTTTACCTTATCCCAGGCACCCTAGGACCTCAGCTTCCTAAATCTCAGCCAGAACATTATTTTGCAAGGACACTTGCCAACCTTGAAAGGCAAGGTACCCTGAGGCAAGGAAATACAATCCCCTTAGTGGAAGCGCATGAGAATGCAGCGCCATCTAGTGGTGCCGGGGCCAACAGTCCCAGGCAGTGACATTTTCCAACAATCAATATCTCATTATTAACCATAATCACAACCTGATGTTTACTTTTGGAGAAATGCTCAGCAGTGAGGGATACAAACGCACTTTTCTGCATGTTTCAGAGGCCTGCGGTCCTAAATGCCACAATGACTATTAAACAGTGTCCTGCCCATGAGCAAACAGGAGGGAGGAGAGATTGATCATGCATCTTTTTCATCTAAGCTGCTCACCAAAAACAAAGCATCTGTTGAAGCCACTGACCTTTCACTAACTGCTGGAAGGAAAATGCTTGATAAATAATAAATAGACCACTATTGGATGTTGCTTAGAACCATCTTTTAATTAAAAGAACTGAGCAACCAGAAGGTCAGGTGACTGACATTTAAGTTCCAGTCCAGGAAGAGCATCAATCGAGGGGAAAATTGTACCCTAAATGTAATTTCATTGTTAGCTCGCATTCAACAGAAGTCCCCTCTCTGTAATCTGTTCAGATGGGGGGCGGTGCTGGTGACGCTTGGTAGGGGACAAAACACTTCACTTCCTGCCTCCTTCGCCTTCCCCTGGCAACCTTTTCGTTTCTGTGCTGCAGCAATAACCACTTGTCTGGTTCAGCATCTCCACAGAAACTGCTCCAGTGCTGGGCTCATCCAATCAGAGGCCCTCTTGCCACATTGAACGCTACCCTAGGAGTGACATGAAAGCCATTTCCTGTGTTTTCCACAGGAGGGCAGATGCCCTTCCTCCACCAGCCAAGGTGACCTCACTCAAGTTGCTCGCTGAACCTGCCCTGGCATCCGTCTCACCGAGCCCCGTCAAAGGCTCAAACACTTGACTCACCTAGCCCGTCAGTCCTCTACCTTTTGGGCTGTTCTGGAATGGAGCTCAGGAACAAAGTAACGACCTCGCCCCCCCTTACCCAGGTCACCTTTCCTTGTTCCAAGCTCCATCGTCCTCTAGCTGAGGCAGTGCCAGCTTGCTTTCGCTATCAGAGCCACACCATGGCATATGCCCTAGCTCCCATGTCGTCAGGAAAACTGCCAGCCCAGTGTGGAGTCAGGCTTGGTCACAGGTGAAAGCCTGGAAGGGTGGATGAGGCCCCACAGCTCCAGCGTGCCTGGTCTGGATTCCCAAGAGCAGAGGCAGGCACCAGTGCCAGCCTTACAGAGAACCTTATCATCCCATTTGAATGACTGTTTAAAAAAAGAATGTGTCGAACGTTTTTAAGTGGTAAGCCATCATTTACGCAGAGAGAAGGTTATCATTTTAACAAAATCGGGAATCCTCTGGAGGCACAGATTTTTCTGTAATACCACTTTCATTGTCAGAGAAAACAATGCTAAATATTATACAAAAAGAATTGGGCTTGCCTTTTTTTTTTTAAAAGGTTTTATTTTTCCTTTTTCTCCCCAAAGCCTCCCGGTACATAGTTGTATACTCTTCGTTGTGGGTCCTTCTAGTTGTGGTATGTGGGATGCTACCTCAGCGTGGTTTGATGAGCAGTGCCATGTCCGCGCCCAGGATTCGAACCAATGAAACACTGGGTTGCCTGCAGCAGAGCGCGTGAACTTAACCACTTGGCCACGGGGCCAGCCCCTGGGCTTGCCTTTTAAGGACACACAATCAAGGGTCGGGTCTACCCAACAAAAGCAAATAAATAAAACCTGGTGAATCCAGGACCACTTGAACAAGCCTTGCTCTTCAGATGTTGGAAGACGTGGGACCTATTTCCTTTGCCGGCTTTCTCCCTCCTCCTGTCCTTTAACTGAGAGCATTCACCTGGCTCAGCCCCCATCAGCCTGTCTCTCTACACTTCCCCTTGGAGAGCTCATTCATTGTCCTGTCTCCAGTCCTTACCCCTGTGCTAGATTTGCTCCCCACCTCCCAGACACCTAGCCTGTATCTCTGTCGGCTACTTGGATGTTGCACCATTACCTCCAACTCAGTACGCACAGAATTGAAGCGGTCTTCTCTGAAAGTGCCAGTTCCTCTTCCCCACCTTGCTGTCTATTAGTGATGCTGCTCTTCTCTGATCACTTGGGTTTGTAATCGCTGCCTCCAAATTGGAATCGCTGGAGAAAGACCATGTCTTTCTTCCTCCCTGCCCACTCCAACCCCTCTTTATACCACATCCAGGCAAAACTTCCTTCCACCTGACATTGCTTCCTTTCAACACGTTGCCTCCCTGCTTGAACTTTCTTACACCCAACTGAACTCCTCTGTCTAGTTATCGAGGCCGCCATGGTCTGACCCCATCCTATCTGTTCAAACTGTTCTCCACTGCTCCTCAAGAGAGTAATAGAAGCACCTGCCACCTATATTGCAAGTGACCTTGCATTCATTGTCTCAACTAATTCTCACAATACTAACCAGAAGCCAAGGAGGCAAACATTATTCCTATTTTGTAGTCTGAGACTGTGACAGGCACAAGGTCACACTAGTAAAAACTGGAGTAACCAGAACTAGAACCCACATCTTCAGATGTCTTGCAAAAACTTCACTGGACACATGCCTTCCTCAGCTTCAAACCCACAAGGAGGGTCTACTCCTGAAGGATGTGTTTAAAGCCTCAGTAGATACAATGAGAATTTCTGCCCTTCTTTATACTCTGACTAGGGAGAGGACAGTGACACTGGAATGGAAGACTGGGGTAAATGGGGCAGGGCGCCGTGGACCAGGTGTGCCCACTGCACTGAAGGGCGTATCAGTGCAACCTGTAAGGGGCTCAAAGGGACTAGAGACTTGATCTGAACATTAGGTAACGCTTCCGAGCAGGGACACCATTTGAAAAGGGCAGTGAAGGCACAGTTTCTAAAGACGTGGTAGCAGGGAGGGTGCAGCTGGCATTAGAAACAGCACACACTTCAAATCCCAGCTGTCTCGTCCTTCCAGGCTCCCTGTGCAGCAGCCTTAGACTAGTCCAGAGCTGACCCTTCTCCCCAACTCTCCGCCAGACTTTTGTATCATAATTTAAAAGGATCCCTGTTCATCTTATTGTTTCACAAGTCACTCATCTTCCCAACTACAGTTCAAGCTGCTTAAAGGAAGAATGAGGTCACAGTTCCATCCACCCCAAACACTACAGGGACCTGATGAGTGCTTTTGCTCAGCCCGACTGTGGGAAGAGTTCTGAACTCCTCAAGGAAGCTTTGCACCTTTCACTGTTTTGAGCACTGAGATTCAACCTGAAGAAGGCTTGCTATAAGGGAGAGTCTCTCTCCCTCCTACCAGGCTGAGGCCCTCCTCATGAGTCCCAGTCTGGTTTAACAAGATCAGAATGTACTGGAGAGGGGGTGGGGAAACAGCCCCCCCCCATACACTGCTGGTGGGAGTATAATTTAGCATGATTTCCAGGGAGGATAGTATCAGAAGTCAAGATGTGCCATTCCTTGATCCAGCAATACCACTGTGAGAACACATCCCAACGCCATACAGCCCAGCTGCAGCACCAGAAATCACAGACCCAAACGTTTCTGTCTCTTGGGCACTGATTAAATCACTACGCATCCATACAAAGGGTCTGAGACACAGTAAGTGGAAAAACAAGGTTACAGAGCAGTATGCTGTATCCTTGCGTATATGCGCAAAATATTTCTGGAAAGCCACACAAGCAAATGGTGATAGCGGTGGCCTCAGGGGAGGGAAAATGGGAGGCTGGGGGATAAGGGTGGGAGGCAGACTGGCCTTCATCTTTAAATTCTGAACCACGTGCATGTATAATTTTGTAAAGAATTCTGCAATAAATAACTTTTTAAAGTCCTCATTACCACGGCAAGGAAACTGCCTTTTAAACACCAGAAACATAAGGTTTAGAGACGAGGGACCCTGATTGTTCCTCTGAGAAGAGAACCGGCTCCTCCCCTGCTCAGGTGCTCCTCCCAAGGCCCTGCCCGGTATTTGGCACGCATTGGTTGCCAAACATTCCTGAATGGATGAAATTCACTTCCCCATCTCAAAGCACAGCATTCCTCAAACAAGAGCAATGACAAAAAGTGATGGGGGAGTGGGGCACAGCTGAGAACTGCTTTTGCCTCATGTACTCAGGGACCTCTCATTAGCTGAGCACCCACGTGCAAGCAGGCGTACAGGCTGTGAGCTGTGGGCCCGCCCTTAGTCCACTAGGAGACAGAAGAGACTGTACACATAAAACACTCACATAATACATAAAAAGCTACACAAGCTTTAAAATAAGGACTTTCTGAAGCAGGTTATTACCAGCAACTGAAAACCACTGGCTCGATCGCAAAGGCCACTAGCTCAGAGGAATATTTCATGTATGTAGTAAAAGATAGGAAAATGAGGAAAGCAGGACAGTTGACAAGGACTTGTACGCACGCCTCAACACCAGGGAGGCAGGTGGACGCTGATGGAGAGCATCATCTAAATTAGCTGGCCCTCCCGGCAATCCAGTTACCTATAGAGATGTCATCTGAATTTGGTCTTTAGCTGGATGTAATCATTCATTCATTCAACAAATCTTTACTAAGTGGCCTGCTATGTGTGGGCCTATGCTAATGGTCTCCAGCACACTCAGTCCATGAGATTAAAGTTATAGTTTTGGCCTTTGTCTATCATTAATGATGGGTCCTCACTCTTACCGCAAGTCAGCCTGGCTGCTCAAGTTGAAGACCAATCATTCTATAGCAAAAAGTACAAAGACTGGGGACGGCCTAGTGGCAGAGTGGTTAAATTCACACGCTCTGCTTTGGCAGCCTGGGGTTCATGGGTTTGGATCCCCAGCGTGGACCTAAACACTGCTCATCAAGCCATGCTATGGCAGCATCCCACATACAAAATAACAGAAGATTGGTACAGATGTTAGCTCAGGGCTAATCCTCCTCAAGCAAAAAGGAAGGCTGGCAACAGATGTTAGCTCAGAGCCAATCTTCCTCACCAAAAAAAAAAAAAAAAGTACACAGATTATCTGCAGACAGAAACAGTTGGCCAAGGGACCACAGCATATGTGTAAGTAAAGTCTGATGGGTGCAGAGAAGAAAAACACACTGGAGAATCAAATGTAGCCAGCCACAAAGATCCAGGCAAACCTACCCAGAAGGAGTCCCATCCAAACAGTACTTCTAAAGCTTTCCTCATGTTATTTACAATTTTAAAGTAAACTGACTTTATAAGCAGCTAGAGAATTCTTTATTTAATACCGTCCATCCTAACATAAAAGTTCACGTAACTGTTTGTTTCAAACCATGATACTGAGCTTTATGACAACCTAGAAAGAGGAACTAAAAGAAGGCAAGCATAATGCCTTAGAGATCAAGAAACATTTACACAGTTCAACTGTTAAAAATAGTTCAACATCCATTCAGTGCACACAGTCTGGATGCCAGTATACACAGCACAGCTCTTCAGGGAGGTGAGAGGCCCTTTGACTGTTCTTCAGCTGCCCCCAGATGCTGGTCCTGTGGAACTGCTTTCAGAGGCTGGTTTTCTTCCAACGCAGTTTGGGGTTTGCCATCCACATGTTCAGATTTCCAGGAAACGGGACCACCTTCTTGGTGCTTCAAAGACCAGACATAAGTACGTCACACAGATGTTACCATTTTCACTCATTAATTAGACTGAAGCCTATGACTAGGCACATTCTATCACTGAGTCAAAAATTCAACGTTAGTATCTCAGGTCAAACTCTATTATAACAAACAAAAAAATCTCTATCGAAGCATAGTTTCAAAAGTCCTATTGACAACTCGCTTGTTCCCAGAAGCAGCCATTACCACCAAGTTCCAATATACTCAGTCGAACAGTATTTGATCTGAAGTTTAAGAACACGAGCTTTCTTCTTGGGGAAAGAAAATCAAGCCTTCCCTTAAACTCTGACAAACAGGCAACTAATTCTAGTAACAATTTTAACAACAAAATACTCACAGTCCTTGCTTCTCCTACTCGTCTTAAAATGACACCTTCCGCCAATAAAGCCTTCCCTGTTTCCACAAATAGCTTCTCTTCATCTGCTTCTCCGAGCTTCTGTAGCTCAATGTACTTCTCCACAAACCTGGAATGCCAAGCAATCACATCTTAGGTTTAAACATTGCAAGTTGCCAACACACAGTGTTTCACAGAATCAAGCATTCCCTTAACAGATCTTGATCGTTTTCCTCAAGGGGAATTCAACAAAACTCCTCAAACTGATAACTAAATTCTTAAAAGAAAAATTTTTTTACGTAACCCAGGACTTGCAAAATGGCTTACCGTTGACACGTAGATTTGAAGTTTGGATTGAACAGATCAAAAGCTTTTTGACCAGATCCATAGGTCGCATAAAATTTCCTAGAAAATACAAATATCACAATATAAATCTCCAATTATAGATCGTGGCCAAGAAGGGCATAAAGAATAACTGCTAGACCCTGACGAGTTAAGATAACACAGCCTACACAGCCTGAGCCTAACAGATCGCTGTTTTCTTTTGTTTTGTTAAATAAGTTAACACACAGTACATGAGCAATACATCAAATGTTACAAAAGGGTAACCAGTGAGAATTAACGCCACTTCTCACCTCTGCATCCCAACCCCCCAGCTCCCCTCTGGGATTACAAATGCACATTTGTAATTTGGCTTTCCAAATTGCCAAAAAGCTTTCCAAAGCGGCTGTGTCAATTTACACACATCAGTAACATACATGGCTGCCTTCTTCCCCATCCCCTGACCAAATTATATTCTCCAACTTTTTGACCATCAATTTGACGGGTGAAAAATTATAACTCATTGTAGTTTTGCTTTTCTTATAAAAGAGATTGGACATCTTTTCATATTTAAAAGCAAACTGAATTTCCTCTTCTGTGACCTGTCCAGGTTCTTGTCCATTTCTCCATTTGGTGGTCTTTTTCTTTTTTTTTCTTCCAGTTTTATTGAGAAATAATTGACTCAATAAACTTGTAAACATACAGCATGATAGCTTCATTTACACGTACTGTGAAATGATCACAATATGTTCAGCTAACAACCATCTTCTCATATAGATACAACAAAAAAGAGGAAAAGAAATTTCTCCTTGTGGTAAGAACTCTTAGGATTCACTCTAACAACTTTCCTACTCTATGATACAGCAGTGTTAGCTACAGTCACTGCGTTGTACCTTACGTCCCTAGCACTTATAACTGGAAGCTTATACCTTTTGACCTCTTCCTCCAATTCTCCCTGCCCATTCCCTGTCTCTCGTAACCACAAATCTGATCTCTTTTTCTGAGTTTGTTTTTGTTTCAGATTCCACATGTGACATTGTACAGTATTTGTCTTTTTCTGTCAGACTCATCTCACTTAGCATAATGCCCTCAAGGTCCATCCATGTTGTTGCAAATGATAGGATTTTCTCAATTTATTATGGTTGAATAATATTCATTATATATATGGCAGTCTTTTTCTTACTGACTTACAAGCATACTTTATAGTAAAGTATAAATAGGAAATTAGCCTTTTGTCATAAATGTTGAAAAATTTTTTCCCAGTATATCAGTCGACTTTTGATTTTGCTTATGGTACTTTTTTTGTGCAGAAAATTTTGTTTGTTTGGAATTTTTAATGCTTTTTTGGTGAGGAAGATTGGCCCTAAGCTAACATCTGTTGCCAATCTTCCCCCTTTTTTTTCTCTCTCTTCCCAAAGCCCCAGTACATAGTTGTATATCCTAGTTGTAGGTCATTCTAGCTCTTCTATGCGGGATGCCGCCACAGTATGGCCTGATGAGCAGTGCTAGGTCCGTGCCCAGGATCCAAAGCAGTGAATCCTGGGACACCAAAGCGGAACATATGAACTTAACCACTCAGCCACAGGGTACAGAAAATGTTAATAATTTCACTTTGACTTCCAGGTTTTATGTCATGCTTAGAAAGGCCTTTATCACGCAGATTATTTTTTAAATTCTCCCATGTTTTCTTCTAGAACTTTTATAATTTCACTTTTTACATTTACGTTTTGATACATCTGGAATTTATTTTGTTATAAGTTCTTAAAAATATCAAAAACACCAAAAAACAAAAGCCACAAAGATAAAGATTCAAAACCTATTTAAACATAGGGTGTTATTACTTTGGCATTAACAGTACTAGAAGAGGGAGCAGTAAAATACTCCACATTCTCCAACAACCCACCACACAGTTCCACTGCTCTCCACACGGGAGAAGCACAAATGATTTTAATGCATAGATGAACCTCAAAAGCATCCTGACCAAGGTGCCTGCCATGGAGCTGAGTGGAAAGGTGCTGAAAAAGTATTTAGCCCAAAGATCTCGTGTCCCATCCTAAAATTTCCAAGTACAGCTAGAACATACTTGTTCTCCTACCTCAAAGGCGTGTTGTGGAAAAAAAAAAAAAAGATTCCTCAGATGAAAGCTGCCTGGACCTCAGTAGAGAATATAATGACTTTATCAACTGTTTTCTTACATCCAGGACTAGCAGTAGCAATAACGCATATGTATGAACTTCAATTAGGCACAATCTCTGATCTTAACATTTAAGAGAAAAGGAGCCGTACAAATGCTAGGTACTAAAAATGAACGGCATCAATATTTGAGAGAACGGGCTTTGCCAGTGAATTCCCAGGAAAAGACTTACCACTTATTAGAGCCCAAATACGTGCACAGCGAGATTAACGGTGGCCAGAGTGCTTTCTAACTCACTGTTCCAGAAGCTGTTTCAGGGAACTAATAAAACTGATGGCTGTTCTCCAAATAGCCCGAATCCGGGCCCTCCATTCCTCCTCACCAAAGAATTTTCTCTTATGCCTCCCTCTGCTAGCATAGTGATTCATTTATTCAGTAATTAATTCATTAATTTCTTCTTTCACAAGACAAATAATGAGCAACTTGCATGCCACGCCCTGGCCTGGGCACTGAGGTTAGAAGGATGAATATGACAGCGCCTGGCCCATGGAAGCGCTCAATAAATGTCTGTTATTGAATGAGAACAGCGTGTTTGGCACACAGAGTTATTAACAACAGGCTAAGGCCATGTCAGGGGCAACATGGACAAAGCACTCAGGGTGTACAAACGGGGAGATGCTAACTCTGGGAGGCATCAGAGAAGTGTCATGAAAAGTATGTGACAGCTGAGCTGTTCCTCTTGTTTTACCATTACAAAACTAAGGATTTGGCCACAAAAAGGTTTATAGGTACTCAAATGAAAAAAATAAAGAGCTGTAAAGACATTTTTAAGAATGTTGCTGGAAAACCATGAGAAGTACCTTTTCCAAGGCTATTTAGGTTTTGGGGAAAAAGGAGAGTGAAGGAGGTAAAAGGACGAATATTTCTACTAGTTTCAACACCTGATTTGCACTTGGAAAGTGACTCAGAAAAAGACAGTTGAGTTTACTCAAAAAAATCCACTCTAAAGAAACAATCAGTGTCACAGAGAAAGATATATATTCAAAAATATTGCTAATTATTACAGTTTATATTATATAAACACCATAAATGTCCAACACTAGGAAGATGGTTAAATACAGAAAATTCACAATAGGTTAACATATTTTTAAAAATGTGTAACATGAAAAAACACAATAATGTTAAGTAGGAAAAAAGGACACAAATTATTTCTATCAAATGTTACTAGCCAAATAAATATACACAAATACACAGAGAAAAGAATGGAAGGAAACAGACCCAAATGTTACTAATAATAACAATAATAGTTACCATTTATTGAAGGCTTACTTTGTGCCAAGCACTGGAGTAGAAGCTTTTTATGTGTTATCTTATCTAACCTTGAGAACTCTATTAAGTACTATTATTGTCATATTTTACTCTGTGGAAACGGAAGCTCGCTCACAGGGTTATTTGCCCTAGGTCACTCAGCTAGAAGTAGCAGGACTTGACTTCAAAACATGATCTCTAGATGGTGGGATGAGGGGTGATTTGTGCTTTCTTTTCTATGCTTTTCCTTTTGTTTCTAAATTTTCTACAATGAACATGTATTACTTCTATACTAAAAGAGAAAATAGATGATAAAGAAAGAAAGAAAGCACCTTTCCTCAAACTCCTAGTGATGATTATTTTTAAATCCCTTGGATCCATAAGTTTCCTTCTTCCTGAAGCAGCTTCAAAGATGCTGACTGGATCCCTAGACCATGTTCCTATCCCCAGTCTTAGAGACGGCAGGCACAAGGACCAAGCACAAGCTTGGCATCACAGATGTGACTCCCAGGTCTGCCAGCCTCCTGTGTAGCCACACAGGAAGTTAGTCAGCTGACCTCCTTGAGCCTCGTGTCCTTATGAATAAAATGGAGACAAGCATACCTCCTTTGCAGGGTTAGAGTAAGGCCTAAAAAAGAGAATGTTAAGGGCTTAGCATAGTGCCTAGCACACAGCACATGCGCAGAAAGGGAAGCTACAATTGCAGCGATCAGTCAACCGCTGGGCTCCCGATTCTGCTTCTCAGACCTTCCGTTTCTCTCCCATGGGGGACGGGCACGCATTCCCTAACTTCGCTAGATATACAAGACAGTCTCCACAGGGCAAGCCCTGACTCAGGTCCTAATTTAAGTCACCAGACTGCCAGCTAAACTTTTCCTTGTGAAGTTCTGGGGCCTCCTGTCCACCGTACGGGCTTCGCACTCACGCTCTAATCCGATCCTCGTGGTAAAAGATGTCCTGGATGGGAGCTTTGGCTTTGCCATATCGCAAGCGGGGCCTTCGAAAGACCGGCTCCCTCAGCGGGGGAAAAGCGTTGTATATGTCAAACCAGAGGGGCTTCTCCTTCAACACTCCAGCCCGAATCAGGTCCCGCGTCCTTCAGGAAGGGAAAAGAACGAAGGTCTTCGGTTACCACAGCCCCTCAAACCTCTGAATCAGTCCAGCCACAGCCTGGGACATCAGAGGGCTCATCGAGTCCGCAACACAGAACGGGAGGAGCTGGGGAGCAAAGGGCCCCCCACCTACAGGTAACATCTTTCATATCCCAAACCAAACTGACAATGCTCAGGGGTCAAGTCCTTCTATCTTCTTACGCGCGCCCCCCAGCCTCACCCCATCATGGAAAATACAAGGACGGTCCAGCCAGACCCATCAGCCTCTCCCTCCCTCCCTCTTCCTGGAGACCTCCACTCGGGGAGGGGGCAGGTGCAATCTTTAACGGGAACCGTAAGAAACGAAGGAGGGACGCCATCAAACACAAGTACTCAGAGGCAGGAGAGAGCACGAGACCTGAGCCGGCGCAGCCCCCTGCCCCGGAGAATGCCCCTCCCTGCTCAGCCCCACCCCAGGAGGAGCGCACCCCGGCTCAGCCCCACCCGGCTCCGAGCACGCACCGCGAGAAAATGCTGCCCACGGTCTCCAACCGGCTGCCCGCCATGGCCGGCGCCTGGGACCCAGCAGGGCCCGTTGCGACCGGAACCGGAAGCGCCGGCGGCAGGCAAAGTGGGCGTAAGCGGCTGGCCGAGCCGAGGATCACGGCGTTGAGACTGCGGCCCTAACGGGAGAGCGGAGCCAGGCAGAAGCAAAGGATGGGCCGAACTGGCGCGCTCCTCGGCGGCTTGCCAGGTTCAGACAAGAACCCTCGATAGCCGAGCTGAAAGGGAGGGAGTGAGCCACAGCCCGGCAGAAGCAATAAATGACCGATCCAGGGGAGGGATTAATTACGGTAGTGACAACGCTTTCTGCCTTGCTGAGCCAACTCCTCTCGAGAAGGTGGGGCCGCGGAGGGAAGGTGATGGGAGGTAGGAGGCAGGCGCAGCCTACGTCCTGGGGAGCCAACCAGCCATGGAATACGTAAAGGCAGAGACTAGAGGTCACCAGCTCTAGGCCTGGGCTGCGCCTGATCTTGGTTGGAGTCACAGACTACGCAGAAGGAGACCGAGGCTGGGGGAAGGGCGGTCACCTGCCCAGCGTCACACTGGAGCCCAAGCCTCTGTCCTCCGTCTTCTGCTGTTTCGCGCTCCCCACTAAACCCTTTGGCCCGGGAGCGCCACCTGCGTCCGCTCTAATAGGGATGCTGCCGGCAGCTAGTGTTTTCTCCGCGGGAGGCGTCGCTGGCCAGCTCCTCCTTGGAGCTTGAAAAGTGAGACTTTGCGGGACCAATTGCGAGAAGGAAGCTCAAAAATCTAAGGAAACTAACCTCTCAGGGTTACCTTTTGGCCCAAAAATCATACTTGGGGTAAAGTACCCCACAGAAATTAAAGCACAATTTCATGAAGATATTTGTGCAAGGATCGTCACTGCAGCATTGTCTGTAATGGCAAATAAATAAAAAGGGAATATATGGTTCATATATTCTATGGAATCCTATGCAGCTGTTAAAATGAACGAGTTAGACCCATATGTGTAGATGAATGCCCATGACTTATAGTTAGATGAAAAAGGAAGTTGCAGAGAAACGCCTTTAGTGGGATCCAAACCTATTAAAAAAGAAAAACCTTTGTATGTGTTTGTGTTTGTATGAGGATGGAGATTGTGTGGAAGGACACACAAGGCTGTGAACATTGGTTTTCTCCCGTGAAATTGCAGGAGGGGAAGGGAGAATTTTTTCTTTACTCCTCAGTTTGACCTGTAAACCGTCTGCATTCATACTTGAACTTTTTCATCCAGTGAAATGTTTTGAATCACATACACACAAAATATCTCGCGGGAGCCCATTATCTTCGTCAGCAAGAAAGAGCATCAAATCATCTCAGTCTCTCCTTGTTTTATAGGAAGCTGTTGAGGAGGAGGAAAGGAATGTTTGATGAGCTGTCACTGCTTGTTTGTGTTATCTCACCGAATCCCCACACCTACCAACAATGTGGCTGTTATTATCCTCATTGCAGATGAGAAGGTGAGGCCACAGGGGGTTAAGTACCTTGTCTGATAGGTAACTGACAGAGCCAGGCTTCCAGCCCAGCCCAGGCCCTTTCCAGAACCCCACAATGCCTCTTTAGCTATGCCTCAAGCTGGAGACTGGTGGACTGAGGAAGTCAGGCCAAACCAGCCCCAGGGGCAGGGGACAGGGTGATTTGAGGCCCCGGGCTCAGCTGAAAGTTGGGTTTCTCTGCTGCCTCAGGGTGCTCTGGAACAGGGAAGAGAGAGCACAGCTCGTGTGGATGCTCCAGTCTCCCAGTCCTTGAAAGGTCTAGAAGACTTTGCTCTATAGAGAGCAAACACGCTCCCAGCTAAATATAGTCTTCCCAGGACTCCTAACAAGTTTCTAATTCCGTCCAAGTCAGAGCTAGCTGCCAGCCCAGACCACAGACACACTTCCCTTCTCCCACTTGAGCCTGCCCCCATAGGCCACTGCAGTTACCGCTGCTAAAGAATTAGAAGGGTTTATTCCAAGTTCAGGGAGGGGAGCCAAAGACCCAAACCCTCAATGGGGGAGGAGTTGCAGGGCAGGAATTTTCTCTCTAGATCTTCCTGGGGGAGTTCTGTCCTCTTCCAAGTCTTTAAAGTTTCCCCTCCAGCATCATATTTAATGCTTCTGTGACTGAGAGAGCAGAATGCTGGTGGGGAGAGTGGGGGGACCATGGAGATGTGGGAGCAAGATGGATTGGGAATCCTCTGAGCCTGCAACGGGAAGTGAGCACTCCAGCAAGCGTTCATTCAGAATATAGGAGGAAGGTGTTGGGCAGCTGGGGGCAGGTGGAATGGCTATTAGAGGCTTTCTGTCTTCTCCCCAGGGCCTCTCGAGGCTGCCAGGGGCTGACACACTCATGCCATGCACTGCACCAAGGAGCCGGATTGTCTCACTCAGTTGTTCAACTACCTGATGCCATAGGTAATGTCCTGACAGTCTTACAGACAAGGAAATAGAGCTTGTAAACTCTCCAGAAGGCCATGTTCCTTCCACTGCGCAGCCCCATTTTGGTCCCACTGCCTCACACTGTAGATGGGCCCACTAATCGTGTCACCCTGGGCAAGTTATGGAACTTTTCAAGCCTCTGTTTCCCCACCTGTTAAAATGTGGATGGCCCTGTCAACGATCTGTGCTGCTTGTTGCAAGAGTACAAGTGATCATTCACGTGAAGCACTAATCGCAGCCCTGGCACACAGGGAGTGCTCTTGAGTAAGAAGTCTGATGGCTGTTACATCATCACTGTGGCTGCTGTGTCCTGTAATCCATTGATTGCCACCTGGACTGCAGCATTTTGATAATATTTCATAGATCGCCTTATTGTTTTATTTTCTTGTTAAATGATCCATTGATCCTACAAATATTAAGCACCCACCTGACCCTGTGCTGAGTCCTGGAGAAGCTTGACTGTCCAGTTGGGGAGACGGAGAGGCAAATTCCTAATTGATAAGTTGTGTGCTGAATAGTTTGTTGACTGTATTAGTCTGCTGGGGCTGCCATAACAAAGTACCTCAGACCGAGGGGCTTAAACAGCAGAGATCTATTTCCTCACTACTCTGGAGGCCAGAAGTCCAAGATCAAGGTGTTGGCAGGGTGGGTTTCTTCTGAGGCTTCTCTCCTTGGCTTATAGACGGCTGTCTTCTCTCTGTGTCTTCATATGGTCTTCCCTCTGTATGTGTCTTGTCCCCTTCTTATAACACCAGTCATGTTGGATTCCAGCTCAACGTAATGACCTTGTTTTAACTTTAATACCGCTTTAAAGATGCTATCTCCAGACACAGTCACATCCTGAGATACTAGGGGTTAGGACTTCAGCATAGGAATTTTGGAGGGACACCATTCAGCCCATAATATTGATTGATAAGTACTTGTGCTGAATAGCTTCCATTTGCCCATCCAGATCCACACCCACTCTGTGCCCTTCCTCACCCGGCTCTGTGCCCCAGGAGGCTAACTTCTATGGACTGTATCCCCCAGCCTCTTGCCCTCTGCTTCCACCTGGGTTCCAGTTGGTTCCATCAATGGGAGGCAGTGGCCGGGGACTGGAAGGAGGGAGGAGAGTGAAGTCAGTCTCCATTCCCCTGGCTCCCTCCATGTACAATCCAGGAACATAAAGTCACAGCTCCTGCAGAGCGGCCTCTTCACACGGAGCTCCCTCACCAGGTTCCAGTCACTGTTCCCTCCTTGCCCCTTCAGGTCTAGACACGGCAAATGGTGTCCCTCTGTTGCTAGCCACAGGGTCTAAGCCTTCCCTTGTGGCTTCCCTTCACTCTTCCCCACATCTTTGTAAACAGGGCTGGGGAGTTTGTCAGCCAGAAAGAGGAAGAGCATCCCCAAGAGCGGAACAGTTTTGGTAAGTGAAAATCCCAGCATATTGATGAAATCATTAATACTGCTACTCACCTTTGGCAGAGAGCCAGGATCAGGAAGCAATAAGCTGTTGCTTTAAAAGAGGAGGAAAACAATAGTATATATTCACCACACAGTACAGGGACCAGGAGGATGAAGGGCAAGGAGGCAGGAGTGCCATCTCCCACCTGCAGCCTGCTCCCTTCTCCTGGCCCAGCGCCCTCCTTTGAGGCCCACACCTCCGCTTCCTTTCTAGAGTCAGGTGGAGAGGCACTTCAGCCCCCAGCACACACTCAGCAGACTGGGTGAGTGTGCCCAGGACCTGCTCCCTCCCTCCCTAAGCTTATCTCCCTCACATGGGTGTTGTAACTCTGTTTACTTGCCTGGGTCTGTCTCACTGGGCCTCTCTGAGGACAGAAACCAGGACTCATCTCTGCCTCCTCACACCCAGCCTGCTGCCTGGCCCAGATCTGGCTCTTAGAGTTTTCTAGTGAACAGTATGGACGAATAAAGTCAAGTTAGGACAAATGAGGATGCAGCAATCTCAGCCCTTCTTCCTGGAGGCCTTCCCAGATACACCAATAGTGAGAAAGCTCTGGTTGAATAGAGGTAACCCTCCACCCCACCATGCACCTCGTCATTTCCAGTTCTGGCTGTCCTCTGTACCTCGCTGACGGTTAGATCCCATTTACAAGCCTCGGGCCCTCAGCTTTGTCATTTGTAAAACAGGCATAATCATAGCAGCCACCATGTTGCCTTCTTGGGAGGAGTCAGTGGGTTAATACTTGCAGAGTGCTTAAAACCGTACGTGGTGTATAGTAACCACTCAATAAATAGAGTGACGATGATAATTTCTGACCATTCCCCAGTTAAAAACAATAAATCACAATTTAGTAAATCACACCTACAGTTAAATCACAGCTAACAATTCACAAGGCACTTTCACACATGGCTGCCCATTCATTTCTTCAGCAAACAGCAGCCTTGCCCCCAGGGAGAATCCAGTTCAGGCAGAGGAGAGACAGACACTTTATGCCTGCACCTGCCCTGGGTATCAGCATCGCTGTGGCTCCCACTGTCGCCAAGGAAGCCGGAGCCAGCGGGGCCTGGAGCAACACTCTGGCCTTTGTTATTAGAATTCAGGGCCAGTTGGAATCACTCTGCTGAGTTTTCCCAGCAGAGGATGGGGCCGTCAAGGCAGACGTTTCAGGGCTGGAGTGGGCCCGTCTCTCCTTGTGGAAGGCAGAGTGCTGCAATCTTTAATGTGGAACCTCCTGGGGCTCTCAAAGAAAATGCAGATTCTGACTCAGTAGGTCTGGGGTGAGAATGAAACTCTGCATTTCTAACAAGCTTCTGGGTTGACGCCAATGCTGCTAGTCTGTCGATAGGGTAGCCAACTTGCCCAGAACTTTCCCAGTTTTAGCATTGAAAATTCCTCATCCGAAGAAACCACTCGGTCCTGGAAAACCAGGACGGTTGGTCACCATCTCCACAGACCACACTCTGCGTCGCGAGGTCCTAACAGGACAGGCCAGTGCTGAGTTTGTACTGAGCTTCACAACCCCTCACTTCAGAGGCCCTGGAATAATCCTCTTGACCTGATACAGAATTGTGACTCTTGACTCTCTAGAAATGACAACAGGGTAAATGCTGGTTTTGTGGGGCCTGAAGCTTATATAATCTTAGTGGTTCTTTTAAGAAAATAAGTAAAAAAAAATCTTTGTTTTGCAAATTTTAGAAAACATATGACGATGGGAACAAAGTAAATTTGGCTTTAGGTCAAACGGGTGCTCGCCTCTTCCTTCTGGGAAAATGGTGGTGGCCTCTCAGTGGCCAGCGGCTGCCACTTCTGAGATGACCACCAGGTGGCAGTAGATTTACACAGCCCCCTTCAACACCAGCTCCCCGCCCCCATGTCCAGAAATTTCCAAATCTTCCTCCAGCTGGCCCAGCCAGCTAATCCAAGAAATTAACCTATGCTGTGATAATGGGCAAAAAGAGTTCATGTGTTTCTCTCTCAATAGCATATTTGCCATTTAATGGAAATACTAAGAGATTATTTTTAAAACCAGATAAAGAATGCTAACAGGTGAATTCCAGGCCCACTGTTGGGTCATGCATCACTACGGAGAGGGTTTTCTAAGCAGGTGCACCTTTCTGTGCTCCACAAATTGCATGTATGCAGGGGTTCTAGGTCTTATCACCTGCCCCCCCCCCACCCCAATATATAGCTTAGAGTTTGGGCACCAGCTCTGGCATTCTGCTGCCTGGGCTCAAATCCAGGTACTCCCACTTACTGAGGGTCCTGTTGAGTAAGGACCTTAACAGCTCTGTGCCTCAGTTTCCTGATCTGTGAAATGACAGTAATAATACTGATTTCATGTAATAGTTGTGGAAATTAGGTAAAATAACGTCTGTAAAGCACCCCAGAAAAGTGACTGGCACACTGTAAGCGGTCATCAGCAGCTATCATCGTCATCACCCCACACTTTGCCTGTCTTCTGCCTTCTGCCCTCCAAGTTCTCCTGCTGTCACTCCTCCTGCCTCCAGTCCCTACCAGGTGCTTCAGGAGAGCAGAGAGAGGGTCGAGACCCCAGCATGGTAATAACAGGCCAGTTCTTCTGGGCACAGAGTGCTCCAGACACAAGATCTCCTCTCAAGTAGGGGCTGAGCCCTGGGGACACCAAAGCATACAAAGGGAGAGGGGCATTGGCTGGACCAGACTCCAGATAGTGCGGCTCAGCATTTTTGCAGGAGATGAATCTGTGAGTATCACCTTGTGGCTACCAGGAGCCCAGCATTTGCAGATGAGCACGGTGTGTGAGGGTGGATGGCTAGGGCGGTCATCTGGCCCAGCCTGACTCCCTCCGGCGTCCTATATACACTATTCAACCGGGAGGGACTCAACATGGAGCAGGGGCTTCATCTTCTGCACTCCTGTTGGGCCCAATCAGCTTTCTCTGCCTTTTCTCCCCACCTCCCACTCTCTGGTTATGGTCACTTTCAGTCTCAGCTACCCTGAGAAGCAAAATGGTGAATGGTTCTCATACTTTGCTGTATGTTAGAATCACCTGAGGAGTTTCACCATCTGATTCCCAGGCTGAATCCTGGGAATAACGGTGGCCTTGTCCTAGGTGACCCAGAGCCCAGAAACAATTAAACCGGAACCTCTGGGAAAGGGCCCCAAGCATAAGAGATGGTTCCAGTGGAAAGCAAGTTTGAGAAGCAGTGTTCTAGACTACCGTTTCTCAAGCCTTACTGTGCATGCTAATCGCCTGAGGAGTTTGTTAAAATGCACGTTCCAGCTCAGTAGGCCTGGGGTAGAGCCTGAAATTCTGTGTTTCTAACAAGCTCCTGTATGATACAGACACTCCTGGTTCACAGACCAAACTGAGTAGCAGAGTTGTAGAAACGTGAGTGTGTTATTAGAATCATCTGGAGGGCTTGGTAAAATACACCCCAGGCTCAGATTGAGGAGATGTGGAGTGGGGCCCGATAGCATGCATCTCTAACAAGCTCATGGGCGGTGCCAATGCTGCTGGTCCACAGAGCACACTTTAAGCTGCAGGGATGTAGAGGGTGGAACACAGGTTTTGGAGGCAGGCAGTCCTGGGCCCTGTTTTCTGGCTTCACACTTTGCTAACTCTGTGATCTTGCATAAGCTACTTAATCTTTCTGAATTGTCATTTCATCATCTGTAAAGTGGCCATTATTGGGCAAGATTAATTGGGCTAATGTGAAACACCTGACAGACTGCTCGGTGTGCTGGTCCTCACACTTGATTGCAAATTTGAATTACCTGAGGAGCTTTCAAAGAAACAACCTACGGTTGTTGATTTAATTGGTCTGGGGTACTGAGCATCAGGATTTTTTTTTAAGCTACTCAGGTAATTCTGTCTGGTCAGTGCTGGGTACTGGGCTGGCACCATGACTCCCAAGCTTCAGTGTACAGCAGAATCACAGACTCCTGGGCTGCACTCCCACAGTTTCTGGCTCAGTCGGTCCGGAGAGCGGCTGAGAATGGGCATTTCTAACAGGGTCCCAGGCGCACGTGCTGTGTTCCAGGGATCACACGAGTACACAGACATCATCGAAGGCTGCACAGAGCCAGGATTAGAGGACAGTCTTGGTTTGCCTTTCTCAGGTCCAAACAGTACATCTGGAGTATTAGCAGCTGTCTCAGGTATGCCAATTTACAAGCTCCCCTCCCTCTAACTTGGGGTGGGGCCAGACCCTGATGGCCAAGGGGTGAGGAGCGGCCCTCTTTGTAGAGAAGGCAGGAGGAAACTGTGCTGTTTGTCCAGAAGGAGAGAGTGGAGCCACTGAGCTCAACCATGGCATCAGGGGGAAGAGCAGTGGCCTTGTGCTGGGTGACCCGGAGCCCAGAAACAAGACGTGAGGGTGGAAGCCACAAGGAGGCCTTTAGGCTCAACAGAAGGAAGAGCGTTTTAACTTTGAGAAATGCCCTGCCTGGAAACGGCACCAGCTTCCTCTTTCAGCACCGAGTTCCCTGGCTGGGAGGTGGCCCAGCTGAGCGGAGGAATAGGGGAAAGCTAGAGACATTTGAACTGGAAGATCTCCGCGGGCCCTTTGAAGTCTGAGATTGCACATCCGTGCAGCCTTCAGCGCAGCCGTTACTCCAGAAGTGGTCTGTTTATTTAGGGAGGTGACCGGCTGGAGCTTTCGCAACAGACTGGCTTTCCCCTCGGTGTTTCCTTTGCCTATCAGCAAGCGGTTTACGTTCCCAGGGCAAACAGGAAGGCGACAGCGCCGAGCAAAGCCAGCAGGTTGGCGAGGTTGCCGTAGGGGCAGCAGGTGTCACCTCGTGAGTGCACCGCGGGGAGGGCTGAGCCCTTGGGGCCTTACAGACGCTGCGGGTTAACGGGGCGGGCGAGGCAGGTGGCCCTCGGGGGCGAGGCGGGGCTCCTGGGGCCAAACCCTACCCAGGCAGGGGAGAGAAGAGGGATATCCAGCCCACGCCGCCGGCCACATGAGAGCACCAAGAGAACACCAAGTCTTTATTACAGGAATTCCTATGAAACAGCTCCAAGAAAAAACCCACACATAGGAAGAAAAAAAAAAAAAACTAACAAAGCAACACACACAGACATGGGGCTGGGGCTTCCCCGCCATGCGCCCGGGCCTGGCGCGGGGAGGGGTCAGGGCCACAGCCCAGAGGCCCCTCGGGGTCAGACCCCTCTGGAGCTCGGGCTGGAGGCCGAGGGCCGTCGGGGGCCACAGCCCGGCCGCGGGGAGCAGCGGAGGGCGGCGGCCTCTCCTCTGCGGGGCTGGCCCAGCCCGCGGCCGCCTCTCCCGAGCCGGGGAAGCTCGGCCGCCCCCGTCGGCCCGGGGCCCTCCTCCGGCCCCCGGAGCGGCGGGCGGGCCGGCGCGATCGCGGTCTGGCCTCCGCCGCTGGCCCTGGGCGGCCGCCGCGCCTTCATTATCTCGGGGTGACTTGCGGCCGCCGGGGCCCCGCCAAGGCTTGGCTCCCGCTCCAACCCCGGGCGGTCGGGCTGGGCTGGTTCCACACTCCGGGGGCCCGAAGCCTCGTGCCTGCCTAGGCTTCCCGGTTTTCCGGAGAGAGAGGTCAGCGTGTTCCCGTCGCGTCGGCGGCCGGAGAGACGGGGACAGCCTCCCTCCCGCTGGCAGTGGTTGGTGTCGGTAAGCTCTGTAGAACCGAGAGTTTTCCTCCTCGGATCTTTCACCTTGTCGCGCTCTCTCGGCAAGGGGCACCCAGCAAGCCCTTCTGCCCCAGGCCTCCCACCCAGGCTGGCAGCCTCTTCACCTTGCTTCTCAGTCCTGCACCTTCCCCAGGGTCACTTCAGAACCCGCTGCTGCCCACCCTTAGTGGCAGAAGAACTTCTAGTCCAGCCAGGGGGGGGTCAGAGCTCCTGTGAGCCCTCACTGTTGTGTGACTTCAAGGTCCCATCCAGAACTGGCTTTTGTCTTCTGCCAAAGACTCCCCCTGCCTAGCCAAAGTCCTCCAGCTCCGGGGTGGCCACCCTCCCCATCCCTGCTGGGGGCCCTAGCCAGCCCCTAACGGAGGCAGCCAGAGGGGCCCAGGCAGGGCAGTCAGCAGATACCTCTCTTCGGGGGCCCATCACTCCTCAGAGGGAGCCCAAGTGACTGCCCAGGGCTCCCCCACCAAGAGCTCTGTGCAGGGGTTGTGCTGAGGGTTAGCGGCCCCAGGAAAGGCTGAGATGCAGGAGGCCGTGGGAATAAAGGGCCCAAGGTGCCCAGAGGGTGCTGGGGTCAGGGGTGGGGACCAGGCGGTGTCCGTGGCTCAGCAGGAGAGATGGGCAAGGGCAGGGGCTCTACCTTCAGGCAAAAGAGCCTCTGGTAGGGTCATCCTGCCCTTTCGGGCACTCCAATTTTTGCCTGTTTTCTGGGACTTTTTTTTTTTTTTTTTTAAGAAGGAGGGTTGGAGGTTGGATCCTGCATTTCCACTCATTGCCCATAGAACAGCCTGGCTACAAAAGGGGCTGTCGATGGCTGCCGCCCCCCAGGTCCTTCATCCAGTCACAGCACACAGCTCCGAAGTTCCAAGTCCCATGGAAAGTGGCAGTGGCAGTGGCTGGGCTGGACTGTGGCCGGAGAATCCCTGGGCCTCGGCACTCAAGCACCATCGGTCCAGCTGCAGCTGGCTCTTCAGCTGGGGGCTGGTTTTGCTCTCCGGCTGCCTCTGCCGGGTCAGATCTTCTCCGGCAAGGAGGAACTGCTGGCATCTGGTAGGGAAAAAGGATGGAAGAAGTCTTTTTCAGTGGAGCCCAGGGGTGTTTCCTCATCACTGGTTCCTGGCAAGAGGGGTTTAGGCAGAAGCTACCAAAGAAAGGAGCCCTCTCTTTCCTCCAAGGACTCTGTGTCAGCCTTGGCACTCTGCCTGGGGTCACCTCCCCCCAGTCCAAGCTCCTAGAAACAGCAGGGACTCTGGCAGCTAGAGATGGAGTGGGGAAGCTGGAATTCCAGGTGGCAGAAGCTGTCTGGGAAGGGCTGAGAGGTGGGGCACTGGCTGGTCCGTTCTGGTACAGTGGCAGCTCAGCTGCGCTAGACCAAGGGCATCTGTAGGGGCAGAAAAGTAAACTGAGTTCAGAACTTGGTGGGCCCTACACCAGGCTGAGGAGTTCATATGCCTTTACTCAGAAGCCCCATTCTGAGAGCAAGGAAGAAATGGAAGTAAAGCATAGGGTGACGGGGTGAGCAGAGGAGGGACGGTGAGGAGCCCAGCCACTGTCAGCCAGCTGATGAGTCTCCCAGGGCAGTGATGGAAGGAATAAGGAAGAGAACTGAAACGGGGAAGTCAGGACGACTGTCTGGCTTTCAGTGAGTTGACATCCAGGGCTCAAAAGACAATCATGGGTGCAGCTGGGGATACAGAGCAGACTTGGAGGACTGACTGAGATGGCAGTTCACATTCTGGAGCCAACTGCACAGAAGTATTGCTGATGCTGTAAAAGAGGGTGGTGGCACCGCTAACGAGAGAGGGCAGTGAGAAGACTTTGGACAGGGTCAAGGGCAGAGCTGCGGGGAGAGCCCGGATTGAGGGAGTGGAGGAGCATCCAGAAAGCACACAGGAATAAACAGCAGAGAGCAAGGAGGCGCAGGATTCCTGGGGCCACAGGAGCCAAAGGAGGGCAGTCTCCAGATGATGGGTATGGTGTGCAGAAGAGAGCACCAGAGGATGCAGAGCAGCAAAAGGCCCTGGCGCTGGTGGGTGCCTTTCTTGAGTCAATCTGGGAGTGAGGGAAGGACTGCCAGCCTGCAATGGGTGAAGGAGGATGCTACCTTTTTGCAAGTTGGATGTTGAAGGAAAATATCGAGGACTCTTGGTTTTTAAGAGGGGGAGGAGGAGGATGTAGATTTGAGGAAAGAGCTGGAAAGGGAAACGCTGGAAGACTCAGGAGTGAAATAAATGATGAGCCAAGTCCTGATATGGGGTGGCTTTGGGCTGGATACATTTTCCCCAGGGACCAGTGGGAAGGAGATGGCAGCAACCCTGAGGGGGAGGGGGAGCCTGTCTCCTGGCTGGCTTTATGTGAGCATTCCAGAGAAGTGAGAAGCGTGGGTGTAGCTCCTCGGGTGAAAAAAGCCTGAGAGAACAGAAGGGATCTGGAAGTGTCTGGTGGAAGATGTGGCAAGGAGTCAACAGAGGTGACGTGATGGCCAGCGCCCAGGCTGAGGAGAGAGGGCACTTGTATCCTCCCTGGCTGTGTCCTCAGTGCCCTGGTTTATCTCACCTCCATTACAAGTATCCTGAGGGTAGCAAATATTTCTCCATAGTCTGAAAGAGGGCTGTACCTGCCACACTGTCAGCTCAAGAAAGCACTGTAGATGCTGACCACTGGGATCAGGACAGCGGCTGGGGGAAGGGCCAGCTGGAAGCTTCCTGATGGGGGGAGGGGCTGGAGAAGGGACAAGTGTGACTGAGTCCTGGAGGAGGTGTTGACATTGCCTGTTTCTCCCCCGGGGATGCACAGGAAGAGGAGGAAAGCAGCCTGGGGGCCCAGGGCTGCAGCCAGAACCAGAGCTGCCTTGAGAGGGGCGATTGCCACCCGACCCAAGCAGGCAATGGGAGAGTTCTGTGTGTGCACACCCGGGTGAAGCCATCTCAGCTTGTCTTAAATTGTCTCCTTAGTGTGCTGTGTGTGTCCTGGACTGTCTTCTCAACTGGGCTGTAAACTATTCAAGGTCAAAGCTGATTTTTTTTTTTTTCCTGTTCCCAGCATCTGGCATAGGCAGGTGTGATTATCTTCTGTCAAATGAATAAATAATCAAGTCAAAGAAACGCAAAGCCTAGTTTGCATGCAGAGAAGCCCGCATCCCCTGCCACAACTATGAAGGAAGAAACCCAGGGCCTGCGCTAACCAGTTGCCTGAGCCCAATGCTGCTAGACCCCGGGAAGCCCCCTGGCGTGTGGGGCCCGGCAGGCCCGGCCCGAGGCCGCTGTGGCTCAGGCCTTACCTCTTACTGTCTTTCCCTTACGGCTTCCTCCACCTTGGGCGCCTCCTGTTGCCTTCCCCGGAAGTCTTCATCTGAAAGGCAGAGAGAAGCTGCCTCATCATCCACCCTGCAGAGCCTCGCGCCAGCATGTCCCCCAAGCTGGGCAAGAAAGCTGACCCAACTCTCTCCATGCCCTCTCTTTGCTGGTGCACATGCTGATCCCAGGGGGTGATACGTGGGTCTGGTGAGAGGCAGCAGGGCACTGTGGGGGTTAGGACAGCTGGGTGCTGGCCTGGCTCCATGACTGAGCTCTGAGATTTTCAACAAGTTCTTCCCTTGGTTTCCTCGTCTATAAAATGGGATGGGGAAGTTGGACTATCCAGATGACCTCCAAGGCCCTTCCAGCCCTTGCTTCTGGATGCCTCCTGACCACCAAAGGGCCCCTCTGCTCTGAGGCATGAGGCTCAGGGTCTGGCTGTGGGCTTGGTAGGGTCCAAGGCAGCCTCTTCTGGCCTGTGTAGCCTTTGGGAGGGGCCGGATGATCGCTGACAGACCTCTGGGCCCAGAGACTGAACCTGCCTAGTGCTTGGCTCTCAAGGTGAGGCCCCTCCATGTGGATAGGGCTGTCTGTCCCCTCACATTCCAGAGAATATTCCCCAGAAACAGCACGTGGTACTTTGCGCTCCAGATAGAGATCTAGTGGAGGTGTGGCTGGGGCCCCCTGTCAGGGGCAGAAGGAAGGGAGAGGCAATATGGACCAAGTGGGAGGACCCATTTCTTTAGGTCACCTGCCCAGCAACCCTTGACATGTCCCCCAGATTAAGTGCTCCCTCCCCAACAAGTTGGGTCCACTTATGCAATATCCAGGCCCTCCTCATGGACAGCCACCCATCACAGGCAACTTAGAGCTCAAGCTTCCCACTCCCCCGCCTCACCACACGTGTGGCCCTCCACGTCGTCCAGGAGATTGGCTGTTGACACTGCAGCCCCCAGCCTGCCCGGCCATTCAGGAAAACTTTCCAGGGATGGGTGGGCACTGCCATAGTCTTCCCACTCCCTGCCCCTAGCCCTCCACCACCCACTCCAAGCTCAGGAGGCTTCTGCCATACCAGCCTTATCCCCCAGCCTCCCAATGCCTCCCCCAGCCTCCTTTTCTTGGGCTCAACTGAGCAGCCAGGTCCTGACTCTCTCACTCCACTCCCATCCTGGGGACAGAGAAGCGACTTTCTCCCTGTTCTTTGGCTGTTCAGCTTCTGATATCCTGGGGCCCTGTTTGACGAGCATGGATGGGAGTCTGAGTAAAAATGTGGAAAACCTTATTTTACTTAAGGAACTGAAAGTCAGGGCAAAAATGCTTGAGATGAGGAGGTGGAAAGATCTGTCGATGAGCTACACTAGAGAAATGAGGGAAAGGTTTGCTGATTCTGATCGGAGAGCAAGTTTTCTCCCAAGATGCAGTTTACTCCAGACAAAAAGTTGAAAAGTTGTAGGACAACTTCTGAGCCTACAGAAGGAAGACAGCAGACGCTGGCCCACTCCCCAGGCCTGGTCGTGGAGGGCGAGATTGGCACTGAGAGAGGGGGCAGCAGATTCGCAGCAGGGCTCACGGAGGAGAGGAGAGGGCCTCAGAGCCTGGTCCGACTCCTGGGGGAGGGTGCAGCCTCAGGGAGCCCAGCCCACTGCCTCGGTGCCCTTAGCGTCCCCCACCCCTCCCAGTGCCAGGCTGGAAAGGATACGACTGATGCTTCGACAAGTGTTTCCTCTTTGACTTCCTCATCTTGGTCTTCTCCGAGAAGGCCCTGGCCAGTTCAAACAGCTTCCTCCGGGTGGCTGGGGGCAGACAGACCTGTGAGCCAGCAGCCTGGGCACTAGGTAGCTGCCCCCCAAGGCTGGGGCAGGCCCCCCAGGGTGGGGGCAGGTGGGCAGGCTGGCTTGGGAACCCAGGGAGCAGGTGACGTGACAGGAATTGGGGACACGGGCCAGGCTCGTGCCCCGGGGCAAGGAGGCTGCCATCCTGGGTCGGCCTGCAGGGGCAGCAGAGGCCATGGAGAGCCAGACCAGGGACCGTGGCTGGCAGCCAGAGATCCGGGTATTCCTATCCAGCTACAACAGACAACGACACATCTTGGCTTTCTTTCCTGCCGCCTTCCCGCTCCCCTTGCCACCTCCTGAGTTGGTTCTGGGATTTCCAAAACTAATCCAAGATTTTCCCTGAAATGGAGCCTGAAAGGATGGCAGGTTCATTCACACATGGTTGTGTGTCAGGCGGGGGGCTAGGGGGCGGGAGTTGGTTTGGGATGGCCCGTTGGGACTTTGTGGGACCGCCCGCAGAAAGTGGGCTTAGTGAAGGCCTCCCCGCTGGATCAGGCCCAGCCAAGCCCCTTCAAGCCATAGAGAACACTAAAAGGGGGGTTGGGGGTGGAGGGCAGCACATTATTCTTCTGCAGACAGCTGGCTCGAGAGGATTTAAAACTTAATTTGTATCCAGACTCAGCTGCAGAGGGAAGTGAGGCAGGAAGGCTGAGGGAGCCAGCCTGCGATTAAAATGTCACTTCGGTTCACCAAGAGTCAGCTGCATTAAAAATTCTGGGTGGCTCCCTCCCTCCCATGAGGCCCCAGGGCCTGTCTTAGAAGAGTTGGGGAGGGGGACATCAGCTTGACTCACATTTTCCCATGTGTTTCAACTTGTCCCTGAATAAGGCATCTTCAGACACAGCGGGGTTGGCGTCGCCGGTTCCTGGAAGGGGGAGACACCTCTGAGGGCCAGGAAGCGAGGAAGGGTGGCGGCCCAAGGCCTCAGGAAGTGGGTCAGGGCTGTCCCCGCAGGACAGGGGTTCAGCCGTACCCTTCCATCTGAGGGAGGAAGCAAAGAGCAGGCTTCTTCCCTGACCAGGAGGGAGCTCAAAGCAAGGATGATGCTCGGAGTTCGAGGAGCATTTCTTTTCCCACCCGAGCCTCGCTTTCCCCCTCTGTAGAAAGAGGGACAGTCCTGTGGTCAGCTGTGTGTGCAGAGAAGCCACTCACATGGGCTCCAGGCTCTGCTTCTCTGACCAACTCCCTGTTCCATGAAGTCGCATTGGTAGCTTGAAATCAGCCGTGATGGGAGTATTTACACCACGGAAGTCACCAGACACGGAGCACTGGGGCTTCCCCTGCACCCCGACCCACTGTTAAACATTCACCAGCACGAGGCTGCCTGGTCTGCATCCCTACATGGTGGGAGAGTTAATGAGGGGGATGGAAGGAAGGTGTGGGGCACAGAGCAGGCCCTCGCCTGCCCCTGGCGATTCCTGTCCCCTTCCTTCCAGGGCCAGCCCCCTCCATTACTGCCCCGAGGCAGAGCTTCTGCCTTGTTAGACAATGAGTGAGAATGAGAATGGGGCTGGTCCCCAAGTCCGAACCCAGTCAGTCACCCAGTGTCCCCGCTCACTCAGCACCCATTCGGGTCTCTCTCTGCTCTTCTAAAGCCCCTGCTCTCCACCCAGCAACTCAGCTAATCCCGAGTCACCTTGCCTGCTAAGTCCCCTGTGAGTCATTCTGATCCATCTCAGCAGCCCTGGTGTCTACAGTTAATTCAGGATCAAGGACAAGAGGCTGTCCTTAAAATCCCCAGATGCACTTCTGGTGGGGCCTAGGCTCCCAGCCCGCTGCTTATGAATCAGTTCCACGGGATTTTCTCTCCTCGAGCCAGGATCAGCTGAGCTCCTCATCCTTCTGTTCCCCCACCCTCACTCCACCGTGCCATGTAAGGTCTGTTTGGGGCTGATTCGTTCTCTGAGGCAGGCAGCCTGTGTGTGTGTGAAGGGCACTGACTGACTAGGGGCCACTATGCACACGTATAGGCAGAGACCAGATGGCGAGTGTGAAACCCGGGCCTTTCTGGACCTCTCGGCCCCACGTTCCCAACTCCAGCTCAACCCTCATCTATGCATCTCAACAGCCTGCTGTCGACCCCTGACCCTGTTTTGATGCAATTCTTGCTTCTCACCATCTTGTACATGAAGCTCAAAATTCTCTTCCTCCAACACTAGGGCAGGGCCTTGCCCACGGCAGATATTCCCCAGATACTGAGCGAATGAATGAGGGAACCCTCCCCAGAGGCATCCTGCCCTTCTCCTCGCCATGTGCTTGCTATCGTCAACGAGTGTGTCCTCAGCTTTGCTGGTCCACTCTACCTATTTCTTGGATGTAGCTCCTGCATTCCCCACAAGACCCTCAGCTCCCCAGGGCAGAGACCAAGCTGTCTAAGTCTCCCAGTCCCTCCCACCCCATGGGACATTATACGGTGTGATGTGTGTCCCCTTCTTGCCCATGCTCCAGTCACCTCTAAGGAGTCAGCCAGCCTCCTGCCAATCCCAGCGGTGGGCTCGAGCGCCAGCTGAGTAGGTAAGAACCCAGGGCTGCTAAGAGGAGGGACCTCTCACTCCGGGGAGAGTGTGGTAGGGGCAGAACCTCCCCTCAAGCTTATTTCCTCCTTTTACCCCCAAACTCCAAATACACAGAGCACAGCCGGGTGTGGGCCCCTACACCCTCCAGGCTTCTCCCCCAGGAAGGGCACAGTTACCTGGGGCAGGAGATGGAAAGCCAAAGTCGTTGCCCACAGCTGTGCTGCTGGATTTGGATTTCTGGGACTCGTATTTCAATCGATCTGGAAAAGGACCACATTCCGGGCAGGGAAATTAGTTCCTGGGCTGAGACACAGGACAGTGTTGGAGGGCAAATCCCCACAGTCGCACACGAGCACACAGAAAATATGTGCACACACAAGCGATGTCATAGAAACTACTGCCCTGACGAGCACCTGGGATGTCAGAATGTCAGAGTTAGAAGGACCCTCAGGGGCCCTATAGCCCAGCCCCTCCTTTAAATGGAAAGGCCCCGAGCCCTGCAGCACCTTTGCTGCAGAGCTAGGGCCAGCCTTCTCCCTGCACACCTTGCTCCCTCGCCCCCCGCTGTCAGTCACACATACGCACACACACACACACACACAAATATACACACACTGTGACCCTCACAAGACAGACCCCCCCACAGCTCTCTCACTGTACCCCACCCCAAACACACTCCCATCCTGAAGGGGAAAGGCAGCCAGGCTGGAGAGCAGGGTTCCAGGCCCAAAGACAACCCAAACCCCCCAAAAACTCAAGAGTCCCAGCTCCAATGTCTGCTTAAACCCCTGGACACAGTCACTCTGTTCCTGGAGCTCCAGACACGTCATGCCAAGGCCAGTACCTGGCACAGAGCAGATGTGCAGGGGGAAGGAGAGAGCCTAAGGGGACATACCCCTGCTTCTCTGAGTCCCAGGGGAAGCAGAAGGGGTGGCTGGTGACTCGGGGCCCCGTTGGCGGCATTCTGGGGTTCCCACAAGGATAACTTGGGGAGAACTGTGTCTCAACAGGACAAAGGCCACCCTTAGTCTCCAGTTCAGTGCCCCTTCTGAGCCCCAAGGCTAAAGCCAACACCAACTGCCTTCTTCAGCCAGAAGAGTGGCCGCGGCGCCCCACCCGGTGCGCCACCTCTCTCCAGGGCGAGGAGGAAGTCGCGGTTGCGCTGCAGCTCCTTCATGAACTCCTCGTTCTGCAGGAAGAGCGCGACCCTCTCGTCCTCCAGGTACTGCTTCCAGCGGCTCTCCTGGTCCCGGGGCCCAGGTCCGGCTGCAGGGGGTAGGCCTCCCTCTCCGCTCACGGGCTTGGAGCCCCCGAGGTTACCCTGAGGAGGGGAGCAAGCATGCTGAATGGCTACCCACAAACATCCATGCACACCTGGGTGTACACACGTCCCTTCCCAGGATCCTCTAGCCTCACCCTGCGGCCTGCACCTCCTAGCGGGAGCTAGTCGTCAGCCAAAATCCAACTGCACAGGCCAGAGCTCTCTCTGCTGGGGAAGCAGCAAGGACTTAAAAGTTGTTTTTCCTGCCCCTTGGACCACCCCATCCCTTCATCTACAACCTGGACAGTCCTGAAAAGTGACCTGCAAATAGCTCAACAGCCAACACATGGATTCCCAAACTCAAAACTCTGCCTGTACTCAGGTTGAGACCCCCGCTCCTGCCAAGGCCCCTTGGGACATACCAGCATCTGGGGAGAAGCCCTCTGGCCCTTTCCCAGGGCAGGGAAGGAAGGTGCTGCCACCCTGTGCTGTTGGTTGCCCCCATGCCCACCTCCCTCCAGCCAGGGGCGATGGTGCAGCCAGAGAGTCTTCAGGGCTGTCACCTCCCAACAGGAGACCTCTAGACCCAGACAGAATGGGCCTTTTGGTTCAGTATTCTTTCCCTGCAAACCCGGGGCAACAGAAATAGCTCAGCCTGGGCTTAACCATCAGGAAGTGAAACTGGCTAGCACAAACCATGTGGGCAAGCAGAGACGCTGACAGGCAGGTGGGAGGCAGCCCCCTTACCTGTATGCTATCCAGCTGCTGGGGCAGGATGCGGAGAAAGTCATCGGGGAGGTTGCCCAGCAGTGGTGGGTTCCAGTTTCGATAGCGCCTCTGGCTCAAAGGGGGTCCAGAGCCCAGGACATCGATGCTGGGGGGTGAGAGGAGACAACGAGGAGGGAAGTCAGGCCCACACACAGGTGTCCCTGCCCATCGCACCAGGATCCTGCTCAGAATGGGGCTCGGCTCTGAAGCTTCCCATGGCCTCCCCTGCCTCCAGGACAAAGGCCCGGTGCTCCAGCTCATCTTCTCAATCAGGCCTGGCTGACCCCAGCCCCTGGCCCCTGGCCTGGGTTCCTGCTGCACCCGAGTTCCACCCATCTCCAACCGCTCAGTGCCCTCAAGGTCCCGAGGCCTAGAGCCCTCTCTGCCCATGGTGCTCATGGCACTCACATTGGGCACTGTGGCCTGAGAAGTCGATGTTTATGAGAGTCCTCTAAAGACAGCAGGGGTCATAGCCTTTCGTCCTTATATCCTAGCACCCGGCACAGTGAGCTCATGGCTGATGAATAACAGGTAATATGAATAGACCCATAAGCCACCAACAGGACAGCCTGCCCAAATGTTGGTTTGCTGGGGTGGGGGAACAGGGGGACGCCAGGATCCCTAGAGAGAGTAGAGCGGATCCAGGCTCCAGTTCTGGCTCAGCCACCAGCCAGGAGGGTGGTCCTGGGCAAGACCCTGCTCTGGGCTGGGGCTCAGTTTCCTCATCTAGAAACTGCTGCCTCTCTGCCGACGCAGGTGGGAGCCCCTCAGGAGGCTGTGCGGAACGGCGTTCTGAAAAGGCACACTGCCGCGTGGGAGTGCGAGGGGTCTGTGTCCAGGGGGCACTCAGGAGCCACTCTTCAGAGGTAAGGTGCCCCGGAGGGGTCTGGGCCCGGGCAGCGGCCGCCGGCGAGGTGGGAGGAGAGGCGGAGAGGCGGTGGCACACGCCCTGCCTGACCCCCAGGCTGCAGGCCTGCCTTCCCGGGCCTGAGGGCAGCCTGGGGCCCGGCCAGGAGCTCCCCACAGCTCCTGGGCAGCCTGCAGCGTGGCAACCGCAGGACACGTGTTCTGCTGAATCAGGGAAATGACACACACAGAAGGCAGCCGAGGGCCGGGGGCGGTGGGGGCCACTCTCGCTCTCGGCCTGGCTTTGATTTGGCCTCCAGCTCCAGGAATCCCGCCCGCCCCCTCACTGGAGGGGAGCTTTTCCGGGCTGCCGCTGACTATGGAAATAACTTCCTTTCCTTTTCTATTTTGGGCGGGTGGCCTGGCGGGGGCGAGGGGGAGGGACGGGGGCGGCAGCAGACGGGCTAACAAGCTGCTAAGAGCACGGTGGGAGCGCAGCGCACGCAGACTGGAGCCAAGGGAAACCCGGCGCGCCCCGCCCACCCTCTCGCGGTACCGATGAGGGAATGGTCCCCAGAAGAGCTTGCATCACAACCCGGGACTCTGATTCCTGGGCAAATTTCTCTCTACATCACTCTGCCGCCTTCCGTGACTCTTGGAAGCTGCGTTTTTCTCCAAGGGCCTGAGGGCAGGCGAGGGGATGCCCAGCTCTCAGGGACTTGCAGACCAGCACGGAGAATTCTCTCAGGGTCACCACCCTTCCTCGGGCTTCAGGGTCTTCGTCTGGGACACGGGTGCCCACTCCAACTCAGCCACACCCAGAGCCACCCAGCAGAGCTTCACGGGGAGAGCCCCGGTATTGCATTTGGACGCCTCCAGCCATTTGTTACTGAGAACCCAAGTGGGGAGTGGGACAAGGATCGGAAGGCCCCGTCCTCAGCCAAGTTCCCCTTGCTGCTGGGCCCGTGGTCCTGGAGGAAGGACAACCCCAGCCCCCTCCCGGCCCCTTGCCTTGGCACCAGGCGGAGATGAGGTCAGCCCGCAGCTGCGAGAGCCAGGGGGGCCCCCCCGGAGCCCAGGCGGCCCAGGCAACTCCATTGTGGTCGGAAAGGAATGTCAGAAATGAGCTGAGAGGCAAATAAAAAACTTCCAAGGCTGTAATTTCAGCGGAAAAACAGCAGGTGGCCCGTGCGGAGGGGCACCTCTGAGTTTCAGAGCCGGTCTTCCATTCAGCAGATGGAGGGAAGGACAGGCTGGGGGAGGGGAAGGAGAGAGAAGGCTGGGGAGGCTCTGCGGCCCAGAGCCTCTGCCCCTGGACCCCAAAACTAGAACTTCACACCCCATCAGAGCCCCAGGTTTACCACGGGACATCAGACCCCAGAAGGATTTCAGAGACAAACCTTCCAGGCAGGACTTTTGGTAAAGACTGGACAGTGAGGTGCAAATGGGGTCAGGCCCTGTCTCGGGGTCCACAGATCATCCAGGCAAACCCTGGGCCCAGGGACCCTGGCTTTCCAGGCACACTCCCCTGGGATCACCCTGCCTCTCTGTGTCCCCGTGGGGCACGCTCCCAAACTCGGCCCATCTGCAGTCTCACAGGCACCCCAGTGACTGGAGGTGGCAGAAGGGTACCAGGCCATTCCTCCCTGAACCCCCTACTCAAATCTGATCTCCCCCAGTAGCCAGAGGAGATTCCAAAACACTAACCTGGTCACATCACTCTCTAGTTTAACCTGCTGGCTGCAGGATAAGGTCAAACTCCTTGGAGGACCCACGAGGCCCCCCATGATCTACTGGCCTCTTCAGCCTCACCAGCCATTCCATACTTCCTGGAGCACCCCAGGTGGTCCCCTCTTTCCTGCCTCCAGGCCTTTGCACATGCTGTCTCCTTTGCCTGGAACGCCCTCCTTCTTCACCAGGTCACAGCTTGGACCTCACTTCCTCTAGGCTGCCTTGCCTGTGTCTATGCCTCCCCCAGACTCTGATCTCCTTGGAGGCTCCTTGGTATTCAACCCAATGAATACAAGGTCCCTGTGTTCATCTCCACATCACACATATTGCAGGTGACTCAATAAATGCTGGAAATGAACGTCCTGGATGGAGAGACTGAGTGAGGCCCTGGAAGTGGCTTGGGGTGGATCTGGGCCAAGCAGGGCCATCCTGGGGTAAAGAGGCATGTGCTCAGAGGCTGGCCCTGCCTCTTGTGAACACTGGTCTCTGAGGGGAGCCTCACCACTGGTCTCAATGTTCAATGTTAGAGCTGACCTCCGAGGCCAGCCAAGCAGCCCTGGGGTAGAAGGAGCAGTAAACCATTGATGGCAGGTCTGGGCCATACCTGGACTGCACTAAGTGCTCCACACACAACATCTCATTCAATCCTCCCAACAGTGCTGAGGCAGGGATTAGTATTCCCATTTCACAGATGAGGCAAATGAAGCTCAGAGAGGTTTAGCAGTGAGCCAACGGCCACACAGCAAAGGTACCTAAAGAATCAGAAGTTAGGCAGCTGAAGGAAGGGGATGGGGAGAGTACTCTGCTTCTGTCTGACTCACAACTCAAGTTTTCTTCCTACATCCACCCCCAGCCCAGCAAAGCCTTCATTTCTGAGTCAGGCCCCTGAACCTCAGGCAAGGGCAATAACTTGTCCAAAGTCACAGGCTGTGAACGAGGCCTCCTGAGCCTAGGTCTAGTGCTGAGGTCACCTTGCCCCCAACTGGAGCTCCCATCACTGGGTGCACTCCCCCTGCCCAAGGCCCCACCCCAGCCACAGCAGCTGAACACCCAGCCAGAGGGGAGTAAGGATGTGGCCAGCGTAGCCAGGCCAGGTTTACACTGGGATTCTGTCTCTTACAGCCTCAGTTTTCCCTCCTGAAAAATAGGCAGAACTATTCTGCCTAACAGAAACTGAGGTTTTTGTAAAAATATCTTAGGATATTAAAAACATAAGTCAAAGGAAAACCATTTGGCCCTGGGCTCTGTGACCCATTCCGGCCGCAAGTCCTGCCAAGGCCTCATCCAGACCCACCCACTCACTCCCTGCCTCCCACTATTACCATGACAGCCTCCTGGTGCCACCTGTGATAAAGGAAGGACCCCCCCCCCAGCTCTGCTCCTGTCCCTGCCTTGAAACACTGCCCCTCCCCCGCTCCCCCCATAACTTTGGGGCCTCCTTTAGCTCCCGGAGCTGCAAGCACAGAGACTTGTCTCCTTAGGCATGTGAAGGACACAGCAGTGAAGAGCACTGGCTTTGGAGTCAGAATGATCTCGGTTAAATCCCAGCTCTGAGGTCTTGGGGAAGTTACGAGACCTCTCGGAGGCTAGGATTCCTCCACTGGAAAGTGGGGATGACCACAGTGCCTCCCTCGCAAGTTGTTAGGTGATTGGAATGTGCTGGTGTAGATCCAGGACCTCGAACATTTCTGGCATTCGAAGGCGCTTTGTAAATCGTAGCTGTTCTTCTGACCTACGCCTGGATGACAACAGCATCCTCCACTGCCCCTGTCTGGGGCTCCCAAGATCCCCAGAAGGAAGGAGCCACTGGAACAAGCCCCCTGACCCATCATTACCACCCCCGGCCAGAGTCATTCGAAGGAACAGTGGCTCGAGGACAAAGAGGCACCCGGGCTCCTGCAGCCCCACCACAAACAGGGGGCACAGGAAGCCAGCACCTCAGAGACCCATGGGAACTGGCTGGCAACCAGCTTCACTTTAAACTTCCAAATTACAGAGTCCCTGACCTGGAAGAAGTCTCTGGGGACCTAGCAGTCTATTTGCCTGCCTCTAGCTGTCCAACTATCCCAGAAGAAGAGACTTGCTCCCATTGCTTAAAAATCCTCCCGGCATCTCTAGACCAGGGATGGCAAATAGATACCATTCCATCAATTACTGATGACTGTTGGGAGTGCTGTGTTGAGGAGGATTCTGAGGTTCCGTCTCGAGTCAGCAGGAAAGAGTACAGTGATCAATCAGTACTGTTTGCGTGGGCTCGAGAGGGGAAGTGTCAGTACACGTTCCATGAGTTTGTCATTCCCACTCTGCATGTCCCTTAACTCTAAGCTCCCGGAAAGCAGAGGCCGAGCCTTATTGTATTGAACTCAGTGTCCTGTAAGGTGTTCAGCACCTAGAGTGGGAATTTAGTGAACCTTTATTCTTGCGATCCTTACATTTTGAAAGTTCTCCTTGTTATCTAGCTAAAATGTCTCTTGCTGCAATAGAAGTCTTTTTTTGGTGTAATAATATACTGAGGGGTCCAGGCAAGTTTCCCACTGTGTTTGTATTCAACCCCAACCCCGATCCCCTTCTCCACCGCCCTGCGCTCTGAAAGGAGGTGGACTCTCACCGGGGAGGCGGGGTGGGGGGGGCCAGAGGGTAAGGCCTGTCGAACATGTGCATGTGGTAGGCCGGTGGGGAGTACACAGGGGGCGGCTCTTCATCGGAGCTATCAGGTTCCAAAGTCCTTTCCAGGATCTAGATCAGAGGCAATAAAGAAAGAAATATTAACAATCCTTCCTTGAATGTCAGTAACATTCAGATGAAATCAAGCATGGCCGAGGAGGTGCAGCGCGGGAACTCTGCGTTGCTGGGGAGCGTGTAAACTGATACAACCACCACTTTGCGCAACGCTTTCGGCTTTATAAACTAAAGCCAAACGCACGGCTACCTCTGCCACTACGATTCCAACACACGCAACAGACATGAAAGCGCACGTCCCCAGAAGAATGTTCGGAGCAGCATTACCCATCCAAAGGAGGTTCCGAAACAGGCCAGACAAAGCACAGTGATAGAAGCAGAGCCATGTGACCTCTGTGGGGTGGGGAAGGCTGCAGGGGGCACAAGGGTCTCCAGGCTCTGTAGATGCTGCTTCTTGACCTAGGTGCTGCTGAAACTTCACTGAGCTGCACACTTATGATGCGTGGACTCTTCTGGACATGGGTTATTTTTGCTAAATAACTTTAACGTCGTTCATACCCTCTCTCAAAGCACGTCCGTGTCGATTATCTCACCTTAACCTCAAATGACTTAGCAGGGAGGATGTGGATCGTCCGCCCCATTTCACAGATGAAGAACCTGAGGCCTAGGCTGACTAAGTGGCATGGCAAAAGCCATACACTGTTTTCAGAACTGAGTCTTCTACTTGGACATGGTCTTGCATCAAGGGTCCCTCCCTGCGGCACGATGCCTGCACACCCAGACGGGATCCTCAGGGCGGACAGTGGCCAGGGGAGAGGCCAGGGGCGTGCCCAGGATGCCTGCTCTCCCTCCTACACTCCTTTCTTCATCCAGATGCTAGAAAGAGGGGCAGGAAGAGGCCAAGGCTGGGCAAAGGCTTGGGTTCCTGCTACACAGACTGACCTGGACCCTTCCCCAGAGGACCACAGAGGAGTCTGGGGCAGAAGGCGGCCATTGACCAGGAGATCCCAGGTCACACGCACTTCAACCAGCCTACAGCTTAGCCTCCTGCTCCCCTCTCCTCTCCTCCCCAGCTCTGTTTCCATCTCCTCCAAGACCAAAGAACATGGGAAGGGCTCAGAGGCGGTCAGTCAGCCCCAAAATCCCCAAGCCCCATGATGCTTTAACCCCAAATGAGTTTGCAGAAGTCACTGCTAACCCACTCCTGCTTCTGCCTCTGCAAGCCTGGGCTGCACTGGCACATGCCTGGCCTGAGCCCAGCCATGCCCAGGCACCTGGGGATGCACAGGGACACCTGCAAGGGACACTCGCAGGAGTGAGCATGCGCATGAGTGCACACACATATACACACACACACATACTGCCACATTCTGTGTACACACAGCCAGCCTGACCTAAGGAGGCCTCCCGCCCTGGAATGCACTAACGTTCTTTCCTTTGAGGCGGAAAGTATTTAAACAGATGCTTTGCAGAAAAAGAAGAGTGTAGCTGCTTTGCTGGCCACTGCTCTGTTTACCCCAAATTTCCACAAGAAAAAAAAAACATCGCGATAAGCTCCACTCCTGTTCTTTGGCGAGCCCGGGACAGCACCGGGGGACAGCGGTCCAGGCTGAGCCTCTGCTCCCTCAGCGGCTGGCCTGGCCTGTCCCCACTGAGGCTGGTCTGAGTGAGTTGGAGGGGAGAGCTCGGTAGGAATTGTTTCCAGAAGGAAGCTTCTCAGCATTCCCTGCGTCTGTGGCCTGTAGCAGTGGGCCCCCCAGACTCAGGGAGATCATTCTCCGAGGCGGCACCAGAAAGCCCCCTCCCCTCTCAGCTCCTCAGCGTGGCCTCCTGGGGCTGCACGAACCAGACGTTCATCAGAGGCTCCTGGAGCAGAACAGGGAAACGCCAAGGGGCCAGGCGGCGGGCCAGGCACGCTTGGGAAAGGCTGATCCCACTTCTCTGGGCAGAGTACCCTCAGCCATGCTCTGGCCTCCTCCAGCCTCTCTCCCCCCAATTCCACCAGCCACAATGAGGTGGTTCTTCTGGCTCTAAAGGTGCTGAAGTTGTCAGCTCTGCAGCCTCCTGACTTAACTCAGTGTGGGTGATGGATGCCTGCCAGGTGCTCTCGGGGCCAGGGTCTGGGCCATTTATCTGACAGGAGATATTTCTCCGTGGCAAGGATACCCCTTAGGCCAGCCCACCATCCATCAGCCCCCAGAGAGGGGGCTTTTTCCAGTCAGCAGTTATTGTCATTCCAGCTGCTGCTCATAAATTTTCCAAAGCACTTTCCGCTGGCTCAGGAACTGCCTGCCGATGGGCCCAGGCGGAGCTCTAAAGGTGGGGGGCTGGGGAACAGCCGAGGAGGGGTGCTGAGAAGGGGCTCAATCTGGAGAGCAAAATTCTTAGGGAAACAGAAGCACACACAGTGCGGGCCCATCTAGCGGATGGTGCAGCCTTGTGGAGATTCACAGGCTGTGGGTGCCGGGGACAAAGGAGGAAATATCTTACCTGCCAGACTGTCAGAACAAATGAGACTGTAGAAAGGGTCAGAGTTCACAGAGAACTTTCCTTCCAGCTCACATTTAAAGTATGTATCTGCAAACACACACACACACACACACTCTCACACTCACACCTTCTTTTCACATAGAGGATCTGGTTTTTCCAAAACTCCCTCCACTGGCTAATCCAGGCAGATCACAGGAGTGGTCTTCCAGGAAAAGGGACTAAAAGCTGTGCAAAGACAGCAGCAACACTTATTCATTTAACAAACACTCCCTGAGTGCCTGCTACGTGCCAGTAGTGTCCTGGGTGCTGCAAGTGAAATAGGGATGAGCCAGATGTCACGGCCCACAGAGCTGCTCCTCTACCTGGAGAGAGAAATCTCAGGCAGCACCCACTAAGAGAGGAGGATCAAGTGGGCTCTGACCTGCAGGATGACTCTGATTGATGGAGAGCGGCTGCCTGCAGGGCTGTGTTGAGAAGGACTCTGAGGCCACATTGGGTCTAGGTTTTCTCACTGTAAATAAGGGTAATAATGATGCCACCTCACAAAGTTCGTGAGGATTAGAAAGAGACGATACACCTAAAGCTTGTAGGAGGGTGCCTGGCGCAGGATGCGACTCAGTGAAGAGCAGAGTTAAACCCCTTCTGCTGGCTCCTTCCATCTTCATGTCCCAGACGCCCCTGCAGGCAGGAACCCTCGCACTGAAAGATTCTGTGTCCCTTCTGTGCCCAGCACCGCAGGTCCCGTGGAGACTAGGGGTCCAAACGTGTGCTGAACTCTGAGATGGGGCCAGGGAGGACTGGCCACGGCCAGCAGGTGGGCCTGGATGCAGTGGGGTGGTGACTTCTCCCCCAGCCACCTCCCCAGAGAGAGGAGAGAACCTCTTGGGTGGCGCTCACTACCGCCTCCATCACCCCATGATCAGAGGACTTTAGCTAGCTAGTCTGATCCATCGCTCTCCTCCGTGGCTCCTCATGCCCTGGGGATACAGCCCCACTGTTTCCGAGCAGCCTTGTCAACCTCCCGGTACCTGCTGACTCTAGGAATCTAACAGAGGCTCCTGCTGCCAGTTCCCTAACTACTCATGCTCTATTTCACCTCTGAGCCTTTTCACAAGCTGTTCCCTATGCCTGCACACCCTTCCCCTCATTCTTCACTCTTCCTTTGGGTCTCAGCTTAGGCATCTTTTCCTCTCTGCTGCTTCCATTTCTCCCATCATAGCACTCACCACTCAGGACTGGGATTGCCTGACTCTTGCCTCTAGTCCCCACTGGACCGTGAGCTCTGTGAGGGCAGAGACTGTGTTTCTGTCTTGGCCAAAGTGGATACCCAGAGGTTTGAGAGGAGCCTTTCTTGAAAAATACAGACTAGAGGGCTCCAGCCTGGAACTGGGATTCAGTGTTGGGGTGGGGCCCAGGTGTCTACATTTTTAACAAGCTCCTTGATTCAGATGACCCCTGACCTAGAGTCTAGTACTGTGCCTGGCACACCACTGAGTTGGTGCTCAGTGTTTGTTGAATGACTGCATGATTTCTGCCCATAAAATAAGTCCACTGACTGACTTGGGTACAGTTTCTCTGGGAGAAATAAGGCTGCTTGCTAGTTAGAACCCAGACAGGGGTATAACCTAAGGCCGCTAAGAGGTCCTAACAGTTGTTGGAGCTCCTGGTGAATTCCCGGGCCGCGCCCCTACCTCCGCGGGGATGCTGTCCTCCGAGTCGGAGCTGTCCTCGTAGACGCTGCCGCCCCCGGCCTCCAGGTTCATCTGCAGCAGCTGGTCGATGGTGGCGTCCACCGCGCCGCTGTTGGCGCGCAGCACGCACTCGATGATGTCGTAATCCATATTGGGGAACATGGTCTTGAAGTCGTCCATGGCCTGGTTGAACTCGAGGCGGCGCACCTGGCGCGCGGGCCGGCTGTTGTTGAGCTCCTGCGCGGCGGCCGCGGCGCTGCCCTCGGCCCCGCGCGCCCCGCCGCCCCCGCCGCCGCCGCTGCTGCTCCGGCGGAACAGGCTGGTCATCCTGCCGAGCCGCTGCGGGAGAATGTTTCCAGGCGGCCCGAGCCCCTTCCCCCGGGGCCGCTCCCTGCGCCGTCGCCCTCGCTCGGCGGGGCGGGTCGGGAAGCTCACTCCCGCGTCTCCCCCGGGGCGGCCAGGCGGGAACCGCACGCGCGAGGTCCCTGGGTCAGGAGACTAGGGCGCGGGGCCACTGGCGGCCCTCGGCGAGTGGTCTTCGCGGGGCGGCGGCATCCGGGCCTGGGCCGGGTGGGGCTTCACGGCTGGTCATCCACACCCCCGGGGCATCCTGGGGCCGGCTCCACGGACGGACGGTCCCACCTGAAACCAGGGGAAACAGAGTCAGGGGCACAATGCAATCAACTTGAGCTCAGGGGGATTAGGGCGACCCCTGCCCCGGGGGAACTGCTGCTTTCTGCTCTCTCTCCAGCTGCAGCCAGAGTTCTCTCCTAACACAGGAGAGCTACCAGCCAGCAAGGGCTTACTCTGGGCCAGGCACCATCTAAGTGTTCTGTGTGGGCTAACACCTGACACGGCCATGAAGCAGGTGCTAGTATCCCCATTATGCAGATGGGAAAACTGAGGCTTAGACGCTGAGGAAGTGGAGGAGTTGGGATTTGAACCCAGGACTGTGGCCCGCAAGCCACTGGTCTCAACCAATACACACACTGCCAAGGACCCCTGAGGACCTGGTTGGGGCAGAAGGGGCTCTCTATAGGCCATGTACTGCCCCTCTGGTCTCCAGCCACATCCAGCCCCTGCTTTCCTCATCTCCCCACATCACAGTCCCAACATCATGGTGCCACCATCATGGCGTCCCATGTGTGCAGAGCTCCAGGAAATCAGCGGCAGGGAACCTGCAGCCCACACAGAACAGGACATGGAAGTGACCACCAAGGTCGCACTGCTGTTAGTGCATCAACTGAGAGTTGAATGTGTCCAAAAACAGCAAGTTCTGACTTTCTCATGCTTATTCCAAGATTACAGTAATTTTGCTAATTGTAGAAAAGTAGCAGCTTTATTTTAAGGGACTGTTCCATCAAAGGACGTTCTTAAGTTTGATGAAACGGGTGCAAACCTGTTTTCCCTTTTCTGGGACTTGGGGTCTTAATCTTAACAGCCGATAGAGCAAAGTTGGTGTGAGCAAATCAACGGGATGGTCTTCCTTGCCGTGATCTCAGCAGTCAAATAACAGATGACGTAAGGAAGACCAGACCAGCAGGGTGCGGAAGGTGCGGTGGACGTGCCAGCTCTCACCCCGGGGCCAGAGAACCCATCGTTACCACTGATTCCCTCTGTCCCTTTAGGTCAGCCCCCTCAGAGGTAAAATGGGACCTCATTTTACTGTCCCCCAGTGCCCCAGAGCCACCATGCTGAGTTCTTATCTCCTTCAAACCTCCATCTCCTTAGGGGGACGTGGAAAGTGTCCAGGGCTCCTGTTCTGGGCCTTGCTGGGTGGCTGTCTGCCTCGTCCGAGGGAGGCAGGCCCTCTTCAAGAACAGGACACGAGAAGCACGTGGGCCCCAGGCGGCCTCCGGACACTGATGTTACAGGACAATAATCTCCTCCCACCCCCAGAGAAAATCTGCTAACACTCTGGTGTAGGGAGATCTAGATGCTTTTTCTGTGCATATACTGCCATATGTCGGAATTTATTTTACTGAAATGTGATCAAACCATAAATTCTACTATGCAATTTGTTTCTTCCACTTAATAATTTATTGTAGCCATCTTCCCGTGTCAGAACATATAGATCTACTTCATCGTTGTTAATGCCTGAGTAGTATTCTTTGACTGGGTGAAGTATGATTTACTGTCTAACCTCCTCCACCCCATCTCTTCCCAGATGAGGAAGTCACAGCCCAGAGAGGCCAAAGCCATTTCCCAAGGAGACAGAGAGGGGTGACCTCAAATGATCAGTCCAAGAATTTTGTTATGAGAATCAACACGGGAAGGTGGCCAAGTATGACACAGCCTCCCTCAGCTGGCTTTAGACACCCAGCTCCCCACCTCCACGCCTCCCACCGCTCCCGACACGCTGGAAGGTTGAGGATGCTGCTCGACTCTGTCCCAACCCCTCCGAGGCGCGGTTCCACCCCGGCAGCTGCTTTTATGCTGTGTTCAGGAGACCTGCCCTGAGGCCTCTAACGAGGACCTCAGGGCCAGAAGTCCCCAGAAGCCAGTGCCCCGGGCTGCCATCTGCTGTCCTGGTGTCGTCAGACACAGGGGTCAGCGCCTTGTGCTAAGGCCTCTGGAGTCAAGACGCCTTCTCCCTGCCCCTCAAGTAATTTAGTAAGAGAGATTGAGGGACCCAGCTCTCACTTTGCCAAGGGCAGTCCCTTGGAGAAGGAAGCCAGGACCCCATCCACCCTTGGCAGAGGAAGAAGGAAGATGATGAGGCCATCATTTCCCCCATTAACAGCCCTCTTTAGGGGTCCCTCGGGCTCTGAGCCTCTCTGACTGTTGGGAAGCCCCAGAGAGGCATTCTCTCACTCCTGCCATTTATAGTAAATGCCCTGTTTCAGACTCAGGCTGCAATTCCTGCTCCGCCAGGCCCAGCTGGGGGACCTCATACAAGTCTCCTCTCCCCACTGTGCCCAATGCCCTCACCTATCGTATGGGGCTTCAATGAGAATTAAACAAGATAATCGTCAGCACCGTGCCTGGAACATGGTTAGCAGCTCGACTGTTGTTGCCCCTACCCCAGAAGGCTGGCCAAGAGCCAGGAGCAGTTGGTATACTAGCCAGGCTGCTACCCGGAGTGGATGGGGCGGGGGCTCCAGGAGATGCTCCCCCAGCATCTGGATGTCAACTCCTGGAATTCCTTCAGCCCTCTGCTGACCTGGGCAGCTGGATCAGACATCGCAGCTCAAGCAGCCTCTTCCTACCCCAGGTGCAAAGCCTTGAGAACTAGCATTTTGTGTGTGTGCTGCGACATATAAACAGCTGACAACTTGAAGGCGGCCGCACACCCTGTTCCACATTACAGATGAAGAAATGAGACCCAAGACCAGGAGGGAGTTGCCCAAGGTCACAGAGCCAGGGGTGGCAAAGTCTAGACTTTTCCATCAAAGGGCAGTTCTGTGGGTGAGGAGAAACAGTGATGAGAAACGCAGACAAACAGGACTCAATGTACAGAAATACCATTTTCACTTGATCTGCAAGGACTCACAGACTCCCGAAAGCCAGGCTGCCTATAATTAGCACCAGGTGGGGCTGTGGGGGCCCCCACTTCTCACAGGACCGTCCCTCTCCCCCTCGCTGAACTCAGGTGCAGAGTCTGCGGCCAGGGCTGAGGTGTGACTAGTGTGGCTGGGAGCAGAGAGAAAGACTGTCCTTGGGGTCAGAGTCATCCGCACCACCCTGCCTTTTGCAACCAGCACAGCTCAAATGAAAAGCAATTTAAAACACATGAAAGAATTAAGGCAGGCAACTTAGGTTTATGAACTTGTGCCAGGCGCTTTCACATTTAATCTTTATTACAACTCTGGAGATAGATGTTATTGTCTCCATTTTATAGCTGTGGAAACCAGTTCAGAGAAGTTAGGTAACTTCTGCAAAGTCACACAGCCAATATGTAGAGAGGCCAGAATTAGGAAACCCACTTCCTAAGAGCCAAAAATGCCAAGTCAGGCTTACAGGGCTAGGAGCCAAGGAGCCTCAGAAATGCAGCCACGTGTGCCCCAGGCTCAGGAGACTGGGCACAGCATAGCTGACTCGCCAGCAGAGGAAATGTGACCCAGACAGCACTGGGGGAGGGAGGGGAGGAAGGGTGTCTGTTGGCTCTGCCCTAGAGCCCTCTCTGTGACCTTGAGGAAACCACTCCACCTCTCTGAACCCCAGCTGCTGGGCGCGGGCAGGGAAACAGAGGGAAATAACCCCTGACAGTCTTCTGAAAAAGGAGGCGAATTAAACCCGCTGAGCCCATTAGGCGTCTTGGAGGCCGACTCAAAGGTTCTCCTGAACTCACAGCTGTGAGCAAGCTGGGGATTGGGAAGCAGAACCCCACACCTGTCCTCCCCCAGGTCCCAGGGAGCCAGACCTTCCACCTCCCCAGAAAGGAATCCAGGCCTGGCAGGGCGGCAAATGGCCAACCTTCACTCCAGGCTGAGCAGACAGCCAAGGCCTGAGTCACTCCCGGCCTGGCCCAGGAGGTAGGCATGCTGCGTCGTTCTCCTGACCTTGCTCAAGGTCATCCCCGCCAGTCTCCTGCAGGGCCAGGTGGGCCCCACATGGGGGATGTGAGAGCCCAGGAGCCAGAGGCCCAAGTTCCCATTCTGACTGGGCCAAGTGAGGCTGTGTGACTTGGAGAAGTTCCCTCACTTCTCTGAACCTCAGCTTCCTCGTTTGTCCAAACAGGGATAATACGGACCTGGAAGGGGTGTTGTGCTAGAACTTATTCAGGCACCTGGAGCATAGTAAGCACCCAATGAGACCGGTTGGCGTGGCCTCGGGCACAGGCCTTGGCTCTTTTCTTGGGCTGCACTCACGCCCAGAGAGATCTTATCCAGTCCCATGGCTTTAAATACCGTCTATACACTGGATACTGGCTCCCAAGTTTCTCTTGCCCTGAGGTCTCCTGGGAACACGCCCTTCACCTCCACACATCCGACCTGCTGCCTCCACTGGGACAGCCAAAGGCAGCTCCTCCATTGTAACAGGTCATCCAACTTCACGGTTCCATCCAGCCGCGACCTGCTCCTTCTCACCTTCTCCACCTCTGTTAATGGCGACTCCAAGTGGCTCTGGCCAAAGCCAGGAGTCGTCCTGAGTGCCTGCGTTCTCTTACACCCCACATCCCAACGCAGCAACTCCAGTCTTCTCCATCTTCAAAATGATTCCAGAATCTGGCCACTCCTCGCCACCTCCACTGCTGCCACCCTTGCCTGTCTCCCTGCCTCCCTCATTGTCTCCCCCATGAGACTACTCATCACAGGGATCACGTCGTTCCTCTGCTCCAAACCCCCCATCGCATTCTATGTCCTCAAAACACAACCCAGAGCTTTACTGTGGCCCACTAGGCTCCACATGGTCCTGCCCGTGCCACCTCTCTGACTTTGCCGTCAAACCATGCACACACACAGACCCTCACTCTCTGCCCGCCTCACTCTCTCCAGCCATCCTGGTTCCTCGCTAGTCCACCCACAAGCCACACACGCTCCCATCCAGGGGCTTCTGAAGCTATTCTTTCCACTGTCTGCCATGTTCTTGTCCCAAATATCCTCAGGGCTCCTTCCGTCCCCTCCTTCTGGTCCCTACTCAAGCATCAACATATCAGAGAGGCAATACCACGCACCCCATCTGCCAGCGTTCCCTGACCCTTTACCCTGCTTTGTTTTCCTCATCAAACAGACCACCTGAGAGATTATATACTTCATTGTCATTGACCGTCTTCCGCACTAGAATGTAAGCTCCATGCGGACAAGGTCTTTGCTTTAGTCACTGTAGTGCCCCAGGGTCTAAAGCAGTGCCCGGCACTGTCTGTGGACATTTGTAACATGGGTAAGCAAAGAGAGAAGGAACACAGTAACTGCGGGCTGTCTTCCCCTCCCTTCCTCCTCGGGTTCACAGCAAGTGGAGGGGTGGAGGGGGCCGTTTAGTTTCTCCTCTGTGTTCTCAGTCCTCACAGCAAGCTGTCATTATACAGGGCCATGCATTACTATCCCGCTTCACAGACGAAGCGACCAAGGCCAAGGCGGTCAGTGATGTGGTTAGGGTCCCATGAATCTTCTGCTGCCTGGCCTCAGGGCCCCCTCCCTGGCACACAAGGTTGATGGCAGGCTGGTTCCCTTTCTAAGCCAGCGTCAGCTCCAGAGGGCAGGAGGTCGACCCCCTCTGAGATCTGACTTGACCTTCCACTGCCCCCAGGAGGACAAAGACCCAACTCTGAAAGGTGGGGTTAGAACAGGAGGCCTCAGGAGAAAGTGTGGGGCCAGGAGGCTAGAGGTCCCAACTGCCAGCACTTTCCTGCCCCCTCCCCAGGGTCACTCTTCTGAAAGACAGTGAGACTGCCCCAGGCCAGCTCTGTCCCGGCACACCCCTGGCTCCCTCCTCTGAAAATTCCAGAGGGACCAGCGACGGACTGGTCTCGTGATCCATCTGTGACTGCTGTGATCCCGGCCTGCAGAGGGACTTGCTGTCCCTTCTTGCCTAAGATCTGGGCCCAGCCCAGTGGCATCACCATGCCAGGCCACTAGGTGGTGTCCCAGGGCTCAAGCCATGGCTGCTCCCAGAAGAAGAGCAACCAGCAGCTTCTCTCCCAGAACCCAAGAATGTACCCCACCTCCACTCTCAGACTGACTAAAAGGGAGAGGAACCACCTAACCGCCCCAGAGGTCTGAGAATCCAAGGCTTGCAGAGTTTCAAAATAATTGACTCCCAAGGTGGGAAATACAAGGCACACTTGCCAGCACTTTCTATTCCGTGTCCTTGGCAGACATCACTAATCCATCCAGGTATTATTGTCCTATGAACCCACACAACCTCAGAACCCTTTTCAACAGGGTGCTCTGGGCAAGCCACCACCAAGTGATTAGCACTGGCAGGCAAGACGCCACCTGCTCACTAGCCCTCTCACTTCCTGGAGGAGGAGGCTTGGCCGGGCTCTGTCTCATCAGGAGCCCAGGCTGCAAAAGCCAGCGGCGCCAGAGGAGGTCAGATGACCCCTGGGATGCTTGTGTAACCATGGTTAAGTCCAGGGGAAACCTCCAGTGGGTAATGGCAGTGTTGATGGAGAAGCTGCTGGGCCCCGGCAGCTGCATCCTTGTCCGATATTCGCCTCAGACGCAATGGGGGCAGGCGGGGCGCAGGGAAGTCTGCCCAAGCTTCTTGGCTTCTGCGCTGGAGGGACCCCAAAAGGGGGAGAAGAGAAGGGGGACAAGAGACAGAAAGAGGTTCTCAGGGTCTGTGTGAGTGTGTACGAGTGTGCAAGTGCATGTGTACGTGTGTGAGCACCCAGTGGGAGGAGGCGGGGGAGCCCTGACAGAGGCGCCTTGTCCTCCTGCCCCTGCACAGGCTTGTTTCCTTCCCAAGCTATTAATGTCGCTGCAGCTTCAAAAGCCGGGTGACCTTTAAATGCCGAGCCTCCTGCTCCTGCCGAAGGCACGGAAACGGCTTAATGGAAACTCCAAGGGCCGCAGCTGCTGGGGCCGCAACAAAGCCAGCCTCATTCCCAGGATGCCCAGGGCGTCGGGGCAGCCACACCTGTGACCACCCCGCGTTGGCCAGCAAGGGCAACAGCCACTGGGGAAAGGAGGCCAGGCTGGATCTGAGAGGAGGAGGAGGAGAGAGGGAGAGGCAGACTCCACTCTGCCATGCCCTGCTGTGTGATCTTGGGCTGGCCACTCACCTCTCTGGGCCATCCCCCATCATTTAGTCCAATGTAAGGCATTTCCCCTCCCCTCCAAAAATCTTCAGGAGAAAAAAAGAGAAAGAAGATATTTTCTTGCCTAATTTTTCTCTCTCTTGCCTCAAATTCTATGATCAGGTCTGTCACCAAGGAGGGTTGTAGGGCAGGACCAGGGTAAGAGATTCCAAAGGAACTTAATAAGGTCCTTCCCCTGTGGAAGGATTGGCCCCGAGCCTCAGTCCTAAGGAAATTGTCGTTCATCTCTGCTCCTGAGGCCCAAAGACCAGGCTTGGTGGCCGTAAAGGGTGCCACCAAGAAGCCAACTCTGCCTTCCAGTTGAAAAGATCCAGGATGAAGCTCCTCAGGCATGAGCAACATGTCACTTGTTTGGCTCATGTTGGTAGGATAATGGAAATACAGTATTAGGGATAATAATAACACTCACTGCCTGCTTCTTTACGTGCCAACCACTGTTCCAAGTGCCTTATGCCTGTTAACTCTTCCATCCTCTCTACAGCCCTAGGAGGTGCCTATTACCACTGCTAGTTCCACTTTACAGATAGAAAAATGAGGCACAGAAGAACTGAGTAACTTGTTCAAGGTCACACAGCTAAGAGGCCAAGCTAAAATGTGAGCCCAGGAGGTCCGATTCCAGAGTCAGCACTCACTCACACATCAGGATGGACCACTGCTCGGTATGCCCTGGAGCTGAGCACAGATCTGGCCACACAGCAAGAACTCAGTAACTGTCAGTTGAATTGAGCTCTAAAGGGGCAGAGTTGCCCATGGAGAGGCTGGGGTGCCTGGTGCTCCTGTAAAGGGAGTGAGGGCGGAGTCTGCAGGCAAAGCCTCTTTCAGAAGGACAAACAGAACCAGAGCCGTGGTAGTGTCCTTATAAAACCCTTTTCCCCACCCACCAAGGTTGTCAGGCTGCCTGAGCACCAACTGTTTTCCATCTCTACCTGAGCTGGTTGGGAATATTTCCACAACAGTCCCTCTCTCCATCAACAAACGCTACCAGCTCAGTCAAGACAGTCAACCCAGGCACCTGGGAGGAGACCAAACCTCGCTGGACTGAGCAATTGCTGCTTGTCCTGCCCCACCCAAGGGCTGCAGCCCTGGGAGGCCCCTCTCAGCTGGCAGGAACCTGTGTGTACCTGGGACCAAGTGCAATGGCCCAGATTGGGAGAAGGCGACCACTGGCAGCTCAGGTGCAGGGCCAGTGAAGCTGGGCTGGCTCCAGGCATGAGCTCATGCCGACTCAGGTCCAGCTCCTTAGGAAAGAAGGGCCAGCTGCCTTTCCCTGGGCCTCTCCTTCAGGCAGTGAGGCCGAAGGCCCCTCCACAGGTGGGGCCTGCATGGTCTGGACAACAACAGGAGACGTCTTTGGGCCCTGGCACAGGCGGTCAGTTGAGGCTGCCACACACTTTGTATCTGAGCATGCCCTGGGAGTCCAGGCCAAGGAACCGAGATTAGGGAGAGGTGCTCAGGGTGAGCAGAGGAGGGTCCTGGGAACAGAAGTCCCAACCCCTGCTCCCTTTCCCCACACTAACACAAACTTTGCCCCCACCCACTGATCCATGAGTTCCACTTCTGTGGAATTCATATAATATATATAATGAAACACCATATAACAGTAAACAAAGATGAAGCATCTCTATGCCTCTATATTGCTACGGGGAACAATGCAAGGCACAAAACAGTGAGCAGTCACTACACTGTAGAGCGTGATGGTATGAGAGCGTCTGTATGTCTGCAGGGGGAGGGGGGAGTGCTCTGTAGGGTTCACAAGAGACCCATAATGTAGGTTTCCTCTGGAGAGAATTGGGTCGTAAGAGACAGATCAGGGAAATTTTTCCCTGTAAATCCTTGTATACCTTTTAAATTTTTACTCATGTTTATTAATTTAAAAATAAAATAAGCAAATAACCTACAAAGGATATCAAAGTGACAGCATAGGCAGTGATTTTTTATGGTGTTTTTGCATACATATATTATCTACAAAGGACATGAATGAGATTTTAATGACAATGATAGCAAATATCTCTGAGCACTCACTATGTGCCAGGACTTTCTAAGTACTTGGCATGCTTATCTCATCAAAGCCCCACAGGAAAGCAATTATTCCACCCAGTTTACAGATAAGGAAACTAAGGCTCAGAGAGTTTAAATAACTTACGTAGGTAGGTAGGGTCTCACAGTAGTCACAGAGCCCGAATTTGAATCCAAACAAATTCTAGCTCTGAAGTCCATGCATTTCTTAACCTCCACTTATATTGTCTCTTTATTTAAAAAAAACAGGGGCCAGCCCCATGGCCGAGTGGTTAAGTTCGCACACTCCGCTTCGGCGGCCCAGGGTTTCGCCGGTTCGAATCCTGGGTGTGGACATGGCACCGCTCATCAGGCCACACTGAGGCAGTGTCCCACATGCCACAAGTAGAGGCACTCACAACTAGAATATACAACTATGTACTGGGGAGCTTTGGTGAGAAGAAGAAAAAAACGCAGATTGGAAAGATATTAGCTCAGGTGCCAATCTTTAGAAAACAAACAAACAAACAAAAACTGAATGATGATAGAAAAAGAAATCTTAAGAAAAAAGCAAACCACAGAGCCTCTGGGGCTTTAAAACCTTTACCATCCTTAGAATCCCGACTCAGTTCTTCCTGCTGCCACTGTTTCGACAGATCTTCTCCAGTCTTGCCTCAGTGGGAACCCAGGCACTGCTCCTCCCACGGGGCTTCCTGGAGCCCTCCTGGTCAGGGTCCTGCCAACCTCCTGGTGGAGTTGCAGAGGAGAATGAAGGCCCAGTGGGCAAGGTCATGATCCATGCCACAGCTGTTTCGGAGGTCAGACCACGGGGTGGGGGCCGCACAGGGGCACAGCAGGGTCAGGGCTGGCCAGGAAGCTCCTTCTGGAAGATATATGGCAAGTTGGATTTTACCGGTCCTGAGTCTGGGGCACCAGGCCGTAGGGCAGAGCGGTTAAGACTGGGGCTTTAGCTCCGGGCCGGCCTCAGCTCACATCCCGATCCTGCTGCCTCCTGGGTGAGCGGACTTCTCTGAGCCAGTTTCATCATCTGTAGAACGGGATACCTACTCCTCCTTGGATGAATTCCTGAGGGGGATTCATGTGATGGGCACGCACAGGCCCCACACGCAGATGCTCTCAGTGGGAGGCAGCTGTTAGCAAGACTGTCATGGGCCATTTAGGCCTGAAGGCCACATAGTTCTCAGGGGTTGAGTCTAGAGCCTGACCCAGGAGGGGCCTGGGGTTATGATCTTGTATTCAGCCCTGGAGGGGGAGAGTGTGCAGCACAAAGGCCTCCTCTCAGGACCTCAGGCTGGGGGGGCTCTGGGACCCCTGAGTGGAGTGCAGAGCTGGGCCACAGCCCTTTCCTGCCCATACCCTGCCCCTAGCTAAGCTTCCCGGGGAGAAGAAGTGACTGGACTGCCCTGGGTTGCCCGGGCCTCCCACTCCTGCTTGGGGGGGTGGTGGTGGCAGGCAGGGGGAGGCAGTAGGAGGTGGCTGGACAGCTGGACAGGGGCCTGCCCTATTGGGAGGGACTTGAGAGACCCCAGGCGGCAGGAGCACAGCAGAGTGGCAGTCTCAGAAGTGCCGCCTCAGGCAGCTGAGGAATGCAGGCCCGGCTGGGGAGTACGGCTTGGGGAGGGGGTGGTTGGCCCGTGGCTGAGCTTCAAAAGAGCAGGCGGCAGCTGCAGCTGGGAGGGCCATGCCCCGCCCGCCTCGCCTCGGGCAACGGGACACATCAGAAATTCCACCCCTGGAGAAGGGCCCAGCCCAGACAGCAGACAGGATTGTTTAGAGCCACTTACCAGGCCAGCTACTCCCCTCAACCACAGGCTGCTCACTCCTCCTCGCCTCCCCTTGCCCCTTCTCAGTCTGTGTAGCAGCAAAGCTCCCCTTCCACAGCCTGGGGCTCCCAGAGGCCAGCTGCCAGGCGTCCTCTCCCCACCTGAGGCCCTCCCTCATCCACACTGCTTCACCGCCACGTACCCACACACCCTCTGGAGACGCCACGGCTGGGAAGGCAGGAAGAAACCTCATGTTCTCACTTCCAGATGGTGCGTGTTGCCAAAGGTCACAGAGCTCAGTGGTCGCAGAGCTGGGATTTCAACCCAGAGCTGTGACTCCTGGGCCAGGACTCTCTTCCTGAGCAGGCATACACACCAGTACGTGCCAACACACAGCTCATGTGCCTGCGTGTGCCACATGCACCAGCTCACTCAAACCCGTTCACTCACACAGCGCCACATGCTCCTCTCAGGCCCTCACAGCCATAGGACACAGACACCTTCTTCAGATTTTTCCTGAACCCTCCCATCCAGGCCAGGCACTCAGTCTACTCCTCTCTTCACCCAACTCTGAAGCCGTGTTTTTAAAATTACAGCCACACTCTCCTACACACACACTAATGTGCACCCATAGCACCCTCACCCTTTCCACAGCTCAGCTGCAAGCCACTCCCTCACTCGGCCGACGGCAGGGCCAGATGAGGCCCGGATCCCTCTCTCTCTACCCTTCTGTGCCCAGAATGGTTTCTACAGTGTCTGGTGCAGCGAGGATGAGGTTGGGCCAACCTGACTTGCAGCAAAACTGGCCAGAACGGGAAAGTGGCACATGCTGGCCAAGATACCGGCTTGCTGGTTGCCAGCAGGACCAGCTCCTGGAAGGGAGTTCAGGCAGGGGCCTCAGGCCAGCTGGGGCTGGTAGCCCTGACCCTCCAATCTGACAGTCAGAAGAATGGGGCAGAAGCTCCTAGGGTCCCATAACTAGCCTCTTAGCCTCCAGGGACCACAGTTTCCACCTCCAGAAAATGGAGAGAAACAGTCCCTATTCAGTCTGACCTTTCCCATCCCTGGAACCTGCCAGGGATGCAAGGACATGGGCGGGATGGGTCAGGGCCCGAAAAAGGCACTCCCATACGCAGTACAAACCACGAGGACACCTCTGCAGAAGGAGGTGGCTGCATCTCAGGCCCAGGTCCGGAAGGACCTGTACCTTTTCTTTAACTACAGAACCGGAACTCCTCTCCTCAAATGAAATCCACAGCAGAAGTCCATTCTATAAAGACATTAAGCAGAAGCCTGCCCCCCACCCTGTGCCCCTGCCCCTTGTTCCCCTAGCAATTATGCACAGCCAGAGAGCCTGCCATTTACTGAGGGCTGGCAAGGTGTGTCTCGTGCATCGTGTCAGTTCATCCTCACGATAATCTAGTACTGCAGATTATTTCCTTCTACCATTATCAGAGCCATTTTACAGATAGGGACCCTGAGTCACGTGTGACCCACAGGTTGTCCAGGGTTATGCCACATCCAAATTGCATGGCCTTACACAGCAGAGACCAGTGTGCCTGTCAAGACTCCTGACATGCCAGAGTCACTCTGGAATGTGGTTTAAACCTGGGGTTAACCCCTTGTGCTCTCATCTCCGGAGCTCTTTGCACCCCTGCCTGTTTCCCCCACTGCCCACGACCAGCTCACGTGGCTCTAGGAAGTGCCCCATGTGCTTTTCCATCAGTCTAAGAAGGAAATGCTCTGTGTGTTATAGCAGTGTATCTCCGAGGGTGCTGGACACACCTTCATCAGAACCCCCAGCAGTGTCGCTAATAACACATATTCTCCACTCCACTTTTAAGTCAGAATCTCTAAGCGTGTGCCCTGGGAATCTGCATGTTAGCAAGCTCCCCAGGTCATTCTGATGCCCAATAAAGTGTGAGGACCACTACCAGGCAGGAGGATGCAGTTTGCAGCCCTGGATTCTGCTTTTAGCTCCATCAGCCAAGTGACTTTAGGCAAGTCATTTTGCCTCCTGGACCTTCAGTTCCCAGCTGAAAAATGGGCAGGAAGGACTAGATGCTCTTTAAGACCCTTTCACCCCTGACATCCTCTGTGGCTGCCCTGAGTCCCCAGATGGTCCACAAGTGCATGAACCTGGTCCCGGTAGCAGCCAATGTACACTGTAGGCACACATTCAAAAGAGTTCCTGTCTGGGTGACTTAGGGAGATCTGCAAAAATACCTTATCTCTGGCTCCAGGCCCTAAACAAATGGCTCTCGGATTATTCATGCCACCTCCCCACTCCCCCAAACGTCTATCTTCTTCATTCCAACTTGAGCCAACCAGAACTCTGTAAACACTGGGTCTGCACACCTGGGCTTAGTTAACAGTCATTAAACAAAAGCATTGCCAAATCACCCCACAAGCCCAAACCCGCATCCACTCTGTCTCTCCCGGGAGGCAGCCAGCCTGGAGGTGTGGACCCTCCACTCCCTCTTGTCACAGAAGGGGCATGATGGGTGGGTCAAATAGAGGGTGCCGCCAGAATGGTCCTGGTCTACAAATGGGTAGCAAGGTTATCCAGACTTAATGCGTGTGAGGCAATGGCACAGGGAGCACCCAGCAGTTGCTGGAAACTTCCAAAAGCAGCTAGACATTCCTCAGTGCTTTGGCTCTTTGCTGATCACCATTAAAACACCATGTATTCAGCTAGTGCTCAAGCATTGCTTGCTGGCGCAATCATATGACTGACTCGCCCTTCAAGGTCTAGGAATCCTTAACAGAGGAGCTGTGGGGGTTATCAGACCACAGCTCGCAGGTGAATTCTGATTCCTGCTACCTTTGGTGTATGGTGAACCTGTGTGTATGTGAAATAGCCAAAGAGGAAGGACGAACAGGAAGGGCAAGAAGGAAAACCCAGCTTCCACAGTGGGAATATCCGTGAATTGTAGCCAGGGTCTGCTGAGCCCAGTCATTTAAAAATCCCGAAATAGATCATTCTCTCACTCTGAGCATGCTGACTGCCCCAAACAGTCATGCTCTACACGTGCATGCACTTAACAGTTTCCAGCGCTGGGGGACGGGGTGCACGCGCCCTTTCCATTTAGCCAGGCTCTAGACCAGGCAGGGACCCTACAGCTACCACCCTGCAGGGGACTCGCCCTGGCACTATGCTGGGCACGTTCCCTCCATGGAATCTTCGCAACAATCCTCCGAGGTAGGAAGTGCTATTTTGCAGAGGAGGAAACTGAGGCACAGAGGAATTAAATAACTTGCCCGAGGTCCCACAGCCAGGAAGTGGCTGAGTCAGGATTCTGCCCCAAAGCCCACACTCTCAACCACTTACTGCACTGTCACCCCACTTATAATGCTGAGCCTTTGACCTCTGCATGGGGCAAAGAGGGAAACTGAGGCTCCAGGAGGGTTGGGAAGATGGGATCAGCCTAGCAATGGTCCCACCTCCAGGCATCCTGGAGCAGGAGAGAAGTGGCTGCACAGAGGAGGTTGGGGAGCAGGGGTTGGAAAACAAGCGGGTGCACCCCAGCTCAGAGCTGAGCAGGCTAGTCCTGCCACATGCCTCCTCTGCCACAGCAGTCCCAGGCCCAGAGGGGACTGTGCCAGGCTCCCGCTCCCACCCCCAGCAGGGCCTCCCTGTCCCCGTCTGGGGTCTCTTCAGTTGTGTTTCCATCCTAACCACATCAGGCAGCAGCCAGAGTGAGTCAGGACAGGCAGGAGGAAGTGGCCACACTTGAAAATCATTAACATGCAGGGCTGAACTTGGGGCTTTTGTTCTTGAGCAAGGACTGTAGCATTTCACTTTCAGGAAGGAGCTGGGAGGGTGGGGCAGGCTCAGAATTGCACAACCAAAGCACAGGCTCAGACACACACAGGTCCCACGTGGAAGTCTACTTAGACGGGCCCCCTGCAGAAAAGCTCAAGCCGACCCACCAGTCCTCACACACGGCAGGTCCACACAGAGGGAGGGTTCAGGCCAACCCATCCCCACTGCTTTTTAAATCAGAGAGCGCTTCCAACAGCAGGTGAGTGGGGCTTTGTGGTCAATTGACTTTCAAGTCAGGGAAGCCAAGCAAAGGAAGGAAGCAGAAAGGCGGCAGAGGGAGGGTGGGAACTCAGGCCTCTGACCACCACCATGCTGGGAGCCCGAGGTCCCAGAGAAGGACAACTGCCCCACATCTGCCTGGGAGGGGCGGCCTCAGCCCTGGGAAGACTGCCTTCCTGCACCCTCTTCTTCCCAAAGACAGCATCCCTCCTCTAACCATGCAGGTGTCACGTGCCCCCCGACCCCGTGTCTCCCAGATGCAAGGAAACTACAGCACACAGCCTCACAGGCTCCCCACCACGTCCTGAAACACCGCGTCTAGGGCAGCCTTCAGGGCTGCGGCTCCCCCTGAAAGCGGCACATCTCAGCCACCAGCGGTGGTGGGAAAGGCTGTGAAGTGAATTAGTCACTTCTGGGGGAGGGAGAATGACGGTTGGGGAGGTGAGAGGGAGGGAAGGAAAGAAGTCAGTGGACAAGGAAAAATCTGTTTCAGAAAACGTAATACAAACAACAAGAATAAAACAGGCTTTGAGCAAGCCCCATGAGCCCTTGGAACCAGGACTGTCCCTCGATCCCAGAGAAAGGGCCCCTGCTCCCCGCCCCTCCTTGCAGGGCTCGGTCAGAGGCTAAAGTTTTACCCTGCTCCCCTCCTGCGCCTCATTAGAGCTTCAGCTCCAGGCCTTTGAGGAAATTGGTAGAAATGAGACCCTTGTCTTCTGTCAATTACAAAGTAAATGCTCTCTGGGGGATCGCCCTCCTTTGGGGGATCCCCTCACACTCTCAGACAACCCCCCGGTCCCCACCCTCCTTGGCTCCGTTGGGGACGGCAACACGAGGTAGAGAGGCCCACTGAAGGAAGCTGGCTTCTCAGGGAGTGTTGTGGGGCGTCTGGCAGAGGCAGGCCACCCACCAGGTCCAACTCACCCCCTGGAGGCCGCTCTGTTTGTGAAGGGCTTTGGGGACAGGAAGCAATAAACAGAGTCAAGCGGCCAAGAGGCAGGGGCTGATTATGCAGTTTATGGGTTTTCCAGGCCTCTGTGTACTCTCCCACCAGCTGCCTGGGGCTCTGCAGAAAAGGGTGCTGGCGAAAGCCAGCCTGCTCCTTGGCTTGAAAGGTGGCCTTTTGCCAAGCCTAAGCTGGGTCTTTCCAAGTGGGTGAGGGGATTGATGGCCTCACAAGCACCTCCTCATAGCCCCAAAAAGAAACCCGGCCCCAAACTACTAGATCCCAGAGACATACACATATACACACTCTAGCCCGCTGCTCACCTCTCTGCCCAGCTCTGAGTTCCTTATTTCCGAGGAGGCTGGCTCGTGGAATTCCCAGAGGGGTGGGCATTCCTGGCCTGGGCTGCCCACTAGCTAAGGCCAAGTGGGTGGCCCTCCCCCACAAACAAGCTCCCAGCTCAGCTTAGTCCAGTTGCCCTGGAGGTGCAGAGTAACTAGAGAATAGCAGAGACTGGTGTGGAAGCTGGTTCTGGGCTGCGTGGCCTCCCCACTGCCAAGCTCAGCTCCCATTCCCCAAACAGGCTGCAGTCCGGTGAAATGGCACCCCACGTGCGCAAAGCTGTAAGTACAGAGCGGTTTGTGAGAGCGAGAAAGGGGAAAGCACCTGCTTGGCTCTCAATACAGAGTAACCAATAAATAACACAAGGTACATCCACAAAACGGAGGAAACACATGCAGCTGAGACCATCAGTGCCAACACGGAGTGACATGAAACACCATGTTGCGGTACCACGTGTACCCTCCACTATTTTTCTTGACGTGTCCAAGTGTATACCCGGATACGTGCATATGCGCAGGAAGATGTCTGAGTGGATACGCACCAAATACTAAGCAGCAGTTGTCTAAAAGGTAGGGTGGCATGAGGAGGATCTTTTGCTGTTACTTAATGCTCCTCTGCATCCTTTGAAATTTTTCAGCGAACATGAATTGTTTCTGTAGTTTGAAATTAAGAATTTAAAAAAATAATAAGGTGCATTTCTGGTGGGAATGTAAAATGGTACACCTGCTGTGAAAACTGTTTGGTGGTTCCTTAAAGAGTTAAACACAGAATTACCACAGATCCAGTGATTCCATTCTGAGGTATATATCCCAAAAGAACTGACAGCAGAGATTCAAACGGATGTTTGTGCACCAATGTTCACAGGAACATTATTCACAATAGTCCAAAGGTAGAAACAACCCAAGTGTCCATAATAGATGAATGGATAGACAAAATGTGGTATAGACATATGGACTAACGGAATATTATACAGCCATAAAAAGGAGTGAAATTCTGATATACACTATGACGTGGATGAACCTTGAAAACATGCGAAAAGCCAGACACTAAGGGACAAATATTGTATGATTCCACTCTTAGGAGGAACCTAGAATAGGCAAATTCCTAGAGACAGAAATTAGAATACAAGCTACAAGGAGCTGTGGGGACAGGGGATTGGAGAGTTAGTGTTCAATGAACACAGAGTTTCTGTGAGGGCTGATGAACAAGTTCTGGAAATGGATAGTGGTGATGGTTGTACCACATTGTAAATATACTTAATGCCACTGAGGTGCCAATTAAAAATGGTGAAAATGGTAAATTTTACGTGATGTATATTTTACCGCAATAAAAATAAATGAAGACACACGTGAGGCAGGGTGGGGCACTGGGCTGTAGAAGGCACTGTGAGGCCTCGGGCAGAAGGGGGCACTTCTTGGGCTGTTCAGACACAAGGCAACCAGCGCACAGGAAATCCTGCCTGCACAGAAGGGCTCTGTCCCCATGTGCACGGAGTGGGCCAGGCGACAATGCCACCCCTGTTGATGAGGACTGTTCATGCGGCCGGCAGAGCCACACACGCCACGGGGCTGGCGGGAGACAGCGGTGCAGGGCTTCTTTCTGGACGTTTGGAGTAGCTGGATTAGGATACGTTAGGAAACAGCTATTAGAAAAGGCTAGTGTGCTGGAAAACGAGGCACACATCTGAGAGCCTCGGATAGAAGGGGAGGGGAGAGGAGGGATGGCTTGTCTGTAGTGCAGGGGGAGAGGAAGAGAAGGGCAGGAGTAGGAGAGAGAGAGAGGATAAGCAGAGGTCTGTTCTCGAGGGTGCTCTGGCAGGCAGAAATCACTCACTCATTCATTCAACGAACATCACAGAGCGCTCCCACGCACTAGGCAGTGGGAAAGCGGGGGCGGGGGGAGGGATGAGAGGACCAACTCATCCGGCAAATACTTCAGCGCACCTTCAGTCCCATCATCCGCCTTGTTCAAAAATATATACATATGTAAATCAAGAAACCAAAAGCTGCCCCCAGCCTCCGCCTTCTCGCAAAGGGTGAAAATCCCTCTTACTTGAGGCCGAGCTGTTCAACCCAGAAGAGGAAATAAGGTTAAAACTGCTGGCGTGGGCTGACCACCCTGGGGACAGGGCCTTATTCACACAAGATGCCTGTCTCCAGTCACCAGGCATCGACCGATACCAGGTTCTTTCTTCCCAAAGGGGAGATGCACGGAGGAGCATGGGCGTGCCAGGGGGGGACACCAGGTTCTGGGGCCCGAGACTGCTGTGCTCACACTTCTCGGTGCACCCTTCCTCAGGCCTTACCCCGCTTATCTCCAATTGTGCAAGGACAACGAGAAGCCACCCGTGGGGCCCCATTTGTGGTCAGTGGCAGCTCTGCCTCATTTGAGATAAGAATATATCAACAGCGGACTTTGTTATAAAAGGACATCGTGTCCAGGGCCTTCCTGAAATGTGTAATGTGTGTGCTTGTGCACACAGGGAGCAGGGGGCAGGCATTCTGAAACATCTCAACTTGGCCACATGTGGCCTTCAAAGACCTACTCCTTCTAGAACTGTACTGTCCACGAAGGTAGCCACTACTCACATGCGGCGATATAAATTGAAATTTTAACTAACTAAGCTTAAATTAGATTCCACCTTCAGTTCCCCGGTCACACTACCACATATCAAGTGTTCGACAGCCACTTCGGCTTGTGGCCATCGTATGGAACAGTACATATTCCTGAACATTTCCAATGGCAGAAGTTCTATCCGACAGTGCCATTCCAGAACGGAAAGGGCAGCCCTCCTCACCAGTAGGAAGCCAAGGTTCACGTAACTGAGGGCTTTCTTACATTATCTGGGGAAGACCAAGGACTGTGGACAACCGAGCCCCAACAGAAGGGCCCTTCCACATGCTTCTGGGAAGGGTGGGTAAGTGCAAAGACCCCCTTCTCCTGGGCAGGCAGAGCACTGGCCTGCAGTGAGCACTAGGCCCCTTCTGGTGGCCCCAGCCGCATTCAAGATCAAAGCTTTGGCCTGGTTCCCGTGAAACTTGATACCCCAGGCGAGAGAAGCAAGAGGCCATGGGGAGCCCAGTTCTGGGTTCAGCACTCGCAGGGCCCTGGGCTCAGAGGACCCGATTCAGAAAAGGCCCTGCAACATGCTCGCCAGGAGGAAGGGGATGCTCAGCATCGGCAGGGCTCCCCCACTGTCCCCTCTCCTGGGTGTGCCCCATGGTGGCCCGGGCGCTGCCTCCTTGGGCTTCTCCAGAGCAATGGGAAGGAGTCAGAGAAACAAGGCAACTGGGGCTGTGGTTCGTGTGTGAGGGTTGGGGATCCAGGGGGTAAGTGCTTACTAAAGAAAAAAACATCGTTTCAAGGAATCCGATGGGTCAGGCTAAGGAAATGAACTGAAAGGGGTTCTGAGAAGGCAGAGATGCCTGGGTGTTGGGCCTGAATCTTTGAACTAACCAGAGAGAGAAAGCAGTCAAGCACCTCCTCGCCTGCAACACACACTGCACATGATGGTCCGAAATGGCTGAGACACTTTCACTCCGAACTTAACCAATCTCCTTAAGAATTTCCCCATTTGAGTCAAAGGGTATCACTGTTCTCCCCGCAACTTGCCTCAGCTTCGCCCTGAAGGTAAACCAAAATGAGCTGTAAACCTGCAGTTTTTCCGGCAAGTGCAGCTGGGGGCTGGGGGCTGGGAGCTGGGAGGTGAGTAGACAACCCACCAAGCGTGGGAACAAGGGGAACGAAGACCCCGAGGGGGACCTGGGAACCTGGGCTCGGGTCCCGGCTCTGCCACATGGATCCTCGAGCAAGCTCCTTTTTCCTCTTAAGGTTTTTCTTAAATAAAATAAAACAGATACAGAAAACTGCACAGCACAAATGAGTGTTTAATGAATTATCATATGGCAAACATCTTGTAACCACTCATGTCAAGAACCGAAACTCTGCCGCCACTCCAAGACCCTCGACGTGCCACAAGCCGACTTTCGCAGTCGTCACTTCCTTGCATTTCTTTATCACTCCAGTGTACATCCCTGGACACTCTAGTCTTGCCCGTTGTTTTAAGTCTATTTTAACCTACAGGTTCCCCTTCATCCATTTTCTTCCTTATAATTTATGAGCTGAAGAACCTAGGCTGTTTGACTGTCGACTTCCCTACTGTCTGAAGTTCCTGGAGCCAGTTTCCTCTTCTCTCTGAACCTCAGTTACTTCTTCCTGACCGGCATCATCCTGCCCAACTTATGGGGCTCCCGTGACAATAAAAGGAGACGGCCTGGAAGCACATCAGGAAATGCTTATGATATTTGTTAAGCAAAGAATGCAGGATGCGAACAGATACGTATGGTATGCTTTCAACTACATAAAGAAAAAATGCATAGGAAAAAGGACCAGAAGAAAACATGCCAACGTATTAACAGTCGTCCTGCACAGTGGAATTCTGCATTCCCCCTCCCTTTTTTCTTCTCTTATATTTTCCCACAATTAGCATATAACAATGTGATGGGGACAAGTGGTTTTTAAACATTTTAAAGAAAAGAGTGCTCTTAAAGTGTGACATGAGATCAAATGTGTCACCAGGCTTGTCCACTCTCCCTTCACAGGACCACTTGGCTGTGCTCTCTGTTTCCACAGCCACCACCAATCCAGCTGAGATCCTCAGCATCCCAAGCCTGCTTCCCTGGGTGCCTCCTAGCTGCTCTTCCCGTCTCCCTCCTGTCTTCTCTCTGTGCCACCAACAGATGAACTCATCCAAAACATACCCGGTCACTTCCCAGCTCCTCAGCTTCTCGTGTAAAGATCAGACTCCTTCCTTTTTCTGTACCAGCGGTGACTACACTCAAGGAGCATCAGGGTCACCCGCAGGGCTTGTTAAACACAGGCTGCTGGGCTCCACCCCCAAAGCTCCTGGTGCCCTAGGTCTAGGGTGGGGCCCAAGAATTTGCATATCTGACAAGCTCTCAGGTGATGCTGCCACCCCCAGTTCAGGGACCAGATTTTAGAACGATGATTTGTACCTCTCCTCTGTCCTTCTCAACAAGCCCTATCGAGCTTTCAGGACCTAGCTCAAGTTCCCCTTTTTCAGGAGGCAGTCTCTGGAAACTTCGCCAATACTGATCTCTCTCCACTCTTCCAGACCACCACTAGTGATGCCACGTAAAGTGGTCTGGTGGTCTGGAAGAGGGGAGAGGGCACTTAGTGGCCATGATGATGGGCAATGTGGCACTTTATCGTTTGCTGTCTCTCTCTAGCCTATGGGCTCTTAAGGGCAGAATCTGGCAGGGACACTTCTTCAGGGACCCCACATTACCCAGGAGGTGTTCTACATGTCCCAGTGAACGGAATCTGTTTCATCACAGGCACCCCAGTGACATTCACACACAGACTTCTAATTATTCACTCATTCATTCACTGTCAGTCAAAAACACTTAGTGAGGACCTACTATATGTCAGGATACATAGGACAAAAATCTCTTTTCTTGGGGCTGGCCCCAAGGCATAGTGGCTGAGTTCCGTGCACTCCACTTCGGTAGCCCAGGTTCACGGGTTCAGATCCAAGGTGCAGACCTATACCACTCATCAGCCATGTGGCAACCCACATATAAAGTGGAGGGAGATGGGCACAGATGTTAGATCAGGGCTAATCTTCCTCAAGAAAAAAGAGGAGGATTGCCAATAGATGTTAGCTCAGAGCTAATCTTCCTCAGCAAAAAAAAAATCTCCTTTCTTCACGGAGACCAAGAATTGCAATAGCATGAGTTATAACAGAAGCCTGCAGAAAGGCTCCATGAGGAATCCTTCTAACTGCAGCCAAACGGCCCCCCGCCCCTGCAGCCCTGGAGACCGCTACGCACACACAACCTTGGCCTGAGATGCAGGTGTTGGTGCCCGCCAGCAAACACACACAGTTGTGGTCACACCCTCGTGTAGCCATGGTGAAGGTTTGGCCACCAGTCGAAGGCTTCGTTGTTCCCCAGCTAAGCCACCCTGGACTCGGGGACAGGATTTATGGGCAGATATTGTTAGGAGAACAGATGTCCAGGCAAGCGGGCAGAGCAACTGGGAACAATGGCCGTGATTGTGCAGGCCTGGAACCCACTGGGGGGAGGCAAGAAGACACTGCCTCCTGGTTAAAAGGCGGTAAGCGTCTGAGGAGCAGACCCCTGCCCCATTTCTTCAAACGGCTGGGGCTCTGGACACTTGAGCCCTCTGCCCCCCAAGCCATTTTGAGCAGGCTGAAGACACCATGGATTCTGTAAGGCAGATGTTGGCTTCTCGTGACCTTGGACCACTTTGACCGCTTTGTGCCCCAGTTTCACTAATATCTTTTTAAAAAGTAGTAAAGCCAAAAGATGAGTTGATGGAGATCCCTTTTGGAAGAATAAAAGGAGAGATTCAAAAACAAATGAGAATAATGCCACTCTGTAAAAGTAAAAAAGAGAAACTGGAAGGAGACAGGGCAGGGAAGATCCATCCGCGGCTCAGGGGGGAACCCTAACTGTACACAGGCATCCTGAGCAGCGATTCTCAGCCGGAGGGTGCGGCAGAATCCCTGCGGAGCTTTTGAAAGACAGAGGCCCAGGGCCCCCTGTGAGTCAGAATCTCCTGGGGTGCACGCCATCCCCATCCCCCAAACCCTAGCAAGTCAAAGAGGTTTGGGATACTCTGCGCTACTCCCAGTTAGGAGACGCCACCCCAGGGGTGGAGGGCAAATCATCCTGTAGGAGGAAAAGAGGGAAAAGCAGTGGCCTCAGGGGCTATAAAGCAACAGAGGAGCCCAGAGACCAGCCAGAGAGGAGAAGGAAGGTCAACACTGAGGAGCCCTTCGTTTCTGCCCCCCGCCCGAGAGATCTGGTGCTGGAGAGGAGCTATCATCCTCCTAGTGCAGGTCCACCAGTCCTCCAGGGCCCTGCTGCGTCAGCTACAGCATGGCCAAGTCCTCGGCAGCTCCTTCCTCCGGCCACCGCTGACCACACCCCATCCCAGCACATTTCCCTGGTCCTGCACCCTCACCCCTCAGCCCCAGCAGCCTCACCCTGGTCAACGGTAACTCTTTATTTTAGGATTCTGACTGCAGACCTCCTCCTCCAGGAAGTCTTCCAGACACCCTCCTTGGCTCACCCCCACATGGCCTCGACCTGTTAGATTCCCTCTCTTCCTGCACCATCGAGGGGGCAGCATTAGTCACGTGATGTCACAATTACCAATGTGCCAGGTTGGTGGCCCCAATAGACAGTGCCCACCTGGAGGGCAGGCAGAGATTTTTTTTGGCCTCATTCAGTTCTCTGTCCCCAAAACCTAGCTCAGTGCCCAGCAGAGAGCAGGCAAGCGACATGTATCTTTATGCTGATCAAGAGAAAAGGGAAGGGAGGAAATTTTAAATCAAACAGCTCCACTAGGCAAATTTTTCAAAGCTCTAGGGAAATTACAGCAAATATTTTTCTTAGCACTTCCTACGTGCCACAGAGAAGGCTGAGACACAGGGAGGTAAGGTGTCCACAGTGGCAGAGGCGGGCGAGAACCCGGGCAGTGCAGCTCCAGAGTCCTTGCTCTCAACCACTCTGCTATGGTATTTGTGGTTCCAAGGGAGATAGAGTTTTAAAAATCTGGAAGAAAATAGCTACCTCTGCAGTCCTTGCTCCCTGTGGTTTAGGGGTCCCAGTGACTCCATATCTCACAGTTTGGACAAAGCACAGATCCAGGGTGCTGTCCAGAGGAGCAGAAGCAAGTTGTGTCTGCGGAAGGCCTCTCGCGATGAGGTACCAGGGACACTGCCGCATCCACTGGGAGAGCCTGGGAGTCAGCAGTCCCAACTGGGAGCTCCTGCAGGCCATTTTGCAAACAAGGACAGGAACAACACCATCCAAGGCCTTGGCTGTCCCACTAGCCCAGGGGAATCTACTCAGGAGAGGCTGTGACGAAAAGCAGGGGCCCAGAGTGGTGTAAAAGTAGACAGGAAAGAAAATGCATTTGGAGTCACCTGGAGTAATTGAAAGCGAACCATATGCCAGGCACCTGGCTAGGTGCGTCCCCACAGTCTTTATTTAATTTTGTCAGCAACCCAATGAGGCAGCTACTATTCTCCTTGTCTTAACAACAGGAAACTAGGGCACTGTTCTGCTGGAAGGAGAGAAAGCGAGGAGGCAACCCTCAAAAATCCGGTGTGTTTGGCCAAGGCTGAGTAGAGATTTAAGGGTCTTTGAGTAAAGCATTAAGGATACCTGCTCTTTGTTCTCTATCTTTCTTAAAGACAGAACAAAATAAAATGAGATTTAGGTTAGATTCCAGGAGAAACCTGGGGACTGTAAAGACGTATTACTTCCCGGGACAGATCCCGGAAGTAGCGGCTCCATTAGGTGCCCATTCTGCAGGCAGAAGACTGAACAAGCTGACCTTGATCACCATGGGAGCCTCACCCATCACACTCAGAGGTCTCGCAGGCAGCTTAGCTCCAGCTCCAGTCTTGAGCGGGGCTTTTGGACAATGCAAATCTGAGGTTAAACACATCCTTTGCTAAATTTAAAAAGCAGATGGGTAGAGAATTCAGATATTAAAATGCAGCGTGGCATTGGCTGGCTTCATCCATGAGGTGGATGTGACTGGGCAGGGTTAGCACAGTGCAGGACCGTATCGCTCAGCCTGCTGTTTCTCCTGCTGGGTAATGTAGTTCGTCCAACCAGCAGTGACCGAGATGACTACGGAAAGTGTGGGCGGCAAATGGCTCTGGCAGAAAACTGCTGCTTGGCCTCAGGAAGCCCATCCTGCGTAACCATCCTCGCCCACTCACTGCTGAACTGCTGGGAGGACCGTGAGGACGCAGAGCCGATCGGCTGTGGTCCCGGCTGCTCCGGCCAACGCTTGTACTTCGGCCTGGAACAGAGGGCTCCCCTAACAGGCCGTGGTCAGCCCGGGATGCAGGACACCCTGGGCAGGAGGATGAGCCATCTGGGGGCTGGATCATAAGCAAGATGCTCAGTCTAAAGAGAGGTTCCCGATTCTGAAGTTTCATTTCAAACCAGGCAATTCACTGGTTTGAATCACTGACTTTACTATTCACCATAGAACAATCCTATGACAATAACTTTGCAGAGTTTACCCAGATGTGGGGTTTCCTTAAGGTAAAAGGGGTCACATTACGAAAGAGGTTCAAAACCTCTCCACCCTCTAAGGAGAAACCAAGGCCCGGAGAGGTTCAAGGCCTTGCCCTCAAGGTCCTGCCAAAGAATCAGAGCTGGTGCCAGCTCTCACACTCAGCCTCCCACCCAGGTGGCAGCAGCTGCCTCTGAGAATACAGTGGGCCAAGGGGTGCTGAGAGTGTCTATAGACCACTGTACACTCCGCTCCATCCAACGGCCTCATGAGGAACAAGGTGCGAGCACACAGGGCAGGCCAGGCCAGGAGCCATGCCCCGGGGTCCTCAGCTGGAGGACTGATTATAGCTCCCTCACCCCTGGTGCTTCAGGCCACCACAAGGCCTCCAGCACTGCCCCCACCTCCCCCTTTGATCCCAAAGAGGGGAGCGGGGTGGAGAGCAAAGAGAAATCCCCAGTCGGCCCGGCCTCGTCATCGATTCGCCCAAAGCAAAGGCAGCACAAAGGCTGCACCTGTTTCCATGGAGACGTGATTGGCGAAGCAAAGGAACAAAACAGAGAGAGAAACACAAACCCGTCACCACCTTCCGGGCCAGCGTGATCGATGGCGGGCCAGAGCCCCGACAGGAAGACATCGGAAGGATTAAAGGCAATCAGAAGATCTAGAAGCCAAACCGGGAGCCCTTTCAGTTGGTGGAGAGGGAGGCAGCAGCCTCCCCCGCCCCCAGGCCTACGAATTAGCCTGGGCCCCACTCTTGAGACAGATCCTGAACAAAAAAACCCCAAACAGAAATCCAAAGTGAGCGATTATTCACTTGACAAAAGGATTCTTTGCTTGACAAAGGGATTCCTTGAAACTGCAAAAGCCCACGGTGGACTGGAGGGCCCTGTTTTGTCTCATTATTTATTTCTCTGCGGCTGAAGAGGAGGAAGACAAGGGAGTAACTTCCAGTTGAAAGTTTGTAAAAAAAGATGACAAAATTCCCAAGGGATTGGAGGGGTGGGGACAAGACTCTGTTTATAAAACATCTGCTGGGAGAGGCCCACAAGAAATTGAGACAGAGCAGCTTTAAAACGGAAAGGCGAGTGAGCTGAGCGCCTGTGGCCGGCCGGCCGTTCACCAGGGAGGGCACAGGAACCTCCATGGCAGTGGAGGAGGCTGGGCAGCAACAGGTTTCCAATAGGTCCCCAGCGGGGTGGACTCCTAAAGCAGGGCACTCTCAAAGACCTTAGGCTGAGGGGAAATGTGTGGAGCAGTAAGAGGGCAGCCCACTCCGCGCCCCCCCCCCCCCACCTCCCGCAGCAACAAGAAGTCAAGAGTCTTGAAATGCTCCGGGGTGAAGGCCAGAGGAAGATGCCAACAGTCAACAGTTGGGGATCAGCAGCTGGTGGGGCTCAAGAGCAGCCTTAAGAGCCTCCTGGCTTGCTCTCGCCTTTCATCAGGTGACACGTATTAAGTGCCTCTCTGCGCATGTTGCCATCCTGGGAAGGGGACAACGCCACGCACCAGCATAGCCCTGCCCTTGGAGAGTCCCAACCAGGCCTTTGCTCCATGCAGTCTTTTCCTGACTGTAATTCCTACGGAACGAGAAACCAGCACGACAACAACAATAATAGTTACTGAGCACGCTGTGTGGCTCCAGCACTAAACAGCGATTGTCTCATTTATCCTCTCATCCACCCCATGAGGGAGACGCTATTCTTAGCCCCATCTACCCATGTGGAGACAGGCACAGAGAGAGAGGTAACTTGCCCAAGGTCACACAGCTATTAAGTGGCAAAGCCCGGATTCAGACACAGGCCTGTCCGACTTCAAAGCCTGTGAACACCAGGCTAAATGCTACCACATCAGCCCATTTCACAGAAGGAGATGCCGAGGATGAGAGACTGCAAGTGACCTGCACTGAGGCAGGGCATGGACTCTGAAGACCAGCTCTCCTGACCCCCCTAAGGCCTCTTTGCCTTGTGAAGCCTCCCCGGGAAGGCTTTCTCAGTGGGGTACATGGACTGTTCTGTGGCCATGAAGTCATTCTCCTGTTCTGGGCCTCAGTTTACCCCTCTGAGACAAGGAGGCATCATTGTAGTGTGAGCCCCCCGCCACCGCCTCACTGAGAGAGAGGAACTGGGAGGAAACATGGGACAAGGTCCAGGGTTGTCATCAAGGAACCTGTAGGAAAAAAAGGCTCCGTCCCAGCTCTGCAAAGATTCCCAAAGATCCACAGCCCTGGAGAGAGCAGCGTAAGGTAACAGAGCAAACCCTGGGCAGCCTCTCCAGGAAGCAGCTGGTCCAATGGTCTTCCCACCAGCGTACATTCGGGAAACCCGGGGACTTCCTGGGGGTGTTCAGACATGGTTGGCTTTCGGGGAATCAATTTCCAACCCTCCACTTCCTCTCGTAGCCTCCCGTAAACTGGTGTGCTGGGAACCGTAGGGGTCCACCAGTTCTCTTTCACAAGGGCCCTCCTAAACATTTCAAAGGCAAGCCACCCTCCCAGCCATCCCAACTATACTCATGCTCTGCCCTGGGGTGAAAAAGCCACCAAACAAAGGGACAATGGAGAATAGAGCACTCCTGGGGGAGCCGCCCCTGCCCCCCTCCCCCCAGGATGGACACTGAGATGGGGCTGGCCTTTCTTTACCAAGGCCTTATCTATCTTACCGCCCATCCGTTTGTTTTAGGCTTAGAATTAGGAAGCAAGGAAGCTGACACAGGGACACCTGTTTAACACATTTATTGGAATCAAAAAATCGAGTCAGACATTTTCTGCCACGAAGCGTGACTCGCCCACCGGTCTAACGGCGAGGTCCAGCTCCGCCAGTTAGGAATTACAGCAGGCATTCTCCATAACTGCCTGGGCTGAGTTTGCCATCCTAAGGCTTTGACAAAAATATATTTGAAGCAAGTATATGACTTACAATAAGCCTGGAAATACACTCTACTTCAAGTTAAGATAAGAAATTTATATGTGAATTTTAAAATGTGTAAGGGGATACAGTTTTTTGGCAGCCTTTTCACAGGTATGGGAGGAAAAACAGAATGAAGCCTATCGCGTCACTTCCTTGGAGCCATGCTTCAGAGGCTCTAGCTTCCAGGCCACCGGCAGCCCCACTGGGCCACGCCAGTAGTAAGCTCTCGAGAGAAGGCAGCCACAGTGTCTACAACAAGCACTAGACCTGGAGCCTGGGTGGAGGTTTGTTTCTGCTACGTTGTAGCTGTGTGGATCTGGTTACATCACCCAAACCGTTGGAGCCTCAGCTTCCCCAACAGCAAATGAGAATAATACCATATAAGGCATATTAAAAATGCTGATGGAGGCCAGCCTGGTGGCGTAGTGGCTAAGTTTGAGTGCTATGCTTCAGGGGTCCAGGGTTCACAGGTTTGGATCCCGGGTGTGGACCTAGCACCACTTGTCAAGCCACGCCGTGGTGGCATCCCACATAAAACAGAGGAAGACTGGCACAGATGTTAGCTCAGGGCCAATCTTCCTCACAAAGAAAAAAAAATCCTGATGATGATGATAATACTAAATGAATAATGGAGAAGTGCATCCGCATAAACAGCCCCAAATAGCAGCCAACCAACAAGCATTTTCTGTTTGGCTTGGACAACTTTATGGTATTTGCCTCTAGACGACATTAATAAGTGATATTTATTGAGTGCTCACTATGTGCAGCACTGGACTGAGTGCTTCACAGGCCCCAGCTGATTGTGTTTTCACTGCAATCCTATGGGCAAGGTGTCATTCTTAGCCCCGATTCACAGGCGTGAAAAGCTTACACAGTTGCCCAGCTCCATCAGCCAGCAATGAAAGGCGGAGGGGGTCTGTCTGATTCCAGAGCCTGTGCTCCAAACCCAAGTATGGCCTGCAACCAGCAGCATCTGCACCAACCGGGGCCTGAACAGAAATGCAGGATCCCAGCACCCACTCTTAACCCACTGAATCTGAACCTGCATTTTAGCAAAACCTACGGGTGATTCACACGCACATCCAACTCGGAGAATCACTGCTCTAAACCACCCGTCCCGCTGACTCACCATCCTGGCTTTCTCTGCGGAAGGTAATATTAGAATGTTTGCTTTCTCCACGCACACACACACAGCTGGCAATTAAAGCAAGCAAGATGGTGAGGGATTATAATAATCCGTCAGCAACACATGCGAAATGCATTTTTTTAAAGGGCTAGGAGGATTTGCATCCAACTGTCATCAGTAGTTATGTGATGAGGAGCGGTACGGGATGGGGAGACATGGTGGTCAAAGGGGAGCTTTCTATTTGTATTATTTGAAATTTTTACTAACAATAATGCACTTATGTATTGGTTATATAATTAGAAAGGAAAGCATGTTTTAAAACATAAGTTCAGATCACTGGAATTTTTTCTTCTTCTTCTTCTTCTTCTTCTTCTTCTCCCCAGAGCCCCTGAGTACATAGTTGTATATTCTGGATGTAGGTCCTTCTGGTTGTGGCATGTGAGATGCCGCCTCAGTGTGGCCTGATGAGCAGTGCCAGGTCCGCACCCAGGATCCGAACTAGCGAAACCCTGGGCCTCTGAGGCAGAGCACACAAACTCAACCACTCGGCCACGGGGCCGGCCCCTGGTGGAAACTGATTGCACTTTATGAGCTACACCTACCCAAGGCTATTGGCAGACCCCAGCTCCAGGCCCTGGAAAGCCAGGGGAGGGAGCCAACGGAAAGCGTTGGTGGAACAATAGAGTGCTATGCTTGGAGTTAGAAGACCTGGATTCAAGTCCAGGCTTGGCCCCTAATTTGCTGTCGGACCCCAAGGCTCTCACTCAGCATCTGTAGGCCTGTTTCTTCCGCTATAAAATGAGGATCACCCCCCCACACACCCTTCCAGCCCCACAGTGTTGATCCCACAGGATCAACCCTGCACTGAGATGCATGAACGGCCCCTGTGAACAGCAAGGTGCCGTACAATGCAAGGGCTGAGTGTTTTCTTGGAAAGAAAAGCGATGAAAAAGAGCTGTGAAATGTTCACCCTCACTCATTCCCTTCTCTGCACAGATACTCCATGACTTTATAAGGAAGACATACAGAGTAACCTGGACGGAGGTTCCACGGGAGCCGCAGGCTGAAATGCAAATCCTTATTCGAACTTAAAAGTTCAATTTGGACGTAGTTCAAAACACAAAGAGAAAGGGCTGTTTCTCAGTGTCTGGCCCATTTTCTTTGCTCTGCTCGCCTGGTTTCTCTGCGGGCCCACAGCTCCAGGGAGGTTCTGTTGCAGGTTCCGTGCACTTCCTGTTGGGGCGCAGCGCCCGTGCTCTGCTCTGCTGCCCACGACCGCCTAGGGCAGTCGTCCCCAGCCAGTCATCCCCAGCGCCGCCTCCCACCTGCTCCTGAAGCAAAAGACTCGGGGTCGCGGTGTGGCTCCTTCTGGCCAGCGTCTCCGCCTCCCAGCTTTTACCAGAGAACTCAGATTGGCAGGGCTGGAAGGAGCAGCAAGAGGCACCCCTCGCTCATCAGGCGGGCGGGGGGGCTGGGCATAGAGGGATACAGTGACCTCTCAGACCCACACAGGGAGCTTAAAATAAACAGAGCCGGGCCAGGTCTCTGTGACCTTTGGAGACACCTTCCCTCCTTAAGATCTCTCTCGCATTCGTTGGCAACTTGCCTGTCACCGACCTCGCCCCTCTGTCCCTTCATTCTAGGAGACACCCAAAGCTGAGGACTAAAAGCGGCTGTGCTTTTCCTCAAATGAAACGATCCTAAAACCACACAGTCTGAAAGTATCGTTGAAATTGAGCCAGAAAAGAATCCCCTGCCAGATTTTCCAAGGAGAACCAGGCCCGTCTAAACCATTATGAGCTCCGGTTACAGGAAAGTAATGGCAAGAGAAACCTCTGGGCAGACAGTTCCAGCCCCACTGCTTACGTGGCCCTGGGTGCCTTGCTTCACCTCTCTGAGCCTCAGTTTTCTCACATCTGAGAAAAATCACTCAGTGACAGTGAGGGGACTGCCGCCTTTCCGTCTGGAACAAAGACTCTAGATAAGGGTTACATCCTTCACGCAGAGTAGGAGCTTAATAAACAGCAACTATTACCATCATGATCATCTTCGTTTGGGACCATCCCTCCCAACAGGGGTCCAGGTCAGTTCTCCCCTCCAGCAGCACATTAGAATCACCTAGGAAAGTTTTGGTTTTTTTGTAACACCAATGCCTGGATCTTATCCTCAGTGATTCTGATTCATTGGTCTGGGGTGGGACCCAGGGAATCAGGACTTTTTTTAATAGTTCTACATGTGATTCTGAGTGCCCCCTGCGGTGGAGAAACCATCTAAATCAGTGCTCCTCAACCGTTAACGTGCACACGAATCTCCGGGGAATCGTGCTCAAACGCAAGTTCTGACTCAGTAGGTTTGGTGTGAGGCCCGAGAGTCTGCATTTCCAACTAGCTCCCAGGTGATGCCAGTGCTACTGGTCCATGGCCTCAGGAGGAATGGCACCCACAACTCAAGGTCTTGGGGAGATGGCAGGAAAGTTTATAAGATTCTTCTCTGGACAGTCTCACAGGCCAGCTCTGTCTGACTAGACTAGAGTTCACTGCCTCCTGGAAGCAAATAATCAACCATATGACCCCAAACTGGGACACGGGGACCCAGAATCAAAGCCTGTCCCTAGATGACTCTCTCTTTGGCCCCCTGTTGGCTTTTTGGGTCCAAGCAAGAGCCTGCAGACAAGCGTGGCCACAAGGACGTGCTAGCAAATCAACCGTGACGCCACACGCTGCGTTCACGTGGAGTTGCCTTCTCAAGGCTGTCCAGGGGAAAAGCCAGAAGGAAAAGGCCCTAGTTACTTTCACTCGGATGAGCGGGGTGGAGGAGAACATGGCCTGACTTGGCAGGATGTCCCAGCCAGAAGGAGCTGAAAACAATAGCAGCTCTGGTCAGCCAGACTCCTCTGATCAGCCAAGCAGAAAGCCTCCTGCCTGGAGCTGGCTCGGCAGGTACACAGTTGAATGGACTCCGAGGAAACGTGAGCAGGAAGGGGGCTGGGTGGGCAAGTCCCTTCTGGCTTGGAGGTTGGTACGTTTTGTGACCCTGAACAACATCAATGAAACAACACTGATTGGGTGCCTATTACGCACCAGGGAGTTTTACAGAAATATTCTCATTTGCTCCTACATCAACTTTGCAAGTCGGGCATCGTTGTGTTCATTGTGTAGATGAGGAAACTGAGGCTAGGTGGATAAGTGACAGCAGAACTTACAAAGGACAGAGCCAGGATTGGAACCCAAGCCTGGCCAATCTTCCCTATTACTTTACATTGCTGCTCAAAACTCTTAAATCTCTTGATACCCCCTTTACCCTTTCACCGGAGCAGGGAAGAAGGGGACAGGGTATAAATCAACAGAACTGAAAGCAACTTCGGGTCTCCAAGAACAAAGAAAATGCCTATCATCAGTGTAATTCTTATTAATCATTATCATCGTAAGAAGTGTAATGAAGAGACACTGGGAGGAAAGGATGGTGTCCATCCTGACGTTTAGGTGGCTAAGCAAGGCACCGGCCCCAGGCAGTTTCCAGCAGCCCAGGCCACTGCAGTCCCAGCCCCTCTGAGAAAGGGTGAACAGCACCTGATGACTCCAGGGTGAATACCGGGGATCCTTGGGGGAAGGCCCCGGCTGTGGCATAGAACAACAGTCCAAAAACCCAACAGCTCAAGGAAGGAGACCGAGCTGGGTCACAGGAGCATGTTCCTGGCAGTTGGGCCACTGTGCCAGGCTCGAGGCTGGAAAAGACACTCAACTGATGCACTGATGGGCCCTGAGAGCCAACATGACCCTGTGTCCCATCGCCTCCCCCCTGCATAAGCCACAGAAGCTTCCTGAAGCAGCCAGAGGCCACTCGAATGAGTGCCCTACTTTAAGGACTATGGAGTTGAAGGCTGATGAGATCATCCTAAGAGCCTCTGTCCCATCAAGGCCCTGGACCTATCCCATGGCCAGGCCCCCCTACCAGTGCCTTGGCAAGAAGGGGCCTTGGTAGAGGCCCCAACTCTGGATTAATACTACACCAACAGAACCCAAACAAATGGCTCCCGAGAGTCATGCTCCCTACAATTTGGAGGCTTAGAATAAAGATGTGTTGGGGAGGAGGGTGGCTGACAATAGGGGAATGCACAAGCCAGCCCTGGCATGGCCACTGGATGAAATATTATACAGCCATTTAAAATAATGTTTTAAAACCACACCAATTCATTGAACATGCTCACTGTGCAGCAAAAAGCTAGATATAAAAGTGTGTAACCAGTAAGATCACAGTAAAAAAAAAAAAAGTAAGACTTCTTTTTTTAAATTCAGGCACGTAAAAAAAAGAGCAGAGGGAAATACAACCAAATGTTACCAGTGGCAGTATTTAAATTACCAGAATGATCATTTTTTGTTGGAAATTAAGCACTTTCCGCTTTTTCTTTAATGAGCATGTAAACTACTCGGGGCAAGGGGAAGACATTCTGACCAAAACTGGTGTCAGAGAAGTCAAGATGAAGACCTGCTGGGATGGCATAAACCCACCCCCATCCAGGCAGCCACAACAATGAGATGGAACAGGCCCAGCTGTAATCCAGAGGCCCACGGGGCTATTGTGGTCACACCTGGACAAGCAAGCCAGGGGGGTGCCCTTCCCAAGGGGCTGAAATTCTCCAGGGAAGATAACAAAAAGCCCATCAGCCGTTAAAGTGCTCTAAAGGATTTTGGTGAAAGACGCCAAAGTGAAACAGTGCAGTCAGGTGCTCTGCCCCCGGCAAAGAGACAGAAGACAGCTGCCACTGCGGGGCCAATGTCCCTCGGAGGCCCGCAGCAGACGAGGATTTCTGCCCACAACCACGCAGCACAGGGATATAAAAGAGACAAGCTTCACCATATGGGGCTCAGGAGCCTCCTGGGAATGCTGGTGGGAGGGAGAGTGGCAGGTCCCTAAGCCATGTGCAAATGTGAAGAAGGAAGGGGGTTTAGAGAGAAAAAACTGCACCAGCTGTCTCCAAAAGAACACTAATTACAGGCGCTGTGCTGCCTGAGCAAGGCCTGGTACCACAAGCAAAGATGCTCCCAGGGGCCCAGCAGTCACCCAGCCGCCTGTGCTCGGCTGCCTGTGGCTGGCCCAGAGGGCATCTGACGGGGGCTGGGGGCCTGCCGCCTCCCTGAGATGGGCAGGGAAGCCCAGGCCCAGAAAGCAGCTTCCACAGGTCCTGCTTACTAAGAAGTCCACATGACAAGGTCAGGAGGCCTGTGCCGGGTGCCAGGGCTGGGAGACACAGGAACGTGGAGAGGACTAGAGAATTTCCTTCTCTGGAGATTTTAAAGACCTAAGCATCTGGAATAGCTCAATCCTGGAATGGAAAAAAGTGACGTCCTCATCCCTTGAAGCTGGGGACGCGGCAGAGTCAAGCAGAGAGATTAGAAACCCAAGTTCCCAGGGGTCCCTCACTCAGGGGTCAGAGCAAGGAGCTCAAGTTCACCATCACCCACGGTGCCCCTCCTGGATGTGGTCCTGCCACTAGCATTTTTGCTGAGACACCGGGAGGACTGAAAAGGCCCAAACTCATGAAGTCGGGAAGGCAGGGAGGGCCTGGGAGTCACACCAGGGTCTTGTCCATGGTCTGTTGCTTCCTAGCTGCGGGGCTGGGGGCAGGCCCCGTCGCTCTCTTGCAACAGGTGTATTATCCATCCTAGTTACTGCATAAAAATGTTTGCAGACCCATGAGAAATGTATGGGATGGTACTTCTAAAAACTATCAAGTTCTAAACAAACGGAAGGTGTGACTGTGGTTAGTGGGGTGCCATTATAAGGTGGGGGCATTTTGCTTCCCTTTCATGATAACATGCAAATTAGCAGCAAAAACAAAGGAGCAGGTTAATTTTCTTTTCAAACTATTCACCTATACAGTCTAAAACAGGATTGGATGGGCTGCTTCAGGAACATGTGAAATGGGGCTCGGAGGCTGGGGGCCACATCTGACCTCCTGAACAGGAGGAGAAAGGAATGGCTCGGAGAGAGGAAGGGGAAAGAGGGAAAGGAGTAAATGGAACCAGGGGAGAAGTAAGGAGGTTAGAACAGAGATTCCACCCTCCTGGGAAGGAGCCCCGCATCCCTGGGAAAAGGGCCGAGATGAAAGGGAGGCGCAGCTGGGGGAAACAGGCCGTGAGAACAGACCGGCAATTGTCCGCCAGGACAGGCGGGCGCTGCACCCGAGCAGCCAGCCGGCACTGCGCTTTGTGCCTTAATGTAATTAAGGCCCCGGTGGGGGCAATGTTTGGAATCCTTTAACTCCTCGCCATTCTCACAGAGCAGCTGAGCCAGAGCGTGGGGCTGGGACTGGGGGCGGCACCGGGTTTCTGGGCAGCTCTGCTAAAAGGGGGCAGCAAGGGGCTGGAGGTCTGGGCAGCAGGAGGTGAAACCCTCATTCTAGGCCTGAGAGGCACTTCCTCCTCCTCGGCACTGTCCCCAGGAGTGCCCTGAAGCCCTGCCACTGCCCTGACCCCAGTTAACACTCCCACTAATTGCTGGGGCTGCCGGAGAGCCTGAGAGCCCAGGCGAGCAAAAGAGCCAGAGTTAATTAAGGAGAGAAAAAAAGTCTGCTTCTCTTCATTTCCCTCCTCCTCAGCCTGCTGGGTTGGGCGTCTCGTTTCAGGGAAGCTCCGGAGGCGGGAGGCAGGGAGCTCCACGCCGAGAGCCAAAACCAACAACGGCACATGGAAATTATTGAACAGGAGCAGCTGGGTGTAGAGGGCTTCTAGGAGCTCTGCTCAAAGTTCTCCAAACCTCCAGAATCCCAGAGGTATGTGAAGGGGTCCACTCCCCACCCATCCAAAGAGAAGCCTCGTGTTCTCAGTCCAAATGCTGGGTGCTCTCCAACAAGGGCGGCGCAAGTTCTTGCTACCAAGGTGGGATTCCTCCAGAGGGCAATGGGACACTCCGTAGGCTAAAGCAACACAACGCAACGTAAGCATCTGACAAACATTCCCTCATCTAATCTCACAGCTACCCTATGAGGCAGGCGCTATTCTTGTCCTGCTTTATAGATGGGGAAACTAAGGCTTAGAGGAGATAAATAACCAAGGTCAACAAGCCAGCAAGTAGCAGAGGAACAATTCAGATCCCAGCACATTGACTCCAAAGCATTTAACCTCTATTCCACGCTGAAGGTCACTCAGATATTCTAGAAACAAGCCTGGTGGTGCTTACAACCCAGTAAGAAGTTCTTAGCCAAGGGTCCTTGAAGTTTCAATGAGGTCCACGGACCCCCGTCCCCAAAATCAAATGCACAATTTAATGTGTTTGTGTGTGCATGCTGTTCTCAGGGTGAAGGGGGTGTCAAAGTTCTCTTTAGATTATCAAAGGGGTCTGGGACCCGAAAAGAGGCTAAGAGCCATGGGCCAATGAGGTAACACTCCAATGCCTTGCTAAACTGACGCTAGAACACAGATCTTCTGACTTGAGTTCTCTACTTTTTCACTTCACATCTTTGCTCTGCACAAATGACCAAGAGGGCAGTCTGAATTTCTCCAGAAAGAGAGGATGCACTGGCAGTCTAGAATTCAGCAACTTGGCCCTGAGTGTGTATCCAGGAGATATTCTGCAGGGGGGGGGGGGGGGCGGGTTAACAGCTAGGCCCTGCGGATGGAAGGGATTTTCTACACAGTGTTTCTTACTTCTCTCCATCACTTAAAAACAAGTTCCAGCAGTGTCCCAACTCTGATCCTGGCTTTTGCTTGAATCCATATAGAGGAAAATTCATTACCAGCAAGCCCAAACTATCAGAAATTAGCAGGGAAAAAGAATTCCTGTTCCAAACTAATTTGCTACAGTTTTAAAGACCACTGTCTTTCTAAAAACAACAGTATTCCTCAACTGGGGCCATTGTCCTCATTTTCAGATGCTCCAAGACAGCAAACAGTAACAATGGTGCTGCTGCTTACATTTGACAGCCAATATTATCAAGCGCATATTCTGTGCACTGGGCTCCATGCTTTCCCCATGCTTACTTCATTTCATCCTCATCCCAATCCTATGAGGCAGGAGCATTATTACCTCTGACTTACAATGACAAAATTAAGCCTCGGAGAGGTTAAATAGCTGCCCATGAACACACAGCAAGTAAGTGACAGAGTCAGGATTCAAACCCAGGTCTATTTGACCCTAAAGATAGGGCCCTGGACCAGGACCAGTAACAGCAAGTCCGCAGACCACTCACAAACTGTTGGTTATGGGTTCTTGGCAAAATAAGGAGAGGAGAAGAAACTAAGTAAGGATTTGGAAATGTTTCTAGCAATTTGACCTTGCCACATCATCTGAGGCGTGACAGCGAACTTGCCTCTTTGAAGAAGGAATGCATACAGACCAGTTGAGACACCATCAGACTTGTGCAGGCTGGTCATGCTCATTGGGACCATAGATACGTCCCCAAATGAATGAAGGAACAACCTGTCCTTCACCTCAGAGTTTGGGAAGTGCCCTGCAAAGACCTGCTCAAAGGAGGCCCTCAGTCACCCCTCAGCACCCTGTCTTCTAGCACGGCGCTTCTCAGACTTCAGCAAGCACACACACCACGCGGGGATCCTGTTAAAAGGTGGACTGACTCGAGCAGTCCCAGGTGGGGCCCAAGACTCTCCATTTCCAACCAGGTGACATGGGTGCTGCTGGTCTGGGGACTGGACTTCGAGGAGCAAAGCTCTAATTGCACAACGACACCGGGGCAGATGAGGCTGGTGCCGGAAACTCCACCTGACAAAGGCAACCAGAGCCCAGCAAAGGGCCGGAGAGCAGGCTCCCCTGTGGGTGTGGACCAGCTGCGAGGAGGGCAGAAGGTCTTGTGCGGGATGAGGCTCGCCTCACAGGCAGCCCTGGCCACACACTCTTCCCCCACTCCAGACTGAGCCTGGCACACCCAGGGGCCCTTTCTTGCTGAGCTGCAGAGACAGAAGTCCTTTCTGTCCCAAAGGCTTGACAGAAGGCAGAGAGAAGCAGCTCAGAAGCATTTGCGAATGCTCAGAGGAATACTACCTGTAGCCATACCCGAGGAGAGGAGGTGTTCTGAGAAAACTGTGCTTCCCGCCTCGGCTCTGCTTGTGCCAGGCTGCGGCTGGCTCTCACACAGCAATGCCCTGGGAGGATTACCACACACGCACACTCGGACAGCACTTTTTACTTCTTAAAAAAGGATACTCGCATCTATTGTGAGAGCTAAGAAATCTAATTAAGAGCTAGAAGCCTCAGAAGAAGGGGCGTAATGTGGGTCACCTCAGGAGTGCAGAAGTTGCTCCTCAGTGGCCACTCCTGCAGCCGGAAAGGGGCATGAGCAGCACAACTCTAAAGGGAAGCGGTCCCCACTTCCTTCAGGTCAGCCTCAGGTTACCTGTCCTACTCATGGCAATTCTTGACCGTAGAGGCCTTCCTCCTCATTACAATCTCAGTCTCTCCTAATTCAACTTATGGCACAAGCACTGAAGGACTATGGACTTATTAAAAGCAACCCACAGTAAAAGGCCCAGATCTCCCATTCATTCAGAGCCGCACTCATTCATTCAAAAACATTTATGGAGCAACTGCCACGTGCCAGGCACCATCATGGACCTGTCAGATGAGGGCCCTTTCCATACCTTTCTTGGAGAAGCAGGAATAAATGACAGAAGGGGCCATGAAGCCGTGAACTAAGGCAAAGGGCACTGCCTGTTCCTGGAGCTGGAGAAAGCGAGCTCCTGAACACTAGCTTTCACATACGCGTGGACTTACGGAAAGTCAGCCCGAGCTGGGACTGGGCATTCGAAGCTGATGGTACCCAACAGGGGCTCCTTCACTTGACTCACACAGAGCGAGGAAAGGCCTGAGGGTTACGGACACACACAGAAACAGTCAGAGGGGCTTGATGTCCGAACCAAAAGTGTCTGGACAAGAAGCAAACCCAACTCCAGGCAGCATCAGGCTGTGAAACCTCTAGATCTCAGATGACTCTCATGAAACCATGAGCCCCTTTCTCCTTTGCAAAAACCAAACCACATTCTCCTATCTCCAAACCGCGCCATGTGCTATTTCCCTACAAGATGGTCTCACCCTGCCCCTCTCCACCCAACCACCGGTCCTTCCCTCTCTCAGAATTCTGCTTAACACAAATCTCCAGGTCTGGTCCAGGCACAAGAGCAGGGTCTCTCAGCCTTGGGTACTACTGACATTTGGGACCAGATAATCGTCTGTTTTGGGGGGCTCTCCTATATATTGGAACATGTTGAGCCTTCTACCCAGAAATGTCACTAGCACCCTCCCCTCAATTATGATAACCAAAAATGTCTCCAGACACTTTTGTCTCCTGCCAATGTCTCCTGGTGGACAAAATCATCCCCATTTGTGAACACTGCACTAGAGGGATGGCCTGCAACCCTAGCTGCACGTAAGAAACACCTGGAGAGCTTATAAAACTCACCCATGCCTGGGCCCCCACCCCACACACATTCTGATTCTGGTCTAAGATTCTACAAGTAAACAAGAGTGTCTGTCACTTCACAAGCCCTTAATGTTCTTTTAATGTGTTGGTTGGTTCATCCATTAGATTGAATCTCTATAGAAACATGAACTGTATCTTCTTTTGTCCTCCCTCCACAAAGCTCTAGACACTGCTCCATGCAGTCCCTCCTATCTTATGCTAATCAGAAAGCTTTGGAAAGTTACTGAGCCCCCTCCATCCCCACTTCGGATGACGAAGCCACGTCAAATGGCACCATCTCCCCCCAATTCAACAGCATATGACAAGAAGAATTTACAACCTTGCAAACTTCAAAAGGAGGAGGAGACGGAAGAGATGGGAGTCTGTGAGAATCCAGCCACCTGATTTTGGTCCCAGTGTCCAGCCTCTGAATGAGCCCCGGTTCATGCATTCTCGAGTGTGAGGAAACTTTGCTGAGTGGCCAGGACGCCCACCCATGCATACTTAAGTTTATGGCTCCCCATCCCTCTTGACCAGAATGGAAGGCATGAGGCTGGGGGTCAATAACAGTAGTAAAAACTCCAATCTACCAGATTGGACGCTGTTTTCCTCAGGCTGACAGTGACTTGAAAATAAACACACCCAAGCCCAGAATCAGCTCCTTCCTGAGTGCGAAAGGCTGGGATCTTTTCCCACACCTCCCTCAAGAATCCCCATGAGGACTGGCGAGCTGACCGAGAGAGGCCCGGCCAATGTTAACAGTTAATAGAGGTAGTCGGGTCTGTGTCCTGCCTCCCCACCTCCCCACACCTGAGGCTGCCCCTGCTGGTCACCCCTTCAGACAAAGCCAAAGAGGAATGCAGAGTCCAAGGAGAAGATCTGATTATTAACCCCCATCTTCCCTAAGTGGAAATGCACTCATCACTCACTCATTCAGTAACAAACATATGGAGTACCTTATAAGCGATCGAGGTGCTTAGAGAGCAGACAAACCATCCTTCTCGATTTTTATACTTGGCTTAAAGACAAAACGATGGGAGGGAATCCCAGGACCAAGCTCCCCCAAAGAGAGCAGAGGCTACTGCAGCTCCCAAGATCAGCATTCTCACTAAAACTCACTGGTTAACACCTAAGAAACCAAATTGCCAATGCGGTTGCATTACATTTAAGGAATGATTTTGTGTTTTCTCGGAGATTATACTCATTTGATATTTACTGCCAAAAGGATGAGTAAGTCTTAAAGATTGCTTCAGGTGGCCCTGGCTAACTAGCTCAGTTCCGTCTGGGTGCTCCCTTCTGTGGCACATATACTGAAATGGGTGCAGGGCCCTGAGGCTTCCATTCTGAGGTGGCCTAGGGGGATGGTGATTTTTTTTCCAAGCTTCCTTCCCTCCCCTCAATCTCAAACACACCCTGTTGCCTGGAGACTGAACACATTCCTGATGCTCAGGCTTCTTTTCATTCTCCAGAAGCAGGAGCTTTGGAAACTGGGGCCTGCAGGAAACATGCCCGGGGCGGGTGAGAAGGGGGGAACCCGGAGTGACATTTCCTCACACACAGGCCCGTCCGTCCCGGCTCCCCTCCCCTTCCTCCCAGGTTTGAAAGGCCCCAGCAGGCTGGAACTGAAGGGCTCCCACAGGGAACAAGGCCCCCTTTGACAGCCTGTGTTTACTGGCCGGGCAGGGGTTGCCATGGCCACGGGCCACGGCGGGCCAGAGCCGGCCTCAGCGCGGACACCCGCCCCGACCGCCTTCCAGGGGACCCGTCGGGCCCCCAGCACCCTCTCCCGAGCCCCGCGGGGCTGGAAGCGCTGATTCTCCTCGTGTCTTCGGCGGAAAACCGCATTCTGAATGGGAGGAAGGAGGACTAAGGCTCCCCCAGCAGGCCCAGCGGCCACCTCCCTGGGGCTCCCCAGACAAAGGCCGGGCCACTGGGCCCGCCCGCGGCCCAGGGATGCGGCTCCGCGTCCACACCACCCCGCCCGCCGCCCGCTCCTGGGGGCGACTTCCTTCTGTCGCTCATGGCCGCCGCGTCCCGAGCGGGCAGCGTCGGGGGCGAGCCCCGGGCGCGGGGAGGCTGGAGGGCCGACCCTGGGCCTCGGCCTGAACTGCGGTCGCAGCGCGCGGCCCAAGGACAACGACGGGGCCCTGCGCTCGCCGGCGGCCCGGGCGCCTCAGCCCTCGCCGGCCCCGCCCTCCTCCCTTGTCCCCTCCCCCGGAGAAGCCAGGGGGAGCGGGGCACCCAAATAACTCAGCCCGCAAATCGCTCTGTGGTCACAGGTGTCTTCGCTTCTTTGTTAACTCTCCGCGATCTGCAGGCTCACTCCGGGGGGCACCTTAGTCCCACTCCGCCTGCACCAAGACCCAGCGCCTCCCCAGCCCCGAGCCCAGGACTGCAGGAAGGAGCCGCTAAGCTCCAGAACTTCGGCGGGGCCGGCCCGAATTTGGCGAACGCCGGGGCGCAGCTGCAGCGGCTGGGAAGCGGGCGGCGGGCTCTCCAGGACCGGGGCACCAGCTGTACGCCCGAGCGCATCCTTCCCAAGGACCGAGCGTCAGCCCGCAGACCCGCCTCTGTCCCACAGGCTGCCCGGCGCCCTGCGGCTTCCCACCCCCCACCCACCCCTGCGCAGCCCTCGGGTTCCCTGTGACTCAAACGGCTGGGCACACAGCATCACCACACCGCCCAGTCCCTGGAATTGGCCAGCTTGGCTTCTATTAAGAGTATTAGCTGATATTTTATTGAGCACTCATTTCATGTAATCCTCGCAACAATCAACTGAGGGAGGTACTACGAAAATCCTCATTTCACAAGTGAGGAAACCGAGCCTCAGGGAGGTTAGGAAACTTCCCCAGGTCTTATAGCTGGCAAGTGAAGAACAAGCACTTAGATCCAGCTAACTGCAGACGCCGCGCCGTTAACCCTCACCTTACACAGAAATATGCATATGCTGCACATGCTGAATCTTCAAAGAGCAGAACTAAGCTCAGAGAGGTGCAGTGACTTGCTCATAGTCACACAGCCAGCTGGGCCAGTTTCAGCCAAGGACCAAAGTGCCATAATCTAGGCTAACATCCTTTCTCCATCACACAGCTTCAGCTACAGAAGCATCCATATATACGCAGGTGAGAGCATACTCAAGGTACTTTCTGTTTTACAGTGTTATGGTCTAATAACCTATAAATCCAGCCTGGCAATGCCCCCTGCTAGTACCATCCACTGCCTCGAGTCCCTGCGCCATGACCTTCCAACGAACAGCTCCCCCTCCTGCACCAAGACTTTCAAATTCTCTCTCACACCATTATAATCTCTCCCGCCCGTCTTCAGGGCAGTGCAATCTCCAAGATTCCTAAGGAGAAATCCCGCCACCATGCCAGCTCGCATTTATGCAGCACATAGTTCTTGGAGCTTTCTTACAGACATTATCATAGACATTATCCAATCAACTCGATGACCCTTGAACCAGGCAAGCAGCAGCACCTTTCTGAGTACTCCTTCCATCCCCATTCGCAGACAAGGCCCCCAAGCCATGATGATACTATAGGACCATGTCTTCTCAGCTACAGCTGATTGGACCAGTGGGAGACGGCTGACACAAATGGGCCAATCAGATTCCTTCCCCAGGAATTTGAATCAAGGTTCTGAGATAAATTCAGTCTGATGACTACTGGGACCCAGACAAGTGTAGTTGGGAGATGAGGGGCCATGACATCTGGCACATGTCCACAGAAGCAGTGGTAGCCTGCAGTTCTAGACACTTGGGAGTTCTAGACAAAGACATATTTCCTGCTCTTGAGTCTTCCATTTCCGCCTGACTTCAAACAGCTCGTGCTGGTTTCTGTTATTTGCAATCAGTAGAGTTGAACTAAGAGTTGGGCTAGATTAAGATTTTATTTTTCTTTTTTCTCCCAAAGCCCCCCAGGACATAGTTGTGTATTTTTAGTTGTGGGTCCTTCGAGTTGTAGCATGTGGGATGCCACCTCAGCATGGCTTGACAAGTGGTGCCATGTCCGCGCCCAGGATCTGAACCAGCAAAACCCTGGGCCGCCAAAGCAGAGCGCATGAACTTAACCACTCAGCCATGGGGCCGGCCCCCCTATTCTCTTTCTTTTACAGATGAGGAAAGAGGCTCACTGAGGTGAAGTGACTAAAGGAATGTCACATGACCAACATGTAATAAAGGGGAGGTTAAACTCCCTGTTATGTGACTGTCCTTCAATGCCATCTCATGCCTCCTTCCCTGGATCAAAGGACGTGGCTGGTGTTCCCCTCCTGTCAGTGTAAAAAATGGTAACTGAGGATAAGTAACTAGGCCAGAGGCTAGTCACTCCAATAGACTAAAGCCAGGAAAAAGAAATACAAAATCCTCTCCTTTGAAACCATGAAGACAGCCCTTGTCCCCTCTACATTTCCCAGTATCCCTTGCAGTTAGGTTGGAGCCATGTGACTAGTTCTGGCCAATGAAATGTGAATGGAAGTAACAGGTGTCAGTTTCTTGCCAAGACAGTTAAAAGCCAGGGGCTGGCTCCATCTCTCTCTTCCCCTCCTGTGGTAACCCTGAAGGCCCCATATTCCAGATGGTGTGGCTACAGATCCGGCGTGGTGGGGCGGGGGGGAGGAGGAGACTGCCTAACCCACATCAGACTTTCCATGAGCACAAATTAAATCTTCATTGTGTCCAGCCCCTGGGATGTCAGGGTTTGATTATTTTTGCAGCATAGTCCTGCCTCTTCTGACTGAAGCACATAAATTATTCAGCCTGGGCCCATCAGCACATTTCTCTGATGTGCAGGATCCTGCACTCGTTTGTTTAACAAATATTTGTAGAGCACCAATGCCAGATGCTGTAACGGATACAGCCAAGAGCACAGTGGTAAAAAAAAGACCCAATCCTGCCCCTCAAGAAGCTCCCGATCTGGTGCCCCACAGGCCCTACTTCGGGACCACAAGGAACGGTGCTACAGGAGTGAAAGCAGGACCTCCCACCCAGCCACTGGCTAAACTGAGCCGGAGAAGAGGTAAGCTGCCAGGAGGCAAAGACAGCTTGTCCCAACAACTCTGGGAGTATGGCAGCCAAGAGTGAGTTCACACCAGATTTTCACACCCTGGGCTCTCCCAGCTCCCTTGCCGCCAGCCTCGTGGCCAGACACAAGTGCTTCCCTTGCCCTGGGCACAGAACAGAGGAGAGAAGGCATCAAGGAGGAGTCATCCAGAGAGCAGGTGGCTAATAAAAAACAGCAGCAGCAAAAGACGCAGCTCATCTGCCCTCCCGCTCTGCAGCAGAAGTATCTCCTCTGGGGATCACCCCCCTGCTTAATTTATTTTAGCCCCAAAAGTCCCCAGTGACTGAGCTTTCCTCCCCTGACCCCTCATAGTTGAGGACCAACCAGAGAAATCATCACTCTGCCAGGAATTGGGCACAGTTGAGAAAAGCACACAGTCTGGGAAATGTGTGCCAGGAAGCCAGAGAGAGTCTGAAACACGACCACCCCATTAACATTCCTGAATCGGGCTTCCGGGGGCTGAGCCCCGGGGAGCTTTCCTGCAACCCCTCCCTCCAGGGCAGACTTCACATTCTTCTGGGGACCCCAGCCTCAGCTCAGAGTCCAGATTAAGGTCCACAGCAAGGTCATAAAGAGTGGCACAAAAAAGGATGTGCTCCCCAGCCTCCCGGCAAACTCAGAGAAGGGCAGGGCGGCTCGTGGGGTGAGCGGCTGGCTGGGCAGGGAGTACTCACACCTGGAAGGAGTCCTCAAAGAGAACAAGAGCTCCCCAAAGGTGTCCCAGGGTCAGGCATAAGCACAGAGAGGGCCCCTGCCTGCTTCACGGAAAGGGGTATGACTAGCCATTCACATCCCTGAGGGTCAAAAGCTATTTGTGAATTGTCTAGTTTTATGTAAGGAATTTTTATGTTAATGTTTTCAAAATTATCACTGCTGTGTGTGAATTTCACCAGTGGTTTATCATTATAAAATGACACACTCTATTCATTTCCCCTTAAGGCCTATTCATTCCCCAGAGCCGCACAGGGATGGAGAGGGCTGAGGGTGGCAGTGACAGGAAGCTGGGATCCCGACCCAAAGTCCCTAGAGGGACCTCACCCTTGGCTCAAACCACCAAGGGCCCACACTGTCAGCCTCTGCCCTGGGAGACGGACACAGAAGGCTTCTGGTTGCAGTCAAATGCCATCTCACTCACTCGTTCTCTTCTTTCTTTTTTCTTTCCCAGGATGAAAGCTAATAGGATGATTCATTCTCTTATTAAGTTGCCTCATAAGAAAAAAGGAAGTCACCCAAGTTCGCAATCCTCTCTCTGAGGAACGCAAGCCACTCCATGGCTCATCCTCATACGCACTTCACAGAAACGAAACAACAAAGAAGAAAGTCGACTAAAAAGCCCATCCCTCACCTCTCCTTTCATGTCTCAAGAGTTCACTATCCTTGGCAGTTTTCTAAGTTTCTAAAGCTGTCACAGCTGAGGGCTGAGTCGGGATTTAAAGATGGGCTTCCAAATAAAATGTGATAGGAGAGGGAGGAGACACGTGGCTCTTAAGTCCACAGACCCTGCAGTCCCTCAAGGCAGATAGTAAAAATCCGCCCAGAAAATGTCCTCTGTCCCTGCCGGCTCTCTTCAGCTCTGGCCCAAACTTAGAAACAGCTGTTTCCCTTTAACTCCAAAAAAAGCTCTCATATGCTCCGTCTCCTCATTCTTTCCAACACTGTGATCTGTACACTTAATCTACCACCAGGCTCAGCTTATCCCTCCCACAGCTCGTCAAATAAGAAGAGGAACAGTCAAAGAATAAGAAGCCCAATGCTGCAAAGTTATAAAGCCCTTTTGTAAACACATCTACAGACCCAGCAGCCTGGCTTTCTGAGTTCGGATCCCAGCTCCTCAACTAACTAGCTGTGTGACCCTGGGCAAGTCGACTTAACTCTCTGTGCCTCAGTCTCCTCATGTGTAAAGTGGTGATAATACTATACTCATATAGGGCTGAGTACATAAATTTTCGTAAAATGCTTAGAAAGGTGCCTGGCGTGCAATAGCATGTAATAAATGTTAGCTCTTACTAGACCATCAAAACAATCCTGTGCAGTAGGGACTATGATTACCAGCTCTATGTAACAGATGTGTTCAATAGGCATTTGTTGCTGTGGGTATAATAATACATTAGCCTCAAGAAAAGTACAAATTAAGAAGTTAAGTGATCCTCTCAGAATGACACAGTCCATTCGTAGCAGAGCCGAGACTGGCTCTCTGGTTTTTGGACTCCAAATCAAACACTCACAGATTTCACACTTTAACACACTCCCTCCCTCAGGCATGGAAATTTGAGAAGTCCCGTGGATCGGCATCAAAAACAGATTAAAGTCTGTAACCCCCAGAGAGCCGGCAGTATCTCAAGGGAATGTCGCAGGATTTGCCAAACAAAATTAATTTCCATTTGTTTTCATATTCTAAGGAAACATATCAAAGCCTTACAGGAGAGGGTGCCACCCGATCAAAGGTGTCAAAAGACCCCTCTGGGCTGAGGATCACACCTGCCTCAACAAGGTTTCAGACTAAATGGGCTCCCTTGGGAGGCTCCTAGGCTGTCTGCAATTTGCAAAAAGGGTCAGTGCGAATCATTTGAGAGCACATTTGTGCAGGCATGGCCTAAGACATGTGGACTTCTGCCAAGCCCATAGTTTTTTAAAACAAGTACTGTCTTCACCCTTGATAAATAGCAGCCAGGCTACAGAAATATTTCCATTACACCCAAAAGCTTGCTTGCCACCACAACTCATTGAAATGGATGTTTCCAATTTGAGAAGAACGCCTCAACAAAAACATCAAAAAACACCCCAACCTCTCCAGCAGAGGTAACCAATCTGGCATTTAAGAAACCTCTAAACACTAGTAAATAATATTTGTGGAAACAAATTATCTGGTAAAGATACACCCTCATGCCCAAAGTCTCATTATATCGAATAAACGGATTAAGCCCATTTCTTCCAGCTCTATTACGAACATTCATTAGAAGATTTCTACAGAAACACTTCCATAAACGCTCTCCACATATTTCAAGACTGTGATGAAATCACCTACGGCCATGCTCGAGACAGCTAAGAATAAAAAGAGTTTAGCCTGATAGCCCTGGCTCCACCACTAACTAGCCACATGATTTCATGAAATAATAATAATAACAGCAGCGGCGGCAGCAGCAGCTGACATTTACTGAGAATTTACAATATGCCAAGCATCATGCTAAGGGCTTAATAAGTATTTGATCCTCGCTAGCAACCATTAGGGAATATTCCTCCCATTGTATGGCATCAGGAAACTAAGACTCAGAGAGACTGAGTGACTTGCCCCAGGAACACAGCAGCGGCTAGCGGAGGCTGGATTCACACACAGGTGGTCTGACTCTGACTCAGTATTCTTAACCACATACCATAGGTCTTTTCAAGGTGCTTAACGACCCAGGACCACAAATTCCTCCAGGAGCAGTCTGGATGATCTTCCAAATCCTTTCCGGCTTTAAAATTCAGTGATCCGCTCTCTTAGAAATAAAATGAATTTACCACTTTGAGAAATAAAATGCAGTGATGGTCCAAGCCCTGTGAAGACGGAATAAAACATTTGTGCGTGCCTCCCCCAGGCGCAGACAGGGGAGGAACACTGCCGATTTTCTAGGATAATAATGCCCTGTGAAACAACCAGCCTGGCCTCAAACCGTCTCAGGAAAAATGACAGCTTGAGGTTCTTAGAGGATGCACCAACTTGCAAAGGTCTGCAAGATCTCAACTATCACCCCTCAAAGCTTCATTTGACTTTTTTTTTTTTTAAGGAAAGTCAAATGGAAGAAAATGCAGCACAGCGGGGGCTGGTTTTACGGATGTCAGGACAAGACGCATGTAAGCCTTGTGGCATACTTAACACCTTGCTTTCCTCTCGGGCCTGCACCTGCTCATGGGAAACCCACCTCATCCAGGTAATCCGTGTGTTACAGCCTCCCTAAGACCCCCTAGCCTGTAGCTCAGTAGTCCTGTAATTGCACAGGTTTTGGTCCTGGGCACACCTGCTGATATCTTCGCACACTCCCTCTCTCATCAGCACCCCTGTCTCCAGATACACGGACACTCAATGGCTGCCTTCCCCGACTCCATCTCTGATTCATCTCCTTCCCCTCCCTGCTCAGCACAGGAGTTCCCTGCCCACCCACCTTGCCACTAGCCGACACAGCCAATGGCGAAACTCTCTCCCAGCTCAGCCCTCCTCTCGCTCTCCCTAGCTCGCCCTCTCAGCTCCTGGTACAGCCTGAAACCGAAACTAATCTCAGACCTGAACAAAGTGAAATCATTTCCTACGCCTGATCACCCTATGTGACCACAGAGAATCTCCTCAACAGAGCGCCAACCCAGCTTGCTGGTCCCCCAAAAAAACAGCTCTATAGGTGCCCTCCTAGAACCTAATGCTTTCTTAATGAATAGGGGATGACGGGGTTACAGGAGGAAGCAAGAGTTCTTGCCATAGTGTTTTCTGCTGCTGCTTCTCTTTAATTTGTACAAGTCAATTTAAATTCACCCCGGAAAGTATACAACCCAGTATTTTAAACTCGTTGTCTAGCACCAGTTCATATTTGGCTCATGCTTAATCAGAGTCTCCTCTGGGACCAAGCCTTGTTCTCTTTGGAGATCCCTGTGGCCATCTTGCTGAATGCAGTTTAGATTGCTATGCTTCATGCTTTTCCTAAATTTGAAAAAATGCAGCCTTGACTTTTGTGCTAGGAACAACAAAAAAAAGAAAACAAACCAAAAAAGCAAAAGTCATTACAAATGAACATAACATCACCTCTTGATGATCCTTCTGAAAACTATAAATTTTGAGAAAGATCCTAAACTGTGTTTTGTTAATTACTCATGCCCCCAGCACACTTCCGGACACCTTTCTCTGTTGCTGGGGGTATTATGGAATGATTCTACTGTCGGCTTAAGCAAAACAGAACCGGCAGGGTAAACGCACCAGCCCAGCAAGTATATGGTAAGAGTATTAACTTTTGGATTGTCTGCTATGTACTCTTCACTCAACAACGTTTACTGAAGACCCTGTATGAGCACCAGAAGCTCCTCTAGGTGCTGGGCCAGCAGGGTGAATAAGATGACCCTCTAGCTCCAACTGGGAAACTTATTCTCAGAAAAATCTCCTGAGGAGCTGGTGCTTTCTCCAATTCCAACAGCCAGACAAATGGTCAACTACTTGCAGGCTCCCTGCAGCCCTCTTTACCAGGCCTGGACTCCATCCTGTAGGGCTGCGGGGCCCTCCCAGCGAGCATTCCATCTGAGCAGGAGCAGCGCAGGGCAAGACCCCAGCTGTGGGGCAGATGTGGTTTGTGTCCTGGCTCACTAATTAATGGATGAGCCACTCACCATTACTGGACATGCTTCAGTCACTTCAATGGTAAAAGGACGGGTAAGGCCAGATTTGAGCAACCTTCTGGCTCAAAAATTCCAGCTCCTTTTCCCCTCCTATCACTGAGCTGACACAGACCTCTAGGGGCCTCTACTGCATCTTCCTGTCTCCAGATGAAAGCTCTTAAATCACAAAGACAAATGAAACTTGTTCCCATTTCTAAAGACCTTTGGGAGGCCGTTCCCCTCTGACCCTCTGAGTCACTTGTTCTCACATCCTATCTGGAACGTGGTCCCCATATCTTACTTGAGTCCTTGCTCTGCAGTTCACATTCCTTTGGCCCTGGTTCTGCTTCTAAGTATGAAGAGACAAGCGTGAATCACTGTGTTCTGGGCAGTACTCCTTATGAGATTTTTATTTCTTCTTCAGCATGTTCACTGCAGGCATTACAGGAGGTGACTATTAAAAACCACAAAGGCATCAAGGAAGCCAACCACACTTCCCAGTTCCTGCCTCACCCTGGCAAGGGTACAGCAGGATCCAGAAAATCTGACCCTCGGTCCTACGTACTGTTCACAGAGTAGGAGAGCAATGTCCTCCTTGGCCAGAGCAAAAGCCCCGGAGACAGCAGCCACCTTTACCCTCACTCAGCTCAAGTGCCTCCCCTTCCAGGAAGTCTTCCCCGCCCCAACTCCTCTTCTAGATGGCAAAGCGCCCCTCTCTTCAGCACTTTGTCTCATCGCAGTACTTGCAACTGGGGCTCTAGGCTAACATGTTTGTCTCCTCTACTAGACGATAGGCATCTCGCAGGCAGGGGCCATGTCTTAGTGACCTCTGTACTTGGGGTCAGGCTCCTGGAGAGAATCTGGCACTTGGCCAGTGGTTCTCAGCAGACTGTGCTGGGCTGAACCCTCCAGGCATGTTCCAGTGATGCTTGAACACTGCATTGTCAGGCCTTCAAGCAGAGCACAAAAGCCCTCCAACCCCCCACCCCCACCCCATCATCCCCACCTGACTCCAGCGCGGAGCTCAGCAGGGGTCTCTCTAAGAATTTCTCTAAGGATGTAAGCTCTGTAGCCAGGCCTTTTGGGTTCAAATCCTGGGTCTGCCACTTTGTAGCCACATGATCTTGGGCAAGTTATTTAACCTCTCTACGTCTCTCTTTCTTCACTGAACAATACATATAACATCTCATAGGGTCTTGTGAGGATTAAATGAGCCCATCCGTGAGAAGCACTTGGAATAAAGTCTGACCCACTAAAGTAAGTGCTCAGCGGGTGTTGGAATGACTATTTTCCAAAGCTATTCCTTCACAGAACCCCCACCCACCCCCTGCAGCTTCCACTCTGGGCTACATATTGGTCCTGCCCCCTCACGAGATTCCCCTCCTCCTCCAGGACAAATGCTAGCGCTAACATAAAAAGCCATACGACCCTCCTCACGAGTTACCACCCTCCCCCTCAAATTCTCCCAAGAGCAGAAGACTTGGTTCCATAGCCCGGCTACAAATGCTGAGTCGTTCTGCGCCCAACCACACTTCTCTATAGTCACCCTTGACAGTCCAGGCTCCCTGGCTCCCCACTGTGCAGTCTCCTCAGCTCATCATTTAAGAGCCTTCCCCTACCCCATGCCACCCCTCCAAAAGCCAGCCTCAGGCTCTACAGTTTTCACCAAAGATTTTCCTTAACAATAAGGAGCCTCAGCCCATTAGCATCCCTGCGCAGAAATAATAATAATAACAACAGCTTCTACTCCAAAGCATGCCTACTCTTCGTCTGGCATACATGTTAGATCTCCTTTAACTCTTTCCAAAGCTGAGAAACTGAGGCACTTACAAAGTCCTCGAGTAAAATGGAGAGCTGGGATTCTAACGGGATATGTAACTTCAGATCCTACACTCAAACCACTAAGCTCTGACGGAAAAGGGCATGAAGTGGCCGGACAGTCTCCTGGGGGTGGAGGTTAGAGAGAGTTGGGACTTTTTTACCCCACCAATCATTCCTCAAAGATACTTGGTGCCACCGTAACCAGGTGAAACGGTCACTTTTTCTGAAAAGGGAGTTTCTGTTTACAGCCATTGTTACCATTTTTATCATTTAGGACCTGTTTCAAAGATGAGAGTGGTAGCTGCATTATTAGGAGTCCATTGTATTGCTCTGACACATCAGAGGAGGCCGGAAGCAGAGGGAATCAGAGAAGCACTGAGTGAGCCAACACAACCAGCATCCTAAACTCAACAACCTGTGGCATGTGGGCAGCAGCAGACAAGTCCTGGCCACCGAGGAAGGTGAATCTTTAGTCACTGCCATAGGACCCTTACATCCAACCCAGACAACTTCCAAGTCACAAGTCAGGGACCACCTGCCAACAGCATTCCCAAGGCCCTTTATGGCTCTTACTTCCCATAAGTGTAAGAGCAACACAACAGAGGCATCGCCTCTTCCAGGCTACCTTGTATAGTCAGAGGTGGTCCCTGTCTGCCTCCCAGCTTCCTGCCCCCGAGTACTAGAATACTCCTGCCTATGTTGCTTATGGCCAGGATGGGGAAATCCATCAAGGCAGAGCAAATGTAGGAAGCTTTTAGGGAAGAAACAAATGTGAGTGCTACGATATGCCAAACATGGCGCCTGCTAGTTAGACAAAGAAAAACCCCATGAGCTACAGTTGTCTGCAGGCACTTGAGCCTAAGAAGGGCTTCTCAACACCAAGGCAGGGAATTCACAGACGCGAGACCCTACTACAGGCTCTTCCAGATCCCCGGCGAGTGTAGATGCCACAGTCACCTGAGCAGCAGCCCAGGGCCCAGTGAAGTCTGGCTAAGAAAGAAAAAGCAGGCCAGGCGCCCTCGGGGATGCCCTGGGGATGGTGACAGCCATTCCCTCTGGCCCCCACTTGCCTTTTAAGTCCAGAAGGACCTGAGGAACCTACAATACCTAGATCCTGACCTTGGACAACTCTGCCCCCACACCTCCTCAAGAGGAAGAGTGTCCCCCTTACACTCTCCACTGAAGCACCTTCTCCCACCTCACCCCATTTCCCCAAGAATGAGCTGGGGCTCCTAAAGCACCTGGCTCCTACAGCCAATTGAAACACCAGAACATCCATCCCTCACCCTAATCCCTGTATTTACCTAATTCTCTGGGCCAGCGCCCAGAGCCTTCCCACCACACGCACAGCAAAATCAGCCCCGGAGAAGGGCCACCCCATCTGCCCCCATCCTCTGGCTATCCGTAAGGAGCTGGGATCTGGTCCAGGGTTTCCAGATCTCCATGGCCACAAGCCCACATTTGCAGTGGAAGGTCATGAGAAAAGACCTCTCTTGAGAGGTCTGCTCTTCGCACCCTGGGGGTTATTCACGGACTGCTCACAAAGGAGGGAACTGTTCTGAACGGCCTAGGCTGGACTACAGACTCTAGATCAGGGGTCTTATTAGGCGTCCCAGTTGCAACGGGTAGAGTAACCCTCTGATACTGCATAGGAAATGTGTCCCTGCAGGCAGGCATGTTTCTGAGGAGGAAGGAGTTAGAGCTTTCATCAGATTCTCAAATGGGCCCATCCAACCTCTGGCCCCAAATTCCCCCCTAGTCATAATAATATCATCCCCAGGCCATCCTAGTGGTCCAAGGTCTCGCTCCTATTCAGGGATGTGCCCTGGCCTGAGGCACCTCTCCTGTTCCCCTGTCTCCTGCTTCCTCCAGCTGCAGAAAGTGGACAGAGGGGTTTCAAACCCAGCCTCCAACTTCCTGGAGCCCTGAGCCATCTTTGGGATGATGCCACCCTCCATTCAAATTGAAGTCCCAATGGCATCGACCCCCAACAAGAGAGAGGGCCCAATTTCACACTTGATCCCACAGGAGCCGAACCTCATGATGAGATGACTTCCCCCATGAGAGTTCCTGGCGTCCCTCACCTCCTTCAGGCACACCTGGCTAACTCCACCCAGGCTGTAAAGATGAGCATGCCTGGCCAAGAAAAGAGATAAGAGGCCCAGAGCATCTCCTGGAGTCCCTTCTCCTGGGCCAGGTGGCTCACCCCGCCGCAGGATAAACAACAGGAAGGTGATGCTCCTGCCTCAGGGTCAGGTGGGGAGTGAGATGGTCTTCTCCTAGCCTGTATCACCTCTAGGATATCTTATTTCTAAACTCGCGGTCACTCCCCTCACCTTCCATTCTCACCAAAAAAAAAAAAAAAGTAAAATCTAAAACCTCCCTCCCCCTAAAACAAATTCCTCTCCAGGAATTTAATTTCAGTATAAATTCTTGGAGCTAAAACTTCTTTTAAGGGGAAAAGACATGGGCAAGCCAGCGCTAGGTGTAAGGCAACAATGCAAGGAGAAAACCAAGAGGAGAGAATGAATTAACGGCAACACCAACCCCCTAGAGCTTAGAGCCCGGGGCACCTAGCGCCGGAGGGGCGGGGGAGCAGGGGCGGGGACAGTGCGTGCTGAACTTTCCTAGCCGAGCCGGCGGGAGATGCAGCTCCCAGGGGACCGGGTGGGACCAGGAAAGGCTGAGCTGACCTGTGACATCGGCGGCGGCAGGAAGCGAACCTCCCCTCCTCCTAAAAGGAGCTCTGCCCCCTGCGCCCCCCGCCAGCCGTCGCCAACCAGTCAACGCCCCCAGGCCCAGGCACAGCGGGGAGGGGCGCCCGCACAAAAGGGGGAGCGGCGGGAGAAGGGGCTCAGGGCGGCGCCGGCACCGGCACCGGCGCAGGGAGGCCTCGCTTCCCTTCCCCGCGCCCACCCCTCTGATCCCACGCCCGGCTCCCAGCCCCGGCTGCCCGCACGCCCCGCGCGCCCACGGCCCGGGATGAGGTGGGGGCTCGGGCAGGAAGCGCGGGCCGGACCTGCCGCACGCGGCCGGGGCGGCGCGGGCTCCGGGAAGGCGCGGCGGTAGCACCGGGAATCAAACTCGCGCCGACCCGGCCCTCCCGGCGGCGCCTCGGCGATCGGGGCCGGGGAAGGTGGGGCCGCCGGGCCGGGGCCGGGGCCGGGATCGCGCGCGGGGCGGCCCGCGGGGTCTGCGGCCGGGGCCCGGGCGGGCGCCGGCGGGGGCGAAGGGAGGGTCTTACCGAGCAGCCGCCACGCGCGTCCGCTCCCCGCGGGCCGGTGGGGCCGGCGGGCGGGGGAGGGGCCGCGATCCCGCGGCGGCGGCGGCGGCGGGCCCGGCGCGGCGGCGCGGCTGGGGCGCGGGAGGCGGAGAATGCGAGGCGAGGCCAGTTTCCTAGCGGCGGGCGGCGAGAAATGCAGCTGTCCCTGCGCGGCTGCCGGCGGGGCCGCAAGTGGGGCGGCGGGGAGGAGCGGGGCTGCGGGCGGGGCGGGGGCCAGGCCGCGGCGCCCCCAGACCCTCTCCGACGCCTGACTCCATGCAAGAGAGGCCGGCAGCAGGAATGGGGTCCGAAAGCAACACAGTTTCGGGGGCCGGGGGACGCCGGGTGAAGATTAGGAAAATCCCGGTCGTGTCCCCCCAACCCCCCGCCACCCCCCGCGCCACCCAGGACCGGCCGCGGTGACTCCTGGTGAGCGAGGAGCCTGGGTCTCCCGGGCAGAGCGGGGTGCGGGGCGTCCTGCTCCCCCTGGCTCGAGGAGCGGCGCTGGGAAGGCGCACCCCCAAGAGAGAGGGGCGGGGAGACCCGAGACCCGGGCTCGGAGGGGAGCCTGACAGCAGGGCTGCACCGAGAGAATGCAGTGTGTGGACGCACATCTGGGGCCTGGGACAGCTGAAGGGTGGGGGAGGGGCGGCCTTCTGGGAGTTAAGGCTCGGGAAAGGAAACAAATAAAATGCTGAGGTCAGAGGAGATGGTGGGGAGGGGGTCAGGAAATCAAAGATATTCCTCATTCATACCATCAGATACCACTTGCCATCTCCCCTCCTGCTTCCCCAACATCCCTGGCCACTTCAGGGGTTTATGAGCCCTGAGAAGATTTTCCACAGAAGATTGTTTAATAAATGGGAAATCAACCTTGGCTGTTCTTTCTCCACGTAGTTTGGTTTCTGACTCCAATTTGGGGATGGGTAGGGTGGGGCACATGGTGACCACCAAGCACCTGCTTTGAAGAGGAGCTGCCTTCGTTGTTGAGGAGGGTGAAGGCCAGAATGCAGTTCCAGCTCTGCCCCTAGACAGCTTGTGAAGGGTCTGCACCCTCCTCCTGGAAGAGCCTGCCTTGGAGACCCACTTGCCCGTCGGGGCTCAGACTCCTGGGAATAGCCCCCTCTCCCCTCCTCCTCTGAGGGCCTGCAGTCCCCTAGCTCTGCTGAGACACATCAACATGCTCAGCCACAGAGACATCTGATGGTAAAAACCACAAACCAAAGTGCCCCAGACACCAGTGTGTTTCCATCATTTGCATGTCAAGGGTAGGTTTCTTCAGCAGGTTGGGAACCTGGGAGGGGGAGAAACCTCAGAACCGCACACTCTTGAGGAGGCCCAACATTGGGTTCGCATGTGGAGCTGAGCTCCAGGACTGGGTTCCCCTACGCATCCCAGGATCTGCTCTCTCCTGCTGCCTCTCCTCAGGCTCCTTTGCCTGGTGGTACACTCAGTTTCAGAGGGCTCTTGAAACCCCAGGACGTGGTCGACACACCCAGGTTAAAGATCTTAATCTGGATGGCCTGGCCCTTCCTGCATGTTGACTCCTGGCTCCTCTGCTGAAGCTGTCACAGAGCTCAGGATTCAGCCTCCTCGCTGGATCCTGCTGCCACGTTTGTTACGCTACACATGCATGGCGCGGTTCATCGGCCACTTTTCTGCTTACTCGCAAGATCCTTCCGCAGTTCCTCCCTATCACTTTGGGGTTTCAGAGCCCAGAAAATGCATCTGCAAACTTGGGGGTTTCCCTGTTTGCACTCGCCTCTGAGTGCTCACAAAATCTTTTAATATGTTACTCACATAGTCATGAAATGAAACCAGTCGCGGTAATGGACGCTCTTCCCTGAAGAACTCTTCTTGGGCCTGGCTAACGGATGCTTCCTTTCAGGGCTGTCTTGCTGGAAGCTTTTCCTCAGACCCCTTCCCTGCCTCACACAACCACTGGGTAACCTCCTGCACTCCCACCACTGCCTCTGAGCTGACTGTTCCCCGTGCTCCAGGCTCCCAGGCCAGACCCCTGTCCTGCGGGTCAGACCCCACACCCAGCTGCCCACAGAGGCTGTCCACCTGCCGGTCCCTCAGAGGCCTCATCCTCAAGGAGGCCACAAGCAAACTCAGAGCCTTTCCCTCCCCAAGCTGCCTTCTCCCTCTCTGGCTTCCCAGCAGGAAACCTCATTCCTCAGTGTCCCACTCTCCACATTCAGTTGGTTATCAGGTCCTGTTCATTCCTCCTTCATGCCCCTTCACCCTTTACTCCTCCAGCTTCTACCTGGTTCAGGCCCTTATTGTCTCTCCTCCTGTCAGAGGATGAGATGTCCTTTTTGCTCTCAAGCCCAACCCTCCTGTCTGCTTCAGGAGACACTCAGTTCCTTCTTTCTCCCCCTGTCTCTGCTTCATACCTATAAACACCACAGGATGCCCTCTTCTAAGAAACCCTTACCCCAACTTTGCCCTGCCCTCAGGCCATTGCCCTGGCTTTCCACAAATCCTACAATTTGCTGGATGTTCTCGCAGAGGGAATCCAGCGGAGCGGGTACCACCATCGACTGGTCCACTTGCACGCTACATGACTCTGGGCCAGTCACTCACTCTGTGCCTTAGATTCCTCATCTGTATTTGGGGCTCACAACTGTGCCTACCTCAAAAGGTTGTGGTGAGAATTAAATGCACATGTGTGAAGTATCCAGCATAGTGCCTGGCACATTACCTGTTCGATAAGTGCTAGTGTTGTTACCGATGATAATGCTGTCAGGTGCAGTGTGTTGATGAACGACTCCTGCACCCGCTCCCTCTCTTGAGCTCCTGACTGGATTGTGTAGCTGCCATTGGACAGACTGTCCCACAGCCACCTCACCTTCAGCATGGCAAGTCTGGAACCTGTCATCTCCACATCCTCCTCTGCCGGAATTCTCTGTCCTGGAGAAGGGCACCTCCCATTCACCCGAGCTACTGACTTCACATGCTGCCTTCCTCCTCTCCCACGTTCAGACCCCTAAGCAAACTCAGGGCTTTTACTTCCTGAATTTCTCTGGACTCAGCTGCCTCTCCATTCACACTGCTCAGGCTACCAGGCCCCCTGCCTTTCAGTCCATCCTCCTCGATGCCGGCATTACTTCCTAAAGCGTAGACTGGTGATGTTTCTGTCCTGCTGAAAAGTCATGGATGACTCCCCATTGCTTGGAGAATGACATTTCAACGCCTTAGAGTGGCACTTCCTAGCCTGCACTTAACCCACAATCCAGCCCCTCCCCTCTCCTGTGCTCACCCCACCACCCTCCCCCAGGCTAGAACAGCTAAGACCACTTGCTGTTCCCATGGAGTACACGGGAAGGTGAGGAAAGCCTCTTGCCAAGTCTCTGGTGATATTCAGCACAGAGAAATGGGAGAGCGTCTGCCACGTCTCACTTCTCCACGACGATGAGGTTCATGGAGTGCTGTGGGGCTCAGGCTTGGAAAGAGTAGGTTCCAGCTGGACCACAGGGAAAACAGGACATTTCCCTTCTGGGATTTCCCCAGCCCAGGACAAATGCCAGGGCGCGTATGGTGGACGAGAGCATATGGCTGCGGCTTTGGAATTGACCACATTGTCCCAGCCACCAGGAGACCTTCGCATCCTCCTACAACCACCAGGGGCAGCTTAACGAGGCCCAAGGTGGGAAAGAAAGTGATGCTAAAATCCAGATAATTTGGGTAGTCCTATCCCTTTCTCCATCTTCATCTCATCATCTGGTGTTAACATCCAGGTAAGCTTATCGCTTTCGCCATCTCTACCATTTGACCAAGAAACTCAGAGGAAACTTTTAAAGAATTAGCAATATCACTTGGGAGTTTTGAAAGAACAAGCGTGTGAAATGTGGAAGCAGTGGCCCCCCCCAAATGAGTAAATGCCCCCCTTCTGGGATAATAACCAGATGGATGCCTATGGGATTGCCAGTGTGACTCCCATCTGAGAGAAGGGTTCCCAGGGACCCTCATCTCTTTCCCAGAGTGCCAGCACCAATGCCATGCCCATGGCACTTTCTTTGAACCCTCCTTCCCTTGCAGTCCCTGTGTCTATCCTGCCAGCCTATATATAGTGTGTGGTATTGTTGTTGGTCTCTGCACGAGCTCCCAGAAGGTAGAAGGTGTCTCCTGTCTCAGTGCCCGCACCTCCCAGCGTGAGGCTGGCAGGTCCCACGAGTGAGTAAATATTTGCCAGAGGACTGGCTTCTGACAGGCAGGTGAGCCGTGCCCAGTTTGCTCTTACAAAAACCATGTGTTTTCCCTTCATGGGCAACATGAGGCTCCAAGGGTCCCGCCTCTCGGACGAGGCTGCCACCTTGACCTCTACAAGGTGGTGGGGTGGACAGTAGGCGTAGACAAATGGAATTCCATATAGCCATTAAAACTGTTTTTCAGGAATATTTAATACCTATAAGAATATTCATGATATGTTATGGGAAAGGGAGGCCACAAAACAGTATATGCAACGTGAGCCCATTTATTTATTTTTATTTAGTTAGTTACAAACGTAGAAGAAAATTTACCAACATGTTAACAATTGTTGGATGAGGGTTTTATAGATAACTTTTACTGTGTTATTAATATTTTTCCAGATTTTCCAAATTTCCTACATCAAACATTCTACATTCCTTTATAATCATATATATGTGCCTAGATTAGGCCTTCAAGATCGTTATGATTGGAAGGAGGAGTTAACATAACTAACTGTTGTCCATAGTCACGTTTAGCTGAGGCTATTTCAATCCAGTTCCATGACTGGTTTTGTTCACCTCCCATGTACCCATACTGAGACCCAAAGATGAACAATCTGTAGCCCCTCCTGGCCCCCCACGTCTAAAGGGAAGGCGAGATGTGGAGCAGCTAGCAAATAGTACAAGCAGAGCGTGACACTTACTAAAATCAAGGTGTAGGCAGAGGGCTCTGGGGCTGCACAGGGGGGAAGTGCTTAATTCTCGTGGGGGAGAGGTCAGAGAGAGCACCTTGAAGAGCTGGCTTTTGAGCTGGGCCTTGAGAGATAGAAACGATTTTCGCTGGGGACAGGGGTCTTCCCATCTTGGGGCACAGCATAAGCAAAGGCACTAGGCTGGGAATGTTGAGACGTATTTGACGTGGGGGAATATCCACTGTGGCCGGAGTGCAGGGTGGATGGCAGCAGCAGGGTGGGCGGTGGGTACATAGCAAAATGAGGCTGGAAAGGCAAGGAGGGTGTGACAATGAATAGCCTGGAACACCAAACTAAGGAATCTGCAGAGAAGGGGTGTTTTACAGGCTCGGGCCTGAATTTGAAAATGCAGTATTAACCTTTGCTCTGATTTTCCTGACAACACCAAGAATTGAGGCAGCGAGGTCCCCCGGTCCTGCACCGGACCAGCTCCTGGGGAAAGCCAGCCTCGAGTTAAGCATTTGCTCCAAAAAATTCAGAGGCTAGAGGTTCAGTCCCAGTTTGGAGCAGCAGATTCCTTCTTCCTCCTATACTCTGTCTAAACTCCTTAGGGACGGTGTGGTGGCTCAGCGCCCAGACCTTTGTGCCAGTCAGCCCAGGGCACACAGGAATCCCTGCTGTACCCACTTATGAGCTGGCTGGCCTTGGGCAAACTACTTAACCTCTCTGAGTCTCGGTTTCCTCATCTCTAAAATGATAAGAATAGTACCTTCCTCCTCATTAGACAGAAATAATCATAGTAGATGATAAAGTTTCTTGAGCATTTACAACATGTCTGGCCCTGTTTTAAGCACTTTTGCACATTTTATCTTATTTAATCCCCAGAAAAACCCTAAGAGGCAGGCATTATTGCCACTTCTATTTTACGGATATGGGAACTGAGACACAGGAAGTTGCCCAAGGTCCAACAATGAGTGGTAGAACCAAGACACAAACCCAGCCTGTGGCTCCAGAGCTCACAGCCTTCACTATGCCCCTGGAGATAACAATATTGACAGTAACAAAAATGATAAAAGCAGACACCACATGAAGCTTACTATGTGCCAGTTAACATTTACATTGTTAACTCACTCACTCCCCAGTGGCCCTGTGGTAGGTACTACCATCAGGCCCTGTTTACAGATGAGGAAACCGAGGCACAGAGAGCTTAAGGAACTTGCCCAAGCCTCTTCGCAGAGCCAGGATAAGAACTCAGGTGGTCTGGCTGCTGAGCCTGCTCCTCATCACTCTGATACACTCCATGAATGGTGCCTGCTTTACTCCTTGTCGTGGTTATGATTCCAAGCAGGCCTGCCTGAGATCAATGTAGGCCAGATGTTCAGATCTGGTTCTTCCCAGTGATGCAGATCCACGGAGGAGGTTGGGGGTGGGGCAGGATGAATATTCCTGAGTGGGACTTGGGGAGCAGGGCCACAGGTAGAGGGGCCTCTGGGTGGTGTCCTGGGGAGGGCTCCTTCCTACTTGGAGGGTAGACGGTAGATGGCCAGGGAAGGAAGGAGAGGAAGCTGGCACGACCTCGTCAGCCCCTGAGTGGGGCTCTGGGCACTAGTGGAAGTGGCAAAAATCTCTTATTCTTTGGTGGGAGAGCCTCCCTGGGGTGGGGCACAGCCAGCTCCCAGGTGGTGGGTGGAGGACCCTGGAGAGCCGAGTGATGTCTTTGGGGGAGAGTTCACTGAACCGTATCTCTTTAAAAGGGAGAACAGAAAGCTCTCCCTGAGGCGAGGCTGAGCCTCTCTGGGCAAGAGGACCCTGCGGCTATGGCAGGACTGGGTTCCCAAGTCCAGACTCTCAGCTCTAGGTCTCCCACTTGAGCCTCTGAGCCTGCTTCCTTTGAGGAAGGGGTTGGGGAGGGGTATAGTCCAGGGCTCAGTTCAGCTCTATTCCCTAGGCAGGGAAGTGTCACCTGATGGTGGCAGTCAGAGGAGTCAGAGGAGAGGCACAGCTGGTACCATAGCACAGAGGGGCACAGCAAACACTGCAGGGCTGGTTTACCGGAACGCTGAACTGAGAGTTAAAGGAGCAGGAGGATATAGTCACTCATTTATCAGGAATTCATGGATTATTGGTTTCCTTCAATAGCTTATAATTTATTATTATCATTATTTGCTTTTCTTTTTTTTCTTTTTTAAATTTTTTGTGAGGAAGATAGGCACTGAGCTAACATCTATTGCCATTGCCAATCTTTTTCCTTTTTTTTCTTCCTCCCCCAAAGCCCAGTGCATAGATGTATATCTTAGTTGTCAATCCGAGTTCTTCTAGACACCGCCTCAGCATGACTTAATGCGCAGTGTGTATGTCTGCACCCAGGATCCGAACGGGTGAATTCCGGGCCACCAAAGCAGAGTGCACAAACTTAACCACTACACCACTGGTTGGTCCCTATCATTATTTGTTTTGATGCTTAGATTGTTCTGGATTTGGCCATTTGCTAGCTTTTGCGTTCTTTCAATATGTTCCCATTCTTATATGATACATTCCCGTCCTTACCTTCTTGTGCAAAGAGATGTTTACACCATCATGGTAAACACTGAATCAGACCATCAAGGGATGCTCAATCTAGGGGGAAATTTTGATTAAGAGTAGGATATTTGAATGGTCCTCAAAGTGTTTCCCCGCAGACTGCTTATTAGTTGCAAGCGGGGTGGGGGGGGAGAAATCCTACGGTGGAGAAACTGTGCGACACTTGGATTGGATGATCTAAATTAACATCATCTATGAGGGAGAGAGCGACATTGTGTGACTCCAGATATGACATCCTGAAGACACATGGCCTCGGCAGTATTCCAGCTGAGGATGCATAATCTCAATTTAATCATGGGGAAACATCAGACCATCACAAAATGAGAAATGTCCTATTAAAAAAAAAGGCAAGGGTCTGTAATTAAAATAAAATAAAAAGCCAGCTACGCAAGTGTTCCAGATTTAAGGAGACTAGAAAGACATGACAACTAAATGCAGTACCTGACCCTAGACTAGACTTTGTACTGGAGGGGAGAAATAATTAGATCAACTGACAAAATAGGAATATAGATGATAGATTAGTAAAAGTGTCATATAAATGTAAATGTATAAAGTTAATAACTGGGCTGAGATGTAAGAGTGACTCTCTATTTTTAGGAAATAGAAGTATTTAGGGGTAAGGGCCGTGATGCATGAAACCCTGAAATGGTTCAGAAAAAAATGAGAGGGAGAGAGAGAGAGTGCCCACACATGATGAAGCAAGGGATAAAATGTTAATAACAGGTGCGTCTGGTTAAAGGGTGTACAGATGATTCTTAGACTATTTTCATTTTTGCAACTTTTTGCAAGTTTGAAATTATTTTCAAATAAAACGTTTTTCAAAAATTCCAGGCTCATTTTGTGTTTTCCCTGCCCAAGCCCTGCAATCAGCCTTTTGCTCTACAGGATCCTATTGAGCAGGATTATTTAACCACAAACAAACGATGTAGGTAAATGAGAAAGAAAAGTATTCCTAGCATACGGAACAGCATGCCTGAAGGCAAGGAAATGTGAAATGTGAGTGTAGATGGTAGAAAGGACTGGTGCTGGCAAAAGTGGGTCTTCTGAAAAGCTAACCCAAAAAAGGGCATCCCAGGATAAACCGTGACCTCGCCCGGAGATGCATAACGCGTCCTCCCACAGCTTCCCACAAGCCTCTCTCCATTCACTCGCACCTGGGATTTGGACATATGATACAATAAACTGACAGATTCGGCCGTCCTTCAGAGGGCCAACGCTGTATTCGGGGACATGTAATCTATGGAAATCATAGAACTGAATTTTATGTATTTACATAGAATGCGCACAACTGTTGTGCAGAGTGTAGAAAGTGTAGCAGCAGCGATGTAAACTTCAGCCGGAGAACAGCAAAGCTCTCTGTGAATGAGCAGCCTTACCCAGCCAATCAGAACGCAGGAGATATCAACCAATCCCGGCTCGGCAATGCTCCCGGCGGGGCGGGCCGACACGCCCGGGGTTGTTTGTTTGCTTGGGCTCCCCACCAGCCCCGCTCTAACTCGAGTCTACGGTGGGGGAAATCGCGGAGGGGAGGCCGGTGAAGCAGAAGAGGCCAAAAGGTGGAGGGCGTCGGGTGCTAAGCCTGGCAGCTTGGGCACCACAGCAAGTTGACTGATCCAGCCCTGGCAAAACCCACATTTGTAGCGCGCTCTGAGGGGCTCCTCTCCCAGAGCGCGTGAGTCCAGGCAGCCTTAGCGAGAGCGGGTGGAGCTGATGAGGGCTGACTCGGAGCGAGCAGGTCTGAGAAGGATGTCAGGCTTCCCTCCTCCATCCTGCTTGGGTAGGTGGTGGTGCTTCCTTTCCTCTTGGGAAGGAAGGGTGCCAGGCCTGTGCCAGGCTTGCAGCATGTTTTAAGAACTAACTCTCCAATTGTCAGGATGGTGAGATTGGAGAGGGGGGCTGTCCAGGCGTCTTCTCTAGCTATAGTGCCCGTGGCGGAATAAAGTGGTATGAAGCAGGATGCTTCCCTTTCCCGGATAGGCACATATCACGGCACCTTTTCCAGGTCTCCCAGTCTGGTGATTCTTCTCTGGCTCTAACCTGAACCCTCCTTGGCACATCTCTGGCCAGCCTTCAATTAGCTGCTTTTCAGGAGATGTGCTGTCCATCTAAGTTTCTCATTCCTGGGATAAGGCTTTGGTTCCCATGCTGGATACCAGTTCTCAAAATCTGAGTGGGGAAGCCATGCAGGAAGGCATTTGACTCCTTTGCCGGTGTTTCAGAGAATGCAGTTGGTGCCTCTGAGCGAATTGATGTTGCCGTTACTGAGACAGGAAATAGGAGGACTGGGTGGAGGTGGGGTACATTGAATTTTGAGGCTCCTTTCTCTATACCAGGCTCTGTGCTAAGCACTTTACAGACATTAGATTCTCAAATACTTTACTAGGTTGGAACCATTATCATCCTTATTTTACAGCTGAAGAAACTGAGGCCAGAGAGGTTACATATCTTGCCCAAGGTCACACAGCTCCAAGGGGCACAGCCTGGATTTACACCCAGGCCTGTCATATTCCAAGCCTCTGTTTTTGACTGCAACCCTGTATCATAGCACCTCCTGGCCGTCCCTTATGCCAGCTGTCGCCCTGCTCTGGATCCTCTGGGGGCCTCACTTACCTGCTGTTGCTGTTTCGGGCCATGGTGCTTGGTTCCTCATTGTGTTTCAGGCTTCCTGGACATTGGGATTTATTGATACAAGGGAAAGTCAGCAAAAACCATAGACTGCCATGGCCCCACTAATTTGGGACCAAAAATTTAGGGGATGTGGCAAAACATGTGGAACCCATAGTTGAACTTATGAACTAGCCTCCTTCTGGGGGGCGCTGGTCTACCTCCACTTTATTTGGATATCTCCCAGCTCCTCCTGTTATACCAAGGAGGAAGGAACCAATGGCCTAAAGTTACAGGGAAGGTCTCAAAGGGAGCAACATTTAACGTGGACTTTGCAGGATATCTGTGGGCTCAGAATGGAGAAAAGTGTTGAAAAGTTGCTTGTGGGGAGGACATTCTAACCCTAGGGAACAGCGTATACAAAGGCTCTGTCTCCTTTCTCTCTCTCCAGCGCCACCCTTGCCCCATTCTTCACCCTCAGAGATCCTTGACAGCCACACAACTTCTGATGCTGACAAAGTGGTACAACTTCCCCCCCCCTGTGTTGGACAGGCCACCCTGGAATCGGGGCCTCCTCTCTTGGGATGAAGCTCTGGGACTCCAGGAAGGTGGAGGCCCACCTCTTCAACTGGAAGTGGCTCATGGGTCCCCACTGCAGGGGCGATTTTGTACCAACCCCCTGAATCTTGCCTGTTTCTTCAGCTACTGATTTTGTCCTTTTTCTGGCTAAGAAGAGCACGTCTTCTTTTCTGCCCATTGACTAAAGCTGAAATTGTCACAGCTGGCTTGGACTAGCAGCCTGTCTCAGAGCCTTCTGAGTAATCATGTCCAGCCCAGGGCAGATGCAGGGAGAGCAGAGGGGGTCAGGGTAGGGGTTACACCACAGGAAGCACAAGGACATTTTTTTCCAAAATCTTTCTCTCCCCTCTCTGGGCCTCTTCCTAACCTCTAAGTCTCCCCTTTCCCTCCTCCCTCTCTCCCCATAAGCAAGGCTGATTTCTCTCTGGCTCTTTTCCCACCATTAACAAAGCTAGGAATTTCTTGGCTCATGAGCAAGGGCCTTGGGGATCCAGCCTCTTTCAAGCCAGATCTCTGAGTGGATTTAGGCTGACTCTGTAGGGACTGTGGCTTTGGTGGCCCCCAATTGCCTTTAAGATCAACAAAGGCTTAGCTTCCCATCTTAGTCTCTGAGGCTGACTCCCCTCTCCGTGAGCAGCCTCTAGAATTGGCACATCTGCTCCCAGCTGGACCTGAGCACTGAGTGCCAGACAGAGCTGCTGGACCAGTCACTGGAAGGGCATGTCCCTTCCACTCCCCTTGGTCTCCTCGTCCTCTCCAGCTACTGTGCCAAAGGAATAGCTCACTGGCAGAACAGAACGTTGTCCTCAAATGTCCATCTTTAGACGAGTAGTTCTTGCTCCAGGCTCTTTATAGATGTGTTTAGGAAAAAGTGACATTCAGGTAACAGGGCTGATGCAGCCAAATGCAGCAGATCTCACTTTGAGAAAACTCCATAAACATTGTGAATTTACAAAAACACCCAGAGAATTCTTCCTGCATAGTTGGCAGTTACACACATCAGAAAGGATTCACTCCAATAAGAATAGTGATTTTAAGTTATTTTATGCACTCTTCAAAGAGATATTTAAGAGTTGTTAGGGAGGTGGGATGTCAAGAAGATAATCAGGGATGAAGAAAATTTCTGAAATTATGATGGAAGTCAGTGGCGATACAGAATTTGAAGTGTGAAAATCCATTCCCTTACCATGACAGGGCAGTTTTTGTAAGGTGAAGTATACTTGACCCTCATGGTCCAGGGCCAAGATCTGGGTCAAGTGCCTGCCTTGGGAAGGGGAAAGCTAACTAGCCAACCCCCAATTGTTGGTCCAAGCAGAGGGCTAGATCATACAAAGATCCAAAGCAAAGCCCTTGACCCTCCCTCCATTTCTTTCTTGGCAACTAAATGGGCCTTAGATTGCCCAAAGGTGGGCAGCCAAGACAAGGTGGATTCTCGATCAATGCACAGACCCAATCAGTGTTCAACCCTAAACCATTACTCATTGACCTGCTGCCCCCCGACTTTTACAACACAGGGGGAGGTTATCCAGTAATCTGCCAAGGTCAGATCAGCTGTAGAGATTTATAGGCCCAAACGGGGACAAACGGAATTCTTATCAAGCCAAGACTCTTTGAGGAGGAAATGGAAAAGGTGCTGGACTGAGGGCCAGATTTATTAGGCAGGGAGGGGAAAGTGATTATCATCCTATGAACACATTGGACTTTCAGTCCAATGATCTTTGCGGATACTACAGAGAAAACCTCCAGTATCCCCTATACATCCGGAACCCAAGTCTTTCCAGGGTAGACCAAACTGCAGGGCTGCTTGAGAAGAGCAGAGACACCTGATCAGCCAGGACTGGAAAGATTAACCAGGAACTCAGTGAAATAACACTTTCAGTTCCCAGACAAAAGCAACACAAGGAACACTTTTCCTCCAGCTGGTTTCACTGAGTCAATAAGGAGACTAAAGCAATTATCAGAGGAAGTTTGGAAAGCCTCTATTCTATATAAAACAGATGTAGGTATCCAAAACTTTTTCATTAAATTGTCAGATTCATCTTTATTTGCTGTCTAGTGATACTGTCACTTGGGTACTTGTCATCTCTCTCTTAACAGCATCTGTGAAGGCAGCAGCCATGTCTTAATTGCCTCTATATGCCCTACAGTGCCTAACAGTGCCTGGCACATTATTGATACTCAGTAGACATCCGATGAATCTAACTGAACGCAAATGGCTGGAGCACCCAGCCTAAAACCCTTTTCAAATAAAGAAACTGGGTCCTAGAGCATAAGAGGAAATGTTCTAAACCCATCTTCTCTGTTGGGTAGGTCAGGAGCCTATGGCCACTGCCCCAAGGCCTGGCTTCCTGGGCTTTACTCAAGCTGGTTGGCAGGAGTACTTCCCCTCCTACAGTCAGTCTGGTCCATTTGAACCCTCCCCTCTCTGTGGTATCTCAACCCCAACCAGCCTGACATTAGTTCCTCCCTCTCTCTCCAGCCCAATCCTGAGATGTGTACACCTAGAGAAGCAGTGCTTCAAAAATTTCTCTATCATCATAGTGAATTGGTGAAGCTTCTGAGGTATTAAGCAATCCATCATAACATTTGTGACCGGTTAACTTTAATTTGTTAAAATAAATCTGCAGTATTTTGCATGTTAGTAATACAGTGCTGGTATTGACAGGAAAAATCATCATCTGCTTACATAGAAACCTTCATTTAGGAGCACACCTTAGGAGGGAAATGGATACACAGTAAAAGGCAAATGCAGGCCAAGCAGCGAGCCCTAGAGCATAACAGGCTGGATGTCAGATTTGAGGATTATCTAATACAACTGTTTAGCTGCCAATCTGATAAAAAGGAAGCTCTCAACCAGGTTACAACCAGAAGGGAAAAACAAACTGCTTTTTCGTAGAGCGGTGGCCGTCGTGCCTTCAGCACTTGGTTGAATCAGTTCATCAGCATCAAGACTCAATTCCAGTTCCAAGACAGGAGAATTTCACCACGCAACCTATTCAGCCCCCCTCTCAGTGGCCCGCTGCCACCCCCATCCTGCCAACTCTCTCCCTCCCAAAGAAGACACGACGTGGCTTTATTATTGCAGACAAGCTTCTTAAGTGAATAAAGAATGCATACAAAATAGCATTTTAACTGAAGTCATACAATGAAGTCTCACTCCTGTTTATTATACAATGAATTGATAAAACAATCATTTCTAGTATATATCTTTTTTCTTTAAGAACTAATACTTTCAGGGTTCTGATGACCACACTCTAGCCTGGGGGTAGGGTCCACACCTGCCCCCACTGAGGACTGCTCTTTAGGCCACTGTGGAGGAAGCCTGGGCTGTCTGAATCATGGGGAATCACAATTGCCAGCCCAGCCAGAGAGAGATGACAAGTCCCAGCAGGCAGAGCCAGAACCGGGTCCTGGGGCTGCATGCCAGGAAATGTGGGCTTCCTCCAAATGTGGCCACTACCTGCCCAGTCCAGGCCTCAGCAGGGCCATGCATGGGCCTTCCCTACATGAGTCCTTCCAGTAGTCCACACATAATGCTCTACATATTAAAAAACAAACCATCTTTGTACTGTGGATAGGAACAGTTGTAACAAAGTCATAGCTACATATTTTTCTCTACATTTTGTTTATTGAGACAAACTAATTAAAAGGCACAAACATAGGGCATGTTTACATGGACATTATAACAAACATATACATTAAAAGTGTAGGAATGTGTTGCCTTCCTGCTAAACAGAAAGTTCCTAAGCTTTTATATATACAAAAGTTGTACAATTTAATGTCCTAAAGTACAAAAGATCATTTATAAAATTATTTTACACTAAGTACTATTTATTTTATTTTTTACTATGTAGTTCAACCCCCTAGAACTGTTTTGTATAATGACACACAGATACCTGTCCCTGATGTAGGAAGTCTGCCTCAGATGCAAGGTATTTTGATGCTTGAACTGACACAGTGGGGTATAAATGGAAGTCATCCAGTTTGATAGTCAGTCCTGCAAACATTCTGCAAGATTAACACAACTAATTTCCATCTCTCTTAACTGCAAGATTAAAATAGGAAAAAAACCAAAAACATATTGCAACTTAAAAAAAAAATCACAGAGTCTTGGTTTTAGTAACTTTTTAAAAAAACACAATGCTTTAAAAACATTAATGTGTGGCATGATGGTGTAAAGAGTATCTGTTTCCCTAGCTTTTGGTTTCTACTTTATGTACATCCTGCTAAGAAATAAAAAGCACATGTCTTAACGTGCACTGTTGGGTTTCTACAGGGAGTGCAGACAGCTGTCTCCCTGAAAACACCACAAAGCTGATACAAGTGTTTTCTCAAAGAAAAGAAAAAAAGTGATGTCCATATTTACAAAGTTGAACAAATCTGCACAATACTTGATTAAGAAACGGAAGGAGAAATTAAAAAAAAGAGACACTCTGCTTGTTCTGAAGGGGCACACTACCTAGTTAGTGGTTAGAATAAAAACTGTATACAATTTAATATAAGACATAAACTCTAGTGAGCGACTAACACATCTTTCCCTGTTGTAACATCAACAGGCTCTGATTGGGAGAGAGAGGGGCATATCACATCCCAGTGCCTCCAGCGTCTTCCAATTTAAAGCAACATATTTTAACTGTTCCAAAGTACTCCTTGGCTCCTGAATAGGAGTCCCATTGGCCTCCGTTTGTTAGGAGTCTGCCTGTCCGCAAGCTTGACTTCTCCTCTGTCAGTTGCGGCCTTTCCTTACCAAAACACAATTTGTATATTTTGGTTGGGATTTTTTTTTTTTAATTTTTTTAAAAAAGTCAACTACAATGCTATATTCCATCAGGATTAATATGCTGAGCAATATTTACATCTCCAAATATCAGGTCACAATCCCTATTATATGTTGAAGTTAGAATGATAAATTATCATATGCTTTGCATATCAGAGCTGGTATCACCTTTCCCATAGGGAATGCTGCCTGAAATTAACATATTCCCAAAGGTAAAATGCATATTCTCTGAAATGCATTTTATTATGACAATGCATGTATTTACTCATAAAAACAATAAACACAGACAATTCTACACTAGCTCTCAATTCGTGGATTTAGAACTTCAGGTTAAAATCAGCCATCCACCTGGTATAGGGAGAAGAGTTCTGCTAGTGTTTAGAATAAAATAATTTCTTGGGATTAGAGACAGTAATGCTGTTTTTTTACTTTGAAATGGGTTTTGCTTTTTTATGACTGGTTCAATTCTGGCATTTCATCTTGCCAGCTACTATCCTGTTTAAGCAATGCTGTCAGCTGAAAGGAATTTCTGATTAAACTAAAGTGGTCCAGTGATAAGTTACACACACCCTACTGTGAACAATCCCAGCCAAATCGGAGAAAAATGCTACTACACTATTATTAACTAATGTAATAAAATCTCCCAATTTCATGGTTTACTTTTTGCTTTAATAAACTAAAAGTAAGTTGCTGGTAAATATTTACTTTAACCCATATTTTGATTTTATAATACTGTTTACCAAGGCGGTGATGTAGGCAAAGCTTGGGGTAAGAAAGGCATGCTCTCTACAGGCCTCATTGCTATATTGAGAGGGGCAGCTAACGTCATAGGTGTGGGCAGGTTCATTGGAGACGTGATCGTGACAGGGTGTGCTATATTCACTGGAGCAGTGACGGGGGTGGGGAGGTTGACTGGGGTAGTGAGTGTTAAAGGGGAGGTCATGGATAATGGACTGGTTATAGTTACAGGGTGCCCTATGTTCATTGGGCTGGTTATGTTAACCGCACTTGAAACATTTACTGGACTTCTCATGCTCATTGCAGCTGCCACTGTGACTGGGTTTGACATAGTCCCAGACGACACAGAGGACGTTATATTGAATGGAGTAGTGAGAGTCACAGGTGTCGTAGCAGCCGTGGAGGTTTGGCACAGGTTAGCAGCTTCTAAAATAAGAAGATAAAAGGGCCTTTAGAATCTCAAAACAGTGAACAAAATTCAGTTTCTGAATCAACTTCTTTTAATTAAAAAGGACAAACATTAATAAATTAAATTACAGTTTTCATCAAGTGGTCAACAGGAAGGGAGGAACCTTCTGAGCACAAGACCAGGGGCCAGGATCCCAGTAGGTGAATTTGATGCTATCCCTCCCACAAAGACTTAGGCATCTTCTTTAGCCTTGGAGCTTCTGGTTTCAACTTTAGATTTACTTACCTACCTCACAGTGATGCTGAGAAGATCAGTTAATTTCTGCAAGGCACTCTGAGGGGCAGAGATATCAAGTAGGGCTAAGTATTCTCACTACCACTTCATGCAGTTCCTCTGAGTTCTAAAGACTTTCGTGGAGGAGCCAACCACTGGCAGGCCAGGCGAAAAGAGCTTGTTTACAAAGAGCTGGGCCGATGGTTACACAATAACAAATAATCAGAAAAACCTTCTCATAACTGTAACTAGCAGAAGAGGTGTATATCCTCAATGCTATGTGCTCCACAGCCTTCTCAGACATGAAGCCACATTCTGTTAAGGTTTTAAAAATCCATAAGTAGGGACTGATACACTATTTTAACATCACCTGTTTATTTCAGTCTTAGGAAAATCATTTTAGTTAAATACTCCGGTTGTTCCTGGTTATGTTTCTTTACCATATTAAAAAAGAAAAAGCTATCCCTCAGTAGGTTCATGTTCTCCTCCCCACTCTTATTTCTTCTCTTTCTGATGTTGACATAATCACTGACTTTATGCCTAGTGTCATTCAACTGCACATCTTACACATAGCACCATCCACACCACAGACGACTATGCAGGCAAGGAGAGCCTTCAGTGAGTTAGGGGATCCTGGTCCTTATTATCCAGCAAAGCCTGGGAAACTCTTAAAGAAAATTTCCCTCAGAGGTGACACCCCCACCCCGCCCCTCAACAAAACTCAGTACCACCTGCTGATGTGTCAGAAAACATCAGTAAGAAGAAAGATGGGTGGGCTGGCCATGACTTGACTGTCAAAGTGGAGAAATGCACTTGAGACTAAAGATGGAGGTCTGCATGCATTCCCACACATGGGTCAAATCACCTCAGGTAGACCCTGGAGGCAATAAGCAGCTCTTCCTTGATCAATATGCTGTAACTTTGGCATACTCCATAATCCACATCAGGGGTTCCCAAATCTGGCTGATGATCAAAATCATTTATGTAGGGAGCTTTTTAAAAAATGGCTTTCCAGCAAATTCAATACTGAGACTTAGATGGAACTGGGAGATGTGTATGTTTAAAAAGCTCCTGAGATGATGATCTGATTGTCATCCAGGTTTGGGAACTTATATTACCTTATATAGGTCTGATATTTAAAAGGGACATTGTTGATTCAAGTTTAGGTTTTCAGGTCAGGAGTCTCCTCTTCCCCAAAATGTGACATTTACTAACATGAACACAGAAGTTTCTAACATCAGTGGTCGTTTCCAGAGAGATTCATGCTACAAATGGGAATACAATAGCATTTTGTTTCATGGAGGTCAGAAGAGCTAAACAACTGAATCTTATTGTGCAAGCAAACTGAATATAATACCAAATAGAAAAGTGCAGAAAGAGAGAAAAAACCCACTCACTTTTGAGGTGATGGTAGCATTGCTAAGGATATTCTTCTCCCATTTTCAATAAAGGAGTTTTTACTCTCACATGCACCACCTCCCTACCTCTCCTCCCACATCTTCTTTTGAATCTAAAGTGTCCTTTTTCCCATAACTTCCACACTTTTACTCTCACTCCTTCTCTACATACTATGCTTTCAACCCACTATGCAATTATCATAGCATATACACATATATACATTTTTCTTCTTCCCCCTCCGATTCTCCACCCCTTCTCCTACCACAAAGCATTTTATCAAAATAATGACAAATCTTCATTTGGAAGATAGGAACAAGCAGCACCTGAGGAATGCTGGAAAGCCTATCTGGACTGCTGCATTCTTTTCCTCCAATGCCAGTAGATGTATGTAAAGGGATGCTATTCCTTTTATCTTTATCCAAGTACAGGATGTTTAGAAGGGTCTGAGGAAGGGAACAGCCACACTATATGAAAGCAAGGGATGGAAGAAACTATACAGCAAAGGAATTACTGAGGAGCCAACACGCAGAGGATTCCTTATGAATTTAAAATAAAACAGTAAGACATGGCAGGGGTGGTGGAGGAAAGAAGGAATTTAGGAATCTGTCCTGTGGCTGGTGATACACTGACAGAATGATTTATTTGAAATGGCTGCAAAATAGTACAGAAGCCAAAGCTACAGTTAGTAAGTTAAAAAGGGGTGTTGAAAACTGATACTCCAACTGATTCTTTATAAGATACATATGAGAGAAAAGCAAACCATTCTCAATTTTAGTAACAATTACAGTAAAGTCCCTAACAACTGTTAAGCTAATGCCAGCCCCAGGGACAGAGAGAACGAGATTAAGGGTGAGACTAAGAGAAAAGACATCAGCATTATAGAGTCTGACACACATAATAAATAATACAATGCAGAAAGAACACTAAACAGCAAACAGCACAGTTGTAAGAAAATAAACTTATGTACACAGAAGGATATTTCATCTACCTCTAAAAGTGGGAATATTTTAGAAAGAAAAATAAGAAGCACATAATGCATGGAGGTTGACATAAAAATGGAACTCTGAGCAGACATAGCAGAGGACAAAATTTGGCTCCAAATTTGTAACAAAAAGTCAATCAAAAGAAAGAACATGACAAGAAGTACTAGGAATTTTTATTTCCTAGTAAAACAATTTATCTGGAAGCCTGGAAGCTTTGTTGCCAATAACTTAACTTTACCAGATACTTCTCAGCATATAGTATATCCATGTTTCCATAAAGCTAGATTCCCTAATCTGTGGCTTCTTTACTTCGATCACTTGGCATACTACACTTGGCATACATCTCTGCCATTTGAGCACTTCATCTTACCTTTCTTTCTTGCTTTGACAGCTTCTTCCCACAGTCTCAGTGTCTCTACCTGCTTCCCTGGCCAGCTCGTCACATGTTGTTGTTGCTGCTGCTGCTGCTGCTGCTGCTGCTGCTGTTGCTTCTGGTTGCTGGTCTCTTCACTCATGCATGCTATTCCAAAGAAAACCAGAAACACTGTATTTACCTTGAAAAACTGCGGCCATTTTTTCAAAATCTTTAGATACTCTGACTCCACATGCCTCTATGATCTTTATCATCTGACTTGATAGTTTTTACTATAGTGCATCCTTTTTGCTGCTTGTGTCTATATTGGTCAAAATAGGTAAATTAATAAAAGAGTGTAGAAAAAGTATAAATTGGGAAAACCAAGATAAAAGAAAAAAGTTCTTTGCTATATCAAAAAGCAGGTGTCTTTTAGAATGGAACTTAGGTATTATTAGCATGGACTAATTAATGCTCATCAAAATATCTAACATACTTGGTTACTTGACCACAACGATGTACTCTAAAAGTGAATTCTTGTAAAGTTGACAAAATATGACATGCTAGATAATAAACCCCACGTACTTACAAAGAAGCAAAAATGGATGAGATTAAAACACATTAAGCGTTCTTTCCCATTCACTTTTGGCCACCTATTTTGAGAATTTGATGTTTTTGCTGCATAAAGTACACACATAACAGAATACAGAATTAGGAAAACACTTTCTTCTGGTGGTTAGGGCGATCTTAAAGAAAAAGCCTGGCTAAACGCAAGTATTGAATTTTATCCAAAGTCCCTGGAACATTCCATCTTCAACTCTAAATTTAAGGTAAACAAAGCATTTAAATCTTCAAATGGATATGATATCCCATTTCCCTACAGATTTGGATTTGAAAAGCCAACTTATTAACACTGCTTTCATCTTTAAGATCATTAAGGACATGTTATTAATACAATCAGGAGACACTGATGCTTGAGAATCTTCCTAACATTAAATAAAAACAATTAAAATTGCCTGGGATAAGATGTAACTTCCTAGCACGGCTTCTGCTGCCACAAGTCTAACACACCAGAGCTTTTTATTCAAACCCCATAGAAGAAGGGACACACTGAAAAACAGCTATGGGGAAATTCTGCTCTTCTAACACGGGTGTTATGGGTAGACAAGCACAGGATTGAAAGCAAAATTAATGGAGAGCTTATCAGTGCTGTTTCTATACATGCATGTGAAGGATACTTCTAACACTAATGCACACTCTCCATTGATGTGTGTTTGCAAACTTCAGTATTAGGGGGAAACATGTAAGATAACACTAAATATAGTCCTGAGAGCATAGTGAAAATATCTTCGATATATTATAAAAAAATCTAGATTTTCATCAATCTGAAATGCAAAAGAAATACAATTTGAAGGGTCACCTACTTTTACTGATGCCTTGTTTACATGTATTACAGTTGATACTTTGGCTCTGCCCATGTGTCTTTAAGTGGCTGGTGATGTATGCTGCGCTCAGGAGCTTCCCACAGATGTTACATGATACCTTGCCTTCGTGGCGCACCATGTGTGTCCGCAGTCTGTCTTTGGTGGCAAAGGCAGCAGTGCACGTCTGCATGAGGGAGGAAAACTTTTTTTAAATATAGACTATCCTGTTCTACCCATTTTAAAGTACGTTATATTCTAGGCCTTACCCTACCCATGTCAGCAAGCAGACTGAGCTGAATTTTAATTGCATGTGTTACCTAGAATCATAATCATCATAAAACACTTGGTGAATTTTAGACCCTTACATTTTGGGGGAAGAAAGAAATATCAACACAGAGTAGTGTCAAGATGTGAGCTTTATAGTCAGTTAAACCTAGATTGAAATCCAGCTCCCCGAGTCACTAAACAGTGTAACATCGAGCAAGCTAGTTAACCTATCTGAATTTGTTTCTTCATCTGGAAAAGGAGAATAATACCTACCTCACAAAATTACTGGTGGACTAAGGGCATGGCCCGAGGCCTCACACATAGCAGACACTCACTCAATGACACTAGCTTCCTTCCTCCAATTGGATTTTTCTTAGAACTCATATCATTTACTTAATAAAATCAGTCAATAACAAATTTAACTGAAAGGAGCACAAAAAGACTTCCAGCAACAAACCAGAATTATTGATGCTTAAAACATTCATTTGATTTAGCAAGATTCTTTGTCACATCTTACGTCGAATAAAATCATTAACATGAACAGATTTTCAAACAACTAGAAAATGCTCCAATTTGGCAATAGCAGACAAAAATCCACTAAGTGATAACATTTGGGAGAAAATTCATATTTTCTTCTATTACAGTTAAAACAACCTCAATCATCAACCTAGAAACTAATTTAAAGCACTTTATTCACTTCAAATACACAATGACCTTTGCAAGACTATAAATTTTATTTCTTGTAACAATAAATACTGTTGCTCAAGGAAAGGGAAATGTAGCTTAACAAAAACAACACATTTACATTTTTAAATGATCTTGCCTCACAGAAACAGAAGCTGTCATTTATATTTTATAAAACTAGAATTCAAATGGACCGCATTTACTCAAGTCAGTGATTTTAAGACTATTCAAGAACAGTGAGATTTGATTGGCTCAGACCTTCTGGATAATGTGCATTAAGTGCTACACTAAGGATAAGTCATTTTAACTCTTACTTGGCATTTGAAGGGTCTTTCTGTTGAATGGACATGTTTTACGTGACAGCTTAAGTGGTCAGGCCTGTGAAAGAGAGAGTTTCAACAGAGTATGTAATGGAACACACATAGAGAAATGCTACTTACTGTGATGTTTACATGCTTGGCAGATTTGGGTGGGGGGCATTTTAAAGAAAGCTACCAGAATCAGCAATTCCCCGCCACCCCCCACGCCGTGCAAGCCTTCTTACCTCTCTTACCATAAACAAAAGTCTTAGTCCTTTACCTGTTAATTTTCTCTCCTAATCAACATCAAATCATATGAGATCTTGATTCTTTACAATCACAAAATACCCAAAGTTTTAGTTCTAACACTTGCCAGAAACAGCTACTACAATATTAACTTTAAAAGCCTTTAAAAATGAAAATTAGTGAAATGTTAGTCACCAGAAGAAAATGGAAAAACGTTCTTCTAAAAGTTTTAAGAGTATTCAAGGTCATCTCAACTTCTAGGAAATACGTTTCTTTGATTTGAGCAAACAGTGAACCTCATGTCTAGTCACCTAACTGGACTGGAAACTGGTGGTTTTGCAATGATAAGAAGTATTGATGTGCCAAATGAAGACCCGAGTCCACCCAGGCACTTCTTAAATGAAATAAGAAGTTAATCACTAAGTCACCACTTGTCAACCACACCAAACTGAAATTAGACCTGGAGGTGTAATACTTTATTGCCAATCTCCTCTAATAACACAGGCCTGCCCACAACTATTCTCACATAAACCTTCTAGATCATACAGAGACAAAACTGAAGTTCACTGATACCATAGTGAAAAAAAGCAAAGCAAAATGCAGTACCTCGAGAAGCCTTTCCCACAAACACTGCAAGTATACGGTTTGGTGATGCCTCCTTCATGAGACCTCACATGGTAAGTCATCCGGTCCTTCCTCTTGAAGCGCTGATTACAAATAGGACACTCAAAGGGCTTTTCGTCGGAATGGGAGAGCTTGTGCCGATTGAGGTGGTACACATCTCGGAAGGCCTTCCCACACATCTCACAAGCATGATTCTTCTTGACAGGCTTACTGGGTTTCTTGACAGACTGGGTCACGGGCATAGCTGTGGTGCTGGCACTGCTACTGGGGTTGGTGCCAGAGGAGGATGTAGTGACTGTTGACAAGATGCCTGCAATGGTTGAGACCAACGAAGTTCGGCTGCTGTCCCCAGCGATGGTGGAGATAAGGGGAACCACCGTGGTGGGGGTTTTCTTTGGCCGGGACACCAACTTGATCCCTGTGTGGCAGGACTCGTGGCGCCTCAGGTGATAGCTGTCCCTGAAAGCTTTACTGCAGTAAGTGCACACAAACGAAGTTTTGGGTTTTTCTTTTTTAATCCCAATGGCATCCTTTAATGTTTCTGGTGCAGCCTGAGGTTTCTGAGTTATTGGTATTGGAAGCAATGGTTTCTGATCAGGGGGCTCCACAGCAGAGCTCAGGAGGGGCAGCAAGCTGTTGGTGGGTGCCTGCTGTTGGTGATGGGAGGCTTCATGGGCCTAAAACCAAACATTTATACTTCAGAAACTCAGCCTCTCACAATGACCTTCAAAATTCAACATGCTCCAGACAATAGAGACCAGAAGAAACAATCAAAGAGCCTGTAAGCTACTCTCTGCAGCAGAGATCCAGCAAACACCTAGTTACTCTCAGAGCTCCCAATACAAAGCGTTTGTGCAGACACAAAACTTTTGCAACTAAGTTGCTGACAGTGATCTTGCTTTCAAACAGCTGACTAAACTACACACCACCCTGGTTCATAAGGGACATATCAGCTAATGAAATCAGTTTGCGTTAGTCTGCCAGCACAGAAACCAAGTTTAAATAACTTGTCAAAAGAATTACACTCCTGACAAGTATTTAACAGTACCTTACTGCAGCAACACACAAACCACACACTCATACACATACACATATATGCATGTAATCATCTATTTGTCTATCTTATCTAGGAAAAGAAAGGCACTATGTCTCTCCCTTTCCATCACAAAACTCTTAGTGACTGTTGCTAAGTGACAAAAGGAATCTAGTTCTCTGCATACATATGCTATTTGTTAAGTTTACTTTTAAAATTTTCACTTAACTCTACTAAAAGATTTGGTTGGAATGAAAGCTGCTATTAATCAACCTGGACAGCATCTGTGAAGGTAGCCCACAGCAAAACACCTGTCAGTTGTTTCTCAGTTTGTTTAATCTTATACTAGAAGTCTGCATCCTTCAGCAATACTAGTTGCTCGAACCCTAAACTCTCAAAGACAGACCAATAAGAAAAAACAAACTATAAATAATTAAAATTCCTTTCATTTTCATCTTCTTCCAGCAGTTGTAGGTTTTCATTAAAGCATTAGACATTTGCTGTTATAACGTGCTTCTCCACTCCAAAACCAGGGGCTGGACACTGTCTGGAAATTTTCTTTAGCTGCACTGAAACCAAACTTTCATCGTGGATCAGGTTCTCGGTATTTATGAGTAGTTACTCTTGGTTTTGATTCTTTCAAAATACTCCATACCTCCAACCAATAAACATTTAGGAAACGATGGGAAAAATTCCTGAAATAGTTCTTCCTAATATGTTGTACTTTACCAACATTATTTCTGAAACTCTTGACAGCGAGCCCAAGCCCCTATGCTTGAGTTCTGTAATCCTAAAAGGATACACGCACTCGGAGGTAAAAGTTCCAAACATTTTAAATACACAACGTCCTAAGAGGGGCCCATCCCATCATCTTAGACACTCTAGACACTTATTTACCCTTCTCACTCTATAATCAAGTCTTATAGTTAACTTGATTAAGGAGACAAAACCAAGGAGACAGACACACACAGTCACACAGAGCTCCTCCTCTGATGGATGAGAACATCTACCACGCATTGCTGCATGTTTACTTGATGGCAGCACAACAGCTAAGCCTGGAACCAGAACCAGTCTCCCCCAAATCATTAGCAAGCGTGGTATTCAGAGTTACTAGTTTCAACGTAATCATGTTGACTGAATCTTCCTTTGAATCCTGGAAGTACTCACAGAAATTGTATGATTACTTCTGAGTATCTTTCTGGACTTAGTGAACATACTGAATTACAGTCCACTTTTTAATTTAATTTATGGAGCTCCTGTAAATGTCAGTGTCTACATAGGTGGCATTCGCAGAAACTTTATAGAATTTAGACTCTAATCTTACCCCCTTTCCAACCTGGTTGTAGGATACCCAAGTTTCCATACAGTATACAAACGGTTAATAGCTGAAGATAGCTCAAGATATACAATTTCAAAGGCTAACAGATCAGATAATAGGGAATGCAAATCTTCTGGACAAAGTTCAGACTTCTAGTGTTTAGAGGCATTTTTTCAATTCCAAACAAACATTAGTTCGATGGAGTACTAAAAGCACTTACTGCCATTTTACCAATTCAGATGTCTGTGGCAACATAAAGTATTTTTACAGCATTGCTGAAGCTCACTCTCACAGGAGGGTCACACCAGGTCCCTGCTTCTTGGGTGAAAGGCTGTAGAATGCCTCGACCACTACGGGAATCACTCTCTGAGGATTCCTAGGATCCCCACACTTCTACATGAAGCCTTCTAAGAGGGGAACTGGCTTTCCCCAACTTGTTCTCTAGGGGAGAGACAGAGTAAAATAACAACCATGGCCTGCCTTTGGTTAAGTGTTTAAAAAAATATATATAACTTCTGGGTAAACTTTTATTTGACTAGCATCATCAAATCAAAGTTTTAATTTTATCTCCCGTCTGATTCAACTAACCCTGCCCAAGCTTTCCTTTTGCTGGAGCTGGCAAAAAATGAAACAAAAATGTTATTTCATCACCCACGGTGGTAGAATATGGCACCATGAAATCTTCCAGCGCCACAGGGTAAAAGATTTTGTACTGAAACAAATTAGCATCAGTGAGTCATATCTTGAATGTCCTGTTAGAAGAATCATCCATCAAACATTTTAACAGGTATGGCTTTCACTTTCCACCAGCTTATCTGGAAAGCAAGCAGGTATTAAACTGTTTTAAAATGTAAATTCAATAGGATGCTCCAGGAAACAAACAAGAGAGTTTAACTCTCCATTTCCCCAGTAAAAATTACTTAAAACTAGAACTGAGTAAGTCTATTCATACCTTTCCATAGAAAAGACTGAAACATTCTCTTTACCCATTCAACTGTTCTCGGCTCTAAATTATAAGTTTTCCAACAATTTTCACTGCACACATTGCCAAGCCCAGGATCAAATATTAGCTTTCACACTTCTCCATCAGGTGGAAAAAAGATTTTAATAGCTGAAAAAAATTAAATAATATAAAATCTAATTAAAAAGTTGATCAATAAATGCTTGGCATTTGATTTATCCAGGAAAAGAATAATAAATAGTATTCCAAAAGATTTTTCAACTATCTTTCCAAAAATTAGTTGTGGGTTTTCCTTTTGCATAAAGAATTCTCGTTTTTTTCAACGTCCGTTAAGTTTATAGATAGCAAATTTAACATGGTAAGTTTAAATCATTCATCATGTAAAAATCACTTCAGTGTTCCATTAATCCCATATTTTAAAAGGACCATTTGAAAGATTTTCCCAGAGAAGGCATTTGCCACCTTTACACCAACCTGGATGCCGGCTAGTTATATATCACTTCTTTTTCAATGCATTTTTAAGGTGACATCACATTATCAAGCTCAACAAAGCACGATAAAACAATATCAGATCAGAATGAGAAAAGGGGGAAGTTCCTGAGCTCTACAGTTCTGAGTATGTTCAATTTTAAGAAGCCTGAATATATTTCAACAACTACGTAGAAATCAAACTACTCACATTTGAAAGAATATAGTCTTAAAACAATAAACCAGCTCTACACAATAGGTAACGTGTGAGTTATCCAATCCCCTATATTAACTCCCGTGGGATGGGTCCAGTGGCTGGGAGGATTTTTTGAAAATTCTGCATCCCGTTCTGGTTAGTTCCAACAGATCTCAAGCACCCAAGCTATGCGTTTGGGATTTCACGAAGTTATTCCAAGAAGGAAAATAACTCGGAGAGGCGGGAAGAAGGCACTGAAAGCGACGAGATTCCTAACCTCCTCCGGTTCAGAAGTTTCCCCGTGAGCTCATCACTACCGCCCGCTAAGTGCTTCGTTTGCAAATAGAAACGAAGCAGGAAAAAAATAAGTTCCAGCCTAGGTCTCCAAATAGGGGGTCCCCCACCTAAAGTGGGCGGGCAAGAGGACTGCCAATGTATCGACTGCAGTCACTTTCAGGTTTCTTGCAAAAAGTGAAGACCAACACCCCAACGAATGACTCATCTGGGGGCTTTGTAAGCGGACTTTGTTTGCTCTCTCCACTTTCCGTCTCCCCCACTTGGCTGGAGGAAACGTTCGAGGTGGCACGAGAGAGAAAAGCGCTCGGGAGAAGGTCGGGCCTCCTGGAGTCCCGGCCCCCGCCGCTCCCCCCGCCCCGGCCCGGCCCGGCTGGGGGATTCCCCGGGCTGAATGGGACGGCGGGAGAGCTGGACAGAGGGACAGGGTGTCAGCTGCCAAGGCTCGGCAGAGGCTTGGGAAAGACAAAATGCAAATCCAGTGAAAAAGTTTGGGGAGAGGATACACACAACACCCCCCAACTGGGTAAACACGAGAGGGGACGGCGGGAAGGGGGAGTGGCGGGGAACCCAGGGATACCCGCTATTCGCGGGGGGGGGGGGTCAGAAAGTCAACACACACGCACAAAAACAGGAGAGGGAGGTGAAAAGGAGGGAGAGCGAGCGAAAGACGGATGAAGTGGGGGGGACTCAGAGGGGAACCCGGGGACCCCCTCACCCCACGGTGCGGGCCCGAGCCCGGCACGCCGTGGCCGAGCGGCCCGCGCTATCCAGCGGCCCGGCGCCCTCCTTTCTCTGGGCCGCGGGTGGTGACAGCGACCGGCCTCCTCCCTTCCCCTTCAGGGCGGGAGGGAAGGGTGTGTGCGTGTGCGTGTGCGAGCTAGGGGGGGCCCGGGGTTCACCCCGAGGCCTGCTTTCTCCCCCGCACCCCGTGAGGCCGCCTCCTTTCACCTCAGCAGCCCCGCTCCGCCGGGGCGGGCGGGCGGAAAAACAAAGGGGGATTAAGGCCGGGCCGGAGAGCGGAGCCGGGAGGGAGGGGAGGAGGAGCGCCGCCCGCCCGCCAGCCCGGGGCCCGGCCCCCCTGTCCCCCCCGTGCCCCCCCGGGGGGGCCCCCAGTACCTGGAACAGGAACGCGGTCCAGTTGGCCTCCATGGCTGCGGCGGCCGACCCCCCTCCTCCCCACTCCCCCCGCTCGGGGAGCCTCCTCAGCCGGAGGAGGCGACAACAAAGCGGCGGCGGCGGCGGCGGCGGCAGCGGCAGCGGCGGCTCCTCAACATGGCAGCGCCGAGCGCGGCCACTTCCGGTAACCTCCGGGACGCACCACCGCCGCGGCGAGCGCGGGCGGGGGGGGAGCCCCGACCCGGCCGCCGCCGCCCCCAGCTGCCCGGACCCCTTGTGTGCGTCCCCGCTGCCGGCTCGCCGCCTCGGAGCTCAGCCAGCGCCTGCCGGCGGTGGGGTCAGGGCCCCCGCGGGGGGGCTGGGGTGGGGCCGGGGGCGGGGATGGGGCGCGGCGTCCCCCCCCGCGGGGGTGTGTGGTGCTGCGGTCCGTGGCTCAGGCAGCTGGAGCAGGGGGAGCTCAGGAGAGAAGATGGAGGACGCCAGGGTCTGGCGCTGGCTCGCTGGGCACGGCCGGGCTGTCTCCCGTGATTCAGACACCGTGCCCAGCAGCGTCGCGTCCCTATCAGACCGTCAACGGAAGGCACAGGCCACGGCGGTCACCTGGCTCTTCAGTCCCTTATGCGCAGCACAGCTCCGACCTCCAAATTGGGGGAAGCCCCTTCTACTTGGAGTGTCTGTCCCTTCTGGTACTTCATCCCAGCTAAACCTTCCGCACTCTCGCTGTGATATGCATCTAGCTCTGAGTTAGCCTTCCAACTCAAGCAGGGAATCCCACTGGGGTGCAGCCTCAGATCCTCCCAGTGCTGAGGGAAACACTTCCCACGCGCAGAGATGTCATTGCTGGGTTATTCTTGGGTGAAGGGCTGAGCTTCCCCATCCTCCCCTTAACTCCAGATATGACGTGCAATTCTACCCGAACACCCCCTCTCCCGCCAAAAAAATTAAAACAAGTGCTTTCAAAATTATAGACAAGAAATTATTTTAGTCCTTCAGTATACAGTGTGCTTCCTCACCCCACCACCCCAAAACAAAAATCGAACTTCTGGTTGGACAGCATCAGATGTCACTGAGGTGACCCCAGCCTCTGCAGTTCCAAGTCTTCCGTGTAGGCGTCACTGCTACTGGAACTTTGCATGACGATGTCCTGAACGTTTTCTCTCCTTTCCTCACATAGAGGTAGCTACTGGAAATATCAGAGACAAGCTATTATTAAACAAGTGTCTCCAGTCCAAGAAGTCTCCTCGGGCAGGAAATGAGGGGGCAGGCTGTATCAGTGATATTTTTATAAACTCTGGTTTAAAAAAATTCTTCAGATGGTCACATTATTTCAAGACTTTAACATCTTTCATAACCAATTGTCTCTTATCTCATCCCCTCCATTTATTCCTCTTGAGCCACGTTCTAATCAAGGTCACCATCTCCAACTTCTCCCATACATACACAATAAAAATAATGTGGTTGCAGGATTCTATTAGTAAAAGAAACTGAAGAGGTAAAGTAATTTGACAGTCTATGTTTCCTTTCCATCCACTACCCACGTATACCCCATCTCACTCCTTTCCCTCAGTCACCAGAGTGAAGGGGCTGGAAAATGTTGGTCTGGTTCCTTTTAGAGTCAGTTCCCTGGTGGATGCCGTCTGGAGGTCTTAGGACGAATGAGAAGTTCTGCAATTTGGATCAGTGGCAGAAGCAGGTAAACACATCAGGGAAATAGCCTATGACAGGAGGGGACAGAAAATGATAAATAGTTTCTGATACATTCCTCAGCTAAACTGCTACAGTGGCCCCTATGTCTCCTATAAATGGCCATTAGTCTCTTTTGGAAAGAAAAATAAAATGGTTGTGGAAGCCTAAGTTCATATATACATACAAGATAAGGAGGGAACTAAGATGTAAACCTAAGGAATTAACTAGTAAACTCAAACCTTTTTGCTCTGACCTTGGACATTGCACATTGTTTCATTTTTATTCCATGAATACAAGTCTCTGCTTCTTTCCTGCATTAACACATTCAGTTCAAGGTCTCTGTAATTTCTCTCCTAGTTTTCCTTCTCCCTTGTACAGTCTCTCCTACTTTGCTGCCTTTCAAACTATGTGAAAATGAAGCTTCAGAATTATGAAAACTACTACTTAATGAAGACCCTTATTCTAATGACAATATTGCTAGACTCTCTTGAGCTTCTTATCCCAGGATCTAGAAACTCTTCTCCAGCAATCTTTCTCACAGGACCTCTGGAGAGGGCTTTCCCCACTAACAGGAAGTGGAGGTCAAGTGAAAACAGTCTAGTTCTTATTACTGAAGAGCTGGGATTCAGAAGTACACTTTTTTGGAGGAAAATGGCTAATTTTACCTCTATCCATGACAGGACACCAGAATTCCCAGTTGTTCCCCAAACCCTCCATTAAAAAGAAAAGTTAACAACCTTTTAAATTCAGATAAAATTTTAAACCTTAGGATGTTTTCCCTATAGAAAATAACCAAGTTTGGAACAAGCACTCAAAAACAATCAGCTCCAACAGTTTGAGGAATATAATGAAACCAGGAAGATCAAAGACTCCAACCCTAGAAGGGGCATTTCTACCCTTAGGACAGACAATGTCCTTGACCACAAACAAAATGAGCCCCTCGTCAAGCCAGCTTCCATAGACCGTGTTAGGGTACCACCAAAAGACCAGGCATGTTTAAAGACAGTAAATTCATCTTGATCATTGTAAACAACTTTCAATAAGTGAATCAATGGTGTTACCTTCAGATATGATGAATAACTGAAATGTTTGGTGTCGGCAAAAAATACAGTGTGCCTAAATCCTCATCTCAGTCTCAGTTTCCTTATCTAGAAAATGAAGACAAAAGAAATACCTATCTCACAGGGTGACTTGTGGATTAAATAAGAAATCCGTAAAATGCTAAGAACATTTCCTGGAATATAACAGGTGCTAGGTAAATATTTTTATTGGTGCTACTGAGTGGTTCTAGATTAACTTTGGGTTTGGGAACTCTTGCATATCAGCTCTGAGCCAGTTAATTATTCCTCTCACTTTCTCTCAAAGTGACAGGTTTTTCCCCAGGCCCCATCCCTCTCTTCCTCAACAAGCCCTAAGGTAAATGGCCAGAAGGCTAATGACACATGACAAAGGAAGGTGTCTATCAAGATCAGCTTTTCTAAAGACAACTTTTAGCAAACATTAGAAAGCAACAGGATATTTCCTTCCTATTTTGGAGAGAATTGTAAAATCCTGTAAGTACGTTAAGGATTAAGATTAGATTTAGAATCCTAGAACAGAAAGCATCTTTGCTGTTGTCAGTTACCTGTCCCCAAGTAACACTGCTCAACAAACTAAAAGCAAACCAAATCCAAAACTCTCAATAGAGTATCTAGTTAGAAGAAGCTTCAAACTGGCAATTAATGGATTAACTCTTCATGCAAAAAAGCTAGAACAATTAACAAATCTACTAGTAAAAACAAGGACTGCACTATGTAGAAATACCAAAAAAACAGTGGCCAGAGAGAAATGTTATCCTTCATTACCAGCTTCAGTGCAATTAAGGAGAAAAGCAGCACACTCTATCAGAACAAGGGGACCAACCCCTGCCCTCCCCCAAAAAACCCAAAACACAAAACACAAAAACAACCAAGCCTCTTTGGGAGGAAAGCAGAAGTAATCTCCCCACCTCCCTCCACTCCACCCCAAGCTCCATAACCACACTAAGGGCTTAAGCCAATTGCCTGTGGCCCATGTGGTCAGAAGTTGGGTTTGTGTTTCAATTCTACCACCTAAAGTGTCATCACTAGTTATTTCTGTTTTAACTGGTAAGGTGAGGAAGGGGAAACAACGAAGAACTTTTTTTTTTTTCTGAATACCTATTTAAGTCCCTTGACAGCTGGAACATAATCACAGAGAACAAAAGGGACGGGAAATAAATCTACCCATTTTCCTAGTAGACATTTAGTTCAACTAGTAGTTGAGGGTTCTTAAACACTCTATTGTTTCTAAGAAGGGTCACATACCCAAGATGCCAAAAGCAAGTCCAAAGCCATGGAAACACATTTATCACCTTAACTCTTCTTGAAAGAAGCTGCCAAAAATCAATGCTAACCCTATCAGTTCCATCCACAAAGCATTTGAGTAGAAACACTAACTTCCATTTTATAACTCCTGAATGGCTGACAAAGGACAGCCAACAAATAGCAAGCAAAATAGCATAGGACACAAGAAGGAAAGAAACTCAGACAGGTCAAAAATACACCACGTAAGAAATTCAATACAACTGGAAAACATACTCTCAGGCACCAACATTTCTCCTTTGGACACCTGTTCCTCCCTGACCTCACATGCCCCAAGCCCAGGGTAATGGCTGAGCTTGAAAAAAAGTTGATACTTAAGAGGTCGAGCAAACTTGGTGGGCCTGAACCAAACTACAAAGCTTAGCTCAGTTACAGCATCATTCTAATAGCCAAAACCAAATTAAATCCCTACATACAGTTATTCTGAGGTACAGAGGTAAAGCTTTTTTCAGTGGCTATGGCCTCCACCCCAAATACATTCCACTGGTTAAGAGGGATGTAATGACACTGAAAGCATTGTGCTACCCACCTGCATTGCCAGAAAAACACTATTCATTTGCAAAAAAAAAAAAAAAAATTACTACTTGTCAATGCCTGTCCAATCATTCTTGAAGAGTAGAAGCAGAGCAAAAACATAGATATATCAACTGAATACCCTTTACCCAAACTCCAATAGAAACATCTCTTCATTTTCTTCTGCATACCAGATTTGAGGATAGTCCAGAGTTCAGGAAGGATACTGTTTCTCAGAAGTCTCCAAACAGTTAGCATATTAATACACGCAGATTTTATGGCTGTCTCTTTCTCAGTTGGTACTTCTTCTTCTCCCTTGCATTAGCCTAGATTTAAAAAAGGGGAAAAAAAACCCTCATTGGATCAATCTGATCTTCAGCTGAGGATCCCTCCATTCCTGGTAGTGAAAGGAACAAAGAAAAATGAAAGAGGTGTTGAGGAGCCTGTGTAGTATGTTCCCTGGGTGAGGGAAGTGAGGAGTGGTAACCTAAGACACTGGTGTGACATCACAAGACTAGCTAGACTAAGCTTTAGGAAGGATTCTAGAAACCAATGCCAAGAGATGGCAACATAAGGCCAGGACAGCATAAAATCTGACTAAGGCTCCAGGAGAGGGAATTAGCTCCTTTAAGGATGTTTCTTGAACCCTGAAAAGTCTCTGAACTAGAAGCTGCCTAAAGTTCTACAGTCAGTCATCTGGTCCAGGCATAAAAGCAGGTGCACGGACCTGGCAGGCTGGTCATTAAAGCTCTACACAGGGACAACAGCTGTACTCAACATTTACTCGTTAAGCTGTGAATAAAACATCAAGCTTACCTGCCATCCACAACCACTACTTCACACATTTCACTCTTGGTTGCCCAAGCAGTGGCAGCAAGTTCTCTGCTAGACGTGAAGAAAGAAGACCAGAATTCCTAGAGGGCAGGATAGATTTTGACTTGATGAACAATTTACTATGGCACACAGGGAAGATGGGTCAGATTCAGAAAATCTAGATTTTTCCTTCCAAGTAACTTTAGCCTCTTTAACAAAACACACAAGGCTCTACTCAACTATTTGACAGAAGTTAATTAGCCCTCTACCCACAAGGCCTGACCCTGTCCTCTGCTAGCTTTTTCTTTTACTGACCTTACATAAGTCCCCCACCTCCTCAGCTCCCAGCTGTTTCCTCTTATTTTTCCAGCTTCCTCTTCCCCGCCACCTCTCCTTTCACTTTCTCTCCCCTTTCATTCAGCAGTGAATGCTCAGAGAGCAGATGGCAAGTAGTCAGACCAAGCCAGTGAAAACGTTTCCTGAGTAGCAGGTATAAGGTAATCCCAGAAACAGGTATTCTGGGGTTGGGATATACATTATTTCTGCCTTTTAGCAGTTTTCACTTTAGATGGGAGAAGCATAATAAACTTATTCCTCGTATATGAAAGACTATCTTCATACCAATTTATTAAAACTAGATTTATAATATGGGACAAAAAAAAGTCTCTCAGTGATGCTTCTGAGGGACAAGAGGACTTTTTTGTTAACATTGGAAGTGCTAACTTTTATTCCTACCGTAATTCATCCAGTCTTCTACATAGTACCTTTACCCAAACTCATGAAGCCTGAGGAAGCCCTCATGTATGTTCTATACACAAGTTTAGTTAGCTGAGGCAGTTACTCTGACTACTTACGCAAAGGATATGGAAGGGTCCAAGTTGGTACTATAATCTCTGATTAGCTGTCTCACCAGAGAAGAGTTGAGAAAACTGAAAAGGAAGATTGACTACTAGAGGTGGGTTTGGGGCTTATTCCAGTGATCTCCTTAAAAACCACAGGAATTTTGGGAGCAAACTCACCTAGGAAAACAGGGAGAGGAGAGGGAAAAGGGCACCACAAGTCCAACATCTCCAATCAGTAACGTTTACTTTAATTTAGTAAGTCTCTCCTGGTGGCTCTAAAAGCCCTGGTAAAAACCTGGTCCTAGAAATACTGCAAGGGTGATACCTAGAGAATCAGCTCTGCTCCAGCCTCAAATTCAGGCTGTGCCAATTCCAACCTAGAATGACACAGTCAAGATTTTGCAAGGCCGGCAAGGACACTCCAGGGACTAACTTTGCAGTTCACAATGGATTCTAATCAGCTTGAAGACAAAACAAAGACCTCCCTAATGTGAACTTTCTCCTTAGAACAGTGGCTCACGTGTAGCACTATCCCGTAACTATTATGGAGGCTTTGCTATCTCAAGAAACAAATATTTTTTGATCACCTATTAAATGCCAGGAACCGTCTCAGTCACTGGGGATACTTTTAAGGATCTCCTCCAGTGGTGAAATCAAAACTTGAAATAATTATAGACCAGTTAGACATTTGTACAAAGCACTTAAAGAGCACTGGGAAGGAAGCACATTTTTAAAGGGAATATTTGCTCTCTTTAATACTAAAAATGAGACTTCACCTCATTGGTTCTCACATAAGTGATAGCTTTGACACCAAAGATTGTCATCTAGGGTTGCTGATTATCAAAACTGTTGCCGAAGAGTCTGTATACTCAGGGCTAAGTGGAAATGCAGGCTTTTATTGTAAACTGGAAAAGTGTGAAGTCACTACACACTGGCTTTTAAAACTCATCTACCTAGAATGGTAAAGCAATTCAATCTGGTTTTGTGTTGTGGATCTATTTTACTAACACAAATTTGTCTAAGCATGTACTCAGCTACCAAAATAAATGCACATTTGTAGACATTTATGCATTCATAGGGTCTTTTCTATGCACTGTCCTTTGTGAGGCTGCTGCCTAGTTAGAGTGGCTAGCCAGGCCCTGGCCACTGTTATGATATGCTCTCCTTCTGTGGGGCCAGACTGACTAGTAGGGGTCAAAAGAGGGCAAGGGCTTCTCCGATGCTGGCTGTACACTACACACTGGAAAGCCAGGGAACTAAACATCCCACTTTCTTGCTGCTGGGCCCTGGGCCATGGCCACTATTACTAGATTAACTCTTTGAAGCAGCCCCCAGCAACCTGGCTAAGATGATGGATGAAAGATAGCACCATGGGACACCCTGGTGGCATCAGGTGGATACTACAGGTGATGTTCACTTGAGTCAAAGACTTAACCTCCCCCTAGTAACCTCCCCACTGGAAAAGGCAGGCTGGCTTAAAAAAAGCCATGTGGTAGTAAAATAAACAGAAATTTGTCACCAGAAGACATGCATTCAAATTCTGGGCCTGTCACTTTAACATCTCTGAGCCTATTTTCTCAAACTGCAAAATGAGGCTAATACCATTTGAGGATTAAAGTGAATCCAAGTAGTTAACAGTTAGCTACTATTTTCATTAATAAGGTATTTGTTCTGTCCTTGCATTTTTCCCCTCAAAATTTTCCATTAAAAAAAAGGAAGCGAGGGCATGAACCCTTGAAGTCAACACTTTGGGAATAAGCCCCATTACTTCTCGGCCTTTTGGCTTACATCAAGTGGGAATAAGCTCCATTTGACTGGAGGACCACACTACATATCAGATCAAAGCTATGGGTTACACTTGCTTAGGATTTCATGAACGTATTTATTTAATCATAAACACTTATTAAGCTGTGTGTACTAGCACATTGGGCACCTTCAAAGAAGTGTCAAAAAGTTAACACAGTCCTTGCTCTCAATGAATTTAGCTGGGGGAAGTAAAACACAGACACATGAGACAACTAGACAGCAGCTTAAAGGCAACATGCAAGTGCGTGCATTATATGTGACACTATATAAACATGCTGAAGAAAAGCAAAGCAGAAATACAATGCAATTGGTCCAAGAATGCTGAAGTCTTTAGTTGATAATGAAAGGGTGGAAGTAAGGTAGCAAAAGGAATGAGGATGCTTGTAGGACGTGGGTGTGTGTATGTGTGTTAAATGTTTGCTGAGTCTCTTGGCTTTGAAAGAACTGCTTGAGCTAGTTGATCCTCCATCAGCCTAAGACCAGGGTAAGGGTCCTGGAGTAATGTTAAAGCTTCCAAACCAATGAAATATACCATCCAGTTTCTTTACATAAGAATCTTTTCATGGATAACTACTAATAATGAACCAAAATGATTGAATCCCAATGAGAAATCTGCAGGAATTCTTGACGAGGCAGGACCACTTAATTCAGGGATGATTTAAGGTTGCTTCTCTAAGAATCAAGCTTAAGTAAGAATGATGGGAAAAGGAACTCAGGAGGAAGCAGCAAGATAGAGAAGTGCTCTACCCTTTTAGGAGACAATGTCAATTCTTGATGATCTGTACTGGAAGAAATGTGCACAGCTTCCAACAAAACTCTTTCTGACTTTACAAGACTGACTTCGGGGGCAACATTTACTTTTCCAATTATACTTGGTTTAGGTTAGCATTTAAATTAATTTATATTTCCTAGCTTCCCAACTAAGGAGGAATTACTTGACACAATGTTAGGATTAGATATTACTTTCTCCAGTAATCCATCCACAGATAACTGTTTGTGAGACAGGCTTTTACAGGAAGCCTTCTATTAAGGAGTACTAAGTTCTTTCCATTTCTTGTCAATCAATATCTGTTAAACTGTGTCAGCACTGCATTTGGCTCATTGAGAAATAAAAATATTACAAAAATTCCACTGGGCAGGAAAAACTAACACAAAACTTTCAACAGTAACAAGACGAATTGTGAAGAGACTAAACGTATCAGAGAAGAGAGCTATAATATGGGTTAGAAACTTGCTTTTTATACTTTCAGGAATAAAGTTTAACTTGAGGATGATCAGGATTTGAAGCCACACGGTGACGGCTAAGTGGGAGGAGGAGAGGAAAAAAGTCTAAAAACATAAACAAATACATAGCAGCAAAAGTAAGCATAGTATTTGCCAGATCAACCAGAGCAGGGGAAGATGTGATTGAGAATAGTGATAAATTGGAAAGGTAGACTATAACCCACTGTTGATTCACATTAGGTGAGTGACATAACATTTTCAGAAGATTCGATGTGATGGCCAGGGTGGAGACTGGAATCAGTGAAACAGGCTAAAAATCTTGAGTAATGAATTTGGGTGCACAGACGAGGATTCTGGTATGGCAAATGGAGATGGCAGGGAAATCCAAGCAGCATTTCAAAGAACTCTATCTGGCAAGTAAACAAATCTCTAGTTGAACTCAAGTCAGATACAGTGGCACCGTGGCTAAGAACAAGTTACATTAAAAGTCTTCAGACTTGACTACCACCTTGCTGCAAGTTTACTACCTAGTTTTAGAGGACAAATGAGCCATTTTTAGTTTTCTTTGTTGCAGTGTGCTTTTTGTACTGCTAACCAACATTTTACATTCCTAGTCTTAAGATGTGGATGTCACTTTTGGTTAATCTCTTAATTCAAAAAATCTTTTAAACCTCCAAAAATAATTAGAAACACTCCAGGTTACAAAATGGAAAGTGATGTTTTAATGTTACGTACAAACATTTAGCTTCTACTACACAGTAAGTATTGACCGAATAGGGATTTATTCCCAATTTAGAAATAGAAGAAATTCAGACCTATATTTACTGGTTATTTATTCAAGATATTCAGAAAGGGAAACAAATAATTCAAACTTCTAGGTTTCTCTTCCAAAGCAACTGAACTGAGTAATTATCTTTCGAGTGTCTACTCAGTGCATAGCACCGTGCTATGTACCTGGGAGGAAAAAGGAAGAGATAATGACCTGTTAGAAAAGACAGATATATAAACAACTCACTGATATCACAGCAGAATGGCATAAGTTTTAAGATACAGTAAAAATAATACTCTGTAGAAACATTGAGGAAGGACCAATAAGTGTATTCAACTAAGTTTACTTAGTGACCATCATGTGCCAGACATGGTCTTGGCTCCTTAGAAAACAAGTTCATCAACCAAGAAAGTTGAATTAGATGGATAGAGCAAGCAGGCAAGCTAGGTGACATATGCTACACTAGAGGTATATACACAGTCTGCGCCAACACACAAGGGAGTGATTCTGTCTGTATGATGGCTGTTAGAGTTTACAGAGGAATCTTTTAGGGACTATTCAAGGTAAGTTATCCTTCTCCAAAGGAAGAGATGAAGAACATTGCTCGAATAAGAAATAGTAGAACCAAATGCAAAGAAATGCTGGAGAACACCAAGTCCTGGGATATGAAGTATACCAAGGGGACAGCTAGAGATGAGACTAGAAAGGTGGGCTGGGGGTCAGGTTACCAAGGGCCGATATATTCACCTAAGGAGTGTATCCTCCTCGCAATGAGGTTTCAAACAATTTTAGCAGGAAGTGACATAATAAATTTTTCATTTTAGAAAGATCACTCTAGCAGCATTGGCTGGTGAAGAGTTGGACTTGGGGGTGAGGATACTAATGGATTTCTAACCATCAGTGGTGTTCATTGACCACATAAGTAGATGTTGTAACTTAAATTTCTAGGCATGCCACTTTAAGGGTAGAAGAGATTCACCCCAGGACTTAAGCTCCTATTTAATAGGCTGTCCTCTGTTTGACTGATGTGGCAGTCCATTCCTAAGTATTAAACCTTAATAATTGCCCCAACCTGAAAGCTCATCCCAAATTTACACATAAAGACTCCCCTACTAAGACCCAGAACCTCAGAGTACAATTCTGCCATGCCTTCTGGTACTTCAACAATCTCCAAGTTTCGTCTTTTTTTTTTTTTTTTTTTTACAAAGGGAATTCTCGATTCTCATTTGTGCCACTTTGGATTAGAATGCCTCTGCACAAGTTAAATTAAGGAGGCAACAGAGCTAACAATTTTAGGACTAAAGACAGACGTTATCAATCTAGTGTACTTTCAGTAATCTCAATCCAATTTGCTGCAAGGCTGCTAGTCACCAACCACATTCTGTGTAGCCTCACTTGCTGCATAAAATATCTAGCAAGCAGGGTAATCGCTATGTAAATTTGATTCTTTGTTCTCTACTAGAAACACCTTTATTTGTCCTCTTTCAGTCTTAGTCTTCAAAGCAGACAAGTTTTTAACATTGTTTTAAAGCAACTGCACCCACACCGATTTTCTTGACTAAATCGGATCAAGTGGGCCTAATAGACTTTTAATAAAGTATTCTAAGTGACAATTTAAAAAGAAGGCAAGTTTGTGTCCTTTACATTTTTACAATGTAAAGTTGGGGGAAGGGGGGTGATGGGAATGACAAATGCTTAGGTGTTAATTCCCAATAATTTTCATCTTAAAATGGCATTAAGTAAACATGTCAAGAGAACTGCGCAGTGACTTTTTGCTCACAAGATACTCTGTGTACTTAAGGCCTAGAGAACCCCAAAATATAAATAGCCAACCTGATGATAAGCAGGGTTTTAATACACACTATCATTAAATGTCTCTTAGTAATGCCCAGAAGACTGATACCACTCCAGAAACTGTTTCAGACCATGAAAAAAACTATAAAAGTCTCTGAAATGGACATTTTTCTAGTATAGGACCAATTTTATGCCTAGAATTTTTTTGCAGCACATCTCCTCTTGTACGCAATTCTTACAATTCTGGCCTTACTATTCCATACCTGGAGACGTACAAAATACGCAGAAAAACAAGCAGATTCACGTCTTCTGCATTCTCTCTTAAGTCCCAAAACCTAGGTATATTTTCCTGATTTACAGAAGTTCAGTACTCACGAAGTAAGCTCTGTCCAAAATCTAAATGGATCCAGAAGCTGAAAAGCGAAAGACTTTGCCAAAACAGATAAGGGAGAGGTAAAGCTAAAGGAAGAAAACATACCAAAAGACTAACTTTGGAGCTGATATAGAGGATTAAGAGTTGTCCAGCTTGCTGTAGATTCTTTACAGCAGGGATAATTTCTTGATTTTATATCATAGCTCCCCCTAGTGGCTAAGTGACTTTCCCTAGCATTTATTTACTCAAATGTGGTGGAACATTGTAAAGCAAAACCTCCCCCAAAAAACCTAATCAGACATGCGGCATCCCCACAAATTAACGTTTTGTTCAAAATATATTTGGTAAGTATAACTACAGCATCCTAGAGACGCTCTCAATTTCCACTATCTTCACATTGATAGTTCTAGCAATAGTAGATAGATAAAAGCTCTAATTAGTATGATGACAGGAGTTAGACACGTTTTAACTGTGGATTAAGACACAACACCCAGGATGTGTTGAACTAATGGTGTGTTTCGTGTACCTATCTAAAAGGCAACCTCCTTATGCAAAAGCATGCATGACTTCTCTTCCCCAAGACCCAGCCAGGTAACGATTAAAATGATTATGAGGTTATTTCTGCCTAAATTACCTTCTATATGACAAAGCCTAATTTATTCTATTTTCTGTATACTATAGAAGCACCAAGTGAACTTTGTAACAGAAAAAATACCCTTGATCCCTAAAAAATCACAACCATCTTCAAGGTTGTCAGGCAGTTTTCAGGAGTTAGTAAGAAGCAGCCCCAAAGCGCTCAACCACAGAAATAAGAGCTGGTTTAAGTATACTAAAACTTCTTGGGCCTATATTTAAAGCAAAAGTTTTTGCCAGGATTACCATACACTCAACAGTCACAATAGATAAATCGTTCAGGCGATTTCTTATAATTTCTTTACTTCATGCAAATCCCAGCTTTTCCTATATGATCAGATTGGTCAGTGTTTCTGTAAACAAAGTACTGAGAAAAATTATCCCCAAAGAATAGAGTGTTCCACCATATACAGTAGGATGGCAGAATATTTCCTTCACTAGAGTATGTTTTGTGAGTCCACCACAGCAAGAGACTATTAAAAAATGTGGGTCCTAGCTTTCTCTTCTTTTGGCTGCTTCAGACTAGAAAGATGGGTAACTTACATCTCAATTAACAAAGGATCCACAGCAACAGGTCTGTTTTCACTCATACCCCCAAAAACGAGAAAGCTTTTGCCCTGTACATTCTACTACAGCTCTACAATCCCTTATACCAACCCTTGGGGGCAGATGGATTTGAAATTCAGAGCTTTTGCACTTTATATATAAAGATATGAATGGCACATAGACCCTGTATCACTTAACTCCCTCAGCAAAGCTGTGGCTACTGCGTAAGTAAACACATCAACATTTCCGCAGGAAGACAGTTTAGTCACAGTGCAAAATAAAGACATCAGTTCTGGTCAGGTTTTACATTCCATTAGTTCTACAACAAAAAAAAGTCTGTTTTTGGAGTTTTTTGGATAAGAGATTATAAACTTGTTTTCTGCCTTTGCACTCTTCGCATCGTAATAGAAATAGATTAAACCAAAGGATGGTCATGTTACAACAGAACTTCAGTCTAATTAAGAGTTTCTCTCCTTTTAATACTATTTATGGTAAATACATACATAGAACTTATTTCATTTGTAATTTCATTACAACTTCATATACAAAGGCACATATAAGAAATTCATCTTCACAGAAACTTTTTTAAAAAAAGACAAAAAACACAAGCCCTAATGAGCAAGATTTACTTTCCAGAGACAACACTGAGAAGGCTGAAATTCTACAATCATATTGAACTGAAGCATGAGTTAATAAACGAACACTTGAAATTTATTCAAGTATGAAACTTAGGAAAAAGACATTTTAAATGAAGGCAATCTTCATATTCCACAGAATTGAAGAAAAAAATTAAACTTACGTTATAAAAATAAAATTCAGATCCCAAACAATTAGGAATCAGAAAATGGGTTTCTTACCTTTTCTTTCCAGAATGATGTGGACTGAACAGCAAGGTGGGTTATTCACTCTGATGTTATGGAAAATAATTGCTTCTTAGAGAGACTTAAGTTTTTCCTTGATTAAAAAATAATTATAAGCTCCCTACAATATTCTAAGGTAACATAGGGAGAAGAGGAAAAATTCAAACCAGCTTTTTTAGTTCCAAGAGTGTGACTTTCTTCTAATAGCTGCCAATACAGATAGAGGTTTAAAGTCCATTTCCTAAGTCTGTATCTCCTCTCACAGCTTTTAGCTGTCTCATCTGAACTGCAAAACCTGTGCCCTTCTACCTTTCACAAATACAAATTAAACACTCACTAATCTTCACATAGCCTATATACCAGTCAAGGAGTATTTTGTATTTCACTTCAATTTCGGTGGGAACTACTAAAACTTTTGGTAGAGTACATCTTTCAACTTAGCTTAAATGCACTCAACCTTGAGTGAAGGAAATTTCCATCTTGGTCCTGTTACCAAAATAGTCAATGAATACAAATGAGCCCAGGCTTGCTGTCTACCTCACATCAACCTTCCACAAATTAAGTTACTTAAAAGTAGTGATGAACATTCTATACACGAAACAGAACTGGTTTTACTCTATTTTTCCGCTTGACTATATTTTCAATTCTTGCAAAAAACAAAAACAAAAACAAAAAAAAACACTAGTCACTTCCTTAATGAATCTATACCAAGTGCTTTACTTAAATACTTAAGGTGGAATCCTAGTTTTGAAATCGATATCCCTTCTTTTCCTCCTGACATTCCACAAGGTTCATTTAAATGTATTGGGTAGGTGACCTTATGCAAACCTCTCTTGAAGTCTGTTTCCTTCACTGCCGATTATTTCTAGTTTTTCCTAAGTTTGAAATTATGTCACCTGAACAGCTGTCTTAAATTCAGCTTCCAACTATGATCAGCACCCAAGGGAAATGTTAAGATTTAGTTGTTTGTTTTGGGTGCAGAAAGAGTGGTTTGATGGTTTTGACCAACCATGAGGAAATCAGAAGAAAAATCCCCAACTCAAGCAAGTTGAAAATTTAGCACCAAGGGGCTATAAAGTAAAAAGATACAAGAGCGAGTAAACTAGGTATCGTCACTGCTTTGTTGTTTTGGATACAGAAAAACCTTATAGCTGAGAAGGGTTTACAACGCAAAATTCTCAAGAATGCCCAGCTTTTTATTAGCAATAATGCATTCAAATAAGCAATTAATCTTCTAGTGTACTATCCATTTCAAAAAGCAAAAGTAATTTGTCTTGAGTACTAATCTGCGCTGAATATAACATTTAATACTTACCAATTTTTGAGATACAAGTTTCATTGAGAATCTCAAAGGCTATCTCTCCAAGTTAACATCAATCTAACAGTCACCACCTGATTTTGCACAAAAACTTACGCTGGGTGGCTGATCACCAAAAATTAAGCAGCATCTATAAATTTTTTATCACTTTTTATCCAAGTATGGGAAGTTTATCGTTCAGAGACTAAATCATCCCCTCATTTACCATATTACATAAACAATTGCCTTATTCTCACCCTTTCTTATCTTCCCCTGAAGACTTACAACAATTAACAGTAAGAGGTGGCTAATATCATTTATTACAGATTACCTTTCAAGAACCTTTAATTTACTAACACATAAACACAAGAGTCAGAATCTTACCAATTTAAAGTATTAAGTGATAGACTAGTCACCCATTAAAATCTTACATGAAGAGGAAAAAGGACAACCATGCATAGTTTTTTAAAAAATGTTTATTTTTTTTCAAAGAAAAACGGCAATAGCCAATTGGAAACCTACTTATTCTTCAACTCCAATTTTGTTTTCTTTAAATTTAGAAGTGACTTACTGATTTACTATTTTAAACAAACCCCCCCTTTCCCCTTTAAATGTTTACCATCTACTCGTGCTGAATCCTTCCAAGGAGATTGCTCCAGCGTTTATCTCCAGGTCCTCGCTTTGCTCCTTTTACCAAAAAATGCAAAACACAACTCCATCGTGCATCTTAAGGGCTCCAATCGTCAAAAATAGGAAAAAAAAAAAATCTTTGGAATAGCCAATTAAGTTGAATAAAAAAAAAAAAATCCACACGAATGCGGTTTGGTTGGGGCAGGAATCCACTCCTATGTTCCTGGTAATCTGATCCCGCTCCATGAATCCTTGTAATTCATCCTCCCTATCCTATCCACATTATGATTTGAATCCAATGATCCAGCTCCAAGGATTGGGATCCAGTGAGCCCTCTCCAATCCAAACCTTTATAACCAGCAAAACCAAAAAAGAGGAGGCAAAATGTTAGATACTGTAATCAAAAAAGGTTTCTGGGGAATGATGAGTTATGTCTGTCATCAGTTTAACAGATGTACATCAATAACTATCAAATTCCCCAAAACAAGTTTCTGAATGGTGTTCAGATAAATTTTAGAAACTTAATCATCATAGAGACTAATTGGAAGAAGCATTTTATATTTACAGTTCAACTGATAATGCCAACACTTGTTACTGTACAGCGTATTACAGGTTTTGTGGTTGCAAAAAGTTATGTAGTTGAAAAGTTTACTGGTATTGCTACCCACCTAAGTCTAAACTAAATCTAATGTTCCCACCTGCAATTTGTAAATTAAAGTGTTTTAAACATACCAGTCAATTATGAATATTAGTTTAAAGGGAAAGGTGAGACTTAAAAGTATTCCCAACTAGATTATCTACACCAATACGTTGGAATTCTATATTTTGCTTTCATTTTGTCTTAAAAAAATGAAATAGCAACGCTATATCAGTCACACAGAGGACATGCAGACTTAGCAGTATTGATATTATACTCTATCTGGTTGGAATTAAAGACACCCTGTACCCACATGTACACCAACAGCAGGTCACACATTAACAGTTGTAACTAAGCACTGTGACAAATTAGCCAGTTCTTCCCACATTAGTCCCTATTAAAACAAAAAAGGGGGGAAGGGAGCAAAATAAATTGTTACAAAATGGGCAATGTAATTCTGCCACAATTGCCAAGGTTTAAAGAACAAAGCAATTGTAGCTAAAGATAACTGCATAAGATGTTTGCAAGTGTTTTAAGGTAGATGTATATAATCATTTTTAACCCCTGCCTTGTAGTATAAGGTCAATACTGCCAATTTCATCTGTGACAATAGCACTTGGAGTCATACCATTGCCTCCATTATTGATCTGATCCTCCTCAATCCTCCTTTTGACAATCCTAAAATGATTGAAATGTGCTCCACAATCCTTAATCCAAAGCATTCTTAATCCATCTCTTCAGATATGTCTACAGAAAGACACATGAAAAGCAAGATAAACATAAGAACTTCCCCAGGTAAGATAACCACAAACACCCCCAACATCCCAGTTCACACAAACCAGAGCAGAATAGACATTTACACAATATCACAGTCTGAAGAGCATGGAGAGTTAACTAAATTAAACAATCCTGTCTATGACATCACTTAAAATACAATTTATCAGACATGAGGGGAATGTAGATGTTAGGAGCAAGGGGATATTACACAAGAATGCAATTCAACACTTTAGCCCATTCTGAACAAAACAGTTTGAATTAAAAAATGAAAAGATTGTACTGAGTAAAGGAAAACTGTATACAACATGGGTTCTACAAAAAGTGTCACCAATCATCTTATGTACGAGAGCGAGATCTGCTATGACGGGGAGAATAGCGTGGTGATCCTCTGCTTCTCCTTGGGGAGTAACTGCGACTCCTGCTGTTGCTTCTGCTACGGCTTCTGCTACGACTACGGCTTCGAGATCGAGATCTTCCATAACTTGGACTTCTGGGCCCATCAACTTTAACCCGGATGTAGGCAGTTTCTCCCTATTGAATAGACAGAACTTTCGATTGAAAGATCTAAGCTTTCACCTGTCTTCAGGCATGCTGAATGAATACAATGTAACTACAGCCAGAAATGTGGCACTTTTACTCGGACACCCTTGCCTGAATCTTACCTTCAAATTCCACTGTTAAGACCACTGTATCCAATTCTGGCCAAACAAAAGAATAAGTGTATAACCTACCTCATGAGATCTAAACTTAGTGTTATCCAGTTTTCGAACTGCATAGGTCATATCTTCTTTCCGTACAAACTCCACGACACCAGTGCCATCTCGGTAAACATCAGCATAACATACATCACCTGCTTCACGCATGTGATCCTTCAAGTCCTGCCAGCTTCCACTTGGAGGCAGTCCTAAAAAAGTGTTTTTCAACACCAATTACCCTATGTTTCACATTAAAGTTTACATTAGAACAAAGACTACTTTAAAATTTATGATTATACTTAAGATCCTAGATAAAGAGCTGTTAAGATTCTGGAATCCAGAGTCCAAAGTTATTTACAAAGTAAGAATCTTCATATTCTGGGTACCACAACCTAATTTGGTCCATCTCCATTACTTAGAGTAATCTTTGTTTACTAAATTCCCCTAAGAAACTAAAGTAACTTAAGACCCAGCATAAAAACTTGCATTTGTCAAATTGGGCATGCAAGTAAAATTTTAAAGTGGCTCTTGTCCCTTCTCATCAACCCACACGAACAAGAAACTCACCAGAGACAACCACTCTGTTTTCAGAACGCCTGGATGGCGGGCCATAGCGGCCTCGGGGAGCCCCGCCACCTCCACCCCCGCCGCCGCCTCGGCCGGTACCACGGCCGCTTCGAGGAAACTCCACCCGCAAACGGTATCCATCGTAATCATAGCCGTCGCGACCGTACACCGCGTCTTCCGCGTCTCTGCGTGATCACAGAAAGCAAAAGGGATGAGAACAAGGGCCGGGAGGGGCAGCCAGATCGGCCGGGAAGCAGAGGCCCCGCACATGCGCACCCAGTGGGGAAGAGCCCACATGCGCCGCATAATAGGAATGGCCCCTCCCCCACCCAGAAGCACGCCAGGCGCCCGACCACGACACCAGCCCTCCGCGCCTCAGTTTCCCGCTCCGAGCCTGCCAGTCGGCTCTGGGGACGTCCACGGGCCCAGCCACCAGAGAAGCCACACCGATTCGGCTCCTTACTCGACTCCTGCATGGGCGACATTGTCTTGCCCCCACCTAAGAGCCCACCTCCCCATCTCTGTTTAAGGCCTTGGAGCCTTCCCCAACTCCTCCAACCTATCTCCTCAAGGCCACAAGCCCCAGGCCGCCTCACCGCGGGTCTTCGAACTCAACGAAGGCAAAGGGCGGTCCTCCGCGGCGATTCTTGAGATCGATGTCGCGAATAGCACCGTATTTGTAGAACACGTCCTCAATGTCCTTGGTTCGGATGTCTGGAGGTAAGTTACCCACGTAGATGCGACAATCGTTGTTCCCTGCCGGGCCACGAATCACACCACCTCCCGACATGGCGGCGACGAAAAGCGCGGACTCGAGAACAGGCCTTCCCACCAAGCCTAGCGCACCGCAGAGCGAGCCCGCAGCGACACCACGTCTCCCGCGTCCCCTCCAAAATGGCGCCTTTATCAGCTCGGCGCACGGATATGGGGGGAGGGAGGAAGAGAAGCGGGAGGAAGCGGCTATTCGATCTCAGTACGCACGCGCAAGAGCGTAACGGGTGCTGCGAAAACTACGTTCGCGCACGCGCGACGTCACCCTCCGCGCGAAGGGGAAAAAAGTTCCCCGCGTTCCCGATTTGGGGAGTCGTTAGCCAATGGAGTGACCCGCCGTTTGGTAAAAATTAAATAGAGGCCTCGTTAAAGGGGTTACTAATCCCTGTAGAGTCTTAAAGGAGAGCCAGTTTCCCCAGGAATGAGCCTCTTTTAAAGCAACTCGGCGCCTTGAAAGGAGTTGGTGAAACCTAGCCTAGAGCTTTGTCCCACCATGCTCTGCGGTGTTAACGGCCTTTGGCGGGAAACACTCCCGGGGGCGGGGTCAAAGGGGGAGGGACCGGCCGGTTGCTCCGGAAACGGGGGCATCCTCGTAGAGTGCCCTTAGTCCGGGAGCTGTGTTCCTGGTGATTCAGCCGACAGCCAAGGCGTGCCTCTGTCTTCCCTCCTCTTCTGCGGAAGGCCGTGGACTGCTTAGACACGTCTCTAATTTAGGGGAACCCCGCTTAGATTCCTTAGTAAATATTCTGCGCTCGTACGGTTCCACCTTCGATTCAGAACTTAACTCTGTATAGCTCAATTCAACACTCACTGTACTAGTGGCAGTGGTTCGTGCCCTGATCGACTAGTCACTGGTGGTACCTGCCAAGTAGGACCCAGGCCTCTGCTTCTCTCCTTAATCGCCTGTCACTAGGCGTAGCGCAGAGGAGAGGTCCAGTGAAGGTTTGCAGAGTGGATGGTGTGTGTTATGTCTCCAACCCCTTTCAAAGAACGAGATGAAAGTGCGCGCGCGTGTGTGTTTGCAGAATCCTGAAGTTTGTTCCTTTTTTAAAACTCATTACCGAGGCTCTCAGGTAATATAAATGATCAAAACGAATGTGTGAGAACTGTGACCATTAGAGACCGCAGTCGCTGCTCAGGACTGATCCCGCTTGCATGCTGGCCCAGGGAGATAAGAACTTTTTACATTTTTTCCAGAGACATCTGAAATGTGAATTTTTATGTGAAATGCTGGGATTTTTAAATATTAGAAATGAATTCAATTTTTTTTTAAAAAACCCTGCAATCATAAGTATGCTAAAACAAATCTGCACTCTGAGTTTAAAGGTGATTTTCTTCGTGTTATATGTTTATTACAACAATCCCTCTCCCCAAGGCTGTGAAGCAGTTTACAGAGATACCATAAAACGTTATAACTGGATGAAGAAATCAGGAGGAATGGGAAAATGAGGGGGGAGGATTAAGATGAAGTCATGGGTAAGGTTAGAACAGAAAACGCCTGCAGTATTAGCCTGGTGAGTTCCTAGAGACAAACTGCAAGTTTGACTCTGGTCATCCCAGAAGTCGCAGTAAAGAGGGGAACATAAGTATATTGAAAATCCAAAGTGCCTTTGAAATTAAAAAAAAAAGATTGTTTAGGTGAAGGGCATGTTTTCTTAGTTCTAAAAGTTAATTGAATGTATTTTACAAATGTCTTTCAGTGATCGCAAAATACAAATTCAGTTTGGTCCTCAGCAGCTCCATAGAGGATCTTTAGTAGTCCTTGAACTCTCTGTAATAGTTTCCAAAATTATGTTTATATGTGCATGTGCTTTTTTCTGCAAAGAGTATTTGAAATTTTAATCAGATTCTTAAAGGAGTCTATAGATCCCAAAAAGGAAAAGAATCTCTGAAAATTTTAGAGGGAAGGACAGATTGTTTTTCCTTTCGACCATCCTTCAGTAATATTTTTTGAAACTGAGCTTTCAATAAAAAAGGGAAGAACCTGATAATTTTAAAAATGAGAAGCTGACCCAAAAGGATGCTATTTCAACAAATTGATTTAGTTTCTAGCACTGTCCTATTTGGTTAGTTGCAGAAGAGATGGGAGTTGTTAAAAAACTGCAGGCACATAATGTATTGATTCTTTCATTCAATAGTTATTTACTGAACACATCTTCTTTCTGTTCTAACTTTTTACCCATCAACTTAGAATTATTCAGGCTTGTCTTCTGTTGATTAATGTTAAGTCAATGATAAGTGATTTAAACATAGGTTCTTTTAATTTCTAGGCATTTTCATTCCAGAAAAATAAGAAAACCATGAATTTACCTTGATTTATTCTTGTCTGTTCAATTTAATGCAATCATTTCTGATTTTGTTCAGTTCAGAAATTCAAAGTAGAATTTAATATAGAGTAAATAGGGCATTCTTGTTTTCCTATTGGACTCTTTTATTGTATTTGAATGTAACCAAATTATAGGTTCTGGGATTCATGATGAGGTCAGGATATAACAGGAAAGGTCTGGATGGCTATTTATCAAGGTCTCCCAGGATGACAGTTAAGAGTGTGATCTTAATATTATTAGTCTCCCAGAGTTGATTAACATATTTTAGTTCACAATAGTAAAAAACAGGAAAGCAAATAAACCAAGCCGTTTGTTCATTTGTTGGGGGCTAAGGCAGATTCATTTTTGATAACCAGGATGCTCAAATTGTATGTGCCAAGATAACTAACTGTTTTGGCAGGTCTGGCAAGCAAATTAGGCAGTTGCTTAGTAAGTGAGGGATCAAAACAAAATGAGGTGAATCATTTTGGGAGATATTTCATTCAGGTTATGGTGGAACCTGATAAATGATCCCTGGCCCACAGCAGAGTATACCTCTTCAAAGACAGGAGAATTCATACCTCCTGGGTTTTGTGCCTCTGTTCCCTGGACCGTGCTTGGTAAAGTTTGGTAATTCTCTTTCTGTAGGCTAATCTTCAGGCATACTTTCTCTAAACAGTGTACTAGACAATTGATTAGATTTCTGCTGACCCCATTACAACCATTTCCAATTTTGCCTCCCGAGATTACATCCTCATTTTAATTAGGGGTTTAGAGTGTTCCTAAACTCCTCAGCTACACATTCAATTCACAGGCAGTTTTATGGATTGCTCCCACAACTAGCTAATTTATTGAGTATGGATTTTACCAGTTTAATTTTCAGAAGCTGCCTTATTTTCAACTCTATTGCTAGTTATGAAAAGTTACTTCCTCAAAAAGAAACTTTAAATGCTTTCGATTCAAGCCAGTAAGTATATACCAGTGTCAGCTCTAAAAATACTTTACCCTACAAATGATAACTTGGGAGGAAAAAAAGAAAAGGAAAATTCAGAGTTAATCACTGTGAGGCTTGAAATCACAAGACCCAGTTTTTCAGTGATTTGCCGAACATTTAAAACTCTGTACCTGTGGTGATAGTTACACAGCTCTATAAATATACTAAAAATCATTGAATTGTACACTTAAAGCGAGTAAATTGTGTAGGACATAAATTATAGCTCAAAACTGTTTTTAAAAATGACTGGGGAAAAATATCTCCACAATCAACCAAATCACTCTCTAGTACCATTTCTCTAAGGGCATTATTGGGAGTGGGGACTGTTCTAGAGTAATTCGCACTGAAATATGGCTTCCCTAACCTGGAAATTCTGTTTTCAGTATTCATGTGTCCATCCCTGCTGTCTTCCCGGGGCATAACTGTTATTTTTACTAGGTAAAGAGACACAAAGATTAGGAATACTCGATTCCACTGTGTACAGGAGTTACCTCCAGGAACAGTTCACTTGCGTAATTCTCTGTTCCCTTGCTCCACGTGTTTTCGTGGAAGTGGTATAAAAGGAGGCAATAGTATATATCTTTTAATTTCATTTATATTTGTCTCATCTTCGCTAGTAAACTATGTTGAGGACAGATTTCTGCTGTAACTCCTTTTATTACCGGTAAATCCTCTGTTAAGACGAATATTATTGACTGTTTACTGACTACTCTTTGAAAAAAGAGACATTAGATGAGCAGAATGTTGTTTCTATGGAAACTTCGTCATGTTGCTGTCAGTGGATAGACACAATGGGTACAAGGATTGTTCTTCATTTCACTGAATAATAAAAGATGGCCACTTTTCAAGCCCAAACATGTCATCTAATAATATAATCTTAGTAATCTTATTTTAGGACTGGCCTCATTCATTCTTGGATTCTTCGTGTTTTGTTTTTGGCTAATTCTTCCCATCTTTATTGTCCCATGATTGATAACAATAGGATATGATTTTGCCAAAAAACAGCTCTTAAAATGATCTATCACAAAGAGAGAGATTTTCACCCTGCCTTCCTCTTCCTATTATTACTCCCTCGCTCCCTCTTCCTGCTTAATTCTTTCTCTTAAAAATTAAAACTCATAATGTAAATTTTCTAACTGGAGTAAATGGCTCTTTAAGGAATTATATTAAAATATGGCAGATATGCTTTATTTGCTAAAAATGTTACCTTTTTGGCAATTTAATCTTATAAGGTGAGTCTTACATAAGTGTTAGCTATTATTGTTAGTAGTAATAATGGTACTATATGTTAATAATGCTGCCAAGTATTTTAGAAATAATTCCAATAAAAATTTTTTTATTTGAACTTTTGAGAGTGTGACTTTTTTCTCTTTATTGTTTATTTCTCTTTATTGTCTTAAAAGGTATCCTAGATTAGCTGAAATCTCTCAGAATTACTTTTCTAAATTTGCTTGCAGAGTTGAGAAGTTGCAACATAGACTACATGGCCCACAAGCCTGAAATATTTACTATTTGGCTTTTTACAGAAAAAGTTTGCCAACCTCTGACCAAGAGGAAAATAACCTGCTTTTATAATTTTTGCTTAAATCTAATTTAAAAATTCAGACTTGTCATGTTCTCTCTCTCTTTTAGGTGTTTTGTCATGGGTAATGTATTAAATTGTTAATATTGTAAACATAAGTGATACCCTTTTTCAAGTGATGTATTGTTTACACATGCTTCATCAGCATTACTACAGTTTAGTGATAAGGTATGAAGAGCTGGTGGAAACAAACTCCCCTGCCAGTCTGCCCAGCCTAGAAGATGAGGTGTTGCTCTCCTCCAATTGGTTGCTTTTTTTTTGTAGTCTAGTTGACTCAAAATTGCTCAGTGCAAGAGTGCAGGTTTCTGTAACCATTCTTGCACTGAAGTAATGTTGCATACAAAGAGTTCATAACAGTTTTTTTCATTGAGATAACAGTTTATAACGTTATGTACATTTCAGGTGTACATCATTATAATTTGACTTGTGTGTACACTACATTGTGTTCACCACAAAAAGTCTAGTTTCTATCTGTCACCATACAAATGTGCCCCTTTACCTGTTTTGCCCCCCTTTCAGCTTCTTTCTCCCACCTGGTAACCACCAATATGTTCTCCATCTGACTTATTCCACTTAGCATAACACCCTCAAGGTCCATCCATGTTATCACAAATGACAAGATTTCATCTTTTTTTATGGCTGAGTAGTATACCATTATATATGTATACCATGTCTTTATCTATTCATCCGTCAGTGGGCACTTAGGTTGCTTCCAAGTCTTGGCTATTGTGAATGATGGTGCAAGGAACATAGAGGTGCATATATCTTTTCAAATTAGTGTTTTCATGTTCTTTGGATAAATACCCAGAAGTGGAATAGCTGGATCATATGATTGTTCTATTTTTAATAGAATTTGAGGAATCTCCATACTGTTTTCCATAGTGGCCGTGCCAGTTTACATTGCTACCAGCAGTATACGAGAGTTCTGTTTTCTCCACATCATCTCCAACATTTGTTATTTCTTGTCTTTTTAATAACAAGCCTTTCTGATGGGCATGAGGTAATATATCATTGTGCTTTTGATTTGCATTTCCCTAATAAATAGTAATGTTGAACATCTTTTCCATGCCTGTTAGCTATCTGTATATCTTCCTGGAAAAATGTCTGTTCAGATCCTTTGCTCACTTTTTAATTGGATTGTTTTTTGTTGTTGAGTTGTATAAGTTCTTTATATATTTTGGATATTAACCCCTTATTGGATATATGATTTGTAAATATCTTCCCAATCAGTAGATTGTCTTTTTGTTTTCTTGATGGTTTCCTTTGCTGGCAGAAGCTTTGTAGTTTGATGTAGTCTCATTTGTTTATTTTTGCTTTCATTTTCTTTGACTGAGGAGACATATTCAAAAAGATAGTTTTAAGACCAATGTCATGGGGGCTGGCCTGGTGGCACAGCGGTTAAATGCTCACGTTCCGCTTCCGTGGCCTGGGCTTCGCTGGTTTGGATCCCGGATGCGGACATGGCACTGCTCAGCAAGCCATGCTGTGGCAGGCGTCCCACATATAAAGTGGAGGAAGATGGACACGGATGTTAGCTCAGGGCCGGTCTTCCTCAGCAAAAAGAGAAGGATTGGCAGCAGATGTTAGCTCAGGGCTAATCTTCCTCAAAAAAAAAAAAAAGACCAATGTCAAAGAGCATGCTGCTTATGTTTTCTTCTAGGAGTTTTATGGTTTCAGGTCTTAGATTCAAGTCTTTAATCCATTTTGAGTTAATTTTTATGTATGGTGTAAGACAGTAGTCTAGTTTCATTCTTTTGCATGTGGCAGTCCAATTTTCCCAACACCATTTACCAAAGAGACTGTCATTTCTCCACTGTATGTTCTTGGCTCCTTTGTCAAAAATTAGCTGTTCATATATGCGTGGGTTTATTTCTGGGCTCTCAATTATGTTCTATTGATCTGTATGTCTTTGTCTGCCAATACCATACTGTTTTGATTACTATAGCTTTGTAGTATACTTTAAAATCAAGGAGTGTGATACCTCCAGCTTTGTTCTTTTTTCCTCAGGATTGCTTTAGCTATTTGGGGTCTTTTGTTCATAACAGGTTTGGTGTAAGTAAATATCTATTATTGTCATTCACTGTGGAATTTGCAGGTGGAATTTCCAAAATTTGCATATTGTCTTCTACAATTGTGGGATCTCACCAGCTTTCAGACTGGTCCTGGTACTACTATGCTGTCCCCAGAGGGCTATTAGATATGGATACCTGTGTGGTCTACAATCTAGACCCATGCCCAAGCCTTTCTTGTCTGGATCCCACCTGCCTTCATGTGGCCTGGAGCCATTCTACCTCACTGGCTGCAAAATTGTTTTTCCCCTTGGCTCAGAGTCTCCATTTCCTGTCTTGGGATCTATGTTTATATAAGATGATTGAGAATGAGAGTGTTTGACTTTATAGGAATTTCCTCTCTTTTCTGCAGGAATATAACCTCTCCCTCTGCTTCCAACAGAATGATTTCATCAGGTCATAATAGGCCAACACTGATATATTTTCTGAAGTGTAGATTGTTCACAATTAACACCACATGGAGGACATTCTCAGTACATAGTCAAGATTGAACTTTGCCAGCCAAACATGGTCTATCTAGTACATTTTTCCTTTTCCAGTTCCAGTTCCAGTTCCTAGTAAATGATGAGAAACAAGTCTTCTGGATCTCAGTTTCTGATACAGTGCAAGCACAGCTTAAACAAGAGCGTACACATTCCCGCAAAAACATATCTGCATCATATAGAGATAAATATTTCATCTATACATTCCTAATCCCCTATAATAATTTTGCAGTGGCATAGCACGTCTTCGCCAAAAACATAATTTATATGCCCAAGTAATATATTCAGCTTCTCAATCTAGAATATCTGCATTCAGAAAAAAGCTTTCCTATAGTTTTTCCCAAGATGAATCTGTCTTGTGACTAACTTGATATTGTGGATAGATAGCGTAGTGGAGAAAAAGGTTGAAGTTCTTGTCTAAATTGTTTTTTTATTTGTTTGTTTTTGTGAGGAAGATTGCCCCTGAGCTAATATCTGTGCCCATCTTCCTCTATTTTATGTGGGATGCTGCCACAGCGTGGCTTGACGAGCGGTGCTATGTCCATGCCAGGGATCCAAACCTGCGAACCCTGGGTTGCCGAAGCAGACTGCACAACCTTAACTACACCCCGGGCCAGCCTCTGTTTTTATGGTGTTTTTAGAGAGGAGATAGGGCGTATGCTAAAAAAAGAGTTGAGAAATTCCCTCCACGTATCACACAGAGAAATAAAAGTGTCCCTGGCCACACAGGACACAGCCTCTAGTCCACCCAAATATATAACTAGAGGGAATGTGATGGAGCTCTTCTGCCTTTCTACGTTTCTGGAGAATGCCTCCCTTATGGAAAGGCTGGCAGGATGATAAAAACCTCCTGATTAATGTAATGCTTTTCTTTGTTGCTCGGGGCTTATCTATGTGTGTCTTTAACAACCAGCTAGTTGGAAAAACGTCTCAGGTTTCTCCATGCTAGTCCGTTTGATGTGCCGGGCAGCAGCCTATTTTGGAAGAGTACAGACTTTGGAGCTTAGCAGATCTGAATTTGAATCCTGACACCTCCACTTACTAGTTAGTTGTATTATCCTGGTCCTTTATTCATCAATTCATCTGCTCATATATTCATTCTTAGTCAGAACATTTATCGAGCTCTCTCGCTGTGCCAGGCCCTAGGCTGGACCTCAGGGGTACAAAGGTAAAGAAACATGACACCTGCCGAGGACACTTTGCCCTGGGTCTACCACAGTAGCTTAACAAATGTTCCTGAGCACTCATGCCATCAATAAAACATTTCTGAGTGCAAACCCCTCATAAATATACATTTTTATATATTATGTACATGACTTCTACAGCAGTATATTGTGTACATAATAAGATATTTGATTAAAAAATACATAGTATTGGGGCTGGCCCAGTTGTGTAGTGATTGGGTTTGCATGCTCTGCTTTGGCGGCCCAAGATTCGCTAGTTTGGATCCTGGGTGCAGACCTGTGCACTGCTTATCAAGCCATGCTATGGCAGGCATCCCATGTATAAAGTAGAGGAAGATGGACTCGGATGTTAGCTTAGGGCCAGTCTTCCTCAGCAAAAAGAGGAGGATTGGCAGCAGATGTTATCTCAGGGCTAATCTTCCTCAAAAATAAGAAAAAAATACATACACAGTGTTGTATTACATGCCACCTGGTACATATACCCAATTTTAGAGACTACTGGTTTAGTGGTATGATTTTCTGAACTTTGTTTTCCTCATTAAAATTGTGATGATGAAACCCTTCTCATGGTATTTCTTTTCTATAGAACTATTTTTTATTGAGATATAATTGACATGTAACTGTATTAATTTTAGGTGTACAATATAATAATTCGACATATGTATTTATTGTAGTGATTATCACAGTAAGTTTAGTTAACATCCATCACCACATGTAGTTACAGATTTTTTTCTTGTGATGAGAACTTTTCAGATCTACTCTCTTAGCAGCCTTCAGATATACAATACAGTCTTGCTAACTATAGTCACCATGCTGTGCATTACATCCCCAGGACTTATTTAACTTACAGCTGGAAGTTTGTACCTTTGACTACCTTTGCCCAATTCTCATAGTATTGTTGCTCATTCATTCACTTAACAAATTTCACTGATCACTCTCCAATATTAGATTCTGCCTGAGGGACTAGAGATAGAGTGCTAAATGCCACTTGTATTTTTTAATGTCTAAGAGGAGACGTCTGTTAGAGAGGGACACTTTTATACGTATACTTTCATTGATATTCAATATATTAAAATTCTTCAATTTAAAAAATCTAGCTTTTCTTAAGTCTTAAAGCTCAACTTAGTCTTGAAAATGATTAATCTAATAGGTTATATAAAGATAAGATCCATTATTTTTACTTGTTCTATGATTAATGTTCAGTTAATCCTTAAGTTTAAAAGATTAAGTCCTCAAACATTTAGCATATTGTGTAAGTAGTTCATCAGACTTCGTGAAACATTTAAAGTAATTACACATTTAATATATCTGATTCTCTCAAACACTTCAAATTCCTAACATTAGTCCTACATTCATCAGGGTTCACTGCAGGAAACAGAAACACTCTAGGTGTTTTAAGCAGAAAGGAGTTAGATACAGGAGATTAGGTACGTGCAGAAGAGTTGGAAGCAATGGAGGAGTGAGCTCAAGGCATGCCTCCAGGTGTGACTCCTGGAACATTGCAGGACCCATCTATCAAGAACGTTGCTTCCTCTGCCTCAGTCGGGAAAGTGGAGATCAGGAGGCCAGAACCTGTGTAATTGCTGTCAAAAAATTCCCAGCACCCTGCCTAAGATGCCACTCAGGGATCATAGAGCCAGGATCAGGAAGCTGTAGTGGCCGCTACCATAGTTGCCTCATCACCGAATTGTGCTTTCTGGCTGCCACTACTGCAGTTGCTTCTCAATACCCAAGAAACTAGAGACTGGACACTGGCAACCCCAAATTTCACCAGCACTATACACTGCAAAGTGTCAGGATGATGGACATTGCCACGCTTCTATCTTCTGTCTTATGTGGTCATTGTTGCTCATATGTACGTTCTGATTCTTCTAAGTGAATTGAAATCTCCTTGAGGAAAGGTGTCATGACTTCTTTTTATTTTTCAGCCTGTAGCACAGGCACACAGAAGTTGCTCAGTAAATATACATTGATGCTTGGGTATTCAACATATTGATAATTGAGACTGTCCTCTTGATGCCTTGGTTTTGATTGAGTATTCTAATCTTCCTTCTCCTTCAGCTCAATTTCCAGTGTGCCAACCATAAGCAACTGAGCATGCACAGTAAGTACTATTGAAGTGGAAAGGAAGACCTGGATCACTTCCACTGGCAATTGGTCAGAGACATCCATTGTAGACATTACTATTTAGCTATTATGCTGCTGATAATATATGTGTAGTAGTGGTTGTCTGTAACAGACAGTTTTAGAGTTGGTATTTGGGCACCAGTACACCTAATTGGTATAATTTCATTTATCCCTGAGCTCTAGCTGCACAAGTGTATTGGGAATGGTACCTGTATATAGCACACATGGTCATCATGCAAATCTAATATAAAGTAAAATTTCCTAATGTAACACTTCTTCCCAACCCAATAATTATAGACATCTGTTTAAGAAATTAACTAGGGACCAGCTCTGTGGCCGAGTGGTTAAGTTTGCACGCTCTGCTGCGGCAGCCCAGGGTTTGGATCCTGGGAGTGGACAGGGCACCGCTCCTCAGGCCACGTTGAGGCGGCATCCCATATCCTACAACTAGAAGGACGTGCAACTAAGATATACAGCTGTGTACTGGGGGGTTTGGGGAGATAAAGCAGGAAAAAAAAAAATACTGGCAGCAGTTGTTAGCCCAGGTGCCAATCTTTGAAAAAAAAAAGGGAAGATTGGCAACAGTTGTTAGCCCAGGTGCCAATCTTTAAAAAAAAAATTAACTAAATTTTATTCAACTTTTAGATTAAAATCACAAATATTAATCAAACTTTCCAAAACAAAAGCATGATTCTAGAAGACTTCTGGTTTTAAGATGACAGAGTAAAGACATTTCTGTCCCATTTTCATCTCAAAAAACACAACAGAAATCAGAAATACAAACTCAATCTTTGATGAAACTATAAGACATCTGAGGCCTTAAACCATGAAAGTAAAAAGTAGAAAGTAGAAAAAGTAGAAAATAGAAAGCAGAAGTAGAAAAGACTTGGCAAATTGGCAGAGTCACAGAGGAACAAACCTGGATACCCTAAACAACAAGCTGAATTTCCTCACAAAACCCATGAATGGCTCAGAAACAGGTGTTTCAGGTCCCTGGGTAAGTAAGGCTAATGGAGGAGAGAGAATCTCTGGAAAACTTCAATTTGACCAAAAGCAAAAGAAATGTAGCCACCTCTCCCTATGGGGAAGTCCTGCCCGTATATATGATGCTTTCCATCAACTTTATTCATAAATATGAATGGCCAGTCAAGAACTGCCAGATGTTTAAGTAAAGTGTCCAAGAAGAAAGAAAGAGACTGAACCAAATAAATAGGAAAAAAGGAGATCGGACATGTGTGCATGGTGTATATATAAAACAATCACGGAATAAGAAAGAAGCCCTCTTGAAAATTCAAAATATGATAGTAAAAATTAAACAAAAACTAAAAAGAAAGGTTGAAAGATAAAATCAAGGAGACTTCTCAGAAATTAGAGCAGAAAAACAGATAAATGACAATAAGGAGAGAAAAATAAGAATGCTAGAGGATTAATTCAAGAAGTTCAAAAACTACTAATGAGTGTTCCAAAAAGGCAGAATGTAGGCAGAATGTTATCACAGAAATAATAAAAAATATTTCCCAGAACTAAAGGATATGAGTCTTCAACTTGATAGAGACCACCAAATGCCCAGCACCATGAACAAAAAGAACCTCACCAAATTACATCCATTTTAGAATGCCATAAATAAAGAAAACGTTCTAAAAGAAAAAATAAATAGATCACATACAACCTCCCCCTGCCCCCAGGAATCAGAATATCATTAGATTTCTCAGTAACAACACTGGAAGCTAAAACAACAACAGTGGAGCAATTCCTTGAGTTTTCTGAGTGAAAATTTATTTTCAATGTTTCATTCTATACCCAGCGTAACTCTCAGTGAAGTCAAAAATTTCAGCGATGTGTCTTCCATTCACTATTTCTTGGAAAGTTCCTGGAGGATATGTTCCACTAATAGAAAGAAGTAAACCGAGAAAAAAGAAGACATTGGGATGCAGGGAACAGGAGGTTTATATAGAGAGAGATGCAGGAAATTTCCAGGATGATACCAAAGGGCAGACCCAGCAGGGCAATGAAAAACTGCAAGTCTATCTCTAGCAGGGGAAAAAAGTAGCATCGTCTGACAAAATTGACCATATAAAACTTGTATTGAAACCTTTCAATGTTGGGAAGTATTGCAAGATTTAACTTTAAGTTCAAAGAAATTTAAGTGCATGAAAAATGATGTTGGTGTATCCATACAATGGAATATTACTCAGCAATTAAGAGAAATGAGCTATAAAAAGACAAGAATGAATCTTAAATGTGTATTGCTGAGTGAAAGAAGCCAATCTGAAAAAACTACATGCTGTATGATTCCAATTATATAACATTCTGGCAAAGACAAAACTATAGAGATGGTAAACAGATCAGTGGTTGTCAGGGGCTCAGGAGGAGGAGAGTAAAATAAATGAAACACACAGGGTTTTTTTGGGGGGGTGAAACTATCATACGGTATTGTATGATACTGTACTGGTGAATACAAGACATTAAAAACTCAGAGAACTTTATCAAAACCCCATAGAACTTTACAGCACAAAGAGTATAAAGTTTAATGCATGCAAATTTTAAACATTTAGGAAATTAGGGGAACCCAGCATGAGCTGCAGAGTGTGACAAAAGAATCTAAATACACTGCAAATATATGAAGCAACCTCTTTGAAGGGGATGGGAGAATAAAAGTCTGACCTAAGTAACTTTGGAAATGAGTGAAGTCTGTAAAACTAAAGGCAAAAGGAACTGTACATAAGCGCTGTACACTAGTTGATAAAAAACTAGTTGCTTCTCTGGTTAACAATTCTGAAATCTTTATACATGTATACTGGAATTGAACAATTGAGTGAGTGGAGCTGATGGTGAGAGCTAGGTTCTCATTATTGGAATGGGAGCTTACAGATAAGCAATGAGAAGAAGCAAGAATGATCCATGGTAATGGATAATGGTAATGGAATGGAGTTGGAGACAGTATGAACTCATGTTTGTATATATGGATACAGATTGCTACATATAGAAATATTTATAGGTATATGTGTATACACAGGCTAGTATACACACTTATATCTCCTCACTCTGTCAGCTGAGAGGGCCTAGATGCAAGACCCCCAGTAGAAATGAGCACATCTAACAACCAGATCTTAGTTTCTTTTTCTTTCTTTTTCTTTCTTTCTTTCTTCCTCCCTCCCTCCCTTCCTTCCTTCTTCCCTCCCCCCTCCCTTCCTTCTTTCTTTCTTCCTTTCTCTCTCTCTCTCTCTCTCTTTCTTCCTCTCTCTCTCCCTTCCTTCATTCCTTCCTCCCTTCCTTCTTCCTTCTTCCCTCCCCTCCCTTCCCCTTCCTTCCTTCCTTCCTTGAGGAAGATTAGCCCTGAACTACCATCTGTGCCAGTCTTCCTGTCTTAGTCCACTTCACGTGTGGGTTGCCACCACAGCATGGCTGACTAGTGGTGTAGGGCTGTGCCCAGGATCCGAACCCACAAACCCAGGCTGCTGAATCAGAGCACGCCAAACTCAACCACCATGCCACAGGGCCTGCCCTAGATCTTGGTTTCTAATACTATTCTCCAATCAAAGGAACCAGGGCTCCTTGGAGAAATGGCTGATTCTAGGACTGGGGCAGGAAATATACAATATGAGCCTGGAGCATTTTGTAGCGCCAGAAAGTGAGAAAGTGTTAAGAGCAAAGAAAAAAACCCCACAACGATGGGGATACACCGAAGGGGTACAGGAGCCAATTGACAGAACTCCCAATGGCCAAAGTTGGAACAATTTTAGCAATAAACAAAAAACCCCAAAACATTGTATTGGATTATAACTCAAAGTATAAAAAATATATATCCTTGAGTCCATACTGATATAGATAATGACTGAATAAATGAGGAGAATCGACAAATCTCCCATAGAGAAAAATTCCAAATAATTTATGTAGAGCTAACTCCTTACTCATTAAGTGACTCATTAAGCTGAGCATAGTGACTTCCTTCCAAAGAGTACAGTATAGAAATGAGGCGACAAAAGAGTAACTTTATAGTGGCGAAGGCTGGTAAACACTCCCTCAAGCCAGGTGATCAAGGTTAACGCCAACAGTGATGAGTCATATCAATAACATGTACTGTTGGTATGATGTGATGAGAATAATAAATTAAATTATCCCAGTCTAATCATGAGAAAAACATCAGACAAGTCCTAATTGAGGGTCATTCTAAAAAATACCTAATTAGTAATTCTCAAAACTACCAAAGTCAAAAACAGGGAGAGTCTGGGAAACCGTCAGAACCAAGAGGAGTCTAAGGAGACAGGATCCTGGAAAAAACAACATCAGGGGAAAACTGAGGAAATCCGAATAAAATATTGACTTTAGTTAATAATAATACATCATTATCGATCCATTAATTGTGACAAACGTACCCCACTAATGTAAGATACTAATAATAAGGGAAACTTGGTGTAGAGTATATGGGATCTCTCTGTTCTATCTTTGCAATAGTTTTGTAAATCTAAAACTTCTAAAATAGAAAAGTTTATTTTGAAACTGAGTCAATTATTCAGAGAAAGACAGATACTGTATGATTTCACTCATATGTGGAAGATAAACAAACACATGGATGAGGAGAATAGATTAGTGGTTACCGGAGGAGAAGGGGTAAGGGGATAAAAGGCGTAAAGGGACACATATGTGTGGTGAGGGATAATAACTGGACTGTTGGTGGTGAACACGATGCAGTCAATACAGAAACTGAAATATAGTGATGTACACTGAAATTTACACAATGTTATAACCCAATATTACTCCAATAAAATAATTTTTAAAAAAAGAAAGAAAACAGTCAATTATTAATTTCCAGGAAAACTAAATATGATTACAAGAAATGAAGTAAAATCGGGGCTGGCCCTGTGGCGGAGTGATTAAGTTCGCGCGCTCCGCTGCAGGAGGCCCAGTGTTTCATTGGTTCGAATCCTGGGCGCGGACATGGCACTGCTCATCAAACCACGCTGAGGCAGCATCCCACATACCACAGCTAGAAGGACCCACAACGAAGAATATACAACTGTGTACCGGGGGGTCTTTGGGGAGAAAAAGGAAAAAAAATAAAATCTTTAAAAAAAAAATAATAATAATTAAAAAAAAAGAAATGAAGTAAAATCATAGTGTACTATTGGATCAGCATTGAACAATATTTACATAGATATGGTAACTAAATGTGAACTATAGACCCAAGCAAAGATTGTGATGTAATTATATTTGGAAATTGGATGGGGAATGTAAGAGAGTTAAACACTCATATATCACAAGAAGAAGTTATTAGATACCATTTGTAATTCATAAATCAAAAGAGAACAATACACCATAAAAATACAGAGGTAATTACTAGAAGAGTTAAAGAATTGAAAGTGCTTACTACTGGAGTTGACCGGGAACTATTGTTTTTTGGTCACAAGTCTTAAATTATTATTTTACTTATTAAACTATGTTTAAGAACATAGTTTACGTTACAAAACATGGAGTACTTTGATAAAAATTTTAAAATAAGTCTAATGACATTAAATATTAAAATCATAAATTTGATATATATTAAATTCTATAATAGGTTGGGTTTTCTAGAACATTTCAGACATCTATACCTTTATCAGGTGGCAAGATCTCTTATCTAAGAGAAGCCAACCAACTAGACTTACTTTAAGACTGAGGACCACAATATAGTTACAGATTTGAGTTACAGTAAGATATTCTGTACTGAGACACTGGTTCTGAGTTACTACTTCCAAGCTGATTCTACCTAAACTCCAGGTTTTCATGCCAGTTCCTTCTTATAGTCTTTACCACTTTTAGATGCAGGCAAGAGAGGCTCCTGCTCTAGTTTCAGCACATATCACGAATACACATTTATTTTGAAAAACGTAGGTGCCTCTGTCACTCAGGATTCTATGCTCAGCACAGAACCTGCGTGACTTGTCCTAAACGTTTACTCTTGTGGTGAACGCTCTTCAGCCCCAGGGCAACACTTCTCCACAACTTGTGCCCAGTGTCTGTGAAACAGAATGAGATGTGCTGCTGCCTGCGCTGGAGACAGAATGCTTTGGATTTGAGTGGCAGAGGGGCTTAGGTAAGAGAAAAGGCAAATTAACTTGTCCAGTCCTCCCTCTTTGAAATCCAGATAGCATAAATGCAGTAGAGTCTTGCACAATGAAGTATTTCCCAGTAGGGACAAGCATCCATTTTCTTGCTTCTCTTTATATTCTATTTGTGGTTTACAGTAATTAGTGTGGTATTTGCAAAAGTTGCACATAGTGACTAAGGAATATGTTGCAATACTAAACAATTCATATTACTGTTAAATGCATATATGTAGGTAATATGTGTGGAGCATGATACAGATTCTTTGTGTTAGTCAGTAGATGGACATAAAATGCTAGATTGAGAACAGTTTTATTTTTATAATAATGATTTAATGAAAATTTCTGAAAAATTAAAGTCTGTTTTATTTAAATTATTTTAATTTAAAATGTTGATATTTGTTTATTATAATTTGAATTTTGTCTTTTAATTTTAGTAGATATTTTTTAATTTTTAGAAGAAACTTTTGAAACTCTGAATATGATTTTACATTTTCAATATTTGACTTTTACTTTAAACATTTTTTTTTTAAAGATTTTATTTTTCCTTTTTCTCCCGAAGCCCCCTGGTACATAGTTGTGTATTTTTAGTTGTGGGTCCTTCTAGTTGTGCCATGTGGGATGCCGCCTCAACATGGCTTGATGAACGTGCCATGTCCGCGCCCAGGATCTGAACCGGCGAAACCCTGGGCACCGAAGAGGAGCACGTGAACTTAACCACTCGGCCACAGGGCCGGCCCCTACGTTAAACATTCTTGATGAAACATACTTGTATTGTATATATTTTGAATAAAATTACGTTTTGAGTAAAAATTACATTTGAATAAAAATTACATTTTTTTTTCCTTTTTCTCCCCAAAGCCCCCCCCCCCGTATATAGTTGTATATTCTTCGTTGTGGATCCTTCTAGTTGTGGCATGTGGGATGCTGCCTCAGCGTGGTTTGACGAGCAGTGCCATGTCTGCGAACCAACGAAACACTGGGCCGCCTGCAGCGGAGCACGCGAACTTAACCACTCCGCCACGGGGCCAGCCCCTAAAAATTACATTTTTAATCCCTTAAATCGGGGCTTGGCAAATCTTTTCTGTGAAGAGCCAGATAGTAAATATTTTAGGCTTAGTGGAGCCTCTGATCTCTGTCACAGCTCCTCTGCTGTTGTAGTGTGAAAGCTGCCATAAACAATAAGTAAGTGAATGAGTGTGATTGTGTGACAATAAATCTTTGCTTACAAAAACACACAGCAGGATGAATTTATCCAGTGGGCCATAGTTTGCTGACCCTTGCTTTAGATCATTACTATCAAAAGAATGTAAATTATGTGAAAAAATCGAGATTATAACAACATAATTAGTGATTTTGCTGAAATAAAGGCGCGAAAAATAAATTTTATGAAATAAAGATATAACTTATTCATTAAATGTCTTTACTTTATAATTCATCCAAAATTGCCAGACATCAACAGAATGCCTAGAGAAGCAAATAATTATCTTTATGACCTTGAATTAGACAATGGTTTCTTAGCTATGACACCAAAAACACAAGTGACAAGAGAAAAAAGTAGGTAAATCAGACTTCATCAAAAATTAAAACATCTCGTGCTTCCAAGGACAACATCAAGAAGGTGAAAAAACCCACAAAATGGGAGAAAATATTTACAAATCATGTCTTTGATAAAGGAACTTGTATCTAGACTGTATAAAGAACTCTTACAATGCAATAATAAAATGACAAATAACCTAATTAAACAGTGGGCAAAGGATCTGAATAGACATTTCTCCAGAGAAGATATATAAATAGCCAATAAGCACCTGAAAAGATGCTCAACATTATCAGCCTCAGGGAGATGCAAATTAAAACCACAATGAGATACACTTCACACCTACTAGGATGGCTGTAATCAAAAAGTCAGACAGTAACAAGTGTTGACAGGGATGTGGAGAAGTTAGAACCTTCACATACTGCTGGTTGTTGTCAGCGCCGTCGAGTCGATGTGGGACCCTGTGTACAGCAGAGCAGAACCCTACCTGTTCTTTTTGCACCATCCTCTCATCTTCCCATGCTACATCAGACAAGGCTCCGCTGTTCTTCATAGGGTTTTCAGAAGTGGGTGGCCAGGTCCTTCTTCCTAGTCTGTCTAGTCTGGGAGCGTTGCTAAAATCTGTCCACAATGGGTGACCCTGCTGGTGTTTGCATACTAGTGGCATAACTTTCAGCATCACAGCAGCACAAAGCCATCACAGTATGACAACCGACAGACAGGTAGTGTGGTTCCCTGACCGGGAAACAAACCCAAACCCAGGCTGCAGTGGTGAGAGTGCCAAATCTTAACCCCTAGACTACCAGGGCTGGCTATACTGCTGCCAGGAATGTAAAACGGTGCAGCTACTTTGGAAAACAGTCTGGAAGTTTACCACATGATTAAACATGGGGTACCATATGTCCCAGCACTTATCCTCCTAGGTATATACTCTATGACATAGGGAAACATATGTCCACACAAAAACTTGTACATGAATGTTTATAGCATCATTATTCATAATAGCCAAAAGGTGGAACAACCCACATGTTCATCAGCTGAGGAATAAACAAAATGTATGTCCATATGATGGAACATTATCTAGCTATAAAAAGAAATGAGATACTGTTTCATGCTACAACATGGATGAACCTTGAAAACATTATGCTAATTCAAAAATGCCAGTCACAAAAGACCACATATTATTGTATAATTAGATTTATATGAAATGTCCAGAATAGACAAAAGAGACAAAGTAGAGTAGGGGTTGGGAGAAAGTAGGGGGGAGGATGTGACTGCTGATGGGTATGGAGTTTCTTTTTTGGGGTAAGGAAAACGTTCTAGAATTAAATAGTAGTGATGGTTGCAAAACTCTGTGAATATACTAAAAACCATTGAATTGTACATTTTAAAAGGTTGAATTGTATGGTATGTGAGTTATATTTCATTAAAATTGCTATTTAAAAAAAAAATGCCGTCTAGCACTGTGCCTGACCCATGGTAGAGGCTGAAATAAAAGTTCTTTTTCTCTTTCCTCTTTCCCAAACTTCCCTATCCAGGACACCCCTGAAAGACTTCCTAGATTTTTCCACCTCTGACAGGATTTTTACCTACCACCATCTTAGTGATCAGGGTTTTCTCTCTCCACACAAATACACACCCTTTAGACCTCCCCATTCCCCTTTCGCTGCCCGCTGGTCACCCTCAAAGTAACTTCCTAGGGTCAGACAGCCTTAGCTAACACTCATTTGATTGCTGAGGGGGCGGTGACATAGACTAGCTTGAAACAGTTTTGTCACTCAGACTCTGCACAGGGTGTTTCTGTGGGCCGTCCTCCTTGGCAGTCACTTCACAGCTATAGTTGGGGCCTTTCATGACTCATGCCTGCCTCACCCGCCCCTCTCTTCTTTCTCTGGTCCAAGCCGGACCATTTCTCTCCCCCAGGTCCCTTAATCAATGACAAAATGCTCCTTCTGTCTGAATATCAGGTCTACCCTTTAGTAAAAATTTACTCAACAACCACAACCAGTAAATATTAGTTTCTTCATAACTCCCTAAACTTGATTGAGCAATATTTCCCTGAGTTTCCCATTTACCACGATCTCCCTGCCTACTGTTGGCTTGATATTACTCTTTGGGCTTTTGTTTGCTTCTCTGTAAACAGAGAGTCCAACGGTGAATGGAGTCCAGATTCTCTGAGGCTCCTGCAGTTCTTATGTCTCACCTTCACCTACTTTCCTAATGGCCACTCATAGTAAGTGATCATACTGCTGTCTGTACGTTACTTCTGATTTTTATAGCATTGGTGCTGGAGGGGGGTGCTTTGGTTGAAAGCAAGGAAAGTTGCTTGCAAGGAGATGAGAGCAAGGACTAGAACTTGGGCCTCTGTATTCTCTCTCTGTGTCCTCTTATCACCCAAACCCACTCTTTGGAGCACAAAGTCAGGCGACCATGAGCCCTTGGTAAGGTTATCTGTCCTATTGTACCACTAGGGCCAAGTACAGTGCTAAGAGCTTAACATGAATTATTTAATGCTTGTGATAACCCTATTGTTACTTCCTGTTTTATGGATAATAAACTGAGGCACAGAGAGGTTAAGACTAGCTCATGGTCAATCAGCTAGTAAAACAGCTGTCTAGGATTTGTAAGGAGAGATACCCAGTCCTTAATGCAAATGCATCTATGAGGATTAATGTCCATCCTGACGATCCTATGTCTATCTGAATGGTGTTCTCAAATGGGCTTATGATCAGGAAGGATAGGTGCTATGACCCTTGATACCCAGAGTGGGACCAAAACAGCCACCCAGTAGCAGATAAGCAGGTAATCCTAACATCTTTTGGCGAGGTTCTTGGAATGTGGATGTCTCCAGCCGTTCCTGAGTGATGAAATTTCAGTCTAATTGGGTTTTGAAAATATCATTGCAGCTAACCCTTTGCCTTTACTCTCCTTTAGAATCCTGTTCCTTTGGCCCCAAATGAACCCAGAGCCTTTTGTGTCCAGTGAAAGCTTGGACAGCAGAACCTTTGAAATACTTAAACCATTTGAAGTAGGGCCTCAAGTCAAGTTGTTGCTGTAAAAACACAAATTCTAAGACCTAGGAGGTTCTAAGGGGAAAAAAAAGACAGGGTTTCCTTTGCTGGTAGAGATGCTCATAAAAGCAAAGTCAGCACCTCTCTGTCCAGGGCCAAAGGAGAAAAAAATGTGTGTGAAGGGTAACAGAAGCGATGTAGTGACAGGTCATAGGATTTATGTCACTCGGGCCTGGGACTTACCTGAGAGGCAGAGGTTTGCTTAAAAGCAGGGTTAATGGGAGAATCACTGAACTTTGAACTAGGAAAATAAAGCCTTCAAAATCATCCAGTCTAATAATTTTAGAAGAAAGGAGGCCTAGAGAGTGACGGGGCTTCCTGAAGTTCACCTGTCTGAAGAGTGACAGTGGCAGAGCCAGAGGCGGTGGCCGGGCCTCAGTTTCAGTCCACTGCTAGCAGCTCTACCCCACCTGGCTGAGGCTTGGGGAAGCATGTGAACAGGTAAGGAGGAAAGTGCAAAGCATCTTCAGGTCCAGTATGAACAGAGCAGTGCAGCTACAGAAGAAGGCTTGTGTGGAAGAAAAGTGCCCCAGAAGGTTGGAAAGGTAGGCGATTTGAAGCCCTGATCGGGCTTGGGCTAGAGCCCCAAGGTAATGCGGAATCTGGGAGATGCATGTTTGAGGAAGGGGCAAGGTGAAAACGGGGATGGAGCGATATCAATGTAGTGGTGGTGTGCAGGCTGCATGTGAGGAGGGATATCTTAAGGCAGGAAAGCCAGTGAGCACACTATTGGGGAAGGCGTGTGCTAGAAGTCTTGGGTTTTTATATTTTATTTCCTGATGACGCATGTATGAGTGTGTGTGTGTGTGTGTGAGAGAGAGAGCAAGAGAGAAAGGAGGAGACAGAGATTGAGAGAGATCAGCCTGATGCTCAGCTAGAATTCAGATTTGTTGGGACTTGTCTGATGAACAGGTTGTGCTACCTTCCAGAAGCATGGCTTTAAAATCCTTCAGGAATTTCCAGACGGTCCATTTCCATCCTCTCCTGCCCACCCGCGTGCCTCAGCTGAAGTGAGTCTGCTTACCCCGGGCACTGATATGGACAAAGAGACCTATTGATGGTACGTTGTGAACAAAGAAGCAAGCGGCACCAACTGCTCAACACCCCCTCCCACCCGGCCCAGAGTGGAATTCCTCCCATCTGGACAAATGGAGCGGATTCTGTGCTCCTGGCTCCTCCCTGCACCAAGGCTCAGCTTTGTAATTCTCTCTCTCTCTCCTGTCCAGGGAGAGCAGGTGGAGTCTCAGGACTCAGAGCATCCTCAGGATAGACTGGTTTCCACCAGCTGCAGACTGTGACCAGGGCCCGGCCTTGGGTACCGTTCCCCCAGCTCCACCCTGTAGAGGCAGGCCTGCTCCTGATGGCACACTTCCCTCAAGTCCTTAAGTGAGAGTGGAGGCCTGTCTCTCAGTGGCTTATCTCCTCCCAGCAGCACCAGTGTGAGGAGCGGGGTCTATTTATGAACGGCATAGCTGTTTCTAGCTTTCTGAGGAAAGCAGTTTAACAAATCAGTACAATTTTTGAACAACTGTTACATTAAACAAACACAACTCATGGGATATAATTATAAAGAAACTTTTCTTTCTCCTTAACCCTTTAAATTCATTGGGGCTGGTGCATCTGCTGCATCTGGATAACAATTCAGGCAGGCCCCGTGACTTCCTTGGTCTTAGTCTATATTCACCCTAAGTCTGAATATCCATGCAACTCAGCGATTAAAATGTTTGTATACTCATGAAAATTCCAAATGTCGTGTAAAATTAGGGCTTTTCTTCTCTCCTTCAGCTCAGGCTGAACACCTACAGTCAGTAACACTTCTGTCCTTCCACTCCAGTCTTTTTAACTTTGGTCTCTGAGGCTTGTAGTGTTGGAATGGGAAGAAGCAGGAAAGTTCCCGCTTGACTGGTCTTGGTGAGGGGATCTGGCGTGGGTGCTCTCTGGACTTGGCAGGTGTTTAAAGCTGACACTTTGGTGGGTATTTTACACCACCCACCCCCCCCCCCCCCCCCCACCGCCCCGGTCTTAATCAGTTCGGGCTGCTATAACAAAGTACCATAGACTGGGTGGTTTATAAACAACAGAAGTTTATTTCTCACACTTCTGGAGGCTGGAAGTCTGAGATACGGTGCCAGCAGGGGCGGGTTCTGGTGAGAGCTCCTTTCTGGGTTGCAGACTGCCAACCAGTCTCATTGTATCCTCACACGGCAGCAAGAGAGCGAGCTAGCTCTGTGGCCTCTTTTTTATAAGGACACTAATCCCATTCATGAAGGCTCTACCCTCATGACCTAATCACCTCCCAGAGGCCCTACATCCTAATACCGTCACATTGGGGATTAGGATTTCAATGTATAGATTTGGGGGAGACACAGACATTCAGTCCGTAGCACCTTCATTGCTGGGGACCTCTCACATGCGTTCTCTCAGCCTGGATCATGCACTCTCCTCTAACTCATCGCTTACTCCCTCCATCCTTGGGAATCTGGCCATGACTCCAGCTTCTCTTGGCTGGGACCCCTTTGCCCCTCTAGGCTGCCCTCTTGGATGGGATCTTCAACTATCCCAGGTCAACCCTCTCTCTCACTCATGGCTCTCACCTTTGCCCCAACAACCCTGTGAGTATAGTTACTTCCCAAGTGTAACCCTCTATTGGCTGTGCCACTTGCCATGTTGGTTTCCCAGTCTTGACACTTCTGAAATAGGGGTGGAGTGGAACTCATAGCACAGCTTTCTCCAAAGAAATTCTCATCTAAAATCTTACCCTCAACAACTTTGCACATTAAATATGCTTTACGACTTTCTTTGTAAATCCTGATCTAGCCCTTCATTTTAGAATTTGGTATTTATTATGATTCAGCGGAAACTTCTATTTTAACATCTGATTTCATTTAATTTAAGACACATCTTGAATCAAAATGCTCCTATTATCTGAATCGTGAGCCTTAATATGACATGTACTTTTCTTTTTCAAGCATAAGATACTCTCTACCATTTGGATTTATTTCTCAGGCCCTACCCTTATAGACCCAAAGCTGGATTCTGGTGAGAGAGGGGGCTCTAATTAAAGAGAGAGAGGCAGCATTCAACCAAACTCTCTAAGGCCTTGGTGTGTCCCTGTGTGTACGCTAACTCTGGAGGGCAGTTGCAGTCCCTCTCTGCTTTCTAGCATCTCCAGGCTGTGGTGTGAGGTGGTGGAGCAGTGGCAGGAGCAGATTTCTTCAAGAGCAGACTGAGACATTGCTGGAGACTCCTTGTGGAAAGAGGCAAGAGCCAAAGGAACTCAGAAACTTGAGCTGTACTTGACCTTGAGTAAGTTACTTCTCTGAGCCTTGGTTTTCACATCTGTAGAATGACAATAACAATCCCTGTGTTCCTCACAGCCAAGATCCTATGATGTCCTTTCTAAATTGAGAACTGGGTCACAAGTGTCAAGAATAGGCTCTTATAGGTAGACTGTATTTAGTCTCCCATCTCGGACTGTGAGGACCTTGAAATCAGGGCCCATATCATGTTTCTATTTCGACATGAGCACAGTTTATTGGATGGAATTATGGTGCTGTTGGCCTGTGTCTGGTTGGCGTGTTTGTGGTATGGATTCACTCTACATTCACTGCATGTTTATTTCACACATGCTCTCCTTCAGGTCAAATCTGGAGAAAGTGGGTGATGGACCAGTACCACCCCAACTTCATCACATCCCAGAAAACCCAAGCCAAAAGCCCTTTAATAACATATTGATTGCTTAGATTCATTTTCCAAGATATTTTTTGAAATATCTAACACAATTCTTTTTGCTTTTACTTTTGCTGTGACTCAAATTCTTATTCCTGAAAGAGTTTTCTTGCTTCCCCCCTTATTCTTCCAATAATGTCATTTTCATCTTCGCTTGCCTCTAGGTTTTTAGTGTGCCCTGTGAAGTGTATTCACTTGCTCAGACGGGTGTGGAGGAAGCGTAGGCCAGGAAACCCCAGCAACCTCCAGCTAATGCACGGGAGGCTTCAGTTTGGTGATTACTACAATTGTTGCCTAGTGGAACCGTGAGCCATTAGCTGGGTTCTCACCCCTCTATTAGTATCACCCTGTAATTTAATCACAATTAGACTCCCAGAAACATAGGCATCAGAAACAAGTGGGCAAAGGAGGCAGATGGCAGAAAGCAACAGCAGTCAGGGGTTTTAATCAAAGGCAGTGTTTTCAGAAGGTGCAGGGCCAAGAAGGAGGGAGATCGGAGCTTGGAACAGGGTAATTGGGCAATTGATTAGGGGACTTCAAGTTTTACTTTCTGGCATTGAGGCTGGGGTCTGCCAGACGTTAATCTCATGGGCTGGTTGAGCCAGGCTTATTTAATAGCATTAGGGATTGAAAGAGGTCTTGAGAGGTGACTCCACATTCCCTTCACCTTCTCTCCTTGGGATCTGTGGGAGGAAGGCCTCAGAGAACATTCTCAGAAGAGGTTTTTCTTTGTCTCACCTGGCTTCCTCCCCTCAGGCCCCAAAGTGAGCCCTTGAGTATGTGTTGGAATCAACCTCCTTTCTGAGGGCTCACAGAAGCTTCAGGCCTGGAGATGACCGTTCCACTGGCTCTGTGTCCTACTGAGACGTGTAGGTGTGAGTGGGGTGTATGTAACTAGGGCTGGAAGTAGAAGGCATTGCAAGGTAAAAGAGATTGGAGGAGGGTGTCCTTGGACACTTACAGGACTGTTGTCCTACTCAAGCTTCAGAAACCTGGGTCGCAGTATAGAAGGGAAGAACCCTAGCATTAGAGTCCGCCAATGACAAGGAAACTATTATATCACTCTCCTATATGGAACTGATCCACAAAGAAAAAAACCGAGTACAAAAGTTCAGCCCAGCCCAGTCTCTCTGCATTCTTAATAGCAACAGTCACCTTTGGCCAAAGTCAAGTCGTTAATGGCAGAGTTGGCTGAGGGCACTGTGTGGGTATGGTGAGGAGTGTGGGAGTGGTTGGAGCAAGGCAGGGTGAGCAAGAAGCTGGGAGCCCAAGCAGCTGTGGGCAAAATTATGAAATATGTTGGAGGCCTCCCACTTCACTTTACTCTCTCTCTACTTCTCCTCTTACCAGCCAGGATCCAACCCTTCTACAAATCCACTAATGTATTTAATAACTGCACACCCTCACCGGTATTAGGAGAAGTTTCTGGCACTCCAGAAGATTCTTGAAGCCCCAGGCTCCTTTTCCGAAAGCCAAAGGCAAGACCTAGGTACATAGGAAATAGGACTTCTCCTTCCTCTGACTCTCTCAGCATCAAATTCTCCACATCTCATAGTAAGTTTGTGATCCCAAGCTGGGGGCTTTCCAGAACAGTGGCAGTTTTAAATATTTTATCCTCATAAGTACTTGTGAGGCCATATGCCCCGATTTTGTTATGGAAAAAACCCGTAAGTACGTACAATCCTAGCTCAGAGCATTTCCTGTCCGGCTGAGTCTACATAAATCTCGCCCTTCCCTGGCACCAAGGCATAGAGGCATTTGGAAGATTTGTTGGAATCCCAGCTAAGGAAAAGGTCGGTGTAGGAGCGGAGGATAGGTGACCTCTTGCGTTTTGAAGCTTGATTCTGAAGGCTTCCAAAAACTTAGGCAAAAACCCATTCTCCTGATGGACAGAGATTCAGACTTGTTTCTACCTTTAGGCCTCAAATGTGGCTATATGGCTTCAGCTTTTCAGAATTCTCTCTCCCCCTAGCTCCCTGATAAAAACCCCTTTAACAGGAAACAGAGCCTTTTACTCTACAGTGACAGATGAGAGTTAACTGGCCTCTTCCTCCTGGGGCACTGTTTTTTATACTGGAGATCTGAACCCACTCTTGGGTCATGAAAACAATTTAGTGGGTCCTGACCTTTGGTGAAATTTCAAAACTATATATACATACATATACATATGTCCTCCCACGGGGAGGAGCCTGACCAAGGGAGTGAGAAAAACAGTGTGAGAAGGAGAGAGGAAAGGGCCTGTGCAAAAGCCCACTCGCCACCACCTCCAAAATAGCATCACAATGCTCAGAGTGCCAACAGTACACCAGGCACTCTGCCAAGTGCCTTAAATGAGTTAGTCCTTTCAAGTCTCACCACACCCCATGAGGAAGATGAATACTATTATTACTGTCCCCATTTTATAGATGAGCAAACTGAGGCTAAGGAGATTAAATAACTTGCCTGAGGTCACACAGCTTGTACATTGCCTGACACAAATGGTCTCACACGCAGGTGTGCCCGATTTTTCAGCCCATGCTGTCATGCAATCACAGTAACCAGTTCCTCTTTGGCCTAAGGAACAGGGTTTGGTGTTGGCCCAGTATCAAGGATCAAGGTTGGCCAGCCATGGGCCTTGCCTGTGGGCATAGGGCAGGCAGGGCCAGGAAGCGAAGGAGCCCAGGTTTTGGAGGCCAGGATCAGGGGCTGGTGGCTGCGAGGGTGGCAGCCCTCCCCCAGCCCTGCTCCTGCTTGCTGCAGGCTGCAGCTTTGCCAGCGCAGAATGCGCTGCTAATTATAACCAAACAATGAGCAATCACAGCCCGCTGGCGGTTTAGCTCTCGTTAGAGGTCTGGCAGGCTTTTCATTAGAACTTCCCTGCCGCCTGAAGGCGGCGGCAGGAGCTCTGGGCTCCAGCTCCCTCCTCCCCATCCTGCTCCTTCTCCTCTAAGCCTAGTCCACCCAATTGAGTCAGGTGCTTAGCTCCTCCGGTGTGCAGGGTCTGTGTTCAGTGCTGCAGGGGGGGACACACAAACCTCTCTCCTCTCTGCCAGGCTCAAATGGGCTGGCTTTTTAAATTCTAATCAAGAGACTGCTGGAGGATGGGGCGAGCTCACTGGGCCGCCTGCAGCGGAGTGCGCGAACTTAACCACTCGGCCACGGGGCCAGCCCCCGGGACTTTCAGTTTTAAAACCAGACAAGGGGCTGGCCCCGTGGCCGAGTGGTCATGTTCGCGCACTCTGCTGCAGACGCCCCAGTGTTTCATTGGTTCGAATCCTGGGTGCGGACATGGCACTGGCTCATCAAGCCACGCTGAGACAGCGTCCCACATGCCACAACCAGAAGGACCCACAACGAAGAATATACAACTACGTACCGGGGGGCTTTGGGGAGAAAAAGGAAAAAATAAATAAACAAAACAACAGACAAGTTGGTCACTGTATGAGGGGCACGTGGCCAGAGTAAGCAGATAAGAGGTGTTGCTCAGACTTTGTTCACCAGAAAGATGGGAAGAACCAGACAGAGGCCTGTGGGAAGGTGGTTCTTAAAAGAAGAAATAGATGTGGCCAATAAACACATTAAAAAACGTTCAGACTTACTGGTAACATCAAAATACAAACTAAAGCAATTTTTACCTATGCATCAAAGGTTTTAAAATATATGAACATCCTGGGAAACCAGCACTCTCCTTCACTGCTGGCAGAAATATAACTGTTTTGATCTTTCTGGAGGACAATTTGGTACCAGGTAAGAAATATCTTTAAGATATCCAGGCCCTTTGACCAAATAATTCCATTTCTTAGAATCTGTTCTTAAGGAAATAGTTAGAGATGTGTTCAAAGTTTTGGGTACAACAATGCTTATTTGTTCACGACAGCTTCATAGTAAAGTCAAATTGGAGGCAACCTAAAATTTCCTTTTAGGAGGCCAAATGAAAAAAACAAATTCCTCTTGATTTTTTTTTGGGGGGGGGGCGCCCAGGTGAGGGGGAGCTTAGCCCTGAGCTAACATCTGCTGCCAATTCTTCTCTTTTTTGCTGAGGAAGATTGGCCCTGAGCTAACATCTGTGCCCATCTTCCTCTACTTTATATGTGGGATGCCTGCCACAGCATGGCTTGATAAGCGGTGCATAGGTCTGTGCCTGGGATGGGGACCAGTGAACCCTGGGCCGCTGAAGCAGAGGGTGAGAACTTCACTGCTACTTAACTGCTACAGCAAGGACAGGCCCTTCCTCTTGATTTTAAGCGAAGCAATTCAATTCTCCTTTTGTTCTGCCCTCAACTTTCAGCTTATGCCTGAAAGCCTATTTTTTTAGACTCAAACAATTCTCTCCCAAAGAAGAATTTTGCCATTGGCCCTTAAAATACTTTTTCCAGCCACTTATAGCTTGCACCACTCATATAGGCTATTCTGCCCCTTGTATAGTTACTCTGGTCAGAGCACTTTTGGTTGTAAATAACAGAAACCAACTCAGACTATCTCAGGAAGGAGAAAAAACGGTAGCAGGGAGAGTTTGCCTAAAATTCTCTGGATAGGCTGCTCCTTCCATAAATTGGCTCTTTCTCTCATTTAACGCAATTCTGAGTTTGAGTCCCTGACTCTGGCCCTTACTAGCTGTATGCCTGTAGGCAAGTTACTTAACCTCTCTGTACCTCAGTGGCTTCATCTGTAACAAGGGACTATTAATACCTTATATAGCACTTCCTATGTGCCAAACTGTGGTATAATTAAAAAAACATATTTGGTCTTTGTCCCTGGTTCTGGCACAGAGCTCCTAAAACCCATGGAATTTCCTAAGTGATAGTAGTGTCTTTTGTTACTCATAACGAGCCCTTTTTGACCATGTCTGAGTATGCTAATGAGATGACTCAGGGTGGGGCCCCTAGATAACTTCAGGATGGAGGCTGGCCACCAGAAAGACCTAACAGGTGAAATGAGAGGATAAGAACTTTCAGCCCCTCTCCCCAATTTCCGGAGAGGGAGGAGGACTGGAGATTGTTTGAGATAAAAACTCTTGAACAGCTAGATTCAAAGAGCTTCTGAATTGGTGAATGCATGCACCTGCACCTGCAGGAAGGGTGGTGCACCCCAACTCCATGGTGACTGAGGCTCTTGTATCTAGACCTTCCCAGACCCATCCTATGTACCTCTTCATCTGGTTGTCCTTTTTTTTTTTTTACTGAGGAAGATTTGCCCTGACCTAACATCTGTGCCAATCTTCCTCTTTTTTGTATGTGGGTCACTGCCATAGCATGCCTGCCGACAAGTAGTGTAGGTCTGCACCAGGTACCGAACCTGGGCCGCCGAAGTAGAGCACGCTGAACTTCACCACTAGGCCATGAGGCCAGCCCCTCATTTGTCTTCTTTATAATGAACTAATAAATGTAAGAAAAGTATTATCCTGAGAACTGTGAGTCATTCTAGCAAATTATTGAACCTGAGAGGGGTTGTGGGAACCCCCCAATTTTTTCTGCCCAGTCATCTGGGCAGAAGTGTGGGAAGTCTGGGCATCCCATTCACGTCTGGCGTCTGAAGTGGGGGCAGCCTTGTGAGAATCAGCCCTTTCACCTTTGGGATCTGATAATAACTCCAGGTAGATAGTGACAGAATTGAATTGAATCGTTGGACATCCAGTTGCTGTCAGAGAATTGGCTTGTGTCAGAAAACACCCCACACAGTCACTGTTTGAGCACTAAGTATTAGCTCAGTCCGTCCTGTTAACAACCCTATGAAATACACACTGTTATCATCTGGCTGTGTGTGTGAGTGTGAGTATGTGCATGCTCAGATCCTCTGCTCCTCCTCGTCCTTTTCTCTCTAACAAGCTTTCTCAGAACCTTTGTTTCCTCCTAATGTGGCTGTGCACATGGCTCCTTAGTGGTCACTCCAATACTAACACTACCACCCTCCCCCAAGACTCACAGACTAGAACCTAGAATGTCCTTTGTGTCCCACTTGCTGTCAGGTTCTGTCCCCTGCTACCCCTCCCTGTGGCAATTGTCTACTCTCTTCCCCATCACTCCCCCATTCGTTAAAGACCTTACACCTGGCTCACTGTCTTTCTCTCCATCACTATAATCAGCATCATTACTGACCCCTTCAATGTGTCTTAGATGATCTTTCCAACACTCTATTCTCCCTTAATCTCCTCACCACCAGTGGTCTTTCTGTTCCCTCTCATCTCTGTCATCTACTCTCATCATCTTATTGTATATCTTGTCACCACCATCAATTGTGGCATGTCCAAAAATATCCATTTTGAGTAGCTCTCTCTGACCACTACCTCATATCTGTTCAATTTGCTTCCCACTCCTACATGCCTTCACACCCTCAGAGACCTCTGTTGCATTCTAGGTTCTCCAGTCCATTCATTCATCCCTCTAGGCCATCACCTCCTTCCCTTCTCAGCGTAGAGTCTGTGGTCTGTCACAATAAACACACTTGTATTCACCTTGTCGTTTATAATGATGTTAAAATATCTGTAAGTTCTTTGACAGTTGCATTAGTCTTCATGGGCTGCCATAACAAAATATAGACTGGGTTGCTTAAACAACAGAAATTTATTTTCTTGCCTTTCTGGAGGCTACAAGTCTAAGATCAAGGTTCTGGCCAATTCCACTTCTGGTAAAGGCTCTCCTCTGGGCTTGCAGATGGTCTCCTTCTTGCATGTCCTAACATGGCCTTTCATCCTTTTGTGTGCATGGAGAGAGAGCAAGGGAGCTCTTTGTGTCTCTTCTTATGAGGCACTAATCCTATTGCATCAGGCCTCACTTTCATGAACTCATTTAACCTTAAGAACTTCTTTAGAGGCCCCATCTCCAAATACAGTCACATTGGGGATTAGAGCTTCAACATATGAATTTGGGGAGGGGGGACACAAACATTCAGTCCATAGCAAAACTTGTCCTTTCAAAATGTGGAGTCTAATTGCACTTCCCTTGAACATGGGCTGGATTTGGTGACTTGCTTCTAAAGAATAGAATGCAGCAAAAGTAATGCAATGTGACCCAAGTCTGGGTCATAAAAGGATAGCTTCTGCTTAGTTCTCCCTCTTGGATTGCTAGCTCTGGGAGAGGCCATATGTTGTATTGTGAGGACACTCATGCAGCCTGTGGAGAGGGTCACATGGAGAGGAACTGAGTCTATTTGCCAACAATCACCTCTGGCTTGACAGTCATGTGGTGCACCATCTTGGAAGCAGATTCTCCAGCCCAGTCAAGCTTTCAGATGACTGCAGCCCAGCTGACATTTGACTGCAGCCTCATGACAGACGCCAAGTCAGAACCGCCCAGCCAAGCTGCTTCCAAATGCCAAACTCTATCTCACAGAAACTGTGAGATAATAAATGTCTATTGCTTTAAGCCACTAAATGTTGGGATAATTTGTTTAACAGCAATAGATAACTAATACAACCATCTTGACCTTCTTTCCTCCCAACCTATGGGCCTAGCAAAAGCCCAACACTGGTCAAATTTATCTTTTGCCTATTTCATGCCTGCACTCCAGCTGCTGAATGTGGCCACAGAAAAACACATGACTATGCTGAAACGTCTCCTTTTAGTTCATGCCTTTAACCTCAGGAGGACCATACTGCTACCCAGCAATCCTACAATCCCTTCCTCAGGCAAGTCACTTTCTTACTCCTTGTGATAACTGTATCACAATCCTCTCTTCTCAGGCCTTTGCAGAACTCTCCCTGCTTCTCACTTTCAGCCAATGATATCACTTTTTTCCCACTTAGAACATAGAAATCAGAAAAAAAAATCCTTATCTTCCCACTACCAAAAATACCACCCTCTAGTATTCATGCTCTCATACTCTGCCTTCCCTCCTCTTATGATGAATGGACCATCTATGTGTCTATCTGAGGTGAGGCACTCCCCTTGTGCTCTAGATTCCTTCTTTACTTGCTTGCTAAAAAGCATCGCTCCAGCATTTATCTGCTCTCTCATCTACATTGTCAAATTTTCTCTCTCTATTGAACCATTCCCATCAGCATACTAATGAGACGTAACTCTCATCTTTAAAAAAGAAAATCCTTGACCCTACCTTCCCCTCTAGTTACTTCACCGTTTGTCTGCTACCAGTTCGTAGTAAAACTTAAAAAAATCGTCTATGCTGTTTCTATTTCCTCACCTCCTATTCTCTGTCACACACGCTCCAAGCAGGTTTGCACTCCTACCATGACAGTGAAACCACCTTCATCAAGGTTTCCAATGACTTCTATGCTGACAAATTCAATAGTCAGTTCTTCCTTCTTATTTGACCCATCAGCAGCCATTTAAGTCATTTGGTCACTTACTTCATGAAACTCTTTCTTTTTCTTCAGTTGCTTCCAGACACCAAAGTCTACCAATCTTCCTCCTACTTCACCAGCTGTTCCTTTTCCATTTTCTTTTCTGGATTCACTTTTCCCCTTTTCACAGGCTCTAAGATTGAAATGCCCTAGGGCTTAGTTCTTGGATAGCCAATCCTCTCCTCTCTTTCCTGCCCTCCCCCTCTCCTCTCCTTTTTATCCTTCCCGCTGGGTGCCTTAGGTAGTCCCATAGCTTTAAACACCATCCATATGCTGCAAGACCTCCTATTTATATCTCTAATCCAGAGCCTCTCCCCTGAGGCCAGAATGAATAAAGGCAAAGTGTGTCTTCAGCTTCCTGCCTTTTTGGCACATTTCTCCCCACCTCTCTGTGGTTTCTCTTTCTTCTCCTGATATCCAGTTTATTCATACTCAAGGGTAATTGATGGGATTAAAACATTAACTAGTGCTCAGCACAGTGCCTTGCACATAATGGAAATATTAATCAAACATAACTAAATTACTCCTTTCAGGGGAACAATATTTACATTTGGCCTAAAGGCAAAGTTATGCCTCTCTACTGATGAAATTTCAGATATAGGCAGATATGGTTTCATCCTAATCAGGCCTGGGATGGAAATGAGGGATGTGTGTGGATTTTTGAGGGTGAGAGGCTTTTCCAGAATCACTCAAATCACGTTGATCACTCACTCAGTCTGTGTGTAGGATGTACTTGGTGTTTCTCTCTCTTTTGGTCTTGTTGTGGTCAGAGTAAGGTAGCCTGGCTGGGCAGCTCAGCAAAGCCCCACCCTGGATTTTAGTTCTTCCTGCCTGGTTGTGGTAGTCCTGTGGTTAGATCACGGCAGTGACAAGCTGTGGATTCGTTTTCCACTCAGTTTTTCAGAGAGACCCTGTTCTTCAGCCACTGACTAAACCCTTAACTTGGCCAAAAATGGTGGATAGCCCAGCCCAACGATGCAAGTTAGACCTTGACATTTGACTCAATCATTTTTGAAAGTCTCACGTGTCAGAACCTCCATAAATAAGAGTGCAATCCTCCCTCCCTCTCCTCTCTACTTTACAATGATAAGATGAGACTCAACGAGTGACAATGCTGTGGAAGTCAGAGGCACTGAATCAGTCTGGGTCATGTCACCCAGGTAGTGAGGAGAGTTGGGTGAAGGATGTAAACTCTTTTTACAGGGTTCAGGGAAGCAACAAGGGTGGAGGAAGTGAGGGAAGGTGGTAAAGAGTCCCAGGGATCAGCAACAACAGGGACTTGTTACCACCTCAAGGCTGAAGGGGCAAGTTGGGAGTAGTGACCAGATCCCAGGGGCAGCTGCAAATAGGAGAGGGGCTGGGATGGGAGCTTTGGCCAACCATCAGTGCAGCAGAGTGGGAGCTGGCAGAATAAACATCCTGACCTCCTTCTCCTTATTATCTCTTGTCAATGCTTCCCGATGGTCAAACCTAACTAGAAACCAGAGGGGAAGGGAGCCTCTTGGTATAGACCACACAGGTCAGCCTCCTGGATCTCAGAGCAGGGTGGAGAAGTGGAGAGTGGGGCTGGAGGAGACAATGGAGAATATTCTGCAGACTTGTTCTGAATAACAACTCCAGGACTCGAAGCTATTAGAAGGTAATGCTGTTAAGGTGGATTGTTCATGACCCTCTGTTCCCACTAGCAAAAATAACTAAAGCTGGGTGCTGGTCCCATGGCCTAGTGGTTAAGTTTCGCATGCTTTGCTTTGGTGGCCCAGGTTTGGTTCCCAGGTGCAGACTTGCACCACTTGTAGGCAGCCATGTTGTGGCTGTGAACCACATTCAAAATAGAGGAAGATTGGCACAGATGTTAGCTCCGGGAGAATCTTCCTCAAGCAAAAAGAGGAAGATTGGCAACAGATACTAGTTCAGGGTGCATCTTCCTCGGAAAAAAACCAACACAAAACGAGACAAACAAAAAATAACTAAAGCTGATGTTCTATTTCAAGATGCAGTATGTGATGGTTAATTTTATGTGTCAATTTCACTGGGCTAAGGATGGCCAGATAGCTGGTAAAACATTATTTCTGGGTGTGCCTGTGAGGTTGTTTCAACGATTAGCATTTGAATCAGTAGACTGAGTAAAGAAGATTTACCTTCACCAACGTGGGCGAGCATCATCAAATCCACTGAGGGCCTGAATAGAACAAAGTGGTGGAGGAAGGGCAAATTCTCTCTCTTTCTTCTTGAGTTGGGAAGTCCATTTTCTCCTGCCCTTGGAATAGGAACTTCTAGTTCTCAGGCCTTTGAACTCCAGGACTTATACCAGTGGCTTTGCAGGTTCTTAGGTCATCGGACTTGGACTGAATTATACCACCAGCTTTCTTGGTTCTCTAGTTTGCGGATGGCAGATCATGGGACTTCTTGGCCTCCGTAACCGTGTGAGCCAATTTCTATAATAAATCTCATCTATATCTATATCTGTATATGTCCTATTCATTCTGCTTCTCTGGAGAACCCTGACTAATACATAGTATTAGAATAATCTATATGTATATGAGACTGGAAGTCTGTTCACCCACGATGCTTATGTGACAGGGTTACGATTTATTGAAGTGTGAGTATTTTGAGAAGAGTTCTGGCTTAATAACTTTGAAATAGCCTGATCTTGTGGAATGTAGAATTGGGAGAATGAGTGGGAAGAGAGACTGGAGGAAAAGGGAAAGTACCTGATACAAGAGACTAAATCACTCCCCGTAATACAGAGCTCAGAAAGAGGGGAGACATTTGGGTGCTGGAGAGAGTATGGGAGATTTTGACATGTAAAAGGCCCTTGGGTAGCTATGGACGTGAGAGAATTAGGGAGGAGAAAAAAGGGCTTTAGAAAAACTTTGCAAAGAATGCATATCTCTTCAAAAGACACAAATGAATAATTGGAGTTCCTTTTAAAATGACTATCAGTTGCTGAACCATGTTTCCTTATGTGAGCCTCCAAGCAGAAGCAGGGCCACAGAAGACCTGTATTTTTATTGGAGTTGCACTAAAAGACCTTCTGGATGGTCTTGGCAATTGAGGGCTGGCCAGAAACCACTCCACACACCGTACACTCTGTCCTCTGCACAGTAGGCACAAGCCCAGAATCTTTTGAGGACTCAGTTTCCTTTCAAGCTGTCATACCTTACACAGGATCACTGTAAAATGGAAGGGATGACCCTTTTACTCTTTTTGTACAGAGGCCAGAGAGGATAAATAAGTCGGCATGATCACCCAGCAGGCTGTCTAAAGGAGAAAGGAGGCGTACTCCCTGTGTGGCCTGCATTCCACTCGGCTGACTGGCTGCAGATTCAGTTTCCTTCCCTTTCTAGAAAGTGAAAATCCATCTGCCTTTCCCTTCTAAGAAGTTTCAGGCTTTTGCCAAGAGCCTGTGTAGGACAAGATCAGAGCCTGAGCATTTACAGAATCATTTCTTTTGACTCCTTAATTCCTTTCTTGCTCAGGGGTGGGAGGCTAAGCCCAAGGATGGGACTTGGGGGTTTGAGCATTGAGGTCTGAATTTCCCAGCCATGCAGCACTCCAGCATCAGAGGCTCTGATCAAGATGGGTTGTTTCCCAATGTGGGCTAATGAAATGTGGGGAGAAATTGACTGAGGGCTTCTGGAAAAAGCTTCCACTTTCTTTCATGGGAACTGTCAAAAAAGCAGTTTGTTCTCTCTCCCAAGACGGAATGACGGTGCATACAGCTTTGGTTCCTGCTGGCGACCACATTGCAACCTTAAAGGCTGAGAGTCTTAGGATGACGTTGACACCATGGAGGAGGGTGGAGAGACAAAAAGAAACAAGGCAGAACAGATGGATCAGACCCTGCAGAAAGCCCACCCACCTCGAAATTTTTTACTGTCACAGACCAATAGACAACTTTTATTGTTTAAGCCAGTTTGAGCTATGTTTTCTGCTATTGCAATAAAGACCATCCATCCTCCTGATACCTTCTGGCAGCTCAGATTCCCTGTATCCCAGGCTCAGGAACAGGGAGGCACAGCCTGGTCTGAGAAGATTCCATCCTGACGCAGGTGATGTGTTGATGCTTCACTGGGTTTTAACCTTCTTTCTTGGGGAGGGAGGGAAGATCAGGCACGTTCATCTCACAGCTTGGGGTGAGGGGGTGATGAGCTCAGTCGCTCAGCAAAGGAATGGCTGAAAGGATGCCTCATGTGCTTGAACGTGACCCTTGGGGAGCTCAGAGGGCTTGGGCCGCCAGAAACTGGTGCGGCAAGTATTCTTTGCCTGGAGTTCCTGGACTCCTAGGAGGTCCATGGAAAGGCGTCAGAAAGTCCATGAAACCCTAAAACTGTGTGAGGAATTGTGTGTGTACATTTTCACCGGATTTTCGAAAGGCAAGAATCACTGTTCTGTGTTTAAATGGTATAAAGCTCTCTAAACCCACTTGCCTGGGTTTCCCTTGTCATTAAACAGGAATGACTACTCTTCCTTCTTACTCCCCAGAAAGGATGAACATCTGAGAGATCATAGGTGGTAGACAAATCCATTAGATAGAAAAATCTTTTTAAAATTATCAGGGACTGTGCCAAGCTATTGGGAGAGGAAAGGAGGGAGCATGTCCCGAAGTGAGAAAGTCCATCTGGAAGGGGAGACAGTCACAAACTTAGGTGAAGGAGAATGACGAAGATCAGACCTGGTCTTTCTATAGGGAATCCAAGTTATGTGGATACACATGAACACGTACCCACATGTGCCTTAAGCCGTGTGTGTGTGTATGGGATAGCAATGAACATTTGCATTGTCTGATGGTTTTCAAAGGGTATTTCCATAACACTGCCTCCTCACAGGGGCCATGAGAGCTAGGTCTAACGTGTTTCCCCCTGGTTCAGAGAGTGCAGTGCCCAGCGTCCCTCAATAAATGGGCATGCTCCGACCCAAGTTCAAGTGTTCTGTTTCCTCTCCTGGTGCTTTATCTTCTGCATCAGTGGTTTCTAAACCTGACTGATCATCAGCATCACCTGGATGCTTTCCTACAATGCAGAATCTTGGGCTTGGCTCCAGCCCTAGACACTCTGATTCAGTATGTCTGGGGCAAGGCCTGGCTATCTGCATTTTTGGAAGCATCCCAGGTGAATCTGAACACCATTTAGGTTTTTGGGAACAACTGCTCTCTATAAAGAGCACTGTGTGTGTGTGTGTACACATGTGTGTGCATGTGCATGCACACACATGTCCTCCTACAGGCAAGGCTAGCAAACCTGTAAAATAAGTAATAGATCTTGGATGCCTCTCATCTCCTCTTTTAGGGGTCTTCTACCCTTTGGCCCTCCTTCCTGATGCCTCATGGTTCTTTTGCTCACCCCTCATCAGATGATAGCTTAGTCCCTTTTAGGGGTTGGCTCATTGTCACAGTAGACTCTTAGGGATGGATAATCATTCAAGTTCAAAAGTAGTAAATCTCTAGTGGTAGAATTTCAAGCTTTGGGACAAGCAAATGGATGTGGGAGACGTTTTAGGGAGGGGAGACATCTTATCATGCTGTGTGTGGTTGTGTATTTCCCATGACAGCTCTCCAGCACAGAACTCCCACGTGTATATCATATGTTTGCATATATACCATAAAAATAAAATACCCCACAAAACTCTCAGAATGAAAAGCAAACACATATACTGAGCAGGTGGATTTTTAGAGTGTGCAACCTTTTTTAGGGGAAAAAATTATGAAAGCATTTTCAGTGTCAAGTCTCACCACAAGGCATGCTCTTGAAGCTGGAAGAGAGGCATCCAGAAATACGAGTTTGTCATGGAAACGCTGACAGGGCTTCAGCTGAGGGATGCTCACAGGTGCAGCCCAGAATGGCGCAGCCTCTTGCCGCTTATTTACATCCCGGCCCACTGAATGAATTCTCTTTTCCTGTTTCCTGGCCCCTGGAAACTCAGCTGGCCTTCCGGGGACCTGAGGGTTTCTATCAGGAAGGTCTCTGGTGGTGGTTTTCAGATTTCTGGGGCAGGAAATAGAGGGGGGGGTCTTAGGATCAGTTTCATTTCTGGAAGAAGAGCTCCTGGAGGGAGTACTGAAAGGAATGAGGGGAGGAGGGAAGGAATGAACGAAGGAAGGGAGCAAGGGAGGGAAACGCTGATTCTAAGTGTCAGGCACAACCCTAGAAGCATATAGCCATCATATTCAAGTCTTCATCACCATCAGCTGTAACCCAGTGAGTTATCAAAGCTTATTACTATGATACAGAGAAGGAAAGAGGCTGGCAGATCCAGAGTGGGAGCTTACAACCACATCCTTGGTAGGCTAGGTGGCTGGGTGGTGTAAGGATTGGGAGTTCCCCTGACCCACCAGTTTTGCTGATGCCGAAAGCCCTCAAGCATGGCACAAAGGCCTTCCCTTGACAAGCAGTGAGAAAGATGGAAAGGTAATTCCTCCTGGGACCATCCTTGGTCCTGTCAAGGGGTAGAATGACCACAGACCTTGTGCTGGGGATAGGCCTTGCTCCGGGGGACACTTGGTCCCTGAGGATATGGGTTCTCTCTTCTTCCCAACTGGGGCCCAGGAGTCCTGGCAGGAGCAAGAGAAGGGCATCAGCTGCTTTAGGAGCCAATAGGCAGGGCCTGAGAGGCTGGGGGAAATGGTTGGGAAAAGGAAAAAGTGGTTTCTGTCTGAGGGAAGTTTCCATCTAGCGGGGAAAGTGTGGTCCTTTAGGGGCTCCCAATCCAATCTGACAAGGGAGGCAGGAACTCTGAACACAAGGAGTCCAAGAAGGATAAAAGAAAGAAAGAAAGCACAGTCCATGCACTCCAGGGGCTCAGCGTCTGGAGAGAGAAAGACCTGTTTCTTCAACACTGGCCGTAGACTGCCCCACCCCTGACCAAGCATCTCAGGAATCAAAGCCACCAACCCCGCCCTGGACTGTGTGAAGAGCTGGGGTGAGACAGACAGCCCAGCTCTCTCCTATGTGCCTGCCTGTCCTCCGAGCATCCTCCTGCAGCCCTTTCTGTCAGCTGCCCGCTCTGTGGAGGCCTGCAGCTTTGGCCAGGCGCAGCGGCTCTGCTGGGAGGCTGGTTTGCACTCAGGGCTGCTCTGATCGGGCCCACCTTTCCTTCCCCAGCAGGAGCCTTGGGAGCTTGGGAGACATTCCAGGACTGGCTCTGACACGAATTTGCTGTTCAGTGCGCCAGGCGATCAGAGCTGACTCCTCTCCCTTTTCCCTTGGAGGTGTTGATAGTAACAGCAGAGACGAGCTGCCAAGTTGGCAGGAGAACAGAGCGACTGTGCACTGCGGATTGCGGTGGGGGTGGGGGTGCAGCAAGCTGGCAGAGGGCTGGGCTGAAGCCACAGTTTGTTTACCCTGAGATGGAAAGGGTCCCTGCAGTCTCGGCAGCCAGCATCTTGCCCAGGAGGGGAGATTAGAGAGGAAGGCGGAGGCCCCGGGGGAGCCCTAGGGCAGTGGTGTGGGGTGAGGCATCTGGGAGGTTCCCAGGTCTGGGTGCTGCCAGAGTCGGTGGGAGGGGCCTTCTGGCTGGGCCTGAAGCCACCAGGCAGCCTGGCCCCGAGAGGCATGCCGGGCCTCAGAGGCAGGACAGAGATCCACCTTTGTTCCTGCTGTCCATGAAGCAGCTTTGGAGTTTCCAAACAGGAATGGACCTGGGGTGGGGAGCAGGCGAGTTCTGTAGCTTCTTCCTCCACAGAGGACCTTAGAAGGCACCCATGCTGTCAATCAAATAGACCTGGGACCTTGAGCAAGTCATTCAACTTCTTTGAGCCTCAGAGACGAATATCTACTTCAGAGCTTTGTGTGAGGATTCAACAAAGTAGTAACAGCAAAAACTTATCTATTGCTTACCACAAGGCAGACACTCTTCTAAGAGCTTTACATACGTGAAGGCACTTAATCTTCAAACGACTTCATCAGGTGGGTGCTATTATTATTCCCACTTTATTAATGAAGTAACTAAGGCACAGAAAGGGTAAGTAATTATCCAAGGTCACAGAGCTAGTGAGTAGCAAGGTTGGGTTTGAACTCAGTCGTGTGTCACTTAGGCCATGTTCCCAGCCCTTACACAAACTGCCCTCACAGTGCAACAGAGTTCTTAGCACAGTGCTTGGCACAGAGCAAGCATTTAATAAACATTGGCTCTCACCATGACTTCCTGAAAGCAGTTCCAGCAGGGGACCCAGGCTCCTGACATCCTCCCCAGGGACCCCACGGGGCCCTAGGGCTGATTCTCTTCCATCTTTGGTTCACACCACCTCGCTTCTCCTGGGAGCTGGAGCAGTTCCTCCACGGGAGCGAGAGCCACTGGTCTCCCCTGCTCCTTGCTCCTCGGTCCCCTCCTCCCACCTAAGGCAGAGCAGAGCGGAGCAGAGGAATTCTCAGCTTCCTCTAGTTACCATCAGCCTGCAAAGAAAACATAGTCTGCTGCGTCTGCTGCCAGTTCCTCTCTGGTGACAGCCACAACCCATTTGCTCAGTGCCATTCCCAGCCTGTGCTGTTGGTAGAGCTGGGAGCCTAGGGGTGGACCCCAGTGTGCTGCACGAGACCCTGGGCCAGTCACTTCAAGGCTCGGGTTTGAGGGTTGCTCAAAGGGGCAGGCCTGGGCCAAATAATTTCTTGGCTCTAAGGGTTAAGACTGAAGGTTGGTGTGCTGCATTCATAGCCTCTTCTTAGGGTAGGAAGTCCATTGTATGGACATGTTCCCCATATTTGGGGGAGTTCATTAATGCAGTCTGGCAAATTAGTAAGTGGCATTACAAGTCCCCTAAACTGTGCTACTGGCCACCTTTGCCTCTTAGGAGTTTCCAGGGAATGAATCCGTTGCCACTTTCTGGGCAGCCAGAGCTACCTCCTATCAGCTGTGAGACAGCAAACCAGAGCCAGGAGCCTGGATTACCGACTGCTTCCCAGGTCTGAGTTCCTCCCTGGGACAATTAAACCCCAATTATTAGTGCTGGGTGAAAGGAATTGCAGTGTAGATGTCTTAAAACAACACTGTTGTGCTGATATGTGCTAGGAAGCATTGTTGGTATGTTGGCTACAGATTCACCCTCCTAATTGGTTCTTTCAAGTAATGACTGATGGCAGGAGGAGACCAGGTGGGGTTGGGAAGCTGGGGCTGAAATTCTGCCATGGATGACTCAGAAGGAGATGGAATATTCTAAATTTTATACTTAGAACAGAGAAAGCAGGGATATAGTACCTTGTAGTCAGAAACCTTTATTAAAGGAGTTTTCAGCCCCCAGGGATCAACTGGAGCATGGTGGTCAATAATTACGAATACAGAGGGCTGTCACAACCAGACGACTCCTTTCTCCATGCTAACTACCCAAGCAGCGCTTAAGAATCCTTAGCCATGGGAGTGTTCTCTGTCTGGGCCAGGGAAGTGGAGGGGAAACCGAGGCATCAAACAGAGGAGAGGTCCTGAGGTGTTTCAAGGAACCCAGAAGGCTGACGCCCATCACCACACAGGGCTGACCACCCTCTTGGTCTTTGGATTCCAAAATATTGAACTTCCTTGTTGGAGATTTCCTTTTTCCCACGAGAAGAACATCTCCAGTGATGTAATAGAAGGCAGAGAGAGGAAGGATTGCCTTGCAGTCAACTTACTGGCACGTATCTGTTCTGTAAAGTTACAAGGGTCTTTGTCCATTGCTTCCAGAAATGCATACTCTGTCAGATCCCAAGGGGCCCATTTACAATTGATGACAAGAAGTCGGAGGGGTGAGTATGGAGAGGAGACTCCAGAGGAGTGGGGAGTGACTCCCTTCCTCCTGCTGCTGATCCTGTTTGGTGCCAAGCAATAGTCAGAAATCAGGAGTGGTGAGAAGCAAATGGCCCGGGTGGAAAGGAGAGGGGAGTTCACCAGGAGCAAGAGAATGAAGGTGAGCAAGAACTCACAGTGAGAGCCCCAGGGGACTGGGAGAAGGGAGTCTGCCAGGAGAGGGCAGGCCTTCCCGGGTAGGGGTGGCAAGCAGACCTCCTTGGATGGGGTACATGGCAGGCCAGCCCAGAGGCAGGGGGATGCTCAGGATGACCTGTAAGATTCCTTCCCTATGGAGGCCTCTGTAGAAATCCAGAATGGGTGAGCAGAAGTGGCTCGAGGTTCGATTTTCCTGAAGATGCCCTGAGCTGGAGGAGACAGGCTGCGTTGACTCTTCATTTATTTATGAGGCTATCGATTATAATGCAGCTTTTCCACAGGATCCTGAAGTAGCTGTAGTTGGGAGAAGAAACCTCTTACCAGTTAGCTTCCTTTGCCCTGGAGAAGTCGGGCACTCGGAGAGGCTGTCCCCCTCCCTCCCCGCGTTCTCCTCTACCCATCACTTTTGCAGCCCTCACCCCTGAGCACCCTGAGGGTTGGGAGCTTGGACAGCCCTCTACTTTCCTCTTTTTAAAAAATTTTTTATTTTTCCTTCTTCTCCCCAACGCCCCTGAGTACAACATAGTTGTATATTTTAGTTGTGGGTCCTTCTGGTTGTGCCATGTGGGACACCGCCTCATCATGGCCTGATGAGTGGTGCAAAGTTTGTGCCCAGGATCCGAACTGGTGAAACCCTGGGCCAGCGAAGCAGTGCACGTGAACTTAATCACTCGGCCATGGGGCCAGCCCCTCTACTTTCCTCTTTTCTCAGGTCTGGCTGTTCTGGTTTCTCCCAATATTTAGGACACACTTCAGCACCCCCAATCCTAACAGCAGGGCATTGCTTAACTCATGTGCAGACATTAAATTTCTGAGCTGGGGAAGACCTCCGAGATCTTCGCAGCAAAACCCTTTTGTTTTACTGAGAAGAAACAGTGGCCAAGGGGAAGTGATTTCCCCAAAGTTGCACAAAGCCAGAGTCACAACCTGGACAAGAATGGAGGCTTCCTGATCCCCCCAGGCGAGGACCCTTTGCACTGTACCACGTTGCCTCCATATCTGACCCTTCAACCCAGGGTTGGGGATGCCCCTGAACTAGGAATCACTCTCTGGGACCCTTGCCCCCTTTTACAGTCTCCCTGTAGGGCCTCTTCTTAGTTGTGTGTTGTTTTTTTTTCCCCTCCCCAAAGCCCCAGTATATCCTAGTTGTAAGTCCTTCTAGTTCTTCTACGTGAGCTGCCGCCACAACATGGCAACCGACAGATGAGTGATATGGTTCTGTGACGGGTAAGCAAACCCAGGCCACCGAAGCAGTGAGAGTGCTGACCTTTAACCACTAGGCTGTCAGAGCTGGCTCTCTCTTTTGTTGTTTTGCACTTGATGAAATCTTTGCTCTCAGTCTGCCCCAGTCCAAAAGAGGATTGAGGAGGTTTTGTATAGCCCCAAAGAAAAATAGAGGCTAGTGATAACGACTACAAACCTGATCGGACTCACCTGGCCTTATCCACCCTCCATTCCCACCTACCCCCCATTGGCCACCTTTCCTGAGGCCTCCCCCAGCCTCTATGTCCCAACATCAACCTTCAGGTGGGCAGAGATGCCCATGTCTAGTCCTTGTGAAAGAAGTTGGCTCTTCTCCCTTGGCCCTCATTCTGGGGCTCAGTCTTCCAGATCATTGGGAATAGGCCTTTCCATGTGGGCAGAATCCAGGAGACAGGCCAACATTACACCAAGCCCCAAGGGCTGGCTCCCCCTCTTTGGAGACCCTGAAGTTTGGCCCAACTGAATGTGGCTCTAAAGATGAGGACCACTGCCTAGGGTAAGTGGGCCCTCTGCCCTATCAAGGTTGTCTATGTCGTTATACTCCGTAAATTCCTTTTGGCATTCAGTGTTTCAGAATTTAACCCCAACCCAATTTACTGGCCTCACTCTCCTCTTTCTTCCCTTCTCATAGGCTATATACTGTAGCCAAAAGGAATTCCATGTGAGCACCATATATTCTTCCTGTGCCCCTATTGTTCTAGAATGCCCTACCCTCCTGCTCCACATGTGCAGAAAACCCATGTTCTATGCCACTTTCCCTGATTACGGCAGCTGACATTCATTGAGTATCTACTATGTGCTGGACTCTGTACTCTATCCTCACAAGAACCTCCAAATTCTCCCCATTTCTCTGTAGGATTACACAGTAAGTAGCAAAGTCAGGATCTGAACCCAGGCCTGTGGTCTCCAGAGCCCATACTCTTAGCCACTATGGTATATTGCCTCAAGAAATAGCTAACCTTTCCAAAATTATCTTTCTCTTGTCTAGGATTTTATCTGCACTTTCCGTATCACACATCACCTTTTGATTTTTTACTGTAACTACTTATATCATATACCCTAACTTCCTCACTAGACTGTGAGCTCTTGAAAAGTAGGAGCTGGGTCACATTTCGTGCTAGCACATGGCAGGGGGCCATTAAATGTGTTTGGGATGAAGGAATGAACACATGACTGAATGGATTTGAATCATAGCGAGGTCTAATGTCTGCCCAGGGTGGAGTAGGGAGTTGGAACTCCCTTTTCTGAAGAGCCCTAAGCTTCACATTTCCTTTTTAAAGGCACCATGGGAAACGAAGGGAAGGGAAGCGTTTCATAGATGAGTGAGAATAGGAACGCAAACCCCTGCATGTCTGTAATTACAGAGCCTCTTCGTGCTGGCTGCTGCTGGCAGCATGCTGGGGAATGTGTTTTCAATTCTCCAGGTTGGGAACTGCAGGTACTACCGATTGCTTTGTGTGGTCTGACATGGCTGTAAAGGGATGAGAGAGAAGAGGATAATAAAAGCCGTGAGCAATGGCTTTGCCAGGTGCAGGGTCTGCCCCAGAGCAAAGGCCTCCAGCATGCATCCCACCTTCAAGACCCACTTTGGGAAGGCAGAAGGGAGTCCAGCTACCCTTTCTGTGCCGGACTCTTTTGGGATCAGGGACTCCACACAGAGCAGCACATGGCAGGGTGGTCTCTGGCTGGGTTAAGGGCAGCGTCAATCCACTGGGAGTCCTTTCAAGTTGAGAAGGGGCAACCACAGGCTCTAAGGTGCAAGGCACTAGGCAGAGGACATGGAGTGTAGGCATCCTCTACGGAGGGTGTGTGTTGGTGTGTGCGTGTGTGTTCATGCTTGTCTGAGCGTGTCAGAAGCAGTGAGGGGGCCCGTAAGGGGACTGTGTTTCTTTCGGGGCCCTGAGATTCCCTGCTGGGCCCACTTTCTCCGAGGCTCTGTTCAAGACTCAGCTTTTCTGGTCCAAGTTTAGAACGGGCAGATCACGCTACTGGGCCATGGCTGGGAGGATGATTTCCAGCTCTGCCTTTATGTAAACCCACTTGTATTGAGAGACGGTGGGCTCCCACCCACCACTCCCAGCCTCATTCCTACAGTGTATCTTCATCTCCTGTCCAAACAGAGCGGCCTAAAAACCTTGCCTTTGCATGGTACTTTTATTTTGATACTTATATTTTCAAAGCCCATTTACAACTATTATTGCCTTCCATTCTTACAATAGCTCCTCCAGAGGTGAAGAAAGCTGATTCTTTTGATTATAGATGAGCAATTGAGGCCCACAGAGGCTCTGTGACTTGTATCGGGTCACACAGCAAGTTTGGGACCCGCTCTCTGGCTTCCTGACTCCAAGTTATTTCCTGTCTTTAGCTCTGGGCCCCCATCCCCCCATCTCCTTCACCTCCTGTGTCCTGAAAGGAAATCTTCACAGAGAGGCTTGCACTTCATTAGCAACATGCACATGAGTGCTCCTGGTGGTGGGTAGACAGCAATTCAAGACAGGCACCCTCCTTATCTCCTTCCCCCATTCCTACCCACCTAACCCTGACTCCCCCCCCCCCCCCCCCCCCCCCCCCCCCCGCAGGAGGAAGCTCAACTCCGGCAAGAATCCTCAATATAGCTCTTCCTGAAAACTTGGGGCACATGCCAGGGAGCTTTCCTGGGAGGAGAGTTGGTGCTGTTTGCCCTTCTTGGGAAGGAGGGAGAGACAGTGCTGGCTGGGTCTCCGTAGACGGGCCTGTGCGGGGCCTGGAGCAGGCCTGAAGACAGGGCAATGTGTTACAAGTTTCCCTTTGCCTCATCTCCCAAACTGGGAACCTAATGGTCACTGGGTGGCCATTTCTTTGAGACTTAGAAGTCATCTAGTCTGGCTCTACCCTCCATCTGAAACTTTGTTTATCTGGCTTTGGGGTGAGTCATTCATTGATTCATTCATTGATTCAGCAAATACTTGTTGACTACTGACCACGTGCCAGCCTTTGCTCTAGATGCTGGGGATACCACAGTGAACAAGACAGGCAAGAATCCGATCAGTCTGGAAAAGGACGCAGTTAGTTGGCACACTGTTATTTGGAGGTGGGGTTGGGTGAGGTCAGGATAGAGAAATAATAGGAGCTCAGAGAAGCAGGGTAGCTGGGAAGCCTCCTGGGGAAGAGGCATGTCTAAGCTGAAGCTGGAAAGATGAGTGGAGCATTAAGCCACCCAAGAGAGGGAAGAGTGTTCTAGGCACGGGGAATAGCCTGTGTGAAGGCCCAGAAGCTAGAGAGCACCTGGTACATTTCAGGAACTGAAAGAAGTGCAGAGGGCTGGAGTGTAGCATGCAAAGGGCAGGCAGATGGAGGAGGCAGTAAGAGGTGAGGCTGGGGCTGGGTCATGGGGGGCTCGAAAACCACATTGAGTAGAATGAACTTTATCCTAAAGACAACGATAAACCCCTGAAAGGTTTAAGATGTGTGATATATTCAGATTTGTATTTTAAAAAGATCCTTTTTGCTTTGTGTGGAGTGGTGCTGTTCAATAGAAATATAGTGAGAGCCACAAATGTGAGCCACATTTGTATTTTAAAATTTTCTAGTAGCCACATTAAAAATGTAAAAATAAGCAGGTGAAATTAATTTTCTTTTTTTTGAGGAAGATTAGCCCTGAGCTAACTGCTGCCAATGCTCCTCTTTTTGCTGAGGAAGATTGGCCCTGAGCTAACATCTGTGCCCATCTTCCTCTGCTTTATATGTGGGACGCCTACCACAGCATGGCTTGTCAAGTGGTGCCATGTCCTAACCCAGGATCCGAACCTGTGGACCCTGGGCCGCTGAAGCGGAACGTGTGAACTTAACTGCTGTGCTACTGGGCCGGCCCCGTGAAATTAATTTTAAAGAATATATTTTATTTAATTCAATCTATCAAAATTATCATTTAACATATAATCAATAGAGAAATCTTAATAAGATATTTTACTTTTTCTTTATATTAAACCTTCAAAATTCAGTGTGTAATTTACACTTACAGTGCATCTCAATTTGGACTAGCTGCCTGCTTTTTTTTTTTGAGGAAGATTAGCCCTGAGCTAACATCTGCTGCCAATCCTCTTTTTGCTGAGGAAGGCTGGCCCTGAGCTAACATCCATGCCCATCTTCCTCTACTTTTTTATATGTGGGACGCCTACCACAGCATGGCTTGCCAAGTGATGCCATGTCCGCACCCGGGATCCAAACCGGTGAACCCCGGGGCGCCAAAGCAGATTGTGCACACTTAACCGCTGTGCCACCAGGCCGGCCCCTGGACTAGCCACCTTTTGAGTGCTCAACAGCCGTATGTGTTTAGTGGCTACCGTGTTGGATTGTGTAGACGAAGAGACTGCATTTGAGAGGAACAAGAATGGCAAAGCTGTTGCAGTTGACCTGGAAGAGTACAGCAGCCTGGGAATAGCGACAAAAGGACAGATTTCAGAGATGTGATTCCAAGGTTGTCATACTGGGTCTGGACTTAACACCTCTGGATTCCTTTTATGTGAAGGAGAAATAAACTCCTACTTTGTTTGGGCTATTTTACTTGGGATTTTCCTTCTACTCACAGCTGAACCTAGTTTTGAGGAATCTATCACCTAAACGGAAATGTCCAATTGACAGATCTGATGGGTTTAAATAAGGAGACAGGTCTGAGAAAGCTACATATAGATTTGGGAGTTCTCAATCCATAGTTGGTCTTTGAAGCCATGGCAACCTATGAGATCTCTAGGGAGAATGGTCTAGTGAGAAGAGAAAAGGATCTAGAACAGAACTCTGAGGAACACCAACACAGGATGGGCAGAGGAAGAGAATCCTGCTAAGGACACCGAGAAGGAGCCGCCAGACAGGTAAGAGGGAACCAGGGAAGCGCTGCTCCACAGAAGCTTATGGAGGAGAGAATCCCAGGGAGGGGGTGATCAGCAGTGGTAAAGGCAGCTGTCTCTGTGGCTTATGCTTGTGAATGGCATCATAGAGCCTGAATAAACCAACTTCGGCTTCTGTCGCAGCCCCAAATTCCACCAAAGGCTGGTCATGTCATCCTCCTGCTCAGTGCTCTTCACTGGGCTCCCAGTTTCTTAAAAAGTTCTAGCACATCCTCTAGGCCCCTCCAAAGTCTGCTCCTAGTTTTTCTGTCCAGCCTGTTCCCTTCCCCAGCACACTCTGTCCCTGCAGGCCTGGTTTCCTACCATTCCTTGCCTTGGCTTGTGTGCTTCTCTCTGACTAAAGAACCCTCCCTCCCTCCCTTTTCTTTTATCCCCCAAATCCTACCATGTTTTAAGACTTAGCTCAAATGCCAACTCTTCTGTTCCTTGATTCTTCCAGACTGACTAAGTTCCCCCCCAACCCCATGCCCCCCATGAGCACTTTGCTCACTCTTGATCACAGCCCCCAGTTTAGTCTAGCCTGTGTTAAAGTGAGCTGCATACACGTGAGTAGAAGGTAAGCTTGGAGAAGTCTGAGGCTGCTTCTGGCTACTCATCCCTGTTCCTTTTGGCGCCTTCCACAGAGCTTGAGAAGATGTTTAAGAAATGTTTACGGATTCAATGGAATTGTTTTCCCTCACAGCCCCCAAGTAATAATGTGGTCTCAGTCTTCTTTGTCATGTCACTACAGGGGTTGCGGGGATGAGCGAGGCACTAAAATAGAGAGAAACTTGGTTTAGAGGGAAATAGACAGGAGTTGAGTTTGAATACAGCTTCTCAAAGAAATAGTCGCAGTCTGAGCTTCCTCTGACCTAAGCAGCTTACATCATCTGAATGCTCAAGAACCACCTTATTGGGGCTGGCCCTGTGGTTGAGTGGTTAAGTTTGTGTACTCCGCTTCAGCGTCCCAGGGTTTTGCCAGTTAGGATCCAGGTGCGGACATGGCACCGCTCATCAGGCCACGTTGAGGCAGCGTCCCACATGCCACAACTAGAAGGACCCATAACTAAAATATACAACTATGTACTGGGGGGATTTGGGGAGAAAAAGCAGAACCCCCCCCCCAAAAAAAGATTGACAACGGTTGTTAGCTCAGGTGCCAATCATTATATATATATAAAAAGCACTACCTTATTAATAGAAAAGCAGTAGAAAAAATTAATGAAATTAAAATTGTTTCTTTGAAGAGATGAACAAAATTGACAATCTTTAGCTAGACTGATCAAGGAAAAAAAGAAGACGCAAGTTACTAAAATCGGGAATGAAAGAAGGGACATTACTACAGACCTTAAAGAAATAAAAAAGATTATAAAGGAATAATAAGAACTATATGCCATCAAATTAGATAATCTAGATAAAATGGACAAATTTTTAGAAAGACACAAACTACTGAAACTATTTCAAAAAAAATCTAAATAAACCTAAAAGAAGTAAAGAGATTGCACTAGTACAGTCATGTGCTGCATGACAATGTTTCAATCAACGACAGACTGCATATACAATGGTGGTCCCATAAGATTAGTACCATATAGTCTAGGTGTGTAGTAGGCTATACCACCTAGGTTGTGTAAGTGCACTCTATGATGTCTGCACAATGACGAAGTCGCCTAATGACACATTTCTCAGAATATATCCCTGTCATTAAGGGACACGTGACTGATTTTTAAAACTTCCCACAAAGAAAATTCCAGGCCTAGATGGATTCACTGGTGAATTGTACCCAATGTTTAAAGAATTAATGCCAATCCTTCATACTCTTCCAAAAAATAAAACAGGAGGGAACACTTTCCAACTCATTCCACGAATCCAGTGTTACCAAGATATCAAAACCAACAAAGACTTCACATGAAAACTATATATCAACATTGCTTATGAATATAGATGCAAAAATCCTTAACAAAGCAAAACGGACACAGCAACATATAAAAAAGATTATACATCGTGACCAAGTGGGATTTATCACAGGAATGCAAGATTGATTTACTATTTGAAAATCAAAGTAATACATCATATTAATAAAATAAAGGACCAAAACCACATGACCATCTCAATAGATGCAGAACAAGTATTTGGAAAAAATTCAATACCCTTTCACGATAAAAATACTCAACAAACTAGGAATAGAAATGAACTTCTTCAACTTGATAGAGAACATCTACAAAAACCTCACATCTAACACTAGACTTAGTGGTGAAAGACTGAAAGTTTTCCCCCTACGATCAGGAAAAAGACGAAAATATCTGTTCTCACCAATTCTATTCAACACCATACTGAAAATTCTAGCCAGGAAAATTAGGCAAGAGAAAGGATTAAAGGGCACTGAGATTGGACAGGAAGAGGTCAAACTATCTCTATTCGTAGATGATATGATCTTGTACACAGAAAATTGTAAAGAATATATACACACTACTAGGGATTAATGAATGAGATCAGCCAAGTCGCATAATACAATATACAAAAATCAATCGTATTTCTATCTACTAGCAATGAACAATCTGAATATGAAATTAAGGAAACAATTCAATTTACAATAGCACCAAAAAGAATGAACTACTTAGGAATATATTTACCAAAAGAAGTGCAAGACGTGTACTGAAAATTATAACACATTATTGAAAGAAATTAGAGGAGATCTAAATAAATGGAAAGAAATCCTATGTTTATGGATCAGAAAACTTAAAAGTTGTTAAGATGGTAATACTGCCCAAGTTGATCTGCAATTTGACACAATCTCTCAAAATCCCAGCTGGCTTTTCTACAGAAATTGGTAAACTGGTCCTAAAAGTCATAAGGAAATGCAAGGGACCTAGGGTAGGCAAAGAATCTTGAAAAAGAAGAGCAAAGTTGGAGGACTCACATTCCAGATTTCACAACTTACTATTAAGCTACGGTAATGAAGACAGTGTGGTACAGGCACAAGGATATATATCAATGGAATAGAATTGACAGTCCAGGAATAAGCTCTTATATTTATGGTCAATTGATCTTTGATAAGGGTTTCAAAACAATGCAGTGGTGAAAGAATAGTCTTTTCAAACTAAAGATGTGGGACAATTGGATATGTATCTACATGCAAAACAATTAAGTTAGACCCCACCTCACCTCATACACAAAAGTTAAACAAAATGGGTCATTTAGCAAGAACTAAAACTCTTAGAAGAACATAGAAGTAAATCTTTATGATCTTGGGTTAAGCATCGATTTCTTGGATATGACATCAAAAGCACAAGTGACAAAAGGAAAAATAGACAAACTGGTCTTCAGGAAAATTAAAAATGTTTGTGCTTCAGAGGTTACCACCAAGAAAGTGAAAATACAATCTGCAGAATGGGAGCAAATATTTGTCAACCATATCTCTGATGACGGTCTAGAATCCAGAGTAGATAAAGAACTATTACAACTCAATAATAGAAAGAAAAATAACCTAACTAAAACATGGGCAAAGGATCCGAATAGACATTTCTCCAAAGAAAATATACAAACTGCCAATAAACACATGAAAAGATGCTCAGCCACCAAGGACATGCAAATGAAAACCACAATGAGATACCAATTCACATCCGCTAGGATGGTTATAACCAAAAAGACAGATAATTACAGGTGTTGGTGAGGATATGGAGAAATTGCAACCCTCATACACTGCTGGCAGGAATCTAAAACGGTGCAGCTGCCTTGGAAAACAGTCTGACCATTCCTCAAAAGTTTAAGCATAGAGTTACCATAAAACCCAGCAATTCCACACCTTGGTGTCTATCCAAGAGAACTGAAAGCATATATCCACACAAAAACTAGTCCATGAACATTTATAGAGGCATTATTGATAATAGCTAAAAAGTAGAAATAACCCAAATGTCCATCAACTGATGAATGGATAAACAAAATGTAGTATGCTCAAACAACAGAATATTAACCAGCCATAAAAAGAAATGAAGTACAGATTCATGCTATAACATGATTGAATCTTGAAAACATTATACAAAAGACCATATATTTTATGATTCCGTTTATATGAAATGTCCAGAATAAGCAAATTCATAGCGACAGAAAGTAGATTAGTGGAGACTGGGGAGAAATAGGGGAGTGACTGCCAATGAGTACGGGGTTTCTCGTTGGGATGATGCAAATGTTCTAAAATTACATAGTGATAACGGTTGTACAACTCTGTGAATATACTAAAAACCACTGAAATGTACACTTTAAAAAGGTGAATTTGATGGTATGTGATATACCTGTGGTATATACGGATATATGTGGGATATCTCAATAAAGCTGTTATACATATAAAAAGAGAATTACCTTATCACATTGAAGTGAGGTGGGCCTCCATTTCCTAGTGGAAAGATAAAAAAAAAGTTCTCGCCAACTGGAATATACCACAATACGCCTGACAAGGCAAAGTTTTCCTCGAAAATTGTCCTCAAAAAAGAAGGCAAAGTAGTGCAGACCTCAATTTTTAGGGCTCTGCTCACCATTCCTCACCTCCCTCTCCAGGATTGAGGGTGAGAGAGCATAGTGTATGTTTTTATGACAGTAGAGACAAGGATCTCCCTCGTAAATAATCTTGCCTCCCACTCTTGAGGCTGTCCAAGAGTAGACATCTGTGGTTTCTGCCTGCCCACTACCCATTCTCTTGTTTCTTGTAACTGCTTGTGGATTGTCCTACTGTCAGCTATTACTTCCTTAATCTCAAAAGGTCTGGCAGACTGCCCTTCAATTCTATGGCCAAAAGGTGGACTTGTGACCCAATCTGTCCAATTAGACACCTTTCTTTGGGAATTTGAATTAATAATGGGGCGACTCAAAGAAACCTGGTGATTTGCCCCACTCAGATGCCCAGAGGAAACTGTTCTACGGTTCCTGCTCCGTGGTAAAGGGAGCTATTCGGGTCCCGTTTCTTTCTTCAGGTATTTTTTGCACCCAAGAACCCTAACTTGGTCTTTTGTATGTTCAAGGACTGACAAATTCCATATCATTGTCTTGGTTCTCCCATGGCAAAGGCAGGGTTCCTCAGGATTGTCCGGACAATGAAGGAGGAAGGCTCCTAAATTATGAGCAGTCATGACCTAGAATCCACTACTGCCATTGGAACATCTTCTCTTTGGTTCTTTCTTGGTGACCATTTGCTCCTTTTTTTTTTTTTTTTTTTTTTTTTGAGGAAGATTAGCCCTGAGCTAACATCTGCTGTCAATCCTCCTCTTTTTGCTGAGGAAGACTGGCCCTGAGCTAACATCCGTGCCCATCTTCCTCTACTTTATATGTGTGATGCCTACTACAGCATGGCTTGCCAAGCAGTGCCATGTCCGCACCCAGGATCCAAACTGGCGAGCCCCAGGCCGCTGAAGGGGAACATGCGCACTTAACCTCTGCACCACCGGGCCGGCCCCGTGCTCTAATTTTTCAATTGAAGCTCTAAACATTCACTGAATCTTAACTACATCAAGACATTTTGTTAGTTGAGGGAGTACAATGATGAACAAAATGACATCCAACTTTGGTGGGTGCTGGGAACGTACAGATATGCTCTCTGAATTCTGACTCCGTGGACCAGAGAGAAGGAGCAGAAAAGGAGGACATTTAAGCTTGGCTAGAGGTACAGGCTCCCGGTCTGAGAAATTTCTCTGACCTACAGGGAAGGTAACCTTTCTGATGGGGTATTGAAATCAAGGAATCATGGACTTTAGGGCTGACAATGACCTTATAGATTATCCAGTCCTACGTTTTCCAGATGAAGAAATCCAGATTCTGAGAGGTCGAAATGACTTACTAGAGCCAACTGGGCTTAGGACTTCTCTGACTCGCAGTTCAGTGCTTATCTCACTAGCTCTGGTCACACGGTTGACCTTGGCTGGCTCTTCTAGGTTTCAGGGGACTTGGGAAGGAGGAGCGGCAATATTGGGGGCTTGGTAAATGGTTGCCTAGGGGAGCATGTCTTGCACAGCCACGAAAGAAATCAGCAAGGAATTGTGGCAGATTCCAGTAGTTCGAGTCACGTTACTTTCTTCCTTAGGTTTTCGCACTACACACTTAGCAGAGGAGACTGACACCGGGGTTTGCACTGCAACGAGAGTGTCAGTGTGTGTTTTTCCCACCCTTCTCCATCCTCCTGGAGCCCTTTAAGCAAGTCAACTGCTAAAGGGCTTGGTGAAATGACCTTTGTCACCGCCATGCTCTCTTTCCTCTGAGTGACCCAGTCAGCTGCGAGGGTGAGCTCTTGATTGTCTTTACCTGTAATGTGTCAGGATATCAGTCAAATATCCAGAGAGTGTGTGAGGAAGCAATCAATTCAGAAATCAGGTTTGGACTTTCCCCAGGGCTGACAATGATTTACCTCAGCTAGCAACTTGCTCTGAGCAGAAGGGCCCAGTGCAAATAGCACACATTGCTGGTTCTAGGGAGAGAGACAGGAAAGCCCAGAAATGGTTCTCTGGGTGGAGGAAGAGATAGAGTGTCCTTCCAAGCTGTATTTTTCAGCCATCAATGGGCACGATCAGTTTAACTAATACTTACAGAGAACTTCCCATGTCCCGGGAACTGTGCTAGGTCCTGCAGCCCACACATAAATAAGACATGACCCCTGTCTGCAAGGAACTACAGACAAACATCAGACTGACAAGTTTGATAGCATGCGGTCAGTGATGAGCCCTGGACGTTACCGAAGCACAGAAGAGGGAGATGCATCCTACCTGGGACTCAGGGAAGGCTTCAGAGAGGACCCCCAAACAAAGCAGTTAGCCAGGAAAGAAAGCTGTAAGCCTCACAGGCAAGAGAACCACATGAACAAAGGTGTGGAATCTGGATTTGGGGAAAACGGATGGTGTTACTAGAGCAGGAGGAGTGAGATGGGAAGTGTGGGCAGATAAGTCAGACAAGGCAGACAGGGTAAATTACTGGAAAGAGCATGGTCTTTTTTCTGAGCAGGGAAGAGGGAAGTGCCCGGAAGTTCTGCATTTTAGATAGATCACTGCAGTGTGGATTTGGGGAGGAGGAGCCAAGAATGGGGGCAGGGAACCAGCTGGAAGAGATGATGAGTACCTGATGCAGGGTATTCATAATGAAAATGAGGCGCTCAGGGCTGGCCCAGTGGCGCAGCGGTAAAGTTTGCACATTCTGCTTCTCGGCGGCCCGGGGTCCGCTGGCCCAGATCCCAGGTGCGGACATGGCACCGCTTGGCAAAAGCCATGCTGTGGTAGGCATCCCACGTATAAAGTAGAGGAAGATGGGCACGGATGTTAGCTCAGGGCCAGTCTTCCTCAGCAAAAAGAGGAGGATTGGCAGTAGTTAGCTCAGGGCTAATCCTCCTTAAAAAAAAGAAAATGAGGCGCTCATAATGAAGGAGGTATGGACTGGACAAATAGCCAGGAGGTGGGTGATGGTGGAAACGATGTGGGTAAGGGAGAGACACAAATCTAGGGAGCCTCGCAGGGTTGACTTGGTACCTGGGTGGATAAAGAGGCCATGGACTGAGATAAAAAATACAGGGAAGAGAAAGAAGTCTGGAAGAGAGCTGTTAATGATAGCTAACATTTATTACTCACTTCTATGGACCGGCATTGTGCCAAGAGTTCCTCATGCATATTCTCATAACTCTATGAAGTAGATATTATTCTCCATTTTCAGATGAGGAAAATGAAACTTTGAGATACTGAATAGCTTAGCCAGATCTGCACAGCTGGTGGAGGGTGGAAAGAGATTAGAATCCAGGCATTCTGGCTCCAGGGCGAATGCTCTTAACCACCAAGCTTTATATGTGTGTACGTGACGAGTCTGAAGAGCCTGTGGGACACCACAGTGGAGAGGTCCAGGACTTAGGGGAGCCCCCAGGGCCCAGATCATGGTAAAAATCACAAATATGGATGTAACTACCCAAGTTGAGCAGAGACCGGAAGCACAGCGCCCTGGGGAACCCTGATGTTACAGGAAGTAGCCAGAGGGTAAGGGGCCCACAGATGAGAGAAAAACAAAAGTCCCCTCGGATTTTTGTCTGAAGACATGGCTCTGCTATCTGGGCAATCAGGAATGGTGTGGTGGCATCAAATAAAAACGTCCACCAAGTTAAGCCGACATATTAATCATAACAGTTACTATGTTGCATAGTAATTATCTTAAACGGTAAGCATTTCACATAAATAGCAGTAATTAGTATAGCACAAGTTTCCCAAACTGTGTCCTGTGGAATAGAAGTTCCTGGAGATGTTAATAAATGTTTGGCAAAAAAAGGGCTTTGGAGTCAGATAAGCTTAGGAAACGTTGGTATAATCTAGACAGAGCACTGAACCCCTGGTTTACACTTTTTTTTGTCTTTTCTCTGTTAGGAGGCAGGATAGTAGAATGGCTAAGAGGACAGCCACAGGAAACAGACAGCCTGGGGTTGAATCCTGCTGCTGACAAGCTGGGTGATCTTGGGCAAGTTACTGAACTTCTCTAAGCAGTAGTTTCCTCATCTATGTAGGGGGATAGTAATATGCTCACTGAGATTGATCCAGAGAGTAAATGCAATAATACATTTAAAACACTTAGAAGAGAACGTGGCACAGAGTGAGGGCTCCATAAATATCAATTATTTTCTATAAACCATACTATAATATTAAGTCTCCCTTGATATCCTATAGTGTTTAGTCCTTGGCACACACATTTCACACACACACACTGATAACACCCATATTTCTTAAAAGTCAAAAGTCTTGGTTCTGCTCCTGGTAGCTGAAGTTCTCTGTGCCCCTACCTCCACTCCACCACAGCCCAGGACTGGGAATGACCCAACTCTTGCCCTACTCTACTCTAGGGAAGGGGGCAGGGAAAGGGAGGATTTATATCCTGACAGCATGGCCTTGGAAGGACCACTGCTAGTGCACACTCGAAAAGGGTATACACCTTCTGGGTGGACACTGGTCTGAACCAGGGCGCAGAGCTTAGCAAGTGGAGTGCAGGCTGTATTCTGCATGCCCTCACCTGCTCCCTAGGCTGAACGCCATTGTACAATGAACAACCTGCACAACCATACATGGCAGTTCTGACCTTCAGGCCATAGCAGGGGCTGGAAGCTAATGACCATCAGAGAAAGAGGGTCCAAGTTCTCCTCCCAGTAGTCCATGAGATTAGCTCTCCACAAGCCCTAAGTGGATAAAGGATCCTTCTTCTCTTCCCTCCCTCCCCACTTGTGCCCCACCCCCCATTCATTCACAGAGAGCCTGACCTCAGAATACCCTTGGTGTGAGGGGTACCTCAGGCTTTGCCTATTTTTCTGAAATCCACTGTTTGAGGTTGGGAGATGACAGAGCTGTGGAAAGCAGAAGCGGGAGGGGATGATTTTCTAGGTTTCCCCTGACACATAATGAATACTAAATTATGATGCTTCAAACCACAGCAGGTCAGGGCCAGACCAAGTCTGACTTCCTGACCAACGTTTGGGACAGTGAAGGGAAAACGATGGGAATGGGAACTTCTTAATCCTCACTGTGTGGCCCAAATGTTTGGCTCCCAATGAAGACTCACCACCCCTTTAGGTCGACACTTCCTTTGTGAGACAGAGGGGAATCAAAAGGCAGAGTTTCCTGTTCTCTGGAGGTGGGTAGGGTGGAGTGGAGGGCAGGCACACTCCCACAGCCTCTTCAGCCACTGGAGAGGCTGGGCTACTGCCTAGAAGCACCGCTGTTCAGCCTAGATGCCAAGTCCAGGCCTGACCTGTGGTGATCTGGCAAGGGCTTTCCCCGCTCTGCATCTTGGTTCTCTCCTTTACAAAGGGAGGAACATGAACGGGCCGAATTTTAAGGCTCCTTACAGCTCTGACATGCGATGCTTCGCACTTCTAGGGGGTTCTATTCACTTCCCCTCCAGTCCTGTCTAACTAGACAGGTGGGGGCAGACTGACCAGATACGGCTTACTCTCACCATCCCAGGGGCCTGTGTACCGAAGACGAACCTCCTTTCTCACAATTGTGCTTAGGGTCTGCCTCCATCGCTCTTGAAGACGAATAGCAGCTGGGGCCCCAGCTGGGAGTTTAGGTCGCATGTCCTTGAGACTCTGGAACAAAGACTGAGCTGGATGGGGAAGGGACCTTCCATGAATGTGAGGGGAGGGGAGCCCTGGGGCTCTTTATGCCTTTACCTCTCAGTAGGGCTGGCAGTTCCTTTCCTTCCCACAGATTTGAGGGGAGGGAAGGGGTCTTGTCTTTTCCTCTGAGGCTGATGACTTCAGCTTCTTCCCCTTCCCTCCCTAAGGTTAGGATCTCTACCCCTTCCTCATCTGCTCCCTGGGTCTGAAATCTCCATCCCCCTCTCCTCCTTTATTCTCCTTGGGCTTGGGGTCCTTACGCCCCTCCCTCTCTCCTTCTCTCTGAGCCTCGCCTCTTTATTCCTTTTTAGGCCTGGCCTCTCCAGCCCTGGACGGAGGGGTCCGCATTCTTCTTTTCTCTCTTAAGGCCACAGTTCCCTCCCCCAACCCTTTCCAGCTCCCCCTCCCCACCCCCTCCCTCCGCCCCGAGGCATTGTGGGAGGAAACAAGATGTGGTGCGAGAGCGGCGCGGGGAGAAGCCCGCAGTGCGGGGCCGGGCGGGCGCAGCCAATGGGCAGCGCGGACGGCGGCGCGCGCGGCGGGGGGGCGGGGCGGGGCGCTATTTCAGCGGGGGCCGCGCGTCGGCCGCGCTCAGCGGCGGAGAGGAGCGGAGCGGAGCTTTGAGGCGCCAGTGCGGAGCGGGCGTGCGGGCCGGCGGACGCGAGGCGGAGCGCGGGCGGCCGGGGAAGCTCGGAGGGCGGACAGCGGCGGCGGCGGCGAGCGCTCGGCCTCGGGCTGCGGGAGCCGGACACCGCGGCCGCGGCGGCTGCTGCAGGAGGAGCCGAGGGGACACCGCCCCTGCCCGCGCCCTGCCTCAGGCCATCGCTGCTCCCCCGGGGCCCCGCGCGGACTCGCCTCCGTGAAGGTGAGCGCTGGCTGGGGGCGGCCCGCGCCCGGGGCTTCGCCGCAGGGCCCGTGCGGCCTCCTCGCCCCGCGCGGGACCCGGAGCAGGGCTGGCCGCGGGGTAGCCGCCCGGCGCCCCTCCTCCCAGGGCTGCGCCACCCAGTGCCCTAGCGACCCCCGGGGCGCGGCTGGAGGCCCCGGGCTGCGGAGGGGCCGCTCCCGCCCCCCCCCCCCCGGGAGTCCCCCTGCGCTGCGTGGAGGCCTCCGGTGTTCGGGCCGATGGAGAGGGGGTGGAGAGGGCTCGGGCGTGACGCGGCTGCTCCTGCCGCCGCCGCCACCCTCTGGGGCGTCCTTCCTGCGGTGAGGACGCCCAGTCACTCCGGCGCTGCTCCAGGCCGGCCGGGCGGGGGAGGGCGGATGACCGGCCGGGGCTGCGGCCTGGCCGGGCGGCGAGGGTGGAGGCGGGGAGGAGGATGCTTGCTCATTCCCCGGGCGCTGGCCTGCGGGACCGCAGCTCTCTGGAGGATGGGAGGGTGGAGGGATGCGGCCCCCTTGGAGGAACGAAGGGAGAAAATCACGCGTTCGTGGGGTTTGGGGGTTGGGGAGGGCGGTCGATGTCATCCGGAGCCTTAACCTTTTTTGTCGCAAAACCGGGGCTAGAGGACGGGGAGCTGTCCTGGAGTGCCCTCCTGCTTTTCAGAGGAGCCCCTGGCTCGTGACTGAGGCAGCTGGCTTGGGGCCCCTCTGGTCATCCTTCTCTCCGGAGGCCCAGGTCCCTCGCTTTTTTCCCAGGAAGGAGGGGCTAGGCTGGCGCCTCCCTCTCCTTTTCTCACCGGCACCTTGGACAGGGGAGGCTGCGGCTGGGCCTCACCTCTCCGACGCCTGGGGGGCCAGGGGTGAAGAATCGTGGCATTGTAGTCACAAGACCGGCGTTATGTAACCGCAGGCTCTCTCCCGGAGAGGAAGGTGGCTTTTAATTACTGTGGCAGAGTTGTTCCTTTGGACTTTGGGGATGAGGCGGTGGAGGAGTAGGTGAGCTCGCTGGGAAAACCGGTGCCAATTTCGTGCTTTAACTTCGCCGTCTGTAACCGGGCCCCACCCCCACCCTTGGGTTTGTAAACAGTGCCCCCTTCTGAGTGGTAACCTGGAATAGGCCACCGGGTGACACTGGTTTTCTTCACATAGAGCCTTATAATGTCAGAACATTCTTCCTGTGCTAGTCAGGCCTTGAATAGTGTTCTCCTGACCCTTCCTCAGCACCAGGCGGTGCCCACGGACTCCTCTAGACGCTTTGACTTTGCCCCTCGGGGGCATCGGGGCAGAGGGTCCTGGTCCACTAACCCTTTCCTCTGCCAGCCTTTGTGAAGTGGAATCAGCCCTGCCTAGTTTGACGGTCAGACAAGGTACCTTGGATGCGGTCAGGGGCTGCCTGGGTGGCAGCTGGCATGCGTAGTTCTTTGCAGTTGGGGCAGGCTGAGGGAGTAGCCATGAGTTCCGCTTCCCCTTTCAGCCCACAGGCTAGTGTGGACTCAGAGCAGGGAGGCCTGGAATAGTACCAGGCGTCTCTCCTTGAGCAGGCAGGCCTGTGTGTAGCCTTGTATCAGACAGGGCTGGAACAACAGCGTCTTTTGTCCACTGGGCTGGGCCACAGAGTGGTGCTTTGGGGAGTGGGACGGGGTGGTGGTGGGATGTTGCTGCTCTGTGTGACGGGACTGTGGTCAAGGACAGAGGATAGGATTTTGCAGCTCCTCTCCTCTGTTCTTGCAAAGCACCTCACACGCTATAGACTGCCAGGCAGATCCTGGCCATTCCCTCTTGGGATTTCTGTCATTCTAGGAAGGGACCATACAATGTCTACCATGGACTTCTGGTTGCTATAGCATGAATGCCATGGCTTAGATAACAGGGATATGAAACAGGGCTGTTAAAATAATAATAATACTTGACCTTTGTTGTCTCTGTCACCATTGGGCATTGGTAGCCTAGGGGTTGGCAACATATTTCTGTGAAGGGCCATATAGTAAACATTCAGCCTTTACAGGCCATTCAGTCTCTTACAACTACTCAACTATGCTATTGTAGTGTACTGCTATAAACTTTTAGTTACAAAAATAGGTGACAGGCTGCATCTAGCCAATGAGACAGACCCCTGCATAGACTATCTTTGTTTGCAGATGTTCTCATATAATCTTAATTAATCCTTGTAACAACCCCTGGTAGAAAGCTATTCTCTTTGTTAAAATGGAAGTAATCAAATGTGGAAAGGCTAAATGACTTGTCCAAGACCATAAGAGTTCATAGTCGGGACCAGAAGTCAGGCCTGCTGATTCCTAGTTCATCTTTGCACTGTGATACCAATGATGTAATGTTATTAAATCAAGGGGCTTATTGTGTTCAGGTGTTATGCCACCTGATTTACCCCCAGGAATACTCTGCAGTCCTTATTTTAAGATAATGTCCTGAAAGGACAAAGGTTAACTTGCCCAACAACACAGCTAGTAGGTGGTATATTGTAATATCTTGGCTATTGGTGCTATTTAAAGTATTGGAAACAGATAAATTTAGAGTTGGAAAAACCTCAGGTGATAAAAACTGATGACTACTTATGGTTGGTTGGTTGGTTGGTTGGTTTTTTGCTATTTATCTTGTATTTCCCAGACTTGGGGACTACGTCTCTGCTAAAAGCTTAGGAGCTCCCTCTTCTAATGCCTCATGTCTGTGTTTTCTGTTGCCCTCACTGTGCTCTGCTCTCCCACTCAGGCCCCACACCCAGCTGCTAATGCCCATTGCCCAGAGCATGGAGTGTTCAGCCTCACCTCTCTGCTTCTTCTGCAGTGTCACGATGTCTGACCGGAAGGCAGTGATCAAGAATGCAGACATGTCTGAGGACATGCAACAGGATGCTGTTGACTGCGCCACGCAGGCTATGGAGAAGTACAACATAGAGAAGGACATTGCTGCCTATATCAAGAAGGTGTGCCAGGAGAGCTGTGGCTGGTCATCAGGGGTGGGGATGGGCAGCTGAGCTGTGCCCCAGGGAGGGTTGGAGCTGGGGACATAGCTTAGCAGATAGATCCCATCTCCTAGAAAATGAAACCCTAGGAACTTACAAAGCAGACAAATTATGGAGTGATTCTTAGTGCCTAAGCGTTTACCTTAGGAGTTCTTAATAGGAACTCTGCTGATTTGTGTGTTTATAAATATTTATGTGACTGCAAGGCATTGGAGAGAGAAGCTTCAGGATTAACTATGATTGGCCAAATTCAGAACTATTCGAAATGAAGATCAGGGATATCTAAATGGGATAATATAAGATCATATACAAATTTTCAGGGTCCTGTGTCACATAAAGTGGAATATCCCTATAATGATTTTCATCATCTAAGAGGTTTCCTTTTCTTTCTCTCAAAAAGTACTCAGTTACTGCATCATCCCTTTTCCCCTACCTTCTTATGAAAAAGGTGGGCTTGAATATATAATTTTTTAAAAATAGTTGAGCAATATTGGAATAATAGGTTTAGACTCTGAAAAATTCCTGAGTGAATGGATATGATTAACACGGTGAGGAAGCAGCTGAGCCAGAAGTGAGAAGTGGTACCCTAGGGCCCCTGATTCCCAGTCAGGATCCAGGTCCATTGATGGTATAGTTCCAGTCTTTGATATTCTTAGTTCTGGTATACCAAGAAGGATGCCAAAGAGTAGTGGCATTCTGGTCCATAGACGTGGTAGGGTGTCCTTGAGGGTGTCCAGAGTTTTACAGAACTCTGCTTTCCTGCCCAGATGGGTGGGATGAGAAGAGGAAACCTTGGAGTCCTGAGAGACTGTCCTTGTGTGGAGCAAGGCAGTGCAGAGCCAGTAAGGCTGCTGGGGGTGCCAGCTCCTTGTTGAGTGATGGCCTTTCTGTTCTGTCCTGTCCAGGGAGAGAATCCAGAATCATGGACTCTGAGAGCCATGAAAATTCTTAGATTATGTCTGACCCAGGTTTTTTGTTTTGCTGATGGGGAAAATGAGACCCAGGGAAGTGAGTATGGCTCTCCCATGTTACAGAGTCTTGAGCCAGGATTAAAGCTAGGTTTAGTGACCCGTGCCCTTTTCACTGTTCCCTCATACCTCTTGGAGTCATGTGGAATGGGGGCTGAGGAGGCCCAACAAGTTTTGTATGTTGGGCACCTGGGGGACAGGGCCCCATGGTTGGCAGCATTCCTGGCCCAGGGTGGAGGGCTGCTGCCCTTTTATGGCCATGGCAGAATGCATTTAGAACTGAGCCATCTGTTTCCTGCTGCTTCCATGGGGCAGCAGGGAGTTGCCTGTCTGATTAGGTCACAAGGATTTCCTAGGTGGTTTTGATGCTCAACTTGTGCCTCTGAGAGAAGTGAGGGAATTGCCCTAATCTCATGGGTGAGGTCCTTGTTCTGGTGCTTACAGCCCACACAGTGTCTGGCACACAGGAGTGCCTTTGATGACTTACACAGAACTGCTTCCTGGTACTCCTGACATTTGGTCCCTGTTTTGCTGTAGTGTCTTGGTTTTTGGCATTTGGAAATGCCAGTTTAGGAATGTGGGAGGCAGCAGGAGGCAAGTCCGGGAGGCTTGCTCCTCTGTTTTACTCCTGCTGTGTGACACTGGATTGGTCTTTTATGCTAATGGCTTATCTGGTGAAGAATCACAGGGTGGGCTGTGGAGTTAGGGTAGCTGGAGAGAGGAGAGATGATCCAGGTGTAAAGTGCTAGAGAGAAATAATGGAGCCTTTGTGGTGTTACATTATTAATGAGGGAAGGAGTGTTTTAGTCAGCCTTAGAACCTGAGCTCCTGTGGTTCAGGGAGCTGGGGCCATGGGCAGGAGGTGGGGTGGGGGTGATAACTGAACTGATCAGACTCTTATTCTGATTTCTCATCCTCCAGCTGTCCTAATCACCTTTCTTCTCTCCCTTTTATTCTTCTTTTAGGAATTTGACAAGAAATATAACCCTACCTGGCATTGTATCGTGGGCCGAAATTTTGGCAGCTATGTTACACACGAGACAAAGCACTTCATCTATTTTTACTTGGGTCAAGTTGCAATCCTCCTCTTCAAGTCAGGCTAGGTGGCCACAGTGAAGGTGTCAGTGGCGGCAGCAGCGATGGCAAGCAGGCGGCATTGCTGGGACTGTTTTGCACTGGGGCCAGCATCAGGATGTCCTCTCCAATGGCTGTGCTACTGCATGGACTGTGTACTCGATTTCATGTGTATGTCGCAGTAAACAAAACCAAACTTCTTTCTGTTTAGTTGCCTGGGGAAGAAGGCTGCTTTATGTTTATTTTTCAAAACTTAAAAATTTTTTTTGGTTGTATTGCACTAGGAAATCTCTCCCACCCCTCCCTTTTCTCTTTCTCTCCTTATACAAAATCAAAAGCCGTCAACAAATCCTGTAAGACTAGACGGGCTGGGGTAAGGAAATAGATTTCTGGAGATGGAACTAAAAGTGTGCAGCTGCCTCTTCCTGGTGGTAGATGCTGCTTTGGGAGAGCCAGGGAGGCTGTGGGGGACAGTGTTAGGAATGGCAAGGAGAGAAGGATAGGAAGGAGGGTAGGGGGATTGATCTAGTACCAGGGAGAATATTCCACTGAACTGTGATTCCACGGCTTGGGGCAGAGGGTGGGGTGGGGTAGGGGGGATGGATTCTTTAAGGGGCCCTGAGACGTGTTTGTCTGTGGTTGTGGGAGTGGGGAGCAGACTTGTCTTGCTGTCTTTGTCAGAAGAGTTTCTAAGTAAGGGCTGTGTCTTTGTGGATTACCTTCTATTCTTCCTGCCAGAGCTCATGCTGGGAGGATGTTGGGGGTCGGATTAGCTTGATTATTTTTCTTTTCATTCTTCCTTCTCTCCTTCTGTCTGCTCCCTGCTTAGCCCTCAGTTTTCTCATTCCTCTGGAGTTCTCTTAGAGCAGCCCCTGTTAGTTGGCCGGCAAGGGAATTTCCAGTGACTGTAGTTCCTTAGTTAGGTCTTAGCAGTCAAACCAAATTAATGTCTCCCTTGAGTCTCCTCTGTGTATATGTGTATGTATGTGTGTGTGTGTCTTGGTTTGGGGTAGAGGGGAGGGAGGGGCAGGACTGTGGAATCTCTAGGGTATATTGGTAGATAATGGTGCACAGTTAGTTGTAAGTGGGCCTTTATGTTATAAACCTCTGGGGGTGACTGGTTTGGGGGTGAAGATAGGTGTCACCCCCCCTCAGCCATCTGGCCCAGACACTCTGCTTGCCCTAAAGCCGTCTGCTCCCAGAAAGGCTTTAGGAGGACAGCCCATGATGAGATGGCCATGCTGCCATCTGCCCTGGAGCTGGGTCTCAGTAGAGAGGGAAAATGACTTTGGATGATTGCAGCCTCTTGTGGGAGGTATGGATGGAAGTGATAAGGGGCTGTGAGGGGCTTTAGGGGAACTTTGGAGGAGGTTAGTCTTGCAGTGATGAAGCCCCAGTATCAGGAGATGGAGCAGGGCCACTAATGGGAGGAGATTCCAAGGAGAATGCTGGGGAAATCTTGTAAACAGATAAACAGGGATGGGGTGGGGGTAGGGGTGAGGGGTGTCATTGCTGATTGAGCTGCTGATTCTTGTAAATCACATTCAAAAACTCTCATGTGTAGGATTGATGCCATGGGGTTTGGGATCCAGCTCATTTTTTTTTCCAAATCCATTCTTGGGGCTGGTGGGGAGGCAGGAGAATGTCCCCTCCCCAAGCCTTTAGTGTGTGCTGAGCTTTCTTTTTGATGCTGACGGGGGAGGGTGGGGACTGGGATGGTGAGTGAGTTCCCTCTGTCAAACTCTTTGGTGGGCACAAGATTGAGTGTTTTACTTTAGGTTTTTTTTCTTTTATGAGTGTCCAAATCTGTTTCCCCCTACCCTCCCTGACTTGTGTGGCCAGTTGGAAATGTCTGGTTTGTGTTCATCTCTCCTTCATTTCTGGAGCAGGAGCTGAGATCCTGCCACATCTCCTATGCTCTGCATCCACGCCTCTTTTGGACATTAAAGATCGATTGATGCACTTCTGAGCTGTTTGGGTTTCTTTGGGTAAAAGGTTTGCTCTGGTGGCAGTGATGGGGGGTGGAAGGTATCTAGGGTGGAATATAATGGAGGCTAAAGAGATAAGACCTGGCAGGGAGAGAGAGTGATTGGCCTGAATCAGGTCTTAGTTGTAGGGCCTAGGCTCGGGCCCTTTAAGTGGAGAAAAACTAACCAGCAGCACTCACCTGTAAGGTTTCTTGGGTCCCTTGGAGATAGGGGAGCCACTTTTTGGGTCTTTGGTATACTAGATGCGGCTTCCTGGTGTCCAGCTTCTAGGTCCAGGAGGAGTTTGGCTTCTTAGAACATTTGGCCAAAGCTCATAGCCCTCCTGGTTCCCATTCTAGGCTTCCCTGAGACCTGGAGACTGTGTCTATTAGCTAAGTCCCATTCCAACCACTCATAAATGGAAAAACTGGGGGGTCTTCAGAAAGAAGGAAACTTTTTTGGTGGAACCTGAGTGACTCTCTTGACTCCTGGCTTATCCTGGTTATCCCACTTGGGGGCTCCTGCCCCCACACACCTGGAGAAATCAGCAGTATCGAGACACTTCTGAGACTGCCCACCCTTGCCCCTAAGCCGCCGGTTTCTGGGCTTATGGCTACAACCCTTCTAGAGGTGTTAGAGAGCATAGGTGCTTTGTACTCAGGTCTGTTAACAATTATTCACTCAAAGACACTGAGTTCTTGTGTGCTTGGGCCTAGAATACTGTTCACACAGGAGAGCAAGACAGGCAAGTTCAGTGCTTCCATGGCATGTACATTCTAATGGGTAGAGCAGACATACACATTGATAAACTGTTTCCAATAGTGGTAAATGTACTATCAAGGAAATAAATCAGGCAATGAGCTATTGATTGTTGGAGGTAGGCAGATTGGGTTCCTTTACATAGAAAGTTGCTGGGCTGGATCTTGGGGAGAAGGCTCTACCTCTGAGGCAGTGAGGTCCTAAGGGAGTAAGACAAAGGGCTCTCTAGAACTCCGACTTCTGTCCTTGCCTTTGCTGGTATGAGTAATTTGTCAGCTGGAGACTTGCAGGAGGAGAGTGAGGCCATGGTCCACATTTTTTCTGTGATGGGTATCTCTAGAGCCAAAACTCATCTTCTTCCTACGCTGATGGGAGAAGTAGTCCAGGTGGCATCTGTGGACAACAAATTCCTGCACAGGTAGGTAGGTGCAGAGTGCTCATCTGAAAGGCCAATCCTGCAAGGCTTCCTGGAGAGGACAAGCCCTCACTCTGTGGGGCCCAAGAGAGGGGCAAGATGGGAGTATGGGTTACAGAAGGGGCTGTGGAAGGCAGATGGGAATTGTGGCATAGAGGAAGGCAGCCACTGTTGAAACTGGTCAGGCAGAGGAAGTGGGAATGTTAATATTCCAGCTCTCTTTTATCCTGTGCTTCAATCTTCTGGGGCCTCCTTTTGGCAGAACCTGACTGCAACGGAGTTGGCAAAACTGACCCAGGGATGCAGTCTGTAGGGGTCGGCTCCCCCTCTCCCAGGGAAAGAGACAGGTGGAGAGTGAATCTAAGGGGGGCAAACCAAACCAGCATGGTGGGGAATTGTCTTGGTTGCCATGGACCACATGTCTATCTCTCCCCAGAACTCTAGCCTAGACCTAAGGTGTGACTGTTCCCTAAACTATCTCCTCACTTTTAGGTCTTTGCTCAAACATCCTCTTATCAGAGGGACTTACTGACATCCTCTATGAAATAGCATCTGTCCCCCATCACTATAACCTTACCCCATTCAGTTCAGCACGACACCTGCCAACACTTGACATACTGGTTTACTTGTTGGTCTAGAATGTAAACTCCATGAGAGCAGAGCCATTTTCTGTTTTCGTCACTGCTTTATCTTCAAGCACACAGAACAGTACCTGTCTTATACGGAATGCTTACTAAATGTTGACTGGTCAAATGAAAAAAGAAGAGTACAGGCAAGCATAGGCAGCCCCTCTGCCCCAGGGCAGCCTGGCCTTTCTAGAGAGACTTCTGCCCTTTACCTTGACTCCTTCTTGCTGCCCAAGCCCTGTGTATTTCCTGCTGCTTGGAAAGGAGTGAATGGGTCACTCCCCAAGTGTGTTCAAGCCTCACCCTTTCTTGCTTGCCAGCTATGGAAGGAGTGTGTTCATAAAGTACCTTTTATTTTTAAAGCATTTCAGTTTATTTACGTCACTGAAGCCTCCAAGCACCCTTCTGAGCTAGACCCAGCAGTCATTAGCTGCATTTTAGAGTAAGAAAACTGAATCAGAGAGAGTGCATGACTGGACAAAGCCCATGTAGCTGGTAGTGTTACTAGAGCCTAGGCACTGTGACTCGTAAGGGCTGAACTGGGTTTAACGGTGGTGACCTCACTGACACTCCTTAGGCCTAGCTCTCTAAGCTTAGGAGTAAATCCCTGGTTCCACTGATGTTCCCTTTCCTGGGGACCTCTGCATCAGCAAGGGCAGGGAGCATAATGTCCTGTCCCTCCCTTGTCACTCCTCCCATCCACTAAGCATTGAGAAGCAACCTCTTCCTCCTTGAGGTCTCACAGGAGAGGTAATGAGTCTTCTGGACTTAGGAGAGAGCAGATTCCCCGAGTTTTAACCTCTTAGGCCTTCCCTGAACTGAAGGTACCGCTTCCTCACCACTCTGGTAACAAGGAGTGACCTATCACTTATTGAAGGGGTCAAGTGTACCTGTATATATATCTTTGTGATGTAATGGGCTTGGTATCCACACCAATGTACATGCACACTCTTAATACACAGACTGCTGCTGTGCCAATGTAGGTAGTTCATAAGAAAAGAGAGAGAACACCAAGTCCTTGTGCCTCCTCCCTTGCTTTGTCCAAGCAAAGGTGTGTAGTGTTTGTGGTGGGGCTGCTGGACATTGCTGCTTGGGCTTTCTATAGAGAGGCCAAACATGCAAAACCAGTGTGGTGATGTGGGCAGAACACAGGATTTAGAATCAGAAGATCTGGGGTTGAGTCCCAGCTCCGACACTTACCCACTGTTTGAACTTGGGCAAGTCATTTCACCTCTCTGAGGCTCAATTTCTTCATATGTAAAATGGGGATAACACCTATCTACCCTAAAGGGTGGTTATGAGGATCAAATGACATCATGTGTGTGAAAGTGCTTTGAAATTGGAACGTGATGATGATGATGAAGATACTGATTACTAGGGTCATTGACAATAAATCTTGAGGAAAGACTAAAGGATTCTTGGAAGTCAGGGTCCCCAAATCCCTCCTCACACCTCGTTGCAACAGCCTTATTCTTTCCTGTCCAATTGCATCTGTATTATAGAGAAGTAAATTCAGGACCAGACAGGGAAAGAAACTTACCTAAGGTCACATGGATGTCTGGGACAACTGGGATGCAGATCTTGGTCTGGAGTCTCCGGACTCCCAGGCCAAGTCTAATCCTGGTTTGAGATGGTGGATGGGACTAATTCATCACTGGGTACTGAGCCTCCTACTGAAGTCTAGAATGCCCTGTACTTGGTAGTGGTGTGCAATTCAGTGGTTTTAGTATATTTGAAGAGTTGTGCAACCATCACTACTATCTAATTCCAGAACATTTTCATCACTCCCAAAAGAGACATTGTGCCCATTTGTAGTCACTCCCCATTCCTCCTTCCCACTAGCCCCTGGAAATCACTAATCTATTTTCTGTTTCTATGAATTTGCCTATTTTGGACATTTCATATAAATGGAATCATACAATACGTGGCCTTCTGTGTCTGGCTTTTTTCAATTTAGCATAATGTTTTCAAGGTTCATCTGTGTTGTACTTCATTTATCAGTACTTCATTCCTTTTTCTGGCTAAGTAATGTTCTATCGTATGGATGTATCACATTTTGTTTATGCATCAATTAAGTAACATGGGTTGTTTCCACTTTTTGGCTATTGTGAATAGTGCTGCTATGAACGTTCATGTATAAGTTTTTGTGTAGATGTATGTTTTCAATTCTCTTGGGAATCATATTTTTTTAATGTCAGTTTACTTTTCTTTTTTTATATCTAGATTGATATTGGTAAATTTTTCCTGTAAAGGATCAGATAGTACATATTTTAGGTTTTGTGGGCCATATGACATCATGTATGTAGTTGTTGCAACTACTGAACTCTGCCATTGTAGCACGAGAGCAGCCACAGGCAGTGTGTAAGCAAATGAGCATGGGTGTGTTCCCATAAAACTAAACAGGCAATGGGCCAGGTTAGGACTATAGTTTGCCAAGCCCTAATGTAGATACATTCACATGATTCAACATTCCAAAGGTACAAAAAGTGAGAATTCTCCCTCCCGCTCCTGTCCCCTCGCCACTGGGCTCCTCTCCTTAGAGGCAATTAATGTTAGGAGATTTGTGTTCCCCTTTAGAGATGGTTGATAAAGAGCATATTTTAAGTGGCTGTGTAATATTCCAATGTGTTGCAGATAGTTTAATAAACATGAAAAGACTAACATACCTGAAGGCATGCCCTGGTAGACAGAATGCTATTCTAGAAATGTTTCCCCGACCTGCCTGATTGACTCCTCTGACAGAATAACCTTTTGAACTCCTAGGATTTGCCGAGGAGTTTTGGGAGCCATGCCTGATGAATATATTGGGTAATCCCTTTTGGGTCAAAAACAAGCTCTGCCTCTCAAAGGATGCAAGATTTTCTTAGATGGTTTGTATACCAGTCAGAGTTCCACCAGAGAAACACAATTACTAAGATATCTGTCTATCTTCTCTCTCTCATTTATTGTCTGGAACTGTAGTGCAGGAATCTAGTCTGGAATCTGCTAGTCTGGAATCTGTAGTGCAGGCTGTGAGGAAGGTCAGGCTGGAAGCTGTTACACAGGAGCTGACCCTGCAGGCCATAGGAGGAATTTCCTCTTCAAGGAAACCTCAGGCCTTTCATCTGGTTGGATCAGGTTCAACCAGATTGTCCAGGATTATTTCCTTTACGTAAAGTTAACTGACTGTAGATGTTAATCACATCTACAAAATAATTTCACAGCAATAGCTAGATTAGTATTTGATTGCATATCTAGGTTGTAGAGCCTAGCCAAGTTAACCTGAAAAACTGATCATCACAGTCCACATCTGATTAACCTGGCACCCATACACATCTCCTTAAATCATACTTAATCTCCAAATAAGACAATAGCAGTCATACTTCCACTAACATGATACAATTATCCTGTGTACAACTGAAAATGTGCTAACCCTTTCCTGAGAAGAGGAGGCAAAGTCCTCGGGTGACGTTCACGCTTCTCCTTGATGATACTGTAACTTCAATAATGTAATATAAAGTTAGCTATTATTAATACATTTTATATTAGACGACAAAGAGATAAGAGAGGGAATGCAAAATATATTTGTACACACACAAATAAACATATTCCTAATAAAATAAGGAATAAATATTTATAATAATTACAGTCCTCATTTTTGCAACTGGTCAGGTGGTCATGGCTGATATTTATAACTACCTTCTCCCACTATCCGTTCCATATTTCCTTTGCCCTCACTAAGCACCTTAGTGCTGGTTGTGGTTCTTTTCCTGAATGGGATGCCCCCAAACCTTCATTCTTGAAGGGTCTGTGCCATTAGAAGTCTTGCCTGAATTGGATTGTTATAGTTTTCCATCAGCTTTAATCACAGGACACAGTAGTACCAAGAGATGCCCTAAGGGATCTCCTATATTCCGGATATATTTTCCTCACTTCCATAATGTACTAGCAGCCCAACTTCCCCTTGGTAGTCAGAATCAATCACCTTACCCAGTACACTAACTCGTTTCTTTGCTTGTTGATTCAGAAGCATGGAGAGCCCAAAATGGCCAGGTGGTGGCCTTAACTTCCAGTTCTATGAAATCATTGTTGTGTTTCCTGGCAAAGGCATTTCTCCCTTTGGGACGAAGACCTCTAGATCAGCAAGCATAAGGTTGCAGGGAAAGGAAGCAAAAATTTTGCTAGTGGATCACTAGGGGTAATAGTGAATGGTGCCATTCCATTTCTACTCCTTGATTCCTGGAACCATGAATCTTAGCTGTGGGGGAAACAGCACCATACATGGAATGCTGATTTAGAGCATATACAGTCTCCTGAAGGACATTGCCCCAGCCCTGCAAGGTGTTGTTGCCTAGCTGGTGGTGTAGCTGGATCTTCAAAAGGCCATTCAACCTTTCTGTCAAGCTAGCTATTTTAGGATGATGGGGAACAAGAGAAGACCAGTGAATTCCATGACCGTGAGCCCATTGCTGCACTTCATTTGCTGTGAAGTGAGTTCCTTCATTGGAAGCAATGCTGTGTGGAATACCATGACGGTGGATAAGGCATTCTGGAAGACTGCAGATGGTAGTTTTGGCAGAAGCATTACACGCAGGGGAAAGAAAACCCATATCCAGAGTATCTGTTCCAGTAAGAACAAAGCACTGTCCCTTCCAGGATGGAAGTAGTCCAATGTAATCAACCTGCCACGAGGTAGCTGGCTGATCACCCCAGGGAATGGTGCCGGGTGTCAGTGTTGGTCTCTGCTGCTGGCAGATTGGGCACTCGGCGGTAGCTGTAGCCAGCTTGGCCTTGGGGAGTGGAAGTCCATGTTGCTGAGCCCATGCATAACCTCCATCCTTGCCACCTGGCTACTTTGTTCATAAGCCAATGGGCAATGACGTGGGTGGCTGGGGAAAGAGGTTGACTGGCATCCACAAAAGAGGTCATCCTATCCACTCCATTAAAATCCTCCTCTGCAGAGGCCACCCTTTGGTGAGCGTTCATATGGGACACAAATATATGCACATTCTTTGCCCATTCGGAGAGGCCTATACCCTAGATTCCTTGTCAGCAATTTTCCAGTCATGTGCCTTCCAAGTCCCTGACTATCCAGTCACACCGTCTGCCACAGCTCATGAGTCAGTATAGACCTACGCTTCTGGCCATTTCTTTCCAAGCAAAATGAGCAACGAGGTGATGCTCCAAGTTCTGTCCGCTGAGAAGATTTGCCTTCCCCACTGTCCTTCAGGTTTGTCCTAGAAAGGGGCTGTTGTGCTGTAGCTGTTCACTTATTCTTCTTATTTTTTTAAAGATTGGCACCTGAGCTAACAACTGTTGCCAATCTTTATTTTTTTTTTCTGCTTAATCTCCCCAAATCCCCCCCGGTACATAGTTGTGTATCTTAGTTGCAGGTCCTTCCAGCTGTGGCATGTGGGACGCCGCTCAATGTTGCCTGATGAGCGGTGCCATGTCCGTGCTCAGGATCCGAACCAGCGAAACCCTGGGCCGCCACAGCGGAATGCGGGGACTTAACCACTCGGCCATGGGGCCAGCCTCTAGAGCTGTTCAGTTTTGGGTGGTGCCTGCAGAACCATCTATAAACCAGTCCTGAGTTTTGTTTCCCTCAGTCAACTGGTTATAGGGAACTTCCCATGTGGCCGTAGGTGCATCTGGGAGAGAGAAGGTAATGTGGCAGGAGTAGGGGCTATGGCATTTGGGCCACTTCATCACACTAGGGAAAAAGAACTGAACCAGTATCATACTATTTATATATATACACACACACACACACACATACATACGTATGTAACTATTGATAGTATATGATCAATAGAATAATATCAATATATGATTCTAATAGATATTTTAGGATACATGTAATACGTTAATATATATGTGTGTGTGTGTGTATATATATATATACATATATATAAAGAGATTTATTGTGAGCACTTGACTTGTGTGACTGTGGGGGCTGGCTAAGCAAATTCGAAATATGTAGGCTGGCAGGCTAGGCCTCTCTGGCACAAGCTGACACTGCAGTTCACAGGCAGAATTTCTTCTTTCTCAGGGAAACCTCAGTTCTGTTCTTAATGCCTTTCAACTGATTGGATCAGGCCCACCCATATCATCCGGGATAATCTCCTTTCTACAAAATCAGCTGATTGTAAATGTTAATCTCATCTACCAAATACCTTCACAGCAACACCTAGATTAGCGCTTGATTGAGTCATTGGGTACCATAGCCTAGGCAAACTGACACATAAAACTGACCATCTCCGTTTGTAAACTGAGAAAGTTTTAATTTCTTGTACAGGAATCCAAACATGTTCAAAGAAGTAAGTCATTTTTAAAACAGCTTTATTGAAGTGTAATTGACATATGATAAATTGCACATATTTAAAGTGTATAATTTGATCAGTTTTGACATATGTATGTACCGTTAAAACTGTCACCACAAGCAAGGTATCAAACATTCCCATCATCCCTAAAGTCTCTTCACGACTATTTGTAATCCCTCTGTCTCCCTTCCTCATCTCCCTCCAAGCCCCCAGTCCCAGACAACCACTGATCTACTGTTTTTTTTTTTTAAAGATTTTATTTTTTTTTTCCTTTTTCTCCCCAAAGCCCCCCGGTACATAGTCGTATATTCTTCATTGTGGGTCCTTCTAGTTGTGGCATGTGGGACGCCGCCTCAGCGTGGTTTGATGAGCGGTGCCATGTCCACGCCCAGGATTCGAACCAACGAAACACTGGGCCGCCTGCAGCGGAACGCGCGAACTTAACCACTCGGCCACGGGGCCAGTCCCCCGATCTACTTTTTGTCACTATAGGTTAGTTTGCATTTTCCAGAATTTTGTAAAAATGGAGTAATATAACATGTACTTACCTTGGTCTGGTTTCTTTCACTCAGCATAATCATTTTGAGATTCATCCATGTTGTTCTTCTGTGTATAGTAGTTTATTCCTTTTTTATTGTTGAGTAGTAATCCAACATTTGGATATACTAAAGTTATTTATCCATTCCCCAACTGAAGGACATTTGGGTTTCCATTTTGCAATTATGAATAAAGCTGCTATACCCATTTGTACACAGGTCTTGTATTAATGTAAGTCTTTTTCATTTGGGTAAATAACTAGGAGTGAGATTGCTAGATTTTATGGTAAGCATAAATTTAACTTTAAAAGAAACTGCCAAACTATTTTCCAGAGTGGCCACACCATTTTACATTCCTAACAGCAATATATGAGAGTTTTGGTTGCTCCTCATCTCATCAACACTTGCAATTGTCAGTTTTTCTTTTTTAATCTTAACTTTTCAAATAGATATGTAGTGGTATCTTGTTGTGGTTTTAATTTACATTTCCCAAATGACGAATATATTGAGCATCTTTTCACATGCCTATTTTCTACTTGTATATCTTTGCTCATCTTTTTATTGGGCTGTTTGTTTTCTCTTTGTTGATTTTAAGAATTCCTTGGCAACTAGATTTTTGGTGCTGAACATGATGCAGTCTATATGGAAGTTGAAATATAATGTTGTACACTTGAAATTTATATAACATTATAAGCCAATGTAACATCAATTAAAAAAAGAATTCTTTATATGTTCTGGATATGAGTCTATCAAATACATGATTTACAAATATTTTATCTCAATATGTAGCTTATCTTTTCATTCTTTTAATAGTTTTTACAGAGCAAACATTTAAAACATTTTGATGAAGTCCAATTTATTTTTTTCTTTTTTGCATTGTGCTTTTGGTATATCCGAGAACGCTTTACATAACCCAAGGTAAAAAAGGCTTTCTCCTATTTTTTTCTAAAAGTTTTAAAGTTTTACATTTTATGTTTAGATCTTTGATCTGTTTGGAGTTAATTTTTGTATATATGAGGTATGGATCATTGGTTTATTTTTTTCTCTTCTCTTGTCTTCTCTTCCTCCCTCCCTCCTCCTTTGCATATTGTCGTCTCTTCCAATTGTTTCAACATCGTTTTTTAAAAGACTCCTCATTCTTCATGAAATTGCCTTTGCACCTTTGTGAAAATGTAATTGGTCATATCTGTATTTCTGGACTTTTTATGCTGTCCTATCCATCTGTGTGTCTGTCCTTTTGCCAATACCACACTGTAGCTTCATAGTAAATCTTGAATTTGGATAATGTTAATCCTCCATGTTTATTCTTCTTTTTCAAAATTATTTTGGCCATTCTAGTTTCTTTGCCTTTGCATATAAATTTAAGAATCATCTTATCAATATTTACAAAATATCTTGGTGGGATTTTGGTTTGGATTGCACTGAACTTATAAATCATTTTAGAGACAATTGACATCTTAATATTGTACATATTTTGTTAGATTTATAGCTAAGTACTTCCTTTTTCTGTGCTATTGTAATAGTACTATTTTTAAACATTTATGTTTCCAATTGTTCAATATTAGCATATAGAAACATGCTTGATTTTTGTATATTGACTTTTTATCCTGTGACCTTGCTAAAGGCAGTTTTAAGTTTACCTTATTTGTAGATTCCACGGTATTTTCTATAGTTATAATCATGTTATTTGCAAAGGGAAACAGTTTTATTTCTTCCTTTCCTTTCTGTATTTTTTTTTTTCTTCTGCACTTGCTAGGACTTCCAGTATATACTGAATAGGAGAGGTAAGAGTGAATATTTGTGCTGCTTCTGGATCTCAGGGGGAAAGCATTCAAACCTTTACCACTAAGTATGATGTCAGCTGTAGGGTTGGTTTGTTTTGTTTTTTTTTTACAGATGACTTTTTCAGGTTAAGAAAGTTCTCTTTTACTCCTAGTTTCTGAGAGTTTTTATCCTGAATAGATATTGAAATTTGTTAAATACTTTTTCCACACCTATTGAAGTGATCATGTGGTTTTTCTTTTTTACTGTATTAATAAGGAAAATTACATTGATTTTTAATGTTAAACCAAACTTGCATTACTAGGATAAACCTCACTTGCTCATGATGATTATCCTTTTTATATGTTGTTGGATTTTATTTGCTAAAATTTTGTTAAGGACTTTTGCACCTGTTTTCCAGAAGGATGTTGGTCTGTAGTTTTCTTTCCCTGTAATGTCTTTGTCTGGTTTTGTCGTCAGAATAATATGAGCCTCATAAGATGGGTTGGGAACTATTCCCTCCTCTCTAATTTTCTGCAAGTGTTTGTGTCGAATGGTTATTATTTCTTTCTTAAATGTTTCATAGAATTCACCAGTGAATCCACCTGTGTCTTGAGTTTTCTTGTGCAAGGTTTTTAACTGCAAATTTGACTTTTTTGATAGATTTATGGCTTTTTGGGTTGTCTATCTCTTCTTCAGTAAGCTTTAGTATTTGTGTCTTTGAAGTTATTTTTCCATTTCATCTAAGCTGTAGATTTCATTAGCATAAAGTTGTTAATAATATTTCCTTATTATCCTTTCATTATTGTAGACTCTATAACAATGTCATCTCTCAGCCTTAATATTGATAATTTCTATCGTCTCTCTTTTTTTCCTGATTAGTTCTGTTGGGAGTTTATCAATGTTATTGGTCTTCTCAAGAAACTAGATTTTGGTTTCATTTATTTTCTCAATTTTTTGTTTTCTATTTTATTTATTTCCACTTCAATCTTTCTTATTTCCTTTCTTCTGCTTACTTTGAGTTTAATTTGCTTTTCTTATTCTGGTGGAAACTGAGGTCACTGATTTGAGATCTTTCTCCTTTTCTAATATAGGCATTTAGTGCTCTAAATTTTCCTCTAAGTTCTAGCTGCTTCCCACAAATTTTGATGTTGTATTTTCATGTTCATTCAGTTCAAACTGCTTTCTAATGTCTTTTTGATTTTTTCTTTGCCTCATGACTTATTTAAAGGTAAATTGTTTAGTTTCCAAAAATTTGAGTATTTTCAGTTATCTTTCTGTTATTCATTTCTTAATTCCATTGTAGTTAGAGAACATACTTTGTGTGATTGGAATCTTTTAAATCTCTTCAGATTTGTTTTATGACCCAGAATATGGTCTATTGTGGTAAATTTTCAATGTGCCTTTAAAAATAATGCATATTCTACTGCTATTGGTGGGATGTTTTGTAAAAGTCAGTTGGGCCAATTTAGTTGATAGTCTTCTATATCTTTACTGGTCTCTGTCAACTTGTTCTCTAAATTATTGAAAAAGGAGTGTTGAAATTTCTAACCACAATTATGGATTTGTCTATTTTTTCTTGAATTTCTAGCTTTCTTTTTGTTCAGGAAGATTAGCCCTGAGCTAACATTTGTGCCAAGCTTCCTCTACTTTTTGTATGTGGGTCACTGCTACAGCATGGCTCCTGACGAGTGGTGTACGTCCATGCCTGGGAACTGAACTCGGCTGCCAAAGGAGAGTGAATGAAACTAGGCCATGGGGGCATCCTCATAGCATTTTTTTGCTTTGTGCATTTTTGGTTTTTTAAAGATAGGCATCTGAGCTAACATCTGTTGCCAATCTTTTTTTTTTTTTCTTTTCCCCCCAAAGTCCCCCAGTACATGGTTGTATATTTTAGTTGTTGGTTCTTCTAGTTGTGGTGTGTGGGATGCCGCCTCAGCATGGCTTGATGAGCAATGTCATGTCCATGCCTAGGATCCAAATCTGTGAAACCCTGGGCCACTGAAGCAGAGCACACGAACTTAACCACTCAGCCACAGGGCTGCTCCTTGGCTTTGTGTATTTTGAAGCACTTTCATAAATGTTTACAATTGTTATAGACTTTTGATGAATTGATTTCTTTATCATTATGAAATGACCCTCTGTATCACTGGTAATATTTTTTATTCTGAAATGTATTACATCTTCATCTTTCTTTTGATTCACATTAGCATAGTAGATCCTTTCCCTACTCTTTTACTCTTAACCTATTTGTGTCTTTATATTTCATTGGCTTTCTTGTAAGCAGCATACAGTTGGGTCTTGTTTTCCTTTTTCATTATTGAGATGTAATTGACATATAACATTGTGTAAGTTTAAGGTGTACAATACATATGTTGCTTTGCATATTGCAATATGATTACTGCCATAGCATTAGCTATCACCTCTATTATGTCACATAATTATCATTTCTTTTCTGTGGTGAGAACAATTAAGATCTAGTCTCTTAGCAACTTTGAAGTTTATAATATAGCATGGTTGACTGTAATCACTATGCTGTGCTTTAGAGCTTCAGAACTTATTTATTTACTATTTGCATTCTGTATTTTAGTTTGCTATATGTGGCAACCTTAGATGGAGAGGAACTCATGCCTTCTGCCGATAGCCAGCGCTGACTGTATATCCATGTGAGCGAGACATTTGGGAAGCCCCTGTCAGCGCCTTCAGGTGACTGCAGCCTGTGCCAAAATCTTACAACCTCATGAGAGAGCCTGAGTCAGAAACACACAGCTGAACCACTCCAGAATTCCTAATTCTCAGATGCTGTGTGAAACAGCAAATGTTTGTTATTATTTTAAGCCACTAAGATTTGGAGTAATTTGTTACGCAGCAATAGATAACTAAGAAACATATACATTTAAATATATGCACAAAGAAAGATTTGGGTAAACCTTAATCCTCTCAGTAGGCAATTGGCTTTGAGTGACTGGAGTTTAAGGCAACTTTAATCTTACCTATAATTTTTTACAAGGAGAATGTAACTAGGAGGATCAAAACATACATGCTATACAAATATTAATTAAAAGAATGTCCATTAACTGATGTATGGATAAAGAAAAGTGGTATATCCATACAATGAAATATTTTTTGGCCATGAAAAGGAATAGAGTATGGATTCACGTGTGTAACATGGATGAACCTTGAAAACGTTATGCTAAGCGAAGAATTCAGACACAGAAGGCCACATAAAACCTGTGAGATAATAAGTGTTTATTGTTTCAGGCCACTAAGTTTTGGGGTAATTTGTTACACAGCAATAGATAAATAATGCAGTGGGTCTGTAAGGATTAGTGTGAATAAGGGAATATATATGAAATGTCTAACACGTAGAAGGCCGCCATAAAACACGGTGGCTAGTATGAATGGGAGAAATGTCCTCCGGTTCCAGAGGTTGTCTCTTGTGGGTGACCAGGGATGAAGAGAGGTGGGCCCAGGGGCAGGACCTCAGCACTTGCCCTAGCTGGACAGAGTCCCCTCAGGTCACTCTCTGCCTGCCCCGGAGGAAGAGGACACGGATACACATACACCCCCTCACCTCCTAATCTATATCTACCTCCCTTAGGATACAAGAACTTTGTCCGTTGAATAGAGTTATAAGAATACTAGTTATACGATATGTAACTAGTGTATAACTAATAGTTATTTATATAACTAATACATACTAGTTATGTAAATACAACTTACTATTTATGTGCCTGGAGGGCAAAGCCTCGTCTCCTTTACTTCTGCACACCTAACACACTGCCCTGCACACAGCCGATGCTCAATGCATATCTGTGAAAAGAACACATGAATAATAACGTAGGACATAGCTGTTGAACTAAAAAAGAATGACCCACATATAGTGACCTAGCTCACTTCTAGGAGTCCATCGGAAAGGGGGCGTGGGGTAGAACGCCGTATGTCAAGGATGGTTATTGCAGCAGTGTTTGAAATAGTCGAGAAGGAAAACTTGGGAACAACCTGATTGTCTACCCTTAGAGGAGTGGATGAGTAAGTTGTGTTGCATCTGTGCTGTGGAATGTTATGCAGCTCTTTAAAAAGATTGAATTGAGCATCTGTCCATTGGCCTGAAAGGTGAAGATGATGTTAGGTGAGATAAACAAGCGGCAGAGACATGTATGGCATGATCCTATGTTGTCAAACAAGTATGACCAAAGCACCCCCTAAATAGGATATGTGTGTTTGGACGGGAATGTGTGAGCACGGAGACAAGGGTAGAGAGCTACATCCCAGATGCTCTTGGGGGGTATACAATTGCCTCATTGGATGCAATAAACATAAGTTACTTTTGTGATTTTTGAAGAGCTTAGCAAAATTCTAAAGGAAACCGATGGGAAGACCTTGGGCATAATTGCTGCCACCCCCGTTTGCCTGGAGGTGGGTCCTGGATGTTCTATCAGTGAATCAGGTGAGGGCAAGGTGGACCCATTTCACCCTCAATTCTGAGGACCACCATCCTCTTGCTTTCCTGACTAAGCCAGGTAAGAGTTGCCCATCTTCTACAGGAAACTCCCTCTTACCTCAAAGCAAACAGACCTCCTCCCCTGGCCCCCACTGGCAGGGAAGGACTGGGAATGAAAGAAGGGATTGCCTGGGGCCGGCCTGGTGGCACAGCAGTTAAGTGCGCACATGCTGCTTCGGCAGCCTGGGGTCGCCGGTTCGGATCCCGGGTGTGGACATGGCACCGCTTGGCAAAAGCCATGCTGTGGTAGGCATCCCACATATAAAGTAGAGGGAGATGGGCATGGATGTTAGCTCAGGGCCAGTCTTCCTCAGCAAAAAGAGGAGGATTGGCAGCAGTTAGCTCAGGGCTAATCTTACCAAAAAAAAAAAAAAAAGAAAAAAGAAAGAAAGAAGGGCTTGCCTTTCTCCTGCCCTGCATCTGGCCTGGGAGTGAGTTCTTCCCTGTTCTCCAGGGAGAGGGCTCCTTCCCATGCAGAGAAAATGTCTGTAGCTACAGCCACTTTCTCCAGGGAAGGAAGTATGTTCAGTGTTTCTCTAACCTGACTGTGTGCACAATCCTTTTAATGGGAATAAAATTCCCAGGAACTCCCAGTGCTGACAAATTAATTTTGTTATAATATTACTTAAGTATGTATAAGCATAAAACTAGGTATAAATGTATGCTTATAGCTCTTATGTGACTATAAAAACCAAAAGCAAATTTACAAATTAAATACAAAATTACAGCACCTGTAAAATTCAAATGAACGACACTAATGCAATTTCTTTTCTTTCTGTATCTAAGTCGCATCCGAACAAGTGCTCGCCAGCCATGGCACAGGTTCTTCTGCCTGGCAGACTGTGCTGGGATGTGCCAGGTGGATCCCCACTTCTCCCCCGACTTGCCTGGACTTGAACCCCTACGAATTTTCCCTTCTAACAAGGCATCTTGGAGTCATTTGGCTTTCATGTGGTGTGAGTGCATCATTTAGGTATCAGGTCTATCTCTGTTTTTTTTTGTCTTGCTGGCTCTGAATAATTAAAGTAGCCGAAGCCACGGGTAAACACAAATAGGGACACTGATATTGGAAGGCAGCTCTTAAAGTGGCTATCCAGAGCTCATTAAAAAAAAGAAAATTATCACTGTGACAACACGGATGTGCCTTGAGGGCATTATGCTAAACTAGATGTCAGACAGAGAAAGATAAACAGTATGATCTCACTTACATGTGAGATTGAACTCAGAAACAGAGTAGAATAGAGGTGGCCTGGGCTGAGGGGTGGGGGAAAAGGGAGATGTTGGTCAGAGGGTACAAGCTTCCAGTTAGAAGATGAATCAGTTCCAGGGATCTAAGGTCCTACAGCATGGTGACAATAGTTGACAATGCTATGTTGTATATTTGACAGTTGCTGTGACGATAAAGCTTTAATGTTCTCACCACCACCACCACCACAACAAGAAACAACAACAACATCATAATAGTAATTATGTGAAGTGAAGGATGTGATAACTAATCTTATTGTGGTAAACATTTCACAATATATACATGTATCAAATCATCACATTGTGCACCTTAAACTTACACAGTGTTGTATGTCAATTATATTGCGATAAAACTGGAAAAAAATTTATCAAATGGAAACACAAAGTGAATATTATTTTAGTGAGTTCTTGTACCCCCAAGAATGCTTGAGTTAAAAATAAACTGATGTAGGAAAAGAGGGGCAGGCCCAGAAGCTACGGACCTCATCTTCCCATCTGCCCCTCAGCAGTTACATGTACTTGGGCAATCTGCTAAGCCTCAGTTTCCTCATCTGCAAAATAGAGACACCAATCCTCACTCTCAGGATTCCCGTGAAGATTTAAATGAGCGAAAGAGTGTATATGAAAGTACTTGACAAACTCTGAAGAACGATAGAAATATAAACTATTATTCTTAGGGGCAGGGCACAATGTGCTTCAAAGTCACCCTGTGACTTGCTTAGGTCCGTGTGGCAGCCTCAGTTTTCTCATCTGTAAAGTGGGGATAAAAACTATGACCTCATGGAGGAAGTGATGACGCAGGCAAAAGCACTTCATCTATTAATTCAGCAGATGTTTGGGGAGAACCTGCTTTGTGCCAGGCACATGGTTTTTCTTTCCATCTCTCTCTGGGCCTCATTTTGCATGCAGAAATTGTAGTGTTTGGACTGAAAGCTCTCTTTGGTCCTGTCACTCTGTCTTAGCCTTTGTTTGGGTCTCTGTCTGCAGTTACAACTCAATCAATCAGTCAATCAATACAAACTTATTGATCATCAACCAAATGCCCTGTGCTGTGAAGGTTACAAAGAAGTGGAAGTCAAATCAATATTTACCAAGCATCTGCTTGGTACTTTTATCATCTGTGAAGATTAATTAGAGCTTGCAGTTTTTAAAAGAAAGATTGCGAAGCAGCTAACACGGGGCCTGGCACTTCCTGATATCATTTAGTTTCTTTCCAGAAAAGTCCCAATACCCTTCTAATTTCATATTATCTTTGGTTGCTTGTGACTCAAGCATAAGGTTCTCGGAAGGAAGGGTCAGTGCTGTAATCCCCTTTGAACTCGCTCTGAGCCCAGCACATCATACTGTGCACAGAAAAATGCAGTTGAGCGCGCACGGAGAAGCAGCACCATCTTCTGGCCTAAGTGGGTAATGCTGCACTGGGGCGGGAGAGAGAAGCTAGTTCTCCTAGGCGCAAGCAATCTCTGGAGAGAGCTCAACAAGAGGCTCCCGGGCGCGTGCGTGTATATAAACCGTGGTTATCTACCACTCTGCTTTCCCACTTTTGCCGTCTTCCACCGTCAGAATTTTAGCCTCAGGATGGTTGAGGCATCCTGGCTTCTGGAATGAGAGAGTTGCTTTGAGGAAATCTGGTCTGAACCACTCCCCTGCCCCACATTGCAAATGGATGAATCAGGCTCAGAGACGTGAAGGCCGGCTCAAGGTCACCCTGCAAGGTAGTGGCAGTGCCAGGATTGGAACCAGCACTCCTGACTGTTCATTCAGGACTTTCCCCAGGACCCCAGCCACAGACCACTTTCTTCCTGAAGGCTGAAATTTTTGGCTTTTTAAAGCCATCATCTCTTTGAAGTGGATATGCAGTTTGAGAAAAGTCGTTTGATTGTTGATGGTTGCAGCAGGGAGCAAGGGTGGGTAGTGGAGGGAAATACCGTTTGCTGGACATGCTATGCGCCAGGTACTTCACGTGTATTAGCTTCGACTTTATCGTCTGTACAATGGGGGTAACAATTGCAGCTATTTGAAAGGATTACTATAAATAAAGTAATCTAAATATAGTGATACATGTAAAATGCTCACATACATGTAAAGTTGCTGGAATATAGTTAGCACACCATAAGTTTTAGGTTTTGTATGAGCTAGATTTTCTGGGATACAGTGAAGTTGCTTAGAAACAGTCTGATCATTTCAGATCTTGCTTTTATTAGGCAGGTCTGGAGGCATGTTCTGTCTAGGACTAAGTATTCCCATTACTGGGGCATGAACTTCCTGAGTATTCTACTCAATGCCCCATGATTATGAGTTTTTACAGTCTGGCTGGCAGCAGCAGTCACAATTTCCAGCTCCATGGGAGTGCTGGGCACTGTGCTGTCATCCTTTTAGAGGGTTCTTTTCTTGGCCTCAGGTAATGTCCTTACACGTATGCGCTGATCTGCCGAACACTCCAGGGAGACCCTCTGCATCTCTTCGGGGTTCTCTCTCCGCACAGCTCTCTGCTCTCCAGCACTCTGTCCTGAGCACTCTACCCACCTTGGTCTCCCCAGACTCTCAGCAGTGTCTCCTTGACTCAGGAGTTCCCCAGACTCCATCTGGGTCCCCGCATCTGCACTGCAGCCTGGAAACTTTTTCTAGGCAGTACGCTGGGGTGATCTTAGGGCTCACACCATTTGTTTTCCTGTCTTTTGGGGATCACCATCCTTCATTGCCCTCCCAATGTCCAGAGCCTTGTTTGATTGTTTTGGTTGTTTGAGATCGGCAGATAAATCTGATCCCTGTTAGTTCATCTTAGGTGAAAGCATGAGTCTATCAGATTTTGCTGCATAACAAACCACCCAAAATGTGGTGGCTTAAAACAACCATTTATTTGTTCATGATTTGGCAGACTGGCAATTTGGGCTGGGTAGTTCTGCTGGCTTTGGCTGGGCTAACCCACGGGTCTGCAGTCAGCTGTGGGTGAGCTAGGTGGCTCTCCTTTCTGGGCATTTGCTGGCTGTTGACTGGAGTGAGGGGGGCAACTGGGCCATGTGTTTCTCATCACCCAGCAGGCTAGCCTGGGCTTGTTCACGTGATGGCTGGGTCACAAGAGCACAAGAGAGCAAGCCCTCATGATGAGAAATACTCAAGTTTATTGTAGCATCCCTTTTGCTATTATCCCTTTGGTCAAAGCAAGTCATGAACTCAGATTTAAAAGGCTGAGAAATAAACTCCACTTTTCAATGAGAGGAGCTCAAGGTCACATTGTAAGGGCATAAGTATAGGAGGGCAAGAATGTGTAGCCATTTTTTAGGATTAGTCTATCATAGCTATTATTATTTCTCTTTAATCCTCATCACAAGCCAGGAGATAGATCTTATCATTGACATTTTACAGATGAGAAAACAGAAGCTCAGAGAGGATGAGATACTTGCATAAGATCTCACAGCTAGTAAAAGGCAGAGCCAGGATTTGAACCAGCGTCTGCCTGACTCTGAACCCTTGCTCTAGGCATTGTGTTGTGTGCTTGGTGTGGTGTGTGTGCATGTGTGTGTCTGATCCCTGATTAGGTACATCTGTATTCAACACCATCAATTGTTCACCCCCATCCTGTTTTCTGCTGCCCTCTGGAGTTACCCATGTTCTGGATCCTTCCTGACACTCTCCCACCATCTCTCCCCCAAAGAGAAGGCCCTGGCCTGGGGCCCCACCTCTCAGGCCCTGTGGGTGACGAATGCTCCAAAGGAGACATCTGTGCGTCCGTGTCTGTGTGTAGGGAGTTTGCAGGTGCTGATGACCTCTGTCCCCACTCAGCTTGTTTCTCGGTTGGCTGATCAGTCCCTTCCTCCCTGTGCTGCTCCAAAAACCTCCCCACCTTCGTGGTCTCCCTTGTCCCCATCAGGTCCCCCTCCCTCAGGTCGAAGACACATGGGCCCTTGAGAGGCTTATGTTTGATTGCACCACTCTACTGCCATCAGTCCTTCAGTGGCTTCTGAATTTTGTTTTTGTTTTTTTTTTACTAGATAAAAGCTAAATTTATTTCCCTGGCACCCAAGCCCTCCATGATCTCATGCTAACCTACTTTCCATCCTATTTCTCACCGTTCATGTTCACTGTCTCCATAATTTAGCCAAGGGCGCCACGGCTTTGCTCCCTCTGGGCCCGGCTCCTGGATTGTCCTTCTCCGTCTCCACACAGCTGACTCCTACTCCTTTGTAGTACCTCCCACCTTTGCTCTAGTTTGTGTGTCATGTCTGATCATCCCATTCAGACCATCACTTCCTTAGGGGACAGACATTGTCTCATTTGTGTCTGACCAATCACAGAGCCTGCTGTGGTGCCAGGCACACAATTGGTGCTCAGTGAAGTGCCCCAGAGAAAGACAATCTGTGAGACATGTCACCTTACTCTCCACCCTTGGCAGGTCCTGCTGTTGAGTTCTGTGAGATACACCTGTGTCCTCACAGTAAATTTATCTTTTCTGCCCAAGCTAGTTTTAGATGAGTTCCAGTTACTGGAAATCAAGAGCATCTTGGTTAGGATAGGAAGGATGTGTTGTGTTCCAGCTTTCCTGGATAATATTTATTGGAATCTTGGACACCTTAGGCATAAGGATGATTAATGGTGGAAACCTCAGGGAGTAGAGGCAGTCAAGAGAAAACGATACTATTTGGGGATTAGAATGGTATCCTTTCTTACACCCCAGATGGTGGAGGAACCTGCAGGGTGAGGGTTGGGAGCTTGTTTCGCGTCCAGGGCCATGTGTTACTGTCCATGGTCCTGAATTGTCATCTTGTCATCGTTTATCTTTAGGATATGACTGTCTTCTAACCCAGGAACATAGAGACTCCTGTCTCTATGAGCATCTCTCAGAGATCCTGAAATAGGTTATGAATAAGAAGGTTGAGGAAAATAGGATGGGAAGAGAGAGAGAGAGAGTTGGCTGTTGGAAAGGCACAGCTCCAAAAGAGTGCCAAAGAGTTCTTTGATTTTGAAATATTTGTTTCCACCATGAAAGAAACCATCCTAGACCTAGACTATGGCCAAAATATTGAAAAGTGAAAGAATTTTGAGAAATTATACACCAGGCTCAGCAAATGCGGGTGAGTATGGATAAGATTGGGAAAGCAATGTCGAGATGGTTCAAGTGAAGTGATATCAAATATTATACTAAATAACCCATAATTTTTATTTCCTTATTATATGTTTACTATAAAATTAAGCCTTATGGAAAATTTACATATTAATTCTGTAATATGTATATTTACAATGCAATATATGTTTTATGCACACTATATAATATATAGCATATTATATAATATATTTATAATATACAATATATTATACATAAATATATTATATATGATATAGACATAGAAAGTATGTAATATGTAATAGTACAAGTAATGTGTATTATATTTCTTATTACATATTCATTATAAAATTAAGCCATATGGAAAACTTTAAAGAAGAAAGCAATCATCCAATTCTATAACTCATCAAATCTATTCTATAATTTCATCAAATCTAGGTTTTGATTCTAAGACAAACCATTTTTTGTATCACTAAAAAACTGCTACCAATAAACCATGGCACGATGCTTTTTTATCACTTAGAATTTTTATTTTTATTTTATTTTATTTTTTAAAGATTGGCACCTGAGCTAACAACTGTTGCCAATCTTCTTTTTTTTCTTCTTCTCCCCAAAGCCCCCCAGTACGTAGTTGTATATTCTAGTTGTGAGTGCCTCTAGTTGTGCTATGTGGGATGCCACCTCAACACGGCCTGATGAGCAGTACCATATCTGCACCCAGGATCCGAACTGGCAAAACCCTGGGCCATGTGCGGAGTGCGCGAACTTCACCACTTGGCCACGGGGCTGGCCCAGAATTTTTATTGAAATAACTCTTTTAGACTTACTTAGACATATATTTTATAATATATTATTCTTATGCAAACATAAAAAGGGAAGTACAAGTGAAATATATTTGGCAATATATTCCTAAACCATCTTCACATTTAGGGTTCAACACTTCTGAATCACTCTTTGACCCCAAGTTGTATGTGTGAGTGTATGTGTGTGTGAATGCAATATAATCCTTTGTGCGTTCAAGAGTATGAGTGATGCAGCATTTCTTAAGAGTGTTCAGCTATAGTCTCTAGGCTTTTCTTCCATGGTACTGATACCCAGCTATGAATTTTGATGCTGGCACTTTCTTTATCTTACCAGAAGGTGTCAGCAATGACAACTACTTCACTACCGACACCTGGCCAACAGCCATTGCATGAGCTCACTAGATTTCTAAGTTGTGTATATGCGAAAAAATAAATCTACATTTTAGAATGGATGAAAACCGAAACGCTGGTAAACGTTATTTCAAATATCTCTCTATGCTTATTTACAAAAAGAAGAAAGAATGGATAAGTGAGAGAAAGTTTTAGCTAAGGTTAGACAGAAATGATTTCATAAAAGTTGATCCCTATTCTACATTTTCTCAAAATGTAAGCTTAATTTTAATCACATTTAGCCGAAGAGAAGGAAATTGAATTAGATCTGAAGGAAATGCTGTACTTTAAACATTTTTTCCACCACAGGAGATATTAATTACTAAAAGACTCCCCAAGGTTAAGGAAAAATGATTATGAAAACCATAAAGCCACAAAGAGGTTAGAGTCATTGATTTTTCAAACCTCACGTTTCGGTTTTAGACAGTATTGATTGATCCCTGCTGTAAAAGGCGAGGTGGTTAGCGCAGTTACACTTCCTCCCTTTATCAATGCCCCAATTTTGTTACTCTGTTGCTTTTCCCTTCATCAGAGTTTATATTATTTATATTCTGTTCTGTAACCATAATTTTCAGATTATATGATTAAATGTGTCTAAAGCTGACTGCCCAGTCTTTTTACACTGCTTTCTCCATTGTTAAGTTCTTTTGATTTTTGTAACTATTTCTTTTCAAAGTAACATATGCACATGGTTTAAAAACTCAACTTTTACCACTTGGCTCTAAATGAAAGATGGCATTCTTCTTCTCCGTGTCGTCACCCATCCGGATCTCACTGCTCTGAGAGAGTGATCCCCACCCCCTGCAACCATCTCCTTCGCTATCACCGTCACACCCTGAAGCATTGACTCCCTGCCACGGCAGCAAAGATTCTAGATACTTTACTGGGCCCTCTCCCTAACGCACATGCACACACTCAACCTCCTCGTATCCTCCAAATAGAATTATCACCATTTTCCATTGCATCAGTGTCCAGTGCAGAGGCATGCCAGCATATAGGATACCTGTATTGGATCATTTTTTGACACCCCCTTCTTTATGTGACAACTTTATTTTTAGTAATAATCATGAAATAAAACAAATAATGATAAGGGCCAGGAAAGAAGCACAGAGTAAAAATTTCTTTTGTTGAACTTCCTATACACAATGCTAGTAAAAACTTTAAAAATTACACTACAAAAAAGGAAAAAGTAATCCTTTTGAACACTGTCTTATTTCTCGGGTAGGTTCTTTGGATGCACCAACTTGCATTTCTTAAGATTTGTTTCATTAACTTTGTGTAATGTTGAAGTTATTATATGTTTCTCTCTCTTTTTGTTTTAAAGATTTAAAAAATTTTTTCCTTTTTCTTCCAAAGCCCCCCAGTACATAGTTGTGTATTTCTACTTGTGTGTCCTTCCAGTTGTGGCATGTGGGACGCCGCCTCAGTGTGGCCTAATGAGAGCTGCCATGTCTGCGCCCAGGATCTGAACTGGTGAAATCCTGGGCCGCCGAAGCAGAGCGCACAAACTTAACCACTCGGCCACCCGGCCGGCCCCTATATGTTTCAAAATAAATCCATACATTGCTTTTTTACATTTTCCTTATTGAACTCCAGTGTATTAATATTGTTTCATGCTAGTATGGGTACTGCACTTCAAGTTTCTTTATGAAATTCAAAATAATTATGAAGTGAATCAGTGGCTGGTTTCACAACAATGTTACAAAGGACTACAACTTCTTCCAAGTTCCTGCAGGACAAAAAAGCACAACTATTTATCCAAGGGTTTTTATATCTACTTAATAGAATTTTTATCTTTTGGTTACAGTCAAATATAATAACATTTTAGGTAAATAATTGTCCAATAACTATTAAGTGATTTTTTTTTTTGTATAAAACTGACGTGTCTCCAAAAGGTACAATTTGGGAAATTACTATTGATACCACTAGTGCCATATTTAATTTTCTGGCTTCATTTTTTTAGTTAAAAAAAATTAATAATTAGAAAGCAAGAATACATTTCAATTTATTCAAATTAAGTAAAACATCATGTATGGACTAAAATTTGTCCATTCCGACCAAATATTTTACACCTTGCAGTTCACAGTCTGTTTCACTGTTTTATATTTTAAACACAAATCAGAACTCCAACTGGTCACAAGGAATGACAGAATTAACGTGACTCAAGTTCTGCTTCTTTACAATCACTGTGCCTTTACAATCACTGTGCCTTTACAATCACTGTGCTTGCATTGTTTACTTTTAATCCACTGTTTAAAAGCAGAAATATGTGGCACCACAGGGTTGGAGACATGAACTGTACCTGAAATGAACTTGAACAATGATTCTGAACCATTAGAAGTTTACTCTCAAAACAAATTGCATGTAGCTGAATTCATGAGAACTGGAAACCAATTGTACAACTGGGAGCTCCTCAAATTAACTTTTGTGTAAAATAAAGTGCTCATTAAAGGATAAATAATAAAAATGTGTTAATTTGAAGCTTGCAAATACATTATTAAAGCTCAACAGTAACTTCAAAAATTGTTCATAAATTAGACAAACAAAAGATTTTTTGGGAGGAGAAGTATTTTATCACCGACATTATTTAGAATTGCTAGTGCACAGTGACAATGAAAACCAGACTAGTTTTTACTAGGTTTTATTATTGTTTTTAAGTTATCTGCAGAGAAGCACCCCTTATTGCTTGCACTTGGGGCAGACGCTCTCACCATCTTGCCTTTAGTATGCCACTGGTTCAGTGTTTATATTAGCAAGATCATACAATTAATATTGAGAGGTGAGCCATATACTGTCCTAAAATTACATTTCAACTTTTTATATTTCCTGGAGTTAATAATTCCCTCTTTTTTGTTTACTTAGGTTTCTTTTTTTTTTTTTAAAGATTGGCACCTGAGCTAACATCTGTTGCCAATCTTTTTCTTTTCTTCTTCTCTCCAAAACCCCGCAGCACATAGTTGTATATTCTAGTTGTAGGTCCTTCTGGTTGTGCTATGTGGGATGCTGCCTCAGCATGGCCTGATGAGTGGTGCCATGTCCGTGCCCAGGATCCAAACTGGCGAAATCCCTGGCCACCAAAGCAGAGTGCGTGACCTTAACCACTCGGCCACGGGGCTGGCCCCTACTTAGGTTTCTGTGTGCTAATTCATTCTGAAAATTTCCACCAGAACTGAAAGTCTTCTTTGAATTTATGTTCAGACACACCAAATGAGCTATCCATTCCACTTTTCTCTTGATATCAATCCCCCAGCTCTATGTTTTCTTACTACAAACTGGAGAAGTTGCTGCTTAGACCTGCTGCACAGCTGTCTTCTTGGCACTTTTGTTCAACATCACTCAAGAAGTTTCCATTGTTTTTCTTTTGCCTTGATTCTCTTGTTGTCTAGATCCCATATTTTCCTCTGTTTTATTTATTCCTTTCATTATAACATCATGAAAGCACATCTTTCAGTAGCTTTTTGGAGAAAGGGTTTGTGGGAGGTAAATTTTAAAAATCCGGCATATCTGAAAATGTTTTTATCCTCACAGCATTTTAAATTTTTAAATTACATATAGTAAAGTTGACTTTTTAAATATATATTTCTATGCATTTTAACATGTGTTAATTCATGTAACCACCACAGGATCCAGAACAGTGTCATCACCTCAAAATACTCTGTCATGTTACCCCTTTGTAGTTACACTCTCCCCCAACCCCTAGGCTCTGGCAACCGCTGATCTGTTCTTTATCACTACAGTCTTGTCTTTTTGAAAATGTCACTTAAATGGAATCACACAATATGTAACCTTTTGAGACTGGCTTCTTTCGCTCAGCATAGTGCCTTTGAGATTCATCCAAGTGGTTGCACGTATCAGTAGTTCATTGCTTTTTCTCACTGACTAGTATTCTACTGCATGGATGTACCACAGTATGTTTGTCTATTCACCCATTGAACGACATTTGTGTTGTTTCCAGTTTTTAAAAAATTCAAAGCAGAGTTATAAATATTCATTTATAGGTTTTTGTATAAACAGAAAATTTTATTTTTCTAGGGTAAATAGCCAGGAGTGGAATTGCCGAGACATATGGTAAGCGTATGTTTAACTTTATAAGACAGCCAAACTGTTTTCCAGAGTGGCAATACCATTTTATATTCCCACCAGCAATGTCTGAGAGTTTCAGTTGCTCCACATCCTTGTTAGCATTTGGTATTGTCAGTATTTCTTATTTTAGCCTTTCTAATAGGTGGGTAGTGGTACCTCATTGTAATTTAATTTGTATTTCCTTAATGGCTAATGATGTTGAGCATCTTTTCATTTACTTATTGGCCATCTGTAAATCTTCTTTGGTGAAAGACTTAGGTCTTTTGCCCATTTTTAAATTGGGTTGTTTGTTTTCTTACAATTGAGTTTTGTAAGTTCTTCATATATACAGATCCTTTGTTGGATATGTGATTTATAAATATTACTTCCCAATCTGAGATAGTTTTTTCATTTTCTTAACAATGTCTTTCATAGGTAAAATTTTAATTTTGATAAAGTTCAATTTATGTTTTTTTTCTTTTATGAATCATGCTTTTGGCGTCATGTCTAAAAACTCTGCTTAACTCCAGGTCACAAAGATTTTCTCCTATGTTTCCTCCTAAAAGACTTATGATTTTACATTTAGATTTATAAATCATTTTGAATGTATTTTTTGTACAAGGTGTGAAGTTTGGGTGGAGTTCACCTATCTGTATATGGATGTCCAACTGTTCCAACAGCATTCGTTGAAAAGAATGTGCTTTTCCCATTGAATTGTCTTTGCATCTTCATCAAGAATCAACTGGTCATATTTATGTGGGTCTATTTCTAGACTCTCTATTCTATTTCATTGAGCTATGTGTCTATCCCTTCACCAGTACCACACTGTCTTGACTACTGTGGCTTAAGTAGAGTAAGTCTTAAAATCAAGATTCCTCTAACTTTATTCTTTTTAAAATTTGGCTTAAAATTTTGGGTTATTCTAGTTCTTTTGTCTTTCTACATGCATTTTAGAATCATCCTATCAATATCCATCAAAAAACTTGCTGGGATTTTCATTGTGTTTGCATTGAATCTATCCATTAATTAGGGGAGAATTAACATCTCCCCCCCCTTTTTTTTTGTGGAAGATTATCCCTGAGGTAACTGCTGCCCATCCTCCTCATTTTGCTGAGGAAGGCTGGCCCTGAGCTAACATCCATGCCCATCTTCCTCTACTTTATATGTGGGATGCTTATCACAGCATGGTGTGCCAATCAGTGCCACGTCCGCACCCGAGCTCTGAACCGGTGAACCCCGGGCCGCCAAAGTAGAATGTGTACACTTAACTGCTGCGCCACCAGGCCAGCCCTGAGAATTAACATCTTAACAATATCAAGTCTTCTGGTCTATGAACATAGTATGTCTCTCCATTTATTTAGGTCACCTTTGATTTCTTTGAGCAAAATTTTGAAGTTTCCAGCACACAAATCCTGTGCACATTTTATTAGATTTATACCCAAGCTGTTCATTTATAGAGCTATTTTAAATGTTTTTCTTTACATTTTAGTTTTCAATTATTCATTGTTAGTATACTGCCATCTTGTTAAGCTCACTTATTAATTTTAGGAGTCTCTGTAGATTCCTTGGGAATTTCTATATAGTCAATCATGTTTTCTGAGAATAGGGATAATCTATTTACTTTTTATTCTTTTTATTGCTTTAATTTACTGGCTGGGACTTTCAGTATGATGTTGAATAGGAGTGGTGAGAGTGGGCACCCTTGCTTTTTTCAGTTTTCACAGCTTTTTACACACGAATGCCTGTGAGGGGACCACTGGACATTTGAGGAAACCATCTAAGCAAGAGGGCGATAGGAGTCTTTCTTAGTCAGTTCGGGTTGCCAAAACAGCATACTGACTGCATTCTGACTGTATTGTGACTGACTATGTAAGACTGAGGGTTTTATAAACAATGGAAATTTATTTCTCACAGTTCTAGAGGCTGGGGAGAATAAGAGCAAGATGCCAGCAGATTCAGTGTTTAGTGAGGCCCGCTTCCTGATTCACGGATGGCTGTCTTCTCGCAGTGTCCTTACCTGGTGGAAGGAGGGTGAGAAGGCCCTCTGGTGTCTTTTTTATACGGGCACGAATCCAGTTCATGAGGGCTCCACCCTCACAACCTGCTTACCTCCCAAAGACCCCACCTGCTAATACCATCTCACTGGGTTTAGGATTTCAATATATGAATTTTGGGGGAACTCAAGCTTTAGTCCATTGCAGGGTCCTTTCATTAACACCTCACACTTAACCGATGTTTTGGCTGAGTTTGGAATTGCAGACTGAAAATAATTTTCCCCGGAATGTTGAAGACATTTCTTCATTTTCCTCCAGCATCCAGTTTGCTCTTAAGAGATCTGAAGCTGTTCTGCTTCTTGTTCTTTTGTGCATGACCCATTCCTCATCTCTAGAGGCTTTTAGAATCTCATTTTTGTCCTAATTGTTTTAAAATTTTACAATGAAATGTTTGGTGTGGGTTTTATTTCTTCTGCTGATGTTTGTTGGGCCCTTTCAATCTGGGAAATTTCTTGGATGACTTCTTTGCTAGTTTTTTCACCTCTGTAATTGCCATTCTTTGGAGAATTCCTACTGAATTAGTTTCTAAGCCTCTTATGTACTCTCTCCAGTTGTTTACTACATCTTAATTTTTCTATTTTACATTCAGAAGTAATTTCAACTCCTTCCTCTAACCTCTCTGTCGACATTTTTACATATGTAAATATATTTGAATTTCTAAGAGCTATTTCTTATTCTCTATTTTTTCCATTCTTCTTTTATAGATATTATATTTTCTTGCCTCTCTCTAAAGATACTAGTTATATGAACTAGAGAGTTTTTTAAAAAGATTTTTTATGTTCCCTGCATTATTTTTGTTTTCTTCCCATTCATTTTTCTATTTCTTTTGGTTTTGGTCTTTCATCTTGGAAGACTTCCTTAAATGCCTGTTGATGCTCGACTGTCTATATGCAGTAAGAATAAGGCACTAAAATGTTGACTGGAACCTCTATGTATAGGCAGCACTTTTATACTGACAGACTTCACTTTAGCAGATGAGGTGGAAAATCAGTAATTCACTGGAGGACCTCCAAGTGCCAATATGTTGAGGCCTATTTTTCTGGAGTTGCTGTTTCTCCAAAGAAAAGTCTTGGTTTCTTGCCTTTAAGTTAGACGCTAGAGTTTGCCCTGGGTTAAGGAGGGAGATGAAACTAAGTCCTCTTTCAGTCAGGGAAGTTCCTACCTATATCCCCTAATTTCCATTACCTATATTTGAGTTTGTGACCCCTAGTATTATAAGAATTTTTCTGTACAAGACAGACCTTGTGCTGTTCTCAAGATTCTCTTGCTTTTGGCCCATCATGTTCATCCTTGTTGCCAGGTACCTTACAACAGCATGGCAGACACTGCAAGTTGCCTATCCAGCAGCCATTCCAAATCCCTTCTCCCTTGCCTGTCTCCTACCAAAGTAGCTGGAAAAGCCAGATATTTATGTTCCCAGACCATTTAGAAGCTAGGAGTAGTCATGTGATCAATCTAGTAATGACCAATAAGACATAGGTGTATTCACTGGGGAGTTTGGGGGAAGATTTCTCTTCGATGATCAAAGGTAAGAGATTTAGGAGGAGAAAACCTTGTCCCACACCCTTTTCCTCATTCTAGCCTTTGAATGAGATTGTGTGAGGACAAACATGATGATTGAAGCCATGGAAGCCATCTTGGCCCATGAGGGAAAGGCCAAGAGCATCACAGACTTATTGAGTCATGGGTCACGGCTGGCTCATTGGCTCCGACTCCTTCATTTTTCTTAACTACCTTTTTATCATTCTCCTTCTTTTCTTATCTTCCATCTCCTTTTCCCTTTCTCCTCTCTTCTCTTTGCCCTCCTCACATCTTTAAGGGTTCCAAAGCTGGGATGGAATGAACTAGGGACACAGGCAAAGTTATAGGCCTCTAATTGCCCTCAATTAAGTCTTTTCTGAATGGTATGAATAAACAAAGGAGCTGCTCCCCCTATGTCTGTTCTCTCAATTCTCCCATCTCTCCTCCTCCCTATTACCACAGAGGCCTCCATCTGTAGGTCTTCCTCCTGCATAACATCCTCCACTGGCTTCTCATGTCCTATAGGATAAAATCTTAATTTGTTAACCTGGTCCCTCAAAGCTCCCCAGTGTCTGATCCCTGCCTCCTCTCTAACTTCATCTCCCACCACTTCCCCTGTGTTCCAGCCTTGTTGAGATACTCAGGGTTCCTGGAGTGTATGCTGGGCCATTTCATCTCTGGGCCTCTATTCTCCCTGCCAGAAACACACCTCTGCCTATGTGCATGAACTTCCCCTTTGTTCAAATGTCACCTCCTCTGGGAATCCTTCCCCTCTCTCCCAGGCTTGGTTAGTTGCTCAGCCCTTTAACCTTTGAGCATCCCCTCGTAGAGCTGTCTCCTCTCCACAGTGAGTAAGTTTATGTTTTTGGGTCTGTTTTCCCCATCAGCCTGTGAGATCCTTGAGAGCAGAATGTATGTCTTATTTTTATAGCCCCAGCACTGAGGGTAGTGGTGTAACCAGACATGTCTCTCTCTGCTATTTAACTCTTCAAGAAATTTCATTTCAAATTATTAATTCCACCCTTAACAAAAGTTTGCTGAATGCCCACAATAGACTAGGTATGATATGCCAAAACAGCAAAACACATCATAATCAATTTGTAAAAAAGAGAAAGAAAGAAGATAAATCATCCATAACCCCACATCCCTTAATACATTTGTTGTTGAGATCTGGGTATTTACTGCAGGTATTTTCGAACAAAACAACTTTTAAAGTGGTTCCAGTGTGCCTTATTAGCTGCAGTGGCCATGGCTCTCTGCCCAGTGTTTCCATTAAAAGTTTACAGGCCCCCAGAGAGGTAAACGAGACGGCTTGGACCTCCCTTGGGTTCTGACCTTCCACTGGGGCATAGCATTGAGTCAGTTTCCAGTGGGGATTGTTAATTAAGTTAATAACCTCTCATTTGAATACTATTTTCTATTTTCCATGTTCCTACAGCAGCATTAGCTCATTTGCTGTCATCTATAATCCACATTGTGCCCATTGTGCGGAGGAGGAAATGGAGACACTCAGCAAGGGGTGATGGAAGGATCGTTGTAACAGTCCTGTGTGTAAGATCCAGCTATGCCATTACCAACCACATGACTTGGAGCAGGTTGTATCATGTCTCCAGGCCTCAGTTCCTGCATATGTGAAAGTAAAAAGTTGGATTAGACAATCTCTTAAGGTTTCATCGATCTTCAAAATTTTCTGGACTTTATGCCCTGTTCAAGGTTACACAGCTTGTTTGTGGCAGAACCATGGCGAGAATCCAGGTCTGTTGGCTCCTGGGCCAGTGCCTATCCAATCACGCCACAAATAATCTGACTTTCTCCATGAGAATTCTCTCCGGGATGAGGGCACGCTGTGGCTTCCACTTCCTCCTCCCCCGTCTGTTGTGGGATTAGAAGGACTTGGCTGGAGAGAAGGAAGAGGGAGGGGCCTGGGTCGGATGGGAGGGTGGATTAAAAAAGAAGAACAGAGCTGCCACAGTTTGCACTTAAATCCGGCCTGTAGGGAAACATGATCCAGGGTGTGAGTGGTGGAAATCTTGGGGGAAAGTGGCCACATCACTTTTCAGAGCTTTTTTTGGGGGTAAAGGAATAAAACTTGGTCACGTATCCTCAACCTTGAGTAAGGCAGCTTTTAAAAGAGTGAGATAAAAATAAGTCTGATTCCACAGGCAGAGATGATCTCTGAATGATAACGTGTGGCAAGGGGACAGGAGAGGCGCCTATCCAAGGGCAGAAGCGAAAGTGTCCTGAATCTGTAAAATAGTCTCAAGGTTAAAGCAGGAATGAGCTGAGCCTTCGGGTAAGGAAAACTAATCCAGGCCAATTGCCCAGGGAAGCTGAGAGACCACGGAGCTCTTGAGCTCCTGTTAGCTCCTATTCACTACAGGAAGGGGTGACATTTAAAGCAGAAAATGGAAGGGAACACATCACGCACGCACACACACACACGGAAATGAGACCCTGGAGAGCTCGGAAGATGCAGATACATGGTTTCCCAGGTAAACTTAAAGTTCAACCATGACTGCCATCTCTTTTCTCTCTGTTTTCAGATTGGATAATTTCTATTGCTCTACCTTCAAGTTCACTGACTCTTCCCTCTGTTATCTCCATTGAGCCCCTTCAGTGAATTCTTTATTTCCACTGTTGTATTTTTCCATCCTAACGTTTCCATTGGTTCTTTTTTAGAGCTTTCATTTCTTTGCTGAGAACTGCTGTCTTTCCACGTGTTTCAAGGGTGTTCACTTTTGCCTCAGGGAGCATGGTGATGAAAGCTACTTTAAAGTCCTTGTTTGATCATTTCAACGTTGGCATCATGTTACAGTTGGTGTTTGTTGAGTGTCATTTCCTTGCAAGTTATTGAAGTTGTCCTGGTTTTTGCCTTTTAATGTTGAATAATTTTGGATTGTATCCTGGAAATACCATATTGCGAGACTTTGAATCCTGTCAACATTCTCCGGAGAATGTTGATTTTGTTTGTTTGTTTGTCTGAGCTGTCAGTTAACCCTGTATGTCCTGACCTGTCTTGTTTGAGATGCGGTTCCAACGTCTGTGAACTTTTCAAAGCCTTTGCAGTGCTACTGGCGGTCTGCGCCATGCATGCCCCACCTAGGGGCCAGTCTGGGACCTGAGTCGGGGTCCACACTGTACCTCAGTTCTCAAAGCGGTGGCTGTGCTTCTTCAAGTCAGTCCTACTTGTGCACAGATTTAAGGATCCCTTTCTCTCTGTGATTTATGCCATCTGGCTCCCAGGGGCCCGTTTCCTAATCTTCTGGCCATAAAGAGAGGGCTTTTCTTGGGGTTTTTTGTCTGTGTCCACTGTACACTTCTGGGACTACAGAGTCTAGGCCAGTAGCTACAGAAGGAAAAAAAAAAAAAAAATCAGGGAACCAACCACCATATTGGTTGTTATTCAAGTTTTGACTTGCCTTCCCGAACTGCCTGCTCCTGTTCCCTTTTCAGAGCCTTAGGATTTTGGTTTCTATTTGTAGTAAGTGGGAGAGGTTGGATGGAGGCTTAGAACCCCTAGGTTATAGTTTTGATTTGTTTGGTGGACATGCCTTTCTGGTGTGATCTCTTTGTCCTTGGGATATTATTCTACTCTCTAGTCCTTTATTTCTTATAGAAACTTTATATGGGATTTCCTCTTGGTATTTTTCCATGGCTCATTTTTATGTGAAAGTAGTTTTGCTGAATTTTTAGAAGGGGGCATGGTTCACGCACCCCTCTCTTCTATTGTTTTCATGTGGTATTCAAAAATGTAGTTTCTTGCTTTCTGAGATTCACTGGCTCTTTTAGAGCTAGCTCTGTCCTCCCTGCCATTGTTGTCTGTACCTTCTGTTTCCTTGGTCTCCGTTGCATCTGAGTCAGCTTTGATCCCACTCTCCGCAGTCCTCTTCCATGGGGGGTGTGTGCTGGGAGGTGGCTCAGGCTTGTCAGTTCTGAGAGTTCCCATGACTGAGCCTGCTCCAGTCCCTTCAGTTGTGATTCTAGGCTCCCGTCGTTCATCCTCCACTGAATTTGGAAGAACCATTCTCAGTTTCAGCTATTTTAGAGTTGGTCTGCAATACTTTCCAGAGAATACCTGTTGGCTATTTTTTTTTCCTTCCTTTCAGATCTGTCAGGCACCCTGTTGCTTCCCTCTACTTCCTTCTCCACAGATGCTGATAATGTGCAGCCCTAGTGCAGGAGAAAGAATCAAACCACTCACAATGAAAAAATCAGACTGGCTTTAAGCTTTTCCATAACAACATTTGATCTTATAAGACAAGGAGGCAATGTCTGTATGGTCCTCAGGAAATCAGCGTGTGATGCTACACTCATATCCAGATAAACTGCCATTCAAATATAAAAGAGACAGATGTTTTTAAATGTGCAAGAATGCAGAGAATATTTTTGCGGCTATTTGAAAAATATATAGAAGGTGAATTTAAGTCTATCAAAAGATAAATGAGAGCCTATGCTAAAGGTACTGATGCTGAGTAGTAAACTTATTTAAAGTAGATTTAAGGTTAAAGACTTGAGGGAATTACAGTTTCAAAATAAAATGTAAGTGTTACAAACCACAAAGAAGTGGAAATAGTAACATAATTAGCAAAAGTTAGAAGATAGAAAAGAGAATAATAAGAAGTAGTCTAAGCATACTAATTTCTTCCTTTTTCATTATTTAAAGCTGATAAATCAAGTAATGGATGTATGAGTTTAATTTATACTTTATAGAGAATTAATATTACCACTAGATCAACTGAGAAATATAGTATACATAACTAACACTAGGGAATAAAATAGAGGAGGAGGAAGGGAGCTGGGAAAAGAGGATGTATCAGTTTCCTTATATTTTAATATGGATGGTCAATAGATATTGTCTAAAGTAGATAAGAATTATATATGTGTATATACACTTACAGATAGAGAGATAACAAACAAAAATAAAAAGAAAGACATCATATGGTAAAAATAAAATACAAAAAAATCATTAAAATAGAGAAATCTTATTAAATAAGATGATTGAACTAAAACCAAATGTGAAGGAGAAATACACAAATCTACAATCATAATGGAAAGGTTAAAGATATTTCTCCCAGTTACTGATAGGACATGAGAAAAAATAAGGATATAAAATATTTGAGTAACACAATTAACAAATTTGACCTAATTAACATTTATAGAATAATGCATCCAACAACTATCAAAATAATTTTCAGATATACATGGAACATTTACCAAAATAGACCATATGCTAAGCCAGAAAGCAATTTTTAACAAATTATGGAGGACTGAAATCATCCCAAATATGTTCTCTGACCACAGTGGATTTAAGTGAGAAATTTATAATGTAAAGATAACTAATGGGATAATGCCACAGAAGATGGCTGAAGCAACTATTTTGGAGCTCTGAAGTCTAGTCAAACATTCGCAGTATCCAAGGGAGTGCATGGTGAAGAAAGAGGCAGGTAAATTTTAATGAATTTTGACATTTCATGAATGGCTACCAGTCCCCAACCCCCAGCCCCATAACAGGCATCCATGGTGATGGCAGTCTGTGATCCTAGTGTGGATTGATTGTGCTAGGGTGGGCAATAGAGACATTGCCTTCCAAAAATTGGGGTTGTGCATTTCGATTGCTGCTTTTGATTACTGAGGGGCCAGCACAGAGGCTGGCCATTGTCTCAACCCACATGGGCTGAAGTAGCTTTCTCAGTGGTATTGGTTAGAGGAGATTAAAAATGACAGACACCATTTTTTTCCATTTCTTTTTTTAATTGGACCCAGGAATTTAAGGAAATCTCTGTCAGGTCACAGGCTGACCATGGAAATAATGGAATGGAGCCTTCGGTGACCACACACAACAAGAAATATAGTCTTTGTGAAAATAGTTTGGAAATGTCACTAAACAAACGGGTGACTGAAGCCTTCATCAAGTAACAAGAATAATCCCTGCAGAAGGATTACCAGAGTTGCCAGATACAATATTTAAAGCATCAAGTGCTCAACAAAAAATTCAAAGTATATGAAGAAACAGGAAAATATGGCTCATTCACAGGGAAAAAAATAAATTGACAGAAATCATCCCTGAGAAAGTTCAGACATTGGACTTACTAGACAAAAGATTTTTAAATTAATTGTTTTAAATATGCTCAGAAAGAAGAAGGAAACCGTGGACAAGTAACTAAAGGAAATAAAGGGAATGATATATGAACAAGTAGGGAATAGTAACAAAGAGAGAAGTTATATTTAAAAAAAGAGCTAAATAGAAATTCTGGAGCTGAAAAGTACAGTAGTTGAATGAAAAATTTACTAGAGAAGTTCAACAGGAGATTTGATCAGGCAGAAGAAAGAATCAATGAACCAAAAGATAGGACAATTGAAATTGCCCAGTCTAAGGAAAAGAAAGAAAAAAGAATAAAGAAAAAATGAACAGAGCCTAAGGGACCTGTAGGAAATAATCAAGCAGGCCAGTATATGCATTCTGGGAGTCCAGAAGAAGAAATAGAGAAAGGGGCAGAAAAAATATTTGAAGAAGTAATGGCCAAAAAGTTCCCAAATTTGATGAAAGATGTGAATCTACGTGTCCGAGAAGCTCCACAAACTCCAAGCAGGATAAACTCAAGGAGATCCACACTGAGACACATTACAGTCATGCACTGTGTGATGATGTTTTGGTCAACAATGGACTGCACATATGATAGTGGTCCCATAAAATTAATACCATATGGCTTACACGTGTAATATGCTATACTAAGTTTGCGTAAGTACACTCTACGATGTTCACATAATGATGAAATCACCTAACAATGCTTTTCTCAGAATGTATCCCTATCATTAAGCAAGGCATGACTGCATAATAAAACTGTCAAAAGCCAAAAACAAAGAGAGAATGTTGAAAGCAGTAAGAGGGAAGCAACTCATTATGCTCAAGAGATTCTCAATAGAATTAACAGCCAGTTTTTCATCAGAAATCCTGGAGGCCAGAAAGTAGTGGGATATAATATTTAAAGTGCTGAAAGAAAAAAAAAACCCATCAACCAAGAATTCTATTTCTCAAAAGTGAAGGAATAATTAAGACATTTCCAGGTCAACAAAAGCTAAGGGAGTTCATTGCTAGTAGACCTGCCCTATAAGAAATGCTAAAGGGACCCCTTCAGCTAAAACAAAAAGACAGTAGGTAACTTAAAGCCACATGAAGAAATAAAGATCACTGGTAAAGGTAACTACATCAAGTAAATATAAAAGTTAGTATTACTGTATTTTGGTATGTAAATTCTCTTTTTGTTTTCTATATGGTTTAAAAAACAAATGCATAAACACACATGCGTAAAGAAGTAATTTGTGAAAATAACATAAAGGTAGGGGGGAAGGAATGGGACAGGAGTGGTGTTAATATACGCAATTTAAGCCAAGTTGGTCATCAAACTAGATTTGGACTAGATTCAAACTAGAGTCTTCTAAGTTTATGATGTAGTTAACATCTTAACAGTTAGTGATTCCCATGGTAACCATTAAGAAAATACCTTAAACATACCCAGGAAAGGAAATAAAGAGAGAATAAAAATAGTCACTAGAAAAAAAAATTCAACCAAACACAAAAGAAGGCAGTACTGGAGGGATTGAGGAACAAAAACAATGTAAGACATGCAGAAAACAAATAGCACAATGGCAGAAATAGGTTCTTTGTTATCAGTAATCACTTTAGATATAAATAGATTGAACTCGCCAATTAAAAGGCAGAGATTGGAAGAATGGATTAAAACAACATGATTCAACTATATGCTGTGTCTTAGTTTGTTTGAGCTGTTATAATAAAATACCATAAACTTGGTGACTTAACAGCAAATATTAATTTCTCATAGCTCTGGAGGCTGGGAAGTCCAAGACCAAGATGCTGGCAGATTCGGTGTCTGGTCCCATTTCCTGGGTCATAGGCAGCATCTTCTCATTGTGCCCTCACATGACAGAAGGGACAAGAGAGCTCCCTCAGCTCTCTTTTATAAAGGGGGAGCCCTCATGACCTAATCACCTCCTAAAGGCCACACAATCTAATACCATCACCTTGGGGGTTAGGTTTCAACATTTGAATATTGGAGGGATACAAACATTCAGACCATAGCATGCTGCTTACAAGAATCTCACTTTAGATCCAAAGACAAAAATAGGTTGAAAGAGAAAGGATGGAAAAAGATATTCCATGAAAATAGTAACCAAAGGAGAGCTGGGTTGGGATCAAGATGGAAATAGGGGAATTTAACCATACTATAAACCAACTAGACCTAAAAGACATATACAGAACACCCAACAACAGCAGAGTATACATTCTTCTCAAGTGCACATGGAGAATTCTCCAAGATAGACCATGTGTTAGGCCATAAGACGGTTCTCAATAAATTTAATAAGATTGAAATCGTATAAAGTATCTTTTCTGACCACAATGGAATGAAGCTAGAAATCAATAACAAAAGGAAAACTGGAAAATTTGCAAATATGCGGAAATTAAACAATTGACTCTTATGCAAGAAATGGGTCAAAGAGGAAATCTCTGGGGAAATTAGGAAATACTTTGAGATGAATGAAACAAAAACACAACACACCAAAACTTATGAGATACAGTGAAGGCAGAACTTAGAGGGAAGTTTATAGATATAAATGCCTACATTAAAAAACAAGAAAGATCTAAAATCAAGAATCTAACTTTGCACTTTAAGGAACTAGAAAAAGAAATGCAAACTAAACCCAAAGTCAGCAGAAAGAAGGAAATAATAAAGATTAGAGCAGAGATAAGTGAAATAGAGAATAGAAAAACAGTGGAAAGAATCAACAAAACCAAAGGTTGATTCTTTGAAAAGATGAACAAAATTTATGAACTATTAGCTAAACTGACTTAGGAAAAATAGAGAAGATGCAAATAAATAAAATCAGAAATGAAAGTAGGAACCAATCTTACGGAATGAAAAGAACTTACTAGAATAGAATATACTACCAACCTTATAGAAATGAAAAGGATTATAATAGAATACTATAAGCAATTATATACAAACTAATTAATCTAGATTAAATGGATAAATTCCTAGAAACACACAAATTACCAATGAAATTACTCAAGAAGAA